>NC_142441.1:148668750-150137500 GCF_059453495.1 Arachis ipaensis
GACCCTCTTGGAGGCTTATGGAGAGACGGAATTTTGTTTATGTAAATTTGGATTTTGGATATGTATATATATGTGTAGATATTCTCCGGCCAGCCTTGATTTTGCGGGTTGAGTTAGGAGCTTGTTATTTTTGTATCTTTGGCCCTCTATTCCTACTTTTGTTATCTTATACTTGATAGTTATAGTTTTCTTAACACGCAAGTTAACTCGTTTTCTGAGCATTGCGCTTTTAATTCGCGATTGTTATTTTATTTGTTCTTCAAGGCTCCTAGTCTACTATTATTCTTTCTGCTATTATATGTACACATTTTATTTTAGAGGTCATAACACCACGCCACCTCTGTTTTACGGCTTAAGCGTAAAGTTGAGTGTGGTAGGGTGTTACAAATATAATTATAACAACAATTATACTACGTATACATAAAATAATCACTTGTACAGAATAAATCTTAAAATACAAATTTTGAAATACAAAATTTACATTACAAATAGGGTTAAGTACTGAAATCGTCCCTAAGGTCTGGGATGAAAATAAAACTCATCCCCAACCTTTTTTTGTTATTAAAATCATCCTCAACGTTACAAAATGTTATAAAATCGTCCTTTTCCACTTCAATTTTATTTTTTTACCATATTACCCTTCATTATTAATAAAAATAATTAAAAATAATATTAAAAAATTAAAACAAACTCCCTCCCCCTGTAACAGCCCAGACTATCCGCTAGCACGATATTGTCTGCTTTGGCACACAAGGCCTCACGGTTTTGCCTTTGACGATAGGGATGATAGCCGAAGCCCCCACACTCACTCATCAAAATGCGTCATGCTAGGGAGAGGTATCTACACCCTTATAAGGCATGCTTCGTTCTCCTCTCCAACCGATGTGGGACCTTACAATCCACCCCCTAAGGGAGCCCAGCACCCTCGCTGGCACATCGATCCGGGCTCCGACTCTGATACCATCTGTAATAGTCCAGACCACCCGCTAGCACGATATTGTCCGCTTTGGCACACAAGGCCTCACGGTTTTGCCTTTGACGATAGGGATGATAGCCGAAGCCCCCACACTCTCTCGTCAAAACGCGTCATGCTAGGAAAAGGTATCCACACCCTTATAAGGCATGCTTCATTCCCCTCTCCAACCGATGTGGGACCTTACAATCCACCCTCCTAAGGGAGCCCAGCGCTCTCGCTGGCACGTCGATCCGGGCTCCGGCTCTGATACCATCTGTAACAGCCCAGATCACCCGCTAGCACGATATTATCCGCTTTGACACACAAGGCCTCACGGTTTTGCCTTTGACGATAGTGATGATAGCCGAAGCCCCCACACTCACTCGTCAAAACGCGTCATGCTAGGGAGAGGTATCCACACCCTTATAAGGCATGCTTCGTTCTCCTCTCCAACCGATGCTAGGGAGAGGGTTGGAGAGGGGAACGAAGCATGCCTTATAAGGGTGTGGATACCTCTCCCTAGCATGACGCGTTTTGACGAGTGAGTGTGGGGGCTTCGGCTATCATCACTATCGTCAAAGGCAAAACCGTGAGGCCTTGTGTGTCAAAGCGGATAATATCGTGCTAGCGGGTGGTCTGGGCTGTTACAGATGGTATCAGAGCCGGAGCCCGGATCGATGTGCCAACGAAGGCGCTGGGCTCCCTTAGGGGGGTGGATTGTAAGATCCCACATCGGTTGGAGAGGGGAATGAAGCATGCCTTATAAGGGTGTGGATACATTTTCCTAGCATGACGCGTTTTGACGAGAGAGTGTGGGGGCTTCGGCTATCATCCCTATCGTCAAAGGCAAAACCGTGAGGCCTTGTGTGCCAAAGCGGACAATATCGTGCTAGCGGGTGGTCTGGACTATTACAGATGGTATCAGAGTCGGAGCCCGGATCGATGTGCCAGCGAGGGCGCTGGGCTCCCTTAGGGGGGTGGATTGTAAGGTCCCACATCGGTTGGAGAGGAGAACGAAACATGCTTTATAAGGGTGTGGATACCTCTCCCTAGTATGACGCATTTTGACGAGTGAGTGTGGGGGGCTTCGGCTATCATCCCTATCGTCAAAGGCAAAACCGTGAGGCCTTGTGTGCCAAAGCGGATAATATCGTGCTAGCGGGTGGTCTGGGCTGTTACACCCCCTCTCCCGTAACTCCCTCACTCCCTCACTCAATCACCCCACTCCATCACTCACCCTCCCGTAACCCCCTCAGCCCACTCCCTCACCCCCCACCCCTCTTCCCCTTCCTCTTCTTACTCTTCCCCAATCCCCTTCCTCTTCTCACTCTTCCCCAATCTCCTTCCACCTCCTCCCTCTCCCTTTTCTCACCACCATCACCACTGCCACCATAGCCATTCATTACTCATAACAAAACAAATTAACAGCAACATTCACAAAACAAAATAAATCAACAAAAAATCAGAGGCAAAAGAAGCGCAGCAACAATATTCCAAATTCAAGCCAAATCAAAAATAGAGATTTTCATTAACAGAGCATGACATTCAGATATTCAGAATCACCAAGCAAAAAATTCAGATATTCCACAACAAATTTCACAAAAAATTCAGAAGTTTCACAAAAAATTCAGTTCACAGAATAAAAAAAACAAATTCCATAACAAATTCAGATATTCCACAACAAATTCAGAATCACCAAGCAAAAAATTCAGATATTCCACAACAAATTTCACAAAAAATTCAAAAATTCCACAAAAAATCCAGTTCACAGAAGAAGAAGAAGAAGAAGGGAACGGCGGAGCTTGAGGCAGCAGATCTGATGCCACCGAGCAACGACGACTCGCGGAAAGCAGCGGCACCGGAGCTCGAGTACAAGACAGCAGCGGCAGAACTCAGACCTCGGGGAGAGAAAGAACTTCAGCAACACAGGGAAGAGAACGGCGGTGCCAATAGACAAGCCGGAGAAGGGAACGGCGGAATTTGAGGCAGCAGATCTGATGCCACCGAGCAACGACGACTCGCGGACAGCGGCGGAGCTTGAGGCCTTCCTTCCCCTCTCCCCCGGATTTTCTTTCTCCCCCACCCCCTTTTCTTTCTCGCCCCCCCCCCCTTTCCCCCTTCCCCCTTCCCCCTTCCCCCTTCCCCTTCTCCCGATTCTCTTTCTCCCTCAGCCTTTCTTTTCTTTTTTTATTTATTTTATTTTATAATTTTTTAATGAAGGGTAATTTGGTAATAAAAAAAATAAAATTAGTAAAAATGACGATTTTATAACGTTTTGTAACGTTGAGGATGATTTTAATAACAAAAAAAGGTCGGGGACGATTTTGATTTTCACCCCAAACCTTAGGGACGATTTCAATACTTAACCCTTAAAAATAAGTTAAATAATATATGTATTTATACACAAATTTATAGTAGATACTTTGATAGCTAATTTTTTATGTAAATGTAATATTTTTATTATAAAAATTATTATCATGTTATATATATCTCGCTTTCGCTATCAAAATTTTCTGGATTCGTCACTGTTTGTAAGCAATGTGTGTTTTATCTTCCTTCTAGGGTCAAGAGTCTGTAATTACCGATCGAATTTTTTTTTTCTTTTACAAAAACATAGAGTAAAAAAAGTTAAAAACAAGAATATTCAAATAACCTCTATGAAAAAATAGTTGAAATATGAATGTTAGAAATATGCTTGTTGGTATTTAAAATTCTGGTTGATTGCCGAAACATAGGCGAAAAAATACTTCCAAAATTGAATTTTGCATTTCTTAAAATTGCATACTATTGTTGTAGGCACGTTGGAAAAATTTGGCAGGTTTGATAGTACGCTTTGATGGTTCTTGCACCTCCAATTAGTGCCAAATGCGCAGTTGTGATTTAATCAATATCCTTGTATGATGATGTTATGATTTCCTTCATTCTTCTAGTTTTGTTCCTAAGTTTGATGAAAATATCATTCTTTGTGGACAATATTTTTGTTGGGTCAATCGTGGGGAGCTCTCGACAATCGGAGAGAATTTGGGGAGGAATCAAGTGAGAGAACATAAGATGAGAAGACACCATATCCAACTCAAAACCTTAAGGTATCAAGTTAATGGGTCTCTCATCTTATAAACTCCTCACTCTTCCTTGCTTTCTTTGATGTGGGACTAACTTCAACACTAACAATCCACATCAAGCATCAACTCTCCTCTAGCTCCTCCACCACCACAAGTATTCGTCCATCACACCGCCGTAAAACACCGCGGAACACGCCGCCCGGACCACCTTTGCCGGGAAGACTTTCGATGCTTCACCTTGAATACTTTCTTAAACCTGACCGATTAAACCATCGGCTCTGATACCACTTGTTGGGCCAACCGTGGGGAGCTCTCAACAACCGGGGAGAATTCGGAGAGGAATCAAGTGAGAGAACATAAGATGAGAAGACACCACATCCAACTCAAAACCTCAAGGTGTCAAGTTAATAGGTCTCTCATCTTATAAACTCCTCACTCTTCCTTGCTTTCTTTGATGTGGGACTAACTTCAACACTCCTCACACTTGCAACACTAACAATTTTCTTCCAATTTACTTTGTTTTACTCAAACTTAATTTCTTGATTTAATTTGCTATGCAAAATTGATGTATTATGTTTTTTTTTTGTTTTCTGTTGTATCTCTTAGTTTGGCAAGTAAATGACTAATTCGCTATAAATTTGATTTTTATTTAAATGTTTATTGCTGGTTAATAGATTGATGCATATACAAAGTAAAATTCAAACTCCGACACTTATTTAAACAGATAAGTGAGCTGACAATTTGACTAACTCAAATTAGTAATTGATATATTATTTTTGTTGCTCCTTTTGGGTTGATTTAGGGTTACTTCACTAGTATACATATTAAATCATATTATGAACTTTTACCCAACTAATTATTTATCATCATATAATCAATATTATTATTTACTAAACTCAACAATAAAAATTAACTCAAAAATAATAGAATTGTTATTCAAATTATTGTAAGCTCTCATCTGTTTTACTTTCGTTATACGAATAAGAGTACTTATGAGACACTTTGATGTCAAGTTATTGATTTTGCTAGCAATATATTATTCAGGTCTTAATTAGTATAAATCAATTTGATTGTTATCTATGTTTCTTTGATGATTTTGAGTGACTAAGATATAGACAAAGACATGATAAAAAAAATAATTGTGTTTGATAATTATCATGGACATAACATATACATACATTTTTAAAAAGTTTATTTTGAATAGTGTCATCATTATTTTCATCATTCTCAACTTTTTTGCTTTTTTCTTTCTAACAATTCCAAGGCTTAAAAATTAAAATTAATTGAAGAACCAAAACAAAGTAACAACTTCACATGCATAATTCTATAAGGAATTCAAATAACTAGATTTAGCATGTATATATATACTGAAAAAAAAATAAAAATATAAAAAAGAAAACAAAAATAGAGAAGAGTGGTAAAAAAATAGGTTTAGAATTTTAAGAAAGTAAAGAAAAAAATTACTTAAAAATATAGTTTATTTTGTGTCTCAAACTAAAAGTTAACAACTTGTCATTTTAGAGAAAGTTTAATTACTCTGTTGGTCTCTATAGTTTCGTAAAATTTTTAATTAGGTCTCTAAACTTTTTTTTTTAATTGGGTTCCTGCACCAATTTTTTTTTCAATTAAGTCCTTTTAATAGTAATTGGCTTAATTTTATAGGGATCCAACTAAAAAAAAGAATTGGTACATGGATCTAAATAAAAGAAAAAAAAAGTGTAAGGACTCAATTAAAAAAAAATTGGTACAAGGACTCAATTAAAAGAAAAAAATATAGAGACCTAATTGAAAGTTTTGCAAAACTATAGCCAGTAGAATAATTAAACCTTTAGAGAAATACAAAAAACACGTATTTTGTATTTTTGTATATAATTTTTTTTTATATTTTAAAAGATAATTATTGAATATGTATGTTTATAATTTAAATTCTCTAAAATGAGAAAGTTAATAAAATAGAAAAATGAAGAATTAATCCTTATTAATTTTTTAATTTTTATAAAATATGTGTTATATTATTTTAATTTAAGAATAATTAATTTTTTATTTATTATTTTATTAAATTTTTTTTAGAGGATCTTCGTTATCTTGAGATACTGAGAATAACACAAACATCCTCAAAGCAATCCTTTATAATTGAGGATTTGAGGAAAGATGGAGAAACGTCTCTTTATAACTCCTTACGAAACCTAATAATTAGCCATTTGATAACATATCCATTGTATGACATAATAATTGGAGTACGCTAATAATTGTTTAAAGAATTTAGAATCGAATTTGATAGTCAAGCTAATTTTTTAATGTGCATAATCTCTTGTCTTCTTATTTTTCTTTTAAAATTAGACATTTGAATATATTACACCAAAATTTATGCAAAATAACAAAATATTTATAATAAGACTATTTAGTGTACGAAAATTTTATTATCTTTTTCTTTATGAAAAAAATCTAATTTTTTCTTAGTTTTTTATTGTATCCCCAATTCAGTATGTTAAGAATTAATTTATAATTGTGATACTTAATTTTATTTAAGATTTTGTTATTAACTAAAGAATTATTGTATACATAAAACGAAATTTAAATTTTTAATATTTACTTAACCAAATTAATAAATTAACAATAATGCTAGGAAAGTAAGATAGTTCCAGCAAAAAATCAGCTAAATGTCTTTAAGTGAATCCAAAACCTTTACGTGGATTGTGATTATGGTAGGCATTAGGATATTTTTTTTCTTTATAAATTAGATGGTTTGATTTATCATGTTTTAGGCATTTGGAGAGAGAAAGAGGGTGAAGAGACGAAAGCTAATTAATCAGTTTCCGTGATTCACCTTACAATGATACTAAACTTATCTCCTCTTAATTTAAATGTGGTGAAACATTTAATAACTAATATTTTAAATCATAAATAAATAAAACTAATTACTATATTTATAATTAATTAAGTTATTCCATTTTTAGCTGATTTGGAGTTGACTCCATATACTTTTCCATAAATTAATTATTAGACTAAACCAATCCAACTTGATTAATTCTAATTAAATTATACCTAATGAACACATCCGTGATCCGTCTGCGTAGAAACTTAAGATTCAAGAATCCGCATTGGGAGGCATAAGGAGGTATCCACAAGGCCATCAAGTGCAAAATCACAAAATCACAGAGACGATTGATAATTATCTTAAAAAACACTCAAGTTTAATAACATGACAAATTAACCGATTCTTATTGTTTGTATAACGTTAATTTACAGAGACTGATTTAACAAAACAAGTATTAGAATTATATATACTTTTAAAATTATTATTTATTCACATTTTTTTAACAATTAGGATAATAATGCGACAAAATTAAAACAAATTAAAGAACCCTATTCATCATCTATCTGTGAAGTTGGAAATATGAGGATGCTGCGGCACAATGGACAAGAATATGGCGACTGACAGTTGGCACAGCGTCGGAGCCAGGGGAGCAAGCAGCGATCATGAAAAACATGCTTGCAATTTGTACGAACAATTTCTACGCTTGAATCTTCATTACCATGGTCAAACTTCTCCAAGCATATGGCGCATTCAGCATCATCATCTTGCTCATCAGAATCTTGAACAACATTGTACGAGGTAACGTGAAGGTTCACAACAATCTCTCGCGTGTTGGAGTCACACCTTCTTGCAGTTTCGACTATGTCAGGTAAAATTTGGTCTAATAGCTCAGGAGACACACTTAGTGAAGAACAGATTTCATGTAACAAGATTGTGTCTTCTCTGCTGAGCTCTGTGAGTGGAGTACCACTCCATAGGATGTCTGAAGGAACCAAGATTGCTTCCGTGGCTGTACTTGTAGTAGAAGAAGACTGAACCTCAGGACCTGGGTTTGAGCTTTCAATAATTTGGATCAATTTTTTGGTGCAATTGAAGATGATGGAGAAGCAATCACCCAAATCAAACTCTTCTTCAATGGGAGTGATTTGCAAAGAAGAATAGGGGAATTCCATGGAATCGTATTATAACAAGTTATTCGGGGATTAGGAAGTTATAAGGGTTGGAAGGGAATAAGAAAAAGAATGACACAACAAAATCATGTAAATTGTCTCACCACCAGAAGTGTTTAAATAGGATTCTAACAAATTAACTAAAAAATAAGATAACTTAATTCAAATTTTCTAAAGATAAGATAATTATCATAATTATGTATTAAATTATAAAGATAACTAAATTGAAACTTGATTTAAACTTGATTTATTTTAGGATAAATTGTATTTATTTAGTGTAAATTAAAATTAATTAATTTAATTTATATTGAGTTACAAATGAGACAATTATATAACACAATTCAATTTAAAACATCTACTTAATATTAATTCTTAATCTATTTATTCATATAATTTATCCAAAAATAAAAATTGCCTTATATGAATATGAATACAGATTTTTTGTGTTGAGTAGTTAAAATAAGTGTTTAGAATTAATTATATGTAAAAAATTAAAAATAAATAAAAATATTTTAATTTTAGATCAATGAAATTAAATGTACAAAATGATTCTTAACTAATGATTCTTTTTATTTATTTACTTTCTTTCTCATTTATAAATCTACTAATAAATACTATATAGTAATACTTTTTTATTATAAATTTGATGGTGAATCCTTCACTACTATAAAAAAATTTAGATGTATAATATTATTTTATATTATATTATGGTCAATTATATTTGTGTAGCATTGTTGTACTTTTTTTTTAAAGTAACTGAATTTTGAACTCCTTACCAAAAGTAATACAATCGTTGTACTAACTAACATGAGTTGCATAATGGTTTTAATTCAAAAAGAAAATTAGTTTTATTTCTAAAATTGTTGAACAAATAAATTTAGAATATTTTTTGAAATTTGTAATAAATTACATCAAATCATAACCGGTTAAAGAATTTTTCTAATTTTAGTAATCGGCACTACATTAACTCCCAATAAATTAAAGCAACAAAATTCGGGTAATTTTTTGTTCAAGAAACCTTAGGGAAAAAAAATTAGCACTTGATTATTTCACCAAAATTCTTCTTTTTTTTTTCGTAGGATTTCCCAGGCACTCTTCTCTCCTAGTTCCTAGAGCATTGTCATAGGAACAAAAAATTGTAACCACGAGAATATTAACACATGCATAGAAAAAAGAAAAAGTGAAAAACCAATGTTTTGAAAATCAGACCGGATCGACCGGTCAGACCGATTCAACTGCGAATCGGCAATATTAACGGTCCGGAAGGTATGTAAAACCGATGAAAACCCGTTGAACCGGAACCCACCCGGTTTATCTTTCTTTCATTCAGAAAAATCAAATCACACAACCCCAGCCAACAAACCCTAGCACTGTAAGCCTACACCACCGCCGCAAGGAGTGGCATACTGCCGCGTCCGTCGCACTCAAAGTTCGCCATCCGTCCGTCTGTCTAGCTTCCCTCGTGATCCAAGTCTTCAACCCCTGTTCGCTGTCACCGATTGCGGGTGCTTCCTCGAGCTCGGCGTCCGTCGTCTTTGTCTGCTCAGCCGCGCTTCCGTCGCCCTTTGTTTGCCGTTCACGTTCGCGTCTTCGTTCGCGTTCTTCGCCGTTCACGTTCGCTCGGCGTTCACTGTTCGCGTTCACTCGCCGTTCACCGTTCGAGTTCGCATTCGTGTTCGTCTGGAAGCCACGTTGCTCTGCTTCAAACACTGCGACCAACCCGCGCGCTCCTCCTAGCCGTCGAACTGCTCTCTTTTGTCGCAGCCGTGAGTTCCCTAAACCCGCCACCAGACAATACACTCACACAACACCAATACTCTGCTTCAAACTCTGCAACTTCTGATTTTTATTACAATAAGTAATTATTTGATTTGGTAGTTGTTTGGATTATTTCATAGACTGAATTAAAGTTACAATAGTTATGTTCTCTTTATTTTGTTTTAATTTTGCCGCACTCAACATGTTTGATGAAATGCTTTAACCATATTTCTGGTTGGTTTTATAATTTCTAGCTTTTAGAAACTTAGTAAGTTGATTGCATGTGAAATTAGAATAATTGGATCTTAGTAATTAGGAAATTTTAGCTGCACAAATAGCATCTTTGTAGAAAACATATTAGCATGATGATTCCACATGCATTAGTGTTCTTCTAGTAAATTTTAACTGTTATTGTGAATTTGTTAATTTGCTAATTGTTCTTGTGTTGTTGTTCTGTTGTTCTTCTGTTACTTTTAATTTATTTTTTTGTTTTTGTTGTGATTTTCTGTTCTTGATTTAAGCTGTGATTGAAGGTTCTTTGGTTTTGGTATTCTTCACTTTTCTGTAAGCTTAGCTTTTAATTCTTTGATCATACACGGATCAAATCATTGTTTTCAGCAATGGTGATTTTTAGATTTTTTTTGTTGGGTTGCTTTGTTTTAAATGTTCCTATTGTTGTGTTTTTGCTGTGATTTAAATGTTCTTTTGATTATTATTTTTTTTCCGAATGCCCAGTCAGTACTTGGTTGATTGGTTTTGCTCATTGAATGTATTTGATGATAAATTTTAAATTGATAACTCTGTTACTGTCTGTTTCTGTAGTTAAATTTTATTAAAGTTTCTTGAATTTGCACTGCCTATGTTATTGATTCATTGTTCCTTCATTGCTTTTTTTTGTTGTTAATCATTGTGATGAGCTTTGTTAAAATTGGGTTGAAAACTACTAATCTTTCTTCATTTTTCACTGTTCTAACTTATGTTCTTATTAAAAGATTTGCAATTGGTGATCTTTTGATTTATTATATGCTTCATGTTTTCATTGTTCTGTTCTTATGAAGAAAAAATTTGCAATTAGTGATTGTATGATTCATGTTTTGATTGTTTTGTTATATAAACAAAATTCTGTTTTCATTGTTTGGTTGCACTGTCCCTGTTTTTGATCTCCGCCCACTTGCTACCCCTCCTCCGTGTTGGATTCTTTTTGTTTTAGGCTTTGTTGTGTTTTTGTTTCAGTCTCGTGTTGTGTGTTTGTCTCGGGCTCTGTTGTGTGTTTATTATGCAACACTATCATTTTTTGTTTTACTTTTTGACTTAGTCACATTAAGACAATATTCTCTATCTTTAACTTGTGCATTGTAATTCAATCCAGCTATTTTTAATGGAAGTATAATTATGTTAATTGTCAACAAATTTGCATCAAGTTATTGCATATTTTGATGATTAATTACATTTAGTTGGTGATATTTTACGTAGGGTTTTAAATTTGAAAGATATTTAGGATGTTTATTTATAATTTATTTATTATTTTATTATGGAACGGTTTTTTCGGTTGAATAACGGTTAGACCGATTGAACCAGTAAACAAATGAACCAATAACTAAAACGATTTGATGACCGGTCCAGTTTTCAGAACCTTGAGAAAAACACATTATAGTGATAGTGGTATTAAAATTGCATAGACCCCCTTCCATTTTTTTTTAGGTGATGGGAAGAAGGGTCCCTGCATAACATTTCATTGACAAAACCATTTGCATATTTTTCCTTTTACTTTTTAGGTTTGATTGCAACCATGGCTATAATCACAACTCTATGTAGTGTTAGATTTAGAAGAAAAAAAAGCATCCAAGGAATCTCAGAATCCAACTGGCACAAGTCTTTTGATGAATGCAACTTCTCTGGATCAAACCCCAGAAGTCGTGTCGGGGTGGTGTCGCCGGATCGGCCTCAAATGTCAAACTTCATAGTGAAAACAAACAAGAAGGATAATAATTTTTTTGGAGAAGGAATTACCTCTTCCGCCCACAAAATTAGAAATTAAAGAGTCAAAATCATTTCACATGAAAAATGCAATTTCTAAAAAGCTATCTTTTAACTTAGTTTAAAGTTACCGAAGAGTTTGTCTATAGCAAAAAATCATGATGACAATGACAATGGAAAGAAAACAGATGATTTAAAGAAAGATGATGCTGTTTGGATGAAAACAATTATATTGCTTTCAATTATAAAAGTGAAGCTCAGGAGTTGGGTTTGAGTGTTCGATAATTTGGATCAATTTTTTGGTGCAATAGAAGATGATGGAGAAGTAATCACCAAAATAAAACTCTTGTGGTATGGCTGGTCTTCAATGGGAGTAATTTGCAAAGAAGAAGAGGTGAATTCCATGGAAAGCTAACAGAATAATTGGTTCGGTTTATTCTATTGCTATGTAGTTTTTATAGAGTGCTGATTTTCTTTAATAGTTTAAGAAAAAATAATCTTTTATTAGTGAATCAAATCTTTATCTTAATTATAACTGATTTCAAATTTAGTTCTGATTTGATACATAGATTTTGTATATTTTTCATATATCTTAAATTGTTAAAAAGATTTGATCAATCATTTATATTGATAATATATTAAGAGAACAATGTGTTATTGCTGTTTTTTTGTTAGTAAATATTATTGATTTTTACATTGATGTTACATCTTCTTTGGTTGGACGTGCATAATTATTTAAAAAGTGATCATAGCTTGATGCATTAGATCAGATATTGGAGATGTACTAAAACAAATTGATTAGTAACTTTCGAGTGGAAAAAAAAAGGCAAAGGAAATAAACCGTTTTTCAAATTACAATAATCAAATTTTTTTTTGGTATGACCAATAATTAATTAATTAATAAAGATTAAAATCACAAAAGTTAATTTACACAGACTGATTTAACAAAACAACTATTAGAATTATACTTTTAAGGTTGGAGATTTATCCTATGTTAAGAAAATTACTATTTATTCGTATTTTAACAATTAGGATAATAATGCTACATAATAAAAACAAATTAAAGCACCCTACGGAACACAAAAAAAAAAGAAAGGTTCTTTCAAGTTGTAGTGGTGGGAATATAGCATGGTGAAGATGAACCTATTCATCATCTATCTCTGAAGTTGGAGATACGACGCTGCGGCACAATGGGCAAGAATATGGCGATCGACAGTTGGCACAGCGTCGGAGCCAGCGGAGCAAGCAGCGATCATGAAAAACATGCCAGCAATTTGTACGAACAATTTCTACGCTTGAATCTTCATTACCATCGTCAAACTTCTCCAAGCAAATGGCGCATTCAGCATCATCATCTTGCTCATCAGTTTTCGATCTCTCCAACAGATTCACGGATTGTAGTCGTTCAAAAAAGTTTTGACAGAGATCATCATTATAGATATCAGAATCTTGAACAACAATGTAGGAGGTAACATGAAGGTTCACAACCATCTCCCGCGTGTTGGAGTCACACGTTTCATTGCTTAAAATCCTTCTTGCAGTTTCGCCTATGTCAGGTAAAATTTGGTCCAATACCTCAGGTGACACAGGTAGTGAAGAAAAGATTTCATGCAACAAGATTGTGTCTTCTCTGCTGAGGTTTGTGAGTGGAGTACAAGGAACCAAGATTGCTTCAGTGGCTGTAGTTGTAGTAGAAGAAAAGTGAACCTCAGGAGTTGGGTTTGAGCGTTCAATAATTTGGATCAATTTTTTGGTGCAATTGAAGATGATGGAGAAGCAATTATCGAAATAAAACTCTTGTGGTATGGATGGGTCTTCAATGGGAGTGATTTGCAAAGAAGAAGAGGTGAATTCCATAGAAAGGTAATGATAAGAAGTTACTGGGGGATTAGTAAGTTTAATAAATTGGAAGTATTAAAGTCCCAAAAAGAAGGGTTGGAAGGAATAAGAAAAAGAATGACACAAAAAGATAAACAGTGGAATGACTAGATAAGGAGTTTTTTTACTAGACCTTCAAATAACCTAAATCGGAGGAATGAAAATTGAAAGAGACTAGCATATAGAATTACCTTAATATTGGATTTTTTAATCTTTTTCGTGCAACAAGAAAACAAATCACTCACTTCACTTGGTCACACTAAAAAAATGTGCATAAAGCAACTGAAAATTTTATTCCTTAAATTGTGTAAATTGTCCCACCAAGAGTGTTTAAATAGGTTCCTAATAAACTAACTAAAAGATAAGATAAAATAACTTAATTTAAATCTTCTAAAGATAAGATAACTAAATTAAACTTGATTTATTTTAGAGTAAATTACATTTATTTAGTGTAAATCAAATTTAATTAATTTGATTTATATAGAGTTACAAATGAGACAAACATGTAACACAATTCAGTTTAAGATATTTATTTAATATTAATTCTCAATCTATTTATCCATATAATTTATCCAAAAATAAAAGTTGTCTTGTACGAGTATGAAATTAAATGTACAAAATTATTCTTAACTAAAAAATACTAATATACCCTTTAAGAATTAGAATTATTTGATTGTGTGAATAATTTAAAATTTGAATTTGATTTAATTAAAAAACTAAAAACGTGTTCATCAATTTGATACATTTGTTATTATTTTCTTAATTAATGAATCGCCTTATATCTTCCACACGGTAAAAGGAGGTTTTTTTTTTTTTTGTCTAAATAGTAATCTATTTAGTAATTAGAAAAAAGATTTTCTAAAATAAAAAATTAAAACAATTATAAAATACGTTATTTTTTCACCACTTCTTCGCTCTAGAACGGGTTGATTCAACTTTGTTTACTCTCAACAAATAATCAGAGACAAAAGAAGAGTCAAAATAAAAGAAAATCAGAAGCATCAATGAGAAAGTGGAGTGCAATTTTTCTTGTGCAACTCGTTTCCGCGAAAATGGGTGTTACAATTTTTGTCCAAACGAAAACGCGAAGGGAAAGAAAACGCCGGTGACGATGCAAGTAACCAACATAGTTTGGGAGCTGTCTCCATCGTTAGAGCCACGTCACGGAAAAAATGATGGCACCAAAATCCAAAAAGGGCATAACTGTCATTTCATGTTTCGTGTCCAAACCGTGGCCCCTTTAAACAACTCAACCGATTCATAGTACTTAGCTGTGACAGTTTGTTTGGAAGAAAAGAAAAAAAAAAAAAGCAATAATTCTTCATCTCTTATTATCAGAGTTTCTTAAATTTGGTTTTTCTTAAGGGAATGGACTTTATCATTTTGAGACATGATTTTTAATAAACAAAATATTGTTTATCCTTTAAAATTTAATTTGTCAGTCTTTTTAAAAATTTATTATTATTTAATTAATTTAAATATTCACTTTAATATACTAATTATTTAAAAAATTAAAAAAATTATTTGTTTTTTTTTGGATTAAAAAATAATATTTAAAGAATACTTAGTTATAGTATTTTTAATATAATTTTCTTTCATGACAAAATAATTAAATTAGAATAATAGTATTAAATTCTAGAATGATTTTTTTTTTAATTGTTTCACAATATATTTTAGTTATTGTATGATAATTGTACGAATTATAAATTGGTTTTCATCGGAAAGGAAAAAAAAAAAAACAACTTAATTATTATGCACATGCAACCTAAAAGAGTTTTATATTATCTTATCAATAATTGTAAGTGAATGACCATTTTTAGACCATAAGTCAAATCATTCACTTTAATAGTTTAATCCAAGTGACAACTAATATAAAATTAAATAAGAAGGCCAAAAAGAAATTGAGGACTAATTTATCCCCACTTTTTAGTTTTTATTGATTAGAATTTTTAAAGGAATATACAATTGAATAACAATATAAAAGTTTAAATATATTAGTTTATTAAATTATTTTTTTTTTTTTGATAAACAAACACTAACTACTTTGAAATGATTTTTATTATTAATCAATAAAATTTAACAAATTACATTAACTATTTTTAATAGTAAATAATTATTTGGACAAATTAGTTATTCTTTTAAATACTTGATACATACATTATATTTCGACCACAACTACTATAAATTCGGATATGTAAGCCACGAATCAAGTAACAAATCAAATCGAGATAATGACAAAATCATAAAATTGATAATGGCAACAAAGGCAAAATCTACCAAGAATATCGACATAGTTTGAGTCCTATCAAATATAACGGATTCTGACTATTTGTAGCGAGGGAGAAACAACGTAAAAATGATAACTGAGAAATAACGAATCATACATTTATACTCTCTTATTTACTTGCTACTCGCTTCTTTATTAGAATTTCGACCCTAACCTGAGTATCGGAATATTTTTTGCAAGTGTCTGAAGTCGACGAATAGTTCTTTCGACGAATCAACCTGCTATTCTAAGGAGTTGCTATAATTTGGTGGAACCTTCATGGACAGAACAATACTTATTGATCAATAGTATAAAATTATTAGTAAAAATTCACATACAATTATTTCCATGTGAAATCAACTTCAGTCTCTATCAAACTTATTTTATATACAATTATTTCTTTTCATCCGTCTTTTTTCTCCTCTTTCTCCTCCTTCTTCACTATGAATATAATCATCATCATTTAATCATCTTCTTTTTCTTAGTTCAATATTACACAATTGATTTAACAATAAAAAAATTAGATTAATGATACAAAAAAGCTATTAGAAATGACACTAAATTTTTTTATAAATAACATAAAATAATTTTCAAGAACTACATATTCAAAATCTTAATTCATTCAACCAACAAAATACATTTAAATTTATTTTAGGATAAAAAAATACAATAATTTGTTACAAAAGACATAAGAAATGGCTGAACATCTTATGTATGAGTTTAATACCACTTAATTAATTAAATGATAAGAAAAAATGGTTAAACAATTTTTTGTATCACCATTAAAAAATTTTGGTGTCAAAATTAAGAAATTTTGTGTCACAACTAAAAAATTTTGATATTATTTTCTAATAAATTATACACAATTTAAAACTTTTCTTCCTCTTCTTTTATCATTATCTTTTTATTTTTATTTTACATTCTCATAATTCTTCTTGTTTTACCCTTTTAACAAGAATTTGTGTCACAATTAAAAAATTATAGTATTTTTTCTAATAAATTATACACAATTCAAAATTTTCATTTTTCATCATTATCATCATCATCTTATTTCACATTCTCATAATTTTTTTATTTTATTCTTTTTACTAGAATCTACGTTACGGCTAAAAAAATTTGATATCAAAATTAATTTTTTTTTGTGTTATGATTAAAAAATTTCGATGTTATTTTTTAAATAAATTTTTTATAATTTAAAACTCCTAATTCTTATTAATAAAAATAAAAATAAAAATAATTCTGCAACAAGTGAAGAAAAGGAATAGGAAAAAAAATAACAAAAAAAAAACGACAATAAAGAAAAACGTACAAAAAAAAAGTGAAAAAAAAAAGCGTGATTTACCTGTATATTAATTTATTGTATAAGACTATAAGTGATTTTTGTTGAAATTTAGGCCAACTTAATTAAATTTGGACGATAAAAATGTTAGATGTGTGGCGGGACCAAAAAAGAATATCAATGTAACATAGAATTGGGTGCTGGTCGGAAACAAGCAAAAAAATTCCACTTGGAAGAAAGAAAAGAAAACAAGTTTTCCAATTGTGTCCCCCGATTCTGTTTGGAAGCGCAGAATCTCACCGGCCACCGTTGAGCGGTGACTTGTTCCTCTTTTCCACCCAAAGCATATTCTCTATTTCTCTCTCTGATTCTCTTCAATGCCGAACCCATTTTCATTCCAAAAGCTTCCTTTCATATTTAATTCCCAGTTTCTCCCTCACAATTTTATTACAAAAATTTAAAATATCTAAAAAACCCCTCCCACAAAAGAAACGTTTTCTTCATTCTCCTTTTTTCTAGGACCTCCTTTAATTTTTTCTTTTGTCAAATCGTTCCTTGCGTTTCCACAATGAAGAACGATTGGTTATACCCAATGGATTCTGATTCTCTGTATCCGGATTCACTCTTCTTCAATGTGGATCCTTTTATTGTTCACAATTTCATAAACTCTAACACGATCTTTTCTTTTCTCGAGAATTCTAGAAGCTTCGGGAATGACGCGTTCTGCTGCGTTTCGAAGTTCGCCGGCGCGTTTTTGCTATTGTTCACTGGCGCTTCCACCTCGAATTTGGCGCAGGACATTGCAGGTTCCAATAACGGTTATGGCGGAATTCGAATGGGGAATGGTGGTGGTGCTGGTGTTGCAACTACTGGTTCTTCTGTTAGGGTTAAGAATGTGCCTAGCGTTGGAAATGATGACGGGTTTGGGTTTCGGTTTAGGTCGAAAAGGAAGAGAAATTTTTCGTCTGCGAGTTTGGGAAAGGTTTCGAGTTTAACGATGGATTTGATTTGGAGAGAAGCTAAGAGGTTTCAATCGTTCCCTGTTCTTTCATTAGCTGCAGCATTGGTGCCACCACTTCAAAATTTGTACGTTGTCGCTTCTAAGAATGACTTTTAGATGTTTGATTAAATTCCTCAATTAGTTGGATTTTTTTTTTCATTTCCATTTTTAAAATGATATTGGAGGACTCATAATCAATTATGGAATCTCAGCATATGTAAGTTAATGGAGGACTCATAATCAATTATTAATGTAGTTGATGATTGTAATTATTGTTCAGAAGTTGGCAACTGATTTTAAATTCGTCCGTCCTTTGACTGTTGAATCCTCGAGGGATGAATTTGAAATAGGTTGCCAACTTCGAGAACTAATTCAATGGTTTTCTCTAATTTTGTTATGTGATCTAATTTGTTAACAATTTGAATGTTTACTTTCCGAGTTCTCATTCTTTATTTTACTGCAATTGCAGCTCTTTTGGTTTTCTTTTAATTTTTTTCATTGATATTGATGCTAGATCATCAAATGTACTAGCTGGCCCATGGCAGGATCCTGATGTGCCAATGCATGGAGGAACCGAACAAGTGGCTAAGGAGGTTGAGCGCCAAGGATGTCCCCGTTTGTTGTTTCATGAATTGAATCTAGCAAAAGCTGCAGTGGAGCCTAAAACTGGAATTGAGTTTCCTATGATTCTGGAAAATGCGTTGGCTGGAGAGCAGAGTGCTGGCTTCAACTCTGAGGTTAATATTTGGTTTCTTGTTCTCATTCTTTTGGCTCCTTTGTATGTTAACTATTTGCACCAGGCCTGTTTGAGTTTCAGTGAACATTATGCTGCAAGATTCTTTGCTTATTGATGGCTAAGACTCAAGGTGGTTAACAAATATAAATATTGTTGGGAATTACTTAGCTAGTTGTTCAGATGAATTCTACCTATGTGATGCTTTGTTGCAAATTTTTTCATAGCCGATCCCAAGTTGTCAGTTGACAGCAAACATAATATCGAATTTTCATGACCTTGGATCAATAATGTGATTATGCAATCCCATCTAGGTGAAAAAGACTTTGTTCTTGTTGTTGTTGTAGTAGTAGAAGTAGTTTGGGGTGGCAAATGAATGGATCTTGGATTGGATCATAATTTACACATTACAAGTTTGTTAAAACCATCCAACCCAACTATACATTGAATGATTCAAGCATTTGATTTTATCCATTGGCCTACGAGCACATGTGGCATCTTAAGGTCATACTTACCTTCATTTTCAAATAAATTAATGAGCTTAATTTGTTTCAGGTGCTGGTTGGTACAGGATCTAAAAACATGACAATAGTTAGAATCAAGTCACTGAAGCTCTATGCTTTTGGATTCTGTAAGTTTCCTTGAATACCTGATATGCATTTGCCTTTTCCTTTGAAAAGATAAAAGAAATAGTCTTTGATACTTATCCTGTCGTTAGCAAAGTTCTTTGTTTATTGAGAGACTCCTGGTCTTTATTTAACAGATGTTCATCCATACTCCCTCTGTCAGAAACTGGGCCCAAAATATGCATCAATTTCCACTGAGGAACTGAATAATTGTCAGGATATCTACCAGGATCTTCTGAGGTCTCGACATCATATGTGCTATTTTACATATACATAACTTTTATTAACAGATAAAATAATTCTCATCTCTCTGATTGTAATCAACAATGATTATTGAAAAACACATGGCAAAATTTCTGGAATCTGTAAATAGTCAAAAGGGCAAATTTGGCAAACTATTGGGCGCCAATTTTATGGTTTCATCATTCATGACTAATGGCTTTGGTGTCAGTTTTGACAGATCTTTTTGCGTGTTACTGTTGCAGGGAAGATATCACTATGACAGTCAGGCTTGTTATAAATTGCAGGGGAATGAAAATTAACAGTGTGAGAGAGTAAGTAATATTTTTCTCTTATAAGTTGTGAAAGTTTGTGTTTTTAATCTTATAAAAAGACATTTGGCTTTCCTTCTCATGTTTGTGCATGTGCTTTCCCCTTCTATAGAGGATATTTTGACTGCTGCCATTATGCTTTAATCCTTTTTAATCTTTTTGATTTTTTTTTTAAAAGAAAAAGAAAAAAAACTTAACTTCAAATGTGGTATTTATTCTAAAACCAGATTCTGCCTTGTTTCTCAAGTTCAAATGATATAGCTCTATTTTCCACTTTACCACTGGGCTAATCTTTATTCAACAAAATGAGAAGTTTGATATTGCTACTAAGTAGTTGCTGAACCATGTTTTCATCAAGAACGTAATTTGGCTGATTTGGATTCAGTAATTTTCGGTACCATCCATTCAATTTTGTTTAACCTCAACCTTGTAAAGGAACTGAAAAGAATAGGTCCTCAGTTGATTATAAAGTTGCAAGGTAGCAGGAACTGATTTTTTATTTATTTTGTTAACCATTTGTATGTTTTATTGCAGTGCTTTCGAGAAGTCACTTCGGGCTCGACTTGTTAAGGTACTCTACCTCTTGTAGTATCATTTTGTTACCACTGCACTGGATTTGTTCTGGCTTCTAACTTCTGCCAAACCCATTTCTAACACTTTTTATGGTCAGACAAATCCCTCCACAGACTTCAATTGCATAACTGCATTTGGTTCACACTTCACACAGGATATTCCTTTACCGTTGGTAAGTAATCTATGACTAAATTTCTTTCTATTACATTCCCAAAGTACTAATTATGTCATGAAATTACATTTGTATCATCATAATATTACAGGGAACAGTAGTTGAATTCCGACGAACAGTTGATGGACGTTTGATAACTGAAAGTGAGTAATACATCCAATGAATATTTTTTTAAATGTATTACTGAATTCATGCTCAATTCCTTTATAATATCTATGTATGTAACTAGATTGTTGACAAATTGTGTTTGCGCTGCTAAAAATGTTGGTTTTATCTGGGCAGTTGGTGGCAATCAGATTGGAAGTGTCCACAGCAAAGAATTGTGCAGTGAGTAAAATCAAAATCAATTTCTATAATTCCTTAGTATGGTATCAAACTGAACCTGGGTTCTAATATTTGAATTTTCAGGAGCTTTCTTTGACATGTACCTTGGAGATTTCCCTGTTTGTGAGCAAACAAAAGATGAGATTGGCAGGAACATTGCAAATATAATTAGGAAGTGTTGAAACGGTTGATAATTTACCTAATTGTCCTGCTTTTAGAATGGACAATTTGGATATGGGTGGCATATATCCTTAGGTTATAGCTTAAGTACAAAGCACAAGCACAGTGGCTTCATGAAATTGATTTCTATCTGTCTTTAAAAGATCATGATCATTCCTTGACATGATCTTTTCAAGATTTGTAAGTCACTAGCATAGCAAAAGTTGAATTGTTATTGGAAAATTCATTGATGATTGATGTGCATCAAAGTGATGCGCCTATACATCCAGATGTATATTCATATTTTAGCAATTGAATTGGAAAAAAAAGGTTAGATAAGAATCAGAATCTTTATTTTTGTTTGCTCAAGTTGCTAATGATAAACCGGCTAGAGGATAGATTTGTGTGAAAATTCTACATGGCTTATTACATATTAGTTTTTATCATGGATTACATTATAGTCCAAAATATAAGACTCACATAAACATCTACTCAATGGTGTAACTTAATTTATAAGCTTGCCTTCAATCATCAAAACAAGTATAGCTTTCATACAAGTCTTGTTTTAAATTTTAATATTTGTTAGATGTTCAAAGATTCATATCATTGATTTTACAAATAAATTTGCTTGGGATTATAGTATTATGGTTTATCTTTTATTACGATCTCTGTTCAATTTCAACTGACTATTGTGGCCTATATAAATTGTCTCAAGCTCCTGCTATGGTTCAATGGCTAAGAGAATGTTATCCATAAATGTGGTGTCTCAATAGAATATTATATTTACATAAATTAAGTCTTATATTCCATTTAACAGAGGAGGGTTATGCAAGTTTTGCAAAAGAAAAGTACAAAATACGTAACAGACAAAATAAAAAAAAAATTTGTAGTTTTTGGATTGACAAAAATATTAGCATTTTTTTAATAGTAAAACATAAAATTTTTGGCTCCAAAGTGAACGTTATTGAGCATGACAATTATGATAGATTTGAGAAATTATAATGTTAGAACTAGAAAATGTTAAATATGAAGTATCCAGCCTGTTGTTGAGCTTCAACCTTTTGTAAGCTATAAAATCATGTGTGTTTTCTTAACTTTTTTCTTTTGAAATTTGCTGTTGTCATATTTTCTAGACTAATTCTATGATGTCTTTTGTTTGGTGTCTAATTTTTATTTAAATTATCTTTTATAATAATTTTAAAATATTTAAAGTTTTTAGCTTTTATATTTTTAAATTTAAAATTAATTATTAATCTATTTTAACAATTAGACAATTTCTTTTAGGTAGAAACACCTATTCTCTATCAGTCAGGGACAAGTTGTTGCATGTTTTAATTGCCATGAGTTGGTGCATACCTTTTGGAATTGAAATATTTGTAGAAACCCTAAAACTAGATTCATTGAGTGTAGTCCTATTTAGTTAATAACGACATTAGGAAATCCTTAGAAATACTAGAATAAACAAGTAAACGGTCAAACGGAAGCACAACAACGATCAACAATCAAATTTCAAGGGACCATCAATGGTCTCTGGAAAAAGTGGTCCAGCTTAAAACCAACCCCAAGCTCCATAGCATTCATTCTCTTGAGGAATTTTGCTTCAGTGGATCCAGATCCTAACCACAGCAACAAACCATTGCGATTCCCACCACCACCTGCACCGTCATCTTCACTCTCCAACAACGAACCCCCAACCCAACCTCACTTCGGATCCTCCAACGGGTTACTCGAATCTCAATTTCGGAGCTCCAAAATAATGGAGCATCAGTCTCATAGCGCAGAGGAAACGACGTCGTCTTCTCCGATGGCCGCGCTGCTCCCCTTGGCCTCCGACTCGCAGCAACCTTACGTCTCCGAACTCCTCTCCTTCACCCTCGATCGCCTCCACAAGGTTTCATTTCACTTCTCTTTCTCACAGTTAGAGTTTGTTGAATTATCTAATTAAATGTAACAGATTACTCGGCGTTAAGCCTTTTCTTTTTTCGTACTATTCCAGAATGTAGTGTTGGTGATTATGCGAAAAAGAAGGGTTAATTGTTGTGATGGATGTTTTTTTAGGAACCGGAGCTGCTTCGCGTTGATGCGGAGCGGATCCGGCGGCAAATGCAGGAGGTAGCCGTAACGAATTACCGGGCGTTCATTTCCGCCGCGGATGCATTGATAGCGATTCGTGAGGAAGTTACCTCTATTGACAAGCATCTTGAAGCCTTGGTAATTTTTATTTTTAAAATAATTTGGTTTATATTTTTCTTATTGTGTGTTATGTATTGTTCAGATTTTTCAAATGTCAGTTTTGATATCAATTGAGCTTAAATTGAAGCATTAGCAGATTTCCTTAGTATTGCAAGCGTAGTGATGCTTTTTTGTGCGTTGAGTTGAGAATTTGTTTAGGAGTGATAAAGTCCTAATGCAGTTGGGGTATAAGATTAATTTCATCCAATTTGATATAATATTTCTTCATGAGCCGATTGACACATATCTGATTGTTGTGACAGTTCATGACTTTTCCAATTTTGGGAAGGGAATAGAACTTTAGATGCATCTTGGCCAATGTTGCAGGCTACATAGGGTATGTGTTTGGTTTCTTGAATGTTACACCCCACTGGGTGGGCTGACCACATGGATCAGTTAACGTTACTGGATTGTATAGAAAACTAAGTTCTGGAACTGCGGAATAATTTTGTTCAAATAGAATGTTATGATTATAGAAAAGCAATTGCCATGTTATGCCCTTGTAATTTTGATTGATTTCTTCTTGCATACAATAAAAAACACTTGTGTCGTTTTTCACATCAACCTCCTTTGTCACAGATAAATGAAGTCCCAAAGCTGACATCTGGATGCACTGAGTTCATAGAATCTGCAGAACAGATTCTGGAAAAGAGGAAGATGAACCAAACAATGCTAGCCAATCATAGCACTTTGTTAGACTTGCTAGAAATTCCCCAACTTATGGACACGTATGTTGAAATGATACATTCTCCATTGTCATGTTAATGTTTTGCATGGTGCATGAAAACACATCCTTTGTGATGACAACCAAGTCTTATAAATTTCTATGTTTGTGCAGTTGTGTACGAAATGGAAATTATGATGAGGCCCTAGATTTGGAAGCATTTGTTGGTAAACTTTCAACCATGCATCCCAAGTAAGTTTATATGTACCTTCCATATTTGCTAAGCATGTAGTTTTGCTTTTGGATTTTAAGGAAATGTCTTATTTCCTTTGTTCCTTTTTTTAAATGCTTATAGCTTCTTGTTATAATTTTTATTTTTCTTCTGGAGAGGTTGCCAGTTATTCAAGCATTAGCCGCAGAAGTTAGGTTAACTACCCAATCACTACTTTCTCAGCTTCTTCAGAAACTTCGCTCAAATATTCAGGTTCCTGCCCATGATTTTATTTAATGCATGTACAAATGCTGCTTGATTCATCTGGAAAAATGTTTAGACTTTTAGTTTCTTACTAATGTTACCTTTGCTAGTTACCCGAATGCCTCCGCATTATTGGATATTTACGGCGAATAGGAGTATTTAGTGAGTATGGAATGCGCTTGCTGGTGAGACTTCATGCATTTTATTTTTCATACAATATTCTTCTACCTTTGTCTTTTGTATTTAATTTCCAATACTATTTTAAATTACCATCTTCCTGCTTCTTTTTAACTCAAACAGTTATTTGATGTTAGTTCTTAAGATGCCGTGAAGCTTGGCTTACTGGTATACTTGAGGATCTGGACCAGAGCAATCCGTATGAGTACCTAAAAGGGATGATTAACTGTCACAGAATGCATCTTTTTGACGTTGTTAATCAATATCGAGCAATATTTGCTGATGATACTTCAGGAAGTGAGGAAAATTATGATGGTGGGCTTCTTTTTAGTTGGTCAATGCATCAAATTACATCACATCTTCAAACTTTGAAAGTTATGCTTCCAAAAATAACTGAAGGTGGATCTCTCTCAAATATTTTGGATCAGTGCATGGTGAGCTTCTTCTTCCATCATTTTCTACTTGATGTTGATATCGGAATGAATTGGTATATTTCTGTAGACTAGGACTAGATTCCCCCGCCCCAACACCCCCTGCAGCGCGAACATGCACACACACACATACAAACACAAACATTAGCCTTAAAAAAAAAGAGATAAAAATATTTATTATTGCCCCCTCTGTGATATTCCTGCTTAGTATGATGATGATGTTTATACATATATATTTTAACTTTTGCTCCATGCAGAAGTTACATTAACATGACATTTTCTTATTGCTTTTCTCACAGTACTGTGCTATGGGACTTGGATGGGTTGGACTAGATTTTCGAGGCTTGCTCCCATCACTCTTTGAAGAGTAATACATAGTTCTTTTTATGATCTTCTCTAGGTTAAGTCATACTCAAAGCACATCATAATATACTTTGGTTTCTCTACAGGGCTGTTCTTAACTTATTCTCAAAGAATATGAGTACCGCAGTAGATAACTTTCAGGTAAGTTCAGTGCAGTTAAACTATTTTGCATGTGTGTAAACTGAAATTATGTATTTTCCATTTTTCATTAATTCAAATGAGCCAATGGCCTCCATATTATTCTCAGTAAGTAGCCCAATTTCATGTCATGATCAATCAAGTATTTGATTTGTTTTCAGTTGGTCTTGGATTCGCATCGGTGGGTTCCGCTCCCAGCTGTTGGCTTCCATGCAAATACTGTTGGTGAAGAAAGTCAGGAGGATGTCACTCCACCATCTTATTTGATGGAGCATCCACCTCTTGCTGTTTTTATTAATGGTAAGTCAAGTTATTGTTTCTTGCTAAATTGGAAATTGCTGATGCTTCATCATCTGCCTATATCTACAAATTCATGTTGCAAGTTCATATCAACTGCCTCATTTGAATAAGAGTATAGGATGAAGAGTTCTAACGGGTTCAAAAAGTGTAAACAACCTTTCTTATTACTAGTGTGAAAATACTCTACACTCTTGTAAAGCCAATCATCTTTATTCCAGTTCAATTCAGACCAACTTTACCCCAATGAATAACTTCTTGCAGAATGGATCCTCACAAAATCAACTGAATAAATTAAGGCATCTATACTGCTGATAAAATTTGACATTTGTGATATTCCACTAAAATGCTAATTTCATACTGACTGTTTAATTTTAAAAAAATTGCAATTTCTCATCAACAATTGACACAGTAGTTGGGTTAATCAAAACCAATTTCTACCAGAAGTTATTGAATGGTGTAATTTCTGTTTTACAATATGGTCAATTGTTGATTGATACCACGTACACTCTATCACTGTGTGTGTGTGTGTGAATGTGTCTATAAACTTCTGGATCAGATAAAAAATATAAACGGCAATGCATAATGGAAATATTCATGGTTGATATGTGATGTTTGTAGCAAGTTTATTAAATGTGTGCGGTTAATCTTATGATGGGATGATGTTATATGTGCTATTGTGCTTCATCAATTAGTCCTCCTCCCCTAGTCAGTCTCATTTATCCTTGGATTCATTTGCACTGCTATCTCTTTGGTGGCTGCAGGTGTATCTGCAGCAATGAATGAACTGCGTCCATGTGCCCCAATAAGTCTAAAACATGTCCTTGCCCAAGAATTGATTAAGGGATTACGAGCTGTTTCTGATTCATTGTTGCTGTACAATACAACTCGAGTGCTCAGAGCGAACGAATCAGGACTTTTCCTCTCACTCTGCCGGGCATTTATTGAGGTGCTTTATGATTTACATCCATGAGACTGATACTATAAAAATAATAACAAATTAACTAACCTTTGTCCCATTAAGTGGAGTACGATACAAAGTTATTGTTTATAATTTGAGCTGCTAATCTGCTCTCATGTTCTTTCAATAAATTACTGTAAATATATGTTCTTGATTCCTTGAAATATTTATTTTGATGTATAGGTTGCTTATCCTCATTCTGCAACATGTTTTGGACGATGTTACCCCGGTGGAGCAACAATTATTATGGATGCTAAGAACTTGTATGACGGAATCAGCCGCCTATTAGAGACATCCTCTGCTGCAAGAGAGCTCCCAAAACCAGTGAACAATGGCAAAGCAAAGGGTGCAGATGAGAATGGTGATGTTCCGGCAGCAGCAGAGAACGGAGAAACAACTACCGCCAAAGAATCCAAAGCCATCAATGCTGATGAGGTGGTGGTGGACAAAGTCCCTATTCCAGAGACAGAACAAGAACACACCAATATTGAAAAGCCCATGAATGATAGTGTGACATCTTAATGATGGATATAAATAGATATAAATGGATTTCTGTTCTTCCCTTGTCTGTATTTTATTATTCTTTTGTATCTTCAAGAAAGGATGTTGCTAGCTGTAATTATATTGTCGAATTTCGTCAAATTTACATAATCTTCTAGTCCATAGAAAGCATTTGTCCTATTAGAAGAAAGAAGAGAATTTTGACAGAGATTGTTGCTTATAGTGCAGTGTTGTTTTCCTACCCTTAATAACATTGAAATCCCTAACCATGAAATACGCTCTTCCAGATGGGTCTACAAGCTCCTCAAGGAACAGATGTAATACTATTTCCAGTGCCAAAAATTCTGCCATGCAAATGGAAGAGGTATTCACCCAATCCACCAACACAAATTGACATACTCCAATAGTGTACCTCAGTCCTATGCTCATAATAAGCACATACCCAGAATTGTATCCTATTCCTAATTCCACTACTTCACAACTCCCTCTCAATCCTCTTATTTACTAGCCATGCTTGTGCAAAAGAGTTAATCTTTTATCAGGTATAAGAGCATTCCTTCCTCTTCAAATTCTCCACACAACAGCGAAAAACAACACTACCGAATTATACTATTTTTGTTGAAGCATTATCCTAAACCAACTGGGCACAGGCAACAAAAAACTATGTACATGTTATGTCCAAAAAAAAAAAATCAGATATTTATGTTAGCGGTATAAAATATATGTTGAAATATAAAATATATATTAAATATTTGTATAATATTATATATAAATATACAAAAATATATGGTAACTATTTTTTTATAGTGAAGACTCACATGCAGTTGTCTTCGTATGAAGTTGATGTCATGGTATGCTTTCATGTGGAACAAGAACAATGAGATTACTGATTGGGGTTCTGCAACTGTGTTTGAAGTGTGTCCAGCTGAATGACTTGGTGATATGAGATATTGTCTTGTTCAAATTGTTCCCTTCTCTTGTCTTAAATTATGTTCAGAGCGGCCAGCACAATCCAATCTCAGTAAAAGTGCACGATGAGCAGCAAATTGTCTTAATTCCCTCCCTTAGTTTTGATTTCATTAGTATTTATAGTTCTCTCACACAGATGTTTCTCTTCTTTTAAGAGAAATGTATCTTTACAAAATAACCCAAAACCACAAATGCGCACACAGCAACCTGATAAGGTAAATCGGACTCCAGCCTTGATTTCCACTGATTCTGTAATTCCCTTTTTTTTTTTTTTCTCTTTTATGGAAACTAGTGAGCAGGGCTTGGGCTTCAATGGATGGGATGCGTTAAAAAATTGATGAATGTTGTGGACATTATTATTGATCCAATACCGATAACATCTCGCTTGGGCCGAAACTATTCAAATCATATATGTATAGTTATATACGTTATTTTATCAACGACTCTTTTGTTGGCAAACTAAAAAAAAGAGTGATTAGCTTAAGCAAGCATGGGGAGTTTCAATCCATGACAAATTAATTGTTGACCTGTGGAATTAAAAAGTACTGTGATAACAAAAAAAACTACAACGAACAATAACAGCTGCAATAATATTTTTGGTTTACCAGTTTTTTTAAGGGGGCAAATTAAACATGTTTTTGTTCAAACTATCCGATCTTGCTATTATGTGTAGTGCATGTGCTTTCGCAAATTTCTAGGATTTCAAAAATTCTAATTTAAACACTAAAATTAGTTATCATATATTTGTGTATAAATATATACGTAGTTTAATTTATTTTTAATATGTATTTTGTATTCTAATATATATTTTAATTTTGTGACTGATTTTAGTGATTAATTGTAATGTATATCTAGTACTTTTGTTGATTTGACGTGTTTAACTAAATTGTCATCTAACGATTTTTAATTATCAACTTCACATAAAAAGTGAAGGTGTCTTATGCATTGATATGGAATTGGAGTGTGTTGTCCTACAATGTAGCGACTGAGTTTATAAATGTAGAAGAAGAGAAATCGGATGGTCCAATTTGTTTGGAGGGAAAAAATTTTGAAATCTGGAAGTACTCAAATCAAACGGTCGGATTTGAGGTTTTTTTTTTTATAATTTCGGAAACACTCAAATCGGTAGGTCTCATTTGTGGATATAAAAAAAATTCAAATGGATAATGACAAATCAGACGATCCAATTTGCCTGTGATATATGAACCCCTTCGCCAATGGATAGAACTCTCTTCTCCCCTTCTTCGTCCCTCACCTCCTCATACTCTCTTCTTGTTTCCAGAAACTACAACACTCAGATTAAGTTTTACACTTTTTAATTTTAAAATGGATAAAAGAATGGTGTATCACCGCATTATTAGAAAGTATGGTGTTTAACGTTGTTGTTGTGATTTCAGGGAAAAACAAATTGGACCACCCAATTTGATGGGAGAATAATCCGACGGTCTAATTTAGGTATACAAATTGGACCGTCTAATTTGTCTCCAGTTCCATGTGTCAGAGACCTCCTCTCTTTCTCGCTCTCCCTCCTCTCTCTTCATTCACAAGTCCCTCACAATGCCAAGGAAACTCAAAATTAAAGACGTTGATGGACTTGAGTTTTCATTGTTAATTATTTCAACCATTATGATTAGGGTAAAAAACGTAAACAAGCCAAGAGCAGAATAATTTGACACAAATAAGCCAAAGCAAAATCTGATTTATCAATCAACCAAAGCACATTTAAATGTAGTTCGAATCTACCTGTTTCGAACTCACTTTTCATGTAATTCGAACCACACTGATTCGAATTACACTTGAGAAACAAAACCACATAATTCGAATTGAGCTGATTCGAATTACGCAGAAACATGTAATTCGAATAAAGCTGATTCAAACTCCTCTCATGCACGCCATGCAACGTAATTTGAATTGGCTTAATTCGAATTACTCCAAGTGTAATTCGAACCAGGCTGGTTCGAACTATAAAGGAGGAGAGTTGTATATATAAGGTGTGGACGTGAGTTGCTCTCATTAGAGGGGTAGAATGGCTAGTGAGGAGAGTTTTGTGGTGTTGGTTCACCATAGAGGATCGATTAAGAGGAAGACACGTTCCGGTGTGAAGTTCACTGATAAGGATCCTCTCTATATTATCATGAGGCCTACGACTAGGTATGATGACCTTGTTAGCTCTGTGCTGATGAAACTGGGTCTGGATGGTGTGAAACAGGTTAAGAAATTTTTTTATCGCATTCCGATCACGGTGCTCCAAGAAACCGTGAAGTATGATTGTTTCACGATCGGGAGTTATGAGGACTTGTAGGTCATGTTTCATTGTCACCGGCAGTTTCTAGAAGTGAGGACACCAGAGCTGTTGGCAAAGTTGGTTGATGTGGTATCCAGCTCGGGGGGGGGGGTTTGAACCGGAATACCACCACTTTAGCCACGGTAGCCAGTTCTAGCTCTAGACCTGCCGTTGCTTCTACCTCCGTCCCTGCGTACGAGCCACCCGTCCAGCCTGTCGCCTCCCCTTCCTTCGCTGCTGATCTCAACGGCAGTGTAGGCGACGAGGTTGGAACAGGAGAATTTCGGCCAACCTCTTTATAGTGTGCTACACCGGCTGGGGTTGGAGAGCAATTTTTGGATGATCCAGAGGACGATGATGTCGAGCCGGATATGATTGCTGATGAGAGTGGCGATGATATTGGAGCGAGTGAGCCTGCTGGGGCGAGAGGTGGTTCTAGCTCTGGCACAGCAGTACCCTCCACATTTTTCATCCTTGGACTTGGATGCCATGAGGCAGGAGGGGGTTCTTGGGCAGCCTGTTGGATTTGGCGCTAGAGATGCGGAAGGGTCTGCAGGTCTGACAGAGTTCTAGGTTGGTCAGCAATTTCAGGATAAAGATGAGGCCCTATTAAGTGTGAAGACTTACAGCATCCGCCGAGGGGTACAGTACAAGGTAGTGGAGTCTGACTATCGCCGGTATGTGGGCAAGTGTTCCGAGTTCGGGAATGGGTGCACATGGTTGATTCGGCTGAGTCTCCGGCAGCGCAAGGGCATTTGGGAGGTCAAACGGTACAATGGACCTCATACGTGTCTGGCCACCTCCATCTCCAGCGACCACAGGAGTTTGGATTATCATGTGATATCGGCATTCATTATGCCAATGGTTATGGCATCTACATCCGTCAGCATCAAGGTGCTCCTAAATGCCACGGCCGCACACTTTGGGTTTAGGCCGATGTACAGGAGGGTCTAGTTGGCGAAGCAGAAGGCTGTTGCCCTCATCTATGGTGACTGGGATGAGTCGTACAACGAACTCCCTAGGTGGGTGTTAGGAGTCCAGTTGACGATGTCTGGTACTGTTGCAGTCCTTAGGACGAGCCCTGTTCGAGTTGGTGGACAGCTTGACGAGTCTTGAGCTTATTTTCACAGACTGTTCTGGACGTTTCCACTGTGTATCGAGGCATTCCGTCATTGCAAGCCGCTGGTTAGTATTGACGGCACCCATCTGTATGGCAAGCAAGGTTGCCAAACTCGCGAGTCTAGGTAAACTCGTGGAGCTGACCTAGACTCGACTCGTAAACTTGACTCGTAGACTCGTACGAGTTTACCTGTTATAAATTTTTTATAAAAAATATATATATCATGTATAATATATATATATATATATATATATATATATATACTCAAATATAGGCACTCAAACTTAACAATTTTAACATAAAAAACATAATAAATTAACATAATACTACAATTATAACAAGTACTCTAGATCACACATTCAAATCCTTCACAAATCACAAATATGCATCTAGTTCAACATAAAACACACAATCACACAATCAAAACTTTATATAACACAACCAAAAAAACAAAAGAAAATAACAAAGCAACAATTAAATGTTCTAATAAAGTAAAAGACTAAAACTGAAATCCTCCAACATCTTCATCTTCCATGGCATCAACATCATCACCTTCACCATCTTCATCAGACATTTTGTATTTTTGTTCCTAAATCAACATTCAGATTCAGTTGCAAAGTTATCAAAGTTGATAAAATGAATAAATGATAAATAACAAATTCAGATTTCAGGATTCAATTGCCAAGTTATCCACTAGTCCACTATCAAAGTTGATAAATTTATAACCAACACAGCTATTAAAAATAAACTAAACTACAAATTAAATATAATACAATTGATGTTAGCTGAAACTATCTCATTTCTTTTAAGTATTGTAATATAATACAATTCATGTTAGCTTCCTTCCAATCATTAACTATCTACCAACAATTGATGCTTATATGGATTAGCATCTGCATCTATGTGAGGCATGTGCACTGACAACCTGCAATACAAGCATAGCATAGCATATCAATTCACAAGAAAAAAGAAAAGAGAAGCTTCAAAAATAAATGAATCCCATAACAGAAGGAACAAAGTCATATAAAACTTGGTATATTTTTAAGGTAAAAACTTACAAACAGTTATTTTCATGTAAAATTAATAGTTGAGAACCAGTAAATAAAAATTTAGTTAAACTTGTCAAATTATCTAACAATTCTTAATTATAAATTTTATATGAAAATAAATGCACGTGAGCCTTCATATTTTAGTATGCTTTTGTAAAACTGATTCTACGTAGAATTAGTTATATGAGTTACACAAACATGCTTTGATTGGAAATGAGTAATGACAAGTAAAAAGATTGAGCAACTGTACTTAAAGCAAACTGGCATCTAAACTCTAAACACGAATCTATGCATTCTCCAAATAAAGTTCTTCTTTCCACCTCATTTTCCATAAAAGCAAAGCAAATTCAGCAACTAGAAAAAGCATGATGAGTGCAATGATAAGGAATATGAGACAAACATTATCTAAGAACTCAACCAATTGGATTTGGAAGGACCATTGTGCAAGCACAGTCAAATTTGCACACCCCAACAAGGTTAAGAGCTAATAAACAAGTTAAAATATTGAAAAGCTCAAAGCTTTCAAAATTATGAGCCAACTTTACAACATGGACATCGAAAAACAAGTAACAAATTACAAATTACAAGAAGCAGCTATTAAAAACAAACTAAACTAATCCTAACATTCAGAGTTTCAGTATTTCAGTTTCAGATGTTCAAATTCTTCAACAAAAAATAACTAATTAAATAACTATCAGTCTAAGTATCTAACACTAATTAAACTATTAAAGCATTAGTTTAATTTTTGATACATTATTAACTTATTAAAGCATGTTTAATGTTTTTTCCATCAAATTCCAATAACCAATTTCATCATTCATCACACCAGATGACCAGAATTTAAACTAAAAAAAATTAAACTATTAACATCAGAAGTCAGAACTAAAATGGCAGAACCGATGAAAGCTCAGGCAGAACCTAAATTATTGATATTTAAATTTGGGGAAAAAATTACCTTGGAGAAGGAAGCTCAGGCAGAACCAAAGAAGAAGAGAGGCAACTCAGGCAGAACCACAGAAGTGCAGAACAGAGGGCGAGGAACGCAAATCAAAGGTGAGGAACGAGGGAAAGAACAGAAGTGTCGTGAAGCGTCGAGGAACCTTCAGCGTCGCCGTCAGCCTTTAGCTTCACCGACGAAGTGAGGACTGAGGAGTGGACATGAATGACGGTGGCAGCGCTGCACCACAAGGAAAAAGATGGCGCGGGATCTGTCCAGCCTCCGGCGTGGTGGCGCAGACAATGGTGGATGGTGGCACGATGGGCTTGGAGAAGAGAGTGAGGGCTTGGAGTCTTGGAGGAAAGTGTTTCTCTGTTCTGTGTGTTAGCGTGGTTTGGCCATTTAGGATTAGGGTTTTCTTACATGAACGAAGCCCTTTTCCTTTTTTTTTTGCCCCAAAACGACGCCGTTTTGGCGAAAATGGGCTCCCAAATCAAACTCGCTGACTCGCCCTCAAACTCGCGAGTTTGACCGATTCTGTCCGAGTCTAGCCGAGTCTACCCAGAAACGAGTTTGTGTCCGAGTTAACTCGATTCTACTATCTAAACTCGTAAACTCGTACGAGTTTGCGAGTTAACTCGCGAGTTTGACAACCATGATGGCAAGTATGGGGGAACGTTGCTTGTCGCTATTGCACAGGACGGGAACTCCAACATACTTCCTGTTGCATTCGCACTAGTCGAGGGTGAGAATGCTGAGTCCTGGTCCTTTTTTCTCTCCCACCTGCGTCATCACGTGACACCGTAGCCAGGTCTGCTGGTTATATCGGACAGGCATAACGGCATCAAGGCCGTGCTTGAGGCTCCCGACGGAGGCTGGTTACCTCCATTTGCATACCGGGCATTCTGCATTCGACATGTAGCAGCAAATTTCGCCCTAACCTTCAAGAGCAAAGACGCAGGGAGGCTTCTTGTCAACACAGCGTATGCAAAGACCGAGGTAGAGTTCGATTACTGGTTTGATATTCTGCGGTTTGAAGACCCGGCGATGTGTGACTGGGCGAACCGGATTGAGTATTCCTTGTGGACACAGCATTGTGATGAGGAGCGGAGATTCGGGCACATGACGACGAATATCTCTGAGTGAAGGCAACATACGGAAGGTTGGCCGAACTACTTGTTTAAGCCATTTTTTTTAAATTGTTTTGCATAGAATAAAGGGTATTTTAAGCCATTTTAAGCCATTTTATATGCAAAACAATTTTAAAAAATGGCTTAAAAAATGTTAGAAATACTATAAAAATTTGTAATATTCTAGTATTTTGGGTAAATACGGGTTATAACTATATTTATTTTAATTTTTAAATTATTATTGACTATGTAGAGTATTTTTTTAATGTCCTAAGTCATTAGGACATTACAAATTTTTATAGTACTCCTAACATTTTTTAAGCCATTTTTTAAAAATTATTTTGCATAGAATAAAGGGCATTTTAAGCCATTTTAAGCTATTTTCTATGCAAAACAATTTTAAAAAATGGCTTAAAAAATATTAGGAGTACTATAAAAGTTTGTAATATTCTAGTAATTTAGGTAAATACTGGTTATAACTATATTTATTTTAATTTTTAAATTATTATTGACTATATAAAGTATTTTTTTAATGTCCTAAGTCATTAGGACATTACAAATTTTTATAGTACTCCTAACATCTTTTAAGCCATTTTTTTAAATTATTTTGTATAGAATAAAATATTTTTTTGTGGTATAATTTAAATAAATTAATTAAAAAAATTATAAAAAAATATTCATGAGCTATTAAAAATGGGCAAAAGTGTATTGTATGAAATTCGAATTGATAACTCATTAATATTTTAAAAAATTCTCGTAATTAAATATTTTGTTAGCTTTTTTTTTATTGCATGAAATAAAATATATATTTTTTAATTTTAAATTATTAATTTTTTAATCAATTATTAATTTTTTAATAAAAAAATGGGTAGAATTAAATCATGAGTAATTTAAATCTGGGCAATTCGAATTACTATGTGCAGCGTGTGTGAGTGTAATTCGAATCAGGTTGATTCGAATTATAGCGTGTCTGCGTGTGTGAGTAATTCGAATTACATTGATTCGAATTACATGTAATTCTAGTTCGAAACATACTGATTCGAATTATATAGTAACGTGCATTGGTGGATTCATGAATCAGTTTTTCATTTGGCTGATTTGTGTAAAATTTCGTTCTCCTTGACTTATTATAATATTTTGCCCTTATAATTATGTAAGTTATTATTTTTAATTTTTTTATTTAGCAAAATTTATTAGTGATAATGTTAGAGATTAATATTGTTTATAATGATTAAATGATAGTTAACATATTGTAGTTAGAAATGTATCATTGGATTTAGTTAGTGAATGTTGTTAATGTAGGTTAATACAATAAGAAATATATTTTAAGTGTATTTAATAATAATTATTAGAATTATATTTTATATTTTTAGTTTTATTAATTATTATTAGATGCTAAATTATTATTGCATAATTTCTATAAAATAGATTTAATATATTCTAAGTAAGTAATAAAAATTAAATATTTTTAAATTTAATAATTAATTAGTTATTATTGAATATTATTAGTTAAATAATTTATATATTAGCTGTACATAATGGAATAATTGAATTTAGTGTAAATGAATTAGTAAATTAGTTTATTAACAATAAATTTAGTATTAATTTGAAAATGATTTATTATTATTAATAAATTTAGATACTATTTAATTTTTTTGGATATAATAATAATAATAATAATAATAATAATAATAATAATAATAATAATAATAATAATAAAAAGTTGTTTTGGCCTTGTATTATGTGTTATGTATCATGTATAATGTATGTATGTGTATAAATAGAATAGAATAGAATTAATATGATATTAGTGTTATTAAAATTATAATTTTATTTTATTATTTGGATAATTAATAGTAGTTTGTTAAATATAATTAAATCATGTTAATGATAATAAATAATTCTGGTTTTAAGGTTATAAATTGTGATAAAATAATTAAATATAAATTAATTAATAAAATTTCAATTATTCAATGTTTTTAGATAATTTTGTTTGATGTACTATTTGGTTACATTTTGTAGAGTTTATGAATGTTGATATGTAATCATCTATTGTTGTTGAATCTCTATGATCCTATTGTGGAGGAGTATTTATGGAAAATTGGTTTTTATCACGTTTTTTATGTTGGAATAATTCAATGTCAGTCGACAATATTAAACACTCTAATCAAGAGGTGGTTTGCACCCTAACACACATACTTGCAGTTGGTGAGTGTGCTGTGACATTGAAAGATGCGACTGTTATTCTTAGTCTTTCGATAAATGGTCTTTCAGTGACAGGAGTGATCATGAGTAGTCACGATGTCTTAATGGCTGAATATTTGCGCTAGTTTGGGGTTGCATATAGAAAGACAGATTGTATAGGAAACTTCATAAAATTGACGTAGTTTTGGAATCTAAAAGATCGTTTAGAGTTGACTGATGAAAATGACATTCAAAGATATGTGAAGTACCACATCATGTTATTATTTGGAACAATCTTATTTAGAGACATATCTGGAGTTTTGTTCCGCAACTTCGTAAGGTCAGAGAATTTAGTTGGGGATCGGCATGCCTAGCACACTTATATAGAGCGTTATATAGGACATCTCGTTTAGCAAAAATGTCGGTGGACTATCGATTTTCCTGCAGTAAAAACGAGATGCCCTATATAGTGCTCTATACAAGTGTGTTAGGCATGTCAATCCACAACTAAATTTTTTGATCCTAGCGAAGTCACAAAGCAAAGGCAAAAGTTTTCGGTGCACCTCTACTTTAGACATATCTCCAAACAAGATTGTCTCAAATAATAATATAATGTGGCACTTCACGTACCTCTAAATACTATTTTCATCAATCAAATTTAGATGATCCTTTAGGTTTCGAAACCACGTCAACTTTATGAAGCTTTCTCTATAATCTACCTTCCTAAGTGCAATCCCAAATTGGTTCAAACATTTAGCTTCTAAGGCATCGTGACTACTCATAGTCACTCCTATCACTGGAAGATCATTTGTCGGAACACTAAGAATAACAACAACATCCCAATGTCACAACACACTCATCAACTAGAAGGTAAAATGTATGTGTGTCAAGGAGTCACCTCTCGATTAAAGCGTTTATCATTACCGACTGACATTAGATTATTCAAATATGGAAAACGCGATAAAAATCAACCTCTCGTAAATTCTCCTCCACAATAAGATTGTACAAATTCGACGATAGTAAATGATTACATGTCAACATCTGTGAACTCTACAAAACATAGCCAAATATTACACCAAAATCATCCATAAACATTGAATAATTAAATTTTTCATTAATTAATTTATATTTAATTATTTTATCACAATTTATAATCTTAAAAACATAATTATTTATTATTAGTAATATAATTTAATTATATTTAACAAATTACTATTAATTATTCAAAAAATAAAATAAAATTATAATTAATTATAATTTTAATAACACTAATATTATATTACTTCTATTCTATTCAATTCACACACATACATAGCACATAGCACAAGATTAATACAACTTATATTATTATAATAATAATGAATGACTTAAAATAACTAACTAATTATATATCCAAACATTTCGAATAGTATCTTATTTTCAACAACTCTAATATTATTATTAATAATACATAATTTATTAAATAATATATCTAAAAATTTTAAACAGTATCTAAATTTATTAATAATAATAAATAATTTTTTTAAATTAATATTACATTTAGTATGAATAAATTAATTAATTTACACTAAATTCAATTATTGATTCAATTATTGCATTATTGCATTACGTACTACTAACATATAAATTACTTAATTAATATTATTCAAAAATTTAAAAATTTAATTACAATAAATATATTAATTAAACATCCAATAATAATTAATTAATTATTAAAATTTAAAAATATTTAATTTTCATTACTTACTTAAAATATGCTAAATTTATTTTACAGATATTCTCCAATAATAATTTAGTTTCTAACAACAATTAATAAAATTTAAATATATCTAAAATATAATTATAATAATAATAATAATTATTAAATACATTAAAAATATATTTTCTAATGTATAAACCTATGTTAACAATATTCACTAACAATATTTCTAATTACAATATGTTAATTATTATTTAATTATTATAAACAATATTAATATCTAACATTATCATTAATATTTTTGCTAAATAAAAAAAATTAAAAATAATAACATATAATTAAAATAGTTGAAATAGTTATTGAGATTGGGGATTTGGGGTGCACTGGTGCTGTAGCTTTTTTGAACTTGGAATAAATTGAAAGAAGGTTGAAGAAGAGAGGAGAAGAGAATGTGATGACTCATGAGAGAAAGAGAGCTTGCACGGATTAAATCAAGGAGGAGTGGGACTCCTTGCATGCGCAACACGTGGAATTGGCGCACGAATCGAACGGTCCAATTTGTCTACCTAAATCGGACCGTTCGATTATTCTACCATCAAATCGGACCGTACGATCTGTTTTTCCCTAACATCACAACAGCGTTATGCTTTGTAAAGATTTTTTCCAATTTTTTTCTGCGGTACACGGGTTTTGGGTAAGCATAGTTAAGAATTCGGGTAAAACCCCGAGGTGCGAATCTCGATCTAAACCCTGGAGATGAGAAGTTAGAAAATGGCGCGCGTTGAAATGTTGTTAACTTGTTATAGATAAACATAGTGTTTCTCATTCTTTTTTGCAATTTAAGCAAATAAATGCTTGATCTCAGTTTTGGTGCTAACACACCCTTGTGTATGAGCATAACGACACAAAGAACACTGAGGGCAATGACATCATCATCATCATCATCACCTACCCAAGATTCTATGGAGCAACAGAAACCGCAACAAACACAAAGGTTGCAAATTTACCCAAATTCAAATAATGGGGTCACACCTTTTTGGAGAGGTACTCTTTCTTATAATGCTCTTGCTTGCAACTTTCCGCACAAAGAAGCTTTTTTTTTTTGGGATTTTGTTTATTGGGTTTTACTTTGCAGAGAAGTATGAAAGGGAGGCCAAGAGGTATTGGGATGTCTTCTACAAGCGCCACAAGGACAAGGTAAAGGGTTGTTTGCTTATTATGTTTTATTTAGTTGATTCTTGGTGAAATATTCTTTTTTAATTAGTATTAATTATAAGTGTCTTTTGCCATTGGTTTCATTGTTTTGGGAATTTGGATTTGCAAAGTGAATGAAGATAAGCTGAAATTTATAATAATAAAATAAAATAAAAAGCTGAGATTTTTGTAGTTTATTGGTGAAAATGATATACTGAATTGGATTCGCAGTAATACCTAAAGACTAGACTAGTCTATTCTATACTCTGTTAATGCAAATGTCTTATTGCGTCACTTTGTATTTGGTTTCCTCTTGTCTGTGGTGTCTATTGACTATTGCTGTAACTGGATGATCACTCTTCCAAGTTTTCCACCCATTATCTGTGTTTTATGTTCAAGGCATTTGCTATAAGTAGTTTTGCTGTAGTGATGATTCAATTTTTTTTACAGTTTTTTAAGGATAGGCACTACTTGGATAAGGAATGGGGAGATTACTTTTCGGTGAGTGAGGAAATGATATCTTCAATTTTGATTTGGTTTGTTTTCTTTTTAACTTTGATGCTTGCAGTACTGACAATTTAAGCAATTTTTTGCATGAAAATAATTTTTAGGGAGAAGGAAGAAAAGTGATTGTGGAGGTATATTACTTGCATTTTCTTCTTTCTTGGTGTTTATGAATGGAATTCATTTTCTGTCAAAGTCCTGTTTAGTAGTTCTTTGTATTAGTAAGTTGCTTAATAGTCAAAGCTATTTACTAAACAGGTTGGTTGTGGAGCCGGAAATACTATATTTCCAGTGATAGCATCTTATCCAGATGCTTTTGTTTATGCATGTGATTTCTCGCCACGGGCTATTGAGTTAGTTAAGGTCAGACATCTTCGTTTTGTAAACTTCCTCTCCATTGTAGCAATTTTGCTGTCTGCTTCTTGATTCGTTCCTGATCTGTTGATATAAAAGAATGTATGGTAATCGGTAATTTAGAGTGGCAAATAGATGGATCATGAATGTTGGATTGGACCATAGAAGATCAATAAAAAAAATAAACCATTATATCATTTTGATTTGTTACAAAATTGTTAAGACATCCAACAATATTAAATAGTATTAAACTGAATTCAATGGGTAAATAGTATTAAACTAAATTCAGATATAGATGGTTTTGATGGATGATAGAGTTATGGATGGTGGACCTAATTGCCACCGCTTCTGATATGATTCATTGTGCCGGAAAATGTAAATCCACATCCATACCTAGTATTGGAGCATTGGTCTAAACCGTGTTTGACACGAACACCTCCAGGTTAGCAGTATGTAGTTCCCCGTTCATAACCTCGGTGTCTATTGCTCAGTGATCCGCTAACTCAATCCAATTACATGTAAGACTTGGGAATTCATATTTCTATTATGGAAAAAGAGTGCATTAACTGCATTTGATATATGTTGATCAAGAACAAATTTGTATCACCTAAGCTTCTCTCATTTATAAAAAATAAAATAAAATATAAGGAGAAATATTGCTTATTTTACAGTATTCCAAATCCAACGGAAGCAAAGTTGTTACATTTATTTATGTAATTATATTTTTGTTTGTAATTGTAGACGCATGAAGACTTCAAGGAGTCCCGTGTTAGAGCTTTTGTCTCTGATTTGACAGTTGATGATCTGTGCAAAGAAATTCTTCCATCTTCGGTTGATATTGTTACCATGGTACTTACGTTGTGTATTGTAGAATGATTATGGGATCACATTTGCATTTCTTAGCTACTATCTGTCAATTTTTTGGCTTCATTTCACAAGTTTTGTGCTCTTGTTATTGAGAACTATATGTGGATCACTTGTTTAAGTATCTGACTTGGTAAACAGATATTTATGTTATCTGCAGTGTCCCCGGAAAAGATGCATCTAGTATTGCAAAATGTTAGAAAAATTATCAAGGTAAGAAACTTTAGTATTCAATAATTGGATTTACATTTTCATAAAACTTGCTAGATAACTTGTTCACAGTTCATTTCAAATGTGTTGAAATTCATGCCTTTCTCCATTTGCAGCCAAATGGATATGTGTTGTTCCGAGATTACGCCACGGGAGATCTTGCCCAGGTTGATTTTTATTACCATATAATATTCTAAAGAATAGACTAGTGCTCAATTTTTTGTCCAGATAATTTTCCTTCTGATATTGATTTCTCTTTAATAATTGTATGAATCGAAATTTACTTCTTTTTCTTGTTCATATCAAAGTGAATAAAAATAAAACGTTGCTACTTTTAGGTTTGATGACTATAGCAAGGTGGTTAGAGTAGGATGGATAGAGGTTTGGTTGATACGGTTCGGATGGTTTACAGTATAATATAAGAGAAAAGGAAAAATTACGAACTATAGTGTGTTGTTTTGGGAATTGTTTAATTCCAAATTTTGATTGACTATTTCTTTTTGTTTGAGCTATGATGATTCATGTGATTCATATTTTCTGTTCTATAGGAAAGATTTTCAGGGAAGGATCAAAAGATTAGTGACAACTTTTATGTCAGAGGTGATGGCACTGTAAGGTTTCAGTTCTGGCAATGTTATCTTACAACTTTGATCACCCAAATTTCTTATTTCCTAATGTAATGCTTTATTTTCTATCCAGCGTGCTTACTACTTTTCGAACGAGTTCTTGACGAATTTATTCAGAGAAAATGGTTTTGCTGTTGACAAGCTTCATGTATACTGCAAACAAGTTGAGAACCGTTCGAGAGAATTGATCATGAACCGGTAACTTTTCTTTTGCATAGTTTTACAGATGCGTGTTCTGCGTTCTTTCTTTTTGGAGAAAGGCATGTCACATTTGTCCCTTTATTTTGGAACTATGTAAATTATCTTAAAATTGTCCCAAGACAGGGACGATTTTAATTTTTTATCTCTGTATCCTTCTCCAAACATGTTATTGTCCCCAAGATTTCAGTTTTCTGTCTCAGGACAATCATGCAACGTTACCTTAGTGTTGTATATAAGAGTTATAATCTTACTTCAGTTATGATATTCATTTCTTCCCACTTTTCATCCACTTCCTAAAAGTGAAAAAGCGATTTGGTTTTTCTTTCACTCTTCTCTTGACTGTAATAACCCTTTATAGTTCTCCTACCGTGTTTGGTGGTTTCAGGCGTTGGGTCCAAGCTGTATTCCGGTTTACAGAGGATTTGAACTCTTCTTCTAGTAACGAAGCTGAGGGAAATCGTTCTGGTAGTTCTGAAGCGAAGCAAAATAGTTCGAATGGTAGTTTAAATGACACTGCAATTGACTTGTCTGAAGGTGTGGCATTTGACATGTTTGGAGCCTTACCTTCCAGCGACCATGAGGTAACAATTTTTCGCCTTTGATTGATTCTTTTAAGTTCTACCATAGAATTATCATATTCGAAGTCATCATTTTTTTTAATAAATAATTTGATGTATACTATCCGAGGCTACTTCTAAAAGACGTTTCCATAAATTTTGAATGTCTGATGGCAATTTTGAATGCTAATTTTCCTCCTTGAATTTTCCTTTTAGATTATTGAGATCAAACTTAGAGGTTGGGATTTCAAGATTAGGGTACTTTCAAAAGAGTACCAGCATACCTGCAAATCGACGGGCTTAATGCTGTGGGAATCGGCTCGATTGATGGCTTCTGTCCTCGCCGAAAACCCTGATATCGTTGCAGGGAAAAGGGTCTTGGAGTTGGGAAGTGGCTGTGGGGGAATCTGTTCTATGATTGCTGCTAAACATGCCGACCTAGTTGTTGCTACCGATGGGGATGCTCTTGCCCTCGACCTCCTCGCCAAAAACGTCTCATCGAATCTTGAGCCTCCATTGCTAACCAAACTAATTACAAAGAGACTGGAATGGGGAAACAATGATCACATAGAAGCCATAAAAGAAGGGAATAAAATAGGGTTTGATGTCATCATTGGCACAGATGTTACATACATTCCTGAAGCTATATTGCCTTTGTTTGCGAGTGCAAGAAAACTGATTACTTCTGACGCAAGCAACAGGCATGGTAATGTGCCTGCTCTGATTCTATGCCATATATTCCGTCGCGTAGATGAACCGTCTTTGCTTTCGGCCGCATCACAATTCGGGTTTAGATTAGTAGACAAGTGGCCGGCCGGAGTTCCAAACGAATCGTCTCAAGGCATTATAAGCAAATGGTTTTCAGATAACGGTTTATTGAATGATCTTCCTAGTACAGCATTAAACATATTGCTTTTCAGATTGGAGTGAAATGAGCTTGAATTGGAGTTGGTTTCTTCTTGATTCTTGTCTTCATTACAATACAAAATGAGATAAGTATCATGCAATTTGCAAAGTTAGATTCATTTTTAAGTACTTAAAAAACAATTTTGGTGCTTAATTATGTTTCAAATTTGATTCTTTTGTATGTTTTAAATTTAGATATTGATGGGGTATTTTGGAGCATTGTCCTGTGTATGTTGATTTGTTTTTGTTTTGTTTGTCTTTTTTTAAAGTTCATTTTTTTGTTCCCCACTTAGGGGGGCATTTTTTTTTATAATTTATATACTATGAACATTTTTGTACGGAGAAAGCACGGTTATTACTTTTTTTTGGGGGGTTTACCTTTTTTGTTTTAATTAATTTTTTCAAATGAATCATCTGCCAAAGTAGTACCAATAAGCATGAGAGGCTGAGAGCATATATTTATATAAGTTAGCTCTGTGAACGGAGGGTTACTTGTGAATTGTGATAAAAGATTTATTCTCTTAAAAGAGTTCAGAGATCTTTTGTTTCAAAAGAATTAGTCATTCTTATTAACGATAAAGAGAAGTGCTATAAGTAGGTTTTGTAATTTGTAGTCATTAATTAATTATTATTAATGTTTTTAATGGTGTGATGTGTGAGATTATTTACTTTTCTTTTGCTGGTTAAGTGCTGGTCTTTTAGATTTTTTTTACGATAAATATTATAAGAGTTTAATTTTAATACATTAATAATGTAAAAAATTTTACATAGTTATTCAATTAAACTTGAAATGTAATTTTCTTTAAACCCTAGTATGGCATGACTTATATATATGATATTTTTACTTATAGGAACTTTATACATTTTGATTGTTATGCATTAATAGCGTAAAAGAGTTTTGTAATATCATATAATCTAGTATTTGTGTTTAAATGATTTAGTAGCAAATTTAAATACCTTTGATATATAACAATACATATATATATATATATATATATACTTTTAATACTAATATTGCATGCAACCTAAATTTATTCCGTATGCCAACAAATAGTTGACAAATTAAGTTAGAATTTGTAATAAATTCTATAAAAAATGATAAATATTACATATACTAGAAGGAATTAATAACTGAAACTCGTTCATAAAAGAACGTTGATATAACATTTTTGCAATATTTCTATTTGTTAAATGTGTTCAAAAGAAAACCAACAAACATTAAGGGTAAAATAAGCACTGCCATAGAGTTATTAAGATTTCAAAAGTTTGAAATTAAATGGTTAGATAAAGATACATAAATAATTATATATCTAAGACAAAAAATCATACAATAGTTTCTTGAGTTTGAAGTTGAATCATGCATATGTTTATTTTTGTTTTATAATGAAATTTCATTTAAAATAATTGAGGCAAAAAAAATTAAACTTTAGACTTTTTTATTATAAATATTTTAATATTATATCAAGAAGAAATTAATTATTCAAAAAAAAAATTATTAAGTAAAGACACATAAATAATTATATATATTTTTATTAATTCAACCAAACATACATTTAATAATAATATAGAGATTAGAGAGGCATATAAAGAGGCAAATTTTGCTGATGAAACTTTCATTCAAAGAAGGTAAAATTAAACCAATGGAACTAACCTCTTCTTCCATAAGGCTGATGAAGCCTCTCCCACAAAAAAAAAAAAAAAAAAGGGAAAACAAGGACCACTCTAGCAAAAAGACACAACTGAATCCAGCACTTGCACCATCACTTTCTTTTTTCACTCAAATTGAAGCATTATTCCATGCATGTTTTCTTATAAAAAGACTAAAAAGAAGGCTTTAGCTTATATGTTAATTATATTTCCTATAACTATAACAAGTTTATTTTTATCTGCATGCACATATTCTTTATTTGGTTTTATATTTACAAAGGGTACAGCTCACTGCATTTAGAATTTTACCTTTACATTACAATATTATTGTGATGAGTATGTATCAACAAAAAATTCCTTAGTTTAAATATTATGCATTATTAATAGCCTAAGTTCCCCAAACCAAAGGTAATTTGGTTAGGGATTATTCTTCATCCATTAGTAAAGTGAATCTTTAGCATTAATTACTCCTTTTTTTTTCAATTGTTCTTTTTTTGTGGTTTGCTCAGTGTATAAAATCTAATTGATACAATAATTTTGGTGTGGGAAATTGGAGAAACAATATTTTAGTTGACTTTATTTTTCAATTAGTTGTAATGTGAAGTTTTTAAAATTTCTATTAAAGTGTTTATTCTATATATTAGATAGATGATATTATAAAATGTCATCATATATATACTTCAAATTTTAAATTCTATTAAAAATGCACTAATGTAGAAACCTGTATAATAATAACAAATATTAATTAATAAGAAACTTTGTAATAATTTATTTAACAAAAGTTAATATTATATATAAAATGGAGTAGTGCATGAAATAATAAAAAAACTATTGTTATATATAACTTATAGAGTGGAAGAAGAATATTGAAAATGGAAGAGCTAGCAGTGTGAGAAATACTTAAAGGCAAAAGAATTTTTGCTATATTACAAACTTTAAATTACATAGGATAGTTTAATTTTGAGAATATAAAAGAAATGCAACATATTTTATAAAAATGTAACTTTGATATAATGACAATGTAAAGCAATTTTACACGTGTATTCAATCGCATAATCTACGCCAATAAAAATAATTACTTTTTATATTGATTACGTGAATAATTACTAAAAAAACTGATGTGATTAAATATCTGTGTATTTTACATTGTCATCGATGTCAATGTATTAAAACTAAACTCATTTTATATTATTATCTTTTACAACTTTTTTTTTTACCAAAGATAGAAAACTCGAACCCACAACTTTTTAATTGAGTGTGGGGAGACTATGCCATTTGAGCTATAACTCATTGGCTATTATTTTTCACAACTTCTTTCCATTATTTAGTAATGACAAAATTTCATAACCACAATTATATAACATTTTTTAATAAACCACAATTATATTTTTCATAACTTATTCTAACGTTTAACATTATTTTCTTTTAATGACAAATAATAACTCATACTATAACCAATGGTCCCATAATCACCAAAAATATCAAAACACCATCGTTAAACTTAAAATTACTACTATATTACATTTCATTTTCAACACCAAACCCCTTTAAAATTTAGTTAGAAGTCTTCTTCTTTATTTATACCAAGTCTTATTCATGCTCAATTTCAGTCCTATCAAATAATGTTGGAATCTTGAACATGTCTGGCATAAAAAAAAAATAATTTGGACAAATAGACACTGCACAGATATCTCATGACATGCATAGATCAATCACATTCCTGTTAATGAAGATTGATGTGAAACTGAAAGTTACATGCAAATTGCGTTCAAATTAAATCATAAACAACTAATGTTGGCTTGGTATAAATATTTTTGTTTAATTTGAAGTTATATATATATATTCAATTAAAATTGATAAACAATGTTTTTCTCAAATTTATTTAACTTAGAAATATATTTCTAGTATATTTTTAGTGAGAAATATGTGAAAATTAAAGCAAAATACTTAAAGGGATATATAATAATCAAAATGAAGAATGAGTCAAGGAGATGGAGACAAGCATAAAAGACAGATAAATTGGTAAACTTTATCCAATATATATATATATATATATATATATATATTCTAATACCATTGGATTTACTTGATCCAAATATATAAGGCTATTATATATATTGAACATTATTAATATTCTCGTTATTGTTGTTAATTAATTGTATAAAATAAAAATTTATGTATTAATTAAATTATTATTATAAAAAATTAAAAATATTTGTGTTAATATTGTATTATTAGATAGTTGTAATCAAAGTTATAGCTCAAAACAAATAATATATATATAATTTCTGGTCAAATATATATTAATTATAGCCTAGAGAGGAATATGACATATACATATACTAAGCTGAAGCTGCACCCTTTTCTTTTTCTCTCAAGAATTAAAATTCTGACAATAAAATTTTGACAGATAAGAGACAACAACAACGTTGTTACAGACACATATATCCAAGAAATTGAAGAAGATGATAGATATGTATATAATAACCCTTTCAACATCCTTCATCCCTATACTTCTTTCTTGTTTTTTGAAATGAAAGATACATATTATTGTTAATTAATTTCCATTTCATTGAAGTAGCTTTGCTCCTATCACCAACTCATCAATTCATATGGGACTATATATGTATTTCATCAGCAAGACCGTTACCTGAGAATGATATGAAATATGATAATAATCAGCAAATTAAACTATTTTAAATCCAAAATTCTGTATATATTCTAATTTCTAATTTCATTCTTTAACATCAGATTGATTTTTGTTAGCTAACAAAATTATAATTATTAATTAGATAATAACCTTTATGATAAGATTAATTAATTACATACTTCCATGTAAAGATGAAACTACAATTAAGTTTTTTTTTTTTCACTGAATACTATGAGTTATTAATATGGACTAGACAACAATAAAAATGCTTTCTTTTTTTTTTTAAATAAAAAATGCTAATTTATCAATTACTTTTATTGAACTGAAAACCCTAAATCTGGGTGTGAACACAGAATTAGGGGTAAATTCATTTTAATGAAATGGAATATACAACTGTTTGTTAACAGTGGAAACTAGAAACCAAAAAAGGTCACTTCATCATTATTGCTAGTATTTTCCAGATAACCTTATCAATAATCATCAACATTCCAGCTTCATTCCATGGTATAATTTTGACTGAATCCATTACCATCCAAATTAATAAATCAAATCAGGTATATTTTATATAGATGGTTACAAATATGTATATATCTACAATATTTCATTTTTTAAATTAAAAAAATAAATAAATTATAAAAAAGAAGATGACATACCTGAGATGTGAGCTTCATAAGTTAAGCCTAATAAGTTGCTAGCTAGGGTTAGTTAAAGCATAAAGAATATAATAAAATCCAAAAAATAACAAAAAAAAAATATAATATATATGTATATTGCAGAAATTGAAAAAAGATAGTGAGAAATGGTTACGGGGTGACAGCAAGAGAGTGAGCACATATAGCTTCAAGTATGAAACAACATCATACAAGAAAATACCATGTGTGCTCACTCTCTTCTGTCACCACCCTTTACCGTTAATTAGCGAAGACGAAAACTCAATACCATAATAGTCTCTATCACTTGATGAATAATCACACTAATTAGCCTGATAATTAACTAAAGCATCACTATTGCTTTTGAAAGTGTTTATGAGGGACAAGTAATTAATTAACCCTTAATTATTTCCTCTCTTCTCCCTACCCAAAAACTGTTCCATTACTATGGAAGAATGATTTATATGATGTTGTTGTAATGAAGAGAAAGAAGGGATATGAAGGGGTATTTATACAGAAACTGAAAGAGAAATTTGCTTGCATCATGTATGTGGAAGGAATAATTGTATTGTTGGGGTTTATCTTCTATTGGTCATCCCATATTATTTTAATCATTATAATGAAAGTGAAAACAGAAAATACCATAAAATAAGAGAAAGAAAAAGTGTAGAGACTTTATCTTTAGGGTTTTGTTATCAAGTGGTCCAAAGTTCAAATACACATGTTAAGGTTTGATTTAAAAAAAAAAGATATATTTGCTTTTTTATTTAAAACAATTGTTCGATTTTAAAAGTTAGGTAATATTAGTTAAATTTTCACTAATAACTTGGTTAAGTTAATGAGAGAAAAATCAATGAAAAATATATATAATTTTTGTTTGCTTAATTAAACTTATCTAACATTATTAACATATGTATTCTCAATATGTTTTTTTTTATTATTACTATTTTGTTATTGTTGTCCATAGCCGAATATGGTGACTAATTTTTTGCTAGTTTATAGGTACTTTCATAAAATCACTCCTCGAATATAGATCTTTTAGTTATAATTTTTTTTTAAATATATCATATTATAAAATTATTTGTTTAAAAAATTAAGCGGATAATAGGTAGAGACATATGCTTAGACAACTTGATTTATATATGAGACAGTTGACCTAGAAATTTTTAAAATTATTTGATATCTAAAATGAAAATAATCAAACTCTCAATATTTAATTAAAAATTTTTCGATAATAATAATATCTTTTTTTCTAATCTTGAACTATATTCTTAATTTTTAAGTTATGATGTAAGATCAGACGCAAAATACGACACGATATAAGACATGTAGTCATATAAATTTTAAATTCTTATAAAATATAGGAATATGGTATAAAATATAAAATATTTTTTAGAAAATTAAAATGATACGTTGATTTTATCGATATTAAAATATAAATTAATTTTTAACTATTGTTAATATTTTTAATTATATAAAATATTTAAAAATTTTATTTTAATAAATAATAATATATAATATTTCTAAATTTATTTTAAAAATATATGTTAAGAATAAAGTTAGACACATGATAATATTCAAGTAGAGAAAATCTAGGGAATCAGTATTTTTATTAAAATTTGATCAGCATTTAGTCAGCAAAAAAAAAGTAATTTTTTACCATTAGATGAAATCTCATCCCATTAAAAATACTATTGATAGCTAATTGATGGCTACAAATTACAAAATATGTTACCCCTAATACTCCTCTATTTAAGTATGTATAAATGTAAATAAAAAAATTTTAATTTTTTATTAAGATATAAATAGGCACAAAAAATACCCATATTAAATATCATCTAAAATTTGTCAATATACAAATATGACAACTCAAGGAAATGAAAAATGAATCATCTTAATTTTTTTATAAAGTAATTTTTTATTATTTAATATTTTCTCTTACATATTTTTTTATCCTATTTAAAAAGTATAAATTAAAAAATCAAATTTTTCAAAAAAATAATTAAAAATTTGAGAGAATTCATTTTTTAAAAAATGTAGGTGGTTCGTAAGCTCTCAAGAATCAAGACACTCGTTCACAACAAAATTCTTGTGTTTTGTTATTTCAAAGTTTTCTACACATCTGATCCCATGCGTCCCATAAGCAACAAGTTCAACTTCTTCAATTCTGATCCTCAGTTTCATTTATTCATTGCTTGTTACCGATGCTTACAATAAATTAAAAATCTATTATAATTTATATCCCCTGCTGTCATAATCGCCATCTTCTCCAACACCCATCTTTATGTGAAGCTTATCTGAAACAAAATGCATTATTTTCTTTTTCATAGGTAATAAATAGTGTGTTCATAATTAAATTTTTTTGGAAACATTTCATAATTATTTATAGGTGTATTAAAAAAATATATTATATATTATTAAATCGAATCTTTTCAATTATTAACATATATTCTTAAAGATATTTTTTATTTATTTTATTCAATTTATTTAAATACATTAATTAATTATTTATTTAATTTAATTACGATAAATATTAAATTATTTAATATTTTATTTAAAAAAATTAATTATAACTAATTAATTATATTAATTATTATTTAACTTTATTAAAATAAATAAATTAATTTTATTTTAATTTACATTAATTTTTTATCTTATATATTTTGATTAATAATTTTTAAAATATCAGAACTAACCATTTATTTGATTTAATTGAAATAAATATTAAATTATTTAATTTTCTATTTGACTATATTAACTATAGCTAATCAATTATATCAATTATTTAATTTAGTTGGAATAAATAAATTAATTTTATTTTTATTTTTATTTGTATTAAATTTTTTGTCTTACATATTTTGATTAATAATTTTTATATAGCATATTTATAAGATATTTTTTATTTATTTAACTTACTTTATTGAGCTAAAAAATTATAATTAATTTATTACGATAATATTAAAGAGACAAAAAATAATTAGTTCAAATAGTTTAAATTTGTTTTATTTATTATTTATTTGTTACAGAGTGCATTAAATAAAACTAAAAATAGTAAATTTTGACAATTTTTAGTTAATATTTTTTGTTATCAAATATTTTTATATTTTTTAGATCAATTATTTAATTTAATTAATTTAAATATATGTTATTTGATTTAATTTTATCACGTTAATATATAAATCGCTGTTTACCAAAAGTTTCTCTTTATTTTATTCCTTAATCTTAAATATTTTATTTGTTGTTTATATATTTTTATTTTAATATCAAATCTAATATTTTTATTGGTATTTTCTTATTATTTATTGTCTAATAATTATATGTCTACTATCAATTATATAGTCATAAATATTTTTTATTTATTAAAAAAATACATATTTAATTTTTTTATTTTACCTATTTTTGTATTTTATAACTTATTCACTACAAGATATTGCACATTTATTTGTCCATTCATCTTATCTTTAGCAATTTTAATAGGTGTTTAAACTAACAAAAAAAATTATTTTTAAAAATAAATATAACTACTTCAACTTAAGAATAGACAAAATATGTTAATAAATTTCAACAAATAACAATGTTGATAATATTATATTAATTCCAAGAATAAATATAATATTAAAATATAAAACAGTTTTGGGTAATTTTAGCAAAATTAATTCTTCATAATAGTTTTTTTATAATATTAAAAAAGATAATTCAAGAATAAATTTTATCTCATGTTAAATTATTCTTATTCAAAATCGTTTTAACTAAGAGTAAGAGAATTTAAAAGTTTTACTTATGAATAATAAAAAAAATCTATAAATTAAACCACTAATATTTTTTTATATTATTCGATCACTAATATTATTCAAAGAGACATCTTTAAAAAGATAAGATTATAAAATAAATATTTTAACTTAATCACAAATTATATATTCCTATTATTGAATAATTATTATACCTTTAAAATTAGTACTCATTAATTTTGTTATTTTTAATCTGAAAAATAGCTAAACTTTAAATTAATTAATTTTATAAATTTTTATAACAAAAATTATTATACGTGTCTTTATTTTAAAAATTCAAAAAAAATATTTTATATATTATTCCGTGTAGAACCCATGTATATATACTAGTTGTAACAAAAATTGATCTCCAATATAATTTTTTCATGTTTTTTAAAAATATTTTGTTATTCAAAAATATAAACAAAACCAAAACACCCCCCAAAAGAAAATATTTTCAGCTTAAAATATTAATAATTGGTAATTGATTTCCTTCTTGAAATATGTATCAAACATATAATCAAAGAATACTAAAAATGAAAGGTTCTAATCATTAAAAAATAGCAAAACTTTTCTGCTAAACTATCAACCAGTATCAAGTCCTTTTAAAACATTTATTACTCAATAAAGTCCATCCACAGCGCCATTGTTTTTAATAGAGTAATAAATATATTATTCTAAAATTTTTTCGTAAATACTCAATAAAAAACTTCTATAATTTAAAAGTTTAGAATTTGATTCTTATTGACTCTAAAAAAAATTAGTATAAAATCAATAAAAAAAATTATATAAAAAATAGTTTAATTATTTCACTAGTTCTTATAATTTTACTGAATTTTTATTAAATTCTTATATTTTTTCTTTTAATTGTGTTCCTATATAATATCAAGTAGTTTTATAACTAGACTTCTGCCCTCATATAAATATTGGAATAAATTGAATATTCTATTAAACAAAATAGAATATTCATTCAAGTGTTAGACATATTTGTTTTGTTTAACATATTATTTTGTTAATTCTAACGTTTTTGTCACGATAGAAATTTAATTATAAAATTTGATATGGTATAAAAATCTGATTAAAAAAAATATAAAAATCTAATTAAAAATTCGTAAAATTATAGAAACTGACAGAATAATTAAAAAAAATAGGCAAATAAATTAAAGTCAAACAAAAATATTTTTAATATTTTTAAATAAAAAATATTATTTATACATCAAACACTTTCAATATCTGTATAAACTTAATTGTATATTTAAATTATTTTTAATTAATAAAACAAAAAGAACACATATTTAATTATTAAAAAATATTAATATCAAAATAGTGTTTATTATAAACAATATAGATTTAGCGAGATTGTTTTTAAATATAGTTAGATTTGTTCTCCTCTAATCAAAGTTTTCCTAGATAGTGATATCACTATAGTGATTTAGTACGTACTATTATATATTTGGACCATCCCTTATTCATTATTGTATGATATAGATGTATAACAACTGCTTTTATTGTTAAACATGTAATGTCTCCTTAATGTACTTATTGCACGCATTTAAGGGTAGAAAAGGTGAACAAAAAATTGTGTCAAAATGATGATCTAATGATTATAAATTGGTGAAAATTCATGTGAAGAGTAAAGTATTATTTTTGTCTCTAACGTTTGGGGTAAGTTATATTTGTGTTTTTAACATTTAAATCGTCCTATTTGTATCCTTAACGTTTATAAAGTGATTCAATGTTATCCTACTATCAATTATACTAACAAATCAGATTATATTTTTCAATTATTCTCATTTGGATGTATTCATTCTCAATTAGGTCTCACTTGAATGTGTTCGATTTTAATATTATACCCACTATTTGTGTTTAGATTCAATTATGTCCCTAAAAAAGTGAATTATGTAAATGTTGTAGGAATTAGTTTTAACATTTGATGAGTTATTTTTCGGAGTAGATCATCGATTCTATCCTAGACATTTGTATTCTAACTTCAAGAAGATATTTTTAAAACTCAAACTAAAGCGCTCATGATGTGTAATTGATGGCAGAATAACATTGAAACACTTTTACAAACGTTAGGGATACAAATAGGATGATTTAAACGTTAGGGACAGAAATAGAATTTACCCCAAATGTTGGGACAAAAACGATACTTTACTCTTCATGTGAATTTGACTTCACGTGAAGTTGATATCTAAAAGTCGTTAGATAAAAATTTAATCAAATCAATCAAATTATTTAACGACTCTCAATATCAACTTTACGTGAAATCGACTGCACCTGAGTTTCCACCTTATAAATTATATATCTGAAAATGAGATACCAATAATAAGGTACAAATAATACTACTGTATTTCCTTCTTTATTAGTATTTTATCCTTATGGGAGAAGTTTCAGCAACACTAAGTCGGTAGCCGTATCTGTACCTATGGTTATTCAATATATTCTTATTCCATTGGATTGAGTTGACAATTTTATCCACTCAATTTATATATATATATATATATATATATATATATATATATATATATATATATATAATAATAAAAATATTATTTATATATATATATTAAAATTAGTTATTATGTATTTATATTTATATATAAGTATATTATTTAATTTATATTTAATATTTTAACGTATATTTTATATTAGTGACTGATTTTAGTAATTAATTTTAGTTTTTATATATCACAATTGGTATAATAAATAAGTAAAAATTTGAGCACAAGTTAAATTTATTGTCACCAAACTAATAAATTAATTTGCTAATAATATATAAATAATATTTAATATTATAAAATATAAAATAACTAAATATTACGTTTGAATGAAAATAAATTTGATTTATATGATCGAATTAAATAAGATTGGGCTGAAAAGTTTAAGGTGCAAGTTAGATTCAAATTGAAGAATTTAAATCTACCAATAAAATTGGGATGAAACTTAAATTTTACTATCTTATTCATTATTATCCCAACATACGTTTGCAATTGCAAGCATTAGTTAAGTACTAATCGCCAACGAGTAATAGCTCAAATGGCATAAACTCTCCATACTCATCTAAGAGGTTGCGGGTTCCAGTCTTCATATCTTTGGTAAAAAAAAAAGTACTAATCAAATACCTAATTACCGAATTCAAAGAATTATTTTTGAATATATTGAATAAATTAAAGGGTAAAGTATATTTTTTGTCCATGAAGTTTTACAAAAGTTTTAAAAATACCCTTAAGTTTTATTTTATTTCAATTTTGTCCCAAAAGTTTTTGATTTGCAATATACCCCTGACGGCTAATTTTTCAAAAAATTTAAGACAAATTCAACAACAATTTCATAAGAACAATCCTCAATACAAGCAAATCAAGCATAATTTTCATGCATTATTGTTAGATTGGTCTTAAATTTTTTTGAAAATTTAGCCGTCGAGAGTATATTTGATGTAAATCGAAAACTTTTGGGATAAAATTGAAACAAAATAAAACTTAGGGATATTTTTGAAACTTTTATTAAACTTTAGGGACAAAAAGTATACTTTACCCTAAATTAAATTTAAAAGTTTAAGATTTTCTTTTCTTTTTTAAATGAAACCTAGAAATAGTAGCTACTGAAGTGACTTAATTCAATTCAGGTAGGACCAGATTAATTGGATTTTAATAATAAAATCTGGATATTGGTGGTTTAGTAAGAGCTAAAAAAATAAAATTATTTTTAAAATATTTTGAGTTCTAAAATAACAATCTTTTCCAAAAGCATTAAAACAAATGCCCTATAATCTCTTCCCTATACTCCCAAATAATAGATATGGGGACCCCTTAGAAAAACTAAAACAAACCATATCATGCCACATCAGTCATATATATAGGTGATTATTATATTGTTATATTATATAATTGATTATAGAATTCAACTAAAAGATTAACTGTTTTTTTAGTTAATATCAAATATTTTTTTTAAAATCATTTTTTTATCTTTATATTTATCATTTCACTAAATTCGAGATTTTAAATCTAAAATTTTAAGTTCTAAACTCTAAATTTTAAATCTTTCAAAAAATAATTAATTAGTTAAAAATTAATTTTTTATACTTATTATAATGAGAAAAACTCAAAATAGTCTCTGACAATTACCTAGAAAGACAATGAGGTTTTTGACAAAAAAATTTTAATTCTGACAATTATCTCGAAAGGACAACAAGGCTTCTGTGTATTTTTTTTTGGCACAAGAGCTAATCAATTCAAAAAAAATATCAAAAATCGGATTGGGTATTTTTTTTTTTTTGTCTCATTATCCTTTTAAGATAATTGTCAGGAGTCAGATGGGGTATTCACTCTATTATAATTGGAAGCAAATTCATTTGGCTGGGCACTTCTTGTAAAATTCTTCAATGATGAAGGTTATATGCTCACGCATATATATTTTCAAAGAGTAACTTTAGAAGAAAAAAACAAATGTGTTATCTCAATTGATGCTTATTATATGAATGACACAAAGTCAATATATATAGTCCAAAACTTATTAGCTAAGTGCAGGATGCATTATTGTATATAGTCCAATCTTGAAGGGAATATTATTCATGCTTAGCATGTTTATAAACTCATAAATATGCTGATGAAGTGATGATTAACAAATTGAAACCAAACACATGGAACTATAATGTAAGGTTCCCTCCTTCCTTTAACAAAAGATAGAATGGAAAATTAAAATATCATAAACAAAAGGTGGGAATTACATTCATGAAGCTAAGTTAGCCAATTACTTAACGACAATATACAAAATTAAGGCCCCACAATAAGATTTAATGCGGCGGCTAAAGGAGTTTAAAGTATATTTGCTTTATACTTTAAATAAATTATATATAAACATTAATTATTGAAGGCTTGATGCAAAGTAAATCATTGATGTCAATGTTGGAACCAATCGTTGCAAGTGAGTGGTTTTAGTTTGAGTCTCATATATTCTCTTTTAACTTTTATGTATTATTAGCATAATTCTTTTATACAAATATTTAACTATATATTGTTACATTTGTAAAAGTTTTATTTTTTACAATTAGTATTTAAATAATTCCATAAAAGGTGAATTTAATTAAATGTTTAAATGATCAATGCATCGAAATTAAATCTATATTTTTTTAACTGCATAACTAATTAATAATAAGTTTGATCGATTGCTCTAGAATTAAAGATGTATGGTCTCAGAGTTATCTTTGTGACTGTCTTTCTCCTCAGAATCCTAATGACTTTGGACATGGTGAACTGCATCAACAGAGATGCTTAACCCATTGAAGAATACTGACCGTAATCCTCAATTGCTTGCCATCATTTGTTGAAACTGTTGGAAAGCTCGCAACCAGTTGATTTTTGAAGGTTCTACTTCAATGCCGTCTGCCATTCTAGCAAGCTCTGTCAAGTTGCTCAGTGAAATCCAAAAAACTCCCAGTTTAGGTCGTCATGACGTCATCTCCATGAGGCAAGCTTTTAGTTGCATTCAATTTGATTTATCATTCTTTCTTCTTTGAGATTTTTCTTCTTTTTTCGACCACACACCATTAGATGAATACCTTCAGTGTAGTGTTTTTGGAAAATCCCCACCTTTCATTATGCTGTTCTGCTTTTGGACATCTTTATATTCCATTTTTCAATAATTAATAAAATATAACCTATTATATTTGAAAAAAAAAACTAATTAAGAATAAAATTACTATTCACACATTCTCGGGCCACCCAATGAGTTTTAAAATTCATTATATTTGAAAGGCTTTAAACGTGGCTTTTTAGATTGAGTGATCTAATTATCTAATATTTCCTTAGAAAATTTGGCGTGGAATTTCTTTGATATCCCTTTCATTGAATATTGTAATTTTTTATTCGATAATTTTAGAAACTACAACTAACTTCTTGAATTTTTTTTTTAAAAAAATTAATATTTTTTATTAATAGTAACGATCACTGAATCGTCCTGTTTAATTACTTCATCAGTAAATATTCATATGAAATATTTTATTTAATAAAAATTTAAGGGGAAAAATGTTTACACTACTACTATCAAATGTAAAGTTAATTTTACAATGATTTTACTTCTTTCTTTACCTTTTTTTTTTAATTACATGATAATATCAGAAAAAATAAGAGATATTTCATAAATAAGAATAAACAAATTCAATAATAAAAGACTTTTAAATTCAATGGATAGACACCGAAGAAATACTTTTTTTTTAGTAATTCGTTAACTAGTACTAATATAAAAATAAAAATAAAAAGTAAAAAACTTGTTGCATAAGTAATAACACAAGCATCCAATAATTGATTGTTTAAATAATTGAAAGTAATCAACCCTACTCAGTAATAGAACGTTAGGGGTCTCTTTGATTTAATTTGTTTTTTTTTTTTTTTACTTTTATTTTCAATATATTCTATTTTTAAATTTTTATAAAATAAAATAAAAATACAAATAAAATTATATTTTTAATTTTCAAATTCTGTTTACATTTTTTAAATTCTAAATACAAAAATCACTAAAAATAAAAAATAAAAACACAAACTAAATATTCTTCAACGGATACTTTTATGGTAAAAACTCAGGTGAAGTCAATAGTTAATACCTGAGAGCCGTTAGATGAAAATTTAGTCAAATAAGTCACAAAATTTAACGGCTCTCATATATCAACTTCACGTGAAGTCGACTGTACCTGAGTTTCCATCTACTTTTATATATACCACTCTTTAACAAAAACCTAAACAATAAAGTAAAATTAAAGAACGTAGTGTATGAACAAATGACACATTTCATGATTTAACCTCGTGATTTGAGGAACTAATTATACTAATTAATCACCTTTTGCAAGATAGAAGAAGCTCCTATGATTATAGCTATACCCTAAGATGATTTTTATAATATTGCATTAGATCACGCCAACATACATTTTATTGTTTCACGCTTCACCGGCATGCATGAATGTACAAATTTTGAGGTCATATATATTGCTATTTATGAGCCTAATCCCCAAATGTTCATAGCAACTATATATGTATATAAATAGGTTTTTTTTATATATAATTATATTTAGTACTTCTAATAATGATGATATACGAGGTGGGGTACCACAAAGGGCAAGAAAAAACTTTCCCAAAAGGGTAAGGAGCCATTAGGGTTACCCTTTTTGGTGTGACAAGAAGGATATGTTGTTAACATTACTAGTTGATTCCATGTGTTTTAAATGACAAGAAGTGACATTGTGATAAAAACACAGTTTTATTTTGTGGATTAAAGAAGTGCCACTTGCATCATCATCAACACCAATTATGGTGAGCATCTTCTTTCTACCATTGCCAAATCCTTTCTTTTCTACTCTTTCTAGAAAAAAAAAAAACACACACACATATATATATATTAAATCTAAATATTTTTTTAGTTGTCAACGAGTGAGTGGTACTCACTCGACTTACTCAAATTGATTTAAATTAAATCCAAATATAAATGAGTTGATATAATATTTTATTATAAAAATTCAGGTACAGTCGACTTCACGTGAAGTTGATAACTAAAAATCATTAGATAAAAATTTTGTTAAATCAGTCAAATCATCTAACAACTCTCAACTATCAACTTCACGTGAAATCGACTACACCTGAGTTTCCACCATATTTTACACTTTTTTATAAAAGAAATAACTAATTCTTTCTTTTATTTTTTTTTTTAATTAATATTGCTGCTAAAAAAAAGAGGTCAATCTTTATGGACTAGCACGTTCTCCACAGGGATCCTTCCAGATGTGCTACTACCACTTTCGGCAAACCTAATCTGGGCATTCATAATGCCCATCAACTCATATATGATTCCTCCAATAATCCAATTTCAACAACATATTTTAATATATATATATATATATATATATATATATATAATTTACGATAAATTATTAGTGCAGTGAATGTGTTATATTTGTAAAAAAGTTATATCTAGAAAATTTTATTTTATTTTAATAACATTCAGTTTTCACAATGACCTAGTATATGGAAATATTCAGAGATTAATTCAATTCATGATATTATATATTCAACTTTATCCTTACAGGTTAAATCACATTATTGACCCTAAATTGTAGCAATTTTTTTTTTTTGGTTTCTCATGGTATCCCTAATCCGACAGGTCAAGGACTAATCCGTTGTGAATCTGAGCTCCATTTAAGGGTCTGCCGCTAGCTAATGGGTTGCTGTATGCACAAGGCGGGATTCGAACTCCCGACACTTGCTTAAGCGTACGAGTGAGCTGATCACTCGACCAATCCAAGTTGGTTAAAAAAAAAAAAAAACAGAAGAGTCCAATATAACCGCTTTATATTATTCCTTATTAGTTACTATTTATAAGACTATGATAGATTGGTTAAATAAATTATATTATATAATAGAAAAAGAATAAGATTCAAATGCAGTAGTGAGACATAGAGAAGATATATATTGAAATCAAAATCCCACATTGGATGGTTGGGGTTGCTTTGCACTTTGCAGTGGCATATGATCAATTGGTTCATATATGTGGATTCCATAAACCCTAATAACAATAATCCCTTATTATTATTATTATAGACTATAGAGTGAGAGAGAGAAAAAAGGGGCATGTCCTTCGGAATTCGGTACAACCAGACATGTAGTGTGTTGGGAACAGGCCAACAAAGACTATTCAGTCAAACCACACCAGCCTCTCATTCTTTCTTTGCCTTATCACAAAAAAATAAAAATAAATAAAAATAAATAAAAAAAATAAAAAAAATAATGCCGATATGGAGATCTTTCTTTCTTTTTTTTTTTCCTTTAGTGAATGATTGGTATTTTGATTTTTGATTGGTTGAATTCGACCTAATTGAAGTTTTATAAAGAGATTAAATTTTTGTAATAAAGTGTATTTTTTTTTATTATTTTTAATACTTGAATTCAACATTCTAATTATTATAAAGTTGTTTTGTTACCATCTTAACCAATACAATATTAATAGGATAATGGGAAAGAAATCAATTAGAAAACCAATTTTTTTAGTAAATATTAGTTAATTTTTTAAAATTATATTTTTTATCTTAAATTATAAATTTCAAATCTTAAACTTTTAATTATTCTAGATTTTAAATTTTAAATCTTCTAAAAATATGAGAGTCTTACTTTTACAAAAATATTTTTTGATAATTTAAAAAAATCAATTAATGTTGACTAGTTAAAAGTTAATTCTCTATAATTTAATAAAAACATTATTGCATATTTATTGAATAGTTTAATAAAATATATTTCATTTACTTATAGAATAATATTCATATTCAAATTCAAATAAAAAATATAAAATCATCAATAGTAAATAATAATGACATACGGTGTATCAGAGCACAGTATCACTTTATAAATACATAAATTATAATCTTTTAAAAGTATTTTAGGAAAATCCAATAACATCTCTTGTATGGAGTAGTAGTAAGGTCAATTCTATTGTTTTTAAAAAAAAAAAATATTTAAAGAACATTGTATTTTGATTGGTTATTAATAATTTGTGATGAGAGAAGAAAGATGGTGGGGTGGGGTTAGAGGGTTTTGCCAACTAAGGGTGATATGAGGATGCATGTGACTTGAATTTGGAGGCATGTGCTATGATCACACACAGGCATTCACACACATCTTTTGCTGTGCACGCCAATCCCATATTGGCTCAGTGTGGCGGTGTAGCAGTGTCTTTCTTATCCCCACCTTTGCATTTCAACTCAAAAAGGACTCATTTCTCTTCATTTTTTTTTTATAATTATTTGGTAAATTATGGTTTTTAATTATTTAATATTTATATATATATTTATTTTATTTAAAAAATATAAAATAAAAAATTATATTTTATTAAATAATAAAAAAATAAAATGATTTATTCTCAACTCAAATAACTACTGTTAGTGTGCTTTTTAGGGTTACCTAGATTTATGCAACCTAAATTTTATATTGGCCAAACTTAGGTGTAATACACATACATGAAGATAGAGAAGTGTCATAAGTTTGTATTGGCAATTTAAAGAGAAAAACAAATGGATCCACCAATTTTTGAATTTGATATAAAAGGTAACTCAGACTCTCAGATGATCTAATTTATGGGATAAAAAATCAGATTCTTTAATTTTTGTTTTAAATAAATTAAAAAATTTAAAATATAAAAATCGAACCTTTTGATACTGTTTCTTTCTACGATTTAAACAAAAATCTAAAATTATAATATTAGAATATACCATTTATTTTGTTTCCATAAAAAAAATACTCTTATATAATGTCAATAATATTTGTCGCATACTTATAGTACATATTACATGTTATCATAGATAACCGTTTATTTTTTGTATACATATCTATTGAAATATAGATATAGGAGTACAAGGAAGTACATATATAATTTTAATTTACTAAAAAAATTGATAAAAAATATTGTTATACATAAATATCCATTAAAAATATGTATTTTGTGTTTTTTTTAAATGTTAAGACATAAATTTTTTATTTGACGTACTAATTTTTTTATCAAATATAATATAAAATTAGTATCTTCTTATATCTATATACTCTTATATATCCATGTCTATATTTTATTTATGTTAAAACAACAACTACATGTAGATAAAAAATCACTGTTGTGTGTTGTATATCCCTATCAAAGCAACCAACTTAATTAATACATAGTTAGAATTTGACTCATCATTGTATTTGCCCTAACGGTTAGGTTAATTCTTTTAGATATATAGTCTAAATAAAATATATGTAAATTACTATAATCATGCGTTGATAATTATTACTTGACATGTAAGTAGGGTGGCTTTAAGTTTGTTAAGTTGTTAATTAGTTAGTCCAACTCAGTTTGTTAGTTAGATAATAAGTTTAATTTGTTATATTAGTTATTGTTATAAGTTAGTTAGATTTGTTAGAAGTTAGTTCAATGAGGGTGGAGCATGATGTACGCTAGAAGTTAGATAGAGAAAAAATGTGGTTTAATTTGATCCAAAATTATTTACCATTTTTTCAGAATAGAAAATCACGTTTATTTTTTATTTTTTATCAAAAATAAAAAGATTCAAACTCGTAATCTCTTAAATAAGTATGAAAAATTATGTCATTTGAATTATAACTCATTGACATTATTATTATTATTACATGTAATCGGTGATGAGTTTGTGCAATTTACTCAAAATTACATAAGATGACATTAATTTAGCCAAACCTAAAAAATTAAATAATATAAGAAAGTATTTGTTTTCATAATTTTATTATTTCATGGAGTGAATTTGCACTTTTAAAAAAACAGGAAATAAATAATTTCACATGAAATAAAGAAAAATTAATTACAATTTCCTTTTATTTATTGTTGTTCTTATATATATATATAATATCTTAAGTTTTTCATATAAATGATTTTGAATAGTATAAGAATTTTCATAACAAAAAGTTTGAAAATTTGATCCTTATTATTTAAAAAAATATAAAATAAACAAAAAAAATCTATAAAAATTTTAAATAAATAAGAAAATATAATTAAAGTGCAAGAAAATTATAATCACATAGTAAATTTTATAAAAAATTATGTTATTTATAAAAGAAGTAAGTCATGAAATCAATCATGTATATAAAATATATATTAAAATATAAAATATTTATTAAAAAAATATAAAATAATATATAATAAATATATAAAAAATATTTAATAACTAATTTAATGATTGAATTATTGTGTGTTTATAAAATTTTTGTTTTACGAATTTTTTGATTAACACTATATTGTAACTAATAAAGAAGAGACAGTAAAAACACTTTAATGGTAATGTTGTCAGCCTAACGAAAGAAGAGACGTATCTTTTTTTTTGTTCATGAACAGGGACGAAATATACATATCTTTATTTTTTCTATTGAGCTGATAAAATAAAATACTTGATCCACTAAACGAGGCCCAAACAGCTGATTGGGCTATACAAGTGTTAATAGGTAGTAAGTACATCCTTTACAAAAAATCATATATGTACTAAAATAAAACACATGAAAAGATGTCACACCATGAGATGAAATGACTAAATACAAAATTTTGGTAAATACAAGAAAAAAATATATTTAATTTTTTTAAAAATTTTAATTTTTAATTTGGCTAATTTTTTTTATTTATCAATGCAGAAAATCACGGTTACAAAAAGCAACTATTCTTAATTTTTACGTTTTACTAATGGACTTTTAGTCATTAACACTAAACATTTATTTACCTTTTACAAATTTTATGCTTTACGTATATTATTGTATTATTTATAAAATTCTTATTATTTCTGTTTATATTAGCTTTTTTATTATTTATTATTTTATTTTTTTAACTATTTGTTTGACATTATACACTCTTATAATTATGATTTTGTGTATTATTTTAGTTATTATCTTTTTATAATATGATATATTGATATTCACGAGCTTCTTTTTTTGAAAGGTAAAGTAAATTAAATAAAAAACTAACCGTAAATAATAATAGTAAAAAATTATAACATACTAAAAAAGAGTACTAAAATATTAAAATTATACTGTATAAAAAATATCATCAAGAACTTTTAGATTTGTTTCGATCACTATCAAAGTAAATATTTAATTTTTTATTATTTTTAGTACTCTCTTTTATAATTGTAGTTCTCTTATACTATGTTTTAGTGTAATTTTTTTATAATATAGATTATGATCCTATTAAAAAAGACAAATTAAATAAAAAATTAACCATAAGTAATAATGAAATCATAAATGTTAGATTTTAAAATAATATTAAGAATAAGATTATTGAGAGTATTAGAATAAGGATACGATATAAAAATATTACTAAATTAACATTCTCACGTTAATACTTAAAATTTTAAAAAATTTAACATATTTGATTAAATATTCTTTTATATATAAAATTTATATTTTTTGTTTTAATTAAAAGTATATTTTGCCAATTTTTATATGTTATTTTTATTTTAGTACGCAAATATTAATTTTATTATAAAATTAATTAATAAGATCTATTCAAATATCTAAATTAAAATGATAGGATAATATAAAAAAAATTATTTCAGTTGAAGTCTATTTTAGTAATTTTTTTATCTAAAAGTAATTTTGAATAATGTAATCCAGACAACATTTATTTTACTATAATCCATTTTGATATAAATTAAAGATTGCCAAACATAAATCACCTTAACAAAAATTTGCTTTTCATTGAAATCAGTTTTATTTGTAAATTGTAATCCAAACACACACTTAATCCTTTAGGCAGCGATTGTTTTGAGGTATTGAGACGAAGATTGAGAGGTATTGAGACGAAGATTGAGAACTGATATTTAGTATCATGTTTGTTAGTTCATAGACTGTATTAAAATTTCAGTTCCATCCTCAAAATTTCAGTATTTTAGTACCTCAAAAAATTAAGAAAACAAGAAACTAAATTTTTTTGAGACGGAGACTAAAATCTAAATAATATTTTCTAATCAAAATACCCTCGTTCTAATTAATTAATTCTAAATTTATTCTTTATACAAATTAAATTAGGGCCACTTCTTTACAGCTTCTCATTCATTTACCTTCTCATCCTCAGGACCACTGCTGTGTGGTTGCTGTTGTAGCTCCAACAAAAAAATTTGAGCTTGAGCAGGTTCCTGAAAATTATCACACAAAAATTATCAATCAAATTATAGTTAGAGATTATGTAATTATCTAGACAAAAAATGTACCCCAAAATTCGGATGATATATGACATGAAAGAGGAACGCAGAGATGAAGAGAAAGAGAGGAGAGCAGAAACACAATTCTAAAATGAAGAACAGGCCTAATAAGGAGGAGGTGACGAGACAGAAGACGGCGAACAGTGACGGATCTAGAAAATTTATGTTGGGGGCAAAAATAATACACATTATTATCAAAAGATATATTAATTTAAATTTAAAAATATAAAAATGCATATTCATTATTCGAATACAAAAAAAAAACTAAAAATTACATTAGCTGCTAACTTTTTTCTTCGCTTCAATTCTAAGAACTTCTTTTTATTAGAAGAGAAGACTAATAGAGTGATTTTAGATTCTAGTGGTAGCTTTTTTTGAAATATTTTTTTATTATTATTTCTAAAAATAAAAAATATATATTTTAAATTAGTAAATTGATCAATTTACTTTAAAAATTTATATGCAACATAATTACATATAATAGAATAGAACGAAAGATAAACAAATAAATAATAAGAATCACTAAATTGAGAATAAAATAAAATAAAATATATAAATTTATGAAGAGAATAAAAAATAGATTAATACCTAAATTATAATTATTTGAATTAAAATTTACAATTGAAAATATAAAAAAGAGAAACAATGAAATTGAAAGATATATAGAGTCATAGAGAGCTATATAAAATAAAATAGAGAATTTAAAATTTACCTTTTGATGAAGCGAAGATGATCTCTAGATAAAGAATAGAAAAAGAAGATTGAAAATATGAAACTAAGAAAATGGTTTAAGAGAATAAATGAGTGACGGCTGTGATTTGAAAATAAAAGAAGACTAAATTTAATTAGATTAACTAATAGTCAAAACAATAGAAAGATAAAATGGGTTTAGGGCTTTTAATAATGGTGAATTCTACTATGTAGATGGCTGTTGACTTCTATAGGTATAGAATTGTAGTGATAACTTATGGTTATGACAAGTGTCACGGAAGGATATATTTTTTGAATATTTTAAAGCATGGCTGCAGGATAGACAATTTACTTTATACTATTCATCCATGTGATGAGAGATTATTGTGTTAATAATTAATTTTAAATTTTTAATACAATAAATTAGTAAATGCTTAATAGTGGACCTATATCTATTGGATTAACATAATTTTTGTCCCTTTTTAACAATAAAAAAAACCTTAGTTTACAAAAAAGTATATATGAAGTAATTACAAGTCTTTGATTTTTTTTTTCTCTTTAATTTGAGGCATGCTCTTAATCTCAGCTCTTTGTTTTTTTTTTAAGTAGTTTTTCAAAATGTAAGGCATAAATTCTAATATTATATATATTTTTTTGTTATTAAATATATGATGAATATTTATATAAATGTCTTTTAATTTGAGATATGCTAAAAAGGATTTTTTATTTTTTTATATCCAATTTTTTTTATCCAAACGTATTCCATAACAACATTTTTAGGGTGCAAACATATATACTATAATTATCAATTTATCATTAGAAAATTTTTTTTGTTTATGTTCATAGCAACAAATATTATTTTTTTTATAACAAATTTTTAATAACTTTTTGCTCTTTAAATTTTTTGTTGAGTATAGTATATTGATATTTTTAATAACTTATTTATAAATTATAAATTTATAAAAAAATAATTAATATTTGTAATTTAAATCATATAAATAATTTCATTAAAATAATATTTTAAGCATATATATTTTAGTATTTATTCATAATTATATATTTTTTATTTTTGTTTCTTTTGCTTATATTTGTTTATAATAATGTGTTTAAATAATATTTAATAATATAAAAAAATGTGCAATTCTATAAGAGAAAAATTAATTTTTTTACTATTATTGTATACTTGAGTTTTTTTTTAAATTCAAATAAATATAAAAAAAATAAACTTTATTATTTGATTTACTATTATAAAATTCTTATTTTAATTTAAAATGATTCATTAAATTAATATAATTAAAATTAACTATAAATTGTTTTATATAACACATGCAGATTTAATTAAATGGTGTTCAAAATTATTTCTAATTATTATTATTATTATTATTATTATTATTTTAATATTAACTTTTTTTGCATATGGATGACTATGAGGGTAATGTATGAATAAGAAAATGGCATACATAGTAGTAGTCAGAATATTTTTTTTTTTTGGGTATTGAATAGTAGCAGTGATATTTTTGTTTTTGGGTACTGAATAAGAGTAATATTTTTAGACTTAAACATGAAAACATCCTTCTAAAAACGTGAAAAACCCAAAATACAGGACAATGGTAATCAACTTTAACTTAATAATCATAATAAAATATAATTATCAAATCAAAGCATTAATCTCCTCTACTCCTCACATGAATACCACTAAATCTTTTCTATAAGTTTTCTGCCAAAATTCAGATTCTGTCTCCTTTTGGGACAAATGTCTTCATCTATATTTGCCACTACAATTCTATACTTATAGAAGTCAACAACCATCTACATAGTAGAACTCATCTTTAATAATTGAACTTAATTTATTTATAATGAGGTCATTTAAAATTTAAAATAGAGCATATATTATCAAATCAGAGTGGGGCAAGTGCCCCCCATCATGATGCTTGGGTCCGTGCCTGGCGGCAAAGGACACCAAACAGACGACCATGTGAAGTACTTGGTGGCGCAATTGAGAAGCTATAGAGACGCTGTGGTGCGCTAGGCTCAACGGGAGAGACTTTTAAGCCGGCATAAGCGACAAACGGAGAAGTTGACAGACAACTTGTGTCCTGAAGCTTTGTGAAATTTGACATAGATTGAGAAAGGGTTTGGATTTTATAATTTTAGGGTATTTAAGTAATTTGTAACATTTTCAATATTTACTTTTATTTCAAATCAAACAGGATACCGAGATATAATTCAATTTTGTACACTTTTATACCAAACACAATATTGATATTTATTTCAGTTTCTGTCTTCTAATCTTAGTCTCAGTCTCTCTTCTAAACACTACTTTGGTGCTTTTTAAAGGCGGAGACACAGGAACTAAAATTTTTAAAAATAGAGCAGAAACTTTAATAACATTTCTTTTTAAAAATATTTTTATTTAACTTTTTAAATTCTAAATATATCTTTCTATCTCTATATTTATCTTAAATCAAATATTAAACTAAAATATAATTTAATCTTATATATTTAATACTAAACATAATCCATAGACTTATTTAATTTTTATCTTTTGGATTTTATCTTTCAATCTCTATCTTTCAGTTTTTGTCTCCTTTTTAAATGTCTGTCAAAAAAAAAAAAGATTGTCCAAGTTTGTTTCGCCAGAATGATCTGCCGCCGGATGCCACTGCATGGGTGAATAGGCAATTGTGATGTTTGGGGTTAGATTGAAATGAATTAATTCTGATTTAATGTTTGATATAATATTTAGAGTTGTTTTAGAAATATAAAAAGTCATGTTTAAAATGAGCAAATACATACAAAATAATAAGATTAGATAAATATATATTATTCTTGTTATGTTTACATTCTTTATAATTTTAATATTAGTATTTTTTTAATAAATAAATATTTAATTTTTTATTTGATTAGTTTAAAAATAATTTAAATATATAATTAATTAATTAATTATAATCGTATTTTATATAGATATTAAAAATATTTAGTGTATGAATATTATTTTTAATATATTAATATTTTTGACGAATCTATTACTCCAAGTCAATGGCAAATAATGATTTCCTCCAAGCACGCTGCATAGACAAGAAAATTCTACGGCCAAAGTCAGTAGTATTTGTTGGAATTTAGATGAGAAAATGATTGAAACTTGTCTAGCTATGTGATTAGCTCATTTCATTTTTCTTTTTATTTATTTTGTTTTTCAAATTGTAAGGTGTTTATTAGTGCCGTCAATACTGAAGAAATCTCCTTTGAAAATTTGAAAATTTATATTTTTGAAGTGAAACTGCCTCTAAATGAAACCTTTCTTAAATGGAGTTTTTTTTTTTTATAATAATAATGTCTTTCTCAGTGACTTAAAAAATATTCGTTAAGATTTTTAAAGTGAAAAACTTTAATTGAAAATATAAAAATTTTTAAATTACAAAAGTATTCAGTATATTTAAAGTTTTTACTCCTACAAATCTTATGAATATGTTTTAAAGTTCTTATTAACAAATTTTTCTTTATAATTTTCATTACGTGTGTCAAAAAAAGAAGATAGAGACTAGAGGTGGCAATATGTATCCTACTCGCAGGTATCCAATCCGATTCCACCCATTCGGGTAGAGTAAGATGCAGGTAGGGTTTTCGTGCAGGTCGGATAGGGTGCGGGTTGAACTTCAACCCTACCCGATCAGCCCGCACTCTATATATATTTATATTATATACTTATATAAAAATATATTTTAAGTAGATGTTGAATCAAAGATCTCTCACTAAATGTAAAAGATCTTTAGCCACTAAAAAAAATCATTAATTGATAATTTAATATTTTTTTTTACATAAATATCAATTTTATTTTAAATTATCATCAAGTTATATAATAATGTTGTATATTTTTTGTAACCTGCGGGTTAAGAGCGGGTAGGGTTAAGGTTGGAATATTCTCAACCCACAAATAGAATAGGGTTAGATTTATATAAAAATCTCAACCCGCGAGTAGAGTTAGGGTTGGATTCAAACCCTATCCTACCCTACCTATTGCCTAATAGAAACTCGTATTTTCTCTTTCAGCTTTTCAAAAATGTACAGAAAATAACGTGATTTTTCTTTTTATTTTTTATTTCTTTTTTAAATTTTATCTTTATCTTTATTTTTATAATGGAAGAAATTTTTGTATCCTTTATATCTATAATCCTATCCTAAAAGTACAGTATCCAAATGCAGCATTAAACATATGTTTTAACTTTTAACACTCCTTAAGGGAGATAATAAGAGTGCATTTGATTTATATTTATATTTTTAGTATTTTTTATTTTTAAAATTTTGTAAAAAATAATACAATTTTTTTATTTTTATCTCTTGTTTTCTTTTTTTTTTCTTTTTAAACATATTTATAAAAAATATTAAAAATAAAAAACACAAATGAAATACTCTATAATTTTTCTTAACTTTAATTCTTTGTTAATAAAACAAAAAAAAAATATAGAATAAAAATTTAAAATAAAAGTAAGACATTTAAATAATATAATCTTCTCATCCTCATTTATAGGTTTCGAATTCGAATCTCACCCCTAACTAAAAAAAAAAAAAAAAAAAAGGCAAGGCATCCAAGTTCCAGTTCCAGCCCTTAATTGTCTCTATTTTGGACCCCACATTTCCACAATCCCCTCAAAAATTCTCATTACCCCTTTTCATAAAAGAAGCCTTTAGAACCTTAAATAGAAGAAGAGATTAGAATATGCAAAAATACAAAAATCCAATTAATCTTCTTCTTCCTCTACTACTATTTTCTTTCTTTCTTTCTTTCTTAGCCCAATTTCCATGGAAAATTACAACAGATCAAGGTCCTATGGAAATAATAATGGGCAAGTAGTGGTGCATATGGAGAGCTACTATGGTGCACCACCACCAACTATGCCTCATGATGATCATGATCTAAGGTCCTATAGTAGTGTTTCATATGCACAAAGTAAAAGTCATCAAAGGGGTATTAAGTTGAAGAAAGGGAAAAGTGTTTCAACAAAGTCATGGGGTTTTGGAAGTGATCCTGAGTTTCAAAGGAAGAAGAGAGTTGCAAGCTATAAGATGTATTCTGTTGAAGGAAAAGTCAAAGGTTCTTTTAGGAAGAGCTTCAGATGGCTCAAGTATAAGTACACACAAGTTCTTTATGGATGGTGATGAATCAATGATCTAATTATTGGTAATGTTTGTTATTAATTCTTTTTGTAACGTTTGTATGCTCTAATTATCTGTTTACAAATTTGAATATTCTGTTCATGAGGATGAGAAATTAATTGTAGATTCATGGATCTTGATATAATTTTATTTGAGGACTGATAAGTTTATTTTGTTTCTATATTATGTATTTTCATATATATTTTATGAATAAGATTGATTGATTTTGTAATCAAATAAACCGCTTCATTCATTAATAGGGAAATAAGATTTAAATTTCCGACCAATTAGTTCTTCATTTATCAAACTAAAAAAATTCTATAAAAAAAATCTTGTAAGTGTCCTTTTAAAGATAAATATTTAATACATTAAAGAGAAAAATTCAAAATAGTCCTGACAATTATTTTAAAAGACAACGAGATCTTTGACAAAAAAAAATCTAACTTGACCCCTAATAATTATCTCGAAATGACAACGAGATCCCTATGCCAAAAAAAAGTCAATGTTATTTTTTTTGGCACAGGGACTAATCAGTCTCCAAAAAAGATCAGGGATCGAATCGGGTGTTTTTTTTTTTTGGGGCTTCATTGTCATTTCGAGGTAATTGTCAGGAGTCGGGTGGGATATTCATTCTAGATTAAATGACAACAAATAACTTATTAATCAACTTATTAATCAAATAAAAATTTGATTTACAATTAATTAGCCATTAATCTATGAAAAAAAATGTATTCACATAATTTAGAATTGAGCTAGGGACTTATAATGCAATTTTTGTTGAAGCGGTTTAGGTGTAAATTGTTGTGATTATTTTATAATAATAATAATAATAATAATAATAATAATAATAATAATCTACTAAAGCCAAGAAGCAATAACTCAAATGACATAGTCTCCCCATACTTAACTAAGAGGTTGCGGGTTCGAATCTCCATATCTTCGGTAAAAAAAAAAAATAGTAATCTACTAAATATTAAATATTTTTTTTACTATATAGTATAGGAAAATTATCAGGTGTACCGGGAAACATCGGTGTTCCAGTTGTTTTAACCGTTGATTTTAATTAATATATATTATATATATCTTTTATAATTAAGATCAACGGTTAAAACAACTGGAACACCGGTGTTCCCGGTACACCAGATAACCTTCCTATAGTATAGTCTTTAATTTCTATCAATCCATCCCATTTCCCATCTAAAAGAAAGTCTTTCTGTCATATCAACACAAAAGAATACCATTTCTAGTTTTCTATCTGAGAAATTACTAGATCGGATGTTCATGTTATTATATATTATATATTAACAATAAAGATTTTACGTGATGATCTAATTGAACCAAAATTTTCTTATCCATTGTGTATATTTTTTTTGGTGACTATCCATTGTGTATATGCTAAATCACCACATTTCTATCTAATAGAAAGTATTTCAATATTTAATAATTAATTAATATAGTCTAAGAGTGAGTATATTATTCTAGAACATAAAGAGCATAATTTGTTTCTTAAAATTATTGTTGATCATGATTATTCAAGAAGCTCCCCACTTGTCATGGCCCATTGATGATGCTTTATTTCAGATCAGAGTACTTATCATAATTTATAATCCATTATCTTCACTCTCAAGAAATCATTGAACATTATATGATGATTTTTTCTTTTTGACAAATAAAAAACTTCAAATAATTTTCAAAAAAAAAAAGGGGGTATGGACTAAAAAGTCCTTTTCATATGAAGTGCTATAGGACTTAACCTAGCATTATATTGGACATATTCTAATTTAAGGGTGTTAAATTTAGTGTTGAATATTTCTAGATTTTTATGTATAAAACTATAAAAGTAACAGTAAATCTTACTATCAAATAAACCAAAACAATAGTTAATATCTCAAAAGGATTTTTTTAAATTTTTTGACGTAAATTTTTCATTCTTTAGCCTTTAGTTAGTGCCTTTTAAAACCTTGATTAAATTGCTACAAATTAAAGACTATTATATAGATAGATGATATATACTCCCATCCCATGCAATAATTTCTTCTTTCTTTTCACACAACGATATGATATGATATATATGTTATCAAAATCAAGATCTTTTTGACACAATACATGATAGCATGCTTTGATTCCACTTATCTTAGTGTTATACAGTTTGTGGCTTTGTGCAATGCTGTTTTTTGTATAATTATTTTGCAATTGTCATTTTCCCCAAACATTAATTAAAGTTGTCTCATAGACATATATAAAGCATGTCATGCATGTGGACCAAAGTGAAATATGGTAACTCACCAACAATAACATTACTTTGATAATGTATTATTGAGCCTAATTCTACCCAACACAAACTTATAAAAGCAACTAGAAAACGTGTCTAACCTTTTCTTTTTGGAAAAAAAAAAAAAAACACAAATTTAGGTTTTTCTTCTTTTTTTTTCCCTACAAAAAAGCATAAACTTAGAAAAATTGCTTTTAGTAACTGAATAACTCAAACATTGGCCAATGAGAGACCTTTAAATTGAACCTAGATTCGTGACGAATTAGTCCTTAGCATGTCAGATTGAAAGATATCGTAAATAACAAAAAAAAATAAATAACTATTTTATTTAAAGAAAAAGATTTTGGGTCTCTGTTTAATTATTTATGGAGTTATTAAACACATTATTACATTTTTGGATTTGAGCAATTAACTTTAAGTACCATTAAGTGGGTTAGGCCTTTGTACATGTGGACTGTGCCCAAGTTTAATGAAACCCTAGGCAAATATGAAAAGAAGATCCAATTTGGTAATAATATGCTTAAATGTAGATGTGTCCAATCCAACTCACTCACTTATGTTAGGTGAGGTGGTTCTCTATAGCAAATACAGGGATAAAAAAAAAGAGTTTTTTAAGACTTTTTTATTAATATTTTTTGTTATTTTAATAAATAGATAATAAATATATTAAAAATTCAAATTTTATATTTTTATATATTATTTCTCAATTAATAAGAACATATATTGACTAAACATATTTTCTTTATTATATTGTATAACAAAATATATGGATGGTTAAAAAAGAATTTAATTTATTATAAAAGAGTTTTATAGAAACATTTAATTATGTATTATAGTGTACTATCCAATATATAAAAATGATAGGTGATCAACATTTTTTTATTTTTATCTTATATTTCATCTAACACTAATCAATTTTTTACACTAAAAATATTGACTTTTAATATTATCTAATATATTAACTTCATTTGATAACTGTATAAAACTATTTATATTTTTAGTACATCACAGTTAAATTCTAAAAATACTTATAAAAATTATATCTAAATAACATTGAATAAAGAATCAATTTGGATTAATTTAAAAAAAATAATTATTTTTTGAAAAAAAAATTAATAGACAAAAATTACTTAATATTTGAATAAATTTTTTAAAAAGAATTTTTAAATATTAAAATGTCTTTTATTTTTAATTTTTTAAAAACAAAATATTGTTGTTTTTAGAAAAAACAAAATTTATTTTTTAATAAAAATATTTTTTTTAAAATACATCCAAATAGATTTAAAATTAAATAATTTTTTTTTTTACAAAAAAATTTGCCTTTTTCAATAAAAAACCAATCCAACCAACACTAAAATTAAAAACGGAAAATGAAAACATGGTTTCGTCTGTTTTTAAAGTAAAAGGGATATGCTAAGCATCTAAATTTCGTGTTGTAGTGTTCTTTGCTTTATTCTCAATTCTCAAACCCTTTTTTGGGTTGAAGGTGCATGCAACAACCGGTAGTTCCGTAGACCGTACCTATTAGTAATTAATTAATAATTAATTTACTGATATTAATGAGTGATGTGTACCAAAATAAATAAATAATTAACAAAAAGGAGGCAACGCTCACCCATACGAGCGTGTTGCGAGTGTGTCAACACGCGCACTACTCAATGATTTTTGAAGCATATTTTGTGTTCATTTTCTTCCTCCTTTTCCTTCTTTTTCTCCTTCTTCTTTACGTTTTTTCTCTCTTTTTTCACGTGTTTCATTTTCATCGTCGTTTTTTTACTACTGTCTCATTCTCTTTCTATTGATTGTGCAACATTATGTATTTTTTTTATTTTTTCTTCTCAATAAGAATTATGAGAATATGAAATAAGAAGATGAAAAAGAAGAAGCAGCAAAAGATGAAAAGGAGGAAGACGAAGAGTTTTGAATTATGCATAACTTATTAGAATAAAAAAACACCCAAAATTCTTAAAATACATCCAAATATCTTCGTGTTACACTCAAATTTGTTGCAATACAGACAAATATTTCTTCTAGTGCTGCATTTTTTTCTTTATTTCTTTCTTTCTTTTTGTTAAATGAATGTAAGTTCATCCTCTTCCAAGTAATTTTGCAGCATTATGTGTTTCTTCTTTTTTTTGTTTGATTTTTTTGTTTTTATGCTTGTTGAGAGAGTAAAACAAGAAGAAACTTGAGAAGATAAAACAAAAAGGAAAAGATGAATAAAAAAAAAGTAATAGAAGATGAGAAGGAGGAAGAGGAAGAGTTTTGAATTATGCAGAACTTATCAGAATAAAAATACACCCAAATATCTTCGTGCTACACCCAAATTTGCTGCAAATACAGAAAAATGTTCTATTGCTACATTTTTTCTTCTGAATTGAACACCTCAGCTACTTGATTGAATTTAAAACAATAATCAATTTTGTTCTGGTTCAATTGACAATCTGAACCTGAATTATTCATTTTCTTCAACAACGAGATAACTAATGACAGAGGAGAAAGAGAAAAAGAAAGGAAGAGAATAAATTCCAATGAAAAAAGGAGGAGGAGGAGGAGGAGGTGATGTTGATGACGATGAAGAAGATGAAGAAGACCCGTGCAATAACGGTACGAAACGCGTGAATATAAATGACTTATAAAGACTTGTATAGAAAAAAATGCTTTTCTGAAAGGTGGAAACTTTGATGCAGGCGACTTCATGTGAAGTTGATACTTGAGAGTCGTTAGATAATTTAATTGATTTGACTAAATTTTTATCTCAGATATCAACTTCACGTGAAATCGATGTGAGTTTTTACCTCTCTAAAAACACATGTTAAGACGATCAATTAGAAAAATTTTGTTTGAAAAGTGAAAACACAAAAAGTTTAAATTTTTACTGCATTAAAAATATTTAAAATATTTTATTAATAGTGATTTTATGATATGTTCTTAAGGTACATGTTAACTAAACCCATCAATTAATTAATTAATTGCTTTGTTAGCTATCAGTCTCTCAAAACAAGCACAGATCTTGAACCACACCAAGAAGGAAACACAACACAGCAAAATAATAAAAATAATAATAAAAAAGCATTGATTTTGAGAGATTGGAATCATGTGGGAATCCATTGTGTTAACGGTGGCTGCCACCGCCGGAAACAACATCGGAAAAATCCTTCAGAAGAAGGGCACCGTCATTCTTCCTCCTCTCTCTTTGAAGCTCAAGGCATGTCTCTTCTTCTTTTTTTGGTTCATATTTTTTAAAAAAATTTCTTATTTTGATGTGCCTCGTGACTCCATCTCATTAAAGGTTTTACCTTTCTTTGATAACAACTTGATTTGAAGCTTTTGAGCCATATTGGTATCCCTGAAATTAGAAATTGTATAGCTTTTAATGTGAAAGCTGCAATATATAATGATGAAGTTTGAATATTTTCAATGCATGCGTAAGATTTTAGTGTGAATCTGGAAATGGGTTAATGACAGGTTCACATTTTTTTTAATCATTTAAACCTTAATTCAATGCTTATGAGCCATTAGTCACTGTTTTGTTACTGATTCAGATATTGTGATCTCTATCTGTGTTTGTTTCATTCAGGTGATAAGGGCTTATGCATTTAACAAAATCTGGGTTATAGGTTTTCTGATGGATATAGGTGGTGCATTATTGATGTTAAGAGCATTATCTTTGGCCCCGGTAAGAACTCTAATAACACTTGTTGTCTATATTTAAAATAAATACATACATTAATGAATGAATGAATCTGAACTTAATGAAGATGGATCAGATTTTGTTTCTAAAGTTGTGTTGAAAATTCTTCTATGTACTTAAAACTGCATTTTCACTCTCATACTAAACTGATCTTTTATCATGATCTGGCAGTGTTTTGCATAGATTATTGAAATTGGGGATCCTGGGGGATCCTTGTGGGTTTTTGTTGTCTAATATACAGGTATCTGTGATCCAACCGGTTTCGGGAGTCGGACTAGCAATTCTTTCAATCTTCTCTCATTTTTATCTGAAGGAAATCATGAATGCTGTTGATTGGGTTGGCATTGCCTTGGCAGGTGTTGGCACAATAGGTAATGTAAGTTTTGAATCGCCTGCATAGTATTACTTTATGTTTGATTCTTTTGCATCATGCAAACACAACAATGAGCTAAGTTGTAGGCAGTACTCGGTAGTTATAAAAAGATTTGTAGACTGTGTATCAAGGTTATCGACTCAAGAGTTCACTTACACTCGTGGACTTTAGGTACACTTGAATCATAAAACTCTACTTGTCAACTCATAAGAGTTTACTTGTAAACTTGATTTGGGACCCAAGCTTGTAAATTTACAAGTTAACTCAGAGTTTTATAACCTTACTTTGGATCCATTGTTGTGAGTTGTGACCATTTTCTTTGTGTATATACTAAATGCTACACTCGTTGACAATGGACGAAGGCTTTGGGGTTTTTGTTAAATCTTTTGTTTGGCTGCTAATAAAACTGCCTTCGGGGTTTTTGTTAAATCTTTTGTTTGGCTGCTAATAAAACTAAGCATGCAGTCTTTTAACTCAATCCGCCAAATTGTCGCTGTACTTCTATATGCATATGCATTTGTGCAATGCTATTTGTTAACTCTTACATCATTACATGCTTTTCGAATTTTAGGAGTTGGTGCCGGAGGTGAAGAGCAAGAGGCGGCTACTCTGTCCATTTTTCACATACCATGTCTGGCATTTGTTGTTGCCATCTTGTTTGTAGGTACCTTGTCTTATGAAGAAACTACTTTAATTTTTTCACATGCTTTTATATTCCAAAATATTCAACCTTCACAGTTTTGTGTATTAGCAAGAACTCATTTGTGTCACTTGATTTTACAATAGTGACTAGCTTTTGAGGAAATGCATTTGGAAAGACAAAAAATCCTGTTATTATCTGGAAAACTACACATGGAATTGCTGCAAACTCATATCGAGTCTTGAATCTGATGCAGTAAACCCTTATTAGTGGCATATAATTGTGCACAATGTTGTATACATTTTTCTTAATCATTTCGTATCAATATTATCCCCGTTAGGCCTCTTGGAATGCATTAAATTGATTATGCTTTCCTTTTTCTGTATGTGGTAGGTGGTAGCATTATCAAAAGACAATTGGTCATTACAAAACTTATGAATGGAATTTTTTATAATAGGTTTCAGCAACTCCTCTTTAGAATATTGTAATCCAGCAGTGCAATCGAGTGTTATTACTTTCTTTGAGACTTCATTATTCTTTTAATTGATATAAACAGTTGTATAGGTATTGCTTAATGGAGGGCTTAGAATATGCAGGCGTCATCGAAGAGAACAAGAGATGGTAACTCGTGCTTTCATCATATCTTTAGATTTACATGTTTGTGTTTATTTTCATTATTATCACCTGCAAATAGTGATTAATGAAGTGTTTTTTTTCAATCATTTGACAATTTTAAGTTATATACAGATGGAATACGATGTTGTTGAGGAAATTATTTATGGCTTGGAATCTGGAATTTTGTTTGGGTACTTTTCCTTCCCTCCCTACTCTATTTATGTGTCCCCTTCTTTTAGAGTTAAATAAGAGTTTCCTTCTTTAACACGATTAAATTAGCCGTTTCTTGCTTTGGTAATATTGCATGCATTTGTATTTCACTTGTTTTAACGCAATGCTTTGGCATTGGTTGCGATTGTAGCATTTCTTTCCGTTTGTCTAATTAGAATGGCTAGTTTATGCGACAAGCGCATTCATATGGCGTAAAATTAGAAGAACTTGATTATATGTCTTGACTCTTAATTATGTTTACACCAAAATGCAGGATGTCTTCGGTAATTTCGAAGATGGGATTTCTGTTCCTAGAGCAAGGTTTTCACCAACTGTTGGTTCCTCTGTGCATCATATTCAGTGTGTGTTGTAGTGGAACAGGGTTTTACTACCAGGTATTATGAAGGCCTATTTTCTATGATCTAATTCTGTGTGAACTTTAATTCAAGTTCTACGCTGCCGATTCCGGTTTTGATTACCTCAAATAAAAATTTGTTGTCTTCTGTGCTATGCAGACACGGGGACTAAAGCACGGTAGGGCTATTGTGGTTTCTACATGTGCAGCCGTGGCATCAATTGTGAGCGGTGTACTAGCTGGAATGCTTGCATTGGGTGAAAGACTGCCTTCTGCCCCGAAAGCTCGCTTGGCACTTCTTCTTGGATGGTAATATAAGATTTTTTGCTTTTATTTGTTAATTCCAATTACTTACATAATCTTAGTATAAAAATTTTCACACCATTACACATAATATTAGTATAAAAATTTTGGTGGTTATCATTTTTAGATCGAAAAGTGTCCATCCAAGAATCCAAACTTATTACTCTTTTTCATATTGATCTGATCAATAAAAATTTCTACCTGACATTTAGTTGTCCGTTTGAAACATTTTTCGGCTTTTATCGAATTTTTGTTGCTATTAGGAGAATTGGGATGAAAGACCTAGATCAGTATCATTATTATGGTAGGAACTAGTCTAGCAATTCTTGTTTCGCAAGCTTGTCGCGCAGTAGCTTGAAAATAAGTTGATACTTCATACATGATAAACATTATGTTATGTTGCAGGCTACTTATAATCACGGGTGTAATTTTACTCGTTGGTTCGACGCGGCTAGTGAAATTTCTCTCGTGTTCTTCAGGACGCACAAAAAGAAGCAATGCTGATAAGAGTTACAGCGCTAGGAGACCAAGTTCTTTGCGTATAAGGGAACCGAATCCAAGCGCCGTGATACCAGCCACGACGTTAAATCATCTGCTACCATCGGCTTCCAAAGAAAAAGCATGAATGAATGTTATTTCATCGGTTTGGCGAATTTAGGGTTAAGGGTTGTATACTGTATAATGATCTAACAGTGTTGCTTTCATCAGAAGGCATGAATGTTTTTAGGATCATTCCTTCTGGTTTCAAATATTTTGGATTGATTTAGACACCACCTTGTAAAAACTATTGATGTACTTTTAAGGATTGTATATGAGAGTGCTGGTGGCAGTGACATTAACACATTTTATTTTATTTTTGATACAACACAGAATTTTTGCATGAAAATGAATTTGTAATGCACAACAATAATGATATAATATAATTATTTGTGTGCACTGGTGAAGTAGTGATACTTGCATATAAACAATAGCAACATGCCCAGAAACTATATTAAAGCTTAGTTAGCTTTTAACGTATAAGAATAATTTATATCTTTATATATATATGCCCAGGTTAACAATTTTGAGTTGCAATAAATCTGGAGAAACAATATAGATTTTGGATGTTATTTTTTTTAATGTACAAATCTTTTGTTAGTTTATTCTTCTTGTTCCCATTAGAAAAGACCAATTGAGTTAACATTCTTGGTTTGATTAAATATTGTTATGTTAGAAAAGAAAAAAAAAAGTGCAAAAAGACGCGAAGGCGATTGATAATTATCTTCAAAAACACTCGAGTTTAATAAAATTCAGAATAACATCACAAATTAACCAATTCTTATTGTTTGTGTAAAGTTAATTTACAGAGACTGATTTAACAAAACAACTATTAGAATTATACTTTTAAAATTACTATTTATTCACATTTTTTAAAACAATTAAGATAATAATGCTACATAATTAAAACAAATTAAAGAACCCTAGGGAACACAAAAAAAAAATAAAAGAAAGGTTCCTTCAAGTTGTAGTGGTGGGAATATAGCATGGTGAAGATGAACCTATTCATCATCTATCTCTGAAGTTGAAAATATGATGCCGCGGCACAATGGGCAAGAATATGGCAACTGACAGTTGGCACAGCGTCGGAGCCAGCGGAGCAAGCAGCGATCATGAAAAACATGCTTGCAATTTGTACGAACAATTTCTACGCTTGAATCTTCGTTACCATGGTCAAACTTCTCCAAGCAAATGGCGCATTCAGCATCATCATCTTGCTCATCAGAATCTTGAACAACATTGTACGAGGTAACATGAAGGTTCACAACAATCTCCCGCGTGTTGGAGTCACACCTTCTTGCAGTTTCGCGTATGTCAGGTAAAATTTGGTCTAATAGCTCAGGGGACACACCTAGTGAAGAACAGATTTCATGTAACAAGATTGTGTCTTCTCTGCTGAGCTCTGTGAGTGGAGTACCACTCCATAGGATCTCTGAAGGAATCAAGATTGCTTCAGTGGCTGTACTTGTAGTAGAACAAGACTCAACCTCAGCACCTGGGTTTGAGCTTTCAATAATTTGGATCAATTTCTTGGTGCAATTGAAGATGACGGAGAAGCAATCACTGAAATAAGACACTTCTTCAATGGGAGTGATTTGCAAAGAAAAAGAGGAGAATTCCATGGAAACGTATTATAAGAAGCTATTAGGGGATTAGGAAGTTTAATAAATTGGAAGTATTAAAGTCTCAACAGAAGGGTTGAAAAATGAGATAACAAAATTATGTAAATTACCTCAAAAAAAGTGTTTAAATAGACGCTAACAAACTAATTAAAAGATAAGATAAAATAACTTAATTCAAATTTTTTAAAGATAAGATAATTACCATAATTATGTATTAAATACTAAAGATAAGATAACTAAATTGAAACTTGATTTATTTTAAGATAAATTATATTTATTTAATGTAAATTAAATTTAATTAATTTGATTTATATTGAGTTATAAACGAGACAATCATATAACACAATTTAATTTAAAATATCTACTTAATATTAATTTTCAATCTATTTATTCATATAATTTATCTAAAAATAAAAGTTGTCTTGTATGAATATGAATACAGATTTTTCGTGTTGAGTAGTTAAAATAGGTGTCTAAAATTAATTATATGTAAAAAATTAAAAATAAATAAAAATATTTTGATTTTAGATCAATGAAATTAAATGTATAAAATAATTCTTAGCTAATGATTCTTTTCATTTATTTACTTTCTTTTTCATTTATAAATCTACTAGTAAATATTAAATAGTAATACTTTTTCACTATAAATTTGATGGTAAATCTTTCCATATTATAAAAAGATGTAGATGTATAATATTATTTTATATTATATTGTGGTCAATTATATTTGTGTAGCATTGTTGTACTTTTTTTTGAAAGTAACTGAATTTTGAACTCCTTACCAAAAGTAATACAATCGTTGTACTAACTAACATGAGTTGCATAACGGTTTTAATTCAAAAAAAAAAAGTTTTATTTCTAAAATTGTTGAACAACTAAATTTAGAATATTTTTTAACTATGTAATAAATTAAATCAAATCATAAGGATTTTTTCTAATTTTAGTCATCGGCACTGCATTAACTCCTAAATTCAAGCAACAAAATTCGGATAATTTTTTGTTCAAGAAACCTTAGGGGGGAAAAATTAGGCACTTGATTATTTCACCAAAATTCATTTTTTTTCTTTTTTTTTTTCATAGGATTTCCCAGACACCCTTCTTTCCTAGAGCCTTGTCATAGGAACAAAAAATTTTAACCACAAGAATACTAACACATGCATAGGAAAAAGAGAAACATATTATAGTGATAGTGGTATTAAAATTGCCTAGACCCCCTTCCAATTTTTTTTTTTTATTATTTTAGGTGATGGGAAGAAGGGTCCCTGATAACATTTCATTGACAAAACCATTTGCATATTTTTCCTTTTACTTTTTAGGTTTGATTGCAACCATGGCTATAATCACAACTCTATGTAGTGTTAGATTTAGAAGAAAAAAAGCATCAAAGGAATCTCAGAATCCAACTGGCACAAGTCCTTTGATGAATGTAACTTCTCCGGATCGAACCACGGAAGCCGGGTCGGGTGCGGTGTCGCCGGATCGGCCTCAAATGTCAAATTTCACAGTGAAAACAAACAATAAGGATAATAATTTGTTGGAGAAGGAATTACATCTTTCGCCCACAAAATTAGAAACTAAAGAGTCAAAATCATTTCACATGAAAAATGCAATTTCTAAAAGGTTATCTTTTAACGTGAGTTTAAAGTTACCGAAGAGTTTGTCTATAGCAAAAAATCATGATGGCAATGACAATGGAAAGAAAACAGATAATTTAAAGAAAGATGATGCTGTTTGGATGAAAACAATTATATTAGGAGAAAAATGTAATCCGGATGAAGAAGAAGAAGAAATCATATATGAAGAAGGAAAAGGGCGAAGAATGTCATTCTCAGCATATCACCCTAGAATGTCACTCTCAAATTGACAATAATACCCTTTCTCACCAATAATATTAACATATATATAGAAAGAGAAAAGCTTATCCCTTGAAAAAGAAAAGAATTTGATTCTCCCAAAATCAGAGAAATGTTAACCTCATCACCATCATCATCCTCATCCTCATCCTCTTGCTTCTCACTGAACACCACCCCAATCCTCCGTCACCACCACCATCATACCCTCACACTCTCTCTTCCCCCTTCACCTGTCACTCTCACCCTCCACCACCGCATAACTCCCTCCTTCCTCCGCCCATCCCCGCTTCCACCGGCGCCGGCAAACCTCCTCGTGCCGCACGCTAAGCCCCCTACGGCCGACAAGTCCGGCGAGCAGAAGTGGGTCCACGAGGGCCTCATCACCGAGTCCCTCCCCAACGGCATGTTCCGCGTTCGCCTCGACAACCAGGACCTCATTCTCGGATATGTTTCTGGGAAAATCCGAAAGAATTTCGTCAGAATATTGCCCGGGGATCGCGTCAAGGTTGAGGTCAGTCGCTATGATTCTTCCAAGGGACGTATTGTTTATAGGCTTCGTAGTAGTAGTTCGTCTTAGTATTAACATGGACATCAACTGTTTGTGAAAATGTCTCAATGCACCCCAAATTGGGTTCTTAGCTTTTTGTGTGATTTCGTAAGATAAGGATGGATTTGTTATTGTTTATCTGATTTATGCTGAATTAGAAAGAATATACTTTGAGCATATGGTTGTTGTATAAATAGTGATTCATGTTTGATTTGGTTCCATATATTTTAGTTTTGTTAAAATAGTGTTGTAGTTTTCGACTCTCAATAGCATTTTTGAAACACCCGCACATGGCATTATGGTAGTTTAAGGTAGTACTTCTTAACATAGATGTTTGATTGAAACCTGAATTTTTGGCAACTAGAAAATTGTATGTGGCTCCAGTTTTGTCAAGAAGTAAACACAGCTAGGCTATAAACATTGAAACCATGAAAAATAGAAGTGGTCTTCTGCTGTTGACTTGGACTTGCTGAATTTGTGGTGTGGATAATAGAACTATAATCAGTGTCCATGGATTGTAGAAGTATAGCCTTTGGCATAGGTTTAAGAATGTTCCACATAATTTCCGATGATGCAATTTCTAATTGGTGGGACGCTGTAACATTTTCGACCCAAGACCATGAATTGGAAAATTTGAATTTGGTGGGACATTGGTGGATTGTGGCACACTAAGGGAGATGCCTGTTGAGTTAAGGAAGAAGGTAATGTTATTACAGTCATAAAGTTGAAAGGAGATGGTGGGGATGATAAGGTTGTTATTCTTGTCAACATCTGAGCAACCTTCTTATAAATACTTCAATTCTCTGTGATAGGACTTCAATTCTTTCTTGTGGGTTTAAATCATATGATCTACATACTCTATTTGAAAACACACATTTTCATTTAACAATATTAATTATTGCTATAATATTTCTTAAAGCTATAGCATCACAATACAATTTGTATGGTCTAATTAAACTTTACGTAGGTCACTCTAGCTTAATTTGTTCTGTTTATGACTCTAAGCTTGACACCATGCTTGAAATTGAGAACTATACCATATTCTAGTTCTAAAGGCTTTTCCATGTTAGGTGAATGGCGAAACAAATATTTCCTATACAAATGAATTAGAGAAAGCTTGATCTCTTGTAGGGAAAATTTTTTGCCAATACAGGCACGAGGACCAATTCCAAATGGTATAAATGCATAAGGGTGCCTTTGTTTCATCTCATCACATTTAGGGTCAAATCTCTCTGGTTTGAACTTCTCTGGCTCTGGAAATTGTTTTGGGTCTTTTGCTAGAACTCCAAGTGCTAGCCACACCCATGTTCCCTGCTCATAAAATAAACTACATTAGTATTCCATCAAGAATTTAACCCAATATTTAGCATTGGACAAAGATGTAATTATTACCTTTGGAAGGAGATAACCTCCTATCTCTACTTCAGTTGATGTTTCTCTTGCAACTAATGGGGAGACAGTGTAAATCCTCATGGCCTCTTGAATAACCTGAAATAATTAAATACACCATAAAATATTTGCTTGGTCAATGAAAGTTAGTTTGCGAACTTAATTACCTGAAGCTTAATAAAGCTACAAAATATGAATACAACCAAGATGGTATCAGAGGTATGGTTGGTGTTACATAGTTAGCAGTTAGTACAAGACATATATAGTTGATCAACATCAATCATCATCAAGTTTTAACTTACCTGATGAAGATAAGGAAAACTATCTTGAAGATCTTGGGCAGTCGGCATCCGATCAGGCGGACCGAAGTCATCGATCTCTTGAATCAACTTGCTCTCAACTTCAGGATGGCCAGCAACCAAATAAACAACAGAGGACAGTGTAAAAGAAGTGGTAGCTGACCCTGCAAGCAAGTGTTCATAAGTAACAGCACTAATATAATCATGTGTGAACACATCCTCAGACACATTTCTTGATTCCCTTGCATTCAAAATAAGTGACAAGAAATTCTTGCAACTCCTGTTACTTTCTTCCATCCTCCTTTTCACAATCTCGTCGAGTCGGCGGCTCAATTTCCTGTTGGTATTCTCTATTTTCTGATCCATGGTACCCGGAATCAGCTTCAAGATCCACCGAAACGGTTCTTGAAGCAATGGTACAATTAATCCTAGTATGATAGAAAATGAACCGGATAGGTCCATTTTCAGTTGTGTAGTGGAATAAATGTGTTGATTAATGAAATCAGAAACTTCCTTGTTAACATTAACATTATTATTGTTCTTGATTGATAAATCACAATTAGATGAATAATTGGGATTTGAGAGTCCAAAGTTGACACCAAATGCAGCATCACCAATTACATCGGTTGCAAGCCTAAGTGAGAGATTGGAGAATGTTATGTCTTCATTAGTATTTGTGATGTGATCTAGATTTTGTGTTGCTGATTCTATGAATGATTGCATTCTTGGCACTAAGCTGGCCAAGTGTGATGGTTGGTACATTGAGATTATGGTGTTTCTCATGGTTGACCAACGTTGACCCCTGCAATTGCAAATATTACTAGATTCATTTTTGGATTTAATTTATTTTCTATTTGCTAACAAAGTGAAATAATTTTACACTCAACCAATAAGAATTAAAAAAAGGCCTTAAATCATTTAAAATAATTACCCAACGTGCACTTACAAAGATTTCTGCTAGATTATGATTAATAAATTTGACGCGTCTTATCTTTTTATGGCTAAATGCAAAAATGATATTGAAGGTAAAAACATATATCGGTATGAGTTGACCCTAGTGTGAAAGGCAAAAATCCTCCTAATACTATTTTTTTAAAAAAATCTATCATACTCAAATTTGAGGTATTATATAAGAAAAAAAAAATATATCATGCTTATTGCATGTTTGAATTCCATTTGCACCATCAAAAACAAAAATAAACTATGGGTAAAGAGGAAAAAAATTCATGCTATAACTAGGTAAAAAAGACACAATCTTAGAAGAGTAAAATCTCAACCCAACTCTTAATTATTGTTCAAAATGATAACTTATTCTTTATTTGATTGAATAATTAATTACTATTAAATTTTTATTTTCATAATATGTGAACCTTACTATTTAGGTGCAAGTATCAAAATGTAACATAAAACAGTTAAAAAATATTTACAAATGTTATCTTAAATTTGTAAATAAATTAATATAAACAAACTAATACTAAAAGGGAAAAGTGAAAGGGAATGTGATAATAATTTCTTATATAATCCTGATTTTTTGTTTGAATAATGACACTATAAAAATTTCTATCCACTTTTGTCCTTTTCCCCTCTAAAATGCCATCCATTGTACACACACCTTATATGATTTTTGCAAAGGGCATTCCATAATCCATATTTTATTGTGGACATGACAATTAAGTGGGGACACAGGATTTTCTGAAGATTTCTAAGTTTACCTATAAGTAAATACTATAGATTATAATAGATATAATTAATTATATATGAATAAATAAACAAATAAAAATGATAAAAAAATTTGTATATACCTGGTGAAGAAGAGACCTTTTTGGTGAAGTGGGGAAGCAGAAATAGGAGAAGGAATGCTTCTATTTGAAATTTGTTTGAACTTTCTTATTCCAACTTCAGTACAAAGTTCTGCTTCTGCTATTATTATTAGTGGCTGTCTTCCCATATGAAATCTGTTCTAATAAATAAATATTAATAATTAATAACATCATTAGCACTAACAATTAATGAAATTAAAATCATATAAAAAGAAAACAAACAAAAAGGTAACAAGAAGAAATAAAATAGTTATTTTTATCTTCACATGATTTCTCCTGCTGAAGAATTTGTTTGGATATTTTTAGAGTTTTTATCAGAAGTGATAAAATAAAATAAATAAAAAAATTAAAACAAATTACATTGCCACTTTAACCAACAATGTCATATTAATGCATACAAAAAGCAAAATGGTCATATAAATGAATATAATAGAATTTGAACCTTTTGTATATTGAATTGCTAAGAATGAAAGGGAAGTAGTTGATCATGAAAGGGGAAATAAATTATAAATTTAGTGCTTGAATTAACATTAACAAATTAATTTCTAAATATATGACATTACATTATTGATTTATATTCATATTTCTCTATGTCTTTTTTTCCTCATCTTAAATCATATCTATAAGTATCTCTTTTATGGTAATAATAAAAAGATAATAATCTAAAATTATCTTATTTAATTTAATATTTATAATTTTATATATATAATATCTATAATTATATATTTATTATATTTAAATATTTTTTGCTTCTTAAACGTATGATATTAGTAATTCATACATCTTAAATTTAAAACATTATTGTATTAACCTTTTTTATTTTTTTACTTTTCTTTTGTTTTGGTGCAAGATATGTGTTTTTTTCTTTACTTTCTGACTTAGTATCCCACTATCAAAAAGAGAAGGATTTTCCATACATACATACAATGATTAAGATCCTAGTCGCTAAGTCACCCAAGCCAATTGTTTGTCCTTTTTTCCCTTTTAATAATATCCGGTGCATTTTCAATTTCAACAGAACAACCGTGCTTTAGAAATTAGAATAGAAAATAACAAGCGTAAAATATTATTTTTGTTTTTTGAAGTTTAAATCGTCTTATTTGTATCTTTAATATTTATAAAAATAATTTAATATTATTTTGTTATCAATTATACTAATGAATTAATTATATTTTTTAATTATTCTTATTTAGATATATTTATTTTTAATTAGATCTTACTTAAATGTGCTTGATTTTAATATTGTATCTATTATTTGTATTCGTGTTTAATTATATTTCTAAAAAATGAATTATACAAAATGTTGCAGGAATTAATTTCAATTTTTGATGAATTATTATCTAAAATGAATCATCAGTTCTGTTCCAGACATTTGTATTTTAACTTCAAGAAAAAATTTTTAGAATTCTTACTAAAGCTCATAATGTATAATTAACAATAGCATTGAATCACTTCTACAAACGTCAGAAATACAAATAGGACGATTTAAATATATATATAATTAATTTTAATGTATAAATAATAATTTTTATATTACTTATTAGTCAATGACAATGATATCAACAAACTTCAAAACGTTTCTACAGTCTATAGAAGCCAAGGCAAATTTTATTAGTACATACATAGCTACATATATATCATAATAATTAAATTTAAATTAATATTTTAATGACGGACGGCAATGCTTCCATTCATTTTAGGTTCTTATCGTACGAAAATAATTAATTAACGGCTAGTTACACTTATCTTATTGAGATTTAATCAAATTTAATTTTGCTCGACTTTCTAAGATTTAAGTCATAATAAATTAATAATTTTTATATATTTAAAAACCATAACAATAAAATATTATTATAAATACAATATTAAAGTCTTCTGATAATTAATTTCTTGTAAAAAAATTTCCTCTAATAAATTAATAAAGTGAAATCACAAAACTTAACTAAACTGAAATGTTATGAAATTATTTTTAAAAGATTAAATTAATAAAAAAATACATAAATATTTATATCTTTTAACATATTTTTGTAATTTCTTATGTAAAAGTTTTTTGAGTTACAAAAATTTTAATATTATATTATAAAAATATTATTTATCAAAAACTTAAGTCGATAAAATAAAGGTTAAATTACATAGTTGGCTCCTACACTTTCAGTGAAATTGCAAATTGGTCCTTATACTTTAAAAGTTTATAATTAGGTCCCTAAAGAGAATTAAAATTTATAATTTAGTCCCCATCATTTAAAAAGTATTTGATTTAACAGAATATTCTCAGCATATTCTCTATTTTAATAGAATATTTTCAGTATATTCTGAGAATATTCTGTTAAATCAACACTTTTTGACTGGCGGGAACTAAATTACAAATTTTAATTCTCTTTAGGGACCAATTTATAATTTCACTGAAAGTATAGAGACTAACGGTGTAATTCAACCTAAAATAAAATACATAAATAATTATATTTCTAACGTAAAAATTACTATTAGCGAATCATAACAAATGGATACTTTATTTGATTATTTTATTTTTATTTTTTAGATATGCAGATAGTTTATCTAATTATATATGATTACCCAATGTAACTATTATTTATTTAAATTTATAAATTAAAATCATTTAATTAATCACTAAAACACTGGCCCAACACTTCACAACTAAAAAATAACTAAGTTCGCATATACATCCAAAAGGAATTTGAGGACTTAGAATAGCTTGTATACAATATCACATATCATATCAACAATAAGAACCTTATTGGCTTTTTCCTTAATTATAGAGACTAGAGACATACTAATTATAATGGCTATAAAAAAAAACCGACCTATAGTAGCACACCTACAAACTACTCTTCATTATTGGTTCAAGAGAATGTTATTTAATTTATAAAACTTATTCGGTTCGAGAAAAGAAGATTTGTATACAGCATAATAATTTCAACGAGAAAGTTAATATCTTATTGTATTTTATCTTTTCTTATTTTTTATGTTTTGTGTGATTATATTAATAGTGTAAGAAAAAGCATATGTTCTATGGACATTTGATTATAAAACTTCAATTCATCCATCATAAAACTCATCTTCTTGCTTGGCATTTTGTTTTGTGGTGAATAAAGTTTTAGTTTCAGATTTTGCAAATGAGAAAAAATAATGTTGGAAGAACTTGAGAGTAAATTTTGAATATTGGTATTTTATAGGATAAAAAAGGAAAACAAAACATAGTTTAACATTTTTTTTTTACCAAAAATAGGAGACTCGAACCCGCAACCTCTTAATTAAGTATGGAGAGACTATAGTTTAACATTTGATTAATTGGTTTATAAATAGTTTAATCTCCATATTATACAGAGATACACAAATGTTCATGTCTCTAACATAATTAATGAATCAATTAATTATGAGATATTTTATTTTATTCAGAAGTTGGGTTAAAACTTCAATCCTTTCCTCATCCCTAACCCATCTAAAGCTCTTAGAGAGAGGAAGAACTTCAACTCTAAACAAATTAGATGAAATGGATAAATTTTAGATATTAGTATCTTATGATTAAAAAAAAAAAAGGACTAACCTGTAAATTGGGCCATATTGCTTTGCAAGGACAGAGAAGACATCAGGGCCATACTTAGCAAGCAATGGAAGGTGTCCTACAAGAGGAAGAGATGGTGGGCCGGGAACTCTTCTTAGCCTCCAATAGGGCCCATAAAGGTACCATACAAACCCTACTAGCATGGTGAATAATATTGATGAAACCATAGGTACACTTGGAATAAATGGAAATAACCACCATTCTAATTCCATAGACACCATTTTTGGTTTTATAGATGATGATATGAGTTTTTCATTTGATAAAAGAAAGAAGGGTGCTTATATATATATATAGTATAAGTTGGTCAATTGGTGTTTTAATATTAAGGTAGTAAAATGTGGGGTAGGGCTAAGATGGTATTTTGTCATTTTGTTAATGATTATCAATTAGAATCAGATTCTTTTTTACACTGCGTATGTAATCCCATTTATTTATTTTACTATTATTATATTGAATTATGATTGTGGTACGGTCTTTATTTAAAACTTGTGGGTTTTGTAGGGTGGAGAAGATAATGGAGCATTCTGTATCTTCCTTTTCTATTTTTTTTTTTGTTGTACAATGTCTTGGTGGTAATGCTTATGTGATTATACATTCACTAAAAAAAATCTATGATGCATACTTGTCGAATGCTCATTAGATAGCACGAAATAAATATCAAAACCAAAAATCAAGTTAAATTGGTATAATGGTTAGTTTATTAGTTCGATTAAGTAAGTGTTGAGAACCAATGAGAAATAGTTTTGGTTTGGCGCCCTTGTATATAAAGAACAACGCCGTTTATATGATATGTAGCATGAAAACAATTTTGTCTCTAATACAAACACTTCACTCGTCTCTTCTTCTTCCACCCTCCAACTTCTTCTTCGTCTCTTTGTCAATGGCGTTGGCGTAGAGTTCTGTTCTGGGGTTAAAAAGTTGAGAAAAGAACTAATCCGACTGAAGAATCTTTTAGTTGTTCCCCTCCTCCACTAGAAGTACGAGGTTGCGACATCCTAATCATACTTAAGGTAATTCTTTTTTTTTTTACCTTGAACTTTCAATAGAGTGTTGGTTTTTCATTATATGGTCTTTAGGAATGTACCATCCAAGCTTATCAACGGACGACAGCCAGCCTTGAACGCATTTTTACAACCATTTAAACACACATACATTTTATCAAATGTAACTTCACCATCTGGTTGTGGTGTGGTACATATTTGCACCGTTGATAGGCTTGGATGTTGCATTCTTAAAGACCATATAAGTCTAAGGTAAAAAAAAGTTACCTTGAGTCTGATTAGGATGTCGCAACCTCGTGCTTCGTGTGGAGAGGAGGGGATGGAACAACTAAGTGTGTGTTTGGATTAGAGTTTGCAAACGATATTTTGTATAAAATTGATTTTGGTGTAAACTCAAGTGCAGTCGATTTCACGTGAAGTTGATAATTGAGAGTCGTTAGATAATTTAATTGATTTGACTAAATTTTCATCTAACAGTTCTCAGCTATCAACTTCACGTGAAGTCGACTGCACATGAGTTTTCACCATTGATTTTATAAACTTAATTTTTTTATGGTTTCAGTGGCTAAGAGAAGGGGGGTTGAATCTTAGCCCCCTTTTTGCTTAGTAACACCTGCTGGCCTTTGAAATAACTTCAGGACACTTTTCTGTTTTTATCTCGTCCCTAGCCACGAGACTTTTTAGTTTTGTCTCGTCACTTGGCACGAGATATTTTTTGTTTTAGCTCCTGTGCAATAGAAACAGAAATGGAGTAGTAGAGAAAGAAGATTACACCCAGATATATCTTGGTTCAGCTGCTAAGTGCAATGCAGCCTACATCCAGTCTCCATCACAACAATGATGGAATTTCACTATAATCAACTTGATTACAAACTGTAAAGTGCTAACCCAACTTACAAGGGGATTCCCACAGAATCATGAAACACAACATAGACGTACAAAGGAACTCTAAGACATCTATGGATTTTTCTTTTAATTTTGCACTCTCTGTCTTTTTCCGCTTTATGGCTTTTTCATACAAACCTCACTGTTTGCCTTTTTCCATGAGACTCAAGACATGACAAAATTAAATAGAAAAATACTAAACAGAATACATTGAAGGAGAAGAAAAACTGCTAGCTTAGGTAGCTCTGAGACTTCTGTGTCTTGCACTCTCAAATCTTACTCATTGCTCCAAACGGTGGCTGTTCTCTCTTTTTATAGAAGAGGGAAGCCTCCACTTTTGAAGCCAAAAACCAAGCCAACTTCTTCTTCTCCAAGAAACAGATCTGGTTCGGCCACATAGAGAGAGAAGAGATAACCATGCAAAACCCAACATGCAATTACCTCTAGTCCTTTCTTGGTCATCACTCTTCATCAATCCGGGCTCTCCATCCTTGGCTTGCTCTCCAAGATGGATTTCTGGCCCTTGATGCTTCATGATGATGATGACTTCATCTGCTTCAATCTTTGCCTCTTCCATCACTTCGCCACTCTAGCTACTTCCTGTGGTGGTTGAGCAGAATCAAAGACAAGCCATGCCTCCAAGAATCTCTTCCTTGCTGGCCGAATCTTCTTCTTTCTTTTTGAGCATGAAGAGTTCGAGATTACCTCACCAAATCTACCCATATTTGGTGAAAATCTCAGCCACAGCACACTTTTATTTTGTTATATTTTCTTGCCATCATCATGATGGTCTTGTAGAGTGTTCTTCCTTCACTTTGGTAGCTCATTTTTGCTTCCATGGTTTCCTGGTTAATGACCGAAGAGAAGAAAAAGATGAGAGAGAATATAAAGTGGAACTAAAAGCATGTAAAGAGTTTGAATAAAGTAAAACAAGCTGAATTAATTCCTACTCCCCTTTCTTTCTTGGTGGCGTGTAGCATTAATGAAGCCATCAAATCAATTGACAATTTCTCTCTCATAGTTCCCAAGGTCTACAATAACTCCAATTAATAAAATTTGGATTCCATCAAAGGATAAAAGTGATATCCGTTGAAGCATGCAGCACATAATCAAAGGAATGGGTTTCTTTTGTTAAGTGAATAAAATAATATTGTGCCCCATTTCCTTTTAATTTCGGACCAAGCATTTTTGGTCTCATACCAAAACCTTTAATTGGGCTTGTTATCACAATTGCTGGCCTAATTAACAATAACACAGCTACCATGATCTCAATAATTTAACATCTAGGCTGAAAGAAAATTATTCCAATGGGCTTGCTTTATTTTTGTTCTTCTCTGTTCGGCCCATAAAAGAAACTGCACAGCAAAATTATTATAATTAACATATTTTAATCAAAAATAAATTAATAATTTTACTGTTAATAATGTTTGATCATCATCAATTTAAATTAGAGTTTTTCAAACTCATCAATTTTGATAAAAAGTGAGTTGGTATTAACGTGATTTATATTTGGTAATTTTGTACCAAAATAGATTATAGCAGAATGAATGTTGTTTGGATTACATCATTCAAAATTATATTTAGACAAAAATTACTAAAAAAGACATGAATTTATATCATTCAAATCTATATTATTTTAACACTTTTTGACTATAATTACTTTTGAAAAGAATTTAAATTTATGTGTTGAAATTTAGTACTTTTTTAGTTATAATTTGTTAGTACTCTTTTTATATTTAATTAAATATATCTTTCTAATAAAATTTATATTATGAAAATTAACAATAATAAATAAAATATATACTAATTTAAAAATACATAGTAAAAAATATACAAAATCAAATAAAAAAATAAAGTTCTATAAAAAAAATACGTATTAATAAAAATGATTAAAAAAAAGACATATAAACAATGAATACTAAAAATTCTATTAAAAAATACTACATAAGTGAACATAAAAAAATTCTAAACAAAAATATCCATACTATTAATAAAAAATAAATAAATAATTGATAAAAATTAAAACTTAACTAAGAGTACTAATAATAATATTAAAAAAATATTTGTGTGTAAAGCATAATCATAAAAAAATAATTCAAAAACTCTAATGATTATTTTTAGTATATTTTATTGTAGATAAGATTGAATGACAAAATCAATAGAATGTCAATTAATTTTTTAATTTATGAAGTGAACGCAGAAGCTAAATGTAAAAGTTACAATTTGTTGCTTCTGTTGAACGGGAGTTCAAATCCAGAATCATGTTCATGTGTAGAAGAAAAAAATTAGCCAAACAAAAATGACAGCGTTCAATGAAGATTGAACGTATTTTTTGTGCTTTCAACGTGTTTACCAAACACAAACTCTTTAGTCGGATTAGTTCTTCTCTCAACTTTTTCAACCCCAGAACAAAACCCTACGGCAACGCCATTGATGAAGAGACGAAGAAAAAGTTGGAGGGTGGAAGAAGAAGAGACGACTGAAGTATTTGCATTGGAGACAAAACTGTTTTCATGCTACATATAATATAAACGGCGTCGTTTTTTACACACAAGGGCGCCAAACCAAAAATATGCCCATGGACCACTATAAGTGCTCGGAGTTCTATCTAAAAGATTACTATAGAAAAATTAGAATCTTGAGGACTACATTAGGTATTTATTAAGTATTTGCACGAATCTCAGGGACTATTAAAAAATTTTACTCGATATTAAAGATTTGATTATCGTCTTAAATGTGAAAAAAGATTTAAAATTCCATACTATTTTGTTTATTTAGTAAAGTACCTACAAGCTAATAACAGATAAATTCTCATGATAGATTGATCCCGATTTATATTTTTTTCCACATTGTCTTATCAATATACTAAGTATTTTGTTTATAAGAATATTAAGTAGTGATTCAATATCACTAATTCGATCTGAATTTGGATAGTAAAACACTATTTAGCTTCATGATTTCAACATCAACTTTAAAGATTTAGAATGATATTTAAATTCTTGTTAAATATAGATACTTTATGCATACTAACAATTTAATATACAGAATTAATTTGAATTGACCAAATAGCCAATTCACTCATCCTAATCGTGATTTGAATAAGCAATTACTTATTAACTCACAACAAACCTTTAAATAAAACTCAAAATTACAGTATATTAATTTTTAATTTGTCGGATTAAAAAATATCATAAACAACAAAAAACGACAATTACTTGATTACTTTCCCCGCTAAAATATTAGAATTATATAATGATTACTTCAAAAATCATAAATATATTACAATGGGTCAATGACAAAATAAAAATAAAATTATAAGGTGTGCCACAACATTCATTTCAACGGCAGTCATGGTTTGAGAAATTATTGTGTCAGCGGCACCCAATTTATAAGAAAACGGCCAATTATATGGTAAAACTTTTCATTTGTTTAATCATGCACTAATGCACTTTATAACTTTCCAATCATTCCAACATCGAACGGTTAACAAAGATTAATTAGAAGAAACAAATAAATAAATAACTTTTTACAATTTGATAATAATATCTATATGTTTTATTCCCCTGAAATGCTTCATTCTCTTATTATTATACAACTTTAATCTGTATATTATTATTATACAATTTTAATCTGTATATTAGAATCCCTTATTTCAATTACCCTCCACCTCTGAAGAAATATCTACAACGTAAGCTACTAATTGCAAATGCAAGCTATGCAAATAAATTTTGAACTGATAAAAAGGAGAAAATAGCTTCCTGTCTTTTACTATAGCAAGTTTTCCATTTATTTTTCTTTATTATTATAGAAGACTAATATAGCCTGACCACAAGATAATCGAAAACAACTTTAGATTCATTTGTTAGTGTAGCTCACAAATTACAAAATAAGTTTCAGTTTTTCCACTGTTATTGTATAATTTTCTTCTCTTCTTTTTTGTTTGAAAAGAAAAGAGAAAATTCATGAGCATATAATTTGTACTTATTATTTAGTTAAAAATTAATAGATTATGTAGAAAAAATAAATTATTAAGAAGCCAATAAAATGTCCTCCATTGATAATCACAACAAAAAGCCAAAACGTAAATCAAAATACGCCAGAGTTTTGTCTTAATATTCAATTATTGTTAATTGGAAGAGACCATATTTAAATTTTAAAGTCCAAAGTTGCACAAGAACCAATATGATTCCATTGGAAAGAAAACTTGAACTCATAAACACTGGAAAATGCAGCCATTATTCTTGTGCAGCATTAATCCTCTTGATGTATCCTGCAAAATAAAGCAGACATTTCATCAGAATAAAAAATACAATACCAACATTAGCACTAGGCATATTTCACAAAACTTGTTTTCCAATTAATAAAATGATCCAAATGAAGAGCCATTTCTGCTTGTTCCTTTGCTTGTAGCAACTACCATTCTCCCCTGTTGCATGCAAAAACCGTTGAAATTCATCAATTAATTTCAACGTTTCATATTTAAAAATAAATCGGCAACATAAATCAAACTATACCAACGTGATGCAATATGGGACGTTGAAGACCCAGGAGTAGTAGAATACCAACCAAAACCACCATGATATTCATCATTTCATATTCCACTAAGGTTTGGAACCAAGATATCCCATATGATTCACAAGGTCCTGCAATTCCTCAGTCCAATCCTTAGGCGTTGCTGCCAAATCCTCCGCAGGAATATCAGTTCTTGAACAATCACCAATCACAACTTCATCCTGTGGGTTCCCAGTTACCAAATCTTCCTTGAGAAAATCCTCCAAGATTGTATCCCCGGATACCGAAGTTGTTGATGCAGGGTCATTATTTTCGTCGTTAGGCTCAGTATCATAAGATGTTGCGAAAAATGTATCCATCTCGAACTCGATATTTGCAAGTTCTTGTTCGTGGTTCCGATAGTCCTCCACTACTGATTCAATAGGCACTGCTGCTACTGATGTCACCGGATCCACGTTTGGGCTAGCTGTTAGTCTCCTCTTCCTCTTAACTTCAACGCCAAACAATTGCGTGTTCTGGGAATTCTTATCAGCCAAATGCTGCATGAAAGATGGATTGTTCAGAGCTTTGGCAAGGAAAGTCATCATCTGTTGTTGTTTCTTCTCTGTGGCTTGCAACCTTGTCTCCATCAGAAGCACCTCATTTCGTGAATTATGCTGTTGCTGCCTCAACTTCACGATTTCGGCCATCAACACATTCCGGTCTCTCCTCAACCTTTCAACCTCACCTTCCAATCCATACTCCCCCAACTCGAGACAAGGACCTCCACCTCCTCTTTGCTGTGTTCCCTGAGATACATTTCTTCTTCTCTTTATGGTCTTCAACAAGTGCTTCTGTCCCGCCAAGAAACCTTCGTTAGCGAATTCCCACCGATCAGGATCAACTTTCCGAAATCCCTGGGGACATTTGTTTTTCACAGTCAGAGCATGACTGAAAATTTAACACTACAAAGAGAAACATTAGGGAAGTTTGTCAAACTATAAATGTAAAGCATTCAAGCCATGATTAACAGTAGAAAACCACATTCAACTAGCTAACAAAACATCCATTATTGTACATCTTATGCTAATTAAATAAATTTTAGACATAGCAACCATTTTTTTGTCGACAAATTTAACAGTAATCACCTCAATCTTTCAAATTTTTTTCCTATTAAATTTGAAGTTCAAGTGTTCAACTATCACCATCAATACAATGTATTCAGTAAATAGCCAACTTCAGAAAACACAATCCATGAACTGATCAACTGATGGATACTATAAAACATTAAACATTAAACACTTCATGTTCCCCAAATTGATTTCAAACAAGGAGACAATCCAACACATTAAATTATTTCTAACAAATACCATTCATATGAGTACTTTTAAGGGAATGATGTGTTGAGGGTGTACAAATTAACATTATTGATTTCAGAGAATAACTTTGCATACTTTCTTATTCATCTATAATCTTCCTAAACATCCTCCTAACTACTAAATAAGCAAACAATCAATTGCTTTTTCAGATTTCAACAAATTGAAACTATCTACTTTATAGTACTTTCTTTAGTTACTATTATTTAGTAACACTCATAAATTATTATATCATTACTCTAATGCAAGATTACAAAAGCAGTGTACTTATTCTATCTACAACACCATTCCATCCTAATACTTCAAAAATGCATGTTATTGTTACTAATGCACCTCCAATTGTAGAGATCATTACGGCAATTGCATTATAACAACAATTTAAAACCATAATAGCATTAGATCAGAAGTCATCAAAGCACATTGCCACCACAAACAACAACAACAACGAGATTCTACAAAGACTTAGTATGAACTACAAGAAATCAAATCGTTGGAAAGAGAACAGTGTATATAAGATAGCAGAGAGAGTGAGTGGCTCACATATGTGTTGAGCTGGCGAATGAAGCTGGAGAAGTTGGAATGCTTGAAGTAGCGAGGCAAGATGGTAGTGGAGAAGCTGTGAGGGTCCCAAACAACAAAGGAGTTGCGAGTAATGCTCCAAGAAACAATGGAGTCAATGGAAGAGTCATCCACCATGTCGAACGTCTTCGTTAGAAACGGAGGTGGAGACGCGTCGTTCAACCCTTCCCGAGGTTGAGGTTGTGAGTGTTCCGATTCTTCTTCCTTCACTCTAACTGCTCCTTCCATTCTCAGTTTGATGGCTACGGTTACGGAACAGTTGTGTTAGTTGTTTTTATGGCGGTGGAGGAAGAAGGTTCTAGAGAGCAGAGAGGCGTCTTCAAAGCAAATTCTATGTCTTCTGGAATCTTCCCTTCATATTTCATAATCACCATTACCAAACCAAATCTCTCTGCGTCTCACTTTGGACTTTAATAATACCAGCTGGAATTCTCTTCAAATATCTAAACATTGCTGTGTCTTTTTGGCATATTTTTTGTCAGATATATTTTCCCAGGATTAATTTGTCACGAATTGAGTTATATTTAAGAGTTTATTTACTAAGTACATAGGCCTTTTTATTTAACATAGTTTTTGGGTAAACTGAAGGCCTTTTTTTGGTGATCAATAATATTGGGATATGATACCAGTGGGCCTTCTGTTATATGCCCAACAACAACTTATACGCGCTCCCGATGAATATGGGCTTCAGATCCCAACAAGTGACCATACAAATTTACTACTTCCAATCTTACTACCACAAATAGGGAGTAACAGTGCAATAACCATAAGCAAGTGTCGAGATTTAAATTTTACTTTGTGTATGTAATAATTTTTTAATTAATAATAAATTTTTAAATAAAATTCAGATCACAATGAATTAGTTTTTAACTCTTTGGTCTGTCAAGTTGAAAAATACTATGGACAATTAAAAAAAATGTACTAAATATAAATACACAACAAATTAAAATAAATTAAAATTTTATAATTAATTTTAATTTATCAAAAAAAATATGAAAATTTTAATTTTTATATTTATATCTTTTTGTATCTTATTTTTAATCTCTTATTTTATCCTATTTTTAAAATTAAGAATAGACATATAGATTCATATCCTTATAAAATTTAAAATGTTTGAACACACTATTAATCCACTTGAGGCTAAAAAGTTGGACATATAAGGTAGAATTTAAATTTCAACATCTTGACCATAGGAGAATAATTATCACAAAAGCTCACTATTACTATAGAAGATTTTAAAACATTATAAAAAAGAAAAATAGACAAAAATATACCCAAATTTTTATACGATGGACAAATATACTTTTAAATTTTTTTAATAAGTCATTTGTGCACACTAAAATAAAATTTTGTTGTCAATTTTACCCTTATGTAGCGTGAGTAATTTTTTCGGCGATGGTGAAAGTCAGATGGCATGGGATTATGTGATGTGGTCAATTTGGAATGATACAGTAGAAAATAGAATTATTACATTATTAAATTTGTTGAAATAAATATTAAAAAAAAGGCATAATAGAACCACTATTCATCTTTTTCCTTCTCCAATTTCTTCGAACCCTAAGAATCCTAACACAGAGTGAAAAAAATTCTTCCTTCATTCTCTTCATTTTTCTCTGTACATTTCTTTCTGTCTGTCATAATAGGAGTTTGAAAACTCTAATATATTAAAATGTCACACTCACACTCTCAATGAAGGAAGAATATACCTCATGATTGTGCCAATGGATGTGGTGACTTGTCTTCTGCGCCAAAATATAGGAAGAAGAAGAAGTTCGACTACAACAATAGCAAGTGTCTGCATAAACTTGACGCATTGGTACTTGAGTCTGCTACATAGTGGAACCCTGAAAGATTGTTTTTTCGTTGTTTGTTATGGAAGGTATGTGAATTCTGATTTTGTTTATGATGACAAATGTTGTGAATCTTATGTAAAATGGTTGAAATTGTCGTCGGATTCATGATGAAGAAGGTTGAATTGAGGTGTAATTATTTCATTTGAGTTGATGAAGTTGTTGATGCTGGAAGAAATTGTAGGATTCAGGAGTAGAATGAAAAAAGCAAATGAAAATCTGCAGAAGATAGCAACTAGAAAATAGAAGAAAAAATAAAGACGTTGCAGACAATTGATGGAATTAATCAAGAGTTGAAAAGCATTAGAAAATGGATGCAGTATGTATGTTTAGGAAGAATTTTTTTCTACTTGTGTTAGGATTCTTAGGATTTGAAGGAATTGGAGAAGTGAGAGGATGAACAGTAATTTCATTATGCTTTTTTCTTATATTTATTTCAACGAATTTAATAATGTAATAATACTATTTTACACTGTGTCATTCTAAATTGGCCACATCATCTAATACCGTGCCACTTGACCTCCACCACCGCCGAAAAAATTACTCAGCTACGGAAGGATAAAATTGACAACAAAATTTTATTTTAGTGTGTATAAATAACTTAATAAAAAATTTAGGAGTACATATATCTACCGTGTGAAAATTCAGGTGCACTTTTGTCTATTTTTCTTAAAATTCTTTTTGAATGTTCTTGGAATATTTTTTTAGATATTTACTCTATTTACTTGATGGGAACTCGTAACACCAAATCACACGTGTCTGGTTGGATTTTGAAGAAATTTTTTATTTTATTCTTTATAACACAATACACCTGTATTATATAGAATTAAGCTCTATTTTAATTTGTAAGGTTGGCGAATTACACTAATTTAGTATTTAAATTTTTAATTGCTACAAATTAGTTTTTAAATTTAAAAAAATAAATCAATGTAATCTCTCGTGTATTTTTTATTATAATAACTCAACATCGTTAGTAATGTGGTTCAAGTCTTACCACGCTAGACATATTAAAACGACAATGTATGCATTTTAGTGCTAAAGAAGGCAGTAAATGACATCGTTTAAGGAATTTTAACAATACTAAAATGTTACACCCCTTCTTTTTTATTACTTCGTCTTCTTCTTTTTTACTGAACTTCAAACAAAAAAAATATATCCCATCCATGGGTGAAAAGAATCGAAGATTGCTGGAGGAGAAAGTGTTTGTGGTCACCTTTTGGTTTTTGCAAAGTGAGTATAGACATCCGTAGATCAGAGGTTGAGAAAGGATTTAAGACTTTTGCGTTTGTCCACAGAAGTTGAGTTATGGTTTCTCACATTGTAGTTTGGGCATCTAAAAAATGACTTATTAGGGTTCGATTCTGTCATTGACTAACAGAAAACAAGATGACATCTGCAGCCACATCACCTTGATACTCTCGGTGCTCTGCTTTGACTTGGACCCCTGATAGTTGAATGAGTAGAACTCTAGTTACTACTTGAAATCATGATCCCATACTAGCAACTTTGTACAACAAAAAAAAAAAAGAACGACAAGAAGAAGATTGGATAGAACGTTCTCTATTTTAGGTTTTAAAAGGGAAAAAAGGAAAATGACTAAATTAGTGCTATTGAAATTTTTTCTCTAGCTCAACTGACTGTTAATATGTCTAGTATGGCAAGACTTGAGTCACGATACTAATGGTGTTGAACTCTGATACCAAAAAATACACTGGGGACTATATTAGTGCGCTTTTTTAAATTTGGGAAACTAAATTTTAGTAATTGAGAAGTCAAAAACTAAATCAGTACATTTCACTAATCTCAAGAACTAAAGTAGGGTTTAACACTATTATACACTACATACTACATTTTTACACTTATAAAATTGTTTCATATTAAAAGTTTTTTTTCATATGAAACCATTTGTAGGACTTGAGAACAAAAAAATCGTAAATCACTAATCTGGGCCTGGTCCCTAAACCACAACCCTAATACCATTACGTTGGTATAAGTATATAAACATTGGAATTTTTGCAGTATGAAAATAAAAAATATATGCTAAATTAAAAATAACAATTTATAATGATTGCTACAAGTTAAATAGCTCAATTGAAAGTTATAATATTCATTCAGGTTGATCATGAAAACAGTTCTAAAAGAACCAAGCTTATAATAGGGTACGTTAAATATGGTCAAAGAATCCGATACTACAACTGTATGTGTATATTTGAAGAACATAGAAGACAAGTTGCAAATAATAATAATGCTCAACGAAAACACACTACTCCCACCATATATGCATGGACAGTGAGCTCAACAAATAATTATTAAGGCATGGTAACCAATCCTTTCTTTTACTTTAATTTTTTGCTGTCCATTCAAGACGAGGAGAAATTAAAGTGAGAAAGAAAAAATCAAGAAATAAAACAAAATAAAATGATTTAATGCATGGTCCAATCATCCCATTAAGATTTATTATGTGTGCTGGATCTTGAATAATTCAATGTCAATATGATTCGAATTTTTGGAAATATTCCAAAAGCTAGCTTCTCCTACGTTAAAGAGAAACGGTGCACATGTTAATTAATAATAATAAGCTAAGGCCTAAGGTTGTTTTAGTTTTAAAAATTAGGTTTTAGTTTCTACATGTGTAGTGAATTTCGATTGTATACTAACTTCTTATACCTATATACTAAAAATAATTTGGCACAGTAGGTCTTTAATTCTTTATATATATATCAATTAATTAAAAAAATTTGACCTCGGTCTTTATGGTGATATTAATTAAATGGTGGAAACTCAAGTGCATTCGACTTCACGTGAAGTTGATACCTGAAAGTTGTTAGATGATTTGATTGATTTGACTAAATTTTTATCTAACGACTCTCAGGTATCAACTTCACGTGAAGTCAACTGCACATGAATTTTCACCTAATTAAATTATTAGTCTTTACTATTAGTTATTAAAATATAATCTTATTTTTGTTTAAGGTGAGTAATCATAAATATAGGTGTTTTGGATCCGATCACCGATCTCCTATTGGAGCATAGGTCTGGGCCACCACCCGGCCCAATAACCATAAATTTCTAATCAACTATCGAATTTAAATATTTTATTTATTTTAGTCAATAAAATAAGATAAGTTAACAATTTCAAATTATATAAAGGGAGTCAAAGGCTTCCACATGTATACTATACATTCGTAACCTCCACATATACTTCATATATTCATTTTAATTTGAACATCGAAATATCTTTACTCTTTACAAGTACCACCCCACTGCTTTAAGAATGTCCGACCCCGTCATTGTTAAAGGCCAACGAGTTCTTGATCCTCCTTTCAACTTGTACTAGGAAAATCCTGTATAATAGGACATAATATAACTTAACCTATACATACCAGTCTTTCATTAAGATTTCGAATAGCTGTCCCGAATTCAAGTTGATTATATTTCGTCTCTTTCTCGAAAAAAGCGATATATATATATCGCTGATTAAAGTGTTAAAAGATAGAATAACCAGTATATATATATATAACTAAAAATATAAAAGAATATTCATATATAATTCTACCAAAAAATAAAAGACAAAGTAATAAGTCTGTGTAAAATATAAAAGAAGAAGGTCAATTTAATAGAGTTTAATTAGATAATGACTAACTCTTTATTAGTCAATTTTTTTTCTAAAATTATATTTTTAACTTACATTAATATTAAAGTCTAAATTTTAAATTATAAATTTTAAATATTAAATTCTAAATCTTTTAATTCTAAACCTGACTCTAAATTTTAAATTTTAAACATTTTTTTAAAAATATTTTCATAATAAAAAATAATTAATAATATTGGTTAAAAAGTAATTCTTTATATTTATTCATTTTGAAATAGTATAACCGCCTAATGAAATACAACTATAACCTAATGGGGATTAAGATTTTTTAGTGTATTTACTAAAGAATTGTTTTAAGGGTGTACTAATTTTTCAGAAGTCTCAATCACCATTTTTAATATAAATATATCATTTATATTAAATTCAAAATAGTTATGAATTCAAATAAACAGGTATCCTCAATAATTGATAGATTAAATCTTTATTTGAGGTAACTAACTAACTATTAAGCTTAGTGCTGTCTAATCGCCAGCTTGACAAATGATGAACAAATGAAAATTAATTAAGTAGCTAGAGCTATAGCTACTTTAATTTTTGAATATGTTATAAAATGGATTTATAACTATCCTTTTGGAAAATTATACTGTGAATGTAATTAACTTAAGGAGTTGCAACTACACTACTACACTATCATTCATCGTAATTATATATCTATAGACTTTGATGACACTCCCAAAAATACGTTATTATTACAAGAGTCACCTTTGAGGGTTACAAATAAGTAATCGACAAGTGTTTTCCAATTAGTACATTCAATTTCAAGTTTTTTTTTTTTTTATTGGAAACTCAATTTTATTTCATATATCTTTTTCTGTTTTTGCTAACAAGTCCTCCTACTAATTATTGTTTGTTTTTCAAGTGTGATAGCAATTTAATGTCACATTTTCAGAATAATTACCATTTTAGAACATCTGTTGTCGTTTTAAAAGAGTAAACCACTAAAATTGAATTCGAAAAATTCAAACATCTATATAAAATTAACTTAATACATCAAAACAATAAAAAAATCTGAAAATTTTAAATATTTTATAAAATAACTAATCATTAATTAATTAAGGAAAAGTATTGGATACGAAGACTTTATCTGCTAACTTTTGACAACAATAATTAATTATTATTTTTTAATTACGATTAGGAATGTTTTGATAGGTCATTAAGCAAATTTTGAAAAATTAAGATTCTACTGCACCTCCATTTCATTATCACGATGCTTTTCCTTTGGTGAAACCACCAACCCCCCTCGCCACACATCCCAAACGTGAACCCCGTCACCCCAAACCTCAACCTTCCGATCCTCATGCTGAACGCCATCATCCATTCCACTGCATCACCAACCATATATATCACCAGAAGCTGCCCCAACGCCTGTCATAATGCATCCGAAAGAAGCACTTGCGCCCTCAGTAACACCACTGACAGCGTCCCGAAGCTGCCAACAAAAATCTCGCATCTTTCGACCACTTTGTCGATAGAACGTACATTTGGAGAAGAAAGAACGAATACATCATTCATTGATGTAGGTGATGAGTATAATTGTACTGATGGCAATTATAAACGTGTTTCAAGAGGTGTTTTTTGGTCCTTTTTTTTTAATAATTGTGTCTTCTAATGAAAGTGTCTTTTTATACATGTATCTTCAAAAAATCTTTTTTTATACATGTGTCTTTTAAGGAAGGTGTCTTTTATAGATGAATCTTTTAAATGGAGGTGTCTTCTCGAAAAGGGTAGCCGTCGGAGTTGGAGGATGAGACTGGACTTGAACAGTAAAGGATAGGGTTAATTATCAAGGTTCTGAAAATCGTACTGGACCAGCCGGTTCAATTGGGTTAACCAAAAACCGATCAGATAATCAGTCCGGTTCACTTGCAAAACTGTGCTGCAAAAAACCGCCAAAAAAATGCCGAACTGGCAGGATTTCAGCAAGTACGGGTTTTCCCTAAAGCCACGAAACGGCGTCGTTTTGGCGCTATTAAAAAAAAAAAAGGGGAAAAAAGGCTGGAGCATCAGTTTCTCTTCGAAGACTTCTAGTCACCTCCCAACCCTAACTTTCTCCGTTTCTCTTCAACCTTCTTCCTATTTCCTACAAAGTACAAACGCCACCGTCACCTCCAACAAATGCCTCAGCGAAGCGTCACCGTCACCGAAGCGTTGGTCGTCGTCTGGCTCTAACCTTCTGTGCTCTCGTCCTCTCCCGCGGTGAGTACTCAGTACTTCAATCTTTTTCTTCTTTCAATTAATTTTGTTTATTTGGTGACAAAACTATATGAATTGGACAGACTTGAGTTCATGGATTTTTTGTTTTTTCAATTAAACTTTTATTCAATGAAGGGCAAATTTGAGTTCACAATTTCAGATGCAGAGTTCTTCTTCTTCTGAGTTCTTCTGCTTTTCAATTTTTTTATTTTGTTAATTATATGGATTAATCATTTTGTAATTCTAGGGTTCTGAATTTTGAATTTTGCTATATAAGTTTAATTCTGCTCTATTGAATTTTGGTGAATTAGCTGTATAAATTGCTGAATTTAATTATGTTGAATGCTGTACGAATTGTATGAATTGATATAATCGTTTGGATTCTGAATTGTTGTCATTCTGAATTTTGTTATAGTTTAATCACTTCATTACTGTATCACACTACAAGAAAAACACCCATTCAGGTACACTTGAAAAGTGTAGCCAAAAGTGAAAAAAAAATGATGCCTTAGGCTACGGCTACGCTTTTTGGGGTGATTCCTATTCGGCCGTTGCCTATTCTCAAAGGCTACGCTTTTCTGCACCAAGGGCTACGCTTTTGGCATTTGGGAATAGGCTACGCTTTTCAAGTGATGCTGTCCAGGACCAAAGGCTACGCTTTTCAGCTTCCATTTTTGCCAGAATAGGCTACGCTTTTCAACGCTACTGCATCACTTGTAAAGCGTAGCCACATTGTATACCATAGCTATTTTTTATAAGTGTAGCCTTAGGTCCCTCATTTTTTTTTGTATACTATAGCTACTATATATAAGTGTAGCCTTAGGTCTCACTTTTTTTTTGTATATATATATATATAATATTCTACTAATTATTAATACAACATAATATTTAATAATATAATTACATGTATAATAATTCAGCATTTTTAATTAAATGAGTTAAATAATATTATAAAATAAAAATAAATACATAATTATACTAAATAATTTTTCTATATAATAAAAATTATCTATAAATAAAATATATTTATAATGATCCAAAAGTATTAATATTCATACATCTCACACTAAATTAAACATAGCTATATCAAAATAAACATGAGACCACTTAGAATTTACTACTAATACTCTACCAAAAACTAAAATATTGTATCCTAAATCTTCTCTGTCTTCACCATTTTATTTTTTGAAAGAGGAGCTCAACACAAGCAGTGGAGCAATTCTATCTTCACCATTACCACTTCCTATAATCCATGCCCTGCCAAAAAGGTTAAGAGAGAAAAAAATTCACATCAAAATTCACCATTATTTGGATGATTAAAGCTCGTAATCTTTACAGGGGGCTTTCCCTCTCCAACATGTTCAGATATTGGAAAGCTATGCTTCATAGATAAATCTTTTGTTTGCTTTGCTTTTGTATGGGGGAACCCTTATCCCCAATTTGTATTATCCTACTCTCTTCCTAATGAAATTCTTATTTTTTCAAAAATAAATAAATAAATATATCAAGGATAAGGTGAACAGAAAAGAATGTCAAGTTTATGACAAAGCAGTTTAAAATAAACCACTTGATGCATTTTCAAAGAGAAAAAAATGCCAATATAAACCATGATGCCTCTCTCATCAGTATAACTGTCCTCTTTACATTATTGCATCATGATTGTTTGAACTTTTAACGAAGTTCCCATTTCGGACATGCAAATGGACTGGCCATCCTACTTTGGAGTATATTTCTATATTTCACTCTCCATATAAATGTTTCCTTATTCTATTCTCTTCAATTTAAAATAGGAAATAATATCAAAGTTCTAAAACAGGAAAGGAGGAGGAGGGTTGGGTTTAAAACCTTAGGTATCACTGGTAACTCTGAGACTCTGCAGTTTCAAATACATAAAGATATGACCCCGAAAGCACCAGAAAACATGTTTGCCATGTAGCAACTGAATTCCCAATTCCCTGTAAGATGAGGGCTATTTAGGTTTCTGATTTAACGAAAAAAGTTATTACCTCAAATATAATCGCTAACGGAAACATTTTTAAAAGGTTTGCAGAAGTACCTTCCAAACTAGGATTCTACCATCAACAACTAGATCATGACTCCAAGGAGCAAGTTTGGAGTGTAAACTATCAGGTGTAGGCTGATTACATGTTTCCATAGTATTGGCAATATGTTCAGCAGTTCCATGATTCTACAAAATCTCTTTGGTGAAAAGTGAATGCAAAGATTTGGCACTTGAATGGATATACATGTCGATGGGTAACTTGGATGAGGCACTTTAATCTTCAGAAAACCAGAGGCACAAACAGGATAAGAACAAATTATGCTCAACAAAAATGCGATGCAGATCATTACTGTAGTACAGTTTTGATAAGTACACGACAGACAAACCTGATTAACAAGTACTGCCATTCCACACCTATCAATGACAGAATACACATTATCAGCTTCTTTGGCCCATGGTGAGCTTATTATTTGACTATCATGAGTTGGTTTAACCAAACTGCAACTCCCAAAATCAGAGCCACAGTCCATAAAAAGGCAGCAAAATCACGTTCTGATATGTAAAATCGAGAATAAAGATTATGCCTCTGCTCATCAGACTGGCTTTCCTGTAAAAACACCAAATCATACAAGAGAAGGCCAAACAACGTTGTCAATAAAAAGGCCAAACAACAAAAGTGCAACTCAATTCCCCACAGCTCAAGCAGCATACCGCAGTGTGTAGTGTAAAATGACCAAAGTCCAAAAGAAAATGACTATCACATCTGGCTGAACCACGAGATCTGAGAGGAATTCTAACTTTTGGAGCATCAAGATCAACATCGAATGCAAATCTGAAAGATCAATAAGAAATAGGAATCTGTAAATGAGCCTTCTATGCCTTTCTAAGTTAACCAAAAAATTATAAGATATTCGAAGTTTGTTCATCTGCTTAAAAACGGTGAAAAATTTCCCCTTGGGGCACAATAACTGCATTAAACTACACATCTCATGAAATGTAGTTCAAGAAGATCCCTACCCTGGAAATTCTTGTTAGAGGCAATAAAGAATTGGATCGGGACACAGGAGAATATGTCTCTAATACTTCGTGCAATTTTCATATTATGTTTGGGAATAACACACGTACAGAAATTATTGTGCATCTTATCTTTTATCCTAGCTTCATGTTATTTTCTTCTTATTTATGGCTACTCTAATCCAATACCCAATATATTCAAAGTAACAAAAAGATTAAAGACAGAAAATAAAACATAAATAATAAGAAAATAAAGATAAAAACAAAGAGAGATAACCTGCTTTTCTCCTCTAAAACCATCTGAAATTGCTCCTGTGCTCTACGAGTCACTTTCTCAATCTTAAAATTCAGTTTTAAAATCATTACAATTAACCAAAAATTCAGTTTTAAAATCATTTTTTAACCAATAAGGTACCAAAAATTTTCAATCAATCCTACTTGAAAGACACAAGATTCTGTAAAACCACTATTTTTCAAACACAACATAATGATCAGAGAAATTAAAGTGTATACTTACATTTTTCAGCGAGAGCTTGTTGGGCAGTCCCTTGCAAAAGCCCAGAATACCCACAGTTGTCACAGCTTCCACCACCGCCTCCGCCGTTGTACCTACCACCGCAGCTGTAGCAAGCACCATCACCACCGCCTCCTCCTCCTCTGTATCCACCACCACGCGCAATAACCGCGACCACCACTGCCATAGCTCTTGAATGGCTCTCACAAAAAGCTTTCCCTACAAAAATTTAAATTCAAAATAAGCATGATTACAAGAAAGGCATCAAGCTGATATCCATTTACATAGAATCAGCTTCATAATCCACAATGCATTACAATTTCTAAGAGTTGCATCAAAGCCGAAGTTCATATTCTTTCTACAAAAGCACCGCAAACAGAAGTCTTTTATGAAAAATAGCACAACTCAAATTTTATTATTTTTCTTTCAACAATTATATTAAATCAAATGTAGTAGAAACACACCAGCCAAGAAGAAACACCAGGCCATTCAGGATACAAATGAATACAAAAGTGCTTTTCCATCCAGGGTTGGTGTAAATAGAAGCTGCAAAATGAATATGAATTTTAATAACAAAAAGATGAAGTACCAAACCATGTTTTTAATTAATGCATGAAAATCAGTTCAATAGTTCATAGCCCCAGAAGTAAAGATAAGATATCCACATGTTTTCTTTTTCTCTAAATTTGCTTCTTCAAAATTCAAAATGTGGACATTGCTTTTACACACATCAACCTTGATATGAAGACTATTAATCACAATCCCAACAGTTCCGATCAATGGCTTTGCAAGCTTAGCAAACATCAAAATACTCATTTCATTTGTGTCCCAATCTAAACCCAGTTGTAGGACTCGCTGTGAAATACCAAGAAAATGCTCATTTCATTTGTGTCTGAATCAAAACCTGCCGAATTGCATACTAGGCAGAGCCCCAATAAGATGATGGCGATGTGGATTTTAGCCATTTCGTGCAACCACCTGAATACTGCAACAAGTTCAAGAGGATTTCGATTAATTCCAAGTACATAAAAAAATATGTCAATTGTGTGCATATGCCTCAGATTCAACACATTGAATCTCAAACAAGAACAAACCCCTCTCAATGTATAAAAGAATGCACAGCTTCTAGGGCTAGTAGAGATGGATCACTTAAAAGATGGTGCAAAAGAAAACTAAAATGGAACATAATGTTGATTACTCATTGAAGCTGGCAAAGTGCAGTTGGAAACTTGAGCAATTCATTCACTTAGAACCATCAAGATTTAGGATAAAAATTAATTCATGTGATTTCACAGGAACAACTTTAGCTCAAACCATGTGGAAAAATAATTCATGATATAGGGATATCATGAATTAAAACCTAATCATGTCAAATATTCTTAATAAAATATCAAAAACTACTATTTTTCAGGTTATAATATTGAAATGTGAAGGAAGTAAAACCTGATCAACATAGTTGACCAACGCATCCCTTGAAGACCCACACTAGGAGGGCATGAACCCAATGAAAACTCCTGCAGCTCGACACTTTCCTACAGAATGATTTCCCTAGTTTAGCACGCATGTATGAAATTTCCAGCACCTATTGCTTCCGTTTATGCCAAACACAGAAAAGAATCATAACAAATTAAGAATGAGAAGGCGAAACCCCCAAAATTAGAAAATCTAAAATTAGAACCCAAAACCCCCAAAAATTCACAGAACCAATTGAAAATTGATACATACCTTCTGTATCTCAATTAGCCATTGCAGTTCATCATCACTATCAAAATCATACACACCTTCGAACTACAAAGTGAGAGCGAGTTAGAGAATGAGCAAGAAAGAGAGGATACAGAATAGAGAATGCTTACCTGGTGACAGAGGATACGACGATGGTGTTGAGCAATGATAGTGAAGAGATGAGCGGCGACGCAACGGCTTGGAGACGGTGCAGCAGCTCAGTGGCGAGCTCCAATCGACGGCAGCGCCGCGACAGAGCACGAAGGCGGCGATACATCCCTCCTTCCTCCCTTCGAGCTCCTCGGCGGGGGCACAGAAGCCCGACGGTGGCAGAACGGCGACTTAAACAAGCCCTAGCAGTGGTGGTGGAGCTTCAGCGGCAACGGAGCACCTCCTTTTTCTCTCCTCCATCGCGTTTCCTCTCATCCTCGAGCTCTCTCTCTCACTGGCGCTCGACGACGACGGCGACGGCGGCGGAGCCCTAGACGGCGTCGTCCTCTCTTTCCTTCCTTCCCTTCTCCTCTCTGATTTCTTCTCTCTTTCGTGTTTGTGTATGTTGAGTGAGGATAAGAGTGTGTGCTGCACTGCTGCGTAAGTGAGGGGGAGGGCCAACAAATTTTTTTACTAAGTGTTTATTGAGGATTCCCATATTAGGAGACATTTTAAAAGCGCACCCGAAACAGAAAAAATAAGCTACTCTTTACAAGCGTTCCCTTAGATGAGAAAAGTGTATTTATAGATATTTAGATAAGGCTACGTTTTATAAGTGATTTCTAAAATACCTAAGGCTACACTTTTTAAATGATGCCACAATTGTGTATCCTTTTCTCATATAAAAAGGCAACACGGAGAAAAGCGTAGCCTATTCTATGAATAGGCTACGCTTTTCAAATGTAGCTTAAAAAAAGTGTGGCTGAATGGGTATTTTTCTTGTAGTGTCATCAGAATTTATCAAGTTTGAATTTTATCTATTTTTGGTGCATTTTATGTACTTAATTTTTGTTATATTGTGTTGGTGGTGAAAGTATTTGAAACTGATGCTTCGGAACCTGCAAAGGAGGATGTCCCTCATGCATCTCCTCCTGAAGATTATAGAGAGAATGGAATGTGAAGATTATATTGTGTTCCATTTACATAATTTTATTTAATATTTAATTAAATTAGTTGAATTCCAGTGAACTTCGATTGAACCATTAAACCAGTGAACCAGTTACTTTACCAGTTCATTGACCAGTCCAGTTCTCACAACCTTGTTAATTATGTTTATTAGTGGTAATTGGAGGTGAATTAAATTTACCATGAGTGATTGGACATGTGTTTTTTATTTTTGAAATGAACTCTGGAGTCCAACCTAATGGAAATTAACAGAAATTGGTAGAATTCCTGTTAATAACGTAGCGAAATTGATTAATTAATTGGCTTATACCAAACTACAATAGGGATCACACAATATTAAGAATTTTAATTTGAGCAAATCAACACTAAAATCTTTGCATCTTCAATTCACATACAAGTCTCCGTTATAAAAGTTCAAACACCATTTTAAATTTAGAAAATTATAATATCGCTCTCATTTTTTACAATGACATTTATAGATACTTTTTTTTTTGTATTATTTGTTAGCATACATTTATAAAAAAATGAGTAACATCATCTAAATAATAAAATGGGAGTGAAAATATTAATTCTCTTAAATTTAACATGAAATAAATGTCAGAAATTTTTATGGTCGACTTTTATATATTAATTGTCAAATTTTATATTTGTCAAAATAGGTTGAATGCTTAAATATAATATTTTTGTTTAAATTCATAAAGTTGTTGAGTGATTCAATTTATTTTGGATTTTAGATGTCATTATATATTATTACTTTTTGAGCCTCATAATTAGTTTAGTGGGTAAAGTATCGTTTTTGTCCCCAACGTTTGGGGTAAGTCCCAAAGTTATTCCTAACGTTTCAATCGTTTTATTTAAGTCCCTAGCGTTTCAAAACTGACTCAATGTTGTCCTGCCGTTAGGGATCCGTTAACAGAATTGACGGCGGGACAAAATTGAGACGATTTTGAAACGTTAGCGACTTAAATAGGATGAAAACGTTGGGGACAAAAATTATACATAGAAATAAATTTTAATTTTATCATTCAATAATATCACTCTTTTACTATACATAGTATTCAATTATTTTTTAATCACATCTAAATAAATTACACTTAATCATATTACTTTCATTTTAAAACAATTAATTTTTTTATAATTTTACTCTTAAAGATTTTTAGTTATCATGAAATGTTTGTAGAATGACTAGTATATAAACTTGCAGAAAAGAAAAAAATAATATATATACAATAAAATATAAATTATACATTTTGTCTCTAATGTATTAAAATTCTTTGAAATTATAAAAAAATAAATTTATTTAAAATAAAAATAATGTGATTAAGTGTAATTTATTTAGATGTAATTAAAAAATAATTGAATACTATATACAGTAAAAAATTAATATTATTGAAAGATAAAATTAAATTAAAATTTATTTTTATATATCGTTTTTGTCCATAAAGTTTTCGTCCTATTTAAGTCTCTAACGTTTCAAAATCGTCTCAATTTTGTCCCACCGTCAATTCTGTTAATGGATCCCTAACGGAAGGACAACATTTAGTCAATTTTGAAACGTTAGGGACTTAAATAGGACGATTGAAACGTTAGGAACAACTTTGAGACTTACCCCAAACGTTAGGGACAAAAACGATACTTTACTCTTAGTTTATATAATAAGATCAGATAAGAGATAATGATATACATAGGACTCTTGTGACTTAAATTTCATTTAGTTAAAACTTAATCACTATATTACTATAACACATAACCAGCTTTTAGTAGCGATTTTTTAACCACTGTTTTTTTTTAGTGGTTAAAAAAAAATTGCAAATGTTTTATGGGAGTTTTGAAAAAAAGAAAATGTGGCTTTCAGAGGATATGAGGTGATGAATAGTTGAATACTGATGATGGATACTCGATAACTTGTGTTATTCAATTGGTATATATTTGATTTAGAGGCAGTTGGTTTTAAAATCGTCGCTAAGTTGGGAGATTTTGCAGCACAACCTAAAACCGCCTCTATAACTGTAACTATTCAAATTAAATTGTCGCCGCCTTATGCTAGAATCATTGTAGTATATATATACCTATTAAAAGAAGAGAATTACTCAAATGAAAACACTAATATAAAAATATTTTTTTATAAAGATATTTTGTATAAAAATATAATTTATTTATATGATTATATTTTAAATAAAAATAATATTTTTATAATATATTAAAATTTAATTTTATAATTCATCAACCAAAAATAAAAAAAATGTATATAAAATTAATTATAAAATTTTTATTGAAATGTCCGCCTTAAAAAAAATGTCTATACTCACATCTAATTTTTTTTATAATTATTAAATCCATCACGCGTCACTTTCAAAAAATTTAGACAGACGTGTATTTTCGAATATACTAACATATATATATAGGTATACTTTTATACAAATGAGATAACATAATAACATTATAAACGTGAATTCCTCTTACGCATTGTTATTAATATATATTTTTATTGTTTTGATATTATAGTCCTAAGTATAGATCCATTAAAATCCAACAATAAATCGAGTTATAATAACCATTCTTTCTAGGGTTAATTAAATATATCAAAATTCAAATCATGGATGGAGTACACTAACAAAACGGTCACGGTAAATCATGTACATAAACAGTTATATATGCAATGAATATACTTGAATAGAATTTATATGAAGCGACAGAGATTCAGAGCATGAAGTCATAGTGTCCCACCGCTGACATGACAATGTCATTTCATAAATTTATATATGACGTCATCCCATGTGTCACACCCAACAATTCTTGGTCAACCACCATAAATATATTTTTTATTTGTTTTTAATTTGAGGCTTCAAAACAAATTAGTCCTCCATAATCCAGCGGCGCCGACAGGTTTTTTCATCACTAATTAATAAACCCTCCTCCATCGTCCAACCTTCTAATGTGCAAAATGTATTTAATTATTCATTTCGTGGTTCTTCAATTAAGGGAGTTATATAAATATTGCAACTTAATGCATTTGTATGTAGTTAATGGGATTATACTAATGTGTTTTTTTTGTCGCTATATGATGCATGAACCAAAGTATATATTGAAGTAATTGATATGCTTGTTAACCAAGTTTGGTTACGACAAAGAGAGAGTAATTTTTGCATGAAAAGTGGTATTTTTGGGATCATGGAGTGAGTTTTAAGATTGATCACGTGATGCTAAACTTATGGGTTATAGCTTAGGAAATATTTCAAATGCACCGAGGAGTACCGGTGTACCAGTTGTTTTAATCGTTGATTTTAATTAATATATATTATATATATTTTTTATAATTCAGATCAACGGTTAAAATAACTGGAACACCAATACTCCTAGTGCACTTGAAATGTTTCCAATACTATACTATTCCGAAGAACACAATAATAGGCTTGAAATTAAAATTCATTTCTGTTATCAGAATTAATTAGCTTATCATCTTTAACTTATTAGAATCCTACGTCTATATATAAGGTAACCGAAAATATGGCTTATATTATATAGTATACTTGCTTTTATTATTTTTAGTTAGGGTTTAGGGTTAGATATAATAAATTGTGCTTATCTTCTCTCTATTATTAGTCAATATAAATTAGGTATATTTAGGAACATTTGCAAAAATGATTTTGGCATCATTTTAGAATTGAATATATATGTTTAATTTGATCTTCAATGGATGTGAGCTTTATAATTTCATAAAAGGTTAAAAAAACAAGAAATGTATATGAATTTTTTGAACTCTTAGATATATAATTATTCATGTGGTTTGTTCCTCCTATCAATAAAATTTTTTTATAAGAATTAATTTTATCATATATGATATCGGAGTTTCTATAATTTAAAGACCTATAATTCGATTGTTGTTGATCCCAAAAAAAAAATAGCATAAGATAGAAAAAAGTTACCTTTACAAAAATTTATATAAACCCAAAAAAAAAATTATTATGTGAAAAAAATGTATTAGAAATAAAACAATTTATATACTTCCTATTAGCTTGATAAAAGTGGTTTCATGACAAGAACATTAAAAAACAATGGAAAGATGTCCAAAAGTAACAAAAAAGATATTTGTTACAAAATAAAAAGAATACCAAAATAAGATCTTTACTTTAATTTCTTTAGAAGATGCAACAAATTTAAGGACTCCGAAGAGCAAATAATAATAATAATAATAATAATAATAATAATAATTACTAAAAATATTTGTTTAAGTTATTAAATATAGAAAAAAATTATGTCATCACAAGACTAGAAATTTAAAAAATTTAAAGTATTTATGGTGTGAGAAATACATAAAAAAACTAACATTTTAATAATATAAGTAACCAAACTAAGAACCCTAAATAGCAAAACCCTAACTAAGATCGTCAATTATGTAATAATACGTGCATGGTGACCACGAATGATGCCTCCACTCCACACATAAAGGCTTTGGCTAATTAAAAGACGAAGAAGCCTTTTTGGTCCACTAACTACTACTTGGTATCCATGGTGTGCATTATTGACTCCTCTTTGAAGCCACGTCATTTATTCCCACTCAATTTGAATCCACCCATCCAATCAACATGGAGCTTCTTTTTTTTTTTTTTTTCCTATGGAGGGAAAGTCATAGTGATCATTAAATTAGTAAACTTGCAACTTAGTAATTAAATTAATAGAGTATTGCCTTAATTTATTTTGAAGACATTTATTTTAATGATGACATAGGTTTGATGAATCGACTGCTTTTTTATTTAGCAACTCATTGTTAGAGATATAATAATTAATGGTATCTTTTTTTATTAGCTTAAATTTATGATATTTATATTTAAAAAAAAGTCTATACACAAATCAAATAAATCAGGCAAATAAAAAAATGATACATAAATCAAACAAATCCAAATGCTTTCATGACACTCATCACTCTCTTTATGAAAATTTTTTTTATACTATGGACATTTACATATGTCTTTCATCAGTAAATAAGATAGACAATAACTGTTGATTTATTAAATTATTATCTAATAATTTATAATTATCTGTTAAAAATTTATAATTTTATAAATTATTTATGAACAATATATATATATAATTAATTAATTACACTCATACTAGCTATTTTATATTATATGATTTATATATATATATTGGTAATCTTATTTATTGCAATAAAAATTAAATAAAATAATTTATTATTAATTTTAGTTTGAGTTTAAAAGAAAAAAATTAGATATTTTATTATATTTAGACTTTAAAATTTAATAAAAATCATATTCAAATATAAATAGTAACTTAAGATAAAAATTCAATAGATTTTAATTGATAAAGATTAATTTAGAATTAGGAACAACAAATCAAGATGTGTATGGTGATCAAGAATTGAGTCCATATAAAGAATTACTCATTTTTTAATGATTTAATATGGATAATTTTGAGGTTAAGAAATTTAAAAATTCTAACATTATCACCTTCACATGAATATATTTTTCTGTGAATATTCACAAATATAAATTTATATTATTAAGAAGTGTTTTAATATTAACATTTAAATATATTTCTTTAAATAGGAATTAAAATAAAATATATGAAAATTTTTATGTATTAAATGTTTTAAATTTTTTGTTACTTTGATTCTTTAAAGAAAATGTATTAAAAACAATTACTAGCTTCTCTGCTGGATGCAATTTTGTAATTTTTATCAACAATGAAAATAGAGACACACTTTGACAATTTCTTAACGCAGTACTCAGCAACCGACACCGACGATTGGATTATATGCTATGTCGCTGAATTTTCGAGAATCACAGTCTCGGCACCAAATGACGTTGCTTCCTGCACCAGACCCTTCTTCGTTGAAGAGCCTCTACACATTTTTAGTTTTAAATCAATCTGCATTAAAACAACACGAATTCAGTTCCAAAATTCTCTCTAGAATGTAATTATATAATGGCTTCAAATATCCAAGCTTAGAAACAGAAAATAACTGCTAGTAGCATACAAAAAGCATAATAGAGATCAACATGAACACCTTAGTGTTTTTCTGTTTTGATCTATACACGCACCTAAGTCCCTCTTATTTAATGATTCCAATTCCAAAACTAGGAAGCACATCCATGACCAATTCATACCTCTAATAATGATAATGACCATTTTTTTTATTTATTTGTTCTAACTATCAATTTCAATACAAAACACCCATTAAATAAAAAAAAAGTAGTACCTTCAAATTTCTAACTCTAAACAGCAGCAATTAACCCCAATTAATGGAAAGATATAGACAAATTTTTTTTCAAAATTCTGAACAAAAAATGAAAACAAGAAAAAAGATCAAAGTGGAAGAACGAATCCGTGACAGGAGAGAGGCCGCGATAAATCAAATTGGCGCACGGTGGAGGAGGATGTAACGGTTTCATGCGGTTAAGGAGATGGGAAACTTCGACGCTGGTGAGAGAAATACGGATGGCAGCTACGCGTCTCGGCAACCCACACAGAGGCGCAGGGTGGAGCAGAGGTTAGAGATTTCGCACACCGTGGATGAGGAAGTTTGGGGTTCAGGAATTGTGGATGAGAGGCAAAAGTTCGATGCCAAATAGAGGAGGACGGATCGACAGTAGTTGGGCATGGTAGAGCAGCGATGGCGATGTTTCACGCGCGCAAGCTCACGTTGCGGGTTTCTACAAAATTGGGGGAATCAATTAACTATGATAAGATAAAAAAGACAATAATTAAAATCGAACTATGATAAGATCCTCACCTAGCTGCGTTTCTGGATCGGACCGCCGTTGATATTGCGGCACACAAAGAAAACCTTCTTCCGCAAACTTGTTTTGCGGCGGCAAGGTGAAAGGCCCCAATTTTCTACCGCGGTGCTCCGTTCGTGTTGTGGTGTGTGTGTGTGTATATATATAGGTGAATGCTACCCAACCCCCTCTAAAATAACATGTAAGTTACCCTTCATTATGTGTCACATTGTAATTGGTCCTTATCTTAACCATAGTTGGGTTATTTTAATAAGAGCAATGCTAGGGAACCAAAAGGGTATTAGCCAAAAACCAGCCAAAATATCTTTGGTGAATCCAAAATTTATACGAGTTAATATATATGGATGTTTCTTCTGTTAAGTATCATAATGTTTCTTTTTCATACTAAATGGATGTTCTTTTATATATTTTTCGAATTTTTTTGTATTGCAAATGTAAATGTGTCTATTTCTTTAAAAATTTTATATTTTTTTAAAATTTTATAGATAATTAATTATTTTTGCTAAAATATAATTAGATATTTCTCTTGTTAAGTATTAGGATGTTTTTTTTTATATTAAATGAATGTTTTTTTTTTTATATTTTTTGATAAACCGTCCTCGAGTATTGCTTCCACGGCCTACCAAGGTACGTTTTCACAACACTAACGCGAGGGGCCAAATCTTCAGCAGGTCGAATCGTTGCGTTGTGTATGGAGATTCCGGTATTTTGGTTGGGATCGGTTCTGCCTTGTGCGGTAATTGAGTTGAATTGGCTGGTCATAGGGAGGCGGGGGAAGATGTTACAATTTTGGAAGACTACGGCGGCGTTACCGAAAATAAAATCAACGGTGCCATAAATGTGGCAGTCGCTATAGAATTGACGCATGGAATGGGCGTAGAGTGTGCCTTGGTAGCCCTCGAAGCTGCACATGTAGAAGGCTGATAAGTCGGCTCCGCTTCTAAGGGCAACTGCTTGGTGCTTGCTTGGCCCTGCTGTGTTTTGGAATGTTATGTTCACTGCTACAAAATAGAAGTGGAAGCCATCGGAGGAGTGGGTTGTGGTGGGGAGGCGGAAAGAGCTTGACGGAGAGAGAGAAATTTGTGCGTGTGATTGTTAGAGGTGGGTAGGTTAATGTGAGAGAGAAGAAAAAGGTTTTTATAAGTTTCAATTTAGGTTTAGTTAATGAATTTTAAATTTTTTAAATTTTGAATTTAAAAAATTTAAAATTAATTATTAATATAAATTAATATGGTTTTGTTTAGTTTTGGCTGGTAACCTTTTGGTTCCAAATACTTTTCCTTTTAATAATGGAAAAGTATATGGAACCAAAAGATGATCAGCCAAAAAGTAAACAAAACCGTTTAATTAGAATCACTTTTTGAATAATATGTTTGAAAACTGCTCCTGGGATCACGGAGCACAAACGAAAACCCGATTTTTCATGGAGCACAAACACATTTTGGCTGGTTTTTGACTGATATGCTTTTGGTTCCTTAGTTGTTCTCTTTATAATTTATTATTCTTAAAATATCAAAGCTCCACTCCCGTTAATTGAAGCATATTCCACTCCTCTATTTTTTGTTCATCACTTCATCACCTAGATTTGGTCCTTCCAAGTACCGTCGCGTTCGTGACAAGAAGCGCCAACGTCATCGCCATCTACTGCCCTCCCACACAACCCCTATTTCTTTAGTGCATAATTCCTTATTCACGTCGTTGAATTCCGTCGCCCATAACTTGTTCTTCCCAGTATAGCCAGCGCCTCTTTTTGCCATGGATCACTACTTATCCACATAATTAATAGTTAATTTTGGTTATTAAATTTTTTTATTAAAAAAATATATCTTTATTTAATTACGTGATGAAACATATATTTATATGTAAAATATAATATAATAAAATAAATCTATTCAAAGTATTTAAAAGTATAATTAAAATTATAAACATACAAATATAATGATAAAATTTGTACTCCAAACAAATAAATATATTTTTTTATCATACATATATTATTTAAAAAATAAATATATTATTAAAATTAATAACAGAAATTTAAAATGATAAAATTTAACTTTCTTATCGTATTTTTTATAGTATTTTTATTTTTTTATTTTTTAATTTATTAGTACTTTATTATTTAATTAATAATTAAAAAAATTATTTTTATGAAAATTTATTTTTTGTATTATATTAGAGAAGAGACCAATATAGCAGTTTAAAAAATAAATTGTATAAATATTTAAGAGATAAATATGAAATACATACCTAAAATAAATAAAACAGACAAAATAGGAGTACTCTTGAGAAATGGAGAATTATTTTTGTCTGTTTTATTTATTTTAGGCATGTATTTCATATTTATCTCTTAAATATCTATCTATATAATTTACTTTTGTATTTAAAAATTTTAATATTATCTATTTTTTATTTAAAAATCATTTTTACATTATTTTTTAAACTGTTATATTGGTCTCTTCTTTAAGATAATACAAAAAATAATTTATCATGAAGATAATTTATTTAATTATTAATTAAATAATAAAGTACAAATAAATTAAAAATTAAAAGAATAAAAATACTATAAAAAATACTTGTGAGAAAGTTAGATTTTATCATTTTAAACTTGTGTTATTAATTTTAATAATTTATTATTTTTTAAAATAATTTATGTACGATAAAAAATATGTTTTTTTCTGATTTTAATTATACTTTTAAGTACTCTAAATAGAGTTATTATATTATATTTTACATATGAATATATATTTTATCGTGTAATTAAATAAAGATTTGTTTTAATAAAAAAAATTAATAGCCAAACTAAATATTACTTAGGTATGTATTTCATATTTATCTCTTAAATATTTATACAATTTATTTTTTAAACTGTTATATTGGTCTCTTCTCTAATATAATATAAAAAATAATTTTTCATACAAATAATTTGTTTAATTATTAATTAAATAATAAAGTACTAATAAATTAAAAATTAAAAAATAAAAATACTATAAAAAATACGGTAAAAAAGTTGAATTTTATCATTTTAAATTTCTGTTATTAATTTTAATAATATATTTATTTTTAAATAATATATGTATGATAAAAAAAAATATGCTTATTTGTTTGGAGTACAAATTTTATTATTATATTTGTATGTTCATGATTTTAATTATACTTTTAAATACTTTGAATAGATTTATTTTATTATATTATATTTTACATATAAATATATGTTCTATCACGTAATTAAATAAAGATATATTTTTTTTAATAAAAAATTTAATAACCAAATTAACCATTAATTATGTGAGTAAGTAGTGATCCACGGCAAAAAGAGGCGCTGACTACAATGGGAACTGGGAAGAGAGGTTGTGTGGGAAGGCAGTAGATGGCGATGACGTTGGCGCTTCTTGTCACGAACGCGACGTGCTTGGAAGGACAAAATCTAGGTGATGAGGTGATAAACAAAGAATGGAGGAGTGAAATGTGTTTTTTTTTTTTTTTTTTTGGTGACTAGTGAAATGTGTTTCAATTAACGGAAGTAGAGCTTTGATATTTTGATATTTTAAGAATAATAAATTATAAAATAACCCAACTATGGTTAAGATAAGGACCAATTACAATGTGACACGTAATGAAGAGTAACTTACATGTTATTTTAGAGGGGTTGGGTAGCATTCACCATATATATATATATATATATATATATATATATATATATATATATATATATAAGCAAAGAAAAAATGCACTTATTAACTACTACTATTATCCTATAGAAAATATTGCAATTATACCATTAAATCTTTCTTTTTCTAGAAGGACTCATAATTGGAGTGAAGTGGGAGAAGCCCATATGAAACTCTACGAGGATATGAAAAAGGAAGAAGTGAATAAGGAAAGCAAACGCATATTTGTGGAAAAAAATAATAAATAAATGCACAATTTCCTTTTGCACTATACTACTTGCAATTCTTTTATTAATTGAAGCATGTCAAAAAGAGCATATTAGAAGATATATAATTAAAGTGAGAAATAAAAATAATTTGTTGGTGGTGACTTTTTTCTTATAAAATGGTGAGACTATTTGGCTTTTTTATCTTAACGCTCTCTATATAGGATAATTAGTATAAAAAAGAGTAAAAGGATACTAGAGCATGTAGAAAGAAAATGAGTTTAAATTTATTAATCATATATTTATATCGGATGTAATTAATAGTTTATTTAATTAAGCATTTTGTATAACATAAAGATTTATAAATTATTAAATCACAAATTAAATTTTTTAAATAACAGAGAATTTAGTAAAGAAAAAATGATGCGACATAATTAAAAATTAAATAAAGTTATAAATTAATAAGCCTTTTTAAAAGAAAAAAATGTTTCACGTATGAAATTATATATAAAATTCATCATTCTTAAATATTTAATTTCTACTCTAATTTTTTCCTAAACCAAACACACTATATATCCTAATATGAGAATCTAAAATCAAACTCAAATTCTGCAACAATATATATTAATTTTAAAATGACTACGACATTCTTATGTTTGCAAATATTTGATAGATAGCTAACATATAAAAATGAAAACAATCACTAGTTAAAATCCTCACCAGTAATCTTAATTATTATATGAAAATTAGTGGAAATGTGGAAATTAAATAGGATAAAGGGTGGGTGACGTTAGTGAAAAACGTGGAAGTGGAGTTGGAAGTTTATGGTTTTTTTTTTTAAATTATTAATAGTAAAATAATTTGGTTCCAAGAGAGGAGGAGGGGCCCGCCGGGCCGGGCCCTTAAAAAGGGTGACGCAAGGCATAGTGATGACATAGCATATGGCAGACACAATATCTACTTATTTTTGCACCATCAACGGTCCAAACTTTGCATCTGATGTGTGTTATGGCTCTCTATTATTATCACTATATATAATATATCACTATCACTTTAGAATCCATGATCATCATCATTGTGGGAATTAGGGACCCACACCCACCACAACACAAATTAAATTAAACACCTCTATCTCGCACTTTTTTCTTATTTATTTTTTAGGGCAAATCACTGATATAAGGTAAGGAGAAAAAAAATTTAACACGAATCAGCCAAATTAAAAATTGGTTCATGAATTAACCAAGAGATATTTTTATATAGTTTGAATCAATCAAATTCAAACTTCAATCTCCATGTAATTTGAATCATAGTGATTCGAATTACATACACACGCACACACCCACTAATTCGAATCAACCTGATTTGAATTACACACAAAGTAATTCGAATCAAGGTGATTCGAATTACACACCACACGCATTCCAAGGTAATTCGAATTGGATTGTTTCGAATTACTCATGCTTCGGCTATAAAAGGAGTTCGAACCAACCTCATTCGAACCACTTTTTCATTATCATACCCCACCAAATCCCAGAGAAAACGACCCAGAACGACTCCAACAAAGGCTCGAGCAGGATATTCAGCCCATGCGGGATGATCCGAAGAGACTATATCGTTTGGATGGACTAGCTCATATAGCCGGAGCCATCAACGAAGAGGTTAGTACGTAATCTTTTTTTTTAATTAGGATTAAGTAACTTATTCGTTTGTTTATATACGTTATGTTAGTAGTTTTGATGGTAAATGATGTTGGTAACATTGTATGTGGTTTTGTTAGTGGTTTTGTAAGTGGTTTATGTTATTGGTTTTGTTAGTGGTTTTGCAAGTGGTTTATGTTACTGGTTTCGTTAGTGGTTTTGCAAGTGGTTTTGTTAGTGGTTTTGCAAGTGGTTTATGTTAGTGGTTTTGTTAGTGATTTTGTAATTGGTTTTGTAAGTGGTTTTAATTATCTGGTCCATTATATGTGCAGCCCCAGCGATGCATCTCGAGCATGCGACGGCAGCAGGGCATGCGACTGGACGAGAGGTACGTTCCGTACTTGCAGATGGCGGGATTATACCATCTTGCGAGACTGAACGAGAGATGGTTCAGATTGGATGAGCCCCTTGTGAGTACTTTCGTCGAGCGGTGGCGTCCGGAGACGCACACGTTTCACATGCCATTCGGGGAGTGCACGATCACACTTCAGTGGTTGCTTGACGGATTTCCAGACATACATCCAAGGTGGCTGTCCAGCTTGGGTGTAGTTCCAGGAGTTGCTACGTGTGTTACTTCCTGTGAACCAAATCCAGAAGTTTGCAGTGAACTGCAGCTGGTTCCAGGAGACGTTTAGAGAGTGCCCTGCGGGAGCCGATGAGGAGACAGTCAGGCGCTATGTGCGGGCCTATATCATGATGCTGTTAGGCATCCAGCTGTTTGTTGACAAGTCCGGCAACCGTATTCATATTAGGTGGCTACCCTACATGGCTAGGCTTGAGGATATGGGTGGCTACAGCTGGGGGTCGGCAGCACTCGCGTGGTTGTACTGGTACATGTGCCGAGTGGTCAACAGGCATGTTGTGAAGTTAGCCAGTCCGTTACAGCTACTTCAGTCTTGGATCTTCTGGCGCTTTCCTGGGTTTAGACCTGCTGGGTATGATACGTTCATCTGGCCCTTGGCATCGAGGTACTGTTATCATTTTTTCTATTTCGTCTAAAATTTGTTTATTCCGTGTCCGCTTATAATGTTATACTATGTGGTGATATTTTGCTTTCGTTATACCACCGATGTGAGTTGCAGGTGGTCAGGTCACAATCCTTCTACTAGCGAGAAGGGACCTCGAGTGCAGATGTGGAGGCTGAGGATAGACCTGTTACAGCTGGGGATGTAAGTATACGAACCAGTTGTTTTTAATTAAGTTACCTTTCATAGTTCGCATCACGGTATGGCCTAACGTTGATGCTGTGTATTTACAGTTTATTTGGATGCCGCATAGGTCTCCCGACGTCCTTCAGGTTGTGCATCCGGAGGTGTTGGAGCCTCGGCATACGGCGTTATGGCGGTGTGTGACGAAATTGATATATTTCGCCATGATAAAGTGGCACCAGATTGATCGGGTGCTACCGCAGTTTGGTGGAGTATAGCCCCACCCCAGCCCACCCTAAACATCGACTTCTTGATGTCGAAGGATGGCAGAGGTGGTGATCGTTGGTTCCCATACAGTTTGTAGTTATAGCATCTTCATTGGGAGAGCCATGCGGATCATGTTCTCCGATTTGATGTTGTGCTGTCACCTGAGATTACCTTGGAGATCCGAGAGCCGTGCCTATTCCGGTCGAGGCGACACAGAGGGGTGCCGGACGAGTGCCTGAGATAGATCGTGTTGATGACGTTCCGGATAGGCGTCGGGTTGAGCGGAGAGCTCGTGTTGGGACGCGAAGGAGCCAGCGTGGGTGGAGGTGGCTCGACCAGGACATGGAAGATAGTGACGCTATGGGGAGGGATGGAGGCAGACGACGAGGCCGTGGAGGACGACGCAGGGCCCGTGCTGGAGTTGACGATCACGGTGGCCATGGTAAGGATGAAGATGATGGTGACCAGCATGGGGATGGTGGGGAGAGGACAGAGGCCATGATGGTGGAGGGGGCGGCGGGATCCCTGCTGGGATAGGGGGCGTTAGTCCTCATCCCGGAGGTCATGGTGGAGAGTGGTACGGGTCTGGTGTGGGAGATGATTTGGACCAGGGTGGCGGTGGACTTGAAGGAGGGCAGTTCGGCGATTACTTCGTCGGTGTCCCCAACGACGACCACGCAGTTCATGAGAGTCAGACATGGGTTAGTCCGGGGCAGCTATTTTCAGCCTTACTGACCAATGATGGTCTTGATGCGGAGTTCGGCGGTTCACACTTCCTAGTTGAGATCAGTGCCATCATGCAGGAGAATGATGCGGCACGTCGGCGGACGCAGATTACGGGGACGCAGGCACATTTAGATGTCGACCTGAACGAGCCTCCTTCTGCTCCTGCTCATGAGTATTTTGCATTAGGTGGTACCCCTCCTTCCGCCTATGTTAGTGGCATACATTCAGTTGCTGGAATGTCTACGGCAGCCGTCCACAGAGAGTCAGTTCCGTCAGGGTATTCCGCACGTCCTTTGCCAGGCCAGCCTATGCCACCTCCACATGCAGACCCGGATGATGACGAGGATGAAATTGAGGACGAGGAGCCGCTCGTCCGGAGAGGCCAGAGGACACGGCATCCTCGTCGTTGCTTCACGGGATCACATCTATTTAGATGACCTGTTTATTTGTATCACTTTTATTTATCATCAGTGTTGTACCTTTGCTTGCTTTATTTATTTATGTTATGGACCTACTTTGGTTTTCGTTACTTAGGTTACGTACCTTGGCTTGCTTTCTTTATTTATGTTATGTTATGTACTTAGTGTTGTACATTGGCTTGCAATATTTTGTATCACTTATGTTGAAAATTGGTGTGTGTTATTTTATTGGCATACCTTTTCTTATGGTCGCCTGAGTAGATTACATTGAGTGACGTTTAACTGATTCACAAGCGTATACTTAAGAAACGGAACACATGGAGCAATTAAGTATGATCGTTAAATACATCACATTAAGTAACCAAAGTTTCATAATTAACAACGTCAAGTAACAAACCCTAAAACAATGGAATCTAAATATAAAAGTGGTAATAAGATAGTAATTCATCTAACAATACACCTACTCATCTCCCCCAGTGTGCCTGGGTCCTCCAACCTGTGGACAACTCCGACGTGTGTCCTGGTTGCCTACAGATACCACATCTCTTCGGCCTGTTCGGATCCGCCTCGTCCATAGTAGTCCGTATCTTGGTGGACCTAGGACGTCCCTCACTCGCACGCCTCTTGGTGGGGTCTGGTATCACTGTCGGCCCATCGTATGGTGGCTAAAAATTCTCGGGAGTGAAAGGTGTGAACCCCATCCGGTATACACTGAACACCGAGCTAAGATGATACACCTGGTGGACATACGGCTGTCACGTAAGCCATGAATAGGCATAGCATGCCAATGCATGAGGACACGGGTAATGAAGTGCTTGAAAATATCCGCAGTCACATGTCTGAGATCGGAGTGAGACTCTGTAGCTACCAAGTGAGAACGAACCAGTAGGAGTCGTCTCCGAGACGGTGAACTTCGAGTTATCTCTGTCGTACAAAGTCACCGTGAAGCACCTCGCCGTCTTCAGATTGGCCTCTATACACTTCACCAGATGTTGACTGAATTGTTGTCCGGTTCCTAACTGGACCTCTGCCTCTCTCCCCTTGCGAATGAATAGTTCTGCCAACCTCCCATAAGTAGCCTTCAGCAACGAGCACACCGGGAGATTCCTGATTTGAATTAACACACTCAGAGATATTTGTCGTTATGTGACCGAATCTCCTACCCTCATCCCGATGCTGGGTCCACAATGAATACTCGATCCGGTTCGCCCACTCACACATGGCAGGGTCTTCAGATCGCAGAATATCAAACCAGTAATCGAATTCCACCTCAGTCTTAGCATAACATGCATTCACAAGAAGCCTCTTTGCGTCCTTGCCCTTGAAGGTCAGGGCAAAATTTGCTGCCACATGTCGAATACAGAATGCACGGTAGACAGCAAGAGGTAGTCAGCCTCCGTCGGGAGCCTCAAGCACAACCTTGATGCTGTTGTGCCTATCTGATATAACCAACAGACCCGATTGCGGGGTCACGTACTGTCGTAGATGGGAAAGAAAGAAGGACCAGGACTCCACATTCTCACCCTCAACCAATGCAAATGCAACAGGCAGTATGTTGGAGTTCCCGTCCTGTGTAATCGCGACGAGCAACGTACCCCCATACTTACCATACAGGTGGGTGCCGTCAATACTCACCAACGGCTTGCAATGCCGGAATGCCTCAATACATGGTGGAAACGTCCAGAAGAGCCGGTGAAAATAAGCTTGTGAGTCATCCACCTGGCCCCCAACTCGAACAGGACTTGTCCTAAGGACTGCAACAGTACCAGGCATCGTCAATTGAACTCCTAACACCCACCGCGGGAGCTCATTGTACGACTCATCCCAATCACCATAGATGTGGGCGACGGCCTTCTGCTTCACCAACCAAACCCTCCTATACGTTGGCCTGAACCCAAAGTATGTCGTCGTCGCATTCAGGAGCACCTTGATGCTGACGGATGCATCAGCTCTAACCATTGGCATGATAAATTCCGAGATCACATGATAATCCAGACTCCTGTGGTCGCTAAAGATGGACGTCGCGAGACATGTATGTAGTCCGTTTTACCTCCCAAATACCCTTGCGCAGTCGGAGACTTAGCCTAATCAACCATGTGCAGTCATTCCCAAACTCAGAACACTTTCTAACATACCGGCGATAGTTAGACTCCACCACTTTTTGTACTGTACCCCGCGTCGGATGCTATACGTCTTCACACTTAACATAACCTCATCTTTATCCTGAAACTGCTGACCAACCTGAAACTCTGTGAGACCTGCAGACCCCTGGCCATCTCTAGCACCAAATCCAGTAGGCTCCCCAGGAACCCCTTCCTGTCTCATGGCATCCAAGTCCAAATATGAAAAGTGCGGAGGGTACTACTGTGTGCCAGAGCTAGAACCATCTGCAGGCTTAGCTGGATCACTCGCTCCAATATCATCGCCACTGTCATCAACAATGATATCCGGCTCCATATCATCATCGTCAACATCATCCAGCAATGCATCGCCCAGACCAGCCGGTGCATCACACTATAAATAAGTCGGCACGACATCCACTATTCCAGCCTCTCCACCTCCACTACAGTTGAGATCAACAGCGAACGACGGGGAGACGACAGGCTCGACCGGAGGTTCATTCACAGGGACACACGAACATGCACCAACAGGTCTGGAGCTAGAACCGGCTGCCGTGCCTATAGTGTGGGTATTCCGGTTCGAATCTCCCGAGCTAGATACCACATCAACCAACTTCGCTAACAGCTCAGGTGTCCTAACCTCGGAAAACTGCCGACGACAATAAAACAGGACCTGCAAGTCCTCATCGCTCCCGATCGTGAAACAATCATACTTCACTATTTCTTGCAGCACTGAGATCGGAATGCGATAGAATAACTTGTGAACCCATTTCACGCCTTGCAGACCAAGTTTCTGTAGTATAGAATTCACAACCTCATCATAGCTCGTCGTAGGCCTGATAAAAATACTGAGAGGATCCTTATCAGTGAACTTCACACCAGATCGTATTTTCCTCTTAATCGATCCTCTGTGATGAACCAACACTACAAAACTCTCCTCACTAGCCATTTTCTCACTCTAATGAGATCAATTTACGTTCACACCATATTTATACACGTCTGGCCCTGTATAATTCGAACCAGTATAATTCGAATTAAAGCTTGTGTAATTCGAATTACCTCAATTCGAATTACTTTGGAACGCATGCGTGGGTGTAATTCGAATCACCCTGATTCGAATTACTGTGTGTGTGTGTGTAATTTGAATCAGGTTGATTCGAATTAGTGGGTGTCTGCGGGTATGTGTAATTCGAACTAGCATGTTTGGAATTACATGGAGATGAAGTTCGAATTTGCTTGATTCGAACTATATAAAAATGTGGACTGGTTGATTCATGAACCAGTTTTTGATTTGACTGATTTGTGTAATTTTTTTCTCCCATTTGCTTATATCAGTGATTTGCCCTATTTTTTACGAATTATTGCCCTTCACACACACACACACACACACATATATATATATATATATATATATATAAGTGAAACACAAATTAGTTTCCAATAATTTTTTTATAATTAATTATTTTAAAACTTGATCATTTATTTTTGTCTTTTAGAATATAGATAAATTAGGCTTTAATAAAATAAAATAATAAATTTATCCCTAATATTTTTAAAAATTAATATATCATCTAACCATTTTTTAAAAAATTAGTATAATTAAGCAATTAAAAATCTAAAAACCTAATTACGTTATTATTTTATTAGAAACTAATTTATCTAAAATATATTGTCTTGGCAAAAAATGAAATTTTATATGAAAGGAATTAAATGATAATTAATTATCTGAATAATTATTATTAGTTAAATACTATTTTTAATAAGGTCTGGTTTAATTATAGTAATTTATCTTAATTCGAAGTTTCATTGTCATGAGAATTATATATTGGTATGATTTCGGTAACAAAAATATTTGCAAGAATACTATATAGCTTGACGTGTACTAAGAATGAAATTGGAAACGTTAGACTAGACTACTGATTTTAAATTGTGTCATATTTAAATTGTAATACGTTAAATAACAAAGGTAACAATTAAGCATGAATCTTGTAGTTTAATATTATTAATTTCTTGCAAAAATCAAATATAGTCTTAAAGAAAATATCTGATCATTATAATCAAGATAAACCAAAAACCACACAATAAATATGACTCGTGCCTCATATAAAAAAAATTTAGTTAATATGTGCTTTAAAAAGACACCTACTAAAATTACTAATTAAAAAATATTATATAAAAAATTATGTAACGCCGATTGATTTCTATTTTCTAATGTAATTATAGTGTATTTATTAAAATAAAATATTTAAACAGTTTTATTAATATTAATCTTAATTTAAATTTTAAGAATATATATTAATTAAATTCATATGAAAAACAAAAACTCATCAAATTATACAATTCAAATGTAATAAAATAAAAAAATAACAAATAGATCTTTGATTTTTTATTTTAAATATAGATAAGTCTTCAACTGATTAAAAATATAAAAACGTAATTTATATTTTAAAAGTGAGACATCTAAGTTCTTTCAGAAGATCTATTTATTTTTATATATTTTAAATAAAAAAATTCAAATATCTCATATTTTTTAAAATAAAAAATATTTTTATATTTTTAATTAATAAAAAAATTATATATTTTTAATTTGAAAAATTATGATGTATTTATTTTTTTCTCTAAAATAAACTTTGAACGTAGACTAATAATTAGGGTAGATTGCAGCATGAATCTAACATAAAATACTTTAACCAACTAAGCTATTTTTTATTTATATTATTCAGATGTGAGGATGTGAGTTTTATTTAAGAGTTTATCGTTGATCAATGAGTTACTGTATGTATAAGGTGGAGTTCGAACTTCCAACACTTGTTTAAGCAGATGAATGAGTTGACCACTCGACCAACTCAAGCTAGTTAAACATGACTAACTTTGTTGGTGCAAAGAGGTGTCACACTACAATAATCCCCCATCAGAAGCAAAAAGCAGAAAATGGACAACCACGTGGGCCTATATAATTGGCCCGGGCTTCCAGCGTTGGAGCCCAAAAAGCGAAGGTGGAGCACCATAAAGCAAAAGCCCACAAAACGTTCCCTGCCTGAAGGATAGTGTCCACGTGTCAAACAGGGAAGTAACGTCACGATGACGTGGAAAGTGTGAACTCGCTCTGCGATGATTATGTCATGGGCGTGGGGTTCTATATATCTTTCCCTTCTTCCCTCTGTCTTCTACGTAAGCACTGTTTCTTACTTTATTTTATTTTTTGTTAGCACTTTAATTCATTAGCCACACTTAATTTTATTTACGATCACAAGTTTTAATATTTTTAATATATTGTTTACTGATTTGAAAGTTTAAATTTTTAGTAAGTATTTTTTATATTCAATACTTTAACAAATATCTTTAAAGCGTATTTTTCTTTTACTATTATTTAGTAGTTTTCTTGTCAATGCTAATCTGTTTTCACATAAAGTAGGGAACACAATACTTAAGTCATGGTTTAACCTTTTTGTTTTGTTTTTTGGTAAAAATTATCTTTAGCCGATTTAAAAAAAAAATTATAAAAAAATGTTACAATTAATCTGATTACTTAGTTATTCTTTTATTTTTTATTTTTTGACAGAAGATTAGTAAATTATTCTTTTTAAGACTCAATTATGCATATAAATTAAAACATAATAACAGAGAGAATTAACTGTAAGATGTAATATTGGTATGTTAAAACTGATGTTTATTTGAGTTTATCTCCAATATATAACAGAACTTAAGTACTGAGAGAGTGTATTAAATGATAATAAAATTTATAATGGAAGTAAGAATAAACTACAATTTGAATCATTAGATGTCATTATACGAATTATTAAAAATAGAATAATATAAAAGCTTACTTACTTTCCTAGTTATTTCATATTCTGAAAGTTCGAATGAACTCTAATAACATATAAACATAGTTATGATCAAATTTTCACCCTGTGTGATGCTCATGATGAATTGAAATGAGCTTACAATGCATAATAGAGAAACATTTTTAGCGCTGTATGTATATTTATGAAAATAAAACATGTTTACATATAATTTGTAAAAGACAAAAATGCATAAAAACATTGGACCCCAAAAAATTGTTATTGTAGAGATTTGTTTTTTTTTTTTTTTTTTTTTTTCAACAAAACACACAATTTAATTCTGCAGCATCATGATATTTATTTAGATGATAATATTATTGGCACACCAAATATTCTTAACATTTGCATAAAAATATCATTATTGATATTAAAATAATATAATTGAACAATATTAATTGATTAATAAATATTATTATTTTTAGTTAATACTTAACCGACAATAATTTATATCAATATTTACAATATTTTGTACATAAAAAATACCTATTTTTTATTTATATTTATTATAATTTACATACATAAATCAATATAATTTATAAATATATTTTTTAAATTTATATACATAAATTAATAAAAATTATTTAAAAAATATTTAATATTTATACTTATCAAATAATAACTAAAAATACTAAAATTATTAGTCTTCAAAACATTTCACATAAAAATTTAGGTAAAAACTCAAGTGTAGTTAACTTCACGTAAAGTTGATAACTAAAAATTGTTAGATAAAAATTTAGTCAAATTAGTTAAATTATCTAACAATTCTCAACTATCAACTTCCCATAAAATTCACTGCATCTGAGTAGGGGTGGCAATATGTACCCTACTCGCGGGTACCCAATCCGACCCCACTTGATCGGGTAGGGTTGCCAACCCGATCCGCAGCGGGTAGGGTAGGGTGCGGGTAGGATTCTCGTGCGGGTTGAGTCTCATCCCTACCCGACTAACCCCCACTCTATATATGTTTATATTATATACTTATATAAAAATATGTTTTAAGTGGATGTTGAATTAAAGACCTCTCACTAAATGCAAAAGATTCTTAACCACTAAAAAAATTATTAATTGATAATTTAATATATTTTTTTTTACATAAAAATCAGTTCTATTTTAAATTATCATCAAGTTATATAATAATATTGTATATTTTTTGTAACCCGCAGGTAGGATCGAGTACCCACGGATTAAGAGTGGGTAGGATTAAGGTTAGAATATTCTCAACCCACGAATAGAGTAGGATTGAGTTTATATAAAAATTTCAACCTACAGATAAGATTATGGTTGGATCTAAACCCTACTCTACCCTACCCATGGCCACCCTTACACCTGAGTTTCCTCAAAAAATTTATTCGGAATGGAATTATTTAGTTATAGGTGTTTACTAGGACACAACACAACTGAAGGGGTTTACTTTTGGTGACGTCAGGATGCAATCTCACGGTTCTACATCGAAGTCAATGTGACGTCAGCGTTGATCACCACCATCACCTTCCCATGTGACTTCTCCACGCCATTTCCAGCGGCAAAATTTCCTCTATTTCCCAACATACCTCTCACCTTCCTCACGCGCTCCCTTTCCTCGTGCTTTTCACTCCCCACCTTCTCATCATATTTAATTATTTACCTCCTTTTAAATATAATAGGTTAAATTATTTTCCAAGTCTTTTATTTCTTTTCTTCAATTTTAAATTAGGATTTTGTAATTTTCTTCAATTATTTCTCATCATATTTTAAAAATTCATAATAAGTTATTTATTTTATTATTGCAGTTGTTGTCTTAGCTAAACATTAGATTTTTTTATTTTTTATTTTTTTAAAATATACAAGTTAAATGCCTTGGCTAAACACTAATAAGAATGGGAATCTTTGAAGGTTTCACGTCCACATAATAATCAGTACCGAGTTGATGCTATATTTGCCATATGCAGTTTAACTGTTAACGACAAGTTTTATGTGTCTGTCCATAAAATAGATTTGTAATGTCTCCAACTCACATTTAGAATATAGGTTTTCTATGTCTCAAATTCGCATATTAGATGAAGTAGATTCCACTTAATAATGTTCTTTTTTCTTTAATATCATCTCTATAGTAAAGCAGTTTATATATTATGATACAAATTAAACCTAATAGTTATTAAAAGTATGTAATGAAATCTCTAATTATAGAAAGTAATTTTTAACACATTGATTATCTTAAAACGAAAGAATGGCCTTAAAAGTTCTTAAGGAATAGCTTTAGCAAAAACCTATCTGTCATAATAATATCCTTTTGATTTAATTTAACAATAAATGCATGTATGGCATTATACCTTGTGAACTTGTGGACATTTAATTTTGAATAACGATAGATTCTGTTCAATTGACAAATCTTATCGCATAACATGCACAGTTATCTAATCATCGGAAAGTATAGTTATTAATTCCAATATCTAGGTGATAAATAGTAATAACTAGCTGGCTAGGTAATTCTAACATATATATTGTCACAATCACTAAAAAGCTAACCCACACAGATTTTTACCAACTATATAAATTTAATAAACCATATATTCTTGCCACACTTGCAATGAATTAATTTAACCATAACAATTTTGTTTAAGAAACACTCCTTTATAAATTTTGTTATTTTATTGTTATCTTTTATAGTATATATAGACCGCCAATGAATTATAGCTCTAATGTCATAGTCTCTCCATATTCAATTAAGAGATTGCGGGTTCGAATCTCTTATATTTGATAAAAAAAAAAATATATATATAGACCAATATCTAACAGACTTTTATTTGGTGTTAGATTAATATGCTATAGTAAATAGTAAAATTAAAATATTTATATAGCATATAATAGAAAATTAATTTAAGATAATTTAAAATGATTTTATTTTATATTTTTTAATTATTTTATTTAAAATAATTAAATAATACTAGATGAAATAAATATATATAAAATTATTTTTTAATCACAGATGTTACTTTATGAATGTTATATTAAGTTAAATAAAATAATTTTGAGTTTTTATTTTATTGTATGTCTAATATTATCGGGATGTATATTTTTTTAAGGATACAAAAATAAAATATTTAGTAGAAAAGTAACTTTTTATGTATATAATTAACTTTATTATGGTTGTGTTAAATATAACATGTTAAATTTATATCCAACTTTTCATCGTCTTTTATATTGTTAATTATGCCTTTATAAAAGTATAAAACAAGGGTTAAATCAAATATAAATGACTTTATTTTTAATTGAAAATGTCTCACATGCATCAAGGGCATTATATTATGAAAAAATTTATGAGCTAGCAATTTTATTAAATTCTGACTAGCATATAAACAGCAAAAAAAAGTGAGTAATCCCACATTATTAGATAAAATTTCGTATTATTATAAAAATGTCATTAATAACTACTTGATGATTATAAATTACAAAAATTGCTGAGCCTAACACTCTTAGTATATTAATTTTCGGTAAGAATATTGCTTTTTGTACCAAAAGAGAAAGCACTTGCTTATTTAGTTTTAGACCAAAAAAGAAGCGCGTGGGGAGCACGCTCACCACTTTGACAGCGTGGAACAGAGCAAGTCGCAAGTGCTGAGGAGATACACTATTGTTTCTGACGTAAGCTGCACGGACTCCTCCTCCTTTTATTATTATTTTATTTTAAATATTAATAAGATCAATGCATACTTTTGTAAATTTCATTAAAGCTCCTAGAAAATTAATGTAATTTACAATGAATAATTCATTTAAAAGGTAAATTTGATATAATTATATGATCTTGTTTATAAAATATTTTATAATAAATTAATAATAGATGATTGATCAGTTTAGTATACAAATATTTTTCATCCACATGTGATCGCTAGGCACGTACTTTCTTGATTATTGGAACAAATTTCAAGACATATGCATATTTAATCGTTTGCTAAACTAATTATTGGGAGGTAGACAAATACTTTATATCTATATATATAGATATACAGATGCAAGAAAAAATCTCTCAGAAATAGTAGAATACCAAAAAGAATTATTCCTATAAATTTTATGAAAATAATTTTACATATTAATTATATAAACGTTACATTATTAACTAATTAAATTTTCCTTTTAATAAAATAAATATTTAATATTCTTACTGTTGGGCTAACCGTGGGGAGCTCTCTCGACAACCGGAAAAAATTCGGAGAGGAATCAAGTGAGAGAACATAAGATGAGAAGACACCACATCCAACTCAAAACCTTAAGGTGTCAAGTTAATGGGTCTCTCATCTTATAAACTCATCACTCTTCCATACTTTCTTTAATGTGGGACTAATTTCAACACTCCTCACACTTGCAACACTAACACTTACATCAAGCATGAAAATATTTTAAAATTAAGAATTAACTATTATGCTCTTAGATACAAATCAATGAAAGTTTTATTTACGATCCTTTATGATAATTAGTCCAATAGAAGATTACAAATAATTATTTAATTTGGTTCTATAAAATTAGTTACTGTTTTACCAAATTAATTAAATTATGTATATATAAAAAATCAATCATTAATTATAAAATATGTATTAAAATATAAATATATATAAAAAAATAAATTAAATAAAATATACTTATATATAAATAAATAATTATTAATCTAATAATTAAGTTTTTATCTACAAATAATATTACTATTACATAATACGCACTATACACAAATTAAATGTATGTAACTAATTTAAATTAATTAAATAATAAAGTCATTCAGGAGTTTAAATTATATGTAGAAATTTATTAACTGTAAAAACTTAAATATAATTGTATTCATATTAAATTTATTTAATAAATTTAATTAAATTATTATTTAATAATTTTTAATTATTAAATATGAGAAAAACTTTAGATATGAGTCTTCTCCTTTATTAGCTAATAAGGTGGTGAAATTTTAGCCAATAAAATATAGCTCAAATGACATAATTTCTGCATATTCAATTAAGAGGTTGCGAAGTAAAATCTTATATGAAAAGTAACATTTGTTTAATCTGTTTTTATTATATTAGAAGTGAATTAAAAATGAAATTATATATATAAATTAAAACCCCTCAGGTCCAACACCAAGAGCTCTTGTTCTCAAAAACGCACCCCACTTGCAACTTGCAACTCTCTCTCTCTCTCTTTCTCTCTCTCGTTGACATAAAAGAAAAGGGGGAAAACGGCGATGCAGGGGCTACGGCGGTGCTCAAACGACGTCGTTCAGCTGGACCTATCCACTACAGTGACGACCACAAACACATCATCAACCTCACTCTCCATCGACGTTGAGGAATCAGTGGAGACCAAGATCCAACGGCTCATAACAGAGCACCCAGTCATCATATTCACACGATCTTCTTGCTGCATGTGCCACGTCATGAAGAAGCTTCTCGCTACCATCGGAGTTAACCCAACCGTCATCGAATTGGACGACCACGAGATCGCCGCCCTCCCTTCCTCCTCCGAAGACGGACCTGGTGCCGCCTCCAATCTCCGGAACCGCACCCCCGCCGTCTTCATAGGTGGCGCCTGTGTTGGTGGTCTCGAGTCCCTCGTGGCTCTCCACGTCAGCGGTCACCTTGTTCCTAAGCTCGTTCAAGTCGGTGCTCTCTGGGTATGAATATCAAAATCAATTATCCAAATTATAAATTTCCTTTTCTCTATTAAAAATATCAATATTGTTATTTCTTCCTCAAAAAAAAAAAAAAAAAAGAAAAAGAAAAATATAAGTAATTGTATAATTTCGAGTCCTCTCCCTCTCTCTCCCTCTCCCTCTCTCTCTCTCTCTCTCTCTCTCTCTCTCTCTTCATGCAATGTTTCTAATTTTGGTTAGAATTGAAGTGTGAGTTAATTAATTAAACTGATGTAATTAAATATAAAAAGTTAATATAAAAAATAGTCTTCCGTGTTAGTTAATAATTAAAGTATATTAATTTTGCTATAGTAGTTATTATGAATGATTTTAGGGTAAGAAAGAAGTGCGATATAGGTTAGATTGTAGTTCTATATCCCAATTATTGATCTACTTTCCTCTTCTGCTGCTAGGGAATTTTGAACAGGAATCTTAAGAAGTGTATTTTTTTTTTTAGCGTTTATGGATGGTGACAATGGTTAAAAAAGCAAAACAATGATCGCAGATCTTATTAGCTACAGTAACCATTCAACTTTAATTTAATCTAATATTTAAAATAAAATTGAGTGCATACAATAATAATATGATTTGACCAAATTAGATGATATTGTGGGTTTTCATAGGGGGGACACGTGTTGTGGGAGAGCATCTCTTTCTCTTGTGTGCAGAGAGAGCGTGACAACGTTGTTTGTTTTGTTTTGTTTGGACTTTATTCATCTGTTTCAACTTCAAGTGTGTGTGTTCTTCTGTGATTGGGTCCCACTCTACAATTATTGTGCAATCTGGACCGTTGCTTTCTCACTTTTCCATACCCAATTCCTTTTTCTTTTTAATCTAATATATCCGTTATGAGATCAAGATGACGAATTTCACATGGGAAAAGTTTCTTCTAGGACCAAGAGCATTCTTGTGAGTTTGACTCATCTCAATTATAGGTCATACAGAAAATGATACTAAAAATGTTTACATTAGGATATGAATGAACACATAGATAAAGGAATCTCTCTTTATATAAATAATGATTATGTAGATTGTAGAGACAAGATTCATTTTCCATTCAAAACTAATAAACGTATGTAGTTAAGTGGTGGTGTGAAAAATTGAATTAAATCTTATAAAAGTAATAGAGATGATTCCTTCTAACTTAAAATTTATGTTTTGATTGCTTCACTTGCCATTACCAATGATGGGGACAATTATGGCCGTCCGAGTGAGGAAGATCTTTTATTTATTTTGTTCTATTTTATTTTTTATTTTAATTTCTATATTCTTGACTTCTTGTCCCCTATGGGGGGCTATAGGTCCTTGTGAAAGGGCTAAGGGGTTCTCAAAGGGATTATTTTCTTTGTGACAATTAATGGCACGCATATCCAATAATTATTGAAAAACAAATAAATATAGTTTAAGTCTACCACGGCTCTTAATATTTTTAATTATATATTTTTTGGTCCTCTCTGCACCCTTGGCATTTTGATAAGCATCCAATAGAATCAAATCCCAATTTCTGAGTAATATTGTCCTCTAAAAAGGAATTAAAATAACTACTTTAGGCATGGTTCATTGGTTAATTATGCTGTTATTGTCGAGCCAGAATCATATGCATGAAAGGAGTTGCAATTGGAATTAGAATTGGAATAATTGGAATCCATACTAACCTCTTATATATTCTTCAATTTCTTGCTTTCTTTTTTGTTCTTTTGACTAAATATGAGTTGCTTTTTCTTTATTTTTCAAATGACAGAGACCTCATTTTCTCATTCACAGTAATGCCTGTGGTGTGTAAATAATAAATCATGTCATAAAAATAAAAGTAATTGTTGTGTGTTCAACTTGGCTTTATTTATGTTGCAACAACAATAATAATTTTTGTTAGTATTATTACCCCATGAGAATAAAATAGTATGTGCATATATTCGCTTGGACACTATTGATGAAGCTATTTAAATAATTATTAATTAATTCATCATTGAATCTAGTACCATTGATGATCACAAAAGATGAATTAAAAAAGCTTTCTGATTAGATTCAAAGGTAAAATGAAATTACTGTCATCATGGTAAGAGACAACTTTGATGTGGTAATGCATGATGGCATGCATGACTACAACACCAAAAGTCACATAATGTAGTTTTTTTTTGTTTTTTGTGTCAAAGTAAGTCTCCATATTTATTATTAAGAGTCAATTTAAAAGGGTCCATAAGTAATTTTTTTTTTTACTTTTAATTTATGAAAAGTTATAACATTAATGTTTGGTACAATTTTTAAAATCAAATTGTAATTTTTTAAAAAGCTATTTAAGTGCTTATATTGAAGTTAACAAAAATGAGTTTTCTTATAATAAATTTTTTTTATCATTCTTCTTTTAAAATGAGTACTTTTAAGATTAAAAAACTAAACACAAAAAAAAAAATAAGTTTAATATAAATATTTATTATTTAATTTTTTTCAAAAATAACTTAATTAAACTGTCTATCCAAACTAGACTTTAGTCTAAAGTATCAACCATGGTTATTTTTTTTATTTCTCACGGCATAGTTTGACTTAACAAGTAAAAGATTGATCCGTTGTAAATTTGTATTTTATTTAAAGATTTATCATTACTCAATAAATTATTACATAGATAAATTAAGATTTGTATTTTCAATACTTGCTAAAAGCTAAACCGGTCGAGTAGTGAGTGGACATCTCACCGAACCAAATTGGTTAAAGTATGAACCATATGAAATTGGAAAGTTTTCAAATATACCGGTACACCGGTGTTTCAGTAATTTTTAACCGTTGATCTTAATTATATATATTATATATACTTTTTAAAATTAAGATTAACGGTTAAAAATTACTGAAATACCGGTATACCAGTACACTTGAAAATTTTTTGAAATTAGAACATAGTGAGCATCTCATGGGAAAGAATCATAAATATCTATGATCATCACTACTTCACTATTCTAAGGCAAAGTCCGCACACAAAATGAAAAACCCCCAAATAGAAACAAAAACGAAAAAAGGGTTTAGCACTTAGTAGTAGTAGTGTTGTCATTAGATGAGTGCCACTACTTTAATTTCTCTCACTGCTTACATAAACAAAAAGCACTTTGGTTGTCATTAATTATTGAGATAAGCAAAGCATCTTGGAAGCTGGGGTAGAGCCAGAGCAGCATCTTGCTGCTTTCTACATATTTGTAATTACTTACGCAAACATATTTATTTCATTTAGGGCAGGATAATAAAACATCACTTTTGTTTGGTATGTTTTAAATTAAGAGTAAAATCTCTTTTGGATTCCTATTTTATTTTAATTTAGACAATTTGTATTTTAATAATTAAAAAATGATAATTTATTTGTCTCTTATCTTTTTTTATCATTAGCCGTGTGAATTCTTCTATGAAATTTTTTAACAAAAGATGATAGAAAATATTTATGTGTGACGTAATTTATGAGTTAACATTTATCAGTCCTATATGAATGATAATTATATGATTGAGACTGTTTTAGTTTCTGCATAATTATTAAAATAATATCACAATCAAATGGTTATAATTCTTTGTAATGCTATTTAATAAATGTATAAATAATAAACTGTCACAATCCAATAATTATATATCATTCATGTAAAAAAGATGAAAAATAGATCATACAAATTAACGTCACATGTAAATATTTTTTATTATTTTTTTTAAAGATTTTCATAGAAATGTTCATGCATATAATTAAACAAAACAATAAGGGACGAATAGTCATTTTTTAATCATTAAAATATAAGTTGTCTAAATTAAAAAAAGACAAGGACAAAAAAAATTTACTCTTAAAACAAATATTAAAAATAAAATATTATTTTAATTTTTATTGTTTTGATTAAATTTTAATTTGGTTGTTAATGTTTGAATCAAACAAAGATTGGTATTGATATTCCGAATGGAGTAAAAAGAAGAGGTTATGATTAAGGGCAAGAACGTAAGTCCAAATTCCAGTTCAGTTGGCACTAAGTGGGGCCCAATTAGTTCTTTTTCCTTTGGGCTTGGAAAAGACTCCAAAGGTGATGAGTGATGACATCAACGACATCAACCACTACAAGCCCACAATCCCAGTGAAACAGAGACAATGAAACTACAAGAAACTAAAATAAATTATGTAAAATCACTATTAATAAAGTACACACTTCATTAGAATAGATTGATCATTGAAAATATACAATTGATAAAGCAGCTGTTTTTGGCAAATTTGTTAGTAATTAATTATAAAAAAATGCTAAAAGCTCATTAAAATTTATTCTTTTTATCACCTCTTGTGTGTTCTTGGAAAAGTAGTTACTAATAATCTGAAAATTTTGAATTGAGTTAAATTCAATAGCAATGAATCTAAATTATGTTTCGTGCCACAATCGCAATCCTAATAAAAAAAACATCCAGTTCCAATATTAGTAAATCTAAAGTTGACTTCTTGAAATAATTGACTCTGTCTTTTTTTTAAATAAAAATAGTAATTATATTATGTATATATTAAAAATTAATCATCAATTAGTCACTGCATATAAAAATGCGTATTTAGCATCTTAAAAAATTCTCATTATATTACTAGAAATAAATTTGATTATTTTATTATTATAGATTTTTTTTATTATTCTACTATAGCGTGTTTGATTATTTTGGTAGATTGATTATTTAGTTAAAAAATATATGAATTAATATCTATCAATATACAAAAATATATAATAGCTAATTTTAGTACGTACATAACATTTTTTAAAAAGCCAATGAGTTATAACTTAAATGGTATAGTCTCTCTATACTTACCTAAGAGGTCGTGGGTTTGAATTTTTCTATCTTTGGTAAAAAAATAAAAAAATAACATTTTTTAAAAATATATACCACAATAATTTGAAAAAGTAAAATCAAATTGAAAACTTTGTTTTATTATTGAGATTAGAGTAGCACAGGAGCAAAGCTAACCTAGTATTATTAATTATCTAGAAAAAAGACCATCAAATTAAGAAAAAATTGCCCTTGCCCCTTGTGTAAGAAATAAAAAAGTCGGAACTTTTTTTCTTTTTTAAAACCGTTATTTATATTATATTATAAAATATCCAACTAACTTTGTTTAAGAAACCGCAGTAGTTTTATGATGAAACTCATGAAAGGTTTTTGACTTTAGGGAAAAAAAAAACCCAAATATTTACAAATGATTTAAAAAATTACAAATTAAAATTATTCACGTATTTATAAAGATATGAGTTCTTCATTTTTTATAACTTGTCAACGACTCCATAAGTGGGGTTCTTTTTTCTCCCAAATTTTGTGGCTTTTTCTATAATGGAAAATCAAATGTGGCATGCAATTTGCATGGCATGATATATATAATAATGAAGTAATGAACAGCAATGGGAGGACCCATGTTAGAATCTTTTACACCCTAACCAAGAAGAATCTCTCACAAATGGATCTCTTTCCACACACAAGCATATACAAAATTAAAATTTTACCAATTTTTTTTTAATTTTAAAAATAGGCTAAAAATATAAATGGCATGGTAGATGAAAAATCATTAGGGCCGTTAAAATGGGCTAAACCCATCAGACCAGTCTGTTTATCAATTTAAATGGGCGGGCTTTCCTTCTAAAATTAAGCCCGTTTAGGACTAAATAGACTGAACTCGATTAACTAAAAAAAAAATGACGGGTTAAACGGGCTAGCCCGTGAATTAAACGGGTGGCCCGTTTAAATTTTTTTTACATTTTTTAAAAAAAATAGTACTTTTAGCTAATATTTCTTCTGTTCCGACTCGAAAATTCGACCCATCAACTAAAAAAAATTATTTTTTAAATTATTTTTGACCTAAAAGTAGTATTTTTTGTCAAAATATTTTTTAAAAAATAAAATAAAATAATAAACGGACTGACCCTAACCCATTGGACTGACCATAAATGGTCCGGACTAAAAAATTCTGACCTGCAAATAAAGCAAGTTTAAAGGAACCAGCCCATTTAACCCACAAGTTTAACAGGTCGGATCTAAATAGGCCAGACTAGCCCGTTTGACAGCCCTAAAAATCATTAGTTCCTTAATGCTTGGACTTCAGGTGGTGCACTCAGCTATAAGAAAGACACTTTAATAATTGTTATATCTTGGTAAACGTTACATCAATGTACATATATAAATAAACTTGAAGGAATAAGCTTTTTCTACCTAGCATACCACATTCTAAGGTTGGGAGGTACCATTAATGGTTACTTTATAATTTTTCCCAATCATAATCTTTCATTGAGTTCACACCACTACTTTCATCATCAAGCCCGCCATTTGTGTCACACTTTGATATATTTTTTTCTTTTTCTTTAAATTTAACAACTAACATTCGAATTTTTCTAATTATAGCATGTAAATTAAATATGAAAATCAGTAATTAAATATAAGGTTAGGAGGAGAGATCTCTTCCCATGTGAATAAAAACATATAAACCAAACCACCAATAATAAAAATTTAAGAAGAACTATCGATGGGAATTGAAAATTACTGTCATCATAAATCATTCATTCTAAAAATTTAAGTTAATAAAAAAAATAATATTAATAATTATATCTTTAATAATTATAATATAAAATAGTGCTATGGTGTTTAAATACATTTTTTTTAGTAAATATTGAAATGTGTTGGTATTACGCGAGAGACATGCGTGAATATTGCATGTACACGACTACACGCACAGACAAAAAAGAATTTGAGAGAAGTTAGATTTAATTAGTAGATAATATTGGTTAATTGTGATTAATTAATTTGTACATATATATATAAATAGAAGTGTAGTTTGAAACAAATGACTTACACAAATAACAAACACTTCTCTCTCTCTTTATACGCTCAACATATAATTAGTGAATATATATATATATATATATATATATATATATATATATATATATATATATATATGAATTATTTTTATTATATTGAGATAATAATATTAACAAATATTAATATTAGAATTTTTTATTTATATTTATTTATTTTATATTTATTTATTTTATTTATTTATTTCACAATACGTTATCAGCACAAGATTTTGATAAAAATTTAGAAGGACTTAAGTAATAAATTTTTATTATATCAAAATTCTCTCATTGAATTTAATGATCTTGATATATCTGAAAATAACTACTTATCATGGATATTAGATGCTGAAATTCATTTTGATTCAATGGATCTTGGAGATACTATTAAGGCTGAAAATAAAGCAATCCAAAAGGATAAAGCCAAAACCATGATATTCCTTTATCGTCATCTTGATGAATGATTAAAAAATGAATATCTCATACTAAAAGATCCTGCAGATCTGTGAAAGAACCTTGAAAAAAAAGTATAATTATCAAAAGATAGGGATACTTTCTCGATCCCGATATGAGTAGATACAGTTGCGTCTGCAGGATTTTAAATTCATAAATGAATATAATTCAGCAACGTTCCGAATTACCTCACGAATGAAATTATGTGGGAAAAAGATAATTGATAGTGACATGTTAGAGAAAACTTTCTTGACATTCCATGTCTTGAATGTGCTCATGCAGCAGCAGTATCGAGAAAAATAATTTTAAAAAAAAATATTTTGAACTAATTTCTTACCTTCTTGTTATTGAACGAAATAATGAATTGCTTTCAAGAAATCATAAAGCGCGCCCAGCTGGCGCTGCTCCATTTCCTGAAGCAAATATGGCAAATTATAACTCCAAAAGAAGTAAATGGCAAGGCTTTAATAAGAAGAAAAATTATGGCATGAAAAAAAATTATGTTTACAAGAAAGGATCTCATCAGAAATAGGATAAAGAAAGAAATAATGGGTAAAATAAATCAATAAAGGAATAAATATTTCCATTGTGGTGGAAAGGATCGTTGATCGCGTACCTGTCGTATCCCAAGGCATTTAGTTGATCTTTATCAAGTATCCTTGAAAAAGGACGACAAAAGAAATGAGACAAATTTTATTTCAAAAGATGTTGCTGAAAATTACACCACTCATTATGAAGTATTTGATTTCTTTGAGAATCCTGAAGAAAATATTGGTCATTTAATCAATGATGAAAAAATTTAATATTAGAGTTTGTTGAATACTTATATAAATAAATAATGTAAGAAAATTTTTGTTAAGTTTTATTTCCTATGCATTTGAATTTTAGGTACGATGTATATAAATAATGTTTAATAAAATATTTATGTTTAAGAATTTCAAAATCACTAAATGTGTCAAGTTCTACAATAATAATAATAATAATAATAATAATAATAATAATAATAAAATTTTTAGTATATGATACTATGTATAGTGCCTCTTGAAAAAACAATTCCAATTAGGAATACAATTTTACGACGCATATACTTTTTCTCATATTATTATTATTATTATTATTTATCTTTGAAGAAAATGACAAGGACATATAATGAAGATGTTTGCCTTGCGGATAGTGCAAGTTTGCATACTATTCTCAAAAGTAATATATATTTTACTCATCTTGTACCAAAAAAAGAATGTGTTAATATCATTATTGGCTCAGGCAATACGATGATAAAAGGTTTCGAAAGAGTTATAATTTTATTTTTTGGAGGAACAAAATTCATAATAAATAATACACTATTGTCTACTAAGTCTCTAAAGAACTTGTTGAGTTTTAAAGATATTCGCCGAAAAGGATATCATATTGAAACAATGAATGAGAGAAATAATGAGTACTTATGTATGACAACTCATGATTTAAATAAAAAGGTTATACTAGAAAAGTTACCCTCACTTTCTTCTGAGTTATATTATACTAATATCAATGCAATTGAATCACATGTTATTGTAAATCAGAAATTTACTAACCCAAATGAATTCATAATTTGGCATAATCAATTGGGATATCCTGGAACAACCATGATGTGAAGAATTATTGAAAACTCCTATGGACATTCATTAAAAAACTAGAAGATTCTTAAATCTAGTGAATTTTGTTGGGTTACATGCTCTCAGGAAAAGATAATTTTAAGGTCATCACCAATAAAGATTGGATTTGAGTCTCCTGAATTTTTAGAAAGGATTCAAGACGATATATGTGGACCTATTCATCCACCATGTGGATCTTTTAGATATTTTATGGTCCTATTAGATGCATCTTCGAGATGGTCACATGTGTACTTATTGTCTTTTCGCAACCTGGCGTTTGCAAGATTACTTGCTCAAATTATTTGATTAAAAGCACATTTTTCAGAAAATTCAATCAAAATAATTCGTCTTGATATAATGCTAGTGAATTCACCTCTCAAGCTTTCAATGCTTATTGTATGGCCAATGGTATAAGTGTTGAACATCCAGTAGCTCATGTTCATACACAAAATGGACTAACAGAGTCACTTATTAAACAGCTCTAATTGATTGCTATACCCTTACTTATGAGAACAAAATTTTCAATCTCTGCTTGGGGCATGCTATTTTACATGCTACAGCACTTATTCGCTTAAGGTCAACAAGTTATCACCAATTCTCTCTTCTGCAATTAGATTTTGGCCAGCAGCCAAATATTTTTCATTTGAGAATACTCAGTGTGCAATATATGTTCCAATTGTCCTGCCTTATCGCACTAATGGGACCCCAAAAAAATTAGAAATATATGTTGGATATGATTCTCTCTCTATAGTGTGGTATCTTGAGATATGAACTGGAGATGTATTTAAAGTCCGATTTGCAGATTGTCATTTTGATGAATCAAAATTTCAAAGATTAGGAAGAGAGAATAAATTTCTTGAAAATGAACTTAATTGGAATGCATCATCCTTGATGCATTTAGATCCTCGATCAGGACAATGTGAACTATAAGTTCTAAAAATTATACATTTGCAAAGACTAGCAAATGAATTGCCTGATGTATTTTGTGATACGAAAAGGATAATTAAACCCTATATACCAACTGAAAATGTCCCAATTCGAATTGATGTTTCAGTCGAACAAATGGCCACATAAATAAATTCACGTTAGAAGCGGGGTAGGCCTGTCGGTTCTAAAGACAAAAATCTTCGAAAAGAAAAAGAGGTAAATACTATTTTTGTTAAAAAAGATAAAGACATAGTAAAGACACCTGCATTTGTCCAAAATTCGGATATAATTTTGATGCAAGAAGAGGAACAGGTAGCTAAAAATTGTAAAAATGATGAGATCTCGATAAATTATGTCTTTATAGGAGAAAAATAGAATTGAAACAAAATAATTATCAATGAAATATTTGCATATAATGTGGCATTACACATAGGGGTTGTAGTGGGGCGGGTAGGGGCGGATTTTTACTCTACCCGACCCCACCCCGCGCTCCATTCACTTCACTACTACTCACCGAACCCCTACCCGCGGGTAATAGACTACCCGCCCCCGCTCCTATAAAAATTAAATAACATTTTAATTTTTACATACTCATGTATAAATTAAGATAAAAACTTAAAATTAATACATAAATTAAAATACAAATATAAGATTCATACAATATACAATGTCAAATACCTTGAAATTAAAAAAAAAAAAACTAATGTTTGATCACTATAAATTTAACACCATAATAAAAAAAATGGTTTAATTATTCTGTTGGTCCCTATAGTTTCGCAAAATTTTTAATTAGGTCCCTATACTTTTTTTTCCTTTTAATTGGGTCCCTATACATTAATTTTTTTTCAATTTAGTCCCTATTAACGTTAAACGTCAAAAAAATGTTAGTGAATTGTGAAATTATTTTTATACCCTTAGGGACCTAATTGAAAACAAAAAAATATAGGGACTTAATTGAAAATTCGGTGAAACTATAAATATTCAATGAAAGATATTCCTATAATCCCTATTCAATGATTCTAAGACATGAAAAATGTTCTTATAATCCATTTTATTTTGTCACTATCATTCTTTTGCTTATTTATATACAAATTGTACCAAAAATACCTTCTCTCTTTTTTTCTTTTTTTTACTTTTAAAATACCTTATCTTAAGAACCTAAAAAAAAGAATGGATAAAATGAAATAGAAATAATAGTAATAAGCATATATAAAATTCAGTTTTCATCCTTCAAGTATTCATTATGATAATGTAACATTTTACATTTGTGTGAATTCATAGAATATAATTTGTGTCTTTATCATATCATGGTACACAATAAAAAACTGTAATTTGTGTTATTGAAATTTAAAATCTGAAAACCAGTTCTCGTGTTGCAGCCTCCCACTCCTTGAACTAGCATAGAGATCAATAATAATATTGATAACGGACGATTTTGAGCCAAGAAGAATTCTGAGAGAGCAGACTTCAGTTCATCAGTAAATATATGCAACCATCCTGAACCTCACTTTTCTCAGACTTGTATAAAAATCACCAATTTAGTAAATAAAATAATAAACTTAAATTCATAGTCATGATTCATGAACCTAGAAACAATAATCTAACAATGCCTTATCAAAGTGAATATTGTAATCAAATCATGCATGCATCACAATGCAAACCAGATAGGAGTAACGATCGCAAACACTAACCGTGCTTTCTCCAAATTTTCAACCATATCTTTCATTGTGTGTACTGTAATTTTTTTCACCTGGTGTAAATAACACAGCAATTCAGAAAGTGTAAAGCATTTACATTATACACCAGCAAGAAACTATTAAGCTCGCAATATGAAGGACATGTAAAGTTCATACTGGAACTATCAAATTTAAACAAATTGGTTAGTGACAATAAACTTCTGATATACAAAAACAAATTCTTAATAAGCAGAAATAGGCCTTTCGAGAAGCCGATATCTGGTTCTATTCCTAGATTTAAAGTTGTAATATTATCCTCCAGATTTGACGTGATGGCTAGAATGGTAGTGGGATAACTATTTTGAATATGATTAGCAATTTCATCCGGCTCACTTTACAAAAAAAAATTCTTTACATTTTTATTGAATTAAAATATTGCAGATATATAAAGAAACAACTCAATATACTAAAGATGTGACTAATCACTAATGCATAATGTATGTTCTTACCTTCAGATTTCTGACTTGGTGAAGACAACCTGCTGGAATGAAAACAGCTTCTCCTAACCTCTGAACGAAAGTCCAGGGCTCAATTCCTACGAGAAATAAAGAGCTGTTAACATGCTGTCACAATTTAATTATCAATCAAACAAAAAATAATTCTCTCTTTCAACATCTCAATATTAAGGAAAAATAATCCAAGAGTAGTAACGGTTATGGAGTAAAAGAAGAGTAAATCACATTGACATGTTCAACTACTTGGCCTATCTTACCCCTTCCAAGGTCATCAGGATCAGCATGCACAACAACTGCCATGCCAAGTATGGAATGCACTCCATTCAACTGAATCTACATCGAAAATTGAAAGAGATAAGTACAATTAAGGGTTCATTTATCAAATTGAAATGTGAATTATACAACAAAAAAGATGTCAAATTTGAATTCTACAAACATAGCAATAACCAAAGTTTAGTTGAGTAATTACCTGTGAATCTGTGATAGAAATCTCAGCAACCCCTGAATGAGAAAAGAACAAAATGTGTTGTTAGGAGAAAAATCAATTGATAGAAAGAATTGAGAAAATAAAAAGAATTGATAAAAAATCATACCATCAAGGCCTGCAAGAATGTTACCCAAATCACCAGCATGACGGTGATGATCGGCAAGAGCTTCATGGTGTTTGTTAAGAGGATTGAAGTGAGGACTCGTGGAATTGCAACCATTGGTAGTGTCACCAAGAGCATGGATATGGAAGCTTGGCACGACAGGGACGCCGAGAGGACGAGGCACAGCGAGAGGGCACCATGCGACAGATCCGGAGAGAGCTCGATGAAGAGGTTAGGGCTAAGGATATGTGAGTGTGGAAGTGAGAAGGGTTTTTTTGAAATTTTAAAAATATAAGAGTGTCCTGCTATCCTAAAAGAGAGAATATTCATTTTTTTAAGAGAATATTCTGTTATTTTAGACGTTTTTGTCACGGTAGGGACTAAATTGAAAAAAAAAAACGTATAGGGACCCAATTAAAAGGAAAAAAAGTATAGGGACTTAATTGAAAATTTCGTGAAACTATAAGGATCAACAGAGTAATTAAACCTAAAAAAATTATAACACTAGATATAAAAGAATCTTCAATCCTTATTCTGATCACTTTTTAAATCTTTATCATCATTAAAAATTTAAAAATCAAGATTCAAATCTAAATTTAAAAATTAAAAGACATAGTAATTAATAAATTAATTAATATTATGTAAAAAATTAACATAAATAAATATTAGTAGATATAAATATATTTTACCTAATTTAAGTTTAGTTCCGTTAAATGTTGGAAGCACTTTGAAAACTTTACAAAAAAAACATGATAGCATAGGTAAGTATTAGATTGCAAATATTAGTATAAACTATAGAAGTACTAATTATTTTCTTGTTTTGTTTATTTAAAGCATGAATATCATAGTCTCATTCTTAATCAACATATATAACCAATTACAACATGCCAAAGTCATGAAAAAAAAAACCAAAGAAATAAAAAAATGCAATCAAACACATATAAACAAATTGTAATTACAATATCTTTGGTTCTCAATCAAAATAAAAAATAAAAAATTGCAATTATACACATATAAACAAAATTATAATCACAAAGTTTCTAATTCTCAATCAAAATAAAAAATAAAAAACTACAATTAGAGACACTTGAAAATATTATTCTCAGTCATACATATCACCAACGAAGGAATAGTTGTTCTTTTTATTTTTATTTTATTTTTTCATGGCAATGGCTTGATTGGCTTCATATAGTATTTTAATAAATGCATAAACATAACTACTTAAAGAAAATATATGCACATATACTCACCAGCATCTTATTTTTCACCTTGAAAAATCCAGTTGTATCATCTTATATTTCACCTTGAAGAATCCAGTTGCATCAGCCTTAACAGTAGGCTTTGATGCTCCAACTGCCACGATAGCCCCCTGAAAACAAGAAATGACCAAATTACAACAAAATTCTCAATTAAACACATATAAATCTACAGTTGTAATGTCAACAATGTTGTAATGTCAACACATATAAATCAAGTATATACAGAGTCTGTTATAATGTCCAAAATGTTAATGGACATATCTTTCTGAAATTCTGACCAAGTGAAGCCTTGATCTATGCTGGTTGCTTATGTTAGCTTGGACAATTTCATTATATGCTCTAAGAGTCTCTTTTGCTATTTTTGGTTTAATTATTAACAAAATCAGAACACATAATCAAAATAAAAAATGAAAAACTACAATGAAACACAAAAAAATTGCAATCAACAAATAATTCTCAATCAATAAAATTACAATAAAATTTTCAATCAAATACATATAAACCTACTGTACAACACATATATTAATAAAATTGAATAAAAAATTACAGAACTTACTGGCGGTCACAAACTCAGAGAGACAGAGAAAAGGGGCTCCGGTAACAGGCTCACATGCCATGGCGACGGTGACCAAACGATGAATCTGTAGAAGAAGAAGAGAAGAACTTAGATCTCAGAGAGAGAGAGAGAGAGAGAGAGAGAGAGAGAGAGAGAGAGAGAGAGAGAGAGAGAGAGAGAGAGAGAGAGAGAGAGAGAGAGAGAGAGAGAGAGAGAGAGAGAGAGAGAGAGAGAGAGAGAGAGAGAGAGAGAGAGAGAGAGAGGAACTTGCAGTTTTATGGAGCTGTGGGACTGAGCAGCGAAGGCAGGCGGGAGCTGAGCAGCAACGACGAGGAGCTACGAGACTGAGTAGCAACAATAAGGAGCTGCGGGACTGAGCTGCAGCAACGTCAAGGAGGTGCAGGACTGGGCAGCAGAGAAGAAGACTGTGGTGATTATGGTTCTCTGTAGAAGACTTTGGAGACTTGGGATCTGATGGAGGCACAAACAAAAGAACCAGAATCTCTAGAAACATATATGTATATATACTCCGGGGCGGGTTTACCCTGACTCCGACCCCATCCCGCACCGCTCAACTACCTGCATCGCCTCCGGGTCGGGTACCCGCGGGTTCGGGTGCTCCTACTACCCCTATTTACACATCATGCATGAAGATAAGGATCTTGAGCTAAGATCAGTCGAAGAATGTCGACAAAGGAATGATTGACCAAAATAGGAAGAAGCTATGAAGGGTGAGTTAGACTCACGTGTAAAACGTGAAGTCTTTGGACCTATAGTCCGTACAGCAGAAGATTTAAAACCTATTGGATACAGATGGATATTTGTGAGAAAACAAAATAATAAAAATGAAGTTGTACGCTACAAAGCTCGACTCGTGGCATAAGATTTTTCACAAAGACCCGGTAAAGATTATGAAAAAACATATTCTCCTGGAATAGATGCAATAACGTTGCGTTATTTGATTAGTTTATCCGCATATCATAAACTACATATGCATCTAATGGATGTGGTGAAAGCCTATTTATATGTATCATTAGATTGTGATATTTATATGAAAATTCATCAAGGACTAAAGATATCTAAATCATCCAATGAATATTTATAGGGGTTACTCGGTCAAATTGCAAAGATCTTTATATGGTCTAAAGCAATCTGGACGAATATGGTATAATCGTCTTACTAAGTATCTGGCTAAAAACGAATTCAAAAATGCTTATATCTACCCATGTATTTTCATAAAGAAATCTGCATCTGAATTCATTATAATTACTATGTACGTTGATGGTTTAAATATCATTGGAACCCCTGAAGAGATTTTAACAATTATAAAAGCTCCAAAATGAGAGTTTGAGATGAAAGATCTTGAAAAGACTAAATTTTGTTTTGGCCTGCAGATCAAGCATACAAAAAATGGGATCTTTATTCATCAAACAATATACACAAAAAAGATCTTGAAAAGATTTTATATGGATAAGTCACATCTATTAAATACCCTAATGATCGTAAGGTCTTTGAATGTGGAAAATGACAAATTCTGTCCTAAAGAAGAAAATGAAGATATCCTTAGTCCTGAAGTACCATATCTCATTGTCATTGGAGCACTAATATATCTTGTTAATAATACACGATCTGATATATTATTTATTGTAAATTTACTAGTAAGATATAGTTTCTCTCCAAGCAGAAGATATTAGAATGGAATCAAATACATTTTTCGACATCTCATGGAACAATTGATATGAGTTAGTTTTATCCATATAAATCCAAGTCACAATTAGTTGGCTATGCAGATGTAGGATACTTGTCTGATCCACACAAAGGAAGATCTCAGATAAGATACCTATTCACATATGGTGATACGGCTACATCATGGAGGTCCACGAAATAGACGATAGCAGCAACATCCTCTAATCATGTTGAAATACTAGCGATACATAAAGCAAGTCGCGAGTGTTTTTGGCTCAAGAATTTAATCCAATATATTATATCATCTCGTGGAATGACTGGTAGAAAAATAGCTCCAACTGTTCTGTTTGAAGATAATATAGCATGCAATGCTCAATTTAAAGATGGATACATCAAAGGTAATATAATAAAGCATATTTCTCCCAAATTTTTCTTCACTCATGATCTTCAAAATCAAGGAACAATTGATATCCAACAGATCCACTCAAGCGATAATCTGGCAGATTTATTTACAAAGTCACTTCCAAATTCCTCCTTTGAAAAATTGATACATCAGATTGGGATGCGTCGATTTTGAGATGTTAAATAATGTCGATAAGAGGGAGATGCTGTACTCTTTTTTCCTTGGTCAGATTTTTATCCTTATTGAATTTTTTTTGACAAGATTTTTAACGAGGCAATCCTCGTCATAAAAGATATTGTACTCATTTTCGTTCACTAAATTTTTTTTCTATTAGATTTTTTTTAGTAAAGTTTTAACGAGATATAATTCTGATAGATATCCAAAAAAGAGTGTTATGATATAGATGGATGCTCATTTAATGATTTGGACGCTAACTTTTTTTAGTTTTTAATAGTGAAGTTCAGTTTATCAAGACAAAACTAAAATTAACTAAATTTAAAAGTATAACTTTTGTATGTATATAAATAAAAGTACGGTATAAGACAAATACTTACACAAACAACAAACACCCCTCCTTCTCTTTAGATGCTGCAAGGTATAATTAGTGAATATATATATATATATATATATTATTTTTATTTTTTTAAGATAATAATATTAATAAATTTTAATATAAAGAAATTTTTATTTATATTTTTTTATTTTATATTTATTTATTTATTTATTTCGCAACAAATTTATTATTAACTTTGTTAAGAATTTGCCCATATGTTTTTGTTACGAGTAAGGTGAGCAAAAGATACTACCATTTTCGGATTATAATGCTAGGGCCATAATGATAATTATAAGGGCATTTTACTAAAATAGAATGTTTGAAAGGATTCTTTACTCAAATACAATATTTGTCATTCGTTTACATGAGTGTTCTGTTTTATTATTATGTAAACCGTTGTAGATAATACGGTTTTCAATTTAAACATAAACCGTGGGTGGTAGGGATGGTTTACTTGTAGGTAGGGGTGGCAAACGAGCTTAAATCTGCCGGGCCGGTCCGCGTAACCCGCCAAAAAAGGCGGGCTGGGCTGGAAAATTGGGATCGCTAAATAGTAAAAGCCCACCTAACCCGCACCGCTTAAACCGCGAGCTTTGGCGGGGCGGGGCGGGCTTCCCTGCCGGGCTTAGAATTTTTTAGCAAGGGGTATTTTTACAATTTTTTTACCAAAACTCAACTTCCCCCAACTCAACTTATAAGAGAATAAAGATGAAAATTGAGTATTTTGGATTATATTTATTTTGTTTTAAAGACAATATTTATAATTATGTTTTGGATTATGTTTATTTTGCTTTGGGAACAATATTTATAATTATATTTATTAGATATTTATAATTACAAAGACTTTAATGTTTGTGAATATAAAAGTTATAATTTGTTTATACTTTTAGAAATTATAATAGTTAAAAATAAAAAATAGGAGAGATTTTTTTATGCCTTTATATATATTATTTAATAGTTAAAAATAAAAGAAAAAAAAAAAAAGAGGTAAGCCCGCCAGCCTGCGAGCCCGCCGTTAGGCGGGGCAGGCTAGGATTCTGGGACCGCCTCACTAGGCGGGGCGGGGCGGGGTGGGTTTCCCCACTTGCCACCCCTACTTGTAGGAAACGTTGAGCATAAACCGCGGTTGCTTACCACGGAATATGCATGGTAGAAACCGTGGGTGTTCACTATGGTTTATGAGGAAACATTGTGAGCATAAAATCCTGTTGGCTACCACGATTTATGCTTTGAGTAATATAAAATTATGTGACAAATGAATAATATTAAATTAATTAATTTTTTTGCAATATAATTTAAAAAATTAATAAATGTCAAATGAAATACTCTGTATAATTAAATATCAAATTCAATACTCTATATAATTAATAGTTTAGATAGTTTAAGAAATTAATATATTAATATTTTTAAACGAACTTTCTTGCGTCTTATATATATATGCCAATCAAATAAATTGGCCAATATTCAAAATAAATAATATTGTAGTAGACAAAATTAATAATTAATTTAGTTTCAAAGTAAATATTTATGTACTCAAATATCAAATATAATACTCTACATAATCAATATTTTAGAAAATAAAAAAATTATTACAAAGCAATTTAAAAAGAAAAAATAAGTTAACAAAATATTTGTAGGACTTTTTTCATTCAATCATTAATAGGTAAAGGCATATCGAAAAATAAAAATATATATCAAATAAAAAAATCGTTTTCTTTCTACATCAAATTGATAAGATAAAAAAATAATTTTTTTACATTAAATTGATAAAAAAAAAAGAGATATAGTACTATTTTTATACGTAAAAAATTTAGAATAAATTAAAAAGGCAGAAAAATTACTGAAAATATAGATTAGATAAATAATTTCTCTGTCTTTTTAAGAGATATAATACTATTTTTATACGTAAAAGATTTAGAATAAATTAAAAAAACAGAAAAATTACTGAGAATATAATTACTTTTTTCTTTTTGAAACTTGAATCTTGTTATGTGGTTTAGGTTCTTTCACATTGGTTATTATACTGCTTGAAAGTCTTTGTTGTTAGTTCCATGAATGTGAATCCAGCTGCGAACTTCTCTAAAGTTGTAGCCTTTCTTCTTTTTTGGATAACTTGACTGAAAAAATGTTAATTTCCTTCTTCTTATAATATAGATATGAGTTATGAGTTTCTGTTTCCATAGTAACTATTCTGTCATATATGTTTCTTTCATTAAAATATATCACCACTGGTTGCTTTTCAAAATATATCACCACCGGTTGCTTTTCTTCTTTTTTTTTTTTTTTTCTTTTAAATGTTGTTGTTGTTTTATTTTATTTTATTTTTGTTTAGGTTTCTGTTGAAGGTTTTTGGTATATTAGCATAGGTATCAATACTTTTTAAGAAAAATTATTTATCTAATTTATATTCTCAGTAATTCCTCTGTCTTTTTAGTTTATTCTAAATCTTTTACGTATAAAAATAGTACTATGTTTCTTTTTTTTTTATCAATTTAATATAAAAAAAAAATTATTTTTCTATCTTATCAATTTGATGCAGAAAGAAAATGATTTTTTTATTTGATATATATTTTTATTTTTTGATATACCTTTACCTATTAACGATTGAATGAAAAAAAGTCCTATAAATATTTTGTTAACTTATTTTTTTTAAATTGCTTTGTAATAAATTTTTTTATTTTCTAAAATATTGATTATGTAGAGTATTATATTTGATATTTGAGTACATAAATATTTACTTTAAAACTAAATTAAATTATTAATTTTGTCTACTACAATATTATTTGTTTTAAATATTGGTTAATTTATTTGATTGGCATATGTATAAGACGCAAGAAAATTTGTTTAAAAATATTAATATATTAATTTCCTAAACTATCTAAATTATTAATTATGTAGAATATTGAATTTGATATTTAATTATATAGAGTACTTCATTTGACATTTATTAATTTTTTAAATTATATTGCAAAAAAAATAATTAATTTAATATTATTCGTTTGTCACATAATTTTATATTACTCAAAGCATAAACCGTGGTAACCAACAGGGTTTTATGCTCACAATCTTTTTCTCATAAACCGTGGTGATCACCCACAGTTTCTACCAAACTTTTTCATGGTTTATGTTTAAATTGGAAACCGTGGTTATCTACCATGGTTTACATAATAATAAAACATGAGATACTCATGTAAACGAATAGCAAATATTGTATTTGAGTAAAGAATCTTTTCAAACATTTTATTTGAGTAAAATGCCCTAATTATAATGAGGTCCCAAAAAAAATCAATGATGATGATGATGATGATAATAATAATAATAATAATAATAATAATAATAATAATAATAATAATAATAATAATAATAATAATAATAATTTTACAAAAGAAAGAGACTTGGGTTACCAAGCAGGAGAAGGGGGCTACTACTTTGTTGTTTCATATTTTTCCTTATCTCAAACAATCATAAGCAAACAACAATATTTGAGAATTAAAAAAAAAAGTTTTTATTTGTCTTAAATTTTAAATTCTCAACCCTCTTAAAAAAGAGATTTTTTCAATTAAAAAATAAAAAAAGTAATGAAACTTTTTTTGGTAATAAAAGGGGCCTAGGCCCAAGAAAGAAAAAACATTCTATAAAAAATTTTCCGTGTTCTGGCCCAATAGGCCACATCAACCTAATAGCAAACAATAGTTACCATCATGACCAAAAAAAAAAAAAAACCAATAGTTACCATGATTTAGTTTTTGGCATAACAAAAACTAGGTTTGGACATCTAATTACTATATGATCAAAATGAATAATGATTTGATTTTATGTAACTTTATGAAATTATTCCAGCATATATGTCAAGTTACCTAGTAAAATTATTTTAACCTAGTTTATTAATTAATATATTACTCAATAAATTGATCTCATGATTATATATATGCACGAGTCTGAGTTATTTGAATTTGTTTAATAAATTAAATAAAATACTATGATATGATGTACTTGCATTGGTATATCACTCATTAAGATAATATAAATCTTATTTAAGCAAAATAAATGCAGAATTTCTAATAAGAACAACTAATTCTTACATCAGATTCATCTTCTTATTACAATAATGGAAACAAATTAAAAAAAAAAAACTCAATAATTTGTGGATTAAATAAAGTTCTATGGTTCTCTTCAAACACAACTTATATTGCCCTCATAGCCAATTTGTGCTTGCTTCATGCTCCAAGCATTTAATTTTGAAATTTGTATAGTTTGAATCCCATTATTAAATACAAAAAGATGAGCATTTTTATCTATAGCCAAAGAAGGATAAACCCTACTGGTGATACAAATTCTCCCTTCATCTCCAAAACTTTCAACAATAGAGTGGTCAATCTGTATAGCAAGAATATATAAGAATATGCCTTTCCACTCAAATCAATTAAGTATTATACTTATGATGGTAGATAAAATTATATAAATAAGTCAACTTGCTCTATGATTAAGAAAATTGAGAAAAAAGTGTATTTTAATTAGAACCAAAGCAAATTTTCAACTACATTGCTATGTTTTTTTCAAAAGACTAGGCAGTTTTTAAATATAAAAAAAAATTGACAATACAAATGGGTTTGTCCATTTTTATTTACATAACTGCATTGCCAATCTTTTTTAAGAAGAAAAAAAAAACGTATCAATAAGCATTGATTAGAATTATTTAGCATATCTGAATATTTAGTTGATTAGAATTATACTCTAACATGATTGTTTGAAAGATGACTATAGATCAGATTAGACATTTAAAAAATAGCATGAATGCTATGAACCATGCATTGAGATACACACAAATAGACATACCAAAGTTCTAAGAGAAATTGTTTTTTGAGTAGGATCTATGTCAAAGAAAGTTCCATATGTAGTTTTATCAATGTCATCTCTTAATGAAGACCTGCATAAGAGTAGAGAAAACATATTGTTCTGGGTTATTTTAAACTTAGAATGAAGTAAATTCAGAAGCATATATAATACAAGGAAAAGTATAGGGTACCAATATATTATTTGCCAATTTATTGTCAATAATAATTAATTATTATATTTTAAACACATGTATAAAGAGACACATCCAGAAAATATATATATAAAGACACTTCCATTAGACACAGCCATAAAAAAGACATTTTTGTTAGACACATCCACAAAGACACTTACGTTAAATACAGTCATAAACAAGAGTTGGCAGAAGTTGGCAGAAACACTGTTGGTAATGTAGCGGGATTGATAATACAATAATAAACAAAAAATACCTGCTTTGATCACTACACATTAGGCCTACATATCTATTTGGAGCTTTATAGATTTGAAAGAACACTGAAGTTTGCTCTCGGAGATCCTCTGAAGCCAAAGCTAACAAACCAAATGGTCCAATTATGCCACTTCTTGATCCATCTTCTTTTTTGCTACATAGTATTTGTGGATCAACACCCTTTGGATCTAACCATTCTGCACTTTCTACTTCGGATATTTCAAATACCACTTCTACATCAACCTTCACAGTGATGAGAAGGTTCAAAAATAATGATAATTTTGTTATGATGATTTATTATAAAATTTGTCTTTTAAAGAAATATTAGATTATGGTAAAAACTCAGTTACAGTCAATTTTATGTGAAGTTAATAATTGAGAGCCATTGATTTGATTAAATTTTTATCTAACGAGTTATAAACTTCACGTGAAGTTTACTGTACCTGAGTTTCCACCTTAGATTATTTATCTATATAGAAAAATTAATCTAAAAGTTTTAAGAATACTTAGGGATTTAGTTTATCAAATAACGATAAAACTAATGTGTCAATCTTTTAACAGAATTCGATGCGACACTAATTTATCTATTAAAATAAAGTGAATGCTATGGTGCCTAAAAAGTGGTACCAATATACTAAAAAGGGTTAAAAGTTATTATTTAATTTAAAAGATATAAGATTAAATAATTTTTAAAAAATTAAAACTTACTACAAAAAGTAAGTTAGGCAAAATTTAGGCAAAAATTTATAGGCACAATAGAATTGGCCTTAAAATAAAAGGTTAAGAACTAATTTGATAATTGAAAATTTTTTAAAATATTCGACTAAAATTTCTTAAAATAATTGATTTGGAAAATGTATGACCAATTAATTTGTTATAACTTACCTGTGATGCAACGATGCCGGAGACTTGAAGAGTTGATCCACTAAGGAGGTTTTCTTTAGTAATGCTAACTTGTTTATCATGTAATTTTTCAACCTCTTCAATTGGCCATTGCACCAATCTCTTCCCACTTTTATCAAGCCAAATTTGCCTTGGAATTGACTACAACAAACATAGCAAAATTAAGCAACAACCATCATTTACCTAAATGGCTTGTTAATTAATTGCATTTTACCTTTTAAACTTTACATCATATACATTTTAGTCCTTAAACATAAAAACATAAACTTCTATAAATATCCATTTGACCTAAAATAAGTGTACTATATTCATAAAAATTTTGACTCCTTAGACTAAAAATGAGTAATAAAAAAAAGGGTAAAGTATATTTTTTGTCCCTGAAGTTTGACAAAAGTTTTAAAAATACCCTTAAGTTTTATTTTATTTCAATTTTATCCCAAAAGTTTTCGATTTGCATCAAATATACTCTCGATGGCTAAATTTTCAAAAAATTTAAGACCAATTTAACAATAATGCATGAAAATTATGCTTGATTTGTTTGTGTTGAGGGTTGTTCTTATGAAATTGTTGTTGAATTGGTCTTAAATTTTTTGAAAAATTAGCGGTCGGGGTATATTTGATGCAAATCAAAAACTTTTGGGACAAAATTGAAACAAAATAAAACTTATGAGTATTTTTGAAATTTTTATCAAATTTAAAGACAAAAAATATATTTTACCCTAAAAAAAAAAGTCAACTAAAAATAAAAAATATTAAATACCTGTATACCAGCCCATCCTTTTTGAATATCATCTTGTGTAGAATCAGATTCATTCACCCATCCCCACAATATTCTCCTGTTCTTAGCATAATCAAAAAATGATTTGGAAGCATAAAATTTACCATAATCATACCTTAAATCTGAACTTGTTCCTGTGAATTTAACATCAGGAACAAAATTTTCATTGTCACCAAAGACATTATAGTTTCCAAGAAAATAATAGTCATGTAACCTACTAAGATAACTTATCTTCATTACATGCCTAACAAAATTAGGATCTTGATGATCAAAAGATGTATCTACTCCATTTTCGCCTTTGATCAACACCGGAAAGAAGTCCGGACACTCGCAAACTCCGGTGTTATCCGTCGCGAAAAACGGCCTAGAATCCACTTTCCAATCAACAAAATCCTTACTATGGTACAAAATAACCTTCCCTTGATCACCATTTTGAGCACCAATAACTACCCTCCATTTTCCATCATTTCCAAGCCAAGCAGTTGAAGGGTCTCTAAAATTGTTCAACTCAACACCAATTGGTGGTTTCATCACAGGGTTTTGAGGGAGTTTGATCCATTCCCTTAAGAAAGGATCTGATGCATTCTTTGGAATAGCCAAGTTTTGAACTTGGTGTTTGTTTTCATCAATACCTGTGTACAAAATAAAAGGCTTTTCGCCTCCTTCGAGTATGGTGGCTGAACCTGACCAGCAGCTATTGATGTCGAAAGGCTCGCTCGGTTCGATAGCATTGTTTAGATGAATCCAATTGATGAGATCATAGGACACAGAGTGAGCCCATACAATTCTGTCCCCAAAGGTTGCTGCATAAGGATTATGCTGGTAGAAAAGGTGGTAAACACCTTTATAGTACATTGGTGCTGCCATAGGTACATCAAACTTTAGTAATGATCATAAATTTTGGTATATTATAAAGTCAAACTAAGTTTCATTGTGTGCTTACCATTTGGATCTGCAGAATGAAGGCATTGATTTACAAATTTTCCTCAACAAAAACATGTCAAATGAAATAAAGAAAATATATAATTAGATGATCAATGATTTATAACAGAGAGGAACAGAACAGAACAGAACAGAACAGAACAGAATACAACAGTGAAGTAAGGCCTATAAATAAATAAATAAACTAAAGCATGTTCAATTTAAAAAGATTAGTTCATAAATCATAAAGCATGGTTGGGGGATAATACCGTTCATCCAATTTTTTGGTGGCTGAAAGTGATAAGAAGTTCGATATGGTTGATTAATAGAAGAAGAACTAATAATGTTATCTGGGAATGCTTCAATTCTGTTTCCATTTTGCAGGATAAAAAGAAACAATGCAAGTAACATTAGTGTTGCAAAGTTCTTCATCATGAATATTGTGAAGGAGAACATGAATTGGTTTGATTAATTAAGAACTTGTATTGTATATATATATGCAGAGTGCATCTTATTAATAATGGACTAATTAATATATTCACAAAACTTGGAAGAACATGTGTGATGGACATAATGATCATGGGACAAATCTAAAATCAAATATAGTTTCTTAAATCTAAACCCACATGCGTGACCCTGTTCTAAGTTTTTTTTCCAACGAATCTTTTCCCTGAAGGATCACTTGAAGACAATATTAAATGAATAATGACAAAGACTCAAAAAAGTCTAAAGGTCTTTTGGTTAAAAATATAAGAAGAAATATCAAGGTCTTGCTCATTTCTTTAATTTATTTTGCTTTAGTTATTTTATATGTATTATTGCTCCTTTTATTTATTATTTATTTTTAAGCAAAGAATTGTATAATTGCATGCTTTGAAATTTGAATTAATTTTGGTGAGCAAGGGTCATAATACAGAGTTATTTATTCAATAATTTAATTTTATAGTTAGTTAATATTAGTCATTTTTTATTTGAATTCTAAAAACTTTTAACTTTTAGAAGATTCAGAGTTTAAAATTTATAATTTAATAATTTAAAATTTAGAATTAAAAATTTAGAATTTATTATTTAACAATACTTTTTGAATTTAAAAATAAATAAAAATATTACTAAAATATAAAAAAAATGACTTTAAATTTAACATTTTTAAAGTATTGCTAACACTATTTAATTAGCATAGACACCATAATTGTAAGTACTATGTACTTCACCAATCTTAAAGTATATCATCTAGATATAGGTAGAGAAAAAGTGAAAACAGCAAAATACACTTACATCAATGTAAAATTGACAAACTTGCATCATCAATAATTTTGTATAGAATCATATAAATTATGTGTAAAAACGAGTATTAAAAATGTGATCAAATAATTCATTTTTTATATACATTTAAGAACATTACAGTTAGTTAGTTGATTTAAATTATGGGCTTACATGAAATAGGAGTATGTATGTATTACATATGTATCTTTTCACTTGGTAAATATGTAACTAAGTTTTTACAGCTTCTCACGTTGCATTGTGAGACATCTTCTGGAATTCAGTTTCCTTTTTCAGATAGAGTGGCTATGAGGTCGGCCTGAGCCTTCTCGAGGGCAGACACCAGGTTTTCAGGTTTCCTCCCACCAGCCTGGGCAAAATTGGGCCTTCCTCCGCCGCCACCGCCACATAATTTTGCTATCTGTCCAATAAATTTACCAGCTTGAATCCCCAGATTGACGACCCCCGGAGTAAAAGCAGCCACCAGACTAACCTTCCCTTCACCTGGGCACGAGCCCAGTACAATGGCTGTTGGATCTGGTAATGTTTCCATTAAATATTCCGCAGCACTTTTAAGTGACTCAGGATCAGTATCGTCCAAGCACTCAACCAGCACCCTGAACATTTTTTACAAGCTATAAATAGATATCATACACGTCGAGTATTGCGGGGAAAAGATCATTCGCGTCTACCCAACCATCAAATAATTAAAGAACATCTCTATTTCTAGGCTGCATTTTGATGGATATTTGTCTCTCTAAGACAGAATAGAAGATACATGTATTATCAATACTTGTTGAAAGTGAAGAACAAATAATATTCATGTCCTCTTTCTGTCTCAAGAGATAGAATACAAAAAGCAGCCTACATGCTACTACAAAATTATCACCATATATGGAAGTATACATGCACAAGGAAATTCTCTAAAGACTTGAGTTCTAACCATATCTAAGCATCCATAGAAAATAATACACAAAGTGAAATAAAATAAGGTGATGCAATTAATTACTTCTGCTTAATTGATTATAATTTTTTGGCTATGACATGAAAATTTTTCAAGTGGAAGACGACTCTGTATCAGACACATCTTTTTCTTTTTCCATGAGTTATATTCATTAGTTAGTACCTTAGCATTATATTATAGAATGTAATGAACAGGAAAGAAATATTACCTGTACTGTTCTGATTTTCCCACCAACAATGTTTTGCCGGCAATAACCGAAGCCTTGTAGACTGCGGCTTTGGCACGCAAGGCAGAATTTTCATTTCTGATTGCTCGCAACTCTTCTAGAAGGTTTTCTATCCTCGTCACCACTTCTTCGGGTTTAACCTTCATATCGTAAGGTTAAACATAAAACATCGAGACTAGTAGAGATAAAAAATGCCAAAATAGAATATTAACTTCGCAAAACATTGGCAACATTATTATGAGAACTCAGGATCATGAAACATACTTTGAGAGTGGAACATAACTGCTTCAGATAAATATCTCGAGCATTGACATATTCAATAAAAGCTCCCCCAGCAACAGCTTCTATACGCCTGATTCCAGAAGCAATACCCTGCTCTGATATTATCTTAAAACCACGAATTTCAGAAGTATTACTGACATGAGTTCCGCCACAAAGTTCCATTGATACACCAGGAACCTCTACAACACGAACCTGCAATACAACCAATTAGAAAACCACAAGAGCCTGCATAAACATCATATCAGCTGGATAAATAATGACATACATATATGAATATATTCTACTTCCCTTTTTAATTTTTACGGAGAGATTGATAATCTGTTTGGTCATTAGGATTTAAACTTTATTCATAGTTTCATTTCTTACGCAACAAGATGCTCTCACAGAGGATCTTCCGATACTAGTATATCACTCAGCTTTACATTATTCACTATCAAGGTCCATGTGCCAGTGGACAGGACGTAGAGAGGGGGATTAAGTCTTGATGTATCGACAATAGACAGGGGAGTTGTAGTCAGAAGAAATTAAGATCCCTGAGAAATAATTGCAACATATCCCTAAAAATCTAGGTTTAAACATCTGAAAATATACACTTCATGATATGCATATCTCCTCAGAAAAAACAAAGCATAAGATGGTAAAATTTTATGTCATATGTGTATGGAGTAATTCTAACCTCTTCTCCATATTTTTCTCCAAACATTGCAATAGCTCCAGCACGCTTTGCATCAGCAAGTGGCATCACTTTGGTTTGAAGAAGTATTCCTGCTTCAATCCATTCATTTATTAGCCCTTCAATTTCTCCAAGCTCACTGTCAAGAAGTGGTCGGTGGAAGTTGAAATCAAACCTCAAACGTTCAAATGCCACCAAAGAACCAGCTTGTGAGGTTTCTTGACCAATCACTTTCTTTAGTGCTGCTTGTAATAAATGAGTAGCAGTATGATGATCCTGCAAAGCACCAAATATATTTGCTATCAACATGAACCACACTTGGAATTTGAAAAACTAACGTGATACAAGGATGTGTCTGTGTGACATTGTAGTGAGTTATAATACACCAAATTGGTTAATGAAATGAGAAAGTCAACAGTTGTTATACCTTAGCTCTCTGCCTCAGCTTTACATCCACTGCTGCTTCAACTTCCTTGCCAACCTCAACAACTCCCTTACGAACAGTACCCTTGTGAACAAATATGTTACCTAAAGACTTCTGAACATCTGTTATCTCCACAACAGCTTTTGGTTGATTTTCACCCTCTACAACATAAATAAAACCATGATCTCCAATTTGTCCCCCTGATTCAGCATAAAATGGAGTCTTGTTCAGCAAAATTTCCACGTTACTCCCTTCACTAACTTGTGCAGTTGGATCACCATCTATCACTAGGCTTTGTACAATTGCTTTAGCATAAAGATTGTCATAGCCTATAAATTCAGTGTCAGGTAAATTTTCTGCAATATTTGCCCCGTTTCCCATGGCAAGTTTGACATTATTGTGTGCAGCTTGAGATTGACGCCTTTGCTTCTCCATCTCCATATCAAAACTATTTATATCAACACTCACACCACGTTCTTCAGCCACTTCTTTTGTTATTTCAACAGGGTATCCATAAGTATCATACAAAAGAAATACGTCTTCGCCAGTCAAGCAAGGTGCAGTTCCATTTTGCTCAGCATTTGACAAAGCATTAGCAAGCTTCTCTTCAAGCAACTTTTCTCCTCTCTCCAATGTTTGTACAAAACGAAGCTCTTCTCTCTTCAATTCCTCAAAGATATAGTGTGATCTACTCCTAACATCGGAATCAATGTTGGTGCTTAGTTCCACAACTTTCTCGGCAATAATTGGTAAAAATGCTCCTTCAAGGTCTCCCATACCATCACCTGTTATACCAAGCAACCTGCCTGTACGAACAACCCTTCTAATAAGCCGTCGAACCACATAACCTCTCCCAACATTTGATGGGGCAACACCATCAGAGATGAGAAATACAATTGCACGCATGTGATCACCTATAATCTAGGATAAATTGGAGAAAGAGAAGACTTAGATTAAAAGTTTTAAGAAACACAACCGTAAGTTCAAATAAGCTATATTTAAGACAGTACAACAGTCTATTGAAAGATAGTCACATTACCTTCAGATTCCTTTTTGTCTGAACGTCAGCAGTGCCATATGAAACATTTGCCAATTTAGAGGCCTTCTCTATGATGGGGAATATTAAGTCAGTTTCATAGTTATTTGGAACCTGCAGAAAACACAGAATATATATGCTGAAAGATATTAGAAGCATTGCAGTGATAACTGATAAGCATTAGCCGGGCCTTAGAATGCTTCTATATATGAATGGGCCCTTTTACAACAATGCAAATCGATATATACCTTTTGAAGGATGCGAGCCATGCGTTCTAGTCCAAGCCCTGTGTCTATGTTCTTCTGCTTTAGAGGTTCAAGGGAACCATCATCTTTTTTGTTGTACTGCATGAATACTAGATTGTAGAACTCTATAAACCTCGAATCATCACCAAGATCCTGCCTTAACACACAACCCAGCCCACAAATATAAGAGTTAAATATTTTCATTGAAGTGATTTTCAGTCAGTTAATCTCAAACTACCACATACGTACAGCATCAAAGTATCCCCTTTCAGGATGAAAATCATAATAAAGTTCCGAGCAGGGACCACAGGGACCTGTCACTCCACTGGTCCAGAAGTTGTCCTCTTTACCCAACCTCTTTATACGCTCCAATGGGACACCCACCTGCAAATAAATCAAGACTAATGCTTCTATAGACTCAATGCACTTGATTAAAATGGCAATCGGAAACTTACATCTAGCTAACACTTAAAAAGCAGTGGCTTGGCTAACCTCATTAGACCATAGCTCAAAAGCCTCATCATCGTCTTCATAAACACTAACCCACAATCTGTCCGCTGGCAAACCAAACCTAAAAGTAATTTAAAGACATGATAAATCTGGTTCTGTCAAATGCAGATTTAAAATAGTAATACTAATAGCTTTTCATTTTTTGCAAAAGGAACAATATATAGGCGCATTACAGTCAGTTTGGAATTAACTATAAGCACAAACAAGGCTGGGAAAAGAAGAATAATTAACAACTATTAAATAAAAAAATGCATGACAATATTCAGATGTTATGGAAGCATAACAAACCAAGTCCTTGCTTCAAAGCAAAACTTCTCACATAAACATAAACAGAAGTATGATATGCAAGCAGGCAAGGTCAGACTATGAAAAAGATGCACTAATGCTTACTCTTTGGTTGAAAGCTCCCATGCCCATACAATTGCTTCCTTTTTGAAGTAATCACCAAAGCTGAAGTTTCCAAGCATCTCGAAGAAGGTATGATGTCGAGCAGTGTGGCCAACATTCTCAACATCATTAGTACGTATGCACCTTTGAGCAGTAGTTGCACAAGGTACCTGCCTTGGAACCTAAGGATACCGCAAATTGGGGTGCGTGTGAAAGAGAATTCGTATGGATTTTGAATCAATGAAGATAAATTCTTGTGTGCTCCTGGAGCAAAGAAACATCTATATATATACCACGTATGTTCATTAATAAGCTATAAATGTTTCTAAAGAAAGCTGCTGAGCATACAAATTTTTCTCGAACAAATAACAGTAAAGAAAGATGGAAATACACGAGGGAGGGCCAGACCTTCCCGAGGAATATAGGCTTGAATTGTAGCATTCCTGCGATTGTTAGTAGAACAGTGGGGTCATCCGGGATGAGAGACGAACTAGGAAGGACCTTGTGGCCGCGGGAAGCATAAAACTTCAGGAATCTCTGCCGTATAGAATCCCCACTCGCTAAATTATCAAATTCCTTCTCCTTCTCTGCTAGCGGTTGGGCCTGTGATGGTGATGCTGCTGCTGCTACTATTGCTGACTCAAACATAAAAAACACAAGAAACTCAATGAATGCTTACTACAATCATATTAATTCAAGATACCAGTACAAAGTTTCAAATAGAAGACCTACCTGAATGTGCCATTGGAAACAAGGAATTATCAATTGCGAAGGGAGGGGATCTGGGCATGTATTTAGACTCAACTAATAATCCGACATTAAACTAAAGATGCGCTTTAACTTATTGCTAAACAAATGAAAACTAAATCAAATCTCTTGAAATTTGAAATTATAAGAAATCCTATCCGTTACCATTAAAGAAGATCCTACCCGGCTAAAGGTTTTATGGCCCTATACTTAACGCATATGTTTACAAACAAGATAATATAGTCAACCAAATTTTCATTAAAACGAAGTCAACAATTAATTGTAGAACATATTAGAAATTCTAACCTAAAGAACCCATGAAAAGCTTTAAATAAAGCTTACCTGATCCAGTCCTCGTGCTTGTGAATGCACGAAAGGGTGTGAGACTGTGAGAGAAAGAGGGTATGGCTCCTGCTACAATGCCAAAATCGCCAGAGCCTGCACCGGTGGGAATGGCGCGTTTCCATTTTGGATGCAGGAAGAGTGGATTCCGAAGCTGAACCGCCAATCCTTCCATGCCACTGCCACTCAATTTTTTGGCTCCCTCTCTCCCTTTGAATCAGCACGTAAATATCTTAGAACATAACCAAGCTCACCCTCAGTCGTCAGTTTAAGCACATCAATACAAGACTCTCTAACAACATAGAGAGGAGCTGAATTCTAAAATTTTGAACAAGCATGCACACTCAAAACTCCTACCAAAGCGAACACAACATAGCTTCGCAAATCAGAAATCATAAAAAGACAACGTGCTTATATAAAAATTCAACTACGGAAGCAGAACAGAACCTCAAGCGGCGGAATGAGAGAGGAGTGCGGCTGGGGCAGCAGAACGGCGGAACGGAAGAAGAACCGGTTGACGAATGCAGCGGCGGAGGGGAACCGAACAGGCTCAAGTGGCGGAGGGGGCGAGCGCGAACAGAGAAGGGAGTAGAATCTGAATTGGTATCGGAGATAAGAGTGACGTCAGTGCTGGGAACTGGGAAGGTGGGATAAAATTAACGTGGATAAGAATTTATTATTATTATTATTATTATTATTATTATTATTATTAATTTAAAATAAGTACGGATTAATTTTTGAATAAAGTAATTATTTTTTCATCTTTTTAAAAAATATATTTTTTTTAACTGATAAAAATTTGGATAGACTTTTTACAAAAAATTTCTAAGCATAAAAATATTTTTTCCTTTTGGGATAAAATCAAATTGGTTTTCTATTACTTGTGTCTCTTATTTCAACCTCCGTTCTATCACCATTTCTCATAAATTCATGATATGACTCATGAATTTGATCATTTTATAGTTTTTGCAACTTTGTATATCTATCTTATTATTGTAGATAGGTAGTAAGGTGTTCTTTTTCCATTCATCTGACATCTTCTTTGACCTTAAAATATCATTAAAAAACTTGGTTAATCAATTGGTGTCTTTCTCTCCAAGGTCCTTCCAAACTTCAATAAGAATATTATCGGGTCCTACTGCACTACCAGTTTTCATCTGCTTTAGAGTCTTTTTTACCTCGAAGTCTTGAATTCTTTGATAGTAGTCAAAGTTTTGATCTTCTTCCCTCGTGCATAACGCACCAAGGTTCGGAAGAATCTTCTGTCCTTCATTAAATAACTTGTAGAAGTGGTTCTTCCACCTTTCATTGATCTTCTCATATTGAGACAAAACCTCTCCTTCTTTATCCTTTATGCATTTAACATGATCCAAGTCTCTCGTTTTTCTTTCACGACTCTTTGCGATTCTATATATGCCTTTGTCTCCTTCTTTTGTGCTTAAAGACTGGTAGAGCCCCTCATATGTTCTTGTTCTTGCTTCACTTACAGCCGCTTTTGTCTCTTTCTTAGGCGCCTTATATTTTTCTCAATTATTTGCATTGCGGCACAAAAACCACTCTTTAAAGCACTCCCTTTTTACCTTTATATTTTCTTGTATACTCGCATTTCACCAGTAGGACCCCTTATCTTTTGGTCCTATTCCTCTAGATTCACCAAAACTTTGTTTTGTTGTTCTTCTAATAACTTCTGCCATCTCCCTCTACATCTCCTCTGCGCTTCCATCTCCTTCCCACTTTGCCTCTTCTCCTACCTGTCTTAGGAAGCTTCTTTGTTCCTCACCTTTCATCCGCCACCACCTTGTTCTTGAGTTCTTCGTATGATGTTTTTTTCTCAATTTTCGCTCAACGCAAAAATGCATGACAAACATTCTATGTTGTGTTATTAAACTCTCTCTCGAAATAATTTTACAATTAATGCAAGATTTTTTGTTGACTCTCCTCAACAAGAAGAAGTCGATTTGAGAGCTTGTCATGACACTCCTATAGGTTATAAAATGTTTGTCTCTCTTTTTAAAACATGTATTTGTGGTGAGAAGATCAAAAATTGAGGAAAAGTAGTTTTACTCTCGGTATTGACCACCTCGAAACTATGACTTCCGTAAATACTTCCATACCAGTCACTTCTCTTCCAACATGGCCATTTAAATCGCCTCCTAAGAAAATCTTATCTCCCGAAGATATGTCTTGGACCAAACTCTCTAGATCCTCCCAACATCTTATCTTGTGTTGCTCGTTCGAACCCACTTGCGGTGCATAGGCACTAATCACATGAAAAGTACCTTCTTCCACCACAAGTTTGATAGAGATGATCCGATTACCCACCTTCTTGACATCTACTACGTCATTCTTCCACTACTTATCCACGATAATACCTACCCCATTCCTATTCTTCACCTTTCTTGTATACAAAAGTTTGAAATCGGAGGTATCCAACTCTCTAGCCTTCGCGCCGACCCATTTTTTTTCTTGTAGGTATGATGTTAATCTTCCTCCTTGTCATGGTATCCACCACCTCCATGGATTTTCCTGTTAGAGTGCCTATATTCCATGTCCCAAATCTCAATCTTATATCGCTCTGACCTTTACCTTTATTTTTTTCTTTGTGAATTAGCTTATTTACTCTCGTCTGTCACGAAAACGTGGGAACCCTTACTCATTTAACATTACACCCGGGCACCGATGCAGCAGCTCTTGCTCATTTGACATTATACGCGAGCCATACAACGCGTTGCTTCCGGACAATGACCTAGCTTTAGTGCAATAACGTCTTTGATCCATATCATGAAGATTCGACTAAGTTTTTATGTTGGCTGTCGAAAGCTTAACACATCCCTCCTCTTTTATCCGGATTTGGAATCAGCTATGTACCGCAAGTGTAGCATAGGTGGAGTTAACAATTATCAAATTAACAAGTTCACAATAACAGTTAAAGCAATAAACAGAAAATAACTGAACAATTAAAACAAAGATCAACACAGTAGAAAAATTACACCAAATTAACAAATTATAATAAAGTATAAGAACATCAACAACACCAATTAAAATTTAAAAGAAAACAACAATAGTAGAAACAACTAAAAGTTACACAGCAACAACACCAACAATTATATCACAATAACACAATAAAAAGTTACACAGTAGTAGCAAATTTTTTCAAAGATTAACAAGAATTATCAAGGTTTCAGCACAGTACAACAAAATAACAAAATAGAGTACAACACAGCAGCAGTGAACAGAGCTAATCATTCGACAATTCAATCTGAGTAACACTAGCAATAGCAGAATCTTAAACCGAAGAATAGAGAATTAAGAACAAAAAAAAAAAAAGCGAATAACCAAATCTAAGTAGCACTAGCAGAATTGTAAACCTTCGTTCTAATGTCTGAGCAATCTGAGCAGAGGGGCAGAAGCGCGACGGAGACGAAGGTCAGGCAACGAGCACGACTTGAAGACAGTGGTGGGTTGGAAGAGCTGCGACTGAGCAAACGAAGTGCAGACTCCAAGATGCCGAGCTTGAGGAAGAAGCTGTGTGGGTTGAAAACTTTGAGCACTACAACCAGACGAAGACGGTGGTTCCTGAGCGCGACAGATGATAGCAGGAGCGCGACGGAGCAGACAAAGACCAGGGACTGACGCCGAGCTCGAAGAAGAAGGTGCGATTCTTGAATGAGGAAGAAGAGCGGACAACCAGACGACGACTGCGTTATCCAGAGCACGATGGGCGGTGGCAGTCCTTGCGCCGGTGGTGGAGAAGCTATGTTTCAGGGTTTTAACTTTGAGGTTTGTGAATTTTGAACTGCAGAGAAGGGGAAGGAAGGGATTCTTCTCTCTCTCTCTCCCTCCCTCCCTCCCTCCCTCTCTCCCCCAGCATTTTTTGTAAACCAATCGGATCCCGATTAAGTCCAACTGATCGGTTCCCGGCCAGTTCAGTGGTTTATAAACGGTTTTTAAAATAGTAAATTTTTCCTTAAGACCAAACTCAGAGATGTTCGATTCACAGATGGACTGGTTCAACTGATCGATTTGGTCTGGTTTTTAGACTCATGGTGATTACAGATTAGGTTTCCATGACATCGTTCGCTAGGTTTTTTTTTTTTTTTACATAAAACACATAACCCGGTCCGGGTTTTATAAATCAGTCGGGTCACCAGTTCTCAACAAAACCGGACAGGTCAATTCGGATTTTTTTGAGTCTAATGCAGGGACGGTTTAACGAGTGGCTCAACCCAATCAAGTGACTAAGTGATCAGGTTTCCAGTCAAATCGAGCAGATCGAGTTGGATTTAATAACTATGGAGGTAACTACTAATTTAGTATCCAAAAGATTCAAATGCTGATAAAAAAAATCTTAAAAGATGTTATGGACAAAAAATTCCTAAAAACTAAAGACCTGGAAAAGTGTTGGAAAAATTCAAGTTGTTTACTTTTCAATAAAAAAGATAGTGGTGAATATTAAGGTTGGAACCAGTGGCATTTGATGACATTAAGAGCTTTGGAGAAATAACCAATGTGTTGAGATTGGTCAAGTTGATAGATAATGAGTTATTTTACCACTCACATTATATTAATGTTTTTAAGTTAAAATCTTCTTATCTTTATAATTGTAAATTATCTTGCTTTCATTATTTTATTATGTACAATTCCTTTCATTGATACCATAGCAAAGACCTTTCTTAATAGATTTGACATGCTTTTAACCAGGACACAATATAAATTAAATTAAACAGCTTTATACAATATATCTATGTAAAATGGTGTATCATTCTCCAAATTATTCTTAGCAATATTGCTTCAAAGTTCAAACAATTTCAAACAATCACTTTCACTGTTGAACAAACTTTGCTCGCTTCATGCTCCAAGCATTTAGTTTTGAGATGCAAACATTCTGTTTTCCATTGTTAAAGACATAAAGATGAGCATCTTTTTCAGTAGCCAACAAGGGATAAACTCTGTTTGTGATACAAACTCTTCCTTTCTCTCCAAAACTCTCTATAATCGACCCATCAATCTACATAACAAGAACACAAAGAGGAGTTATATATTAAATAAAAATAGTAATTTTACACGTACATCTAATTATGTAATGCTATATTAATAAAAATAATTATTTTTTACATTGATCGTATAAATGATTATCTAAAATAATGAATATAATTAGATAATTATATAAAATATTTTTCACTATCAGTATATCAAAAAAACATAGTAACATACGTACCAAGGTTCTAAGTGAAATTGCTTTGAGATTGGAATCTATGGCAAAGATAGTTGCATATGTGGTTTTATGAACGTCTTGCCTCAATGAAGACCTGTAAATAAATTGCAGAAAACAAAAATAAAGAGAATAATTCAATCTTAAACATATGAAAACAAAAAGTTGTAAATGTTCTATGTGCTCTCTAATAAAAAATACAGAGAATAAAATTGTCCCTAAATATTTAAAATAATAAATAAATTTCGTCCAACACAATTCAAAAATTGATAATACATTTATTCTTTTAAAAAAATTTGACACATGTGTACCAAAATTTAGTTGGGACAATAGGATAATTATTATTAATTAACCCAGTAAGATCAGTGCATTTATTTTGTATTCATTAAATAAAAATATTTAAAATCTTTTACTAATAATAAGCTTATTATATGTTCTAGAAACACATGTTAGCTAAATCATTATTATTAATTAATTAACCTGGTAAGATCAGTGCACATGAGACATGAAAATCCATTGGGAGTTCTAAAGATTGTGAAGAAAATTGCAGTTTGCTCTGTAAGATCCTTTGAAGCTAAAGCCAACAAACCAAATGGGCCTATTATGCCACTTCTTGATGCATATTCTTTATCACTACACACTATTTGGGGATCAACTTCTTTGGAATCTAACCACTCAGCACTTTCCAGTTCAGGTAGTTCAAACACTACTTCTACATCAGCCTTCAAAGACCAAAACACACAAAATAAATGAAATAAGTAATAATCTTTTTGTTAAATATGGAAAATGATTGTTTTATATGGAAGTTTCATTATATGTTAATATGTAAATCTTAATGAGGGCATTGATGGATGGAAAATTTGTACATGGTTACAGTTATACAAAAGAGTCAATAATCTTAATTTTGGAAAAAAAAAAAAGTCTACAAACTTCGCCTTTAAAATTTGGAAAACACAATTATTTGACTTTAAATTACTCATTTTTTTAATTTTGAGACTATTTTATTTTTATATTTTTTTTCGAAACAAAAATAAGTTTATTTTATGAAAAATGATAACGTTATACTCTCATTTTTTTAAAATAGAAAAAGAGAATAGCATTATTAAAATAGGAGTAACAATATCCATTTTCTTATTATATATATATATATAATTTTGACATGAGAAAATTGAAAAAAAAAAAGGCCTTTGATATTTTACATAGTCTAGAAATTCATCAATTTCACAAGAAAAAATTAACAATGCAGGAAATAAAGTGACTTACCTGTGATGCAGTGATACCTGAGACTTGAAGAGTTGATCCAAAAACAAGTTTGTGTGCGAAAATACTAACTTGATTGTCGGAGTCTCTAAGTGTCTCTAACTTTTCTATTGGCCACTGCATCAGCCACTTCCCATTTTCATGAAGCCACACTTGCCTTGGAATAGCCTTATATATATATATTTCAATATTGATGCAAAATTATAATTATCTATGAAATCATACATATTATTGACAAAATTATCTAACTTTTTTAGATTAATTTGTTAATTAAAGTACCTGTAGACCAGCCCATCCTTTAAGAATATCATCTTGTTCTGTATCAAGCTCTTTAACCCATCCCCATAATACCCTTCTCTTCTTGGCATAGTCAAAGAATGACTTTGAAGCATAAAATTCACCATGGTCCAATTTCAAGTCCAAACTAGTCCCTGTAATTTTATTCTCAGCAACAAACTTGTCCTCATCACAAACATACTTACCTACCAAATAATATTCTTGCTGTTTATTTTGGTAACTTATCTTCAACACATGCCTAATAACATCATTAGAATCTTGAACTGAAGAATAATCTAAATCAACCCCATGTTTTGTACCATCAATTAAAACTGGAAAAAAATCAGGGCACTCACACATTCCAATGCCATCAATTACATAGAATTCATGATTATTAGGGCTTAATTTCCAATTAACAAAATCATCACTATGATATAAAATTGCCTTCCCAATATCACCATTTCTAGCACCAACTATGACCCTCCATTTTCCATCACTACCCTTCCAAGCTGTTGTTGGGTCTCTAAAATTTTCTTGTTCAACTAATCCAATTGGGGCAGTGATTATAGGGTTTTGAGGGTGTTTGATCCACTCCCTTAGAAAAGGGTCTTGTGGATTTTTTGGCATAGCTAAGTTTTGAACTTGGTGTTTTGTTTCATCAAATCCTGTGTAGAAAATAAAGGGTTGATTATTGGAGGGGATTATTGTGGTTGAGCCAGAGAAGCAGCCATGAATGTCATAGTGATGAGATGGTTGAAGAGAAGGATGATTGAGGTGAATCCAATTGATTAGATCATAGGATACTGAGTGACCCCATACCATTTTCTTACCAAAGGTTGCTCCATCAGGGTTATATTGGTAAAACAAATGGTAAACTCCTTTGTAGTACATTGGTCCTGCAATTATTACAATCATTAAATCATCATTTAATTTCTGCGTTTGTAAAATGTATATTTCAACTTTTTAGGATATGTGTTTAATATTTACTACACTTATCAAGCTTTCTATTTTTAGTAATGGGGTTGTAGTGGTGTTTTTTAACAATGTGAAAATTTAGTGTGTTTTTTGTTTATATAGATACCATAAATCACAGGGTTAGATTTATAATTTATAATTTTTTTTGTGGATACTATCAGATTTATGGTTTTTAATTTTTTTTAAAACATAAATTTGAGAGTCAAATTCATATTGTAGTGTTAAATTTTTTTTTAAACATACTAATCGGACCCTTCGATTTGTTTGAGAACAAAAAAAAATTATCTCACTACAAATCAAACCCATTAGTTTGTGCATTATAGAAATGTTCTTAAATTTAAAGGTCTGATTTGTTATTTAAAATTAAAAAAATTAAATCTATACGAAAGAAAAACATACCAATTAACTACGTGATACTAAATTACATACAATTTTTTTTTCAATTCTAAAAAAATTTGCCCACTTATCATGCTTAGAGATTAAAAAATTAAAAAATCTAATTGAGGTGTAATTAGAATTAAAATAAATATAATAAAATAATATATTTTTATATAAAATATATATTTTTCAAAAAATAATAACTTTAAAAAAAAATAATTTGATTTTAAAATCATCCTTCAAACCATTATATCCTCACTTCACCTATCACCATCTCTTCAAAACGATGCCATTTCAATAATTATCTTTTAGGGATAATTTAGTCTAAAACTTTAAAATTTAGATAAAATTGACGATTTTAAGACTAAGTTAAATCTTAGGAACGAATTCTAATGCACAAAAAAAAAAATTAGAAATGATTAAAATTTTCTACCTAAATCTTGGAGACCAAAATCGTACTTAATCTTAAACCATACTAACTTTGCTTCGAGATTATAAAAGTATGATTAGAACAAATTAAAAAAGATAACTGAAAGTGAAAGTTCATGTTCTTACCATTTGGATCTGCATAATGAAGCACTCAATTTTCAATAATTCTCATCAACAAAACAAAACATGTCATCACAAGAAAAAAGAAAATAAATTAGAAACAGAAGAAAAACATATACATGTAACATATTTGAATATATATTAATTACCGTTCATCCAATTTTGTTGGGGCTGAAAATGGTAGGAAGTTCTATATAGATGATTTTCATGTATCATTTTGTTGTTCTTGATGCCATTACTGATGATATTTGAGGATGCATTCTCTGATGAATTGGGCTCCATGTTACCCACCTTAAAGGTTAAAGCTAAGGAAGGTCAACAAATTAAAACCTTTATATAGTTAGAAATTAAATTACAATATGTATCTTTCACTTGTTTTTTGTTGTGTGAGGATAGAATCAGTGATGATGAAATAATGAACTTGCAAGTGAAGAGGAATGCAAAACCATTGAGAATTTAACTATATATATACACTCATAGTTATATGCAACTGGAAATTATTTTTATTAATGACTTGACTTCTTGATTGCCAGCAAGTTGGAATTTTTTAATTGAACCATATGCTATGTGGTTATTTTATCACTATTCAAATGGTGTTATTTGGAAATTCTTTTTTATTCTATGAGAAAAATGTTTTCACTCGTCAGGAAAAAAAAAATAATAATACATATGTTTCATTCCTTACAAAAAAATATTTTTGAGTGAATACCCAATTTACCCCCTAACAATTATTTCAAAGGGACTAGGAGGCTTCCAAACAAAAAAAAAAATATCTAATTCGCTCCTTGATCTTTATTTTTATGCTATGAAGCATGGGCACTTCATTGAGTTGTCGTGTCCGCGTGTCAAACACATTTCGGACACGATACTCACCGACACTCGTCTGACACGCGTGTCAGCTATGTGACTGTGTCTAACCGTGTCTTAATAAAAAATAAAAAAATTTTCTCTGGACACGCTGGATACACCTAAATATTATCAAGTGTCAGCGTGTCCAATCTTATTATTAACATATATTCTTAAAATAAATTTAGATATAGTATATATTATTATTTATTAAAAAAATATTTTAAATACTTAATATAATTAAAATAAGACATTAAAAATAATTAAAAAATTTAATTTATATTTTAATATTAATAAAATATCAATATATCATTACGGTTTATCTAAAAAATACTTTATATTTTATATGTATACGTGTCCCCGTGTCAGGTAAGATTTTAAAATTCATGTGTCGGCGTGTCCCGTGTCCGTGTCAGTGTCCATGCATCATAACTTTTATGGGACTGATTAGCCCCTGTGCAAAAAAAAAAAAAAACACTGACACATGGGCTAATTAGTCCCAAAAACGTAAAGTTCAGGACCGAAAAGAATACTTTTTTTTGTTAAGGACCTCGTTGTCTTTTAAGATAATTGTCAGGGATCGTTTATGATTTTTTTTTCTTTTTTGTTAAAAAGAATAAAAAATACTGTTTGCACCTAGAAAAATTTTATTGTTAAAAAAGAAAAAGAAAATATTTTTTTGCTTCTGTAAAAGAACTCCAAATCCCAAATTTCTATAATTTTCGTATGCAATCGTCATGTGGCATTTCACACCGTAATGGACTAACCAAATTTTTTAGCCTTTTAAATTGATACAGTATATTTTTAGACTAATAATAAGACCTGGCCTTTATATATGTTTAAATTTTTATTTTTATTTTTTTTGAAAATAACCTTTATCAATGTTTAATTTTAATGTTATTGTGACATTATTTAATTTATGATCACATTCTTTGCATCTGACATTTTTAAAGGTTTGTAAACGAGGAAAAGAGTAAGACGAAAAAGTTGTGTTGTTTAATTTGAGTGGGAAATATATTATGTTTAGTGCCTTACTTTTTCTACTCAAGGTCTTAAAACAAAATTTTCAAAGCTGATTAGTTGCATCAATCTCTTCTAGGAAAGATCATAAGCCTGTATTTTATGAATAATCCCGAAGACTCAAAAGTCTTCGAGTTGAAAAGTCTTCGAGTTGAAATTTTTATGAGAAATATAATACACTATTAGCTTTTATGTGGCGTAAAGAAATTAGAAATGTTTTTTTTTTTTTTTTAGTTAAAATAATTGTACTATCTATTCTATTTCACTATATATATTGAGTAATACAATAAATTATAAATTCAATTTTCATAAACCTTATAGAGTAATATAATATTTTTCTCATGGTCAATTAAAATGATTTAGTTACTATTAATCTTAGTTGTTATACTTAGCTGTTATATTTTGTCTCTACCCGTTTTTTGTTTTTATATATATATTTATATTCCGTTATGTACTAAACCTCCAACTTTTAAGTTTGATGATATCAAGTATTTTAGAAATCTTGGGTTAGCTTTTGATCAAATTCAACTAAATATTCTATCTGAAGGGGAATTGATGACCGAAACCACCCTATATTATATATACAGAATATTAATTATCACCCAAAATATGGGCCAACATTTTTGGTTATGATTGATGGAATATAAAGGATCTTTTTAAAAAAATTGAAAAGTTTTAATATATGTTTAATTAATATTTAATTTGATTAAATTTTATCTACTCCAATATTTGACAATTTTTTTAAAAAAATATTAGAGAAAAAAACAAGCATATTTTACCCAAATATAAATATAGAGATTTCTTCTCTGGTTCATTGGTTTGGAATGATGGCACAATCAAGTTAGTTAGAAACTTCGTTATAGTGATAGAAAAGATCAAATTTAGAAAAAAAAAATGTATTTAGAGTTTAATTTTGATATATTTATAGTGAAAAATATTTTATATAATTGTGTAACTACAATTATTTTTTGGATGACTATTTATGTGATTAATATAAAAATAGTTATTTTTGCTAATATAGCATTATATGATTAACATGCAAAATACATGTATAAAATTATTTTATACTAAAAATGCATCAAAATTATATTCTTCTAATAATAATTAGGACTGTTAAACGGGTTAGTCCGGCCCATTTAGGCCCGACTCGTTAAACATGTGGGTTAAATGGGTTGGACCGTTTAAATTCGCTTTATTTGCGGGCCATAATTTTTAGCCTGGACCGTTTATGGTCAGCCCGTGGGTTAAACGGGCCAGCCCATTTATTCTTTTATTTTATTTTTTAAAAAATATTTTGACAAAAAATATTACTTTTGTTCATACCATGGCCCAATAAATATGGCCCAGGATCCAAGCAAAGAAGCCCAACCCAAAGGGTTGGCTCTCCCCCAGTACCAGCCTTCATCCCAAGAAGTCGGTACTGAACACGACCTGCTCCAGAGAAGTCGGATACGAGGGTTAGCTGGCAGATAACACTCATTCGAATGAGTAACTACCCCTAGAAACTCTCTAACCACTTCATAGAGCCATATCTTAACCTCCCTAAGATATGGGAACGGTTATCCACCTAAAAAGGTGGCACTACTTCAGCGGTGGTTATTGGTTCACCACTATAAATACCCTGACACCTCTCAGGTATCTCGAAGTCCCAATACTCTCTAACCTGCTCACACTCTTGCTAACTTAGGCATCGGAGTGTCTTTGCAGGTACCACCCCCCATTCTTTCACACGTACAAGTCGGACGGAGGAACACCGAATAACAGATCCACTCGAAAGCCACCTCCTTCATACGTTTGGGCCAACCAACGCCATCCAACCCATTAATCTCCGGTTACCCACCGTAACATTGGCGCCGTTGCCGGGGACCCGAGAGATCAACCAGTGATGGCGGATAGATCCCCTGAAGAGGGTCATGTGGAGACAGATTCTGAACAAGAGAATCTGAACACTGGAAACAATGAGGCAGACCAGACCCTTCACCAGGAAGCCAATGATCAACATAGGGAAGGCACCTCCGGAATCAAAAACCCGAAAGTAAATTCCTCGGAGGGGCGCGAATCAGAAAAAGAAGGACCATCCCACGCAATTGAGCTCATGGGGTTAGTCCACAGTCGCCTCTAGCAGCTAGAACAGGAACGGGAACGACAAAAGGAAACCGAAAAGAACCTAAAAGAGGAGATGGAGCGACGAAAAGAGTTAGAAAGAAAACTCTTAAAGTTAGAATCCTCCCTCAAAGGTCAGAACTCCCACGACGGTAGAGAAGATTCGCCCTTAGGGGAGAAAGATCCTTTTAGCGAGGACATAATGAGGGCAAAAGTTCCGAGAAACTTTAGAAGCCCCGATATGGACCTCTACGACGGAACCACTGATCCAAAGCATCATCTGAGCAACTTTAAAAGTCGGATGTATCTGGCTGACGCTTCTGACGCTACGCGATGCAAAGCTTTTCCGACAACCTTGTCAAAAGCAGCGATGAAGTGGTTCGACAGCCTCCCTCCGAGGTCGATTACCAGTTTTGAAGACCTCTCAAGAAAGTTCTTGATTAGGTTCTCCTTCCAGAAAGATAAAGTAAAACATGCACCAAGTCTCCTGGGAATAAAACAGGAGGTCGGGGAGTCCTTACGGGCCTATATGGAAAGGTTCAACAAAGCATGTTTGGAGATTCAAGACCTGCCTACCGAGGCAGTCATCATGGGGCTAGTCAATGGTCTTAGAGAAGGTCCCTTCTCACAGTCCATATCAAAAAGACATCCCGCCTCTTTAAGTGATGTACAGGAAAGAGCTGAAAAGTACATCAATATGGAAGAAAATGCTAGGCTAAGAGACCCGAGTTGGCGACCTGGTCACCCTCCCTCAACGAAAGAGAGGGAGAGGGAAGCTAAGAAGAAGGAAGAACTCGGCCTCGATAGGCCAAGAAAATATCACTCTTATACTCCACTGAAAGTTCCTGTAGTGGATGTATACAGAGAAATTTGCAACACCGAAAGGCTGCCTCCTCCCAGGCCCATTAAAAATAAAAGAGGGGGGAGCCGCGGTGATTACTGTGAGTACCATAAGATATATGGGCACTCCACAAAAGACTATTACGACCTTAAAAATGTGATAGAAAAGCTGGCCAGAGAAGGTCGGCTTGACAGATATCTCATAGAAAGGTCGGACAGTCATGGAAAAAGAAAGCGAGATGATGTGGAGAGAAGAGATCCACCACCACAAACTCCGGAGAGACATATCCATATGATCTCAGGAGGGTTTGCGGGAGGGGGACTCACAAAATCATCTCGCAAAAGACATCTCAAGAGAGTTTACCAGGTCGGAGAGGGGTCATCCGACCTTCCAACCATTTCATTCACAAAGGAAGATGGGCGAGGAATAATCCCTGGGCACGACGACCCAGTGGTAATTACCATGATCCTGGCAAATGCCCATCTCCACAGAACACTAGTAGACCAAGGAAGCTCAGCGGACATCCTCTTTAAGCCCGCTTTCGACAAACTAGGGTTAGATGAGAAAGAGTTAAGAGCCTACCCCGACACCTTGTACGGATTAGGCGACACGCCAATAAAGCCACTAGGATTTTTGCCCCTCCACACCACCTTTGGAAAGGGGGAAAAATCAAAGACTCTGAGTATAGACTTCATAGTCATCGACGTGGGGTCGGCTTATAATGCTTTAATCGGCAGAGCTACCCTTAATCGACTCGGAGCGGTGGTATCGACACCCCACCTCTGCATGAAATTCCCGACCTTAGCGGGATAGCAACGGTGAGGGGAGATCAGAAGTTGGCAAGGAAATGCTACAATGAAAGCCTAAACCTGAGAGGAAAAGGCAAAGAAGTTCACACAATAGAGCTCGGTGGAGCAAGGATTAAAGAAGAACTGTGACCACGACCCGGAGGAAAAACCGAGGAGATTCAGGTCGGAGAAGAGGAAGGAAAAAACACTCACATAGGAACCAACCTGGGGGAAACCCTAAGACAAGAGTTGACTAAGCTCCTCAGAGATAATTCCGATCTCTTCGCCTGGAAGGCCTCCGACATGCCTGGGATAGATCCCGAGCTCATGTCCCACAAGCTCTTGGTCTACTCGGGATCTCGACCTGTACAACAAAGAAGACGCAAGCTCGGCCCAGAGCGAGCTCTAATAGTAGAGGAGCAAGTACAAGCGCTCCTAGAAGCCGGTTTCATCAGAGAAGTCAAATATCCAACATGGCTAGCCAATGTAGTGCTAGTCAAAAAACAAAATGGTAAATGGAGAATGTGCGTCGACTATACCGACTTAAATAAGGCATGTCCCAAGGACCCTTATCCACTGCCAAGCATTGACGCCCTAGTAGACTCTAGCTCGGGGTATCAATACTTGTCGTTCATGGACGCCTACTCGGGGTATAACCAAATCCCGATGTATGAACCAGACCAGGAAAAAACATCATTCATCACGCCCAGAGCTAACTTTTGCTACGTGGTCATGCCATTTGGATTGAAAAATGCAGGGGCCACATATCAGAGGCTGATGAATAAGGTGTTTGCCCCTCACCTAGGGAGCTTAATGGAAGTGTACGTCGACGATATGCTGGTAAAGACCAAGAAAGAAGTCGACCTCTTGTCTGACCTTTCACGAGTCTTTGACACCATAAGGTTGCACGGGATGAGACGAAATCCTGCAAAGTGCGCCTTCGCGGTGGAGGCAGAAAAATTTCTAGGATTCATGCTAACACAAAGAGGGATCGAAGCCAATCCCGACAAGTGTAGAGCTATCCTGGAAATGAAAAGCCCGACTTGTTTGAGAGAGGTCCAACAGCTAAATGGCCGGCTAGCAGCTCTCTCCAGATTTTTGGCAGGATCAGCACTAAGATCCCTTCCACTGTTCTCCCTATTGAGAAAGGGACACCAGTTTGAATGGACTCCCGAATGCGAGGAGGCGTTCCAGGAGTTCAAAAAGTTTTTGAGCCAACCTCCTATTTTGACCCGACCTGTAGCCGGAAAAGACCTCGTCCTATACCTATCTGTGGCAGACAAGGCTGTCTCAGCAGCCTTGATAAGAGAAGACGAGGACGGTCAACACCCAATCTATTTCATCAGTAAAGTTCTACAGGGCCCTGAACTAAGGTATCACAAATTAGAGAAATTTGCCTACTCCTTAGTGGTAGCCTCTCGAAGGCTACGGCCTTACTTTCAAGCTCACACAATAAGAGTCCGCACGAACCAACCCATGAAGCAAATCCTCCAAAAGACGGATGTTGCAGGAAGAATGGTTCAATGGGCAATAGAGCTTTCCGAGTTCGACTTGAAGTACGAAACTCGGACGGCGATTAAAGCCCAGTGCCTCGCCGACTTCATTGCAAAATATGCAGGAGATCAAGGGGATAAACCAACTACATGGGAACTCTATGTAGATGAATCCTCCAACAAAACAGGAAGCGGTGCAGGCATAATATTGGTAGATGAAAGGGGAACCCAGATAGAGATTTCCCTCAAGTTTGAATTCCCAGCTTCAAATAATCAGGCAGAGTATGAAGCCTTGATCGCAGGATTGAAGCTGGCAGAAGAAGTCGGTGCTACGAAGGTGATGATATACAGCGACTCCCAAGTGGTGACCTCCCAAATAAGTGGAGAATATCAGGCAAAGGACCCAAACATGAAGAGGTACTTGGAAAAAACTTTGGAGCACCTGGGGCGCTTTGCAGAAACCGAGGTGAAACACATAACTCGGGATCTAAACAGCAGAGCAGACGCCCTATCCAAGTTAGCAAGCACCAAGACAGGAGGAAATAACAGAAGCCTGATTCAAGAGACTCTCCAGGAACCTTCAGTGGTAAAAATGGAAGACAAACAAGAAGTCTTTGAAGTGGTCGGATTAAACCTCGGATGGATGAACCCCTTAGTCGAATACCTGAAATTCGACATCCTCCCCAAGGAGGAAAAGGAGGCCAAGAAAATCCGAAGGGAAGCACAACACTATACCTTGGTGAAAAATATTCTCTATAGAAGGGGGATATCAACACCATTGTTAAAGTGTGTACCGACCTCAAGAGCCACCGAGATATTAGAGGAGGTACATAGTGGAATCTGCGGGAACCATCTCGGAGCGAGATCATTAGCCAGAAAGGTGATCCGAGCTGGATTCTACTGGCCAACCTTGCAGAAAGATGCCACAGACTTTGTGAAAAAGTGCCAACCGTGTCAAATGCATACAAATTTCCACGTGGCCCCCCCAGAGGAGCTCATTAGTATCACCTCCCCATGGCCCTTTGCAAAATGGGGAATGGATTTGTTAGGTCCTTTTCCCCAGGCGCCAGGACAAGTCAAATACCTAATAGTGGGAATAGATTATTTCACAAAGTGGATAGAAGCAGAACCACTGGCCACCATCACTGCACAAAAAAGTCGGAGATTCCTCTACAAAAATATAATCACAAGGTATGGGATACCTTATTCCATTACCACAGATAACGGAACCCAGTTCACCGACTCCACTTTTAGAAGCCTAGTAGCCAGTATGAACATCAAACACCAGTTCACCTCAGTGGAACACCCACAAGCCAATGGGCAAGTCGAAGCAGCCAACAAAGTCATACTGGCAGGGCTGAAGAAAAGATTACAAGATGCGAAAGGAGCTTGGGCTGAAGAGCTCCCACAAGTACTATGGGCTTACAGAACAACCTCCCAATCCGCCACTGGAGAAACACCCTTCCGACTAGTTTATGGCGTAGAAGCCATGATCCCAATAGAGGTCAATGAGCAAAGCCCAAGAGTGATTTTCCACGACGAGATCGGAAATATACAGGGACACAAAGAGGAGCTCGACTTGCTCCCCGAAATCCGAGAAGAAGCCCAGATAAGAGAAGCAGCGTTGAAGCAAAGGATGACCGCGAGATACAACAAAAAAGTCATTCGAAGGAATTTCACCCCAGATGACTTGGTCCTAATCAGAAACGATATTGGAGTCAACAAATCGGGGGAAGGAAAGCTCGCTGCTAAGTGGAAAGGACCATACAAGATCAACGAGGTCTTAGGAAAAGGCTATTATAGGGTAACCGACTTCGACGGCAACGAGTTACCAAGATCATGGCATGCTTGTAATATGAAAAGGTACTACAGCTAAAAGCGAACCCTACTCCCTGATGTACTCTTTTCCCAATTTCATGATTTTTTCCCAAAATCAAAGGGTTTTTTCTGAAAAGGGTTTTTAACGAGGCATCATAGTAGGGGCTAAGGGAAAATAAATTATCAAAAGCCCTTAGTAGCAATAAGGTACCTCCTCAATTAATAAAGATCTCGTTCATTTTAAATATCTCTTTTAAATTCCCTTTTTATTCTCTTTCTACGAAACGCGCCGATTTAAGCTCGACAAAACGTGAAAATCTCATGAACCGACCTAGATGGTCGTCAGGATAAAACGACGAGGTACAAGTCGGCGTAAAGAGGCTATAGAAGTTGATCATGATAAACTCGGGAGCAGTCCGACTCATAAGTCGGAATGCGAAACCGAGTAAAATTAAAATGAATCGCAAAAGTAGCCTAAGTCACGAAAAACTCAATAAAATAAAATTGAGTACTAGGAATAACAAAAAAGAGATAGGAAAAAACTAAGAAAAAGTTGTAAGGCTGCCTTGAGGATCAAAAAGATTCAGAAAAGCAGGCAAGCCCCAAAGAATAGGTTTTTTCCAAAAAAGATAAAAAGAATAGAAAAGCATGCGCGCATAAGGTAACTCAAAACCCTTATCCAAAAAAGGCATTTATTTAAAACGCTAAATTAAACCCTTATTAAAAAAGGGTATCGTAAATTGTTTTGTTTACGGCCTTAAAAGGCCAAAAATTGTTCAAACATCAACAAATAAATATAAAGAGTTTAAAAAGGGGGGGGGGGTCCACAAGCCGGACCCCCAATAACCAACAAATTACTTCTTTGCAAGAGGAGTAGAAGGATCACCACCACCAGGACCAGGAGTTGAAGAGAAAGTCGGAGGAGCGGCAGAAGAACTCGGAGCGTCCTTAGAGCGAGGAGGGGACTCTATGATCCTCTGCCCCCGAGTCTTCAAATCAGACTCAGACTCCACCACGGGGACAGGAGGATCCACGATGGCACCATCAATAACAATCTTATTAGGGTCCAAAGGAGAAAGGTCAAAGTCAGGAGCAATGACTCCGACCTGCTCCTTAAAAACCCTCCAAGCCTCATCAGCACCATCCGCAATAGAGTCCTCCAACTCGGTATAGGCCTTCCGGGCATTCAGCAAGTCATTCTTTACAGACACAAGATCAGCAAATAAACTGTTGTAGCTGGCTTGCGCTGCCTTCCTCAAATCCACCTCCATGTTGCATTGGGCTTGCAATTTTCTCTCCTTCTCCCGGAGGCCGTCCCTCTCCTCCTTCAGCTTGGCGACTTTCCCCTCCAACTCCCTCTCGTGCTCCTGATATATGCAAAGCCTGCCTTCCAGCTCCTCGACCCTCGAGGTCGTCCCTAAAGAGCTGAGAGGAGTCTTCAAAAATATATCTAAGAGTTTGCCACAAACTCCCGCCGTCTTGAGACTCTCCTCAACCACAGCAGTGAGGTAGTGCCGAACAGAAACATCATCCATGCTCATACGAGCATGGGGATAAATGTTCTTTCGGACGAACGCAAGAGCGTCCGCCTCACCAGAAGCGCCAGACTCTAAGGTCTTACGCTTCCTCTTCTCTGGTTCAGGAGTAGGTCGGACGGAGGGAGGTGGCAGAGAGGAAGCAGAAGAGGAAATCACAATAGGCTGGGAGGGAGTCCCGACGTTCCGAGGAGGAGGAGGAGGAGAGACGACCGCCCTAGCGTCGCCAGACCTGGTACGAGACCTCGCCTTGGCCTCCTGAACTCTTTGGTAAGACTCTTAGGCATTTGTTTTTGCCATCTCTGAAAAAAGCAACAATTGATAGATTAGACAAGTCGGAAGAATTAATCAGACAAGTCGGAGAACCAAATGAAAGCTACCTATTTGCGCCTGGATAAAACTCGGAGACCCCTGGAGAAACTTTTTCGTGTCCAAGTATGGAGACCTCCCCCAAACTTCTCGGAGGAACCCCACAATGGCCGCCTCCACCTCATCCAGGTCGTCAAGACCATATTTTTCACAAGGGGAGGCCTCCAACCAGTATAAAGGAAAGCGGGGGGAAGAATTGTCATCCAGGAAAAAGGGGTGGTGGCCCTCTACAGCTTGCACTTTAAAAAAATAGTTTTTGAAATCATGGAAGGATTCGTCAAAAAGGGTAAAAATCCTCCTACCTTGTATGGCTCGGAACGATACCCACTGTTGTTTATTGTTTAGCCCACTAAAGGGTTTTGTCATATGAAAAAGATGGAAAAAAATCTTTAAAGAAATCGGGAACTCCAAAGCCTGGCTGATAAATTGATAAATTTTCAAAAAACCCCAAGAGTTGGGGTGAAGCTGGGTAGGAGCGACTCGGCAATGACGTAAAACAGACATCTCAAAATCTGAAAAAGGAAGAAAAACACCCAAACGGGTGATCATACACTCATACATAAAGAAAAAATGGGAGGCCGCCTCATTAGCCCTCCCAAAGCAAACCCGGTCTTCTGGACCCGGGACCACTAACTCATACTTCGGCTCGTCCTCCTCAGAAGAACAAATTCTGTGGCGAGTACGAAGATGGGTGATAAACTCAGAATCGACTGAGGGTTCCTCCCCTAAAACTATGACATCGACCCAGTGAGAGAGAGCATCTACAGAAGCCATTTCTTTTTCTAAAAAAGGGGTGACAAAACCTACAAGGGGAAAAGAAAAATCACCAACACGGTCTCTAAAGGAAGGGGGATGCGAAACCAAAGTCTGCAAATCAAATTTATCTACAAAAGCATATTAAAGAACTAACTTTTATCTGGAAATGAGGATTGGAAGCAAAAGCCTTCGAAAGCACAAGAATGCAGCACGAACGAATGCAAGGGAAATTTGAAAGATCGCAAAAACGAAACAATGAAAGAGAGGGAAAGTATTTATAAGAACGTTAGGGGCATAATGGTAAAATAGGGGCAGTCATTAATGAAGATGCACCGTTACCAAGGCTATTGAATCCCTATACACACCCCTAACGGACACGACGCTTGATTAGACGTAACTGTCAGAACCAAAAGGTCACGAAAGGTCACGTCGGTTTCGAATCATCACGTCGGTCCCCTTTCAAATCGGCTACGATCCCGAGTAGAATACTCGAACCCAAATCTTAAAAAGAAATTGGGCTCGAGTAGGGGCATTGTTCATACCATGGCCCAATAAATATGGCCCAGGATCCAAGCAAAGAAGCCCAACCCAAAGGGTTGGCTCTCCCCCAGTACCAGCCTTCATCCCAAGAAGTCGGTACTGAACACGACCTGCTCCAGAGAAGTCGGATACGAGGGTTAGCTGGCAGATAACACTCATTCGAATGAGTAATTGCCCCTAGAAACTCTCTAACCACTTCATAGAGCCATATCTTAACCTCCCTAAGATATGGGAACGGTTATCCACCTAAAAAGGTGGCACTACTTCAGCGGTGGTTATTAGTTCACCACTATAAATACCCTGACACCTCTCAAGTATCTCGAAGTCCCAATACTCTCTAACCTGCTCACACTCTTGCTAACTTAGGCATCGGAGTGTCTTTGCAGGTACCACCCCCCATTCTTTCACACGTACAAGTCGGACGGAGGAACACCGAATAACAGATCCACTCGAAAGCCACCTCCTTCATACGTTTGGGCCAACCAACGCCATCCAGCCCATTAATCTCCGGTTACCCACCGTAACAACTTTTATGTCAAAAACTTTTTAAAAATAATTTTTTTTTTAGTTAATAGGTCAGATTTTTGGGTCGGATCGAGAAAAATATAGACTAAAAATGTTACTTTTTTAAAAAATGTAAAAAAAAAACTTAAACGGGCCACCCGTTTAGTCCGCGGGCTAGCCCGTTTAACCAGTCATTTTTTTCGGGTTAATCGGACTCAGCCCGTTTAGCCCAAAATTTAAACGGGATTAATTTTAGAAGCAAAGTCCATCCATTTAAATGAGTAAACGGGCTGGCCGATGAGTTTAACACATTTTAACGGCCCTAATAATAATTAAACTTTATTCTTGATATAAGTTAGATAATTACATTGATCATCAGACGACAATCAAATTATTGCATATAAACAAACAATCAATAATAGACTACAAATAGTAGTTTTGCAAAAAAAATAAACAATAATTAGTAGTGAATATTATAGTTTATTAAATGGAAATGCTGTATGGAACACCCTTTCCAGTGAGTCCAGGCCCTGAAAAAGGCTTCAAAAGCTCATAAGGCACTAATCCAGCTCCATGCCTATTGTTCAAATGAATGTTACCATTCCTTGAATCAATGATCCCTTCAATCTCCTTCAATCTCTTATTAAACCTTTCAAATGATGATTTTATAATTGGATCCTCACCCCATGATGGCTCCATAAATTGTCCAATGTACTCTTCATCAGGTGAATGATCAGAAAGCAAATTCAAGATGACCATAACCAAAAGTGCTTGAATTTGTGATGGAAAACACTCAAGTAAGGTTTGATCAGGATTGGTCATGAAATTCTGCCACTCTTCCAATGAAGGGTCTTCATCAGGCATTTTGATCCTAGCAATTGCAGGCCTATTAGGGAAATAACCACCATACATGTATTGTGCAAAGTTGACTGAAGCATGGTGTGCTGAAGCAACCCATGATATAGTGGTAATAATGTGAATTAGGTCTTTTTGTGTCTTGAGATTTGGCCACCATGGTTCACTAGACTTGTCACCATGACCAATTGTTATGATCTCATTCCACCATGATTGGAGTTCTTCATCAGATTCAATGGTGCTTGGATTTGGATAGTAATGGTTTACATAATCTGTGATCCATTCTTTGAGAGAATCCCATATGAGGAGACCATCATTTGCAAAAGGGTAATCTTCAATTGTTAGCTTTAGACCATGTGCTGCATTAGGATCTTCCACTGCCATTCCTCTATGGGAAAAAAATAAATAAATTATATCAAATAAATGAGTGCTTCTTATATAAAATAAATTACATCTTCATATAATTTAAGATAAGATTATTTTTCACAAAAAATAAAAAAAAAATGCATACTACTTTTTGTAATTGCGAAATATTTTTCATATAAGATAAGATTGTTTTTTGCAATTTATGAAAAGATATGACTCGTATAATAACTTTAAAAATCCATTTTAATTGAATCCACCAATAATTTTGAATCCATATTCAAATTTTTTTAGCAGAAATCATACTATTATTATAGATAAAAAAAAAAGTAAAGTATTGTTGTTATCTCTAACATTTGTGATAAGTTTTAAAGTTGTTCTTAATATTTAAATAATCTTATTTAAGTTCTCAACGTTTCAAAATCGTCTCAATATTGTCCTGCCGTTAGTTCGTTGATCTATTAACGGAATTGACAATAGAACAAAATTGAGACAATTTTGAAACGTTATGAACTTAAATAGGACAAATAATTACTTAATTTATTTTTTAATTTTTCTCTTAATAAAAAATAAATTCACTTAAAAAAAATAACGTGATTAAGAGTAAAATTAAAAAAATAATTAAATAATTATCTACCATAAAAATTTGATAGTATTAAAGGATAAAATTAAAAATAAAGTTTAACTAAATTAAACATTAAATAATTTTGATATATTAGAGATAAAAAGTATAATTTATACTTTGTTGTATATGTATCATGCTCATTTTTTTAACTTTTTTTTAAGTTTATGTCCTGGTTATTCAAACATTTCATGATGAATAAAATCTTTAAGAGTAAAATTATAAAAGATTAATTTGTTTAGAATGAAAATAATGTAATTAAGTACAATTTACTTAGATATGATTAAAAAATAATTGAATAACTATATTCCGTAAAAAAATAATATTATTGAAGGATAAAACTAAAATTTATTTCTATATATCGTTTTTGTCTCCAACATTTTCGTTATATTTAAGTTCATAATGCTTTAAAATTGTTTCAATTTTGTTTTGCTGACAATTCTGTTAACAGATTCGACGATAGGACAACACTAAACCAATTTTAAAACATTATAAATTTAAATGAAAGAAGAATAGATTATATATACCTGTGAATAAGATCATTTGGAAGTGCCTGCAAATCAAATCTCCAAAGCTGATCATATGCTGAGGAGCTTAACTCCATTGAATATCTCTGAGGAGAGAAAGAAAGCTCAATGATGCCAGCTGCACTAATAAGAACTTGGCGTGCAAGGGCATTAATCTCCAAAGTGTATCTCAAATGAGGATGCAATAATCTATATATTGGATGCATTGCACTTAGTTGCCTCTTTGTTGCTATCACATAGGGTTCCACTGAAGCATGTGTTCTTAACCAATGGCTAACAAGTTCATGAATTCCAGAATCATGGGCAAGTACATGAGCTTTTGCAAGCCTCCAAAGCCAAAGTTCAGTTGAAGAAGAAGAAGAAGAAGAAGAAGGAGTGTACACTCTCTTCCATTGTCCATTGTTATTGATTTGTGGTCTAGTGAGCTCAATTGCAAGTGGCTTCAATGTTCCTTTGCTTGTTAGTGAGAATATAGTCCTTGATCCGTACAGTGTTGTCCCTTCAATCTCTCTTACTTTGCTTACATATGGTAATAGTAAGTCATGGTAGTCCAACATGAACAACTTCTTCTCACTTATTTCCTATACTTATTAATTAAATAATATTAGCTTTTAGTCATATTAATTATTTATAAAATATTTCACATTAAATAAATACTAGTATTTAATTAATAGTTGGTTTAATTATTCTGTTAGTCCCTATAGTTTTACAAAATTTTCAATTAGGTCCTCATACTTTTTTTCTTTTAATTGAGTCATTGCACCAAAATTTTTTTTTAATTGGGTCCCTACACTTTTTTTTCCTTTTATTTAGGTCTGTGTACCAATTCTTTTTTCTTAGTTGGGTCCCTATAAAATTAAACCAATTACTACTAAGAGGAACTTAATTGAAAAAAAAAATTTGTGCAGGGATCCAATTAAAAAGAAAAAAAGTATAGGGACCTAATTAAAAATTTCATGAAACTATATGGATCAACAAAGTAATTAAACCTTAATAGTTTTACCCATTAATTTTAAGGTGCAAATTCAAGTGCAATAAACTTCACGTGAAATTGATAATTGAGAGCCGTTAAATAAAAATTTAATCAAATCAGTTAAATTATTTAACAACTCTCAACTATCAAATTTACGTAAAGTTGACTGCACCTGAGTTTTCACCTAATCTTAATTATTATAATATTATTAATTACTTTGGATGGGTACCTGTTCAACTGTGCCATTTATTTGTGACTCAATGACTTCACTAGTAATAGCTGATTCTGGTGGACCATACACTTTGGGATCTAGTTTACTCCTCAATGGCCATTCCTAATTAAATATTGAAAATTTGATAATTAATTGTTTTTGCATGAATATATATAATATATACATGAAATAATTAATAAAGGGATAAACAAATTAAATATACCTTGATCAATTGGATGCTATATGGATTGACACCTGCCAAAGTTTCCCTAGCAAATTCCTCATCTGAGAGCCAGAAGAATTTGTCCCCTATAATTCAAAGGATTATTCAAAATCATCTCAATAATTTCAAAGGTTTAGGATGCATCAATGCATTTTAGAGTGTCTTTGATTCGCATTTGTTTATATTTTATTTTTTATTTTTAGGATTTTATAAAAATTAATAAATAAAATTTTATTATTTTACTGTTTTTGTAATTATGTCTATACAATAGAGATAAAATCATACAGAATAAATTATTAAAATAGTACGTGAAAATTTACATTGCTAACAAAAAGAATTCCAAAAAATATTAACGACAAATAAGTATTCGAAATATTTAAAAATACGATTAAAAAATTAGATATTAGATATTAAATATATATTCTAAAAAAAAAATTAGAGATCAGATTTTGATGTAAATTTTTGTAATCGTTATTAGAAAAATAAAATTTTTTTATTCTTAAAATTTAATAATTTTATGTCAAATACATTTTTTTTAAAAGTTTTTTTATTATGAATTATCATATTTTCTTGAAAGATAAAAATAAAAATATGAAAATCAAATTTTGTTTTGAATCTTTTTGTACATTTTCTAAATATTTATTCAAATATTGCCACAAAGATTCAGATCAAATGAATAAGTCGTTTATTAAATACAAAATTTTTATCACTTACAAAAAATATAATAATTATTAATTATTTATGTCACATTTTTAAATCATTTAAAATTGTTTTATCAATAACATCTTTTAATTTTTTTTTTTTGTCAACGGTTGAATTGAATTTTTCAGTATCAAATTGATAGTTAACATATTGTACTTACTTTTAAATGGTTGTGGGGCATCAAAGTTCAAAAGATTGTCTGTGTGATTAGCAGATTTGAAGAAAGTTGGAATGGCTTTTTGGATGATATTCAAAGCAGTTGCATGAAGAGGTGGTAACTCATAGCCTTCTTTGTAGAGAGAATCTATGTCCTCAAAGCTTGGAAATCCAATATTCAGGTTTGTGAATATTGCATCCAACGATTTCAACACTGCACTTACACCTGATGTTAATATGCTTTCTGTGAATTGCTTTTGCTTTCTTTCACCGAATTCTTCATCTCGAGGAACATAGAAACTTCCACTTTTCTTCTCTGATAAAGGATCTGTTTTCAGTAAAAATATAAATAAATCAGTTAGGTCATATATATTTTTATATGAATTTGATATTGATGCACATTAAACATAAAACAGTTTTTCATGTATATTTTATTAGTACATAATATTATATTAGTAAAAATAATTAATTTTTTATTGATTATATCATTAAAAATAATAGATATAATTAAATAATTATATAAAATATTATTAATATATTAAAATTAAATTCTATTCATATTGACTCGGATATTTTAATTACGTGAACATCTTATATAAAAGTTATTAATTTATAAATAAATTATTTTTGTATTTAAATTCAGAACTTTTTTTTATTTTAATTAAGTTGATCTCAATAATTCTAAAAATTACTAGCACTATATATTTTGGACCCAAGAATTGCTGATGAGTTCTTTTGAGATTAGCTCTCATCTCAACAGAAAGCAATAACTTCTTAAATTGCAGAAAAGCTTCCAACAAATAAATTAAAAAGAAAAATCAGGAAGTATACAAATTATGTGGAAAAAAATATATTTTTATTTATTTATTTTTTAAAATTTTAATTGATAAAAGAAGACTTAATAGTTATATTTTTAATACACCTTTCATACAAGAATTTCTTTTGAATTTTGACGAATTTTCACATAAAGTTTCTTTTAATTTTTTATTGGCCTTATACTAAAATTCTCTCTTTTAATTTGGGGTCAACAATATTCAAATTTTAGACTTTATTAAATTATAAAAGCTATTATACTATGTAGATAAATAATTAAAAAATACAAATAAATTCATACTTTAATTTAATTTAATTTAATAATGATACAAAAATTAGTACCTAAATAAGCACCACTTTTTTCTCATAGGAATAAAATCATTATTAATTTAATTATATATATTTTTTAATTTAACCAATTTGAGAAAAACCTAGGACAAATATAAAAGTGACATGGTACATTATTTATTGTATGACATACATACATCTACTTTAATTCATATTATGAAAAAAAATGGGATACCTTTATTAGAGTGGGTCCTACCAGTGCGACACCTTCTTGGATAAGGATAGTGTTTAGAACCACCAAGAACAGGTCTCTTGAGTTGAATGGAGAGGTCAGGGTCACCAAGGTCATTGTACACATCATAGTCATATATTCTATCTGTGCTCTTTCTTTCTCCTTCTCCATTCCCTCTTAGTTCCTCCAATTCCTCTTCTCTTAGCTTTCTCAATCCTTTTGGTGTTTCTGATGGTAAATAAGACTGCGTGTGCCACATGTATATATATAGGTTAATTAATTAATTAATTAATTGACCCTACAACAATTTTTTTTGGTTTAATTACTCTATTGGTTCCTATAGTTTCGTAAAATTTTCAATTAGGTCTCTATAATTTTTTTTTAATTGGGTCCCTGCACTAATTTTTTTTTCAATTAAGTCTCTCTTAGTAGTAATTGGCTTAATTTTATAAGGGCCCAACTAAAAAAAAGAATTAGTATAGGGATCTAAATAAAAAGAAAAAAAGTGTAGGGATCTAATTAAAAAAAATTAGTGCAAGGACTCAATTAAAAGGAAAAAAAGTATAGGGACCTAATTAAAATTTTCACGAAACTATAGAGACCAACAGAGTAATTAAACCACTTTTTTAATCTAATTATAACTATAAATTTAATTTTAATACACTGTTAATGTAAAATAATTTTATATGTGCATTTAATTACTTAATACTACATTAACAAAAATAACTACATTTCACATTGACTGTATGAATAGTCATTCAAAAAAACGGATGCAATTATACGACTATGTAAAACGTTTTACATTATCAGATAATCAAAATTAAACTCTTATACCTATATGTATAAAAAATTTGGTAAATTTTTAGTATACAAAATAAAACTTATTAATGATAAAAAATAATTAATTAATGTTGTTTAATTTTTTTTATCTAAAAGATTATTATTTATGATTAAATAAAATTTAAAATGTGATTTCTTTTTCTTATTATTCTATTGAATAAACTATTATTTTTTACCATGAAGCATCTAATTTAAGAAGAAAGGTTGTGGGGCTTTCATTTTAGAATAATTAACATGGAAATTAAATTTTAGGTGTATAGTTCTCAATCACAAACATGATAAATAAACATTCTTAAAATGCAATTTTACTATTCTAACCTTGTTAGAGAAGAAGACTCTCTTATTAGAAGCCTTATCATTCTTGGGTTGAATCCATGAATCACATGTGAAGTTTAAAGATCCATTATTATTGTGGAAACCATCAATTACTATACTCTTCAGAAACAACTCCTCATGTTGCTCATTTTCAACAAGAACAGCACCAACTTCACCAAACTCTGGTGGAACTTCAAATGAGGCCTCATAAAGAACTTCATTATTTTCATTTTCATTTGTCTTGTGCACGTTATAACCTTTTATGGTGGTCCCTTTCTCTGAGTTCACCTCTTCATTCATAGAAACCAAAGGTTAATTATTAGAAGGGTAAAACGGTAAAAACAAGAGAGTTGCAAATTAAAAGTTTTTTTCTATTTTGATGGGGAAAAACTTTTATAATTTAAATTTGGTTTAATTATTCTGCTGGTTCCTATAGTTTCACAAAATTTTTAATTAGGTCTCTATACTTTTTTTTTCTTTTAATTGAGTCCTTACACCAAAATTTTTTATTAATTGGGTTCCTATACTTTTTTTTCCTTTTATTTAGGTCTCTGTATCAATTCTTTTTTTTAGTTGGGTCCTATAAAATTAAGCCAATTACTACTAAAAGGGACTTAATTGAAAAAAAAAAGTTGGTGCAGGGACCCAATTAAAAAAAAAAAAGTATAGGAACCTAATTGAAAATTTTACGAAACTATAAGAACCAACAGAGTAATTAAACCTTTAAATTTTTATGGTAATATATATATATATATATATATATATTACCATAAAAAAATATTGTTTACTTGGTTTTATCGTTGCAATGAAGCTTTATTCTTTATTTAAAATGTTATATATATATATATATATTTAAATAAAAGTATGGTTAGAGATATAATTATTAATGTGTCTTTTTTTATTAGTTTAAATTTTTAGGAGGAGTGATCTAAAAGAAATTTATACAAATCCAAAAAATAAATTCTTACATAAAAAGATATATTAAAGTTCATATACCTCTTTTTATTAATTTAAATTAAAAAAAAGTAATAATTTCATGACAAGTACAAACAATAAGAAAGATTTCTATCCTTATTTGGGTAACCTAAGACTTCTCTTTCAATGAAGGCATCAAATTTCATCAAATTTTAAAAAGGCATAAGCAGGTTCACATTTTGCTATGGGATATAATCAATCTATGCATTTTTCTTTATAATACTATTATTCCAATGCAATAATCATTTCATTTCCTCATAAAAAATAAAAGCAACTCAACTATTTAAGGGGAAAGAAGAGGAAGAAATAATGGAAGAAATCATTTACCAAGTGTAAATTAAAGAAAACCAATAATAATAATAATTATTCTTAATGAATCCAATAATATAATAGATGCAAAGAAAGAAGCAAATTAAAGAAAGTTGGAGTTACTTGGATTAAGATGATTGCTCACAAGCTCCAAAACAAGTGTTTTGCCAACCAGTAGTTCATCAATCCCATCAACAACTCCATTTAGAAGACCAACACCATTTTGTTTTAAGGTCACAATGGCTTTCACCCTTTGAGAAGATTTTGTGTTGTTGTTTCCACTACTCGCCATAACAACTTTGCTTCTTGAAGGAAACACACCCCACACCCTTTTGCTACCACCTTTTTTTTCAATTCCTTTGTAATAAGTTCTTAAGGAAAAGTGATGATGAGAGTTTATATGTACTTGCATTATTGTATGTAATTGTTATTAGTTCTTGATGCCGTACGTACCAAGTATGCATATATAAGGGCGAAGGTGCAATCTTTATCGCTTTGTGATTGGTTAATTAATAATACTAATCAATCAATATGGGTTTATCGAGTGATTAGCTCATTCGTCCAGTTAAATAAGTATCTAAGTTTCGAATCTCACATTGTGTATGTAGCAATTCATTAACCAGTAACAGACTTTTAAATGGAACTCAAATTCGCGATAAATTAGTCTTTAATTTGTCGAATTAGAGGATACCGTGGACAATAAAAAAATAATACTAATAAAATATTTGAAGAAATATATATTTTTAGAATTTAGGTTGTGTATCTCATATACATACATAATTATCTTAAATAGTCAAATAAGGCAACTCTACGTTTGGTCTAAAATAACTGTTAGTTATTATGCATAATAATAGAAAAAAAGTGAATATAATTTTATAAAATTTGAAAGTGATTTGATATATTATTATCGTACCATATTATTGTGACGCACAATAATATTGGCTTGAAAATACAAGTAAATATTAATAAAATTATTATATTAGATAATATTTGAAAATATTAAGAATATGTTATGTAATTATTTTTTTTTAAATTTAAATTGATAAGAGAAATAGATAAATTATTATATTTTTTAATTATATATATATATATATATATTATTTTTTATTTGTTTTATATTAATTTTTTTTATAAATTTAACAAAGTTCGAATTCTAGATTTTTAAAATATAGAAATTTTAATATTATATTTTAAATTGTTTTTTAAAAATTAAGATAAAATCAAACTTCATCCCTTCTTTTTTCCCTATATATGGTGAAACTTTTGGGGCCCATGACATTTGACAAGTGCTAATAAACCTAATTCATAGTATTTGCTTATTGTCATTGGATATATTCGGTGTCATAATCTCTAATTGGGGACCATTGAAGCCGGCTAGGTTTAATTTGTAATTTTTATGGTCAATAACTGTGTAGCGATGAGATATAATTCATCACCTGCTGTACGATCCAAAGAAAGCCATTCAAATTTCAATGCTTTCAAACTAAACTTGTCTACTACATTGCCTCCAACGATGGAAACAAAAATTAAATATCGCTTATTGGACTCAGAAACAACCTATGATGGCTCATATTAATTTCATGCTACGTGTATATTACTAATAACAAATAACAAATTTTGTGTGTGTTATACGATATGGGTAGTGTGTTTAGTTACTCAAGTTAATTTAGACTTTTCTCACATTTGAATTTTAACATATATATAAATATATAGGAAGAGTTTTAAGTGTATTAGAAATATCGGTATTTTCAGTTATTTTAACCGTTGATACTTGAGAACCGTTGGATGAAAATTTAGTCAAATCAATCAAATAATCTAACAGCTCTCAAGTATAAACTTTACGTGATGTCGACTTCGCCTGAACTTCCACAAAAAATATATATAATATATATTAATTGAAATCAATGATTAAAATAATTAGAATACCGGTGTTCTCGATACACTTAAAATTTTTTCATATATATATATATATATATATATATCTTTGTATTCTTATATCAGTGAGAGCGAGATCATACCCAAACGTAACCTTAGGGCTTAGATTGTATATAGACTTACACAACATTAATTATATTATGTGTGTAGTATAATATAATGTATCTTAAGTTTTTTTTCCTTGTTCCACACAAGAAGTTACAAGGTAGCAATGACTAATTAGAAGGTGAGGCCTAATGATTTTGAATTGATTTAAGAACAATTATAAATGATTTTCTAGTTTCCAAAAATATATATGAATAGAGAGGCAAAAGGAAAATAACAAATAAAATAAGAATAAGAGCTCAATTGTATTTATTTCTGTCATAAAACTAATTATCCCAAAATGATTAAACTAATAAAAAAAATATAAATAATTATATTTTTAATGTAAAAACTGAATTTTGTATAAGCCTTTATTTTTAAATATAGTTATCTATCTTATGTTTTTTTTGGGAGTCAGTAAGAATCAAATTCTAAAGTTTTTGTCATAAAAGTTTGATTATAAATAATTATATTTTAAACCATCTTATATACGTAATAGTTAGTCTTAATAATGGACCTACTTAAAAATCAAGGGGTACTTTTCTCTGCTAAAATCTTACAACAACAACAATAATAATAATAATAATATTATTATTATTATTTATTATTATTATTATTATTATTATTATTATTATTATTATTTAAAAAAAATATTATAAAATTATCAAAATTTATTATTTTTTATTAAATTATATTATTAAATTGCTAAACTAAAAAAATTAGATTGATGATTAAAAATAATAATAAAAAATAATAAATTCTGATAACTTTTTAACATATATTTTATTATATATATTTATCTTCATTAATATATTGTCGTTGTTCCCACAATAAATTATAATATTTTTTTTGAGATTTATGTTAAAATAATTTTTGTTTTATTAAACTTAACATGAAACAGTATTTATCTTGTTAAATTTAATTTAATATCAAAACTATATATAAATAATTAAATCAACTCATAAAAAAAATAATGAGTAGCAATAATGTATTTTTTGAAATTAACTAATTAGTTAATTACCAAATTGAAGCTTAATTTTTTAAAAATAAGTAAAATTATTAGTATTTTTTTCTTAAAAAATTAGTTGAGATAAAAAGAACATTATATATCTATTAATTATGTTTTTTTTTTTATTTTAACTCCTAAATATTTTGTTTATAATAACTATTTTGGTTAAAAACAGTTTTCTATACCATAAATATTATAACAATGGAATTTTTAATTAATTGGGAGGTAATCAATAGTTAAAAATTGTAATTAGTAATAGAGTAATAATTGTTAAAGAATATATAGAATTTAATTTTAATATATTGATAATATTTTTTTATATAATTATTTAATTATATTTATTTTTTTTAACCATTCACATAATAAATGTAAAAGATAAATAATTGAATGGAAGTATAAAAATATTTTAAAATAAAAATATACAAAAATCAAATTTTAAAAATAATTATTTTGAATAAAGAGAAAAATTATTGTAAACTAAGTTTTTTTTTTAGATGAATATATTTTTCACACATAGGTATAATTTCTCTTTTAGCTATATATAGTATAAGGTATTTATTATATATAGTGTCTAATTGCTCTAAAAAAGGATAAATAATTAATATTTAATTTATAAATAAAAAATAAATAAATTTTAAATATTTAAAATTTACTATAAAAATAAGTTTGACGAAAATTTAACACTAAGTATTAGATACTAAAAAATTGAAAATAGTATAAATATCAATGTCCAATATAATAAAATTTATTTTAGTATATTTTTGTTTTCATTACTAAAATTTTTTGAGTCCATTACTATTAGGCTAATTCCATCTTTTAGGCTTAGAATGATTTTTTTTTTTTTTTTTGTAAAAAAAGAAGTAAAGTTTAGATAAGTATGTGCACCATTTATTTTTAGAATTCAAGTATCATGTGTCTTTAGGATATATATTAAAGTTTATTAATAAAAATTTTTAAATTTTTATTTTAATAAATATATTAAAAGTTAAATTTTACATTTAAAAAAAATAATTAATAATATTAACTTGTGTTCTTAAAATATATGTCAACTAAACTCTTATTTTTATTATCCGCATAATGGCAAGTTTTTTAATAGCTTTAGGCATTTTTAAATATATTTAAAACTTGTCATCGACTAAAGTGATCCTTGGTAGGATGTTCAAATTCAAATCGAACTAAATTAAATCTCTTATTCAATCTAATTCAAATTGAAAATCGATTAAAACTATACTAATTTAGATTTGATTAGATTTTATTTTTGGCAAATCGCATGAATTTGATTAGATTTGAGATTCACTTGTCAAAATCGATCCAATCCAATCTAAACTGTACAATGTGTTAAATATTATTATTTTATTATTATATTCATAATTTTACTTATAATATGATCAATCTGTTATATATTTTATATATTCATGTATTATTATTATTTAGTGAATATGTTATGTTAAAAATTATATTTATTTATTTTAACTAATCCATAATTTTATTTTTATTGTTATATTATTGTTAGTTTTTTAAAATATTATTAAAACTTGTTATGTCATTATTAGTTATTTAAATTTGATATTAAAACTTATTATATACATTTAATTCTTTTAACTTATAAAATCGCAATAAATCTAATCCAATCCAAACTATTTAAAATTGGATTAGATTTTCTTAAAAAAATCCTCTAAATCGCACTGCAAATAATATAAGTGTTCGAATTAAATAAATCTTTTACTCAAAATCCATCCAAAGTATCACAAACACCCTTAATCCTCATCACATTGACGGTAGGAAACAAACTCAGGTTTTCATATTTTCATGTCATCAACTATATATGTGAATTATTTTAGACTATTTTTAGAACTAGCTTCTAGTCTTAAAACTCATTAAAGAAGGTCGGGCCTACCATTTTAAACTTCACAATATTGAAGTAGGTCATCTGTCTAATTAACCTGAAAAACGTAGGAAAAGAGGGTACGTATTTAATATATTTAATATTATTAAGTTTTTCTGAAAAAAGTATTTTAAATTAATAAAAATATAATTATTTATGTCTCAATTAAATTAAACTTTTAAAAAAATAATTTTATAATATTTAATAAAAATTTATATGACCGACAATTTTAAAATTCGATTATTATTATCTCTAAAAAAATTACCATAAAATAAATAAAAAAATTATAAAAAAAATTCACCCAAACAAAGAAAAATGTTTCTCTTTTTCGATAATTTTGCAGAAGAGCTGACCCCAACAATAGAAGAAGAAGTCAACACATTACATCGTTGCCAAGTCACCAAATGAAATACTAATAAGAAACCCGTTCAGCACTAAATTAGAGGGGCTTCTAGTTCCATATTAGGAAAGAAACATTGAATTAAAATTTTCCTTGGTTCACAAGAGGAAACGTGGCTAAATGTGGAGATCAATTTCGGTAATTAAGAACCATAGCCCTATGACTTAACATGCTTTAATTATGAAATATGACTGATTGAGAAATATCAAAAGGAGCAAGCAAGCAAATTAAAAGTTTAGTGGTGTTATTTGAAAGAGAAGATGGTTTGAATTTAATAAGAATGAAGCACACACGCATGCATGACATTGTTCACAAAAGTTATTAACTTATTATTATGTAAAGTTGTTATATACTTTATCAATAATGAAATAATAGCAAAACAAAAATATAACATATTAACATGCCTAGCTAACAAAGCCCCACAAATTATATACATCTTTTTGTTTTTTGTTTTTCCCGTAAACGTTCCCTTCGCTCTAACGTACACTTTATCTATCTCAAAGCATTTTTATTAGAATTTTTTTAAATAAATAAAATAAATATTTTATTTACTGAAATAGATAATATGTAATTTTATTATCGAAATTTATTTTTTTATTTATCTCATTTATAATATAAATAATTTAACTTTGAATACATCTCATTTACACGAAATAAGACATATAATGGGTTACATGTTATCACGTTTGCACACGTGATACGTGGGATCCACGTATCTTTTTTACAGTGTAAACGAGATATACTCAGTCAAATCGTTTATGGTGTAAACAATATATATGCATGCTGAGTTAAAACGTTTTTACTGTAAACGAAATATAGTACGACAAAAATAATCAGCTATAATAGGATATACAAATCATTGATATTCTCCACAAACATCTCAATCATTCTTCTCATTCGTTTCTTCGATAATTTTAGTAGAAATGTCTAGTGTTAGTGGTTATTTTGTTGTGACGGTATATCCTAACTGTCACATGAAAACAGTGACACTAGAGTTGTATTTGAGTGTGAAAATCCTATTTGCTGTGCACTTGGAGAGTATATTCTTTGTCTGAGTTAAATAGTCTGATATTGACGCACGTCGGTGATAATGAGAGAAAAGAGGTTGGAAGAATTGGTTATCGGATGATAGCACCGATGGAAAATGGAGTATTTTGGTTATGTCTGTTTTGGCTCGATGGCAATGAGCATGTGCGGCTCGTGTTTGATGTCCCACGAGAGAATCATCACAAAACAAGTGATAGAACTTTTTGCGGAGGACAGTGATATTGGCGGTGGTGGTTATGGCAGCTAGAGTTTTGTCCAGGATGACCCACCTCTTGCACCATCCCCTGCGTTGTGCTACTTCGGAGGTGTCCATGGACATGAACGGTGAGGAGTCTTATGAAGAGTATGTTGCCTATAGCAACGAGGGTGGTTCCTCTGATGATGATGAGGATGAGGACTTCATATCAGAGACTCCGGTAGGTAGATCAACTCTACCCAGCCACTATCGCACATTAGATTTGGACGCGATGCATGAAGTAACTCCATTTTTCAATATGGGTGGGGACAATTACAACACAAACGATAGAGTGGAGTTTTAGATTGGTCACAGATTTAGAAGCAGAGAGGCAGTCATGCAAGGTGTGAAGAATTACAACATTCGGAAAAGTGTTGAGTACCGATTTGTGGAGTTGGATTGGCTAAAGTAGTATGTGCATTGCAGAAAATTTACTGATGGATATCCTTGGAGTTTTTGTCTCGTCCCTTGACAAAATCTCGGATATTGGTTAGAGTATTATCTTATTTATCTTGCTTATTTTGGTTAGAATGTCGATCGATTATATTTTAATTTGTCATGGAGGTGTATAAACTCGGTGGACCGCGTACTTGTTTAGCCCCCACCATGTCTTAGGATCATTGATAGTTGGACAACAATATCATTTGTAGAGTTATCGTGCTTCTGATACAGTCCAGCCCATCATTTACTATTCATGTTCTACAAGGTGTAGTTGGGCAAAGTTATCACTTCAAATCCTCACACAGAAAGGTTTGGATGGCGAAGCAAAAGACAATTGCACAGATATATGGTGATTGAGAGGAGTCATATAACAAGGTTTTGAGGTTGCTTCAAACTTTGTAAAGTTGTTGTCTCGGAATAATATGTGATTTCAGAATGGTACCGTACTATGATGGGCACTTGCTGATACACGATGTCAGCCAATTTGATAAGGTGTTCTGGTCTTTTTCTCCCTGTGTCGAGGCGTTCAAGCATTGCAAGCCCTTTGTCTTCGTTGATAGGACGCATCTGTATGGCAAATATGGTGGGATGTTGCTAATTTGAGTGGCACAAGACGGTAACAATAACATCATTCCTGTGGCATTTGCGATTGTTGAGTCTGAGATTACGGAGTCCTTGTCGTTCTTCCTTACCAATCTAAGATGACATGTAACACCACAATAAGGAATTTTGATTATATCTGATAGATCGCAAACGATCAAGGCCGCACTAAGAGCCGATGAGAGCGGGTGGCTGCCTCCTAGTGCGTTCCATGCATATTATGTGAGGCACATGGCGGCGAACTTTATGTCTCGTTTCAAATCTGTCGAGAGAAAGTGATATCTGATGAATGATGCTTATAGTCCAATTAAGGTTGGGTACATGTGGTACATGGATGCTTTGAGGACACTGTCGCGAGAGATGTCTAACACGACAAGCATGCTGGTACTAGTCTCAGTACTCTTATGTAGGCCGATAATCTATGAAGGGCTAAATAGAGATCATGTGGCCCTCATCAAACCTATGCCTCCATCCATTGTAGCACTGCTCATGATGCTTGGGCCACCACATGTCTTTCTCCTGTCCTGTGATTGTCAAGAACCTGTCAACATTCATCGGATCTCCAGGCACTGGTTGCTCCCCACCGAATTGGCGTTTCACTTGATGAACGTGGTGAAACTCCACAATATTGAAGTAGACGAGGGGAACAACAGTCATTCATGTCTGATCCCTCACTCTGTCTCATCTTTAAACCAGTCCAGGCATAGGGGTTGCAGGGCTAGGTTGTCGTACGACGTCCATAGGAACTACATCAGTAAATTATAATATAATTGTCAAGTTCAGTTCATTATATAGGATATTTAACCGTTTAGAGACAACTAAATCGCGTACCTCATGCAACTGCAAGCGATCTAATGCACCATGCCATTGGAGGACCCTCTATTCGTACTGGTCCCTATTATGCTAGGCCATACCTATCAACCTATTCACATATGCAACAACTATATTATCTCATTTTATGCAATAAAAGGATGAATTACATAAATTGGAATTGAAAATAATTACATCACGGCCAGAGGAAACGTCCAAACTTGTCTATCGGGTGGGCACCACTAAGAAAACCTATGGTATATCCACGAAACTAGGAGTGGAGTGCATCTAGCTATGTCCGTGGCATCTCAATGTGTTTCATGGCATAAAGAGTGATGCGTCCATGCAAGCACATCGGATCCCCAAGACATACCACGACACCTCTGGAAGTTTGCCAACAGTGACAGCCATTTGATATGCACCTGATTGCTTGACTTGTTAGTCATCAGGTAACCATCGATTAACAACAGTATATAACACCTCGTGTACTGTCGGAGGGTATAGCTGCATCGGCAGTAGCTGGGATATGCCGAACCTGGTCCCGAAGCCATATCATCTTGATGGAAAACAATTCCTTCTTCTGGACACATTGCTGTTGAGCATGAGGAGATTTGGTACCTAGGAGCTCCTCTACCCACTCCGAGGTCGGGTGCTGGTACTACATTTGAAAGCCACGCAAGCACCCACCCACTAGCTTTCCATGCATGCGTAACCCTAGGTGGTACGCAATGTCCTGCAGGATGATCGTGCACTCACCCCAAAGCAGGTGAAAAATGTGGGGTCTCCAGAGTCCAACTATCCACGAATGCAATAATCAGGGAGTTGTCAAAGATAAAATCCCTGAGTTGTACCATGTCGCCAAAGTCAGCCTCCCTCAAGTAAGGGACAATGGCGTCCAGGGTGCAAGAGTGTGGCTCACTCGCTTAAGGAGTAGTAGGCGTGACCTCTATTAAAAGATAAATGTATTTCAATAATAAATCTATTTTTTCAATTGTAAATTAAAGAATTTTATTTCAACATAAAAAAATAAAAATTAATGATAAATAATTATTTCACATTTCAGAATAATTAACTATAAAAACCTAATATTTAAATAAGTTATCAAACATCAATACAACATACTCAATTAAAATTGACAATACGAAATTTGATTTAAATACATGCAAAAATAGAATAAACATTAAATAAATAAATTAAAACTAATAATTATAATTAAATTAATTAATTAACATTTACTAATTTCTACATTTTACATAACCTAACAAATTCTAATAACAGGACAATTTAATCTACATGTATATCAACACTGAATCTATAAAAGTATCATAATTATAATTATGTTGCTCAATTATTTAAAAGAGAAAAAGGATCAAAACTAACATTGAAGTCTATCGCTCCCGCAATGTGCCAAGTCGTGTTTGGGCAATTGATATTGTCGTCTCGTGCATCTGCGTGCGCCATAAAATCCAAGTATCTCACAAATATCGGGAGAACCGTTCGAAAAAAGAGAGAAATGAAGGTAATAGACAAGAAAAATGACAAAGAAGCGTTGTAAACGAGTTTCTTATATATGCGCGTCTAAGCCTTATCTCGTTTACACACCTTATCTCGTTTACTGTGTAAACGAGATAAGACATTTCACAACACGTTTGTAAATGTAATACGTATAACAATAAACGTGTCTTATTTTGTTTACACATTAAATGAGATATGTACAATCTTATTTCGTTTATAGTGTAAACGAGATAACTAAGACAATATAAATCGGTAAAAACGCTATAAATTATCTATTTCTATAATTAAAATATTTATTTTATTTGTTTAAAAAAATCCATTTTTATCATCATATTAATTAAACTACAAGATTGGATAAAATCTTATGCATTGAATTGTACAAATGTTGTTGTAAAGAAAGTCATCAATAAATATAATCGGCTAATAAGAATATTTCTAATGCTAGTTTTAATTTTAATTTTATTTTAGGTTCTATAAGATGACATAAATAATTGTGAGATTATATATTATGAATAATTATTTGAAATTAATAATAAAATTTAATTTTTTTATGTTTAATTTTAATTTAATTAGCTAGAATTTTATATTATTTTTAATTATTTTATCAATATAATTATATAAATTAAATAATACAATTTTATTAATTATTTATCAAAATAATATCGTATCTTTAAAATAATATCAATTTTATTTTGTCAATTAACTCTAATACAAATTTTAATTTTAAATTAATTTACTTTTTAAAAATATAAAAAATAATACTCTCTAAAAATATTCCACTAAAAATGCTCTAACACACATTCTTATATATCACAAATTATTTCTCTTTCAAGAGCTGAGACTGATCATTTGACACGTTAATATAAACATTATTAGATAACTATAATATATGAGTTAATTAATAAAAATATTTGACGGTATACGATAACTTTTTAATACAATATAATATTTGGTACACTAAATTATCATTTTTTATTTACCAATAACTATAGTCTATAGTTACCAGTTAATATTAAATAAAAAAAAATTAGTCAACGTTGCGTTATATATAACTAATCATATACCTCCTCTTCTTATATTAACAACTTAAATTTTTGAAATAAATAATTTTATAATTTAATATTAAAATTTTTATAAAAAAAACTCTAGAAGTTGATTCTTATTAAATCTTAAAAAGAAATTGGCATATAGCAAATAAAAAAAATTTATGCCAAAAAAAATCACATAATCCAAAAAAAAATTTTTATATAAAAAAATATGTTAAAAATATAATTATTTATATATTTTTTATTGATTTAAATTTTTTAAAATATTTATTTTATTAGTCAATTATAAAAATATACTTTTGTAACTTAACATTATTGCAATAGTGTTTAAATAAAGTATGCTAGTTTACAAATTAATGTTACCCTTGTGACATTAAAAAAAATAGGGCTCACAAGATAGAATATAAGATAAGAGATTAGATTCATTCCTAAATCTACTTATAAATTTAAAATTTTATTAAAATTTAATTCTACCTTTATTCAGGAATTTAAAATCCCTCGATCGACCTCCAATTTTACTCACAAAAATATACAATTATTTATAAAAAAAAAAAAACACAATAAACATCTACATTGCTTCCACAGGATTTCTTCTTCTTATTCTTGTACCACCACATTTATACATGGTATTGTCCATTTCTAAGTGAATTTCCTACACAATAAACATATATCAATACAAAAATCAAATTAGAATCGTATCTGATTATCACAAAATTGATTTAAATTATTTCAAGAGGGGAACAGAAGAGACACAATAAAAAAAAAGAGTAAAATGTATGCAAAGTCTCACAAACCCATTTACTCAAATTCCTTAAAATGCTAAACCTTTAAGAAATGAAATCATTTCACTCAAATTCCTATGCTACAGGCAATAATAGTTGAGAAATAAATCAGAATAAGGTGTTGGGGGCTGTGAATGAGTGAATTATTAGATATTTAATTAGGGTTTGTGAAGTTTAGAATGAGTGAATGAGATTTAGCGTTTGTGTAACTTGGTATATATTACTTTGTTTTCAGCAGCATTTATAACTTAATTTTTAAGAAAAAAAAAGTAGTATCATATACACAAAACGGAGCTATGAATTATTCATCCTAACATTTATATGAACTTTATTTTTTCTATTTATAAAATCTCTATTTTTTCCCTTCTCCAATCTTATTATTACTAGCTATATAAATATAATTTATATAATAAAAAAAACATTAAAAAAATATATAATAATTAGTGCAAATTACAATAATTTTTCATGACAGATTATTAAGTAGCGTATGTACCTACATTTTTATTTACACTCCTGAATTTTCTTACAGGACACCTCTCTTTATTTATTTAATTAAATTAAAAATTAACCACTAAATTAATTATCATGTATTCGTATATAAATAAATGTGTTGTTTAATTTATTTTCAATATAAAGAGAAATTCTTTACATACAAGTATTTTTTTATACAAGTCTTTACAAGTGCACATTCTTCTTCTTCTTGCGTAGAAGTTCTTCTTCCTCTTCCTCCTCTTCTTCTTCTTTTCTTTCGTTTCTTCCATTCTCTTTCTCCTTCTTCAACCGTTACTACATGTTTTCACTGCACCTTCTTCTTCTTCTTGCTGCACGTTTTTCTTCCTCTTCTTTCGTTTCTTGCCCTGTCTTTCTCTTTTTTCATTTACGTGCTTTTCTCTCTATTTTCTTTCTTCGTTATTCTCGATTTCCATTGTTTTTGACATCAAGTTCTGAAATCGTTTTTGAAGAAGAAGAAGCAGCAGAAGATGAGGAAAAAGAGAAAGAGTTTTGAATTATGCATAAGGTATACTTCAACAAATTTTAGGTGTATTTCTTAAATCTTTTGGGTGTAGTTTTTGTAATTCTTTAGGTGTATTTCTGTAATCCTTTGGGTGTATTTCTATAATCGTTTGGGTGAATTCCTGTAACCGTTTGGGTGTATTTTTGTAATCCTTTGGGTGTATTTCTGTAATCGTTTGAGTGTATTTCTGAAGTTCCATTATCTTTAAATTTGGCAAGAAACTCGTTTTCATGGAGGAAGAAGAAGAGTCGTTTATAATGCATGGTGAGTAGCGCACTTTGAAAATAGGAAATTGTTGAATAACGTGCGTTTATTTACTCTTGAATGTGGGAGTGTAATGCGTGTTTTTTGTTAGACTTGTGCCAATTTATAAGATTTATAAACCAAAAAGACTTGTATGTGTAGCAAACCTCTTCAATAAAATATGTTAGGTATACATGTGGACATACATATGGCGTATATGAATACATTTGATATTTAATTCGTTTTTAATATATATTTTATATTTTAATATTTATTTTATATGAATAATTAATTTTTAGTATATATTTAATATGATTGTATTTTTAATATATATTTTATATTTTAATAAATATTATATATGATTTTTTATGTATACGTAACATGATTAAATTAGATTACATATAATAATTAAATCTCTCATAGCATATTGTTATGAGGAGTGGTGGGGGACCAACAGATTTTGTGATTTGTAGTCATTAATTAGTCATTATTTGTGTTTTTAATGGTGTGAGATTACATCTAATAGTGTGAGATTACTCACTTTTCTTTTATTGAATAAGTACTGGCCAAATTTTAATAAAAGTGTTGGCCTAGACTTTCTCTATCGTTATTATAGACAGTTGGTTGTCAACCTAGTTAGCAACATGTGACTTGCATGTGGATTTTTATTTTTAAAAGTAGGAAAAAAAGAAAGAAGAAAATCTTAAAAGTAGAATCCAAGAATTAAGACATCATCGTTTACAAAAGCACAACAACTAATAGAGTTTTTGAATCATATTCACTCCAAATGATAACAATTTCCAAAACTTACTCATCCATGGAATCCAAACTTAGGGCTGTCCATGGATCGGATCATATCCGCAGATCCGTGGTATTTATCCGCATCCGATCCGATAATTGCGGATATGATCCGATCCGCAGACTGATCGGATCGGATAGGATCCGATCCGCACCTATTAAGGATCGGATCGCGGGTTTCTGTGTTATATCCGCGGATCCACAGATCCGCACAAAATAATTAAAAAATAAAAAATGAAAAATATATATACCTTAGTTACTTTGTGTTGCAGCCACCTAACCTAACCCTAATCTCATTTTCACATTTTGCACTTCACGTCTTCACCCTTCGTCCCTTCCCTTCCTTGTTCCTTCCTTCACGGCGTTGAAATGTGAAAGCCTAACAAAGTGAAACCCAAAACTCCAGACCCCCAATCTCACCCATTCACCCCCAATTTCTGAAACCGTTCACCCCGCCGTTCACCCCCTGACCCCTAATCTCTCAGAGTCTCACCTATTCTGCCGTTCACCCCGCCGTTCACCCCCTGACCCCCAATCTCTCAGACTCTCACCTATATTCTGCCGTTCACACCGCCGTTCTTGCCTGCGCTGGTCGGTGTTCTCGACAACGTTGGCGACGATGTTTAGATCCTTGAGCAGGCTGTTATGGCGTTGAATCTTGGATCTGGATCTGGATAAAATCGAAGACGGCGAGCTCTGGTGGAAAAGCTTGATGCTCAAGAACCAGAGCAACACTAGCAGCACCTGGTTGGATTCTCTGGTGGAAAACCCCCAATCTCTCACTCCTAGGTCCTAATCTCTTCAGTCTTCACCATGTTCAGGACTTCAGGTAATTTTCATGAGTAACCTGCTAAATTGAAATGCTCTATTTCTCTGTTCTGTATTTGGACTCAATTTTTTGACTTATTTTCAATACATAATAGTAACCTGTTGTAATTACCCTTACTGTTATTGTGTATTTGTGTTTCTTAAAGAATTCTGCTCATGTTATTGTTTATATGAAATAAGCAGAAGCCACTTGGGATACTACCTGTTAAAGCATTATCCGACAGAACCATAGTTACAAGATGATGTAGTTTGCTGTTAAGGAATGTCAGTGATCCAGAGAGGTTATTTCTGGACAAGTCAAGCTTCTGCAGCCGGCTCAAACCATTGAGTTCCGAAGGAATTTCGCCATTCAATTTGTTTCCAAGCAAATTCAGGTATGTCAAGTTTGAAAGAGTACTCAATGATGAAGGGATTGAACCAGATAAACTGTTATTAGCCAAATAATGAATTCTGTGAGATGCTGGTGTTCTATTCTATGTTTATATGATTTATGTAATTATGTGAGATGTTTCTTGTAGGATTGTGTTGCTTGAAATGGCTGATAAGCAAGCAGTTACAAACAATACAAGTGGATCTGAAGTAGGGAGCATTCCTACTCCACCAAATGTTGCTGCATCGACACCTTCTGAGTCAGCAAGGGGAGGGGAATCAGTGACTAATCCAGCCTCAAGTGATGCTCCTACTGCTGGGACAGAGACACAGACAGGCCAGCCAGGTAAACGAAAGGCTAACAGGCCCGCTTCTATTATTTGGGATCACTTTAAAAAAAATGCGGAAGAAACTAAAGCTCAATGTAAACATTGCTTGAAATGGTTACAATGTCATAGTCGTAGGGATGGCACCTCTAATCTAAAAAAACACATTGGAACTTGTGCGAAGAACCCAAATAATCATGTTGATAAAAAACAAAAAACCCTTGTGTTCACAAATTCTAATTTAGATGAGCCACCAACATTGAAGGCAGTAGACTTTAACCAGGAGCGGTGTAGGCTTTCACTTTGTAAGATGATAGTAATTGATGAACTCCCATTTAGGTTTGTAGAAAATACTGGGTTTAGGGACTTTTGTGGTGAGATGCAACCTCAATTTAAAATCCCAAGTCGTCAGACAGTTGCTAGAGATTGTATGCAATTATATATAGAGGAAAAGACCAAACTTAAATCCCTCTTGGAGTTGAACCATCAGATGATTTCCCTAACCACTGATACTTGGACGTCTGTTCAAAACATGAACTATATGTGTGTAACTGCTCATTACATTGATGATGGATGGACATTGAATAAGAAAATATTGTCTTTTAACTTGATTGCTGATCATACTGGTGCTACCATAGGAAAAGCGTTAGAGAAGTGCCTGAAAGATTGGGGTATTCGGAAGCTTTGTACTGTAACTGTAGATAATGCTAGTGCCAACTTTGTTGCTGTGAATACTTTGGTTAAAATTATGCGAGAATGGAATGGTTGTACTATGTTGGGTGGGGAATTTGTCCATCTGAGATGTGCTGCCCATATTTTGAACTTAATTGTTTGTGATGGTTTAAAAGATTTAAGCTCTTCTATTGCTAGGATAAGAACTTCTAGTAAGTTTGTTAAGTCCTCTCCATCTAGATTAGCAACTTTTAGGAGGTGCGCACTTGAGGCAAACATTACTAGTCGTCAAATGATTATTTTTGATGTGCCAACTAGGTGGAATTCTACTTATATGATGTTGGAAGTGGCTGAAAAGTTCGAAAAGGCATTTGCTCGTCTTGCGAGAGAAGATGCTCATTTTGAGAGATATGTTGACGATGAGGGGGGCCTCCTAGTGATGAAGATTGGAGTAGAGCTCGTATTTTCATGCGGTTTTTGCAAATTTTCTATCATGCAACTCTTTCATTCTCTAGTTCTTTGAATGTTACTTCAAATACTTTTTTCCATGTATTGTGTAAGATATTATGCACTTTAAATAAATGGGTTGTAAGTGATGATTTGGTATTGCGTGAGATGGCATCAGCTATGAAAGCTAAGTTTGATAAGTATTGGGATGATTCTGATCACCGTTACTCTTCTTCTTCTTCTTTCACTTCAAGTGACAAAGCTAATAAACCATCTTTAAATTATCTAGTGCTTGTTGCTGTGTTCCTTGATCCCCGTTATAAGTTGGAATATATTCAGTTCACTTTGTCTGAGATGTATGGTGAAGGTGAAAAGTCTTCAAGGATCTTCAAAAAATTGAAGGATATTATTACTAAATTGTTTGAGCAATATACCTTATGGAATCCTCGCCCCCCTGAAGATACTCAGGATACTAGCTTTTCTTCCGATACTACACCAAATCCTAGTTTAGACACGAGTGACATTGATAGCATTATGATTGAAGACCCTATGAGCAAGTGGAAACAAACACAAAGGATAAAGTTAAGCGAGCTCAAGAAGAATGAGATGGATAGGTATTTAGAAGATGAAGTGGCAGAAGATTTTAGTGGATTTGATATATTGAGATGGTGGAGAGGAAAGACTCTGAGGTATCGAATTCTGTCTTGCATGGCTAGAGATATATTAGCCATTCCTGTTTCTACTGTGGCGTCTGAGTCAGTTTTTAGCACCGGAGGTCGTGTCCTTGACCCTTATCGTAGTGCTTTGAGTCCCACCACTGTAGAGGCTTTAATTTGTACTCAAAATTGGTTAAAACCTGCTAAGATTTTGGTTGAGCTTGATGAAGGAGATGCTGCGGTTGATTCAGGTATATAATAAATTGGTTCATTTATTTTTCGTCATTCTTTATTCTTTATTTTATCCCATTGGCTTTGACATATTTAATTGTTTAATTGAATAGAATTTTCTGGAGTTACTAGTGCTGGAGATCCTGAAGTTTAAAGTCAATTACATCCTCTTGAACCATCTTAGGTATTATAAGTTTATAACTAAGTACTTGTATTAGTGTATAATAACTTAGACTATTTTTTTGTTCAATTTATTCTAACATGTTTCACTAATTTTTCAATATGTATTATTTTAAAAGGACTACACGATTCATGCTTGCTGCTGATGTCTGCTGCCTGTTGATTTAAGAAGGGATGGATCAAGTTGTTTTATTTTTAAGTAGCAAGAAACTTCATTCTCAATGTTCTTTCAACAATCTTAGATTTTAGTGTGTTATAATCTTGGATCAAGTTGTTTTATTTCTGCTGATGGTTGATAAGCATTTGCAGATTGTTTAGATTTTAGTGTGTTATAATGTTGCTGTTTTATTTTAAATGAGGCTTTTAGTATTTTAATGCTTGTTGTTTTCACTTATTGGAAGTGTTTGTTGAAATATTTGTTATTATATTTACTTATTTGTTAGTTTGTATGTTTTAGTTAGTAGTTGTTAAACTTGTTATTTATGTATTGTATTGTTTTATTTGTTATTTAGAAAAAAATTGATTAAAATTATTTTAGGAACAAATGGATTTAAAAGTGTGAAAGAAACATTTTTTATTGAATTTTTTACTTAAAAAGATAATAAAAAATGAGCTTAATCATGCGGATATATCCGCAATCCGATCCGATCCGATCCGCAAATGTGCGGATCGGATCGCATCGGATCTGACACTAAAAAACGCGGATCTTGTATCCGATCTGATCCGATAGAAATTGTGCAGATCGGATCGAATTTTCGTCCATATCCGATCCGATCCGATCCGTGGACAGCCCTATCCAAACTTTGTTTGTAGAATTGATGAATATACAATTCATCTATACAATATATAATTTTATTATTTCCAATATTCAAATTAAAGACTTTTGGATTAGAATATAAAAAATTATTCTCATAATTAATCTCACATTTATAATTATTATACATCTTTAATTTATAAAAAGAATGAGAGCTAATAGCAATGTTAATGCTTATCAATCCACACAAAATTAATTTTTAATACAATAATATTAGAGACACAAAAAATAGTCTAAATTTAATTATCTTATTTAATATTTATTTATACAAGATACATTAAATAAAACTAAAAGTAATAAGTTTTGAAGATTTTTTGCTAATATTTTTTGAATTTAGTTTTGATGCATTATCATTTTACACGTGTATTTAATAATTATATAATTATTTTTTCTATTGACTGCGTAAATAGTCATTTAAAAGAACAGAGATATAATTACACGATTGTGTAAATTACTTTATACTATCAATACATTAAAATTAAACTCAAATTTTTTTTTGTTACCAAATATTTCCGTTTCTAATAAGCAGGAGGAGCATTCAGCTGGGAAGACTATCAAAACAAACTTCCATTTTGTTGTGCAGCTATCTATCTATCAAAAGTATGCAAATAATGCCAATGGACATATGACAAATTTTGTACTATTAGCATAGACAAATTTGATTTTTCTCCAAGGAAGGAGTCTATGAGAGCTTTGGCAACTTGACAAAATAGTGTTTGGTTGTAATAGCGAGCAATATAATCATGATCAAGTTATTCATTGTAACCTTGACCTCTAATTTATTCTCTACTCTTATTTTTTATTTTTATTTTTGCTGTCTAATAAACAATTATATGAAAATAAAAATAACATATGTTATATATAGAAAATAATAGATAAATTTTAATAATATATAAAATTGTATAAATAGATAAATTTGCCTATAAATAAATAAGTAAACACATGTAATTATAACTAGGGGTGTCCGCGGATTGGATCGAATCGGATATGGTCAAAAATTCGATCCGATTCGCACAATTTTCATCGGATCAGATCGGATATGATATCCACACTTTTTAGTGCCGGATCGGATATCGGATATATCCGCATAATTAAACCTTCTCTTTTTAATCATATTTCTATGTAAAAGAATTCGATAAAAATATTTCTTTCATATTTTTAAACTTATTTATTCCTAAAATATTTTTAATCAAACTCTCTCTAAATAACAAAAATAAAATAATACAATATATGAATAATAATTACTAACTAAAACATACAAACAAGTAAATATAATACCAAATATATATATATTTATTTATTTTTTAATAATTATAGTGCGGATCTGCGGATCCGCAGATCGGATACGCGGATGTAGAGCAGATATCCGCGATCCGATCAATTTGCGGATCGGATCGTATCCGCAATTTTCGGATCGAATGCGGATATTTACCGCGGATCTGCGGATACGATCCGATCCATGGACACCCCTAATTATAACAATTAATTAAAAGTATTATTGAAAAACTTGAGAAATGTTATCCTCGTATTAAAGCTAGATCCTAGATGTATATAACACGCACACGGATAAGAGAAAGTAGTTCTCTTTCCTTTGTTAACACATTGAAGAAAATAAAATCCCACACACACAACTAATTTGAATTTATCGAATGATTAGCTCACTCGTTCGTTTTAAGCAAGTATTAGGAGTTTAAATCCTATCTTATATATGCAATAATTCATTGGCCAGCGATAGACCCTTAAATAAAATTCATATCCGTGACGAATTAGTCATTGACTTGTTAAATTAAAACATCGTAGATAACAAAAAAAAAAAAATTCTCACACACGCAAATGAAAGAGTCTTGTATGAACACACCTCTAGACCATACTTTAGGCTTCTTAACAAAACATGTCTAACTAACACTAAATAATATTATTATTAATATAATATTTTTTTTTATATGTTAATACATAATTATTACTCTTTTTTGTTTTTGGTCCAATAAACCACTCTCAAAGACTCGTGTATATAGAGATATCAGATAAGGATCAATTTGGTTATTGAGTTTTATAATGATGATATAGGTTGATTTATTCATCGTTAATCTACTTAACAGAAATTAAGTTTTTTTTTTTTTTCCCTTAAAAAACCAATAAATTAGTTCTATGTCTTTAGTGCAATTTCAGCTTGGCATTAAACTACTAGTGGTAGTTAACTGCATATGTAAAGTATATGTCAAGTAGGTTAGTGACAAAAGGATCAACTTGATTCATTGTTATAAAATTAAAGGGATAAATCTAAGTATGGTTAACAGAGTCAAGACCAAAATAAATCTTAATTCATTCGGTTAGACTCATTTATGCATGGTTCCCCAAAACATAGATCTAACGACCGTAGATTTTGGCATCTTTTTCTTACAGCCGCTGAATTTTCATTCGATTCGACCGTAAATGAATTTAGCACAAAACATTAGTGTCAAACTTTTTTTTTTATATTATTATTTTAGTCATAAATATCAAACATTTGTGTACCAACATATCTCTTACGCTGCATTTGTTTATAGGGACAGAACAGAATAGAACACTAAAATATAAAAATATAAAATTATATTTGACAAAAAATATAAATAGAGATAATGTGTCTAAAGATATTGAATTAATATTTTTTGTATTTATCCTGATAAAAAAGACACGAAAATATTAACAAGAGATATAACTTATTTTTATTTTTTTTATTATTCTTGTTAATTTTTTATAATTATATTTTTTGTCTCAAATTTTTTAAATTAAAAAAGTAAGAATAAATTAGATTTTTATAATTTATTATAATTTATCACAAAATTTTGTGTATCTTCCTTTATGTCTTGCTTCCAGTATCTTATCTTGTCCTATTCTAAAAAACAAACACAATCTTAAGCACAAGGGTTCTTTAGTTATTTTTTTTACTCATATGAACCTATCTTACAATAAAGACAATAAATAAAAATTATTAAATGATATTTCATCTAAATTATTTTTATGAAGGCATCTTATGTGAAAATAATAATGCAAATCATTAGATAGTCTAACTAAATATGTTTGACTGAATTATTTAATAATTTATAATATTATCTTCATATAAAAATATTTTTATAAAAATAAGAGTAAATATCACACTCGATTCCTGATAATTACTTCGAAAAGACTATGAGACTCTCAAGAAAAAAAACACCCAATCTAATTCTTGATTTTTTTTGGGACTGATTAACTCCTGTGCCAAAAAACATAACATTGATTTTTTTGGACAAAAGAGTTAATTAGTCCCATAAAAAAAACTCAGGAGTCAGATTTAATTTTTTTTTGTTAAGAATTTTGTTATCTTTTAAAATAATTGTGAGGACCGTTTAGAATTTTTTCCTAAAAATAACTATCGTCTTCTTCACGTAAAAATAAACTCATGCGAGTGGTCACCTTGTTTTTGTTTTTGTTTTTTTTCCAGTGAAACTTTCACTTGAAAAAACTGTCAATCTTTCAGGATCTTGTTCGACCCAAAATACATCCCTTGGGTCAGCAAAAATATAAAACCCTAGAAGTTTTTCCTGTCCAAACAGTATCGAATACTGGCAAAAACTTATTATGGGCTTCGGCCCATCAACGAAAAGACAAGCCCAAAAAGACGAATTTCTTTTAAGAAAAAAAAAAAGACATGGAAGTGGAAACTGGAAAGCCACGAGTGCCTAAGAAAATGGTGGGAAGAGAAATTTGCTGAATGGCGTCCCAGACAAGAAGGGCAGAGAAGGTCACGCTCTAACAACAAAGTCACACCCCCCTTTGACCAACGTTTATTATTAACCTTCTCTTCTCTTCTCTTCACTTAACATTTCAATTTTTTTCACTTCAATTCAGACACACACCTTCTTCTTTCTCTTCATCCAATAATCACTCATGGCTTGGAGGCCTTTATTAACGCAGGTAACTTTTCCTATATTAACCCTAATTTTCTTTTTTCAATTATTGGTATTGGTACCCAATTCTCTTTTATTTGTTTTATTGATTCTGTGCATTGGGATGGACAATGGGTCTAGTGGATTTTGATTCAGGGTTATAAAGTTGCAAACTTTTCTTTCCGGTAACCAATAATCATAATAACATCGAACTAAATATATTGGAGATATCAGAAATGATAGGGAAAAAGTTATGTTTAAGATTGTTTGTTGGGTTATATGATCATTTATGGATGGGTTGTTTGATTTGACTTCGAAATGAAGGTCTTCTGGGGGTTCCCAATTCAAGTATCAGCTTCTGAAAGCTGGTTTTTTATTTGATGCACATTAGTATTCATCTTTTATTATTGTTTTGCTTTAAGGGAATGATAGAGAATTTGAGTTTGTAATGCTAACAATGCAGCTCAAATTAACCCAAAAACTGATGGTGCCAACTGCCAGTACCCTGTATTCCCTTTCTGAAAATTTAGAGCAGCTACACATGAACTCCGAAATGCGAATACAATTAAATGTTTCAAAAACAATAACTGAGAATACTTAAGCGGAGTCGGTTATATAGAATTATAGATTAGAGGATGCTATAGTGTCATTTCCTAAACCATCTCTTAAAAACCTAAACTTTTAGTGGTTTCACCTATTGCTTTCATCAATCCCGGTTTATAAGTCTGCTTCAAAGTTCAAACAAGTAAACACTTAGGCCCGTAACATAGGTTTAAAGAATTTTCATCTTTTCAAGTGAAGGGATTATTTAACTTTTTTTGTCTATTAGTATTAGTGTCAGGTAGTTTTAAGCATGACATACTAGTGCGTTAATTATTGACCAATTATATGGTGCGCTCTTAATTGAATCTCGTTGCATATAATTTATATCTTATATCTTGTACCCTTTGCATATAAATTTTGTAATTTACTTTTACAGGTTTCAAGAAGACAATCAGAATTTGGACAGGCAAAACATTTGTTTCTTAGAGGCCATTTTTCCATTAATAAGTTCAGAGATTGTGCAGGTAGAAATCGCATGTTCCTATCCTGTGTGTTAGTGCTTGTTTGGGCGCCATTCTCGAAAAAGATCTTTTTTTTAATGATATTTTTTTAAAAGATCTTTTACAAAAGTAAAAGTGATTTTCCTACAGTGAATTTCTTTTTATCTTTTTCTAAATGTAGTATTATTATTATTGCTTTCCTTACTACAAATATTAAGATTCAATGTGTTGCCAGATTATTTGATTTTGATTTACTTTTGGTTTTTGAAGTAATCTGTGCCTATTTTCCTATGTTCAAGATGCCAATGGCTTATTATCCATGATGCCTTATTAATAGGACAAGGTTTAGTTGTGTTTGTTGTATTATTCATTTGAACAAAAAGTACTTTGATGTTGTGTCCCTTGTGTCCTTTAGTTTCCGTTAACTGATCTTACTTTCAATTTTTTGGTAGGGAATAGGCTTTTGTCCACCCAAGAGAGATTCAAGTCCAGCTATGTTGGTGACTTCAACCGTCGAATACGTGATGCAGATGAAGCCGTTGAAATTTCTCATCTGAAAGAACTTTACCATCGAAACGAACCTGAAGCTGTAATTAGGTTATTTGAAAGTCAGCCATCTCTGCATACTAATCCTTCAGCACTTTCCGAATATATTAAAGCATTGGTTAAAGTTGATAGGCTGGATGAAAGTGAATTATTGAAGACATTGAGAAGAGGTGATTATTTGGCTAGACTGCTAACTTTTTCATGGTTATTTATGCCTATGTTTTTTATTCATTAATCTTGACTTGGTTTACTGAACCTTGCTCAATTATATGGGACCATATTTTGGTCTATCTCTTCTTATCTGCAGATGTTTAGACATAATGTTTCATAATCTTTTAGCAAAACTTAGCATTTTTTTGCTGTCGATCCATTATTCTTTTTTTTGGGGGGGGGGGGGGGTATTTGGTTGGAGTGTAAGTTTTTCAATATCAAGCACTCAACAAGCAACACTTAGTCTTGTTTCTTTTTGGTGCAAGGTGCACAATCTTTTAAGAGGTGTATCTCTCTGCAAAGCTATGGTTATTGAGGATCCCTTGTCCCCCATGCCCTGCGCATTATCCTTTTCATCTTGTGAATAATTTTTCTTACGTTATTTAAAAGCGCACACGCAAGAGGCTAAGAAAATAATGTGATTTACTAGGATGGAAAATGGAAACTATATTTAATGAATAGTTTCATGTACTTGTTTCAAGTGTATTATCTTATGTCATCAGAAATTTGGAGTTTTCAGGTATGCCCAATGCAGTGAGGGAGGAAGAAAGCATAGATGGCTTCTCTTCTCTTAGAAATGTGCGGGGGGAAGAAAGTATAGGTGGTTTCTCTGCTTTTAGAAATCTGGGAACTTCTGCAAGAGAGAGAATTCTCGGGACTGCAAGTTCACCCGTTCATATGGTGGCTACAGAAGCTGCGAGTTTTAAAGATCGACTATGGCGTGCATTTAGGTCCATTGTAGTTGTTTTTTTGTTGATTTCGGGTGCAGGAGCTCTCGTAGAGGATAAAGGAGTTGGTCAAGGTATTTATACATGACCTCATATGATTTTTCTTTATCAAATCCGAATCTGTTGATGTGTTCTTAAGTTTACCTTTTCCATTCCTAGGGCTTGGTGAACATGAAGGAGTGCTACCCAGCATGGAGTCAAGTACAAGATTTAATGATGTAAAAGGTGTTGACGAGGCAAAGGCAGAGCTGGAAGAAATTGTTCACTACCTCCGGGATCCTAAGGTAGACATCTCTGCCCTATCATGCTCCGCTCTCCCTAGCTCTGAGTACCTATCTTGTTCCGAAGCTAGATGATTAAAATTTCTATGTATGGATCTGGTTTACTGTTTTCGTATATCAATTTTATGTGTATTGGTTGATACATGTCATGAGCTATTTTGATCAGTTACTCCATTTGGTTGTTGATCATATCTTTTCCTTGTGTCAGCGCTTTACTCGGCTTGGTGGTAAGCTTCCAAAAGGAGTGTTGCTTGTTGGTCCACCTGGAACTGGAAAAACTATGTTGGCAAGAGCTATAGCTGGAGAGGCTGGGGTTCCTTTCTTCTCAAGCAGTGGGAGCGAATTTGATGAGATGTACGTGGGTGTAGGTGCACGAAGGGTCAGGGATCTTTTTTCCGCTGCTAGGAAGCGATCACCTTCTATAATCTTCATTGACGAGATAGATGCTATTGGAGGGAACCGAAGTGCGAAGGACCAAACTTACATGAAGATGACATTAAATCAATTGCTGGTTGAGTTAGATGGATTCAAACAAAATGAAGGCACAATTGTGATTGGAGCAACTAATTTTCCAGAGTCATTGGATAAGGCTTTGGTGAGACCTGGTCGATTTGATCGCCATGTTGTTGTTCCCAATCCAGATGTAGAAGGAAGACGGCAGATTTTGGAGTCGCACATGTCAAAGGTAATTATTCCTTGCAAAGAATGCGTCTTATTTGGTTGTTTTGCCAATGTTCGCCAACCCTGACCTAGCCAATGGCCAGCTAGGAATCTAGGATCTTGTTTTCTTAAAGTTGTTATCGTGTCGGCTAGAGTATGCTGCAAACATCACATTATGCTGGATTTTTGTTTTCAATCAACTATAGGTTATGATGGCTGATGATGTCGATTTGATGGTCATTGCTCGAGGAACACCTGGGTTCTCTGGTGCTGACCTTGCAAACTTGGTTAATGTAGGCGCCCTTAAGGCTGCAATGGACGGTGCTAAAGCTGTGACCATGGCCGATTTAGAGTATGCAAAGGACAAGATCATGATGGGAAGTGAACGCAAGACAGCCATCATATCTGAGGAATCGCGAAAGTTGACTGCTTACCATGAGGGTGGCCATGCCCTTGTGGCCATTCACACCGATGGGGCCCTTCCCGTTCACAAGGCGACAATAGTTCCCCGAGGGATGGCCCTCGGCATGGTTACTCAAATACCCGAGAAGGATGAGACCAGCATATCCCGTAAACAGATGCTTGCCCGGCTTGATGTTTGCATGGGAGGCCGGGTAGCAGAAGAGCTCATTTTCGGGGCAAATGAAGTTACTGCTGGCGCGTCGTCCGACCTCAAGCAGGCGACTAAGCTAGCAAGGGAAATGATTACTAAATATGGTATGGGAAAGGAGACTGGACTTGCCACTCACAATTACAATGATGATGGGAGAAGCATGAGCTCAGAGACAAGGCTTCTTATTGAGAAAGAGGTGAAGCATTTCTTGGAGAGAGCTTACAACAATGCAAAAACAATTCTAACCACTCACAACAAGGAACTCCATGCTCTTGCAAATGCTCTTCTTGAACATGAGACCCTTTCAGGAACTCAGATAAGAACACTTCTTGCTCAAGTTAGATCCCAGAAACAGCAGCAGCAGCAGCCGCACATGGTCGAGGTGCAGAGCAGTTCGCCGTCCAGCACAGCAGCTTCTGCTGCTGCAGCCGCAGCTGCTGCGGCTGCTGCTGCCACTGCCGCCGCCAAGTCTCAAGGTGTTCCAGTTGGATCTTAGCAGGACGAATACAGTGGCAGTTACCAGATGAAATGTATAGATAGCATTTATTTGGTGTTTCTGGGATTTTATGCACCTAGGAGCAAAGTTCATGTAAACTGTGTAGAAGCTCTTGTAGAATAGAACCGTTGATATATTTTTTTTTTCTTTTCTTTTTTTAAGAGGAAGAGAAAAGCAAAAGAAACAAAAGCAATCAAATGTTACTCTGCAAAATAGAACCGTTGATTTGTTGTACTCAATAATTTGATAATGTTATTTCTATAAAGTAGGTTGTCTTAGAAGACTCAAAGATTGAAATTTTCCTCGTGTGCTTTGCAAAGATTTTCGGAAAAGCAAATTTACTGTTAATATGAAATTCCCAGGATGCTGTGTTTTTACTTTTTAGTTTTTAGTAGAGAATCAAGCTAAAATGTGAAGTATTTCACTGAAATATGAAATACATATTTAATATAGTGTGTATTTACACCTCTAACTTACCTTGAACCTTTTATGTAACTGGTGGATTTTGCACTAGTATTTAATCTACAAGGAAATTGAGAGGATTGACTCCATAACAATAATTACATTTAGGAGTTACTAGAACCAATTATAAAGAGGGGTGCTAACGTTATTCAACCACTTCCTGTTTCCAAAGCGCACTACTCACTATGCATTATGAACGACTCTTCTTCTTCTTCCTCTATGAAAATGAGTTTCTTACCAAATTTGAAGATAATGGAACTTCAGAAATACACCCAAACAATTATAGAAATACATCCAAAGGATTACAGAAATACACCTAAAATTTGTTGAAGTACACCTTATGTATAATTCAGAACTCTTTCTCTTTCTCCTCATCTTCTGCTGCTTCTTCTTCTTCAAAAACGATTTCAGAGCTTAATGTTAAAAAACAATGGAAATCGAGAATAACGAAAAAAGAAAACAGAGAGAAAAGCACGTAAATGAAGAAGGAGAAAGAGAAGGCAAGAAACAAAAGAAAAGAAGAAGAGAAAGAGAAAGAGGAAGAAGAACGTACAACAAAAAAAAAAGGTGCAGTGAAAACGTGCAGTACGGTTCGAAACGCATGACTTGTAAAAACTTGTATAGAAAAACGCTTCTACGTGGAGAATTATTCAATTATAAAACTGGATTTTCCAGATCTAAGTAAGCTAAGTCATGGAAAAAATTTTAAAATATAGTAACTTAATAATTAGGATTTAAACAAGTATCCACTTATTAAAAATATCAAAATAAAAAGAAAATTTTGAAGTTTACCCCCCAAAAATTATTATTGCGGAGGAACCCTAAACCTTTCCAGGAACATACGAAATCGAAAGCTATCATGCGAAAAGGTACGAATTAGTTTCCTTCTTAATAATATGATCTCATATCTAATGATTATGCAATGAAATGTTGAAATTGGACGATCCAATTAATTCTTTTGCAGTAAGTGAGAAGCGGAGAATAATTATACGAAACTACCATGGCGAAAATCTTGTGGGGATCTTACACGATGCTGAATCCACACAACTTGTTATTATCTGCCATGGCTTCCAATCTTCCAAGGTGTTTTCTTATTTTTAACAATTCATTGTATGAAGCTAATTTGAGCTCTGCTATAGGGGAGTGATTAAACTATCTAATAGCATGACATTGCTGCTGAAATTTTAAGGTTTCTGAATATCATAATGCACTTTTATCAGGAAAGGATTCCAATGGTGAATCTTGCTGCTGCTATTGAAAATGATGGAATTAGTGCCTTCCGCTTTGATTTTTCTGGAAATGGGTACGTACTAATCATCTGTGTGAAGAATATAAAATGTTTAATTATATGATGTATATTAATAATTTGTTTAGTGAATGAATATAAATATATAGTTTGACTTAGTTGTGTATCATATTCTTTTGTTTATTATTAGATCAGCATGATGGCTTATGCTCCAAGAATAATGAGTAACTCAGAGAGCATCATAGATTGCTCATTACCATGATATTTTGTTTATATGCCCTCTTATATTCTGATAATATATTTTTGTCCAATCATGGCTCTATCTTTTCTGAAAGAAACTGGGACTGAAGTTAATGAAGAGACACTAAAAAGAAAGGGGTCAATCTATTTTAAAGTTGAATATATAAATGTTTCTATGCAATATATAACTTACAACATTGATTTGTTTCTTGATAATTCATTTTATTGTCTTCTAGGGAAAGTGAAGGTTCATTTCAGTATGGTAACTACTACAGAGAAGTTGAAGACTTGCGTGCTGTCATTCAACACTTTCGTGAGCAGAAATTTGTAATTACAGCAATTGTTGGTCATAGTAAAGGTTACATTACAATTATGCGTACTATATGAAACATATGAAACTGTAAGTAGTTGTTAGGGACTGAACAGACAATCTATAAAGATGTTGATAGTAAAGGTTTCTGCAGGGGGTAACGTGGCACTGTTATACGCCTCAAAATATAAGGATGTTCATGCTATTGTCAACATTTCTGGCCGGTTTAATCTATTGAAGGGCATGGAAGGTCGTTTGGGCGAAAATTTTGTTAAACGAATCAAACAAGATGGATTTATTGATGTAAAAAATAGAAGAGGTGAGTAATGAAAGGTAATAATGTTCAAGTGATATTCATCTATTTATTTGTCATTTTTAAATCAGAAAGTCATGGTCAATTTTCCTCTTGCTTCTTTGCCATTGGTCGGCACAATTATTTCGAGTCAGATGCGACTGACTGTCTGCTATTTCTGTTTTAATAATTTCCAGTCATGGTAGCGAATTGTGACATTTCTTCATCAACATGTCTCCTTATCATCAAACTTTCAAGCTTCCTTGTGAATGTTATAGCATAGTCGCTATCGAAAAGCATCTAAAATCAGCTTCTATGGACGGTGCTTGCATTTTTCGTGTTGTCAATTTATTTCCACTACCCTGATCAACATGTTCTGTTTCGTGATAGGGAACATTATATATCGTGTTACTGAAGAAAGTTTGATGGATCGCCTATCCACTATTACTCATCTTGCTTGCCTATTAATTCCTCAAGATTGCAGGTATTGTTTCTTAATTGTTATAACATGTAAAAGAAATATTCATTGACAATGTCAAATCCTTCATGTTCTAGTTTTATCATGGTAGTCACACTTCAATGTTGATGTACAGAGTGCTAACAGTTCATGGATCCAAGGATGAAACTGTACCCTCCGAAGATGCTCTAGATTTCGATAAGTTCATATCTAACCATGAACTGCACATTGTAGAAAGAGCCGATCACGAATTTACACATCATCAAGATGAGTTAACCAGCATAGTCTTGGAGTTTATCAAGTCTCATAATGATAAAGACACAAATAAATCTAAGCACACACAACATGGAGGAGTCGATAAACCTATTCGGTCGCGAATCTAGTTCTTGCAGAATACTGATCCTGTACCTGTTTTCATTGTCGCAGTCTTAATAAGTAGATTGACAAGCAAGGAGAAGAGACGTCGTCCTTCCGGTCCCCACTAATTTTTTGGCTAGTCAAAGAAAATTGACAAATCACAAATGCAACCAAGTTTTTGCATTATTGGACCCCAATAATTGCACACCTTACAAGAATTGGGGGATCATGATTGCCTTTTTGGTATAGCTGCTGAATTGAAGTTCATGCACTACATGTGAATTGCATCTAAAAGAAATTTCATCATCACAGGTTGTTAAAGGTCAATTACCTAAAAATTTGATCTTGGAGGTTGATATTTTGGAGAGAAAGCGAAGGAAGGGAATGGTTCGATGAGTAAAGCGAATTTCACTCTACTCATCGAGCAATTCCTTTCCATCGATTCCTTTTCAAAGCCACTCGCAAACTCGCCATAAGTTTCTAGCTATTAGGTATAGACTACCTATTAGTATGTATAAATTTACTTGTGTCCATAATTCTATGTAAATTTGTTCTGTTTTGACCATGATTCTTTTCCTTTTATTGCCATAAGTTCCTTTTGGACAAACATAAATTCAATCAAATATTATAGTTCAGAAATGAGTGCAGAATAGACTAATGAAAGTGACTTATGTTACAGCTTCAAACTTATGGCTGGTAGTTGATTTTTCACTTCAAATTATTCTTGTCTAATTGTCTTTTCCTTTTAACTCTTTTCCCTCAAGCTCCACAGCTTATTTAGTCTAAAAAAACATTTTGTTTATAAAATTTATTAGAAATTGCCGATTTGGTTTTTCTTTCATAGGATTGTATTGAAAAAAATAACAAATTATACTTAATTATTTCTTTCATAAAATTAAAAAAAAAAAAGATTGAGATAATGTGACATTTTGAATTAATTTCAGAAATTGAAAAAAAAAAACATTGTTTTTCGTATTTAAGACCTTTTGACTCTTTTCATTTGATTATGTGTATCTAATATGTGCCTGATTTGAATCAAACACATTTGACTATAATGAGCGAGTCTCTCAACGAAAATAATTACATTTATAAAATCTCAAAATTTGGACTTTAATAATAAAATATTAACCACCTGACTAATCCATATTATTTATGATCCGAATGAAGATATATATATATATATATATAGGTAGCATATTGTATTATTGGGGATAGCCATAAACAGTTACTGCAGACAAGGTTGGTCCATATAGACAACAAATTGTCAAAATAATACCTTCGACTGTAAGATTGCATGTGATCTTCCATGAATCAGTTCATCTCATGAGCTGTCTTGTATTTTTCTTGTTTATGATCCAATTTCTTCGGACATTATTGCTGTATACAGTTTTTACATGTTTCTCAATGATTTTTAATTTTACTTTTGAGTTTATTTTTGGTTTAATTAATCGGAAATTCCTATAAATTACTAAATTTGTAAATAGGTCTTTATACTTTATAAATTTGTAACCAAGTCCTTATTCTTTTTAAAATTTGTTAATTAGGTCTTTATTATTAAAAAAAAATATTAAAAAAATAATACTCCTATTTGTAGGGACTTAAACTGAGAAATTGTGTAAAAAGTAAGGATTTAATTACAAATAAAAAAAATATGATCGGGTGTTAGTCACGATTGCAAATAAAAATTAAATATTTTCACTCATCTATTTTTTTCATAATATTAAATTAATAATATATTAATTGATAATATATTTAATCATATAAATTTTTTTTAACTGAATATATTATATTTATTTTGTCAATTGATATATTTAAGTCAATGTAACATAATTATAAATCAATTGTTTCCAAATTTTTTTTCATGAAAAGAAAAACAATTGTCCTATGTTATATTTTTTCTTAATCGCCAAGAAAGAAAAACTAGTTTTTTTTTATAATAAAAGATAAAGAAACTTTGATATATCAGAAATATAACGATTAATGTTGTCTTCTCCTAAAAACTTAAGTTTTTTGAATGAACTGTTTCATGATATGATATACTCCCAATCATCACTCGTTTATTAATTATATAATTAACTTTTATAATAAAAGTATAAAACTCAATCATTTATTCTACACAGATTATAATTTTATATCACAACACAAAATTTTGCTTCTTCAAAATTCATTGTCCATTTATTCTTACATTATACCACGCAGCAAATAAGAAATGGAGTGAATACTCATCCGATCTCTGACAATTATCTCGAAAGGACAATTATCTCGAAAGGACAATGAGGTCTCCAAGAAAAAAAAAACACCAAATTCGGCCCCTGATATTTTTTTTGGAACTGATTAGTCCCTGTGCAAAAAAAAAAATAACATTGATTTTTTTTTGTACAGAAACTTCGTTGTCCTTTCGAAGTAATTGTCAGGAGACAGATTGAGGTTTTTTTGTCAAGGATCTCGTTGTCTTTTATTTTGGGTTTTTCTCTAAAAAAATGCTGAAGTATGCTTTTATTTTTATTTTTTTCCAATTTTTTCCCTTTTTAGTTGCAAGCCAACTCTAACTCAAATCTAAGACTGAAGATATTTTGCTAAGAAAGTGTGATTGATGAAGCATCTCCATGTGGCTTATGGCATATTCTAAAAGCTATGAATTAGATACTATATTGTACGGTTCATTTTTATTTGGCTACAATGCTTCATCCCAATTGGTGGGGTTGTCACTATTATTATATTATATGCTTGATTCCATATGCATGATTATTAATATTTTAATTTAACTTATTAGTATGTTTTTATGCCTTAAAAAACACTAATTTTCTGCTTCTGCAGTGCACCCCAATGAATGGCTTGTCCTTATCTAATTTGTATCACAATCAGAGCATCTAACATTCCTATGTTGCAAAATGCTAACAACCATTCAATCAATCAATCTCCTATCTATTTAATTTTCCTTATATTATAGAAAAAGTTTATACATACAATGGCATTTACAGCTAAAATTAATGATTAATAATTAATATTTAATCTTCACCTTAGATCGAAATTATTTACATATTATTGGGTGCAATAATTTTGGTTTTAAAAGATTAGGGTGTGTTTGATTTATATTTTTATTTTTAATATTTTTTATTTTTTAGATTTTATGAAGAAAAAATAAAATAAGAAGTAAAAATAAAAAACAGAATTTTATTATTTTTATTATTTTCATTTTTTTTCACAAAATTTACAAAAAAAAATATTAAAAATAAAAACAAAAAATCAAAACGAAAACTAAATACCTTTAGATTATTACTTTTTCATGTAAACCTTCTTCTTGGTTAGTAATATAGGATTATATTGATTTTGGGAATACCAATTATTAATTTAGCATTAATTTTTCTTAAGGTGAGACATATCATTAGTTGTTGAACAAAATTAACAGGATGTCTTCATCAAAAATAAATAAAAGATTAAGATGGTGTCTACTTAACATTAAGAGAAGATTACAATTAAAAAAAAAATGATAAATCAATCCCTAATTTTTTTGTTTACCGATATTTAAATTTGTGAAAATTTAAAAATATATTTAAATTTTTGAACTCTTCAAAATTTGAATATATCGATTTTTGTGTTTAATTGATCTCATTTTACAAATCTTCTCATGTGTGCATTCGTATCAATTAAGTCAATATAATAGAAGTTATGCTTGATTTTTGATTTTTTCGTTGAATATAATAGATCTAAATGAACATAAGAAATCGATATATCCAAATTTAAAAAAAAAAATCAGAAACTTAAATATATTTTAATAATCTCTCTCTATATATTTCTATGTTAAAAAAATTTTGCTTTAGAGTTCTTGCATTGTTGGATGAAACAAGTCAAGAGCCAAAATACCAAGAGAATATGTTGGTGGAGAAAACATAGAATAAATTTAAAGTATAGATATAATTTCAGGTTAAAAATTTAAATATGGAAAAGCCATGAGTATATATGTCATGAAATAGTTAATAGTCATGTGATTTTTGCATACATAAGATTATGTAATTTAGTGGGGCGAAAAGTATTTTTACTAAGACAGAAAAAATCCTGTAAATTATAAGAGTATATATTTTAATGAATTTGAACATTTTTAAAAAGAAAAATATTACGACTTTTCTTTTAAAATTTAATTTTTGGTCAATCTTTTTAAAAATTTATTATTATTTAATTAATTTAAATATCTATTTTCATGTATTAGTTGTTTAAAAAATAAAAAAAGTTATTTTTTTTCTCTTCTAAAAATTGAATAAAAAATCATATTTAAAAAATATCTAATTGTATTATTTTAAAAATAACGATTTTATAAAAAAAGAGATCAAGTTACGATCCATTTTAGTTCCTATCGAAATGTGTCTTATGCTTCCATGGAAATGTCGCTGTCCGTATATTAGTATTATACTATTTATTAGTATTATACTATTTTAATCTACATTTATGTAATACACTAATATAACTTCCATTTAAAAAAATAAATTCTGTACGATGTCAATTACTATTATTATAAAAATAAATATTTCTCCCCTCATTTAAAAATGGGAATCTTTTACTCACATCAAGTAGACTCATTCTGCCAAACATCTCGTTTTCAAAGCAATCCTGTGGGCACATGTGATCATTGTCTCAACTCTCAATAATTAATCACTACACTTTATTCTAGAAAAGAATTGAGTTTTTAATATTGAAAGTAATGATGTTCATACATATAAAAATTATTAAAAATTTTACTGCTAAATAATTTAGTATTACATTGATAGTACAAATTAATCAAATTCTTAATAATATATTCTTTTGGAAGGAAGCATGTTTTATGGAAAAATAATGTAACTTATAGTTTTAGTATTACTCTTGACATACTATTGGTATTTTATTCTATACGTGGTTATCATATCGTATTAAAAATATTTAATTCTATAATAGTACATAAAAATAATATATATTTAGCAATCAATAATAAAAAGATCACACACATTAAATTAAGGCATAGACTCATACAATAATTTTTATATTAAATTGATAGTAAAAAATTATTAGATAATATATTAATTAAGGATTTATTTATTTTATATTTTAAGAATACATGTTAAAATTTTTAAATAAAATAAAAAATATTTAAAAAATTTTTATTAATAATAAATTTATTATATACCCTAAAGACATATTAATTAAATTTTTTAATTAAATATATCAAATTATTTAATATTTTTTATTATCAATTTTATATGAATATAATTGTCGTTTCCACCTTAAATTAAATGCGTTGAATAAACACAATTGAACTTTAATGCATTTCTAGTATACATTTTACTGCATTTACATCATCATTCATGTAGCATTTGGAAGAGATATAGAAATTAAAAAATTGAGATCGAAAAATAGACGGAAATAAATCTTAATATTATATTTAGTATAAATTGGGAGATAGATATTGAAATAAAAATAAAATTTTAATTTAATTTATATAAAGAATAAAGTTGGAATTAATCAATTGAAATAAGGGTATTTTAAGTATAAAATGTTATTAAAATTTCAGTCTCTATCTCTAAAAAATTTAATTCTATGTGTCTCTATTTTTTGAAGTATTGAAATATTAAAATTTTGGAAACAAATATTGAAATTTTAGTATCAGTCTCTAAACCACTAAATATAATACTGAGTTTCAATCTCCAATCTTCGTTCTAGTACCTCAAAACAAAACGCTTCTTTAATTTTATATAGGATGGTAGAAATTGTTTGACTCTAATTATACTTTCTTTAATACTCATAAAAATATGATATAGTACTTGCACGGTGGATAAATTATTCTAGTAATATATATTAAATTTAAGCCATTATAATTATAGTTATAAGTAAGAGTTAATATTTAATTTGGTCTCTAAACTTGTATATGAGTTTTAATTTAATTTTTAAAGTTTGAGTAAAATATTATTTTTGTCTCTAACGTTTAGGGTAAGTCTCAAAGTTGTCTATAACGTTTAAATCGTCCTATTTAAGTCCCTAACTTTTTAAAATTGACTCAATGTTGTCTTGCCGTCTGTTAACAGAATTGACGACGGGACAAAATTGAGATGATTTTGAAACGTTAGGGACTTAAAATATGACGAAAACGTTGGGGATAAAAACGATACATAGAAATAAATTTTAATTTTATCCTTCAATAATATCAATTTTTTTACGATACATAGTTATTCAATTATTTTTTAATCACTTCTAAGTAAATTATACTTAATCACATTGCTTTTGTTCTAAATAATTTTTTTTATAATTTTATTCTTAAAAAAATAAATTATAAAAAATCTTTAAAAGTAAAATTATAAAAAATAAATTTATTTAGAATCAAAGTAATGTGATTAAGTATAATTTACTTAGATGTGATTAAAAATAATTAAATAACTATGTATCGTAAAAGATTGATATTAATGAAGGATAAAATTAAAATTTATTTCTATGTATCGTTTTTGTTCCTAACGTTTTAAAATCGTCTCAATTTTGTCCCGCCGTCAATTCTGTTAACAGATCCCTAATAGCAGGACAACATTGAGTCAATTTTGAAATGTTAGAGACTTAAATAGGACAATTTAAACGTTAGGGACAACTTTGGGACTTACCCTAAACATTGGGGACAAAAATGATAATTTACTCTTAGAGTTTTAATTATCTCTATTTAGTCTTTAAATTTTATAAACGTGTTTCATATTAATCTTTGAGATGATTTTCAGTATAAAAATATTAATGAAGCATTGATATAGATAGTCACATGTCACGCTGGAACTAATAAAATGATGCAATTTTGGTTTTGACATTTAAATAACTCAAAAATGACGTCGTATCACTTGTTTTGTTAAGTAAAATTTTAATAAATACCACTTACGACGGTTTTAGATTATTTGAGTGCCAAAATCGAAACGATATTAGTTTACATAATATAGTATGGCATCTGGTTGTCCACAACAGCGTTTCATTTGTTAATGTTTATATGTTGAAAATTATTTCAAGAACTAACATAAGTCATGTTCGCAAAATTTATAAATGCAATTAAAATTTTAGAGACTAAATTAAAATCTTCATATAAGTTGAGAGACTAAATTGAATATTATATCTATTGATAATTAAATTAATTTTTTTGAGCAATAATCAATCAATATTTTTTCTTTTCATTTCTAAACTTTTGTTTATTTGATCATTATTAGTTAAAAAATTAACTGTCCAGCAAAACTGATAATTAATTTAGTCCCCATGAAATTGTATAATATAATTTATCCAATTGTAGATTTAAATCTCATTAATATTTATGCCTAAAAAAAAATAAAATATACATATAGTTTAATGCCTATTATATTCGGCGCATATTATAATTTATAATAGTTATCATTACGAGAGTTACAGTAGTTATATAATTTTGATTAAATATTAATAAATTTAAAATAATAATATATATTATAAAAATATAAAAAATATAATTTTAATTTTAACAATATTTTTTTAATATTGTCAAAGTTATATAATTATTGTAGTGATTATATTGGTAACTATTGTCGACTGTACTCCACCATTTTATTATTTATAAAAAATATTTTGACTCATTAATTTTTGTTTTCCAACTATTGACTCATTAAAATTGCTAATAAAAGTATAAATTTCTCTTAAAAAGATATGATTTATTTGATATTACTAATTCATAAAAATTTATATACATTTGTTTTTATAAAAAACTTAATAGTTAAGAGTTATTATATAATAATTTAATAAAATATATTAAATTATTTAATAATTTGATAAAAATTCACATGTAATTATTTTGTATATGAAATTGTTAGTTAAAAATTATTTATATATTTGAATAAATTATTATTTAATGATTTTTTATAAATAATATTATATATCTAAATTTTTTTATTAATCAAATCTAATTAAATTAGTTTAATATAATAAAAATTATTTCAAATTTTATTATTTAATTTAATTAAACTTAATTTATAAAAAAAAAAATATGTAACATTACTCCCTCTTGTACATGTAGGGGAATTTTGATGGCATAACATTTCACATCCCGAAATGGGCGAAATGGGTGCACGATTGAATGGCTAGTGGCTACAAGTAAAATATTATTTAAATAATAATAATAATAATAATAATAATAATAATAATAATAATAATAATAATAATAATAATAATAATAATAATTTAAAAAAAAAACAAAAAAACTCACGAGTTGCGCCTACTACTACAACTACAAGTACAACAGCAGCAGCAGACACACACTCTTTCTTTCACTTGAGTTACATTCATCAATGGCGGAACCACAATCAACAAACTACATTTCACGAGAAGAACTCAGCAAGCACAACAAACCCCAAGATCTATGGATCTCCATTCACGGCAAAGTCTACAACGTCACCAACTGGCTCCAATACCATCCAGGTGGCGCCTCCCCATTGCTCAACCTCGCCGGTCAAGACGTAACCGATGCATTCCTCGCTTTCCACCCCAACCACGCCTTCAACCGCCTCCAACCTTTCTTCACCGGCTCCTACCTCGCCAACCACAACGTCTCCGAAGCTTCCAGAGACTACCGAAACCTCCTCTCCACCTTCACAAGAATGGGCCTCTTCGACCATAACCGCGGCGTTCTCACTTCTCTCGTCTTCATTTTCATTATGTTCTGTTTATGCGTTTACGCGGTTCTCTTCGCCCAGACCGGCCTGGTTCGCGTTGGCTCCGGCGCTTTGATGGGATTTTTATGGATTCAGAGCGGTTGGATTGGTCATGACTCCGGTCATTACAAGATTGTTAGTTCCAAGAAACTCAACCGGGTTCTTCAAATTCTTTCCGGTAATGTTCTGGCCGGAATTAGCATTGGTTGGTGGAAATGGAACCACAATGCGCATCACATTGCTGTTAACAGCCTCGATTTCGATCCCGATCTTCAACACCTTCCGTTCTTCGTCGTCTCTTCGAGGTTCTTCAATTCACTCTTTTCTTGCTTCTACGAGAGGATCATGAAATTCGATTCGTTTTCTAGGTTATTGGTTAGTTATCAGCATTGGACATTTTACCCTGTTATGTGCTTCGCTAGGCTCAATTTGTTTGCGCAATCTTTCATGTTGTTGTCTTCGAATCGGAAGGTTCCTGATAGAGGAACTGAGATTTTAGGGCTAATTGCTTTCTGGATTTGGTACCCTTGCTTGGTTTCTTGTTTGCCTAATTGGGGGGAAAGGATTTTGTTTGTGTTAGCAAGCTTTTCTGTTACTGGAATTCAGCATGTTCAATTCTGTTTGAACCATTTCTCTGCCAAAGTTTATGTTGGTCCTCCAACCGCAACGGATTGGTGTGAGAAGCAGTGTAATGGTACTCTTGATGTGAGTTGTTCTTCTTGGATGGATTGGTTCCATGGAGGTTTGCAGTTTCAGGTTGAGCATCACTTGTTTCCGAGGCTGCCTCGGTGCCATCTTCGGAAGATTTCTCCCTTTGTTAAGGATCTTTGCAAGAAGCATAATCTTCCTTACAATTGCGTGTCCTTCTGGAAGGCAAATGCTCTCACGATTCGGACGCTGAGGGACGCTGCGCTGCAGGCTCGCGACGTTTCTAATCCTGTTCCAAAGAATCTTGTTTGGGAAGCTGTTAACACTCATGGATGAGTGGCAACTGGCAAGGTTCTTGTTGTGTTGCTTGGCTTTGAAGAAATTGGGAATAATTGGTTGCGAATTGGTTAGAGAGGCGTCAATCCGGTGTGGTTGCAGCAGATTCGACTAATTTACTATCAAAATTGATACCTGGAATGTATGGTTTAATATATTGTTCTCTATCTTGATTCTGCTCTGCACTTCATTCATGCTACAGAGAGTGGAATGTAAGTAATGCTATTATTATTATTCTTTAAAAGCTTCATAATAGTTTGAATTCAATGTGTATTGTAGCACATTATTATGCATGGGAAGGGAATTCATTTGAAATTTGTCTCCTTTCCTTCTTATTGATCGACTAGTTGCTCCTATCAGTTTGGTTATGCAACTTTGTTCATTGTATTGTGAGATTTTGTTATTTATGAAAGAACATCATCATTTTAGTTTTATCATTGTGGAGGCACTTGCATTCTTCCATACTTTGATCTTTTATCAATCTCCAATTGTATTCAAGTTTTTGCATACAAGGACGAGACAAACACAGAGCGAGTTGTGTAAAGAATTTTGGCGCAAAGCATGTGAAGTTGGACCAAGTCTCTTTCTTGCTTACGCATATTTCGTCACGTATCTAATATCTATAATCTATAATTTTATGATGGCACCCTCTTCTCTCAACCAATGTATGGCTTGAGTTGATTGTGTCAAGATGGAAAATGGAAAATGACAATTTTTGTTTATCGGTGATTGTTCATTTCTGTTTTCTCCTATAAGGGCTTAAGGCAAATCATTGGTTGTTCAAAAAACGATTTTGATAGAGCTAATCAAACGAGCGGGCCGACAAGTTCGAATCAGAAAATGACTGGTTTTTATCTTAACGATTCTGCTGAGGAGTGTTGGTATCCGACCAGCTGCTCCGCCCAGATGTGGTGGTGGCAGATACTACTAATCCACTATGCTACCTCTGCCTATCTAGATGCTAGATCTAGGTAGTGATCCGGTGAAGGGTGGTGCCTCAGGATCCAAATACTGGGGAGATTGGGTTTATGGGTAGTGGGCTTTATCCTGGCCCGTTTGGGCGCTGAAAAAAAAAAAAGAGAAAATATCATCTTAACTTGACTCTATTCATACGAATTGATAAGTTAAATGAATTGATCCACTTAGTTTATTTTTTATTTTTCTAAAATGCTGAAATAAAAATTAAAAATACAAGATAATTATAAAAATTTCTATTTAATATCCATAAGAAAATGTTATCATGTATTTATAAATTTAGTCTAAAAATCTAGGTAAAAAATTAATATTACAATAACAAAAAGGTGTCAAACAAGTCAATTGTGTCGCTCGATTCGAATATGCTTAATTCGCAAATTATCTGAGCCAAACCAAAATAAACAATTCATAAAAAAAATCATATTTTTACCTGTTCGATTCGCTAGTTTTTACTTTTTACGAATAGACCAAAATGGCTTGAGTTACGTTTTAATCGTCCAAAAGGTTAAATTAATATAGAATTTAACTAACATGTATCTTAAAAGTATATAATAAATTTATTATTAGTAGAAGATTTTAAATTTTTTTATTTAATAAATATAAAATAAATATATTAAAAATTTAAATTTTTATATTTTTAATAAAAAAATTTTAATTTATAATCTTAACATATATTTTTAAAATACAAAATAGATAAATTCATTAATATATGCTTAATTTTTCAAAGATCATTTTCTTTTTAACTCATTAAAAAATTCACTCACAAATACACTAAAATAAAATAGAATAATAAATAAATAAGAGAGAACGGCGGAGCTGTAATAAACTAATCACGAAGAGAATAAGAGATGATAATCCAACCAAAAATATTTGGAGTCGTTTGTTTTGAGTGTCTTGTCATGTGGTTAAATATCGAGGGCCATTGGACCAAGCACATGCAACTTTTTTACACTTTTTATTTTTTTTGTAATATTCAATCACATGCAACTTGTTTACTTTTTGACTTTTTGTATTCATTAAAAAAATGGTTATTTCTATTTTCTACACTAACAAATAAATATTATTGAAATATCCAACCAATTTGGGATGTGATAACTGCCTCGATGACCATAACTAGTTTCAAACATTTAGATTCTCGGGACAAGTAATAGTTGTTTAAATATTCGGATTTCCATGTAACATCCAACTTTTTTAATTATATTTATTATAGAATACTTAATTAATTAAAATTGTAATAATTTAAATTTTAAAATTATAATAAAAAATAAAAAAATAATGCATTTAAAAACTAACATATTTAATTTAAAATTAAAAAATATAAAAATACTAATTTTAGTAAATTTATAACTAATAATAAATAATTTTTTAAGATATAGTCATAATTAACTCTATATTTATTGAATTTAAATGATCTTTAGTTATATAAAAAAAATTAAAGAAAAAACTAGGTTCATTCATTAAGTTCAGTGCACATAAATATTCAAATTAAAATTAAATTAGGTAGATAAATTTGTTACAAGTTTATAATAAAATATCGTGTTTTAACCAACCAGCACTAACAGTATTTCATAAATATCTCAATCTGTGGTTATTCGATTGACTTTGTTTAAAACTCAGTTTAAAGCTAATTCAATTCTCTATAAATTTGTCTCTAATAGCTATTTTCAAATTTCAAACGTACAAAATATTATAGGGTTGCAAAGAGACGATTTAGATTGAAAATTTCACCTAAACGCGAGCTAGATTCTCCTATCACAATCTGCACATACCTAAGAGACATTTAAGTCATTTCTTTTTCATTCTATTCTCCTTTTTATACATATACAAAAATTCTAGATAACCTATTCCTCTATCTTCTATTATTGCTATTCATATACTTTCTTCATTCCATTATAGAAAAAATCTTTATCATTTCTCAATTCTTTACTCTCACTCTAAATCCTCTGCTAAACTATTCACAAATTTTACTCATATATTATTCTAAAAAATATCTTCTCTAAATTATGCATACTACAGAATATGGAGACTTTCTTTCTATCCAGTCAAAAGATTCATACGTACATCAAAACATACACAAAGTCTAGCGATAGAACAAGTCTCTCTTAGCTAATAAGACATACACAAAGTCTAGCGATGGAACAAGTCTCTCTTAGCTAACAAATCGTGTCTATTTGTATTAGAATATATATAGAAACTTTAATGAAAGTAGGGATTTTATACTATTTTTTTATGTCATATCTTAAATATTTTTTAATATAAATGTTAGCATTGCATGTCATGATATAATGTCTCTTTATTTTATACATATTATGCATCATAATAACCATCTTATGTGCATTAAAGAATTGAGGGAGTGATCTTTCGGTAAGAAAAAGTGACCCCCAAAGACAAGATAATCGAAATGATCATTTGGTAAGAGAAGGTTATTGAATCGAGATTACCCTTCGATAAGGGAAGGTGATTGGCAAACTTTTGGGATAAGAATCTTGGATAAGGAAATGAGACTCAAAAAGACAAAATCTCAAAATGATCATTCAGTAAGGAAAGGTGATTGAATCGAGATGATCCTTTGGAAAGGGAAGGTGATCGACAAACTTTTGTCCCTTTTTTTTTGTAATATAAATTCCCTTCTTATGTATGTCTAAATAACCTTGATTGTAATTTGAATGAAGGGAATGATCCTTCGGTAAGGGAATGTGACCTTCAAAGACAAAATATCGATGTGATCTTTCGGTAAGGAAAGATAATCGATCGAGATGATCCTTCGATAAGGGAAGGTGATCGATCGAGATGATCGTTCAGTAAGGGAAGGAGACTCCTACCTTTTTAGTTTTTATGCCAATTTGAGCTCAATACCTTCCTTAAAAGTTACGAAAAAAATAATGAAAAATATATTAAAAAGTGTATGATTATGATTGTTTTTCTTTTATCCTTTCTATTTGATTTATGATTGTGTTTATTATTCTTATTTCATTCAAATATTCTTCTTTTATCCAAAGATCCTTTCTATTTAATTTATTATTATGTCTATAATCCTTATTTTATTAAAAAATTCTTTCTGTTCTTCTCTTATTTATTTTGTCTTGCTTTATGGTTTATTGGCACATCAAATCAAGATTTATAAATTTGCATTCTATATATTTTAACATTATAGGCATTTTGTTATGAGTCACATATATCATAACATAAGTAAATGAGAAGCATCTAAAAGTTACACCACTCCAACTAACAAAGCCTTTTGAAAATAATAATTAAATAACATTGTATTATTATTGTTTTTATTTTAAAATTCGAAGTGGTTGGAGATAGATATGATGACACTATATAGATAAACTATTGAGAAATTTTTGTTTTTCATCCCTTTTTTTTGTACCATCTTCAGGAATAATGCAGTATAAAACAATACGCTACTTGATTGAGCTAAAAAGATCAGTACATTATAAGATAGTTAGGAGTGGGATATCAAAGACATAGATACGAAACGTTAAGCACTTACCTAAATTCATATTAAGGATGGAGAATAGGCGATTGTTTCAACCATAATTACACAAAATGAGAAAATTAGGATCCTTTGTGTGTCTTATTTAATATTTATTGAGTGACTATGATTATGGTTATGATATTTGTTTTTATTTATTATATAATTATTTAATATGAGTAAAATTTGTTATTATTTTTGTTTTTATAATTTAGTATACTCACTTTCTGTTTTAGTATCACTAAGTCCATTATACTTCCTAATTAGTAACGATTTTTGTGATTGAGGTTTTCACTATTTTTAAATAGTTTTTAAAAATAAAAATTAATTATCTACTGTTTTTATATAAAATATTTTATATAATTTTTTTTAATTTTATAAAATTTGAGTATTAACCACTAATATAATCCAAATAAAATTGAAGGCTAATTTAAAAATATTAGGTATTACACTTATAACTGTCTTAGTTATATTATAATAACTTATAATAGATCTGAAGTTACAATTAACAATTTTGTAAAGGGGAGAAATTTTAATAGAGAATTTTAAAATTATCAATTATATCGAGTCATGTTAAAAAAAAATCATACGATTTTTTTAAAAATAGCATATCAACTTTTTTTTTTTTAAACTAACGGGGTTTAGGCCAAAGAAAAAAAAAACCCAAAAACTGATCCTACGTACAATCTTGAATTAAAATTAGGAGTAAAGATCCAATTCGATTCTTGTCCATTTTTATTAAAAAATAAGATGTTTTTTGTAAAAAAAAAATGGAGGCATTTTGGCTTTTTTTTTTTTTAATTTTAAGATAATACGATTTATCTGTTAAAAAATTTATTAAATAGTAATAAAAATTAGTTTGTAGAGGATTTTATTTGTAATTTGTAAGGTTTTAAACTTCCATAAACTATTAATAAGTTTATTTTTTAAAAATTTCTTTATCGGTGGCGGTCAAGTAGAAAAAGACCATTGCTGAAAATGATGTCGCAGAAAAAAAATAATTACAATACGAAAATCTTTTAAAAGAAAAAAATATCATCGAACAAGAAATGAAATAAGATAATATTAATATTGATAATATTTGTATTGGTGATGATGACGGTAGAAAAGACAACGATAATGATAAAGTATGGTTACACAATAGAAATAATAGAGATAGAAGTGATAATGATAAAGATGAGGAAAGTGGTGATGATAGTAGTGGTTATAATTAGTTATATTATTGAAAAGAATTTTGTGGGATTTAAAACTCCTATAAATTATAAATAAAATCTTCACAAAATTAATTTTCATTAATGTTTAAAGAATTATTTAAGAGAGAAGTTGTATTGTCATAAAATGAAAATATTGAAACTCCAAGTATCTCTTTTTTTTTTTGACAAAAAATATTTAATTCTTTGTGAAAATAGACAAAGGATGGATTGAGTATTTATTCTTAAAATTAGTTTAAGTCAACCAATTTAAATTGATCTAATAGTTAATTTATTATATAAGTGTAAAGAGTTCAAATATTATTTTTTATATATAGTAATTTATTGACTAATAAAAAAATTTTAAAATAGAACTTAGATATACGATAAATTAATTTTTAACCTACCGAATCTGAAACAGATTTATTAAGAAAGTGAAAATCATATTGTTTCTTTAAACTGTGATTTACTAACAATCAGCACAAACATTGGTTTTCCTGGAGTTATGCAAGACGTTTTCTCCCTAGATCTTGATTTTAACTCCAGAATGTCTCTCAACAAAGAAATATGTTCACTGGATCAACTATATATTGTAAAGATCGAAATTCGATCATGGCTGCATCTATCCTTTTTTTTTGTCTATCTATCCATTTATTATTATTATTATTATTATTATTATTATTATTATTATTATTATTATTATTATTATTATTATTATTATCTTTTTCTCCTTTAATAATTCTCAAGGAATTTGTTACTTACTTACTTAACTACAAACACAAAATTCCATAATAATTTGGTACCGGATTTGATGGTCCCAGAATGTTTAGACCATTAAATGGTCCCATAATAAAATATATTTTTAAAATTTTTCAATAACCGCTAAATAGTCCGTTTCTAATTTTAATTACAAATTAACTCCATATATTTTATTTAATTATAAAAATTATTATTTTATTATTCATCTATTATGATAAAAAAACAATAACAATAACAAATTAGATCTTTCATTGATTGTAATAATTTTTTGGCAATTCCAATCGATTAAAAGTTTATCTTTGATCCATTACATCCGTCGAAAATTTTGAAATCGTATTTCTTAGAAAATCAATCGATTGGATTAACAAAACAATCAATTGAATGAAAACGATATGAAAATTGATAATGGCGCGATTAAAAATTCAATCAATTGAATGCAGAAAAAAATTTATTTACATCACATTTCAATCGATTGAATGATCATACCAATCGATTGAATTGGAATATACCATTAGTCACGTACAAAATTCAATCAATTGTATTATCATACCAATCGATTAAACCTTCGTATATCATTTTAATAGCGGCCTTCAATCGATTGAGTAATATAAACAATCAATTGAATTATAAAAAATTCACATTCTAGTCATCGTTCAATCGATTGGGTAATATGACCAATCGATTGATTTTTGCGAAAATCATACTACCTTGCAACTTATGGTAACCTGAAGTCCAATCGATTAAGTTATGGAAAACCTGAAATTCAATCGATTGTTTTGTTAATCCAATTAATTGATTTTCTAAGAAACACGATTTTAAAATCCTCCACGGATGTAATAGATCAAAGATAAACTTTTAATCGATTGGGATTGCCAAAAAGTTATTACGATCAAGGGAAGATCTAATTTGTTGTTGTTTTTGTTTTTTGGTTATTAATAAACATAATAGATGAATGATAAAATAATAATTTATAAAATAAAAAATAATTTTTATGATTAAATAAAATATATGAAATTAATTTGTAATTAAAATTAGAAACAGACTATTTAGCCGTTATTAATTAAAAAATTTAAAAAACATATTTTATTATAAGACCATTTAATAGTTCAAACGTTTTGGACCATCAAATTCTTTGCCTAATAATTTGTTGCTTGCGAGTTCACAACTTCATGTTAGGACGGTATTAATTACAGTTAAATTAAAGACAAACAAAAAAATTATCATTTATAAATTCAAAAATTAAAGATTATTTTAAAGATTTAATTACTCTGTTGGTTTTTATAGTTTTGCAAAATTTTTAATTAGGTCCTTATACTTTTTTCCTTTTAATTGAGTCCTTGCACCAATTTCTTTTTTTAATTGGGTCCCTATACTTTTTTTCCTTTTATTTAGGTCTCTGTACCAATTCTTTTTTTTTTTAGTTGGGTCCCTATAAAATTAAGCCAATTACTACTAAGAGGGACTTAATTAAAAAAAAAATTAGTGCAGGGACCCAATTAAAAAGAAAAAAAGTATAGAGACCTAATTAAAAATTTCACGAAACTATAGGGACCAACAGGGTAATTAAACCTATTTTAAATTAACACTAAAAGTTTTATAAACCAAATTAGATATTGCTACTTTTTATCTCTAAAATTAAATTTTTTTTTTAAATATTCTTAACATTTAATTTTATTCAATTTTGTCTTTAATATTTTCGATTCATTTAGTTTTATCTCTAATATTTTTTTATCTATATTAAAACTAGGGCAATTTACGCAACTAAATTGTTTGATCCTCAATATTACGCAAATACATTGTTTCAGTTTTTAATACGCAAATGCATTGTTTCTATATTTTATGTAAACCGCTACTGCCAGTAGCGGTTTACGTGTGAGTGTGTGTGTGTGTGTAAACCGCTACTGGCAGTAGCGGTTTACGTGTAAGTGCGTGTGTGTAAACCGCTGCTGGCAGCAGCGGTTTACATGAGTGTGTGCGTGTGTGTAAACCGCTACTGGCAGTAGCGGTTTACGTGTGTGTGTGCGTGTGTGTAAACCGCTACTGCCAGTAGCGGTTTACGTGTGTGTGTCTGAATGGGGCTGCCTATATAAACCATAGAGGGACCAAATGTGAAGAAGTAGAGTGTTATTCACAAATGGAGGGAGAGGAAAGTTTTGTGGCTCTGGTTCACTGCTCTGGAAAAATTCAAAAGAGCAAAAGGCATGGTGTAAAATTCACAGATAGAGAACCACTTAGTGTTTTTATCCGATCTTCGAATACGTTGGCGGAGATTAAGCAAAGCATATTACGGAAGCTCGGTGTGTGTGGGACGAAGTGGGTAAAAAAATTATTTTACAAGATTCCCATTGATGTTGTCTCAACTGGTGTGAGATATGAGACCTTCGTGATCGGGTCGGATGAAGACTTGCATGTCTTGTTTCACTGCAGGCGTAGATTTCCGGAGGTGAGGGTAACTGAGCTGTTTGCAAAGTTGGAAGATGGTGTGGATAGCTCAGGGACATCGGCCCCTAATCCTCAGTCGATCCCAGCCGGTGGTGCCTCAACATCGATGCCTGTGGTAGCAGTGGCAGTTCCGAATCCGGAGCCCGAACGTGCTGGGGCTGTTCATGCATATGTTGGTCCTGTTGTTCCTGAATTTGAATGCGATGCCGGACCGGATCGGGTTGAGAATGCACTGTTTGACGATGATTTGGATGAGGAGCCTGTCGATATTGGTGGGGACAGTGATGATGATATTTCAAGAGGCGGACGTTCAGCCCATGGATGTTCCGGTTCTGCAACACAGGAGTACCCTCCCCACCTCTCTTCTTTGAACTTGGAAGCCATCAGCCAACAGCAGAATGCTGATGCAACATTCGAGGGGCAGGGGATGCATGATGGGACAAATATGTCTGAATTTCAGATTGGCCAATCCTTCCAGAGTAAAGAGGAAGCCGTGTTGAGTGTGAAGGATTACAGTATTCGGCGTGGAGTTGAGTACAAGGTTATGGAGTCCGACAACCTGAAATACCAAGGGAGATGCAAGGAGTTTGGTAACGGGTGCACGTGGTTGATTCGGATAGTCATGCGGAAAAGGAAGGGCACATGGGAGGTTAAGAGGTACAACGGTCCGCACACGTGTATGGCCACATCGATATCAAGCGACCACAAGCAGCTTGATTATCATGTTATCTGTGCGAGAATCTATCCATTGGTTCGAGCTGATGCGTCGGTGTCTATTAAGGTGTTGCAAGAGGCCACGGAGGCGACTTATGGATTCATGCCTAGTTATCGGAAGGTGTGGTTGGCGAAGCAGAAGGCAGTAGCGCAAATATATGGTGATTGGGAGGAGTCATATGCAGATCTGCCTCGGTGGATCCTTGGAGTCACATGCACGATGGAAGGTTCGATTGCTCTGCTGAAGACGTCCCTGGTTAGGGTGGGTGACCAAGTTGACGAGGATAGAGTTTTCTTTCATCGGATGTTCTGGACGTTTCCTCCGTGTATTGAGGCTTTCCGCCACTGTAAGCCGCTGATAAGCATCGACGGCACACACCTGTATGGCAAATATGGCGGGACGTTGTTGTTGGCGATCGCACAGGATGGTAACTCGAACATTTTGCCTGTTGGGTTTGCACTCGTGGAGGGAGAGAACGCAGATTCTTGGTCGTACTTTCTATCGAACCTTAGAAGGCATGTCACTCCACAGCAAGGTATTCTCGTGATCTCTGACAGACACAACGGCATCAAGGCTGCATTAGAGAGCCCCGATAGTGGTTGGCAACCCCCCCATGCTTATCGGGCATTTTGTATTCGGCATGTTGCTGCAAATTTTGCCCTCACTTTCAAGGGGCAGGATGCGCGGAGGTGGTTGGTAAATGCCGCGTATGCGAAGACGGAAGCAGAATTTGACTATTGGTTTGATATAATGAGGACGGAGAACCCGGCCATGTGCGAATGGGCAAACAGAATGCCTTATGAGAGGTGGACACAGCATAAGGATGGTGGGAGAAGATACGGTCACATGACCACCAACATCTCTGAGTGTGTGAACTCTGTCTTGAAGGGCACAAGAAACCTCCCGGTCACGTCTCTGGTTAAGTCGACATATCTCCGGCTGGCCGAGTTGTTTGTTGTCCATGGGCAGACGGCAGAGGCACAGTTAGGGTCCGGGCACCGGTTTTCACAGGCAGTAGTTAAGGCCATTGAGCGTAATCTGAAGGAATCGAGGTGCTTCACGGTGACAGTGTTTGATAGGCATCAGCTTGACTATACTGTGGCTGAGACGACTCCCACCGGGAAATTCTCTTTGGGTAGCTATCGGGTTTCTCTGAGGGATCGCACCTGCGATTGTGGATACTTCCAGGCGCTGCACTACCCCTGCTGCCATGCCCTCGCATGCTGTGCGCAGTCACGCCTAGATTGGGCAACTTATGTTGATGGGGTGTACACCATGTCTGAGGTCTTTAAGTTGTATGAGATGTCCTTTTCACCATGTATTCCAGATGGGCTTTGGCCACCATATGACGGGCCGACGGTTATACCCGATCCGGGCATGAGAAGGGCTAGAGAAGGACGACCACGGTCCACCCGCATCCGCAACAACATGGACGAAGCCGACACCAGCCGACCTAAGAGGTGTGGTCTGTGCAGGCAGCCCGGTCATACCCGACGGGTTTGCCCTCAGCGAGGATCTACTAGTGGGATGTAGATTTATCTTTACTTATTTCGTTTGTCGTAGTTTCCGTGATAACAAACGTGTCTACTTGTTATGAGTTTTAAGTTATTTGTTTTTAGTCTTTTCGTTTATCAGTTATGAGTTTTTAGTCTTTTTGTTTTGTCTTGTTAATGATAATATCGGTAGTTGTGTTTCACTTTTCTAGAGATATTGTCCTTAATTTCCATCTTAGCTAATAGATCGATAAAGAATAGACTGTCTCAACATAATCATAAAGTAAAAACTGAACAATATAAAAGTCCTTCCAACAAGAATAAACATAAGGTCCAACGGGCATAAAACATAAAGTAACAAGTACCCAAAATAACAGTCATCCAAATATAAAAAACATAAAAGTCCTAAATCAGAAAATAAACTACATAGCGAGAAATAAAAAACAACAACACATGGTGCTAACCATCGCGATCATCCCTCGCAACATCATGAAAGTCACCAAGGAGATGAGATCCTGTCCCACATCGAGCTGGACGTCTGACTCGAGTCGGTCGGGCTGCCTCCTGTCCAACATCATCACGTGGAGGGTCTAACCCGAACGCGGACTGGGGGGTGCCCCCCATAGTGAACCAAGTATCCAACGGACTACCTGCAGGCACGTTCAGATCTACCCCATACTGACCCTGATAATCATGTGCCTGGTAATGCATCTCCGTCAACTGTGGCTGGTAAGCTCCGGTCTCCATCTGCACATCCGGCATCTGCTGCTGGTAAGACTGGCCACCAAACTGCACATTCGACGTGCCAGCATCATCCCTAATCAACTCAGCAAAGTCTGCATAAAACCGTGGACTGACCAGCTGATCATCTAAATCCATAGTCATGGTCGGTGTGAACTCCGGCATCTGAGAATAAGCTCTGCTAGTGAATGTATCCCCTCCAGCCTCAGTCGTTGCAAACCCACTAACTCCGCCTGCGTGCTGTGTATCATCCGGAGTTCTCCCATGTCTGGCATTAGCCCGACGAACACGGTGATCGACCTCAGGTCTAGCATCTCCGCCTGCGTCATCCTCCTGCATCGCATCATGTAACCACCTCCAATCTCGACCGGTGTCCCTAGTACCAACACGACGGCGTCTCTCAACACGACGGTTGTCCGGCATATCAGGTAGCTGTGATCTGCGTGGAACCTGGGAGGATCCTCTCTGATATGCCTCCGGAGGTATCTGGGTGCCTCTAGGATCGGCAAATGCAGCCCCAGGGCTAAGGAACCGCTGAGCCTCTCGGTACCACCAATCTAGGTAATCTGCAGATGGGCCAGGATCTGCCACTCGCTCAATGGAAATGACGGCATTTAGTCGGTTCTCCCAATGCTCATGCCATTTCTGATAGTAGTGGGGAAACCACCTATCGCCACCCCTACCGTCCTTAGCATGCAGCCAGTCTACGTTCAAAGCATCCTCGGGGATATGTTGTACTCCACCTAGCTGTGGAACAACCCTGTCAACCTGATGCCACTCGATGACCGCAAAGTATATCAAGGCAGTCACGGCTCGCCACATGCGACTGTGCTCCTCTGTAAGTATCTCTGGATGGACCACGGCAAGTACATCAAGCGCGGAGTAGGGCTCCAACACAATCTGAAATTTAAGAACTCATCAAGGACTACAATAACAAGTATATATCTAGTCACGAATAGAGATCAAACAAAAAGTAAAACTCTTGCTGCTATAAAACTTACATCACGAGCGGTCAGTCGATCCAATGCAAGCCGATACCTAATGACCCTCTGCTCCTTTCCATCATTAGGAGGTAAGTAGGCAGACCACCTAAATTTAAGTCATATTAGACACGAAATTTAAAATATGCCCAATAAATTTGTTAAACTTAAAAAAGCATAACCCATACCTTGATGCCAGCGGGAAAGAGAAAACCTCAAACCCGGCCGGCCTAAGAGACGGAAACCGCCAGAATATCCAACTCTGAAGTAACTGGAGCGGGCCCGCAAGATTAGTCACATTTCTGTTCGCTACCCGACACATACATCGGTACAGCCACGCCAAAGCGGCCGAACCCCAGCTATACCTCCCCATGCCATCAAGGTTTGCCACAAATGGCAACCATCGTATATGAACCCGGTTCGCACTCTTGTCCCCAAATAACTGAGTCGATAACAGCATCATGATGTAGGCCCATGCGTAGATGCGGACAGTCTCCTCGCTCGCATCTGGTGGTAGCACCCTAAACCTCTCGTGGAACCATGTAAAGTGTACTGTCATCTGCTTGACCTTATTCGGTGGGGGCCGCTCACCGAATAGGTCCTCAAACCACTCCCAAGCTGGTCGGCCACCCTCCATGTATGTCTCAAACTCACCAAGGCAACCACTCACAGCCTCCCCGTCCACAGGAAGCCCTAGCTGAAATGCCACATCCTGCAATGTCACCGTGCATTCTCCGAAAGGCATGTGGAACGTATGCGTCTCAGGACGCCACCTCTCAACGAACGCACTAACGAGTGGCTCATCCAACCAGAACCATTGGCTATTTAGCCTAGCCAAATGGTACAATCCAGCCCGCTCTAAATACGGGATGATACGTTCATGCATGGGCATATTCTGTTGCCGCCTCACACTGTATATACACCTATTGGGCTGCACAGAACAACAAACGAAAACAGAGTCCAATTAAATTCTCCTATCCTTAAACAGATTTCCATATCTAACCGAATACGAATACCTTAAACCATCAGCAAATTCTCCTATATAATATTTAAAAAAAATTTCCTACTCACGATAGGGAAAATAACAACACAAATAATTTACTTATTAACATCCAGAAATTTTAAAATATTGTAAAGATCTAAAATTTAAAACTTCATATCATACAAATATCCTAAACAAACTATAATAATTCACTAATGTCAACTATCCCGTTCCCTAAACTAAACCAACATTAATTAGCGGGCATAACATTCATTGAATGGAATTAAATTTCAGGTAACTAGGCATATCTATAACTAACAAACAAAAACTAAAAACACTAAACCAAGATTAGTGAACTAACATCCTAGCATGCGAACCCTAAATTCAGGATACAACGACTGATCTATAAATTCTAATTCGTCTACCTAACCTACCGTTTTTCTGACTAAGATATGCAAAGACTAGAAAAAAAATAAATATTAACTAACCTCGTCACCAATAGAACCGGCAATATGCGCAACGCCGTTCAGTCGGTACAGGTTCCTGCCTGCCATGATAACTCGCCAGAAGTCGCCGCTGAGGAACCTCGGGCCCGCTCACAACTTGCTCTGACTTCTCTCTACAATTTTCTCTCTCTAGAAAACTCCTCAAACCTTCTAAACACATAATCCGCGGCTGCAACCACGGTTTATATAGGCAAACCATCACACGTAAACCGCTACTGGCAGTAGCGGTTTACACACACGCACACACTCACGTAAACCGCTGCTGCCAGCAGCGGTTTACACACACGCACTTACACGTAAACCGCTACTGCCAGTAGCGGTTTACACACACTCACACGTAAACCGCTACTGGCAGTAGCGGTTTACATAAAATATAGAAACAATGCATTTGCGTATTAAAAACTGAAACAATGTATTTGCGTAATATTGGGGATCAAACAATTTAGGGGAGTGGATCCTCTCCAGTGGAAAAAAAACTGGATGATATCCAGTGGAAGATCTCACCCTTCATTGTATTCTCTCTCTCATTTATTTCTGGTCCCACTTGAAAAATTGAAGGTGAGAGATTACACTGTATTCTCTCCAGTGACAAAAAAAAATGGAGAGGATCCATTTCCACAATTTAGATACGTAAATTGCCCTTAAAACTACCTCTGCATATTTTTTATTTTGTCTCTAATAATTTTAATCGAGTTAATGTTTAAAATTAATTTTGACACAAATAAAAAATATTAAAGATAAAATTAAATAAAATTAAATATTAATTATTTTTTTAATTCTCAAAACGTGAGATACATAAAACATATTTTATCTTACTTTTAAATAAGTAGATAAGATTTTACCTTGATTAGGACAAAACAACATCAGCATGTGATGAAAACACATTTTTCCTAGGTATATGTGTGGATACACAGACCATGACCTTAAACTTCGCTAATTTGGATCCAATGCTTAATTAGACTCGTTAGTATACAATTATACATACGTGTACTTATTAGTGGATAGTGATTTTCTCTTTTATAAATAAATAAAGTAATTAAAACAAATTATTATTAGTGATTAGTTTATTTGGTAAGCGTTGACAGGGACCAAACACAATAATACACTCTGCTCTACTGCTCTGAATGTTAGATTTAGTTATAGTAACATTCAACAAAAACTCATTTATTTTTTTCCCTTTAAATAAATATAAAAGAAAATAATCAATAAACCAAATTGTGAAGAAACATTCCATTCCCTCAGGATTTTTTATTTAAATAAAAAATTATTTATTTCTAAACATTTTATAAAATTAGAGAAATTCTGGGCATAGGCAACTGAATCATTTCAGATAGTATTAGGTTTACAAATTAAACTACACGAATTAGAAATTATTAATGATAATAATTTGTAATTACTTCTTTTATTATTTCTTTAATTAATGTATTTTATTTTGGAGAGAAAATGAGTAAAGAAACATATGCTACCTCACTCCAATAAGCTTAATTAAAAACCCACTTTTAGTATATTAATAAAATAAAATAAAAAGAGGAGGTATCCATTTTTTTAATAATTGCTATCCAAATTTAATTAAAAAACAATTATCGTGAGAAAGACATGTTATATAAAGATAATTTCAATTAGGGGTGTGCATGGCCCGGTCCGGCCCGAAGACCCGGTCCGGTCCCGAACACTTTAGGGGCTAATTTGATGTGATTTCATCGGGTCTAGGGCCGGGTATGGGTCTCAAAAGTAGACCCGGTCATTATTTTGGGTCGGGTCCGGGCCATAGCTCGGGTCACCCGAAATCGGCCCGGTGGCCCGATCATCATACACAATTAATATTTTGTGTTATTAGTGATGGATGATGGTTATTATTATGTGAAATTTAAGTATTGTAAACCTTAATATTTGTGTTATTAGTCATTATATATAAGACTATAAGTTAATGTTTTATGCTTAAAATGCATAAGACTTTAGACTAATGCATAATTTTGTGTTATTTGTATTGATTTAAATATTTGGTGTTATTAGGCAATATTAATACTGATTATGGTTATACTTTAATTTTAGAGAAGAGTTACTTCTTATTATATTTTTCTAAGTGAATTTTACCATGTCAAATAATGGTTGGAGTCTTGGAAATTTGGATATTTTTACATACTAACTTACAAGAAGGTATCAAGGTAATATAATGTTAACGGCCCGGTTTTCACCCGGTTTTTACCCGGTATAATCGTGGCCCGAAAGTGTATAGGTTTCATCGGGTCTAGAGTCGGGTTCGGGTCTAACAAATAGGCCCGGTATATATTTCGGGCCGAATCTGGGTCACATCAAACCCGGTTTCACCCGGCCCATGCACACCCCTAATTTCAATTCTAATATCACCCATTAAAAACTCATTCGATATGTCATGGTAAACAACATAGGAAATATGAACATGAATATGAATAGAAGAGGAATTTGTGATTTGTATTAATAGTATAAGTTTTAAAAGTTACTAGTAAATAATAATTAATAATAGGGGTTTGCTTGGTTTCCGTTGGATTTAGTTTTAAAAGTGAAACCCTTATTCCACATTATATTTGGTTGTTTCTAAATGAGTCTAATTTGATTGATTTTAATATTACATATACATAGTATATTTTCATTTCTAAAAATATATACTCAGTATTCTGAAAATTGTTCTTGAAAACCTCTTCTATCTTTGTGATGCACTATTGCAAGATAGGGGTATTGTATACATTTTTAATCAATTCAAGTTATAATTGAAATTTAAATTGAAATAAGCCTTTAAAATACATATTAAATATATTTTAACATTATAAAGGGTAAAGTATATTTTTTTTGTCCTTGAAATTTGGCAAAAGTTTTAAAAATACCCTTAAGTTTTATTTTATTTTAATTTGTCCTAAAAGTTTTCGATTTGCATCAAATATACTCTCAACGGCTAAATTTTTAAAAAATTTAACACCAATCTAACAATAATGCATGAAAATTATGCTTGATATGCTTGTGTTGAGAGTTGTTCTTATAAAATTGTTGTTGAATTGGTTTTAAATTTTGTGAAAAATTAGCCGTCAGGAGTATATTTGATACAAATCGAAAACTTTTGGGATAAAATTAAAACAAAATAAAACTTAGGGGTATTTTTGAAATTTTTGTCAAACTTAAAAGACAAATATATACTTTACCCCATTATAAAAATACTTCTGAAAATATATATTTTATAAAAATAGAAATACTATCAGTTAAGTATTTATAATTCAATTGGAATTTTCAGAAGTAGCCAGATTCAAATGAAATAAAGAGAGGTGTACTAAATTCACTAAGAAGTAAGAATAGACTTCACTTCATACTAGGGTGGCAATATGTACCCTACCCGCGGGTACCCAACTCGATCCCATCCGGTCAGGTAGGGTTGCCAACCTGATCCGCAGTGGGTAGGGTAGGGTGCGGGTAGAGTTTTCGTGCGGGTCGGGTAGGGTGCGGGTTGAGCCTCAACCCTACCCGACCAACCCGCACCTTATATATGTATATGTTATATACTTATATAAAAATATATTTTAAATAGATGTTGAACTAAAGACTTCTCGCTAAATACAAAAGATCCTTAGTCATTAAAAGAAGATTATTAATTGATAATTTAATAAACTCTTTTTACATAAAAGTCAGTTCTATTTTAAATTATTATCAAATTATATAATAACGTTGCATTTTTTTTGTAACCCGCGGATAGGGTCGGGTACCCACGGATTAAGAGCGGGTAGGGTTAGAGTTGAGATATTCTCAACCCGCGGGTAGTGTAGGGTTGAATTTATATAAAAATCTCAACCCGCGGATAGAGTTAGGATTGACTCCAAACCCTACCCTACCCTACCCATTGCCACCCCTACTTCATACCGTAAAAGTAAAACTTTCATTCTAAAATCCAAAGTATTTATCCTTGTGGTCAAAAACAATTATTGCGAAAACTTGAATGTGGCCCTATTTTTTTTTTTTCCCTCCCTTTCCTATAAAAATTAGATCTGTTAATTCCATGGGTCAGCCGGCAAACTAAACTTATACCGAACACATGTTTCTTCATTTCAAAGATTGATTGATAACAACTTACAAATCTAGATTGGTTTTTGCATATTAACGTATACTTCTTTATTTAACCTTTATTAATCAATTATAATTATTCTTTAAAATAATATCAATAAACGTGGCGGCATAAAAGCTATTCAAATCCTTCGTCACAAACGACAAAGGTATTCAAAGTAGTGACTAGCTAACCTAAATTTTTTTCCACATTAAATCCTTATGAAAAAGTATAGGGTACCAACATATTATTTGTCAACTTCTGCCAATTCTTATTTATAATTGTGTTTCATGGAAGTGTGTTCATGAATGTGTCTAATAATTAATATATTTTAAATACATATATAAAGAGACACATCCAGAAAATATATCTATAAAGACACTTCTATTAAACATAGCTATAAAAAAGACATTTTTATTAGACACATCCACGAACACACTTCCATGAAATACAATTATAAATAAAAGTTGGCAGAAGTTGGCAGATATGCTGTTGGTAACGTAGCGGAACCGAATCCTTATTGTTTAGCTTAGAGTTTGAGTTTCTTATGGGGATAATATTAAAGATGTTTGGGGTGCAGTTTGGATCGGTTTTGAGTAAAAAATTTATTTGATCTTAATACTAATTTATTTGAGTCAAGAATTGGAGTCAAAACTAAATACATCACGTGGTTAAATGTAAACACGATACAAAAATGTGGAGTTTGGAGACCAAGACAAGACAAGATGTAAAGAGACCACTATAAAGATCCTTCAGAGTGGTGGCCTGAAAAAGAGGAAGAACTAGATCGTAGTCAAGATTCTTCAAGAATAAGTCTATCATATGGTCTATAAATAGAAAAAATTAAAAAAAAAATGGGACTTCAATAAAAAAACACTAAATCATCATACAAACTCTACAAAAATTCTCAATCTCAATGATGCATTAAAAGATATGAAATGCAAGTGCATGTAAGTGTTAGGATTTAGAAGTCTATTTTATTTTATTGTCTTTTTTATTAATTATTTTGTTTAAATATTTAATTATTATTTTGCTTTCTTTCAATTTTCATTTCAATTTTATGCTTTTGTTTATTTAAAGTTTTTATTTATTTTCATTTTATTTGCTATTAGTAGTTTGAGATAATTTATTTGACATTAATACTAAATAAATTTTAAGTCGAATTCACTTTTTTTTAAAAGAGTCTGTTCTCCAAATTAAAATTTTGATATAAACTTAATTCAATATCCTGTGTTGAAGTTACCAAAAATAAAATGAAATAGAATAAAATCCGTTTATTTACACACTTAAATCTGTTTAATCTGCTAAAAAATAAGTTGACATAAAAAATTGAATTCGTTAAAAAAAAAATCTAACTCATTTCGTTTAATTCGTAGACATGGGCAGAATGGAGGTGGGCAATTTAATCAAAATAAAAAGAAATTCTTTTGTCTAGTACTTATACTTTTTTTTTGAAAATAAATCTATTTTAGATTTATTTTCAAAAAAAAAGTATATAAAAAACATAAGTTCCAAAAACCGAAAATGATAAATGGTACGAAGTCATCCTGATCACCTAACTCTCTTTCTAGCCCCAAAATAAATACTAAATAAATAAACTAACTCTGTTTAGGTTAACTCCTTAATAAATAGAATTTAATTAATATATATTTTTTTATATACATAATAAATATATTATTAATAAAAAATTTTAAATATTTATTTTTATAAATATAAAATAAATATATTAAAATTTTAAATTTTTTATATTTTTAATAAATTTTTTTATTACTTTATAAACTTAACCCGTATATATTTTTATGACACATGATAAATAAATTTTAATAAATATAATGATTCAATAAATACTGAAACAGATCTATTTTGAGTGTAAAGTGTGAATATTCAGGCTCCGTTTGATTACGAATATCTAATTTATTATATTTTTTATATAAAATAATTTTAGAAAAAAAGATAATTATAAAAAAATAATAGAAATAATAAAAAATAAATTATATTATTTATTATTATTTTTATATCATTTCTATTAAAAAAGACTTAAAATATATTAATATAATATTTTTAAATACAATATTTATATCTATATTTTATTTATCAAATATAATTTTATGTAGGTATCTTTTTTTAATGTTCTATACCTATAAACAAAGAATTTTGATAAAACATTTAACAATTCTTGAATTTTAGAGATAACTAACTCCCATACACATAAAATCAAGAGAACAAACTAAACATGTTAAATATAACATTACTAATGAAGTGTCTGTGCGATACGCGGGTATGATAAGTTTAATAAAAAATATTTAATATTAAAATATTATTAGATTAAGTACCTATCATAAACCTTTTATATTAAATTAGATCATAACAATAAAAATATATTATTTTACTTATTAAAAGAATGTAAGAGTAATAACTAAGAATACAAGTAATTATTGTATAAATAGTATTATTCTATTCTATATTATCATTCATCACATAAAGAATGATGTCAAATGAAATAGAAACAAATGAATTAAATATGTATTAAATATTAAGTTAAAATAATTATATAAATATAAAGAAATAATCTAAATATTGGATGAATATAATTTATTAATATATAGAAAGTATAATTTCAATAGTTGATTTTTTTTATATAATGTTATTTAGATTATTTTTTATCAATAATAGGCTTATTATTGTAATTATTTTTTTAGTAAAAGTATATAAAGAGTACATAGTATATAAGGTGTAATAACTCAACAAATATTTTTTAAGGAGATTTTTCATTCTTTTCAACAATGAGAATAACTTATTTTTTTTCCATTTCTTAATCCCTTCTAGTTCATCAAATCATCAACATCACAGCTTGAACATCTTAGAACATGTTTGTTGAGTTATTACACCTTATATACAATGTACTATTTATGTACTCTTACTAAAAAAATTACAATGGTAAGCCTATTATTGATAAAAAAATAATCTAGGTAACAATAACAACAAATTGAGTTATTTATTTTATTTTTTTATATGTTAAAAAATATTTTTAAATATTTATTTTTTTGTAATATAATTAAATATCAATATAATAAAAGGAGATTAATTTCTCATTCCATATAACATGTATAAAATTTTTTATTCATAAATTAAAAAAATTAAACCATGACCGACTTCACGCAAAAAATATAATGTAATTTTAAAGGACATACACGATCCTTACATGTGTTCCAAAATATTATAGCACAAGTGTTGTTATAATTTTACAAATGATATGATCCAAAATATTGTTATAACAACCTTCATTCCCACTTCCACTTCGTTAGACTGACTAGTCCTCTCCACTTCTCTCTCATTGCTTCCTCATTCACATTTCTAATTTTAGTTTTTCTTTTTTCTTTGTTACTCTCACTCTATTCTAATAGAGGATTTCAAGTTAGTGAATTCCACGATGTCAATGCTCTCAGCTAGTGAGAATAACAAACGAAGAAGGAAAATTAAGATCAGAAATGTGAAAGAAGAACAGTGAAGAGGACTAGTTGTAATTAAGGTTATATATTAAATAGTATTTTATCTTGTTAATTAAGTACTCCTGAAGTATTCTGGTGTATATAGATGGTTAGATAGAGAATGTTTATTAGGGTTAGGGTTTCTAATATTCTTGTATATATATAGATAATAGTAATGACAAAGATAATACAGCTTTTCATCCTCAACTGTCTTTTTCTATCTTTCCAGAGCCTCCCTCTCATATGGTGCTTGCTACACTATTTTACTATTCAACTTTGCACGTTTGAACAAAGTTTTGTCATGCTGCGGTTAGTGTAGAGCCTGCAAAAAAGTGTGAATCTTTCACCGCATATGAGAACTTAGTGAGAGTAACTCGTGAAAGGTAGATCTGTCCGATTTATTTATCAATGACAACAAATGAGGCAGAGGTGATGAATCCAGATACGCAAAGTCACTGCAGCAGATTTTCAGAAAGATGATGGCTCAGTTTGAACAACATTCTTCAAGTTGTTACTACCTTCACCCAAGTGAGACACCTGGAATCGCTCTCACAACTACTCCACTGACCATATTGAACTACCACACCTGGCTGGTCCAGATCTATGTGGATCTGTCTAAAATCGAAGAATAAAATTAGATTCATTGATGGCACGTTACTCAAACCAGCTCCAACCGATGATTCGTATGATGCTTGGGATCGTTGCAACACGTTTGTGCTATCATGGCTACATGGATTATTGAGTCCATAAATTTTGCAAAGTGTACTGTGGTGGGACAATACACACGAATTGGGGAAGGACCTCAAACATCAATTTTATGAGGGTGATCTATTTCGAATTGTTGAACTTGAGGAAGATCTGTTCAGCACAAAGCAAGGTGAGTTATCCATCACCTCTTACTATACAAAACTGAAAGGGATCTGGGAGGAAATAGACGAATTTAGACCCATACCAACTTGTGCTTGCTTGAGTAATTATAGCTGTGGATTAGACATAATGAGGCAATATAGATTGCAGTCTTATATGATTCGTTTTCTTAGAGGTTTAAATGACCAATATGCAAGTGTGTGTTCCCATATTATGTTGCTTAAGCCCCTTCCAGATGTGAACACTGTTTTTTCTCTACTTCTTCAACAAGAGAGACAAATGATGCATCTCATCAAACCAGATTTTAGAATGTTAGTGAATGCTGTTCACACTAAATCTATAGGTGAAAGAGAGCATATCAGATTAGCCAAGGCAGTGTCAGAGGAAGAGGAAGAGGAAGAGGACGTGGTAAAGGTGGCAGAGGTATTCTAGAGGAGCTCCCAAACTTTGCTCTTATTGTAGAAAATAAGGTCACTTAGTGGATACATGTTACCAGAAGCATGGCTTTCCACCATACCTGCAACCAAATCACTCTAATGGAGTACCTCTTTCAGCTAATTCAGTGAACTCAGTGGTAGTTGCGAGTAATGTAGAATGCAACCCCACAGTTATCCAAAATGAAGGCAAGATCAGTTTGGATGAGATATTCTCGGATAGACAGAAAGAAGCACTTATTGCACTATTCTAGCAACATAAAGAACCTCTTCATGATGAAATTTGGCAACAATTCATGCTCCTTCAGCCGGTATATTTCATCTCATTTCTCTTTCCGATTTTGAATTGAATTCTCAAGATTGGATTTTAGATACTGGAGCAATTGCTCACATTTGTTTTAGTATTAAACATTTTCATTCTATTAAACACATTAATCCAGTTAAAATTATCATGCCAAATGATTCACATATTGTTACAACTTTATGTGGAACAATTTTCTTCTCAGCTAATTTTTATTTGATTGAGGTTCTATATGTACCAAGTTTTAAATGTAATCTCATTTCTATTTCAAAAATTACTGATGCCTTATCTTGTTGTTTTATGTAATGCTCAAGAGCGGCCTACCTTGAGGATGATTGGAATTGCTGATAAAAAATGAGTGCTGTATACAATAAATACTCAAGCAAAGATGGCTGTTAACTTTAGCAAATTAGAAGAAAAGATTTTGAATATTATGACAGAAGAACAGGACACTTCACACACTTCATAGAGTATTCTTTGGCATTATAGGTTAGGCCATATTTCGTTTAGTAGATTACAACAATTAAAAAAAATGCATCCATTCATCTCATGTCCAAACAATAATGTACCATGTGATCCATGTCATTTTGCAAAATAAAAGAGGTTACCTTTTTTTGAATAGTTTGAGTAAATTTGAATTTTCTTTTGATTTGATCCATGCTGACATTTGGGGCCTATTGCCACAGCATCTATTTCTGGTCATAGATATTTTTTAACCATTGTTAAAGATAGGAGTAGGTTTACTTGGATTTTCTTTATGAAAAATAAATCTGAAACTCGCTCTCTTTTAGAGAATTTTGTTGAAATGATTTATACACAAAAGGAAATCATGGTAAAAGCCATTAGAACTGATAATGGCCAGGAATTTTTGATGATTTCTTTCTATCAAAAGAAAAGAATTTTACATCAAAAAAATTGTGTGAAAATACCACAACAAAATAGAATTATTGAAAGAAAGCATCAAGATATTTTAAATGTAGCTAGGGCTCTCATATTTACTTCTAATCTTCTAAATTGTTTTTGGCATTATGCAGTGGCTCATGCTATTTACATAATTAATAGAGTACCCCAAGTTACATTTAAACATAATCCATATCAGATTCTTAATGGCAACATTCCAGAATTAACATCTCGAAAGATTTTTGGTTGTTTAGCCTTTGCTTCTACTTTATATGCTCATCGAAAGAAATTGGATCATAGAGCACGAAAGTGTGTCTTTTTTGGATATAAATCAGGAACAAAAGGCTATATTTTACTTAAACCAAAGAAGTTGTTATTTTTCGAAATATTGTTTTCTATGAACCATATTTTTCTTTCAAAGAGATTTTGTCTTCAAATGATCAATCTTGAGGCACTAAAAATTTGTACTCTCAAAATATGTACTCTCAAAATTCTAATATTTCTCATCTTGAAATAAATTTTTATTCAGATCTTTTTTGTAGTAGTGAAACATCAAATAAATTGCTTAATTTGAAAAATCTTTCTAATTTCAAAAATAATTCATTGACAAGATCAAGAGACTTGCATTCTAATGAAGAAATTTTCGTTTCTGAACCTCATGCACCTGCATCTAATTCTCATGCATCATCCTCTCCTAATTCTCAATCACTTGAACTTGCATCTCATGATTTTTCTTCTGGCCAACCTTCCATTTTTGAAGCAAATAATTTGAATCCTGCTGCATCATTAAGTAATCCAAACAGCACATCTGATGCTAATGAACTTAGAAGATCACGCAGGCAAAGAAAACAACCATTCTATTTGCAAGAGTATCATTGCATGCAAGTCAATATTTCGACTTAGCAATCTCCAACTTCCTTTGAAGTGAAGTATCCAATCTCTGACTATGTATCTTACAACACATTGTTAATAAGGCATAAAGCTTTTTCAGCTGCTGTATCCTCCACCACAGAACCAAGAAGTTATGAAGTTATGAAGAGGCCATCCTCTATGATTGCTGGCGTAAGACAATAAGTGCTAAATTGAAGGCTCTTGAGGAGAATAAAACATGGAAACTGACTTCCCTTCCTTTTGGAAAGAAGGCAATCAGTTGCAAATGGATTTTCAAGATCAAGTTCAAACCTAATGGTGAGGTAGAACGCCACAAGGCAAGGCTCGTTGCAAGAGGTTTCACTCAAACGACAGGTTTTGACTACTTTGATACCTTTAGTCCAGTCATCAAACTCACTACTTTAAGAATGCTTTTGGCTATTGCTGCTACTAAAGGATGGTATGTCCACCAGTTAGACGTCAATTATGTTTTTCTTCATGGAGATTTACCAGAAGAGGTGTATATGAAACCTCCATTAGGATTGGCAGTGCCAGCTGGTTCAGTTTGTAAGTTAGAAAAATCGTTATATGACTTGAAACAGGCTAGTAGACAGTGGCATCAGAAGTTATGTGTTCTCATTGAAGATGGATATACTTAATCAAAATCAAACATTTGTTTGTTCACTAAACTATTTGATTCAGGCTTCACATGTATCCTTGTTTATGTGGATGACCTAGTTTTAGTAGGAGATGATTGGAGAGAAATTGCAAAGATTAAACAACACTTGGATAACAAATTTAAAATTAAGGATCTTGACAAATTAAAATTTATTTTAGTTTGGAAATTGCCATAAGTCAGCAGGGCATTGCCATGTATCAATGCAAATATACACTTGACTTACTTGATGAGTTTGGATTGATGAATGCAAAACCAGCCTCCACGCCAATAAATTATACAACTCATCTATCTAAATCTTCAGGAACTCCTCTTGATGATGTTGCACCTTATAGACGGCTAGTTGGACGTTTAATTTACCTCACGAATACACGGCCGGATATATACTTCGCAGTTGGCAAGCTCAGTTTTTAGATTGTGCCACAACAAAACATTTTCAAACCGCTCTGCATGTACTTCGATATCTTAAAGGTGCTCCGGCCAAGGGAGTGTTATTTTCTACCTCCAACAATCTCATACTCACTGCCTTCTCCGACTCAGATTGGGGAGCTTGTCCAGATACTAGACTTTTCAGTATCTGGATTTTGTTTCTTTCTTGAAAAGTCATTGATTTCTTGGTGAAGTAAGAAGCAACACACTCTAGCTCGCTCCTCGGCTGAAGCTGAATATAGAGCCATGACTCTTGCTACTTGTGAGGGAGTGTGACTCTCTTACTTGTTGAAAGACTTTAGAATACCTCTCTCTCGTTCTATTGTTATGTACTGTGATAATCAATCCGCTCTCCATATCGCTGCTAATCCAGTCTTTCATGAAAGGACTAAGCATATAGAGATTGACTGTCATACTATTCGTGATAGAGTTCAGGAAGGATTGATTAAGCTTCTTCCAATTTCTTCAACAAACCAAGTTGCTAATATCCTAACTAAGTCACTACCACCTAAAAATTTCTTCTCTTGTAATGACAAACTGGGTCTCATCAATTTTCATGTGCCCAAGTTTGAGGGGAGATGTAATTAAGGTTATATATTAAATAGTATTTTATCTTGTTAATTAGGTACTCCTTAGATACTCTGGTGTATATAGATTGTTAGATAGAGTATGTTTATTAGGATTAGGGTATCTAATATTCTTGTATATATATATATATATATATATATATATAGATAATAATAATGACAAAGGTAACACAGCTTTTCATCCTCAACTGCCTTTTTCTCTCTTTTCTCTTTTCAGAGACTCCATCTCATATGGTGCTTGCTCCTTTAAAATTACAGTGTATTTTTTGCGTAAAGTCGGGATTATTCATCGTTTAATTTTTTAATTTATAAATAAAAAATTTTATACATATTATATGAAATGAAAAATTAATCTCCTTTTATTATATTGATATTTAATTATATTACAAAAAATAAATATTTAAAAACACATTTTAACTAATAAAAAAAATAGAATAAATAACTAAATTTGTTATTATATATAAAAAAATTAATTATTGAGATTATACTTTTTATATATTAATAAACTATATTCATCCAATATTTAAATTATCTCTTTATATTTATATAATTATTTTAACTTTATATTTAATACATATTTAATTCATTTGTTTCTATTTCATTTAACACCATTCTTTACGTAAGGAATGATAATATAAAATAAAATAATATTATTTATACATCAAAATCAATAAAGATATGTCATTTTACTTATTTGCTCGATTCTATACCTTGCTCCAAACCAAAAATAAATCAAAATAAAATAAAAGGAGAATTTGACAATCGTGTCTGAAAATGTTGTTGATGGAACCCACATAGAGATAACACTATATTAGTTTAGTTTTGTCCAATTGGAATCATAATTAAAAAATAAGATAAAAAAAAAAGGTATCTTCACATATGGTCAAAAACAAAAGAAAATGGGGGAAAAGCCCAAATAATAGGGGATAAGCACGTTGCAATTAATGCAGTGAATGTGAATTTAATACTTCATTGCTGGCACTCTGCATTCACAACTGGCTTTCAACCTTACCCATCTCCTTCACCGACCCCCTAACCTTTTTTTTTTCCTCTAATAATTCAAAAAATGTTTACTTAATATTATATTTTTTTCTCTTCTTTTAACATGGAAATAAAATAATTTTTGAACGTTGATTATTATATTTTGAATTGATTCTTATTGTTTTTTTATTTTATATAATTTTGACTTCAACATTTGAACTTAGAAAATACAAACAATATGTTAATTTGTTATATTTTTTTTTTATTCAAAATATAACATTGCTTATTTTTTTTTTTTTCCTATTGATTTTTTTATTACTTTGCTAATAAAAATAAGTCAATTATTGATCCTTTGAGTGATTACTACTATTTTGTTAACAAAAAAGCGTAGATTAAATGAGTAGAAATTTAAATATCTTTGTTATTTTCTTAAAATATTAAAAAATATACAAATATAAAACTTTTTTATTTGTAAATTAAGAAAATAACAGAAAAATGAGTTAAAACTCCATAATATTTTTCTAACTATTCATATATTCATTACATAATGTGATGACTCATGACCATTTTCCAAACCAAACCATGAGAATATTCCATAGAAGTGATATCCATGGGAAGGGGAATGAGAATAATGATGCTTTACAATACTTTCACTCTGCGGTTTGCACATAAACAAACTAACTCCATTCATCAGAAAATGTTGCACTATTATTAATTAGGTGGAGAATTAATTAAAGTTACTAAGTTAGAAATGGAAATGATCAATGACCAATCAGCATTCAACACAAGCCTCTTTCAATTTTCTTTGGTCTACAATGCATGATTATTGATGATTATGATACATAAACAACCACAAACCAAAATATCTATCTAGTGTTATGGAGAACTAAAACCAATATGGCAATAAGCCAATAATGGGGGGCCAACAAGCAACAACCTATAATGTCATGCACTTCATTTCAACATCCACATGAAGAGACACTCAACTCTACAAGATTCAATTCACAAATCAAAACTACACTTAGAATTTGTATTATTAATGCATGAATATGTTACTAAAATATCATAAATTTATAAAAAGAAGTTTAGTCCTCAACAATGAGATACCAAAATTGCGTTAAATGAAAAATATCTACAAAGCTCGGAAAACATACTTATAAAAAGAAAATTATAATTAAATAAAATTTTATTATATTAGAAGAACTTGAGAACTAAACCAAAAGTATAATAATGTGTTGAATATATAGCTACAAAAATATTAGCCAAAAAAAGAAAATAAGGAAAACCGATACTTAAACAACACAATTTTACAAAAACATATATATAATTATAGCCAACAGCAGTAACACTAAACAAACATGAAAATTACACTAGTAAAAAGATAGTGAAAATTAATTACTAATTACTTATTGCAATTAGCCCCCTATAAGTTTTCTTAATTACTTGGCAGTCCCTCTGCCAATCATCTCCTTATACCTCATTATTGAATCCAGCCTCTGAAGCTTCAGCTGCTGCTTGAACCGGTTAATGAAGTCGTCCGCCTTTGCGTCAACGCCGCCGTCACCTCCGCCTTCTTCTGCGGCGGCGCCACTCTCCCTCGCGGTGGCCGGACGGCGGGTTTCCACAATGTCGACCTCCTCGAAGTGCGAGAACGCCGATTTGGTGCTCGCCGACTTCTTCATCTTCCTCGGAAGCTTAACCGGAACCTCGCCGGAGGCCGGTTTAGTGTCGGAATGCGTTCTTGTGAAATTACCAGTTTGCCCTTGCTGCAGCTTGCTGAAAATCTCGTCCATGGAAGCGCAAGAATCCTCATCCACGTCATGATTGTTGTTATTGCGGAACATTATTTCTCCAACTACATCTCCATCGTCATATTCTTCTTCTTCTTCTTCTTCTTCTTCTTCTTTCTTCACTTTTGGTATTTTCGGCACGTGCGTTTTTTTCTTTGGTTGTTCAGGGGTAAAATAGGAAGATAAAGTTTCAGTTGGGAAATAAGTTTGAAGGTTAATGGATTTGAGGCGTTGGATGACTGAGGAGGGAGATCTGGGAAGTTGTTGAGTTTGTTGAGGTTCTTGGGAAGTGTGATGAGGGTGGTTAGAGTAAAAATTAATGGATTTAAGCCTTTGCAATAGAGAAGGAGATGTAGCAAGTGGTTGTTGTTGGAATAAGTAGTTATTGATTTCATGTGGAAGTTGTTGTTGTGGTTGTTGTTCGTGGTAGTTATAAAAGTTTAGGGATTTGAGTCTATGCAAGAGAGAAGGGGATCTTGCAAGTGGTTGTTGTGGTTCATGATGTTCATGATGCTTGGCATTGTTGTTGGTGAGAGAGGAGATGATGTAAATGGTGGCAATAACAAGTTGGAGAAGGAGGAAAAACATGGTTGGGGTGAACCAACTGGTGAGGGAGGATGTTGATGATGACAATGATTCCTCAAACATGGTGGTGGTGGTGGTGGAACGAGCTTTGCTTTGGTTTCTTTTGTGTGCTTTTTTTTTTGTGATAGCTAATTCCTATGATATAGTAGTGATATACATATATATTGCTATTTTACATTACACTACACTTCTTGCCTTAGTCTTTTTGTGACTGCAAGGGGGAGATTAATAAATAAAAAGAGGTCAGGAATAAACAAATCATCATGTGTTGGGTTCTTTTTCACTGTTTATTTACTCAAATCTGCAATATTTAAATAAGTATAAAGAGACTATATCATTTGAGTTATAGTTTATTGGCTTCTTATTTATTCACGGTTAATCTATGATGCACGGACACTAACACGAACACGAACACGACACGATACCACATGGGACACGCCAACACGCGAATTTTAAAATCTTACATGACACAGGGACACGCATACATATAAAATATAAAATATTTTTTAGATGGATCGTAATGATATTTTGATATTTTATTCATATTAAAATATAAATTAATTTTTTAAATTATTTTTAATGTCTTATTTTAATTATGTCAAGTATTTAAAATATTTTTTGTTTTAATAAATAATAATATATATTATATCTAAATTTATTTTAAAAATATATGTTAAGAATAAGATTGGACACGCTGATACGTAATGATATTTAGGTGTGTCCAGCATGTCTGGAGAAGAATTTTTTATTTTTTTATTAAGTCACGGTTAAACAGCAAACACGCATATCGGAGACAAATATCAGTAAATATCGTATCCAAAATGTGTCCGACATGCAGACACGACAACTGAGTAAAATATTCGTACTTCATAGCTGTTAATTGAGATTGCTTTAGTTTTGTATTTAATAGGTAATGAATTTTATGATAAAACTTTTATACTAATTACACTATAATTTTTACTATTCTTTAAAGCTACCTTCTTTGTTAATTAGATAAATTCTAACTATTTTTATTTATTATATTTTATATTATTAATTCAAATTTAATATTTATAGTTTAGAATTTATGATTTATTATTTAAAATCTAGAGTGTTTTAACCTTTTTTTTTTTACTTTTAGTAACAAGCTAATTTTTAAGAAATATTGTACATTAGCATTCGTTAATAATCTTAATTACTAACGAAAAGTTGATTTGTTAAAAAAAAATCAAACATTATTCTGTTTTAAAAAAAAATTATATAATTTTAGTTAAATTTTAAGAATAACACACGATTTTTAAAATAAATAAACTATTTTTTTTCAAAAAGAAGCAATTCTTTTTCTTAAAATATATAATTTGATCATTATGAATTCACAAAACTCTTTTGTTTTTTATTTTCAAGAATTAAAAAATATATATTTCTTTAGACATTTTTATCCTTGGGATTCATATAAGATAACAAAAATATTTAATAACAAAAAAAATAACTAAAAATAACTAAATTTTATTTTATTTAACATTCTGTTATATAGAATTTTCGTAGGTCGAAAGTATTTAAAAAAATTAAGTTTTTTGACTAAAATAAAATATCTAAATTGGTTCAATATTTAAATTTTTAGAGCAAAATTACCTTTTTTTATGAGTACCAATTTTGAGTTGAACATCAAAAGATACTATTTTTAGATTAATAAAAAAAAAACTTGAAAAGTAAAGTAAAATTTAAAAATAACTGAAAAATAAAAAAAATGAAGATGCCAAAAAAAAAAAAAAGATAACTGATATACATTATTTTCTTTCCACTAAAAAAGATATACAAATCACAGGCGTAGGTATCTTAGATAGTTAGATTTCATTGTATAAATATAGCATGGTGTTAGTTATAAGTTTATTTGTGGATTTTGTTCATTTTTTATTAAAATATTCCAAATAAGGAGTAGTATTTGGGTGGTACCGGATGTAGGTGGAGCCTCAAAGGATCTCGATCATCGATGTTAGAATTTTTATTTGGTTTTTAATGGAAATATCCACATCTCGAGAAACACGTGGAGTCATATGATGGGTCCGTTACAGTGCGACAAAAAATGAGGTTAGATACTTTGATTTATGTAACGTGACGGCTAGTTGTTGGCTTTTGGAGACTTTTAGGCTTGACTTAATAATAACGATTTTATTCATTTATGTTTTAAAAATAATATTTTAAAAATAATATTTTATATTTTTAATATATTAAATACATAAAATAATAAAAAAGATGAGTACTAAAAAACTAATAAATTTTGTGATTTATAACTATTAATTAATTATTATTAATATTTTTAATAGTATAAAATTATTCACTTTTTTTATTAGTTAAGTGTTAGTCAAATTTTAATAAAAATATTCCCCTCCTAAATTTTCTGTATAAAAAATATAGTATTATGTTCTTAAATTATATCTCTAAATAATAATAATATATAATAACCTACAATTGAATGAGCATGTTGGGGACATGGCTGTGAACCATGCTCACTTGTCTCCTATGGTATAGAGCAGCGAAACCATATCCATTGGATTACTATAACTCTATTTTGTGTATATTTTTTTATTAATTATTTTCTGAAAAAATATTTAATTTAGTTTCTAAAATTATACTCGAACTTCAATTTAGTTTTTAAAGTATTAATTGTCTCAATTTTTCAATTCACTTTGTAATAAAAACCACCGCAGGAACTAACGTGATTAAAATTTAAAAAATTTAGGAATTAAATTGAGACAATTAAAATTTTAAGGACTAAATTAAAATTCGAATATAATTTTAGGGACTAAATTAAATATTTTCGTTTAATTATTTTTTAATAAAAATAAAAAAATGCACAAAAAAGTATATAGACAGTAAACACACTATTTTTTAAATTAATCTATCACAATCTACTCTTTTGTTTGGATCAGAGTTTATATAAAATGTGTTATCATATCTAATTTATTTATATGTATTATTTTTTTGTTAATAAAAATATTTTTTGCATTTACTAACTAAAAGTTAATTGTTTTTATTTTAAGATTATTTTTTATTAGAGATATAATTATTCATGTACTTTTTTATTAATTTAAGATTTAAAAAAAATAGTCTCATAATATAATATTAAAAATTTTATAACTAAATAATCTAGAATTGTGACAAAAAAAAAACTATGTAAAAATTCAAACACAACTTCTTTCTTATTAATTGAAAATTGATAATTTAGACTGAATTTTCTTCAAAGTCATGATATAGTACAAAAGGGAAAGGAGCATAACAGAGAGAGAGTCATTTTTTCTCTTTCGTCATATATATTATTAGGTAAATTTTAGTATTAAGATATTTTAGTAATTACAGGGATTATATAAATATTATTATAATTATATTTTTTAATATTTCTGTAAAACTTTTTTGTATTTTTTAAATTGAAAATATGATTAAATAATAAAAAATATTATTTTAATTTTAATAATATTTTTAAAAATATTATAACTACAATAATTAGAATAGCATAAGTATCGTATCATGAACCCTATTATTATTCAGTTTTGTTTAAGTGCAGCAGCACTTCCTTTGAGTCTATACTCTCTAACCTAATATTTTATTCATCAAAATTGCAACGTTGTCCTTGCTAAATGTCGACTTAATTACTCACACTGAACCTTATCTAAAATGACTCTCTCCAATAATTAATGGATAGTAGAGTTTTTGAAATTATTGTAGTCTTTCCGTACAATTCACGCTTATGTTACTCGAGCTGAATTGAAGTACAAATTATAGGCATAATCACATGATGCTATATACTTACTTTGTTAAGGAAGTTTTGAAATAATAATATTAACTTCTTTTTTAATCTACTTCCTCAACTATATTGAAATAATAATCTACTTCTTTTTTAATAATATTAACTTCTTTGTTAGTGATACAAAATAGGTAGATACTCAAATGTAATTAATTTTATGTGAAGTTGATAGTTGAGAGTTATTAAATAATTTATTAAGTTTGATTAAATTATCTTCTAATATACAATTCTTAATTATTAACTTCACATGAAATTAACTATAATTAAATTTTTACTTATAAAATCATTTTTATTCGCATAATAATGATCTGGTCCATTTGGTAAATAAATTAAGATTTAACTAATATGTGTTTTTAAGGCACATATTAAAATTATTAATAAAAAATTTATTATAAAAATGTGTAAAGTTTAATTTTTAATACATTAAAATAAAAATTTAAAATCTTCTACTAATAATAATTTTAACTTATATTCTTATGTCATGTGTTAACTAAGTCTAATAAATTATATAATTTTTTCGAATATTAGTTCAAGATTTCAATATTAATTCTAAAAACTAATTTAAGGAATGAAGAATGTTTTGAACTTATAAATTATCTAGAGTAGTTCATATATTCTTGAGAAATGTGTATGTCTTATAATATACCATCATGATTAAATAGACTAAATTTAATTTTAAAAAATAATTCAAGAGATAAAAAATTATTTCAAATTTATAATAATTATATTATTTAATTTGTACATAAAAAATTAGTCGCTATATGATTATTAGTATAAAATATAAAATAAATTAAATAATATATATACTTATACATAAATATTTAACGAGTAATTTACTAGTTGTACAGTATAAATAGTATTTTTGAATTTATAAACTATCTAATGATTATATCCCTTAAAGGTGTAGGACATAATACTTTGATGTGCTTCTAAATTCTTTTTAGGTTTACGTGGTTTATATATATAAACAGTACACTGGGTATGATAAACAAGGGATAGTAAAGGAGCCCTAGGATGAATATAAAGTTCTGTTTTTTTATAGGTTTAATTATTCTATTAGTCTTTATAATTTTACAAAATTTTTAATTAAAATTTTGTATTTGTTTTTAATTGAGTCTTTGTACAATTTTTTTTTAATTGGATCCTTACAATTTTTTTTCTTTTATTTAGGTCGTTGCACCAAATTTTTTTTAAATTAGATTCCTATAAAATTAAGCTAATTACTGCTAAAAGATACTTAATTAAAAAAAATTATACAAAAACCTAATTAAAAAAATATATAAAAATCTAATTAAAAATTTTACAAAACTATAAGATATAACTTAAAAAAAAAAAGGTAGTACACGTAACCGTCCATATATATATATATACACGCATTACCAAATCGTTGTGTGTGGAAATGTTGCAACAAATTTGAGATATGAATGATAGAGTTTCTGAGTAAAAGATCATCGATTAGATTGTTATACCAATTTATATAATTAAGGGCACCGCACAACCACAAAGAAACATTCTCTGATCAATCACAAACTCAAACTCCACGTTCGCTTGCTCTTATTCCAAACGAATCTTTACACTTCATAACCATGGACAAATCACTCAAAAATCAAAGAGTAAAATATCATTTTATTTGAAATAAATTTTAAAATTGTCTCTAAGACTGCGTTTGTTTAGAGAGATAGGACACTGAGACAGGAACACTAAGACATACAATTGTGTTTGGCAGAGGAGATATGAACAGAAATAATGTGTTCAGAAATACTGAATTAGTATATTTTGTGTCTATCCTGACAGGAAGGACACAGAGACACTAACAAGGTATACAACTTATTTTTTATTTTTTCTTTTATTATTTTTATTAATTTTTTATAATTATATTTTTTATTATTATATTTTTCATCTCAAATTTTTTGAATGAAAAAAAATGAATAAATTAGATTTTCATAATTTGTTCTAATTTATCACCAAACAGAATACAAGAACACAAAATTTTGTGTCTCTGTTCATCAGTGTTTTATTCTATCATATTCTCAGTATCTTGTCCTATCTTGTTCTCGAAAACAAACGGAGCCTAACATTTCAATTGATACTTTACTCAGAAAAAAACAAAAACAAAAACACACAAACAACATAAAGACAAAAAATTCAGTATACAAACACCTTGTATTAATCTAGAATTTGAAGAAAGATACACTTAAAAAGTGTAATATAAATTATAGATAGTCAAATTTAATAATTGCATTAGTAATTAAGTCCATTACTTGAATTTGTAATTTTGAGGTTATACGAAAATAAATTAATTATCTTTCGAAAGCTCTCAACAATAACAACAACAACAAAAATTGACGAATTATTAAAATAATTATATTAGTCAATAAAATTAGTCCTTAAAAAAAATTCTTAACTAATTACTCAAGAAAGAAAATTTAATTAACGACAAAGTTTTAAATCTAGAGAAATTTAAATTTAATGACTAATAACCCACTTTTGTTTTCTAATATGTATTATTTTCTCACACCCATAAATGTATCGTTAGATTTGGATATACTAAATGCACTAGATATTCAGTAACAGATGCACAAAGTCAAAAGAGACCCAAATTTCTTAGTGCTAAGTAGTACTAATTACATGAACAACAACATTTTATTTTGTATTATTTATTAGTAGAAGGACGTATATGTCTACTGTTTATTATTGTGGAGAACCTAATTGATACATTTTTTTATAACGACTAATTAATTCAAGGTCAAAATTTTTGATGATCTAATTGTCACTTTACCCTAAAAAAATAGTGTTTGTCAATTAGTAAGGACAAATCGATCTCTGACTTTTTAGTCCGCAAACATTTAAGTATCTAAAAATTTAAAAATACATTTAAATTATTGATCTCTTCAAAATTTGGATATATTGATCATTGTGTCTAATTATTTTCATTTTAAAAACTATTTTATGTGTGCATCCGTATCAATCAAGTCAGTATAATGGGAGTCACATTTGATTTTTCTGTTAGATCTGACAAATCTAAGTAAACATGAAAAATTGATATATCCAAATTTTGAAAAAATAAAAAACTTAAATGTATTTTCAAATTTTCAAAAATTTAAATGTTCGTGGATAAAAAAATCAAAGACTTATTGCTCTTTTCTCTCTTTTTTTTTTTAATATACTCGATTGCTAATCATCCGGCATGAATAGGCCGATGAACTTTGGACTGGGCTACTAGATATCTTGATAACTTAATCGGCCTTATATATACTTTTGTGATTTTAATATTTATTAATTAATTAATTATTGGTCATACCAAAAAAAATTGATTATTGTAATTTGAAAAACAATTTATTTCCTTTGCCTTTTTTTTCCACTCGAAAGTTACTAAATCAATTTGTTTTAGTACATTTCTAATATCTGAACTGATGCATCAAATTATGGTCACCTTTTAAATGATTATACACGTATAACTAAAGAAGATGTAACAAGTGTAATATAAATACAAAAATCAATAATATTTACTAACAAAAAACAGCAATAAATAACACATTGTTCTCTTAATATATTATCAATATAAATGATTGATGAAATCTTTTTAACAATTTAAGATATATGAAAAATATACAAAATTTATGTATCAAATCAGAACTAAATTTAAAATAAGTTATAATTGAGATAAAGATTTGATTCACTAATAAAAGATTTTTTTTTCTTAAACTATTAAAGAAAATCAGCACTCTGTGAAAACTACATAGCAATACAATAAACGGAACCAATTACTTTTGTTATCTTTTCATGGAATTCACTTCTTCTTCTTTGCAAATCACTCTCATTGAAGACCCATCCATACCACAAGAGTTTTATTTCGGTAATTGCCTCTCCATCATCTTCAATTACACCAAAAAATTGATCCAAATTATCGAACGCTCAAACCCAACACCTGAGGTTCACTTTTATAATTGAAAGCAATAGATCTTTTTGAATTAAAACCATTATGCAACTCATGTTAGTTAGTACAACGATTGTATTACTTTTGGTAAGGAGTTCAAAACTCAGTTACTTTAAAAAAAAAGTACAACAATGCTACACAAATATAATTGACCACAATATAATATAAAATAATACTACACATCTAAATCTTTTTATAATACTCAAAGATTTATCATCAAATTTATAGTGAAAAAGTATTACTATTTAGTATTTACTAGTAGATTTATAAATAAAAAAAAAGTAAATAAATGAAAAGAATCATTAATTAGGAATTATTTTGTACATTTAATTTTACTGATCTAAAATCAAAATATTTTTATTTATTTTTTATTTTTTACATATAATTAATTCTAGACACTTATTTTAATTACTCAACACAAGAAATCTGTATTCATACTTATACAAGACAACTTTTATACAAGAAATCTGTATTCATACTTATAATTAATTCTAGACACTTAATATTAAGTAAATGTCTTAAATTGAATTGTGTTATATGATTGTTTTATTTGTAACTCTATATAAATCAAATTAATTAAATTTGATTTACACTAAATAAATGTAATTTATCCTAAAATAAATTAAGTTTTAATTTAGTTATCTTATCTTTAGAAGATTTAAATTAAGTTATTTTATCTTATCTTTTAGTTAGTTTATTAGGAACCTATTTTTTTTTTTTTGTGACTTATTAGGAACCTATTTAAACACTCTTGGTGGGACAATGTACACAACTTTAAGGAATAAAATTTTCAGTTGCTTTATGCACATTTTTTTTAGTGTGATTAAGTGAAGTGAGTGATTTGTTTTCTTGTTGCATGAAGAAGATTGAAAAATCCAATATTAAAGTAATTCTATGTGCTAGTCTCTTTCAATTTTCATCCTTTCGGTTTAGGTTCTTTGAAAGTCTAGTAAAAAAAAACTTCTTATCTAGTCATTCTACTGTTTATCTTTTTGTCAGCCTTTTTTTTATCCCCTTCCAACCATTCTGTTAGGACTTTAATACTTTGAATTTATTAAGCTTACTAATCCCCCAATAACTTCTTATCATTACCTTTCCATGGAATTCACCTCTTCTTCTTTGCAAATCACTCCCATTGAAGACCCATCCATATCACAAGAGTTTTATTTCGGTAATTGCTTCTCCATCATCTTCAATTGCACCAAAAAATTGATCGAAATTATTGAACGCTCAAACCCAACTCCTGCGGTTCACTTTTCTTCTACTACAACTACAGCCACTGAAGCAATCTTGGTTCCTTGTACTCCACTCACAAACCTCAGCAGAGAAGACACAATCTTGTTGCATGAAATCTTTTCTTCACTACCTGTGTCACCTGAGGTATTGGACCAAATTTTACCTGACATAGGCGAAACTGCAAGAAGGATTTTAAGCAATGAAACGTGTGACTCCAACACGCGGGAGATGGTTGTGAACCTTCATGTTACCTCCTACATTGTTGTTCAAGATTCTGATATCTATAATGATGATCTCTGTCAAAACTTTTTTGAACGACTACAATTCGTGAATCTGTTGGAGAGATCGAAAACTGATGAGCAAGATGATGATGCTGAATGCGCCATTTGCTTGGAGAAGTTTGACCATGGTAATGAAGATTCAAGCGTAGAAATTGTTCGTACAAATTGCTCGCATGTTTTTCATGATCGCTGCTTGCTCCGCTGGCTCCGACGCTGTGCCAACTGTCAATCGCCATATTCTTGCCCATTGTGCCGCAGCATCATATTTCCAACTTCACAGATAGATGATGAATAGGTTCATCTTTACCATGCTATATTCCCACCACTACAACTTGAAAGAACCTTTCTTTTTTTTTTTTTTTTGTGTTTCCGTAGAGTTCTTTAATTTGTTTTAATTATGTAGCATTATTATACTAATTGTTAAAATATGAATAAATAGTAATTTTCTTAACATAGGATAAATCTCCAACCTTAAAAGTATAATTCTAATAGTTGTTTTGTTAAATCAGACTGTGTAAATTAACTTTTGTGATTTTAATCTTTATTAATTAATTAATTATTGGTCATACCAAAAAAAAATTTTATTATTGTAATTTGAAAAACAGTTCTTTGCCTTTTTTTTTTTTTTTCACTCGAAAGTTACCAATCAATTTGTTTTAGTACATCTCCAATATCTGAGCTAATGCATCAAGCTATGGTCACTTTTTAAATGATTATGCACGTCCAACCATGCAAAAATCAATAATATTTACTAACAAAAAACAGCAATAACACATTGTTCTCTTAATATATTATCAATATAAATGATTGAAGTCACCAAAAAAAAAAAAAAAAAAAATATAAATGATTGATCAAATCTTTTTAACAATTTAAGATATATGAAAAATATACAAAATCTATGTATCAAATTTGAACTAAATTTGAAATCAGTTATAATTGAGATAAAGATTTGATTCACTAATAAAAGATTATTTTTTCTTAAACTATTAAAAAAAATCAGCACGCTATAAAAACTACATAGCAATAGAATAAACCGAACCAATTATTCTATTACCTTTCCATGGAATTCACCTCTTCTTCTTTGCAAATCACTCCCATTGAAGACCCAGCCATACCACAAGAGTTTTATTTTGGTGATTGCTTCTCCATCATCTTCTATTGCACCAAAAAATTAATCCAAATTATCCAACGCTCAAACCCAACTCCGAGCTTCACTTTTATAATTAAAAGCAATATAATTGTTTTCATCCAAACAGCATCATCTTTCTTTAAATCATCTGTTTTCTTTCCATTGTCATTGTCATCATGAATTTTTGCTATAGACAAACCCTTCGGTAACTTTAAACTCAAGTTAAAAGATGGCTTTTTAAAAATTGCATTTTTCATGTGAAATGGTTTTGATTCTTTAATTTCTAATTTTGTGGGCGGAAGAGGTAATTCCTTCTCCAACAAATTATTATCCTTCTTGTTTGTTTTCACTATGAAGTTTGACATTTGAGGCCGATCCGGCGACACCACGCCCGACACGACTTCCGGGGTTTGATCCAGAGAAGTTGCATTCATCAAAAGACTTGTGCCAGTTGGATTCTGAGATTCCTTGGATGCTTTTTTTTCTTCTAAATCTAACACTACATAGAGTTGTGATTATAGCCATGGTTGCAATCAAACCTAAAAAGTAAAAGGAAAAATATGCAAATGGTTTTGTCAATGAAATGGGACCCTTCTTCCCATCACCTAAAATAAAAAATAAAAAAAAAATGGAAGGGGGTCTATGCAATTTTAATACCACTATCACTATAATGTGTTTTTCTCAAGGCTCTGAAAACCGGATCAGTCATCAAATCGTTTTAGTTACTGGTTCATTTGTTTACTGGTCTAATCGGTCTAACCGTAATTCAACCGAAAAACCGTTCTATAATAAAATAATAAATAAATTATAAATAAACATTCTAAATATCTTTCAAATTTAAAACCCTACGTAAAATATCACCAACTAAATGTAATTAATCATCAAAATATGCAATAACTTGCTGCAAATTTGTTGACAATTAACATAATTATACTTCCATTAAAAATAGCTGGATTGAATTACAATGCACAAGTTAAAGATAGAGAATATTGTCTTAATGTGGCTAAGTCAAAAAGTAAAACAAAAAATGATAGTGTTACATAATAAACACACAACAGAGCCCGAAACAAACACACAACACGAGACTGAAACAAAAACACAACAAAGCCTAAAACAAAAAGAATCCAACACGGAGGAGGGGTAGCAAGTCGGCGGAGATCAAAAACAGGGACAGTGCAACCAAACAATGAAAACAGAATTTTGTTTATATAACAAAACAACCAAAACATGAATCATAAAATCACTAATTGCAAATTTTTTTTCATAAGAACAGAACAATGAAAACATGAAGCATATAATAAATCAAAAGATCACCAACTGCAAATCTTTTAATAAGAACAGAAGTTAGAACAGTGAAAAATGAAGAAAGATTAGTAGTTTTCAACCCAATTTTAACAAAGCTCATCACAATGATTAACAACAACAAAAAAAGCAATGAAGGAATAGTGAATCAATAACATAGGCAGTGCAAATTCAAGAAACTTTAATAAAATTTAACTACAGAAACGACAGTAAAGCAGTAATAGAGTTATCAATTTAAAATTTATCATCAAATACATTCAGTGAGCAAAACCAATCAACCAAGTACTGACTGGGCATTCGGAAAAATAAAAAGAACATTTAAATCACAGCAAAAACACAACAACAATAGGAACATTTAAAACAAAGCAACCCAAAAAAAAAATCTAAAAATCACCATTGCTGAAAACAATGATTTGATCCGTGTATGCTCAAAGAATTAAAAGCTAAGCTTACAGGAAAGTGAAGAATACCAAAACCAAAGAACCTTCAATCACAGCTTAAATCAAGAACAGAAAATCACAACAGAAACAAAAAAATTAATTAAAAGTAACAGAAGAACAACAGAACAACACAAGAACAATTAGCAAATTAACAAATTCACAATAACAGTTAAAATTTACCAGAAGAACACTACTACATGTGGAATCATCATGCTAATATGTTTTCTGCAAAGATGCTATTTGTGCAGCTAAAATTTTCTAATTACTAAGATCCAATTATTCTAATTTCACATGCAATCAACTTACTAAGTTTCTAAAAGCTAGAAATTATAAAACCAACCAGAAATATGGTCAAAGCATTTCATCAAACATGTTGACTGCGGTAAAATTAAAACAAAATAAAGAGAACATAACTATTGTAACTTTAATTCAGTCTATGAAATAATCCAAACCACTACCAAATCAAATAGTTACTTATTGTAATAGAAATCAGAAGTTCGACGGCTAGGAGGAGCGCGCGGGTTGGTCGCAGTGTTTGAAGCAGAGCAACGTGGCTTCCAGACGAACACGAATGCGAACTCGAACGGTGAACGGCGAGTGAACGCGAACAGTGAACGCCGAGCGAACGTGAACGGCGAAGAACGCGAACGAAGACGACAGCTGAACAAAGACGCGAACGTGAACGGCAAACAAACGGCGACGGAAGCGCGGCTGAGCAGACAAAGACGACGGACGCCGAGCTCGAGGAAGCAGCCGCAATCGGTGACAGCGAACAGGGGTTGAAGACTTGGATCACGAGGGAAGCTAGACAGACGGACGGATGGCGAACTTTGAGTGCGACGGACGCGGCAGTATGCCACTCCTTGCGGCGGTGGTGTAGGCTTACAGTGCTAGGGTTTGTTGGCTGGGGTTGTGTGATTTGATTTCTTTCTGAATGAAAGAAAGAAAGGGGGAAAGGGAGAAAGAAACGGAGGAGTTTCCGTTTTTGTGTAAACCCGGCGGGTTTCGGTTCAACGATTTTTACCGGTTTTCTAAACGACGGTTTTACATATCTGACCGAATCGTTAATATTGCCGATTTGCAGTTGAATTGGCTGACCGACCGATCAGTCTGGTTTTTAGAACATTGGTTTTTCACTTTTTCTTTTTCCTATGCATGTGTTAATATTCTTGTGGTTACAATTTTTGTTCCTATGACAATGCTCTAGGAGAGAAGAGTGCCTGGGAAATCCTATGAAAAAAAAATGAATTTTGGTGAAATAATTAAGTGCCTAATCTTTTCCCCCTAAGGTTTCTTGAACAAAAAATTACCCGAATTTTGTTGCTTGAATTTATGAGTTAATGTAGTGCCGATTACTAAAATTAGAAAAAATCCTTATGATTTGATGTAATTTATTACATATTTAAAAACTATTCTAAATTTATTTGTTCAACAATTTTAGAAATAAAACTAATTTTCATTTTGAATTAAAACCATTATGCAACTCATGTTAGTTAGTACAACGATTGTATTACTTTTGGTAAGGAGTTCAAAATTCAGTTACTTTAAAAAAAAAGTACAACAATGCTACATAAATATAATTGACCACAATATAATATAAAATAATATGATATATCTAAATTTTTTTATAATATTAAAGGATTTATCGTCAAATTTATAGTAAAAAAGTATTACTATTTAGTATTTATTAGTAGCTTTATAAATATAATTAAATTAAATTTAATTAAATTAATTTACACTAAATAATTTACTAGTAGGATTCACCATCGAATTAATAAAATTTAATTTACACTAAATAAATGTAATTTATCCAAAAATAAATCAAATTTAAATAAAGTTTTAATTTAGTTATCTTGTCTTTAGTATTTAATACATAATTATAGTAATTATCTTATCTTTAGAAGATTTGAATTAAATTATCTTATCTTATCTTTTAGTTAGTTTGTTAGAATCCTATTTAAACACTTTTGGTAAGACAATTTATTTCTCATTTTTCATCCTTCTTATCTAAGTTGTTAAGGACAAGTTCTTTAAAGGTCTAGTAGAAAATCCTCCAATAACTTGTTATAATACCTTTCCATGGAATTCCCCTCTTCTTCTTTGCAAATTACTCCCATTGAAGAAGAGTTTTATTTCGGTGATTGCTTCTCCATCATCTTCAATTGCACCAAAAAATTGATCCAAATTATTAAAAGCTCAAACCCAACTGCTGAGGTTCACTCTTCTTGTACTACAAGTACAACCACGGAAGCAATCTTGGTTCCTTCAGACATCCTATGTAGTGGTACTCCACTCACAGACCTCAGCAGAGAATACACAATCTTGTTACATGAAATCTTTACTTCACTAGGTGTGTCTCCTGAGGTATTAGACCAAATTTTACCTGACATACGCGAAACTGCAAGAAGGTGTGACTCCAACACGCGGAAGATTGTTGTGAACCTTCATTTTACCTCGTACAATGTTGTTCAAGATTTTGATGAGCAAAATGATGATGCTGAATGCGCCATTTGCTTGGAGAAGTTTGACCATGGTAATGAAGATTCAAGCGTAGAAATTGTTCGTACAAATTGCTGGCATGTTTTTCATGATCGCTGCTTGCTCCGCTGGCTCCGACGCTGTGCCAACTGTCAATCGCCATATTCTTGCCCATTGTGCCGCAGCATCATATTTCAAACTTCAGAGATAGATGATGAATAGGTTCATCTTCACCATGCTATATTCCACTTAATTACCAGGCTTACCACTACAACTTCAAGGAACCTTCCTTTTTTTTTTGTGTTCCGTAGGGTTCTTTAATTTGTTTTAATTATGTCGCATTATTATCCTAATTGTTTAAAAAAATGTGAATAAATAGTATTTTAAAAGTATAATTCTAATAGTTGTTTTGTTAAATCAGTCTCTGTAAATTAACTTTACACAAACAATAAGAATTGGTTAATTTATCATGTTATTCTGAATTTTATTAAACTTGAGTGTTTTTGAAGATAATTATCAATCGCCTTCTTGTCTTTTTGCACCTTTTTTTTCCTTTTCTAATATGACAATCCTTAATCAAAACAAGAATGTTAACTCAATTGCTCTTACTAATGGAAACAAGAAGAATAAACTAACCAAAGATTTGTACATTAAAAAAAAATAACATCCAAAATCTATATTGTTTCTCCAGATTTATTGCAACTCAAAATCATTAACCTGGGCATATATATATATAAAGTTATAAATTATTCTTACACGTTAAAAGCTAACCAAGCTTTAAATAGTTTCTGGGCATGTTGCTATTGTTTAAATGCAAGTATTACTACTTCACCAGTGCACACAAATAATTATATTATATCATTATTGTTGTGCATTACAAATTCATTTTCAAGCAAAAATAAAACAAATTCTGTGTTGTATCAAAAATAAAATAAAATGTGTTATGTCATTGTCACCAGCACTCTAATATACAATCCTTAAAAGTACATTAATAGTTTTTACAAGGTGGTGTCTAAATCAATCCAAAATATTTGAAACCAGAAGGAATGATCCTAAAAACATTCATGCCTTCTGATGAAAGCAACACTGTTAGATCATTATACAGTATACAACCCTTAACCCTAAGTTCGCCAATTCGCCAAATCGATGAAATAACATTCATTCTTTTCCGGCTAACGTTGACTCAAGCTTTTTCTTTGGAAGCCGATGGTAGCAGATGATTTAACGTCGTGGCTGGTATCACGGCGCTTGGATTCGGTTCCCCTATACGCAAAGAACTTGGTCTTCTAGCGCCGTAACTCTTATCAGCATTGCTTCTTTTCGTGCGTCCTGAAGAACACGAGAGGAATTTCACTAGCCGCGTCGAACCAACGAGTAAAATTACACCCGTGATTATAAGTAGCCTGCAACATAACATAATGTTTATCATGTATGAAGTATCAACTTATTTTCAAGCAACTGTGCGACAAGCTTGCGAAACAAGAATTGCTAGACTAGTTCCTAGCATAATAATGATACTGATCTAGGTCTTTGATCCCAATTCTCCTAATAGCAACAAAAATTCGATAAAAGCCGAAAAATGTTTCAAACGGAAAACTAAATGTCAGGTAGAAATTTTTATTGATCAGATCAATATGAAAAAGAGTAATAAGTTTGGATTCTTGGATGGACACTATTCCATCTAAAAATGATAACCACCAAAATTTTTATACTAATATTATGTGTAATGGTGTGAAAAATTTTTATACGAAGATTATGTAAGTAATTGGAATTAACAAATAAAAGCAAAAAATCTTATATTACCATCCAAAAAGAAGTGCCAAGAGAGCTTTCGGGGCAGAAGGCAGTCTTTCACCCAATGCAAGCATTCCAGCTAGTACACCGCTCACAATTGATGCCACGGCTGCACATGTAGAAACCACAATAGCCTACCGTGCTTTAGTCCCCGTGTCTGCATAGCACAGAAGAGAACGAATTTTTATTAGAGGTAATCAAAACCGGAATCGGCAGCATAGAACTTGAATTAAAGTTCACACAGAATTAGATCATAGAAAATAGGCCTTCATAATACCTGGTAGTAAAACCCTGTTCAACTACAACACACACTGAATATAATCAAGTTGGTGAAATTGCATCCAAACAGCATCATCTTTCTTTAAATCATCTGTTTTCTTTCCATTGTCATTGTCATCATGATTTTTTGCTATAGACAAACTCTTCGGTAACTTCAAACTCACGTTAAAAGATAGCTTTTTTGAAATTGCATTTTTCATGTGAAATGATTTTGACTCTTTAATTTCTAATTTTGTGGGCGGAAGAGGTAATTCCTTCTCCAACAAATTATTATGCTTATTGTTTTTTTTACTATGAAGTTTGACATTTGAGGCCAATCCGGCGACACCACACCCGACACGACTTCCGGGGTTTGATCCGGAGAAGTTGCATTCATCAAAAGACTTGTGCCAGTTGGATTCTGAGATTCCTTGGATGCTTTTTTTTCTTCTAAATCTAACACTACATAGAGTTGTGATTATAGCCATGGTTGCAATCAAACCTAAAAAGTAAAAGGAAAAATATGCAAATGGTTTTGTCAATGAAATGTTATGCAGGGACCCTTCTTCCCATCGCCTAAAATAAAAAATTAAAAAAAATGGAAGGGGGTCTATGACTCTATGCAATTTTAATACCACTATCACTATAATGTGTTTTTCTCAAGGTTTTGAAAACTGGACCGATAATCAAACCATTTTAGTTATTGGTTCATTAGTTTATTGGTCCAATCAGTCTAACCATGACTCAACTGGAAAAACCATCCCATAATAAAATAATAAATAAATTATAAATAAACATCCTAAATATCTTTCAAATTTAAAACCCTACATAAAATATCACCAACTAAATGTAATTAATCATCAAAATATGCCATAACTTGCTGCAAATTTGTTGACAATTAACATAATTATACTTCCATTAAAAATAGCTGGATTGAATTACAATGCACAAGTTAAAGATAGAGAATATTGTCTTAATGTAGCTAAGTCAAAAAGTAAAACAAAAAAAGATAGTGTTGCACAATAAACACACAACAGAGCCCGAAACAAACACACAACACGAGGCTGAAACAAAAACACAACAAAGCCTGAAACAAAAAGAATCCAACACGGAGGAGGGGTAGCAAGTCGGCGGAGATCAAGAACAGGGACAGTGCAACCAAACAATGAAAACAGAATTTTGTTTATATAACAAAACAATCAAAACATGAATCATACAATCACTAATTGCAAATTTTTTCTTCATAAGAACAGAACAATGAAAACATGAAGCATATAATAAATCAAAAGATCACCAATTGCAAATCTTTAAATAAGAACAGAAGTTAGAGTTAGAACAGTGAAAAATGAAGAAAGATTAGTAGTTTTCAACCCAATTTTAACAAAGCTCATCACAATGATTAACAACAAAAAAAAAGCAATGAAGGAATAGTGAATCAATAACATGGGCAGTGCAAATTCAAGAAACTTTAGTAAAATTTAACTACAGAAACAGAGTTATCAATTTAAAATTTATCATCAAATACATTCAGTGAGCAAAACCAATCAACCAAGTACTGACTGGGCATTCGGAAAAAAAAAATCAAAAGAACATTCAAATCACAGCAAAAACACAACAACAATATGAACATTTAAAACAAAGCAACCCAAAAAAAATCTAAAAATCACCATTGCTGAAAACAATGATTTGATCCATGTATGCTCAATGAATTAAGAGCTAAGCTTACAGGAAAGTGAAGAATACCAAAACCAAAGAACCTTCAATCACAGCTTAAATCAAGAACAGAAAATCACAACAAAAACAAAAAAGATTAATTAAAAGTAACAGAAGAACAACAGAACAACAACACAAGAACAATTAGCAAATTAACAAATTCACAATATCAGTTAAAATTTACCAGAAGAACACTAATGCATGTGGAACATCATGCTAATATGTTTTCTGCAAAGATGCTATTTGTGCAGCTAAAATTTCCTAATTACTAAGATCCAATTATTCTAATTTCACATGCAATCAACTTACTAAGTTTCTAAAAGCTAGAAATTATAAAATCAACCAGAAATATGGTTAAAGCATTTCATCAAACATGTTGAGTGCGGTAAAATTAAAACAAAATAAGAGAATTCAAAGCTTAATATCAATGTGATAGAGAAGAGAACATAACTATTGTAACTTTAATTCAGTCTATGAAATAATCCAAATCACTACCAAATCAATAGTTACTTATTGTAATAGAAATCAGAATTTGCAGAGTGTGAAGCAGAGTATTGGTGTTGTGTGAGTGTATTGTCTGGTGGCGGGTTTAGGGAACTCACGGCTGCGACAAAAGAGAGCAGTTCGACGGCTAGGTGGAGCGCGCGGGTTGGTCGCAGTGTTTGAAGCAGAGCAACGTGGCTTCCAGACGAACACGAATGCGAACTCGAACGGTGAACGGCGAGTGAACGCGAACAGTGAACGCCGAGCGAACGTGAACGGCGAAGAACGCGAACGAAGACGACAGCTGAGCGAAGGCGCGAACGTGAACGGCAAACAAACGGCAACGGAAGCGCGGCTGAGCAGACAAAGACGACGGACGCCGAGCTCGAGGAAGCAGCCGCGATCGGTGACAGCGAACAGGGGTTGAGGACTTGGATCACGAGGGAAGCTAGATAGACGGACGGATAGCGATCTTTGAGTGCGACGGACGCGGCAGTATGCCACTCCTTACGGCGGTGGTGTAGGCTTACAGTGCTAGAGTTTGTTCGCTGGGGTTGTGTGATTTGATATCTTTCTGAATGAAAGAAAGGAAGGGGGAAAGGGAGAAAGAAACGGAGGAGTTTCCGTTTTTGTGTAAACCGGGCGGGTTCCGGTTCAGCGGTTTTTCACCGGTTTTTTAAACGATGGTTTTACATGTCTAATCGGACCGCTAATATTTCCGATTCGCGGTTGAATCGATTCGATTGGTCAGTTCGGTCTGGTTTTTAGAACATTGGTTTTTCTTTTTCCTATGCATGTGCTAATATTCTTGTGGTTACAATTTTTTGTTCCTATGACAATGCTCTAGGAACTAGGAGAGAAGAGTGCCTGGGAAATCCTATGAAAAAAATAAAAAAAGAAAAAATGAATTTTGGTTAAATAATCAAGTGCCTAATTTTTTTTTCTAAGATTTCGGATTTTTTATTTTAATAAATAAATTAATTATAATAATTACTTAAATAAATAATATAAAAAATATTTATCAAAATAAATATTTTTTTCTTATTTCGTTTACACTGCAAATAAAATAATTTTATACGTATTTTATTTAAATATTTATAATTTTATAAATATAGTATCTATAATTATATATTTATTATATATAATATTACTTAATTATTTTCGTGATAATTAAAGAATATAAAAAAATTTGTACAATAACAAATTAGCTTAAAATTATTTTATTTTATATTTTTTAATTTTTGATGAAATAAATAAATAATATTAAATATAATAAGTATATAATTATAGATTATATATAATTAGAATATTAAGTTAATAAAGTATGTTTTGTTACAATCTATTTTATTATATTGTCAGATATTGCCATGATGACTAAGCAAAAATTAAATAAATCATACTTGCATAAGTGCAAACAAAACGCAAAGCTCAGGATACATATATTTGACAAGCTTTCATGTATTTTTTTTCATTAGTATGCAAATATATATATATATATATATATATATATATTATATACATAATAGTCGCAGGAATTTATAATCTATAATATATGTCTTGCAATGAGATGAGCATAACGGGATCCGAACTCAACATCAGAAATATTAAAATATATTGTGTAATTTAAAAAATATTCGCTACTTTCTTTAAAATATAATAGTAATCATCTAATTTTTTAAATTAAAAAATATTCATCACTACGTACTTTCTTTAAAATATAACAGTAATACTCTAATTTTTTAAAATTAATATATTTTTCTATAGCTTATTAAGAATCTTTCTCCTAACCTCCAGTTTCTTTAAATTTCTCTTTAAACTAAATTTGTCAATATCAACCGTACCTAAAATGTGAAAATATTATTGGATAAAATGAAAACACAATTAAATATTAAGAAAAATATTTTGTATATTCATCTTATATATACACCAAGTCAACATATACTTTTCCATAGTTCAAACTAGCAGAAGGATATATGTTGATTTGGTAATTAAAATTAAGATAATTACTCACTTTAAGAAAAATAAACAATTAAAAATTTTTAGATAATTTAACATAATTATTTGATATAATACATACGTGTCATAAAAAATATCTTTATGTGTTTAATTATTTCAAATTAAATTAGTATAATTAAGTAAATAACACAATTCAATAATCATTTAAAATTAAAAAAAAAAGAACCTAGCATTATTTTTCGGTTTTAAAATATCACAATTAAAAAATAATAAAAAATGGTAAAAATTCACGTGTTCATGTAAAGTTAATAATTAAAAATTATTAGATAACAATCTATTTTTGAATAAATTATATGAATAAATAGATTGAAAATTAATATTAAGTAGATATCTTAAATTGAATTGTGTTATATAATTGTCTCATTTGTAACTCAATATAAATCAAATTTAAATCAAGTTTCAATTTAATTATCTTATTTATTTTAGAAAATTTGAATTAAATTATTTTATTTTATCTTTAATTTGTTAGAATTTTATTTAAACACTTTTATCTTATTTTTTAGTTATTTTATCGTATTTTTGTTAGAGGTCAGACGCTTCCCATTGTCCATGTGGTTGATGAAATAGGGGTTCCCGGTGAAAAAGAGGAGAGAAGGTGAGAACTCTCAGTTGAAGGCGTCTTTGCTTGTTTCATACAGAAAAGGACTCTTCTTTCTTTAAGGAACGGAACCCTCTTGAATCAATTGACTAGCCGAGATAGATGAGTTTCATAAAACACCAATACTAAAGGAATTTTGTCAGTGAGTCTCTCTCAATTTTCATCCTGTCATCTAAGTTGTTAAGGACAGATTCTTTTAAAGGTATAGTAGTAATACCTTTCCATGGAATTCCCCTCTTCTTCTTTGCAAATCACTCCCATTGAAGAAGAGTTTGATTTCGGTGATTGCTTCTCCATTATCTTCAATTGCACCAAAAAATTGATCCAAATTATTGAAAGCTCAAACCCAGCTCCTGAGGTTCAGTCTTCTTCTACTACAACTACAGCCACGGAAGCAATCTTAGTTCCTTCAGAGATCCTATGGAGTGGTACTCCACTCACAGAGCTCAGCAGAGAAGACACAATCTTGTTACATGAAATCTGTTCTTCACTAAGTGTGTCCCCTCAGCTATTAGACCGAATTTTACCTGACATAGTCGAAACTGCAAGAAGGTGTGACTCCAACACGCGGGAGATTGTTGTGAACCTCCACGTTACCTCGTACAATGTTGTTCAAGATTCTGATGAGCAAGATGATGATGCTGAATGCGCGATTTGCTTGGAGAAGTTTGACGATGGTAATGAAGATTCAAGCGTAGAAATTGTTCGTACAAATTGCTGGCATGTTTTTCATGATCGCTGCTTGCTCTGCTGGCTCCGACGCTGTGCCAACTGTCAATCGCCATATTCTTGCCCATTGTGCCGCAGCATCATATTTCCAACTTCAGAGATAGATGATGAATAGGTTCATCTTCACCATGCTATATTCCACTTAATTACCAGGCTTACCACTACAACTTCAAGGAACCTTTCTTTTTTTTTGTTTTTTTGTGTTCCGTAGGGTTCTTTAATTTGGTTTAATTATGTCGCATTATTATCCTAATTGTTAAAAAAAAATGTGAATAAATAGTAATTTTAAAAATATTATTCTAATAGTTGTTTTGTTAAATCAGTCGGTATAAATTAACTTTATACAAACAACTAATAAGAATTGGTTAATTTGTCATGTTATTCTAAATTCTATTAAACTTGAGTATTTTTAAAGATATTATCAATCGTCTTAGTGTCTTTTTGCACTTTTTTTTTTCCTTTTCTAACATAACAATCTTTAATCAAACCAAGAATGTTAACTCAATTGGTCTTAATAATGGGAACAAGAAGAATAAACTAACAAAAGATTTGTACATTAAAAGAAGGAGGTCACTCAGATAAAGACGCCTAAAACGTCTTTTTTTAAAGAAGTTTCCATGTTGTGTTTTAATTGGTTTCTGTATAATTTATTCGGTGTTCCTCATCACATATTATTAAATTTCTCAAAAGATTTTCTTTCCAGAAACAATAAAAAACATTTAATTTGGACTAAAACAAAAAAGGTAATAAATTAACTATTAGATTTTTTTTAAAGATTATTCACATAAAAAAAATATATCACTTCATCAAAAAAAAATAATATATATATAACAAGTTCTTAAAATTTTTATAAATAAAAAATAATTAATTTATATTTGTACAATATATAAAATTATTACTATATTATTATTATATTATATATTAAGATTCACTAATTTAAATTTTCTTTTTATTTTTAATATACGCATTAAAAATAAATAAAATTTTTATAACTAAATGTACAAAATATATATAATATTAATTAGTTCTTAAAAAAATCTAAAAAAATAGTTTCTTTCATTTTAGTAAAATAACTATTTATTAAAGTAGACAAATTAATTATTTTCTTCTCATATACAATTTTTTTAAGACATAAAAATAATTAATTAGGACATTGGTTAAGATAATTAAAGTCACTATTTCATTAAACTTTTAATTTAAAGAAAAATCCTAGTTAATTTTGGTATAGAAATTTCGAATTTGAAAACATTGATAAAAATTATGTTGAATTTTGATTTATTTGATTCTCATTTAAATTAATCACTACATAAGTTAAAATTCTATTTTGAAGTTATATTCGAACTTTAATCTGATTTTTAAAGTTTCAATTTACTTAGTTTGATTTTTTAACTTAAGTATCCGTGACTCATATTAGGGTTTTAAGTGTTTAGTTGAAAAAAAATAAGGTAAAAAAATTTCAATTGTCACATCAAACAGTTGCTAGAATGTATAATGTAACAGTCGTTAGTCCATCTCAGCATGTTATTAACGATTTTGTGAGACAGTGACAAAAATAAGATTAGGAACCAATGTGAGTCATAACTATTAAGTTGGGAGACTAAATTGAGTAAATCAAAATTTTTGAAATTAGATTAAAACATAGTTGTTTGAACCGAACCAGTGATCGAACCGATCAAACTACTGGTTCACTGGTTTATTGGTTCAACCGATAAATTACTGGTTGAACCGATAAAACTGGTCTCACGTAAATATAAAATATAAAATATTTAAAAACTTAAAATTAAAATTTGAAATACATATCTTCACTAACATTTTATGAAGAATCAAGTCTCAACTTCTAAAAATAACTAATATAAAAAAATTATAAAATTTTAATACTACAATAGTATCTTATTTTGACACAATAAAAAAATAATTAATTCACAAAGCCTATTATCTAACTATAATATCAGTAGATTTTAACACTAACATCAAAACAAATAACCTTAATCACAATACTAGCAATAAAATAGATCAAGTAAATTAATAAATTTTTAGTGAAATTTATATTTATATTAATAATGGTATATAATTAAAATATAATTATTTTTAAAAATAAAAAAAACAAAAATTAAATTAAATTAGATATTTATGTATACTATATAATTAGTATTTGTCAAATATAATACTTAGAAGTGCAATGGCTAAGTGGCAAGTAGAGGTTGCTTTTACTCTAAGGTTCTTGATTCGGACCTTGTGGAGACATTTTAAAAATTTTTTCAAGCAAACCAGTTTGGTTAGACTGGTTTGTACCGGTTCTTACCGGTTCATACCGGTTTTATTCCTTAAACGGTCTAAAGAGTAAACCGAACCGAACTAGGATTCGGTTCTAGTCCGGTTCACTAGTTTTTCGGTCGAACCAGCCGATCCAGTTTGGTTTTTACAACTATGGATTCAAATACGAACATAATTTCAGAGACCAATAAGTATTATCTCTTTGTTGACAATTAAGTTGTTTTAATGGTAATTAAGATCTAATAATGGTTTATAATAAAAGAAGCATTCTTTTGCAACAATGAACCTATAGTAGTAGTTAGGGGTGTTCATAGATTAGATCATATCCATATAAATCCACAGTATTGAGGATATGATCTGATATGTAAGATGATCGGATTGGATCGAATCGGATCCACACTCTAATCAGATAGAAGTAAATATGTTAACAAAAGTAAACAAAAAAATTATTGACCTTTTTTATAAAAATAAAATTTTTAAATATTTTTTATTTTATTATTATATTTGATATCTGATCCAAACATAAAAAGTGCGAATATCGAATTGATCTAATGAGTTTAGTGCGGATTAGATCGAAATTTCAGCCATATCCCATCTGTAAACACCCCTAGCAATAATAACTAAAAAATTATAATGATTATATTCTTAACTAAGAGGAAGTGCAAAAAAAAAAGTACTAAATACAAGAACATCTAATCAAATATTAAAAGAAAAATTTACTTTAAAACAGTTGGACTTTTTTGCTCATACATACATATATATATATATATATATATATATATATATATATATATATATATATATAATAATAATAATAATAATAATAATAATAATAATAATAATAATAATAATAATAATATGATAATTGTTTTATATATCACACAAATATAAACGTTTTTTTTTCTATGATCTTAAGAAAGGTTTTGTAAGTCCCTAACCTTGTTATCGATTTTTGTAGTGTTAGCCCTTATATTATCAATTTGATTCATATATAATTCGGATGATAAATTATTTGGTGACGTGTTTCTTTTTTATCGTGATATATATACTTGTTTTATTATTATTATTATGTATATTAAAAAATAACATGCCAAATTATTGCCATAACATAATAGAAGTATGGAAGTTTATCATTCTTCTCTAATGGAGGAAACAAAATTCTTTTCAATAGTTTATTTAACGTTTAGTAGCATAAAAATAAATTTTATTAGACTAAATTTTAGTACGAGTTTAATATTTTTATTCATCATAAAATATTTATAGAATTACTCGTAGCTAAATTTTGGAAAAAATAAAAAAAACATGATTTTTAATTTTAAAATAAATTTTATTTTTATTTTTTAATAATATTAATTTTTTTACCTTATATAATTATTCAATTATTTTTTAATCATATATAAATAAATTACTCTTAATAAGACTTTTTTGTGTTATTCAATTATCTTTTTTTAAAAAATAATTAATTATTAAAATAATTAAACTTTTCACAACAAAAATAATAAAAAAAATTATGAACAAAAAAATTAACTATCCGGATAATTTTTTGTATTTTTATTCATATTTTAATTATAAACATAAATATAATTTAATTATATTATTTATGAAATGTGACTATAGATGTAGATAAAATTTAGTTATATTATTTATATATAGTTTTATTGTATTGTATTACTTATAAAGTTAGATTATAATTATGACAATAGAATTGTTCTTGTATTTTTATATGTGTGACTAATTGGTGGTGTTAAAACATTACTCTTAATTATAAATAAGGTCTATAATTTAAAAAATCAAAGACTCAATTAAAAAGATACGAAAAAAATGATGTTAAAATATTCTAACTCTTTAAAATAAAAATATTCGAAATTCAACTAAAAATTATTTAAAATTTAAAATCAATAAAAATTTATATTCAATGTGTTTTGTATTAAATATATTTAAGAACCTATTATATCATATTGGTTGAAATTAGTTTTTATAATGTTAATTTTTTAATAACACTTTATTAGAAAAAATCATCTTTTCAGAATTTTTTAAAAACTAACTAATATTATATATATTTTGTTACATTACATCTTGTTATAAAAAAGTTATTTATTTATAATGCTTATATTAAAAATAAAAACAAAATTTAAATTAATAAATTTTAATCTATAATATAATAATAATATAGTAATTATTTTATATATTATATAAAAATTAAATTATTTTTTTATTTATAAAAATTTTAAGAGCTTGTTATATATATATATATATATATATATATATTTGATGAATGTGATATATTTTTTTATGTAAATAATATTTTAAAAAAAATCTAATAGTTAATCTATTACGTTTTTTGTTTTCTAAATTAAATGTTTTTTATTATTTTTGGAAAGAAAATCTTTTGAGAAATTTAATAATATGTGATGAAGAACACCGAATAAATTATACAGAAACCAATTAAAACACAACATGGAAACATCTTTAAAAAAAGACGTTTTAAGCGTCTTTATCTGAGTGGCCTCCAAGAAGGAGGTCACTCAGAAACCAATTAAAACACAACATGGAAACATCTTTAAAAAAAGACGTTTTAAGCGTCTTTATCTGAGTGGCCTCCAAGAAAGAAATAACATCCAAAATCTATATTGTTTCTCCAGATTTATTGCAACTCAAAATCGTTAACCTGGGCATATATATATATAAAGATATAAATTATTCTTATACGTTAAAAGCTAACTAAGCTTTAATATAGTTTCTACGCATGTTGATATTGTTTATATGCAAGTATCACTACTTCACCAGTGCACACAAATAATTATATTATATCATTATTGTTGTGCATTACAAATTCATTTTCATGCAAAAATTCTGTGTTGTATCAAAAATAAAATAAAATAAAATGTGTTATGTCATTGTCACCAGCACTCTCATATACAATCCTTAAAAGTACATCAATAGTTTTTACAAGGTGGTGTCTAAATCAATCCAAAATATTTGAAACCAGAAGGAATGATCCTAAAAACATTCATGCCTTCTGATGAAAGCAACACTGTTAGATCATTATACAGTATACAACCCTTAACCCTAAATTCGCCAAATCGATGAAATAACATTCATTCTTTTCCGGCTAACGTTGACTCAAGCTTTTTCTTTGGAAGCCGATGGTAGCAGATGATTTAACGTCGTGGCTGGTATCACGGCGCTTGGATTCGGTTCCCTTATACGCAAAGAACTTGGTCTTCTAGCGCCGTAACTCTTATCAGCATTGCTTCTTTTCATGCGTCCTGAAGAACACGAGAGGAGTTTCACTAGCCGCGTCGAACCAACGAGTAAAACTACACCCGTGATTATAAGTAGCCTGCAACAGACATAATGTTTATCATGTATGAAGTATCAACTTATTTTCAAGCTACTGCGCGACAAGCTTGCGAAACAAGAATTGCTAGACTAGTTCCTACCATAATAATGATACTGATCTAGGTCTTTCATCCCAATTCTCCTAATAGCAACAAAAATTCAATAAAAGCCAAAAAATGTTTCAAACGGACAACTAAATGTCAGGTAGAAATTTTTATTGATCAGATCAATATGAAAAAAAGTAATAAGTTTGGATTCTTGGATGGACACTTTTCGATCTAAAAATGATAACCACCAAAATTTTTATACTAAGATTATTAAGTAATTGGAATTAACAAATAAAAGCAAAAAATCTTATATTACCATCCAAGAATAAGTGCCAAGCGAGCTTTCGGGGCAGAAGGCAGTCTTTCACCCAATGCAAGCATTCCAGCTAGTACACCGCTCACAATTGATGCCACGGCTGCACATGTAGAAACCACAATAGCCCTACCGTGCTTTAGTCCCCGTGTCTGCATAGCACAGAAGACAACGAATTTTTATTCGAGGTAATCAAAACCAGAATCGGCAGCGTAGAACTTGAAATTAAAGTTCACACAGAATTAGATCATAGAAAATAGGCCTTCATAATACCTGGTAGTAAAACCCTGTTCCACTACAACACACACTGAATATGATGCACAGAGGAACCAACAGTTGGTGAAAACCTTGCTCTAGGAACAGAAATCCCATCTTCGAAATTACCGAAGACATCCTGCATTTTGGTGTAAACATAATTAAGAGTCAAGACATATAATCAAGTTCTTCTAATTTTACGCCATATGAATGCGCTTGTCGCATAAACTAGCCATTCTAATTAGACAAACGGAAAGAAATGCTACAATCACAACCAATGCCAAAGCATTGCGTTAAAACAACTGAAATAAAAATGCATGCAATATTACCAAAGCAAGCAACGGCTAATTTAATTGTGTTAAAGAAGGAAACTCTTATTTAACTCTAAAAGAAGGGGACACATAAATAGAGTAGGGAGGGAAGGAAAAGTACCCAAAATAAATTCCAGATTCCAAGCCATAAATACTTTCCTCAACAACATCATATTCCATCTGTATATAACTTAAAATTGTCAAATGATTGAAAAAAAACACTTCATTAATCACTATTTGCAGACACAAACATGTAAATCTAAAGATATGATGAAAGCACGAGTTACCATCTCTTGTTCTCTTCGATGACGCCTGCATATTCTAAGCCCTCCATTAAGCAATACCTATACAGCTGTTTATATCAATTAAAAGAATAATGAAGTCTCAAAGAAAGTAATAACACTCGATTGCACTGCTGGATTACAATATTCTAAAGAGGAGTTGCTGAAACCTATTATAAAAAATTCCATTCATGTTTTGTAATGACCAATGTCCTTTGATAATGCTACCACATAAAGAAAAAGGAAAGCATAATCGACTTAATGCATTCCAAGAGGCCTAACGGGGATAATATTGATACGAAATGATTAAGAAAAATGTAAACAACATTGTGCATAATTATATGCTACTAACAAGGGTTTATTGCATCAGATTCAAGACTCTCTATGAGTTTGCAGCAATTCCATGTGTAGGTTTCCAGATAATAACAGGACTTTTTGTCTTTCCAAATGCATTTCCTCAAAAGCTAGTCACTATTGTAAAATCAAGCGACACAAATGAATTCTTGCTAATATGCAAAACTGTGAATGTTGAATATTTCGGAATATAAAAGCATGTGAAAATTAAAGTAGTTTCTTCATAAGACAAGGTACCTACAAACAAGATGGCAACAACAAATGCCAGACATGGTATGTGAAAAATGGACAGAGTAGCCGCCTCTTGCTCTTCACCTCCGGCACCAACTCCTAAAATTCGAAAAGCATGTAATGATGTAACAGTTAACGAATAGCATTCCAGAAATGCATATGCATATATTAGTACAGCGACAATTTGGTGGATTAAGTTAAAAGACTGCATGCTTAGTTTTATTAGCAGCCAAACAAAAGATTTAACAAAAACCCCAAAGCCTTCGTCCATTGTCAACGAGTGAAGCATTTAATATATACACAAATAAAATGGTCACAACTCACAACAATGGATCCAAAGTAAGGTTATAAAACTTACAAGCTTAGGTCCCAAATCAAGTTTACAAGTAGAGTTTTATGATTCAAGTTTACAGTCAACTATATATGTCTTGTACTAACTGCTAACTATGTAACACCAACCATACCTCTGATACCATCTTGGTTGTGTTCATATTTTGTAGCTTAATTAAGCTTCAGGTAATTAAGTTAGCAAACTAACTTTCATTGACCAAGCAAATATTTTATGGTGCATTTAATTATTTCAGGTTATCCAAGAGGCCATGAGGGTTTACACTGTCTCCCCATTAGTTGCAAGAGAAACATCAACTGAAGTAGAGATAGGAGGTTATCTCCTTCCAAAGGTGATAATTACATCATTGTTCAATGCCAAATATTGGGTTAAATTCTTGATGGAGGCATATACTAATGTAGTTTATTTTATGAGCAGGGAACATGGGTGTGGCTAGCACTTGGAGTTCTAGCAAAAGACCCAAAACAATTTCCAGAGCCAGAGAAGTTCAAACCAGAGAGATTTGACCCTAAATGTGATGAGATGAAACAAAGGCACCCTTATACATTTATACCATTTGGAATTGGTCCTCGTGCATGTATTGGCAAAAAATTTTCCCTACAAGAGATCAAGCTTTCTCTAATTCATTTGTATAGGAAATATTTGTTTCGCCATTCACCTAACATGGAAAAGCCTTTAGAACTAGAATATGGTATAGTTCTCAATTTCAAGCATGGTGTCAAGCTTAGAGTAACAAACAGAACAAATTAAGCTAGAGTGACCTCCGTAAAGTTTAATTAGACCATACAAATTGTATTGTGATGGTATAGCTTTAAGAAATATTATAGCAATAATTAATGTTGTTAATGAAAATGTGTGTTTTCAAATAGAGTATGTAGATCATACGATTTAAACCCACAAGAAAGAATTGAATTCCTATCACAGAGAATTGAAGTATTTATAAGAAGGTTGCTCAGATGTTGACAAGAATAACAACCTTATCATCCCCACCATCTCCTTTCAACTTTACGACTGTAATAACATTACCTTCTTCCTTAACTCAACAGGCATCTCCCTTAGTGTGCCACAATCCACCAATGTTTATAGCCTAGCTGTGTTTACTTCTTGACAAAAGGAGCCACATACAATTTTCTAGTTGCCAGGAATTCAGGTTTCAATCAAACATCTATGTTAAGAAGTACTACCTTAAACTACCATAATGCCATGTGCGGGTGTTTCAAAAACGCTATTCAGATTCGAAAACTACAACACTATTTTAACAAAACTAAAATATATGGAACCAAATCAAAGATGAATGACTATTTAGACAACAACCATATGCTCAAAGTATATTCTTTCTAATTCAGCATAAATCAGATAAACAATAACAAATCCATCCTTATCTTACGAAATCACACAAAAAAACTAAGAACCCAATTTGGGGTGCATTAAGACATTTTCACAAACAGTTGATGTCCATGTTAATACTAAGACGAACTACTACTACGAAGCCTATAAACAATACGTCCCTTGGAAGAATCATAGCGACTGACCTCAACCTTCACGCGATCCCCGGGCAATATTCTGACGAAATTCTTTCGGATTTTCCCAGAAACATATCCGAGAGTGAGGTCCTGGTTGTCGAGGCGAACGCGGAACATGCCGTTGGGGAGGGACTCGGTAATGAGGCCCTCGTGGACCCAATTCTGCTCGCCGGACTTGTCGGCCGTAGGGGGCTTAGCGTGCGGCACGAGGAGGGTTGCCGGCACCTGCGGAAGCGGGGATGGGCGGAGGAAGGAGGGAGTTATGCGGTGGTGGAGGGTGAGAGTGAGAGATGAAGGGGGAAGAGAGAGTGTGAGGGTATGATGGTGGTGATGACGGAGGATTGGGGTGGTGTTCAGTGAGAAGCAAGAGGATGAGGATGATAATGTAATTTACCCTAAAATAAATCAATTTTAAATCAAATTTTAATTTAGTTATCTTATTTTTAAAAGATTTGAATTAAATTATTTTATCTTATCTTTTAGTTAGTTTATTAAGGTTCTATTTAAACACTTTTGGTGATCTAATTTACATAATTTTCATTCTTCTGATTTAGATTGTATTAAACTCCCTAATTCCTCAATAACTTCTTATAATAGGTTTCCATGGAATTCTCCTCTTCTTCTTTGCAAATCACTCCCATTGAAGAAGAATTTTATTTGGGTGATTGCTTCTCCATCATCTTCAATTACACCAAAAAATTGATCCAAATTATTGAAAGCTCAAACTCAACTCGTGAGGTTGAGTCTTGTTCTACTACAAGTACAGCCACGGAAGCAATCTTGGTTCCTTCAGACATCTTATGCAGTGTTACTCCACTCACAGAGCTCAGCAGAGAAGACACAATCTTGTTACATGAAATCTGTTCTTCACTAAGTGTGTCCCCTCAGCTATTAGACCGAATTTTACATGACATAGTCGAAACTGCAAGAAGGTGTGACTCCAACACGCGGGAGATTGTTGTGAACCTTAATGTTACCTCGTACAATGTTGTTCAAGATTCTGATGAGCAAGATGATGATGCTGAATGCGCCATTTGCTTGGAGAAGTTTGACGATGGTAATGAAGATTCAAGCGTACAAATTGTTCGTACAAATTGCTCGCATGTTTTTCATGATCGCTGCTTGCTCCACTGGCTCCGACGCTGTGCCAACTGTCAGTCGCCACATTCTTGCCCATTGTGCCGCAGCATCATATTTCCAACTTCAGAGATAGATAATGAATAGGTTCATCTTCAACATGCTATATTCCACTTAATTACCAGGCTTACCACTACAACTTGAAGGAACTTTTTTTTTTTTTTTGTTCCATAGGGTTCTTTATTTTGTTTTAGTTATGTAACATTATTACCCTAATTGTTAAAATGTGAATAAATAGTAATTTTCTTAACATAGGATAAATCTCTAACCTTTAAAGTATAATTCTAATAGTTGTTTTATTAAATCAGTATGTGTAAATTAACTTTACACAAACAATAAGAATTGGTTAATTTGTCATGTTATTCTGAATTTTATTAAACTTAAGTGTTTTTGAAAATAATTATCAATCGCCTTCATATCTTTTTGCACTTTTTTTTTTCTCTTTCCTAACATAACAATCCTTAATTATAACAAGAATGTTAACTCAGTTAGTCTTACTAATGGAAACAAGAAGAATAAACTAACAAAAGATTTGTACATTAAAAAAAATTAACATCCAAAATTTATATTGTTTCTCCAAATTTATTGCAACTCAAAATCCTTTACCTGGACATATATATATATATATATATATATATATATATATATATATATATATATATATATCAATTATTCTTATACGTTAAAAGCTAACTAAGCTTTAATATAGTTTCTGGGCATGTTACTATTGTTTATATGCAAGTATCACTATTTCACCATGGCCAGTGCACACAAATAATTATATTATATCATTATTGTTGTACATTACAAATTCATGTTCATGCAAAAATAAAACAAATCCTGTGTGTTGTATCAAAAATAAAATAAAATGTGTTATGTCATTGTCACCAGCACTTTTATTTTTTGTAAATAGAATAGGATATAATATTGAGACAGAAATATTAAAAATTACTTTTATGTATTGTGTTTAGATATAATGGACAATATACTAATGTAATATTTAATATTATATTTGGATAAATATAAATAAGATTAAAATATAATGTAAAATTACTAAAATAGACTTATCTAATAAAATGGATAAAATTTTTCACAAGATAATAAAAAGGGATAATAGGAGAATAATAAAAAATGACTATAGGCAAAAAGAGAAAAAAAAATTTATTAAAAATTTCAGGTCCACCTTTTTATTTTCGTGTCTATTCATGTCCTTAGTTTAGAAGTGGACACAAAAAAAAAAAAAAAAAAGTGTCCCAAAGACATTGTGTTCAATGTCCATATCTTTTTATCCAAATACATTTTAGATATGTATTGTCCATATTTTTATGTCCTGTTTACAAAAACAAACACAACCTAAAAGTACATTAATAGTTTTTATTAATAGTTTTTATAAGGTGGTGTCTAAATCAATCCAAAATATTTGAAACCAGAATGAATGATCCTAAAAACATTCATACCTTGTGATGATTTTAATATACTCGATTAATAATCGTCCGCGTGAATAGGCCAATCAACTTTTTGGTTGGGCTACTAGATATCTTAATAACTTGATAGGCCTTATATACTTTCATGATTTTAGTCTTTATTAATTAATTAATTATTGGTCAAACAAAAAAAAATTAATTATTGTAATTTGAAAAACAATTTATTTCCTTTGCCTTTTTTTTTTCCATTCTAAGGTTACTTATCAATTTGTTTTAGTACATCTCCACCCCCATCTCCACATTTGAACTAATGCATCAAGCTATGGTCACTTTTTGAATGATTATGCACGTTAAAAAAGATTTAACAAGTGTACACAGAGATTTCTTTAGACTTAATTAGTTTTTTTTATATATACAAAAATAATTAGCTGTTTAATCAAGATATGACTCATTTAAACAAAGTCAGCACAAACCATTAAAAATATAAATATATCTTTTTGAGATGGGTCTATACATATAATAACTTTTAAATAAAACAATAATATTTAGGTTCATTTTTTTAAGTCTTTTTTTTATTATTATTATTCATAAGAATTTACCGATTTAGAATCTAATCCTATCATTTAAAAAAGGCATATAAAAGTAAATGTATCAGAAATCTCAAAAGAAATCACCTGACATAACCAATCTATGAGCACTTCTAATTTAGCATAATCAGATTACAACATCTGAATTAAAATTGTTGTAGTTCCTACTAATTATCCAGGTTAGTTCATATTAAAATCTCCAATGAGGCCAGGGTGTTGCAAATATAAAGCAACTTGAATTGGTAATATGCGAATTGATTTATAATATATGAGAATTATATATATACACCATTTCTACATAGCTTGAATCACCCCAAACAAAAAAATAAAATAAAAACTATAGGCAAGACAAGACAATATTATTAAAGTAATACATTCAGAAAATAAATATTTTCTTCACTGGGAGTTTTCTTGTGAATCTCCACTTTTGTGAGGGTTGCGGTATGTTTGTTCAATGTGCTTGGCATTCATAATGTAGTTGTGAGCTAAATCTTTGATATTGGGGACATTATAGTTTTGTGCTACATAAATTCCAAGAGCAGTTCACATCATCAATGTGAAACTGAACCTTATTATGCCCATCACCAAATTGAGATAAGCTTGCCCTGATGATGATTATTTATATTGTTTATATACTTAAAATATTTTAGTAGTTTGGTTAAGGGGTTACCCCTTCTCCAAGTCAAAGAACTTGAGTATTGCCCAAGTTGGATCTAAACTTCTTTAACAAGGTTAAGGGGTCAACAACTACACTTTCTAAATTTGATACCAACTTCTAAATATTCTGTGCTTATTTATGTTATATTTGTTCATAAAGATTACATACAAAATGTTCTATACAAAACTTGTGCATAAAATGATGCCATAATCATCTTCCATCATCAAAAGAAATTAGTACTTGATCTCTGATGCTATCATACCCAGCATTTTTATGGCAACTACTATCACCATATTCACATGTTTTGGATGATGAACTGGGAAGCAAGTAACAAGTCTCTTCCAAATTTTTGTTCCCATTGATCCAACGGTGTTTCTGCATTAACTGCAATCCCTCCAATTCCATTGCCACTTCCTTCATACTTGGTCTCTCATCTCCATTAAGTCTCAAACATTTTGCCGCAAGAAAAGCAACCTCTTCAATCTCTTGCTTGTTTTCTTCACTCAAAAGGTCGACTCGAACGACTTCAAACAAGCGATCCTCTTTTAGATAGGACAGAAAGTAAAGAGCAAGACTTCTCTTTTCTTCCGTCCTATCAAAAGAAAGAGGTTTTTCGCTTGTTAGAAGTTCTACAAGTACGACTCCAAAACTATACACATCACTTTTCTCAGTTAGTTGACTCGTTTGCATGTATTCTGGATCCAAGTATCCAATAGTTCCTTGCACCATGGTGGCCAACGCTTGTTGATCTAGTGGAACCAATCTGGAAGCTCCGAAATCGGAAACTTTTGCAGTGTAATTGTCATCTAAGAGAATATTTGCACTCTTCACATCTCTATGGATAATGGGTATAGATGCTGCTGAGTGTAGATAAGATAGAGCACTAGCTGCCTCTGCTGCTATCCTTAGACGTGTGTTCCAAGTTAACAAATTATTCACATTGTTTTGAATTTGATTGTGGATAAAATCAAAGAGGGTACCATTGTTAACAAACTCATAAACTAGTAAAGGAACCTCTTCTTCTAAGCAGCAACCTAACAGTTTCACTATGTTTCTATGATTGATTTGAGATAGAACAATCACCTCATTGATGAACTGCTCTGTTTGGCTCTGATCAACTATTTTAGACTTCTTGATTGCCACAATTCTATTATTGTCAAGAAAACCTTTGAAAACTGTACCGTAACCTCCTCTTCCAAGTATTAAGTTCTCGTCATAATTGTTGGTAGCCTTCTTTAGTTCCTCTGATGTGAAAATCTGAGTAATTTGTGAGGATTCTTCTCTTGTAGAGAGTTGTTGTAACAACATTAAGCCACCATTTTGCTTGAAGTATTGTTGTTTGAGTTTGATGTGCTTTCTTTTTTGATGTGTCAAAATAAACAGTGAAGTTGCCACAACAACAGCAATGGTTCCTCCACTTGCACCTACATTTAAAAGTGTGTTAATTGGACTATTTCAAAATTGTTGAAATATTTTTTTACTATAATTACAAAGTAAAAATTCACATGTAGTTATCTTTACCTGAAGTTGATAGTTTCTATTAGATGATAATTTAGTTAAATTTATCAAAGGTTTAATTATTCTGCTGATCCCTTTAGTTTTGCAAAATTTTTAATTAGGTCCTTATACTTTTTTTTCTTTTAATTGAGTCCTTGCACCAAAATTTTTTTTAATTGAGTTCCTATACTTTTTTTCCTTTTATTTAGATCCCTATACTAATTCTTTTTTTTTTTAGTTGGGTCCCTATAAAATTAAGCCAATTACTACTAAGAGGGACTTAATTAAAAAAAAAATGGTGCAGGGACCCAATTAAAAAGAAAAAAAGTATAGGAACCTAATTGAAAATTTCACGAAACTATAAGGACCAATAGAGTAATTAAACCTTTATCAAATTGTCTAATAATTCTCAACTATTGTGCATTATATATTTATGGGACCAATATAAAAAAAAAAAAGTGAAAATATCATGCATGGTTAAGATAAGAAAACAAAATTATATTAAAGGTTATTAGTAGATTATAGATAGACTAAAAGTTTATTTTATTCATTCTAAAATGTTTTTCACTTCAAAAATTTAATACATATATTTGGAGATAATTGGGTCTGAATATATTAAAATTTAAAAATAATAGATATTTTAAAGTATTTTTTGTTCAGGTTGTTACCGATGAGAACCTTGGGAAGTAAATTTTGGTGTTGACATCCCCCTTGTTCCTTTGTGCCATTTCCAGTTTGACCCTTGGGACAAAAACATGTGTAAGACCCATTTGTATTTAGACAATTACTTTCACTTATGCATTTGTGCTTTCCTGTCTTACATTCGTCAATGTCTGCAAAGCATCACAAGAGAAATCACACAATTGTCAAACAAAAGAAAAAAAAAATATCGGTAATAATATAGAGATAATAATATAAATTTATTTTATTTAATATAATATTCATAATTTTATACATATAATATCTATAATTATATATTTATTATATGTAATATTACTTAATTATTCTCATGATAATTAAAGAATATAAAAAAATTTGTACAATAACAAATTAGTTCAAAATTATTTTATTTTATATTTTTTAATTATTGATAAAATAAATAAATAATACTAAATATAATAAATATATAATTAGAATATTAAGTTAATAAAGTAAGTTTTGTTACAATCTGTTTTATTATATTGTCGGATATTGCCATGATGACTAAGCAAAAATTAAATAAATCCTACTTGCATAAGTGCAAACAAAACGCCAAGCTCAGGATATATTTGACAAGCTTTTATGTAGAGGTGGCAACATGTACTCTATCTGCGGTATGCAATTCGACCTCATCCGATTGGATAGGGTTGTCAATCCGATTCGCAGTGGGTAAGGTAGAATGCGGGTAGGGTTCTCGTGCAGGTCGGATAGGGTGCAGGTTGTGCCTCAATCCTACCCGACCAATTCGTACCCTATATATGTATATGTTATATACTTATATAGAAATATGTTTTAAGTGGATATTGAACCAAAGACCTCTCACTAAATGCAAAAGATTCTTAGTCATTAAAAGAAGATCATTAATTGATAATTTAATATTTTTTTTTACATAAAAGTCAGTTCTATTTTAAATTATCATCAAGTTATATAATAATGTTGCATCTTTTTTTGTAACCCACTGATGTGATCGAATACCTGCAGGTTAAGAGCGGGTAGGGTTAGGGTTGAGATATTCTCAACTTGCGGATAAAGTAAGATTGAGTTTATATAAAAATCTCAATCCACAAGTAGAGTTAGAGTTAGCTCCAAACCCTACCCTACCCTATTCATTGCCACTCTTACTTTCATGTATTTTTTTTTTTTAATTTGTAATTGAAGCAAATATATATAAAGTAGTAGCAGGAATTTATAATCTATAATATATATCTTGCAATGAGATGAGCAGAACAGGACACGAACTCATCATCAGAAATATTAAAATATATTGTGTAATTTAGAAAATATTCGCTACTTTCTTTAAAATATAATAGTTATCCTCTAATTTTTTAAAATTTATATATTTTTCTATAGCTTATTAAGAATCTTTCTCCTAGCCTCCAATTTCTTTAAATTTCTCTTTAATCTAAATTTGTGAATATCAACCGTAAAATGTGAAAATATTATTGGATAAAATGAAAACACAATTAACTATTAAGAACAATATTTTGTATATTCATCTTATATTATACACCAAGTCAACATATACTTTTCCATAGTTCAAACTAGCAGAAGGATATATGTTGATTTGGTAATTAAAATTAAGATAATTATTCACTTTAAGAAAAATAAACAATTAAATTTTTTTAGATAATTTAATATATATAATTATTTGATATAATACATACGTGTCTACATAATAAAGATATCTTTTATGTGTTTAATTATCTCAAATTAAATGAGTATAATTAGGTAAATAACACAATTCAATAATCATTTAAAATTAGAAAAAAAAAAAAGAACTTAGCATTATTTTTGGGTTTTAAAATGCGATAGAAGAAAGTCACAATTAAAAAATAATAGAAAATGATGAAAATTCACGTGTAATTTATTTTCATCTAAAGTTAATAACTGAGAATCATTAGATGATAATTTAATTAAATACGTCAAATTATTTGACAATTTTTAATTATTAATTTAAGAGAAAAATCCAAAATAGCTCTGACAATTATCTCGAAAAACAACGAGGCCCTTGACGAAAAAAAAAATCCAACCCGACCACTGACAATTACCTCAAAACGACAACGAGGCCCTTGTGCCAAAAAAAGTCAATGTTATTTTTTTTTTGCACAAGAGTTAATTAGTCCAAAAAAAAGATCAGAGACCAGATTTAATATTTTTTTCTTAAGGACCTCATTGTCCTTTCGAAATAATTGTCAGGAGACGGATGAAATTCACTCTCAATTTAATACGAAAACAACTGCATAAAAAATATATAGTAAAGGAAAACAATATAAAATGAAGTAAATATTATTACCTATGCAACCAATGGGATGATATGGATTTCCTTGATAACCTTCCTTGCATTTGCATAGATAACCATTTCCAGCCTCTGATTCCTCACAATTGGAATTACCCTTACAAACATTGGTACCACTTTTCAAAGACTCTTCACATCTCTCATTTCCAACACTCCAATCAAAAACCACAGGCATCCTCTCATAAGGTAAATTTTCCAAATGGTCCTTAGAAAATGTATAATTTCCATGTTTGGCAACAAAAGCATAGCTACAATTATTGAACCCTAAGGATCTATTGAAATTCTCAAAGCTAAATGCTTGAACCGTGTTGTTCCTCATTCCGGCCGGAATATCCACTTGACAACACCCAATCCCGGAGCATTTTCCGTCGACGATAATCGTCGATTCTCGATAGCATCTCGTTAAACAACCGGTTGAATATGTTGCACCATCGAAGAAACTATTTAGGTAGCCATAAGTGTCACAACCAACACTTATGAACTTGTTGTCCATGCTAGAAATTGTGTAATAAGTGGTTCTTAGCCATGATTCGATCCCAATGGTTATGGTGGGACCAGAATCTTTGTCATAACAACTTTTGGAGATCAAAATCATCATGTCAACTTGACCTTTGGTGATGTTTATGCCTATGATTGGAATTGAACCTCTATCTCTATGTAAGGTTGAGTTTGTGCAAACTAGGTTAAATCGCTCCGATAAATAACAATTCTTACCGGTTTTTGATGATTTTCCAACCCCAAATGGATATGGAATTTGAATTTCTCCACAAGAACTTTGACAGCCTTCTAGGACTTGGGTTTGATTGTCATCCATGGCGGCCGTAACTGCCAGGATGACTAATACTACCATTAACACCATCGCCACCGGCTCCATTACCGTCGCAAGATTACTTTGTATTTTATTTTCAGGTGAAATTTTTATAAATTGGATATAGTGTTTATAATTTGAACCTAAGAGTGATGCTAGGGATAACTCTTATATAGGGCTTTGAATGTTATATGCATGTTGACAAGTTGTTGCCAGAAAGAAACTTTTACATATTTTTAGAGTTTAATACATTTTTAATGCATGTCTTGTAAGCACTTAATTAATATTTTATGAAATAAAATATTCTTAAAACACTTGTAAAATATGTTCTACGACTATGAGCATACAAAAGTTTCTTGAAAATATCGAACACTGACCAGAGAGAGTCAATCAAATATGAAACGATTTATAAAATGTCTTTCATCTTTTATGTATATATATTTCAATGAAGATCAAAAGTTGTGACATCAATATAATGTTAACCAGGACGGCTTATTAACTTTAATTATGATTATATCAATGCTGGAATAATTAAGTAAAGGTGCTGGATTCTTAATTGGCACCTTACACCATCTCCATTAGGAACTCATCCCAATTCCTATTTATGGCACATCTGTCATAAAAAGTAACTTTACATTAACTTTTGCGTCATAAACAGTAGTAAATAGGAACTCAAAGCATCTCTCTCTTCTCCATTAAGAGGAACTAACTTTAGTCCCTATTGTGGTCCCACTTAATTAATTGATTAAAATACTTAAAATTAATGTAATTAATTTTTTTGAATAATGTAATTTAAATTTATAAATTTAAAAATAATTCACTATTAAAAGATACTAATATTAAATAAATTCATATATAACAATAATACACAATATATAATTCGGGATTACACTAATTTGTAAAATTACTTAATACAAAGAAAAACATAATTAAGCTCTATAGTTGACGACAAACATTATAAAATTGCCATATGTGTTCAATCAAATAAAAAGATATTAATATTAAATAAAAATTTAATTATTTAATCTAATTAAATATTATAATTATTAATAAATTAACTACCATTTAATTATTATAATTATTATTAAATTAATTATTATTTAATTATTTAATATAATTATTTATTTTAATATAATTATTTAATATAATTAATTAAAATTTTATATAATTATTTATTTAAATAATAACTTGCCAAATGACAAGTTATTATTCATTACCTTCGGTTCCTATTCAGAGGGACTTTGCTCCATTGGGCCTTGTGCAAGGACCTATTTCATTTTGCTCCAACGGGAGAAACTCATTTTATGTCAGAAAAAGCTGTATAGGCACTCTCTATTGGAGTTGCTCTTAGACCATCTCCAGTAGGGAACTTATCTCAGTCCCTATTTATGACCCACCTGTCATAAAAAGTAACTCCACATCAGCTTTTACGTCATAAACGGCAAATAGGAACTCAAAGCATCTCTCTCTTCTCCATTAGGAGGAACTAACTTTAGTCCCTGTTGTGGTCCCACTTAATTAATTGATTAAAATACTTAAAATTAATGTAATTAATTTTTTTAATAATATTATTTAAATTTAAAAATAATCCACTATTAAAAGATATTAATATTAAATAAATTCATATATAATAATAATACACAATATATAATTCGGGATTACACTAATTTATAGTTTTGTGTTTACAATTGCTAATTTTAATAATATCGTTAGCATTTTAAATTTTAAAAATAAAAATAACTAACTCAACTAAGAATTATTTTGTAAGGTGTAAAAATTAAATTTATTTTTTAATGTAAGTAAATTTAATTAATTATAATTTAATATAATAATATAAATAATATTCAATATTAATTATGATATAAATAATTAATATAAATCATTAATTAAATAAAAATTTAATTATTTAATCTAATTAATTATTTTTTAAATAATTAATATAAATTATTAATTAAATAAAAATATAATTATTTAATATAATTTTTATTATAATTATTACTAATTTAATTATTATTTCATTATTTAATATAATGATTTAATTATTTCAGATTTTATATTATTATTTTTTTAAAATAACTTGCCAAATGGCAAGTTATTATTGGTTAACTTGAGTCCCTGTTTAGAGGGACTCCCTCACATTGAGACCCGTGCGGGAATTAATTCCTTCTCTCCTCCAATAGTTAGAGTTATTATGTGTCAGAAAAAAGTAAAAGAGGAACTCACCATTGTAGGTGCTCTTAGACTATCTCCAGTAGGGAACTCATCTCAGTCCTTATTTATGGCCCACCTGTCATAAAAAGTAACTCCACATCAGCTTTTGCGTCGTAAACCGTAAATAGGAACTCAAAGTATCTCTCTCTTCTCCATTAGGAGGAACTAACTTTAGTCCTTGTTGTGGTCCCACTTAATTAATTAATTAAAATACTTAAAATTAATATAATTAAATTTTTTCAATAATATTATTTAAATTTATAAATTTAAAAATAATTCATTATTAAAATATATTAATATTAAATAAATTTATATATAATAATAATACACAATATATAATTCGAGATTATACTAATTTATAGTTTTGTGTTTACAACTGCTAATTTTAATAATATTATTAGCATTTTAAATTTTAAAAATAAAAATAACCAACTTAACTAAAAATTATTTTATAAGGTATAAAAATTAAATTTATTTTTTAATGTAAGTAAATTTAATTAATTATAATTTAATATAATAATATAAATAATATTCAATATTAATTATAATATAAATAATTAATATAAATTATTAATTAAATAAAAACTTAATTATTTAATCTAATTAATTATTTAATTAATTATTATTTAAATAATTAATATAAATTATTAATTAAATAAAAATATAATTATTTAATATAATTTTTATTATAATTATTACTAATTTAATTATTATTTAATTATTTAATTATTTCAGATTTTATATTATTATTTTTTTTATAATAACTTGCCAAATGGCAAGTTATTATTGGTTAATTTGAGTCCCTGTTTAGAGGGACTCCCTTACTTTGATCCTTGTGCAGGAACTCACTCCTTCTCTCCTCCAATGGTTAGAATTCCTATATGTCAGAAAAAAGTCAAAGAGGAACTCACCATTGGAGGTGCTCTTAGAATCTCTGCCCTACAAAAGTGTGCCAAGTCAAGTCATTAACAACCTGTTGTGAAAGCTTTTATTTCCACAAGTTAATAAATATTAATTAATATTATGAAAGACCTAAATTGTTAGAGAGGTCATGAATGTTATAAGCAATTAAAAATTTGAAAAAAAACATATAATATATTGTTCTTCAATTATTTTACACTATTAAATACAAATATTTTGTTGAATTGTCATGTCTACATGTCGGATATATTTAGAATGCGACACTTATCTGACACTTGTTTGACACGCGTATTTTTTGTATCCAATGGTATCTTAATAAAATATAAAAATACTTTTTCAAATACGTTTGAACACACATAAATATCATCATGTATCAATATGTTTATTCTTATTCTTAACCTATATTTTTAAAATAAATTTAAAAATACTATATATTATTATCTATTAAAATAAAAAATCTTTTAAATATTTATATAATTAAAAAATAAAAATAGTTAAAATCTTCATTTATATTTTAGTATTGATAAATATATAAATATTAAAATATTATTACAATTTATTTAAAAAAAAATTATATTTTATATATATGTCAATTGTAGAAAAATTTAAAATTTATGTGTCTGCTGCATTATTGTTTATGCTTCATAGAATTTTACTTTTACATTTTCTGCTTTTTTTTTCTCTAAAAAATACACTATTGACAATCATTAACTACTGAGATTTTTTTCGCTGCATAATTATTTGTCAAAATTACTGATAGAATTTAATTTGCTACAAGTTTTTTGTCGCATAATAGAAGAGATAAAATTTCACAAACTTTATCGACAAATTCAGTAATCCATCGAAAAAGTCTATGTTTTGGGTGAACTTATTACTAATGGAAAATCCAACAGCAAACAATTTGTGAAGGCGCTGCGTTTTACACTTTTGGCTTTAACGACAGAAAATTCATCGATAACTCTGAAATTATAGATAAATAAAAAAAGAGGAACCACATAGTAACACTAATACATACAAATGCAACACTTTACAAACGCTTCTCTTCTCCTCACAACCCCTTTTTTTCCGCTTTGATCCTCTCCTCCGCTACTCCTCCTCCCTCGTTTTTCAATTTTTATATCTTCTTCTTTTTCCCGATAAGATAAGCTTACAAACATTTTAAAGTGAATAGTCAAATTTATTTTTGAAAAATTATTTTTTTTTAAATTACTCCCAAAAAAATTAAATTAGTCATATTATTTTTTGAAAGATAAAATGTAAGTTAAATTGATCATTCCGTTGGTCAGACAATGATGTGTCACGTTAAGTATCATGTCACATAATGATGTGATAGATTAATGGCACATGTCACAAGATGATTGATTGATATGTCAGGCTAATGTGACACGTGTGTCACGTGTTATCTGACATATCATCTTTCGTTTTAGTTCAAAATTCTTTTTAACCAACTTTGGTTCGTCGAGTGGTCAACTCACTCGTCCGCTTAAGCAAGTGCTAAGGGTTTAAATTCCGCCTTGTGCATGCAGTAATCCATTGGTCAGCGACAAACCCTTAAATGGAGCCCAGGTTCACGAAGAATTAGTCATTGACCTGTCAGGTTAGAAGATACATGGGCAACCAAATATTAAATAAAAAAATTGAAAAGACATAAAGAAATGGGGATAAAAGTATTAATAATATTAAAAAAATTACATTAAGATATTAAGATTCAGCAGAGATTCCATCAATCAATTTTTTAATTATTGAGTTCTATCACATAAGTTAAACAATAACAAAAATTATAAAGTAAAAAATTTAAAAAATTTAAATTTTAAAATAACTACTATATTTATTTAATAAGATTCAAAAAATTAAAATTTTAAATATATAATTAATAATAATTTGATAAAATGATTTAAATAAAAAATTTCACTAAGAAAAGTTAAAATTTTAAAATGAAAAATTTTAAAATACAAATGATAAAATAAATTTTTAATAAGTTAATTATTTCTATTATTTTATGTAAAGAGAAATTTGTTTATTAAGACCTAAAAATGATATTAAAATTAATTAATAGTATTAAAAAGATTAAAAAGTTTAATATTATAAAAAAATAAGAGAAATTTATATAAAAACTAATTTGATTAATTTTTAAAATTTTAGAAATAAAAATGATTTACGTGTGTGCCTTCAAAAACTAATTTAACTCTAAACAAATTTATAACATGCCAGATAACATATGGCATTCTACGTGTCACTGACATGATATGTCAGACAATTATTTTATCACACGTGACATTAACATACTACGTTATTATACTACGTGATATTTAACTTGATCCGTCATCATCTAACTAGATGACTAATTTGATTTATACTTTTTTTTAAAAAAAACTAATACGATTAATTTAATCTTTCGAAAACTAATTTAAAAAATTAATATTTTTTCTGAGATAAATTTAATTATTAATCCAATATTCTTAGATCCGAAGTCCAAAACTATCTTTAATTTAGTATTTAAATTTCCTATTTTGTTTCCTTGTAATTGTTATGGATGGACAAGACAACTAGTTACAGCCAGTTACATACATTTTCTTTTTTGGCGATAAAACCGCGTGACGCCTAAAATTTTGTATCAAATAGTTATACAAAGGGTTAAAGCAGCTCCTCTACAATCATTTGAAACATGTTTCTTAAGGCAGCTGGGGATAAGTCATTAAGTCAATGAAATGGAATTTGGGATTTTGGGGGAATTTTTTTTTTCATGATATCCCTCGGCTCAAACATAGATTGCTGCATGTACAATGTAAAATTCAAATTTTCGACACTTACTTAAACAGATTCGTGAGTTAACCGTTCGGCTGATCTTTGCTTTGAGACTATCCAATGCAAGCCAATATGCTCCTATCTAAAAAAGAGCCCAACTGATCTAAATCCAAACCACCAAGGCCCAAACGAAAAAGTATACATCGTAATGGACCAAATCAAACTATATAAGCCTCCTAACAAAAAAATTATATAAGGCCCAAACCTGAATAAAGACATATTTTTACCACAAGGAAGACCCCCCACTCTCTCAATTCAATTTTAATTTTTACTTTTAAAGATAAGTTAGCGTTCAAGAGCAAAAAAAAAAAAAAAAGGTAGCGTTAGTATCTGTTATTGGTAATTTGGTATTGTACTATTTTAGTGTGGTGTGAATGTGCGCATTTTAATTTATAGATTTTATAAATCGGTACAATAATTTATTTTCATATTTTTTGAATGTAAATTTTAGTTAATATAAATGGTTTTCCTTGCATTTTAACTAAAATCTACATTTTTTGGTTAAGAAAGGATTTACTGGTAAAAGGAAAGATCACCATTTGTTCCACTGGATCAATGAATCATGCCATTATAACTCTACTTTCCTCTCAGCAATAAATTAAAATCTTAGTATTTTATAAACCAATTAATTAAGATGTACTATATATCTTATAAAAGTTTTTGATAATATTTAATTGAAAAAGACTTGATAAAGAGGAGATGGAACATTAAATCCAAGTACTTTTTTTCTTTGTCAATTTTTAAATCCATCGTCATATTAATGCATATTATATGAGAATCTCACTCCCCTTTTGGACCAAAGGTCTAGCAAGGTTGAAAGTGCAATTATGCCGACACTTTTATAACATCTTCTCTTCCATATTTAGTTTAACCATCCAAATCGATGGAAAAAAGGTTCAGAATCAATGAAACTCCTTTTTTTTATAAGGCAAGTGAAGTAATGAGCAAACAAGTTCACCTCATTAAATTAATCAATGACAAATATTTTCATATATTTAAGAAAAAAACTAGAGAAAAGATAACTAAGATTATGTTTGAAAAAATTAGATGAAAATTTTGATTATAATCTCTAATTATTAAATACAATATTCCGTCACAATCTCAGGGCTATTTTTTTTTATATTGATTAAATATATGTGTAATACATTGTTACTGGACGATTAAGTATTTTTTTTATATGGTGTTTTATTCAAATTGGACGGTCCGATTTGTTTGATGAAAAAAATAAACTATAAATCGGAGGGTCCGATTTGTTTAAAAAAAATAAACTACAAATTAGAGGGTACAATTTGTATTTTGTATTTTGTATTTTTTTATTTTTTAAAATAAAAATCAGACGGTCCGATTTCAATATTAAAAATTTTTTTATTTTCGAAATCACAAATCGAACCGTCCGATTTGTGATTATTTGTTTAAAAAAAATAATACAAACAATTCAGTGCCTCCAATTTGTATATCCCATATCAGTGTGAAACACACATCTCCTCACAACTTTTTGTTATATACTTCTCTCTCACACATGAAAAATAATAAGTGCAATCACAGTATCAATTCTAAAAAATAAATGTAGTCTAAAAATCTCAAATAGATTTTCCTAATCAAATTATTTTTTTATTTTTATCTTTGTATTTGAGAGTATTTGTCTTATAATTCTATTTTCGACCTGACTGGGTAAATTTTCAAAAGTTTTAGACTTTTATGAGAAGTCAAATTAAAATATGAATGTATTGAATGTATATACTAAAAAAAGTAAAATCTTTTAATCCATTTTAGAATTAGTAAAAGCAATCTCAATAAATATGCAAATAAATTTCCTTAATCTTTGGATCTTAGTCATCGGTTTGGTTGAATATAGAATTGCAAATACTGATAGTCTGATACTACTGTACATACCAAACCCCTTGTTATTCAATCACCATAGATACCTACCATTATTTTTCCTTTTATTAAGCATAATAATTTGAATAGTGTTAAATGTGCATCTCTTTTCCCTCACCTACCACCTTAAGCGAAATTTATATTATTCTCTTCCACACCAATTGAGATTCTTTAGCCCTAAAATACTGTCCTTTTTCACCAACTCATTTTCCCATTTTTCTTTCTTTGTACTTAATTATTTATTTCTTTAATTATATTATTTATTTATTTTGCTAGTGTTCACCTACTACCTTACCATTTCCATTTTGTTTTAGACGCATGAACCCTCTCAGGCCCTCACGGTCACATAAATATTTTATTTATTTATTACAAATAATAAGTTTATGAGTAAAAATCATTTTGATATAATGAGAATTCATGTACAAAACAAATAAATGACCAAGATTTAACCTAGTTGATAGTTAATTAGATTCATTAAACATTTAATCCTTATTAATGGTATAAGGAGAATCTCATAACGAGGTAGGTACTTTCTTAAAAGAAAATAAACTTACATCCTGTAAAAAACTAAAATTAAATTATCTAAGAGGGCTAAAAAAAATGTAATATTATTATTTAATTGCATATTATTATTAAAAAATAAACTTATTTCTATCTCATTTTAATTGCTACTTAAATAGGCAAATCCTTAAATAGAGTTTCGATTTGGTAAAAAAAAAAAAAACTAATTTTTTTATATTAATTAAATATATATAACATGTTATTATTGAAAATTTGGATTTTTTTATATGACATCATTTTTTTAATTGATATTAATCAAATCAGATGATCTGATTTGTTTGAAGAGGGAAAATAAACTATAAATTAAATTAGAGAGTCTAATTTATATTTTTAAGTTGATTTTAATATAATTTTTTTAATTTTCAAAAAACGCAAACTGAACTGATTTGTGATTTTTTTAAAAAATTAGACAATGTAAATCAAATAATACGATTTATGGACATCACCATACAAAGAAAAAAGAAATCGATGTCTCAGATTTCCTAAAGGCCATAGCAATAAAAATCACATTTCATGACTCATCTTTTTACACACTTAGATGGAGCACAATAAAAATAATAAACAACTTAAATAATCATACATATAAAAAGATCCAAATGATAAACTATATCCATAAAAACATATATTAAAATTACTAATTAAAATTATTTTATAAAAATGTACAAAATTTAATTTGTTGATATATTTGTTATAAAATAAAAATAAAAAAATTCAAAATTTTAACATATATTTTTAAGATACATATAAATTTGGCTCATAAAAAAAAAATCTTTTTTAGTCAGATTTTTTTTCCCCTAAAAAAAATCCTCTTATACTATTAATGTGGATTCAAAGGTAGAGGAAGCCAGGGGGAACAAAAATCTTTGACTCGTACAACTTCAGAATCTAGATTGCATTTGTCAGTCAGCATTAAACACAATAGCCACCACAATTATCTCATTTACTAATCCAGTGTGTGCTGCGCAAATACCTCAAAAATTAAAAAAAAAAATAAAATTAGTAGAATAGCCTAAGTATACTCTAATCAAAATCTCACGTTGTTTTTGATTGTGACGGTTACTTGGTTACTTTCTAGCGTGTGATTACATACACCATTCACTTGGATCTAAGTGAGTCACATTATTTTTCATGCCCTAAAAACACCAACCCCAAGTACCCGTTTGTTTCTTTCTGCCAAATTACACACTCAAGATAAGCCAATTGTGAAAGAGATTCTGCCAGCAACTTCACTCACTAAAAAATACAAAATAAAATAGAGAAAGAAAAAAGGGAAAAGAGAATTGAAGTTCTATTAATTCCCCAAAATCTAACACCCTTTTAATGTCTTCCATTGAAACTCAATCCTTAAAGATTGAATGCCTTCCATACATTTTGTTTGAGTTCCACGGTTTGTGGTGGTGTTTTGTAAATACATGAGACAGTGATAACTTTGGAATGTGTCCTTTTCCTTCATTGGTGGGCGCACAGTCACCAACCACCTACCATCTCCACCAGATCTTGAATCTACACTTTATCATCCTCACAAAATATTCAGGGTCTCATGTTTCTTTTTTTTTAATTTTCTACGTTAAATTTAATTCCTTAATTAATCCATCCTTTCATCTTACTTTATGTCAAACTCTTTACTAGTTACAAGTAAAATATGAGAAATTCTTCGAAACTAGTAATTTTCAGTAGTTTTAGTTATTATTTGATGAACATAAATATTAAATTATTTTTAATAAATAAATTTTATTAATTTATGTATGTAAAATTTTGATAAATATAAATACAAATTATATATTTTTTGTGTACAAAATTTTTATAAATATATGTGCAAATTATTATTAGATAAAAATAATAATATTTATTGATCATATAGCATTGTTAGTTTATTTTTCTTGATGTAAAGTTGTTAGTTGATAATTATTAGATTATTTAATATATTTGATTAAATTATTATCTAACAATTTTTAATTAAGAGTAAAATATCGTTTTTGTCCCCAACATTTGGGGTAAATTCTATTTATGTCTCTAACGTTTAAATCGTCCTATTTGTATCCCTAACATTTGTAAAAGTGATTCAATGTTATCCTGGCATCAATTACACATCATGAGATCTCTTCTTGAAGTTAGAATACAAATATCTGGGATACAATCGATGATTTACTCCGAAAAATAGTTCATCAAATGTTGAAACTAATTCCTACAACATTTACATAATTCACTCTTATAAGGATATAATTGAATCTAAACACAAATAGTGAGTATAATATTAAAATCGAACACATCCAAGTGAGACTTAATTGAGAATGAATGTATCCAAGTGAGAATAATTGAAAAATATAATATGATTTGTTAATATAATTGATAGTAGAATAACATTGAGTCACTTTTATAAACGTTAAGGATACAAATATAGCAATTTAAATGTTAGGGACACAAATAGGACTTATCCCAAATGTTGAGGATAAAAACGATATTTTACTCTTTAATTAATAACTTCACATAAAAATAACTGTATTACATTTTCACCTTAACAAAAAAAAAATTAAAAATGATAAATATCTAATTTATTATCAACTATTTTTTTATACGGACTGTTTTCACTTTTCATGCAAAAATAAATAAAAGCTAAAAGTTTTATTTTATTTAAAAAAAAAATTGATAGATTTGTAGCCAGGAACCACACTATATTATCGGGAGGTCCAATCCACCATCCTCCACTCACTTCACACACTCCAATGGAATCGTAATCGTAACATAATAATAATAAGAAGAAGAAGAAGAAGCTCAAGACAAATCTCATTTCTTTCATTGTATCGATTGAATCTCTGCATTCATTGATGGAACGTGCAAGGAGGCTCGCAAACCGCGCCATTCTGAAGCGCCTCCTCTCTCAAACAAAACAGCACCGTCACCACGAGCCTCTCTCCAACTCTTCCTCTTCTTCCCCCGTTCTCTACTCTCCGTCCAGATGCGTCTCCACCGTAACTCCCTCTGTTCTCCGCAACAGAGCATCATTCCATCATTTCTCTCAACAACAAACTCGCCGAATTTCCGTTACTGCCCTCCAGCCCAGCGACACCTTCCCACGCCGCCACAACTCCGCTACCAAAGAAGAACAGAGCAAGATGTCTCAGTCTTGCGGCTTCGACTCTCTTGATTCCCTCATCGACGCCACCGTTCCCAAATCCATTCGCCTCAACGACTTCGCCTTCTCTAAGTTCGATGCAGGATTGACGGAGGGCCAGATGATTGAGCACATGAAGGATTTGGCGTCGAAGAACAAAGTTTTCAAGTCTTTTATTGGAATGGGATATTACAACACTCATGTGCCACCTGTCATCTTGAGGAACATCATGGAGAACCCTGCTTGGTACACGCAGTACACTCCTTACCAGGCTGAGATTTCGCAGGGCCGTCTCGAGTCATTGCTTAATTTCCAGACCATGATCACTGATCTCACTGGCTTGCCTATGTCCAATGCTTCATTGCTTGATGAAGGTAACTCCGCCGATTCGGTTATTTTACTGTTTTAAAAGTTTGTTAGATCTGTTACCGACAGTTAGGAGGGAGTTAGTTAGTTAGTTAATTAATTTTGTTTGTTTTTGCTTCTGAGTCCTGGCACGATGGTACTGTATATGAGGCCACAGATTCTGTTGGTGGATTTGAATCCTGCCTATTTGCCTTGCAACTCAAGGCTGCAAATACTAGTTACAACTTACAAATGAAGGGTGAGTCTTGCTTTGTGAGGCTATGTAGTTAGTTATGAAGGGGAGTCTTGGATTTGATTGGTAGATTCAAATCTGGCATCTTTATCTTGCAGACTTATTAGGTGAGGGGTGAGAGCCTCTCCGGCCTCTTTGCCTTTTGAGCTAAGGCTGCGAATATCTATGCTCGATCGATGGGTGTTATTAGTTGGTTATGAATGTAACATGTAATCATGTATGTATAACTCTCTGTTAATTAATTAATTTTTCAATAGGAACTGCTGCTGCTGAAGCAATGTCTATGTGTAACAACATCCAGAAAGGGAAGAAGAAGACTTTTGTTATTGCAAGTAACTGTCATCCTCAAACAATTGATATATGCAAAACAAGGGCTGCTGGTTTTGATCTTGAGGTTGCCACTGTGGATCTTAAGGATATTGATTACTCAAAAGGTGATGTTTGTGGTGTGCTTGTTCAGTACCCCGGGACTGAGGGTGAGATTCTGGACTATGGGGAGTTTATCAAGAAGGCACATGCTCATGGGGTTAAGGTTGTTATGGCCAGTGATCTCTTGGCACTGACTGTGTTGAAGCCTCCTGGTGAGTTGGGGGCAGATATTGTTGTTGGCTCGGCTCAGAGGTTTGGTGTTCCGATGGGCTATGGAGGGCCTCATGCCGCTTTCTTGGCAACATCACAAGAGTACAAGAGGATGATGCCTGGGAGGATTATTGGTGTCAGTGTTGATTCTTCTGGAAAGTCGGCTTTGAGAATGGCGATGCAAACAAGGGAACAGCATATTCGGAGGGACAAGGCTACTAGCAACATTTGCACTGCTCAGGTAACTTTGCTGATTTGGTTCAACCAATTTTAGCTATATAGTTGTCCTCTGTGAAGACTTCAGAACTTATTTAGAAGTTTTAATTTGTAAATTCTAAAGTGTCTATTTCTGTTCCAGTTCAATTTTGGTTTGGAAGTTCTGTGTAATGAACCACCACCATAGTGTTACACAAATGATTTAATTATATTTCTAACATGACACACAGATATTGCACGTACTCTTATTTACCATTCAACCTGTATATTATTCAGTTATATATATTCTTTGATATCATATCATATACAATCTCTTCAAAATGCTTAAATTATTTTAATGAGGGCATATGAATGATTCTTATAACTATCATAGGCGCTGCTTGCAAATATGGCTGCTATGTTTGCTGTATATCATGGACCGGAAGGCCTTAAGACCATTGCTCAACGTGTTCATGGTCTTGCTGGTGTATTTGCCCTGGGATTGAAGAAACTTGGAGTAGAAGTTCAGGGTCTTCCCTTCTTTGACACTGTGAAGGTTAAGGTTCCCAATGCCCACGCAATCGCTGATGCTGCTGTGGAAAGTGAAATAAACTTGCGAGTTGTAGATGGAAAAACTGTAAGTGTTTATTTTTGTTGCAACTCAAATCAATTAATATCATTTGTTTGTCTTTGGATTATTGAGCTTGGTTGCTTTCAGATAACCGTTGCTTTTGATGAAACAACCTCATTGGAGGATGTTGATACACTTTTCAAAGTCTTTGCTGGTGGCAAGCCAGTAAGTATGATTAATATATAATATGATGTATCCTTTTTATAACTATCAATTGTATCATTAATCTTGAATTATTGTAAGTCCCTCTAAAATGTTTGTTCATACACAGGTTTCCTTCACAGCTGCTTCTCTTGCGCCAGAAGTCGAGTCTGCGATTCCTTCTGGATTAACTAGGGAGAGCCCTTATCTGACGCACCCTATCTTCAACACGTAATCCCTTCATATGGAATTTGAATATAATTCCTCTGGTTACATTTTTAGAAACTTACCTCAACTTTATTTTGTTCTAATAGGTACCACACTGAGCATGAGTTACTCAGGTACATTCATAGGTTACAATCCAAGGATCTCTCATTATGCCACAGCATGATTCCACTTGGATCTTGTACTATGAAGTTGAATGCAACAACTGAGATGATGCCAGTAACATGGCCCAGCTTCACTGATATTCACCCTTTTGCACCAACTGAACAGGCTCAAGGTTATCAGGTAGCTAGTTAGATGTTCAAATGGTTCTTTTTAGATTCTTATAAATGATCTTTGGCCTGAAAATATGGGAGAGAAGGGATTTTTTTATTTTATTTTCTGTGTCTAAACAATAAAATTTGGTGTCAGGAAATGTTCGACAATTTGGGTGACTTGCTGTGTACCATCACCGGGTTTGACTCCTTCTCTTTGCAACCAAATGCTGGAGCTGCAGGAGAGTATGCTGGGCTGATGGTTATTCGAGCATATCATTTGGTATGATGACTTGGCTCATTTTAAATATGTCTGCTTAACTTTTATGGAAAATATTTGCTATTGGAAAGGATTTTTTATCAATTTATGAGTTAATTTATGACTCTTCTGATTTACTTACATTCCAAAGCAGTATTTGACATTTTTATTTAACATTGTACTTGTTCATTTCATCCGATAATTGATAACCTTCAGTTGTGCTATTGTCTCTTGCTATATATTTATAAAAGATCAATTTTTTGTTTTTTAATGTTGCTTAAATAAATTCCTGCAATGGTTCTTAATTATTTTGGAAATTGGAAACTGCAGGCAAGAGGAGACCACCACCGCAATGTTTGCATTATACCTGTCTCGGCACATGGTACAAATCCTGCCAGTGCTGCCATGTGTGGCATGAAAATTGTTTCTGTGGGAACCGATGCCAAGGGTAATATTAACATTGCAGAGTTGAGGAAGGCCGCTGAAACTCACAAGGACAACTTATCAGCACTTATGGTAAAATTTGCTTCCTATAGATTGATACTTGTATATTCTAGTTATATCGGCAAATTGACATTATTGTCAAACTTTGAGCCTTTTTTACACTAAGTTTGGTTATGATTTGATTGTAGGTAACATATCCCTCAACCCATGGTGTTTATGAAGAGGGTATAGATGAGATTTGCAAGATTATTCATGATAATGGAGGCCAAGTATACATGGATGGTGCCAATATGAATGCACAGGTTTGTTTTTATATGCATATTTTACCTTCATGTACGTTTGTGTAACATGAAACCAGTTTCTCTCCTTTTTTTCTGGTCTATCCAAATTGTGAGTTATGTTAATTCAAAATCTTAACCCCTATAGTGTTCTAAAACTTGACAGTATACAACTTATGTAATTGTAGCCCCGTTCTGAATACAAATTGTTTCTTGAACGCCAAGTCTTGGTTGACACCAGATACCAAGTGGGAAAAAGAATGTATTGTGTAAGAAGATAGATAATCTTGTAATGATGGGTCCTGCATGACTTTTGTGAGTGTGGTGTCTAGTGTCTGAAAAATGGGTTCAAATAACAAGGCTCGTCTACATATCATGTTGATCGAAAAGGAAACAATTTGCGCAGTCGTGCCTAACTTTGAATGATGTTTGTAATGTTTGTATTTGCAGGTGGGTCTTACAAGCCCTGGTTGGATTGGAGCAGATGTTTGCCATCTCAATCTCCATAAGACATTTTGCATCCCTCATGGAGGAGGTGGCCCTGGTATGGGTCCAATTGGTGTAAAGAAACACTTGGCACCATTTTTACCTTCACACCCTGTGGTAAGCCCTTTTTATTTGGTTATGATGAAATTTTGTGTAATATACATGCATGATTTTAGTTATTTCACTAAAAGCACATGATTTTAACTTTTAATAGAGTCCTTAGTTTTTCTTCCACCAAACTGGATGACATTGTTACTCCTTGTATATGATCTAATAGATATAAAACCCTTTATATGCATCTAAGCAGCTACTTAAAACTATTTATGTACCTCTTCCTAACAGCTCATGATTTTAGAAGAGATGGTTTTTATGAATTATTGAACTGAGATCCTTTTATTTTTTTTTTTTTTATTTTAGGATAAACCATTTTTTTAAGTTGATGTTAATAAAATCTTTGGTCTTCTTTGTATTTAATTATCTGATATCATAATGAAGGTACCCACTGGTGGAATTCCCGCCCCAGAGAACTCTCAACCTCTTGGTACCATCTCTGCTGCACCTTGGGGCTCAGCACTCATATTGCCAATCTCCTACACTTACATTGCCATGATGGGTTCGAAAGGACTCACCGATGCATCAAAGATAGCCATTTTGAATGCGAACTACATGGCGAAACGATTGGAGGTTTGTGCTTTCTTATAGATAATTTGTGCTGCTTTTCCCTATGACTTTTTATTCTTCTTATGAGTTGTTAAAACTTGTTTTCACATATACTTTGATGTACACAGAATCATTACCCTGTTCTTTTCCGTGGAGTCAATGGAACTGTTGCTCATGAATTCATCATTGACTTAAGAGGCTTTAAGGTAGGATCACTTGATAACTTGAAGTTGCTTTTCTCAATTAGCCAGAACTCTTCATGTCTGATTCTCTGTATGCGATTTCAATTTTAGAACACTGCTGGAATAGAGCCTGAAGACGTTGCAAAGCGCCTCATGGACTATGGCTTTCATGGACCAACAATGTCATGGCCTGTACCTGGCACACTCATGATTGAACCCACTGAAAGTGAAAGCAAGGTAGACCTTTCTGAAAAAAACCTCTATTTTTAATTATGTCCACTTTTCCTTGAAGTTTCTTTGTTGTGATGTCTTTTTCTTATTCAACTAATTTTCATTGCAGGCTGAGTTAGACAGGTTCTGTGATGCTCTTATTTCCATCAGAGAAGAAATTGCTGAGATAGAGAAAGGAAAAGCTGACATTAACAACAATGTGCTCAAGGTAAAAAACCTTTTGTTCTCTCAACTCTGATAATATTAATGAGAAGAAAAATACTTCTTTAGATTGCATCTCATATTGGCAAAAATGGGGGTAAAATTTCGTTGATAAACTCTGTTTGATTTTACATACGGAGCCTATTCATGAAAATGAATCCCTCATTTTTTACCAACATAGCAAACAAACCCAACATGGGTGGAAATTTTCACGGATGAGTTTCAACTTTCAAGTGAAACACATCAAACTCCTCCATTGAAAATTTTCACCCTTCCCAAACCCATGAAGAGTGATTATTTATACTTGTCTAGATATTATGTTTACAATTTCAACCTAATTCATGCACTTTTGAGTGATTATCTTAAATATTTTGCAGGGAGCTCCTCATCCACCATCATTGCTCATGGGAGATGCATGGACCAAACCATACTCCAGGGAATATGCAGCCTTCCCAGCTCCCTGGCTCCGCGTCGCAAAGTTCTGGCCTACAACAGGTAACTATACGATTGTTCACTTGTCTCTATTGTAAGATATACTAAGCATCAATGCTACATCATCAAAGAATTGGTCAGAATAATGAAAAAAAAAGGTAGGACAGTTCTATTACTTTTCTAAGGATCAACAAACATGAGTGTTACCCTGCAATAATTTATAGTTGTAACTTCACTGCAGGTAACTCTTGTGTGTTCCTTAAGAACATTTAGGCAGTGTTTGGTTGTTGTCTCAAAAAAATAGAGACATAGACACAAAGACACAAATACACATGAACACAAAGATACACAAATTTTATAACATGTTTGGTGATAATACACAAGACACATGTATTTAATTCAAAAGTCCATTTTATCCCCAAACTAAAACAACTCAAGTGTTAAAGATAAAGGACAATGGTTGGAATTTTAAAAAATAATTAGGGATAGAATTGGAAAAATCTGTGTCTCATGGGTTGTGTTTTAGTGTCACGGCTTGAAAGAGATACACTAAATACATGTCTTTTATGTGCATCTATGTGTAACCGTGTCTTTTAAAATTTTATGTCTCAGCAAACAAACGGTGTACACGTACCACCGTGTCCATGTCTCTCGTGTCCATGTCTCTGATGGACATGGACATTAACCAAACGGAGCCTTAATGCATGCTCTAGAAATATCCATAACCAGTCATTTTAATTTCCATAATTTTCTCTCTCTCCAATAGATATAGACTAATGAATTCAAAACTATGGTTGGTTGTTATCAGGGCGTGTTGATAATGTGTATGGCGACCGCAACCTCATCTGCACCCTTCTGCCGGCAGCACAGGTCGCCGAAGAACAAGCTGCTGCAACCGCATAGTCCCTCATTCCTTTCATCAAGCATTTTCATCATTTCTAGTTGTACATAAACTCCTCCTCCTATTTATACAGTCATTGCAGCTGCTGACTTTTGCTTCTGAATATGATAATGATGATAATCCAATGCTCTTAAGTTTCATACAACCACAACACATATCTGCTCTTTCCCCTCTCCATCTTAATAAACTAGAGGGAAAGTTCACCCAAAAAAAAAAAAGGAAAAAATTTAGAATATTGGTCAGGTAGTAGAATTAAGTGCTATTAAAGTTACATATTCGTATGCATGTAAAATCAGTAAATCATAGGTTTGAATAAACTCGTTAGTCTCAGCTAGTGTATTCATAGGCATCAATGTGCATATGAATCCGCTTTTTATTTATTAACTATGTATAACAATAATAAATATGAGATTAGTTAAGATTACAAGTACTTTATGCTTTAAGTTTAACTATTTATCAAATCCCTTCCAATTTCTCGTTATATACTGTAGAGTGTAGAATACCTACATGAAGCAAGATGGAAATCCATTTTAACTGTAAGGTGAAAATCATTATTAGATGGAAGGATAAATAAGCCTTAAAATTTTACCTATGAATACTTGTTTTATATTACAAAAACATAAATACTTTCAGCAACTATTCAAAACACGTAATTTTATCAAAAGAAAAGAAAAAGTTGAGACAATACAATGGAATTTAAAAGCATGCTAATTGAAGTTCAAATTAGTAATTTGATTTGTACATTACAATCCTAAATTTTACTGTTTCAAGTTGATTACAAATCCTTAGTGGTAGAACTAATAGATCTGCCAAGTGTTTTGCCATGAATTTCTACGTCTTTAGATTAAAAATAAATACTAAATAAATTCTCGAAAAGATTTTATGGAAGACTTATTAGTTCTTGAGGAGGGAAAAATTATCAAGTCTGTCTTGAAGAATTATAAAATTTACAGGTTCTTGAAAAAATATGAATGTTAAACACTTTATCCTTTTGTTAATTTTTTATCGAGTAAAGTATATTTTTTATCTTTAAAATTTGACAAAAATTTTAAAAATATCCCTAAGTTTTATTTTGTTTTAACTTTGTTTCAAAAATTTTCGATGTGCATCAAATATATCCTCAACGGCTAAATTTTTTCAAAAAATTTAAGACCAATCTAACAATAATGCATAAAAATTATACTTGATTTGTTTATGTTAAAAATTATTCTTATGAAATTGTTGTTAAATTGGTATTAAATTTTTTGAAAAATTAGCATCAGGAATATATTTGATACAAATAAAAATTTTTTAAAAAAAATTAAAACAAAATAAAATTTATCAATATTTTTAAAATTTTTATCAAATTTCAAGACAAGAAATATACTTTGTCTTTTTTCATCTCATTAACATACAAGTTCAGCATTACAAATTTTAGTGATTTAGTACTTTTTTTTCAAAAATCTTTTCAAAGACTTAGAGATCTTTCTACCATATTAAGTACAAACCATGTTAGGCAAATTCTAATATGAAACCATTCTAGTAAAACATGAAACACGCAATAGTGTATGACCAAGTTGGGTTACCAGCTCATAATATATTTTCTTCAGGCTATTCTTCGCTGGTAATCAAATTTTCACCAATAATTCCAATATCATTTTTGTAAAAACTGATTTATTTTTAAAATAAATAAACATCTAAATGAATGAACCCTATTCAATTTTGGGATTTTTGGCTACTTTGGTATGTCTGTTAATAGAATATTTGGACTTAATTGAAATGCAATTTAAAAAAAAAAACTTTAGAAAAATATTATTTGATCAGTTTTGTCTCCCTTAAACTATGGCGTTTTAGTTTTTTCACCTAAAAAAATAAAAAATCAAATAAGAAATTCAACTAACCCAAAATCACTGAACTAAAATCACTGAACTGATACGTGATGATGCAGCAGCATTACCCCATCCTCTCAAACCCTAGCAGCCACCTTCATCCCATTCCTCTCCGTTGGCCAGAAGTTCGGCCGGCATCGTCACAGCCGACGTCGTTCACCAAGCCCGCGTCATTCACCTCTCACCTCGCCACTGTCTTTCACCGAGCTCACGTCGCTTCCACTTCTCTCTTCGCCGTCGCTCACCTCGCCGGCTCGCCTCTCCGGCCTCTGCTTACCTCGCCGTCCCTCACCTTCCTCCCTCGTCATCTCTCTGGTAAGCATTTCTCCCGCTGTGATTTCTGTGATTTTCATTTACCTTGAAGTATTTATTAATTATTATAGCATTGTTGTGATATCTGTGATTTTATATTTCTGTGATTTTCCGTGATTTCTGTGATTTTATATTAGTTGTTGTATATGTCCTAATGATGAAAATTCTTGCTTGTGATTATGCCTCATATATGTGCCTCTGGTTTAATTGAAGCTATAGTATTTGCTTTAATCAATCAATTCTGCACTGTTATCCAACTAATTACTAATTCATGCACAGTGGCTGAAGGGAAATTGGAATTGAATGGTTGAAGTTACTGTGGATTTGTAATGACAATTGAGGATTATTTTTTTATTTCAAATTTTTCTGTTTTTTTTTTTTTTTTTTCTTTAGCTTTTAAAATAGGCGGATATCTCTGGAGACCCCGATCCCCGATCCCCGATGCCCGATGCGGGGATGGGGCGGGGGCGGACTATGGGCTGCGTTTGTTTACAGTGAGACACTGAGACACAAAATCGTGTTTGACAGAGGAGACATGGACAGAGACAATTTGTCCAGAGACACTGAATTAGTGTATTTTGTGTCCATCCTGATAGGAAGTACACAGAGACACTAACAAGGGACACAACTTATTTTTTATTTTTTCTTTCATTATTCTTGTTAATTTTTTATAATTATATTTTTTATTATTATATTTTTCATCTCAAATTTTTTGAATGAAAAAAAATGAGAATAAATTGTATTTTCATAATTTGTTTTAGTTTATCACCAAACAGAATACAAGAACACAAAATTTTGTGTCTCTATTAGTGTCTTGTCCTGTTTTCAATGTCTTGTCCTATCCCGTTCTCAGAAACAAACACAGCCATGGGGACGGGGACGGGGACGGGGACGGAGCAAGTCCCCGCCCCCATGGGACCCATTGCCATCACTAGGTTCTACGGTGCCATTTTAGCCGCTAGTTGTATTAAAAGAAAAAATAGTTGATTTGAATATTGTTCTTGTGATCCTAAACTTTGTATGACATTTGATAAATTTGCTTCGTTTTTTAATTTCCTTAAACAACCTATTCATATTGTGGTTGTACTTTACAGAAAGAGTGCATTGTAATCATGGTCCAGTGGCAAAGGCATTTCTTGCCAGTTTTTCGTCAAATTGCACACTCTGCTACCACCTCATCTCCCCAAGGTTGGTGATTTATGTTTTTAACTATTTCCTTCTTGCAAACTATGTGAAGTTGCTCATGCTTTACTCTTATTTTTTTAGGTTTTATTAAATACTTTAGAAAACCTATTTCTGTACATTGTAGGTAAGGGTCTGACGACGTTGACAGCAAGAACAATACTATTGCCCTCAATTTCAAGTCGTAGCCCTGTTTATCACTCTTTCCAATACCAGGTTTTGATTTACATTGTGACTGATCATATCACGTTATAAGCTCTCTACTTAAACTCTATTGACAGATAGTTGGAGTTTACACGGTTCTTTTGTTTTAGGGAATTTCGGGTTCTACCTGTTTGCTTTCTAAGTCATCAGATCTGGAACAAACACCAACTTCCTCCCCGTTAGCCTTAACTTCCTTTTTGGGTAGCAAAGAAGCTCAAGACCAGAAGCAGACACCTGTTAAGAAAGAAAGAGTTCAAGCAGTAATGTCAAAAATAAAGCAGGTTTGTTTTTTTCCCTTGTGTAATTCTGTTATCTTGTATTTCTTAAGTAATTGCTCAATTTACATTATGGACATGACACAAATCTTTTGATTTCATTGGTTTTCTTTAATTTATGCTAAAGAGTACTTATCATTCAAATAGTTTAATTCCATTTCATTTTAATAAAAAAGCATGTCTATGATATCTACTTCTGCCTTTGACTCTGTTTTGAAAATGGTACTTCTTCCAAAAGCAACAACAAACGAACCCCTTTATTAAGACAACCCTATTATGAAGTAGTCTATCAGAAAATGAGAGGACTGAGAGATGCTTCTTACAAGAGAAAAAAAAAACAATAAATATGATTGAAGCGCAGGTTTCTAGTGTCTAAAAACGTCTGAGAGAGAAACTCCTATTAAAACATCAATCTTTCATCCTGAAAGGTGCTTTTAATAAAACTATTATGATTTAGACAAGGAAATTGTTCCTGCTTAACAGGTTCAGTCACTGCCATTGTGCTTATCTTGAAGTAAGATTTTCGAAGACTCCTGAACTTTTGAAATGCCTTATAACCATTGGGCACTTCATGCTTGACGATATGATACACAACTCAACTCAACTCAAATGCTTACACTAACTATGAAATGCCTTTCATGCCATTCACAATTATTGTTATATTATTATGGATAATTCAGTTTTAACAGCATAACATTTGGTGCTGCAGTGATTTTGTCAATGCCAAATTGCCAATATATCGTGAATTGCTTATGGATATCATTTTTTTCCCCTGTTAATATGGGTCATTCTGAAGTAACTGCTTAAAATACAATGTTAGCTAGTTGAGACTGCAGCATAGCAATAGTTTGAAAACTGAAAAGTATAACATGATCTGTTTCATCCTGAGACTATTGGTTGAGCATCTCTGAACGTGCCCATAGAGAATACTAGGTCACCAAGTCAAATGGTGCCTCTGCCTACTTTTTGAGAAACTTTCTGTGTTTCTTCAGTCAGCATAATTTTCTGGTCAATGAAAAGCCACCCTTGGATTGAATGCTATGGAAACATGATCATAATTTCTTTCTGTTTTTCTGTGGTCCAGTTAGCATATATGACTGATTACCTTATTTTTCAACGTGCTTTCTCAGAGTCCTAAGAAGGTCAACTTGGTTGCTGCTTTGGTTCGTGGTATGCTGGTTAAAGATGCATTGCTGCAATTGCAAGTGACAGTAAAGCGAGCTTCAAGAACTGTATATCAGGTAATAAGTGGTATTACACTGTATTTTCATTTCTGTGTGTAGACAAAACTAAGAGTATTCAATTGCTTCTTCTAGAGCACCATACAGCATCAAGGCTAGGCTGTTGATTTATCTGTCCTCATTGGTTTCTAACCAAGAGTTCGTATTTCCTTAGAACAAGTTCAGCTGTTGGTGTAGTCGGTCATTAAGCCTTGTATCTTAGCAATATATCTGCAACTCTCTAAAGTCACAGATTCATTCATTCACAAAATAGACCATAAAGATCAACTTCTTTCTTACCTTCAGATACTTTCAATGTTGTTGTGCTTTCTCTCTAGCTACCTTATGTCCTCTATCATTTTCTACATTCTTTTGGCTTTCTGGATTGTTCAATTTTTTCTCCTCCACTTCGGTCCACAATTTCAAGGGCCTTATTGTTGTTGTTGTTGAGTTGTTTCCGTGTGGCCTCAAGGTCACGGATTCATCATTCAAGCCGTGGAATTGGCTACTTATGTAATTATCATGTTAGGCTGCCTACATTACGCCCTTTTGGTGCGGCCTTTCTAGTGCTTGTCTATAGAGCTGCCTTTATTATTATTATTATTATTACGCACTGCACTTGTAGTTTGTTTCCTACATATATTTCAGCTCCCAAAATTTCATCACTTCTTCCCCTTAATATTACCATTATCTAATTCTATGGGATTGTTCCTCCTTTTCCATGATCTGTGCTGGGAAATGCAGAATTTGAAACTTATGTTTTAAAGTTATAAGCACTGCAGGGTATTACTCAAGCCCAAGGAAATGCCGTAAATAATCATGGATTGGATGCAGAGCGCCTCATTGTTGGTAACGCTTCAAATTTTGCAATTGTGTAACTTAATTTGTTTAGCCACTTTGTTTAAATCCGTGCTGATGCTGTTTCATATTTCTTGCAGCCGAAGCGTTTGTTGGAAAAGGATTATTCCGGAAGAAAGTTTCTTACCATTCCAAAGGAAGAGCCGGCATCAAAGTCAAACCGGAATGCAGGCTAACAGTTGTAGTAAGAGAAATAACCGCCGAAGAAGAGGCAAAGATTGCGAGGTTGAAGGTTCACAATTTCCGCAAGCTCACGAAGCGTGAGAAACGGCTTGTGCCGCATCAGCTTATTGTGTCCAATCCTGTTTGGGGCCGCAAAAACAAATCTAGCGATCGAAACTCGAGTGCCACTGCTGCATGAGCTTCTTAAATATTTCAGAGCTTCAAAATAGTTGTTTAATGGTTGTGGCATATTCTTGTTATCCATCTTCATGTGATAGAAATAGTTGTTGAGAAATATCCTGGCTAGTTTCACATCGAGAGTAACTCCAAATGTTAGGATATGTATGGAGAAATTTGTCTACCCCTTAATTCTAAGGTGGTTACTCCAATGAAGACATTATGAACTGTTAGATAGTTTAATATATTTGATTGAATATATTTGATTGAACTATTTAACGGTTCATAATATCATTTTCACAAAAATGCTTTTATGGAACAGCCACCTCATTTGAATAATAAAATTGTGTTTGAACAATTCCCCTCTTTTATTATTATTTCCCAATTCATCTTTCTTCTCAAAATATCCCAGGTTTTCTTTCTCTTGTCCATTCGTTTTAACCCAAAAACCAATGGCACAAAAGGTTCTTGCTTTTATTTTGAATTATTTGTAAGGGGTACTATGTAATTTTATTGAACATGAAGTAGTAAATGGCTTTTGAAATCTTGTTGGACTGTGATGATGGGTTTGCAAAAACACTTTTTGGATCTTTAAAGAAAGTAAAAACATTTTGGAATAGAGGAGTGAACTGACTGGCTATAGAAAGTTTCAAGATACATTCGGTCTTTAATTTTGTTGATTTGCATCCTGTTGCTGATAAAATACTAAAAATTAGTGTCCCAAAAGTTTCTCATTAGTTTAACAGGAAACCTAAATCCCTACCTGCCGTTACTTCCTCTCTTCTCAGATTCAGCAAAACCTAAACCCTTCCACAGATTCTCTCCACTTCTCCTATCATCACCGTCTGCCACCCTCGTCCTCCCTCACCGCCGCGCTCTCCCTTCTCAGTGCTTCCTCCTCTCACTCTGAAAGTCACCGCAGCACCGTTGTTGCGCACCTGAGAAACCTGTCCGAGAAGAACGTCGTCATCGCGTGCCTCACCCAGCCCGAGGAGAATCATCTTCATCGTCGTCCAGCAAGATCGTCATAGTTAGAATCGTGTTTGTTCGTTCTCTATCGCCGTCGGCAGCCTCTTCTCTGTTGGCCGCTCTTCTTTCCGGTAAGTCAGCCTCTGTGATTTCTTTGATTTTTATTTACCTTAAAGTATTTATTAATTATTATAGCATTGTTGTGATATCTGTGATTTTATATTTCTGTGATTTTCCATGATTTATGTGATTTTATATTAGTTGTTATCTATGTCCTAATGATGAAAATTCTTGCTTGTGATTATGCCTCATATATGTGCCTCTGATTTAATTGAAGCTATAGTATTTGCTTTAATAAATCAATTCTGCACTGTTATCCAACTAATTACTAATTCATGCACAGTGGCTGAAGGGAAATTGGAATTGAATGGTTGAAGTTATTGTGGATTTATACTGACAATTGAGAATTATTTTTTTATTTCAAATTTTTCTGTTTTTTTTTTTTTCGATTTTCTTTAGCTTTTAAAGTACGCGGATATCTCTGGAGACCCCGATTCCCGACGGATACCGATGCTTGATGCCCGATGTCCGAGACAGGGGCGGGGGGCGGACTATGGGCTGCGTTTGTTTACAGAGACACTGAGACACAAAATCGTGTTTGACAGAAGAGACATGGACAGAGACAATGTGTCCAGAGACACTAACAAGGGACACAACTTATTTTTCATTTTTCTTTTATTATTCTTGTTAATTTTTTATAATTATATTTTTTATTATTATATTTTTTATCTCAAAATTTTTGAATGAAAAAAAATGAGAATAAATTGAATTTTCATAATTTGTTTTAGTTTATCACCACACAGAATACAAGAACACAAAATTTTGTGTCTCTGTCCATTATTAGTGTCTTGTCCTGTCCTGTTCTCAATGTCTTGTCTTGTTCTGTTCTCAGAAACAAACACAGCCATGGGGACGGGGACGGAGCATGTCTCCGCCCTCATGGGACCCATTGCCATCACTAGGTTCTACGGTGCCATTTGAGCCGCTAGTTGTATTAAAAGAAAAAATAGTTGATTTGAATATTGTTCTTGTGATCCTAAACTTTGTATGACATTTGATAAATTTGCTTCGTTTTTTAATTTTCTTAAACAACCTATTTCAATGTTTTGAAAATCGGACCGGATCGGCCGGTTCAATTGGGTCAATCGAAAATCGGTCACCTAGCCAGTCCGGTCTACCTACAAAATTGCGCTGCAAAAAACCGGCAGAAAAATCGGCCGAATCGGTAGTTAACTGGCAAATCGGCCCGGTTTTAGAAAGTACCGGTTCTTCCCCCCAGCTTATGAAACGGCGTCGTTTGGCTTTAAAAAAAAAAGAAGGCTGAAGAAGTTCAACGCGTGACCAGTTTACCCTAAACCCCCAAAATCTTCGAAGAACACTCCCAGTCTCCCACTCCCAACCCTAAGTTCGAGGCTGGAGCTTCTGCAGACGACGGACAACCGACGCCGTGAATCGAAACAGACGCCGGAGCAAGTTCACTGTCGCGGGTCATTTTGTTCTCTACTTCGAGGCTCGAGCTTCTGGCCTTCAGTTCTCTGCTTCTCTTGCGGTAAGTTCTGGATTTCTGGCTTCTGTTCGTGTTGTTTTCGTTTTTTGTTCTGGGCTTCTGTTCTTCTGTTTTTTAATTTTTTAATTTTGTTTTTTATATGATTAATCAAATGTTGAATAAACTTGTTGTATGTTGAACTTGAGAATAAATTTGACGTATGTTGAATTTGAGAAGTCTGCCCTGCTCTGTTCTTCAATTTTTTTATCTTTTCAATTATGCTCTATTCAATTTTTTGTTAATTTCAATTCTGCTCTGTTGAATGCCATATGAATTGTATGAACTATGAATTGATATATTGGTTTGGATTCTGGAAACCCTATCAGAGCTGCAGCCACCTTAAAAAACTTGGCTTGTTATATTGATTCTGATTTCTGAGCTTTGTTTTGTTATACTAATTCTGATTTTTGAGTTGTTGGTTCCTGATTTTTTCTAATTCTTCTAATTCTGAGTTGTTGGTAGTACTTTGTTGGGAATGAATGTGTCAATATGCAATTGAGATATTTGTGCTCTTCAACTGGATTTATCTCTGATTTGATATTGGAAGAAGAGTTTTTAATGGATGATCTTGTTTTCAATTGAAGATAAGTGTGTGTTCAATTGTTCAAACCCATCGTTGCTCCAAACCCTATAACAGAACTTTGCTATGAACAAATGAACTTATTTTCAATGGATGTTGATTGCTTGTGTGGTTTGTTTGTTACAGAAAGTACAAAAGGCTCTTTTGCAATTTGATGTCCACTCAAAATCTGATTTTCAGTTTTTATTTTTTATTTTGAATGCTATATAGAATATTTTGGATTCTGGATTCTGTAATTCTGGATTTTTGAATGTTATATTCAATTTTGTAATATGGATTATCTTTATGATGGGAACAATGGAATACTTAATGATGATTATGATTACTAATGAGTAGTGTCTTTATTTAGTTAAAAATTTGTTTAATTTTTGAATGATATATTCAATTTTTGATTACATATTGAATTTTTTTATAATTTTACTATATATTTAATTAAATCGGTTCGATCACGGTTCAATCTCAGTTAAATTATTAAACCATTGAATCAGTCACTTGACCGGTTCAATAATCGATCCGGTTCTCGTAACGTTGGACTTACCTATTTTGTTTCTAATGATTAATAAACATGATAGATAATTAATAAAATAATAATTTATAAAATAAAAAGTAAATTTAATAATTAAATTGTAATTAAAATTAAATAAAAATTATTTAATAATTATTAAAAAATTTAAAAACATATATTTTGTTAATAAATTATTTAATAGTCCAAACTTTATAGAAACGTCAAATCCTAGGCCTCTTTTTACCTTGTTAAGTACAAACTATTTTGGGCAAATTCAAATATAAAACTATTCTAGCAAAACATGAAACACTCAATAGTGTATGACCAAGTTGGGCTACCAACTCATAATACATTTTCTTCCGGCTATTTTTAGCTGGTAATCAAATAATAATCTAATATTATTTTCGTAAAAACTGATTTATTTTTAAAATAAATAAATATGTAAATGAATGAACCCTATTCAATTTTGGCTACTTTGGTAGTTTGGTATGTCTCTTAATAGAATATTTGAACTTAATTGAAATGCAATTTAAAAAAAAACTTTAAAAAAATTTTGTGTTTGTTTGTGCGAGTAAAAAAAAGATTTTTTTTATTTTTAGTAAATTTTTAATAATAAAAAATATTTTTTTTAATTATAATTTATATTTTTTTAAAAAAATTTATATAATAATTAAATAAAAAAAATAATTTTATCTTATTTTTTTCGAACATAATTGATAAATAAAAAAATTTATATAAAATATTTAAACATAAAATTATTTTTATTTTTATAATTTTTTTTTAAAAAAAATATCATTAAAAAAAAATCTTTTTGGAACAAGTCCATTATTTGGTCGGTTTTGTCTACCTTAGAGGGTTCCCCAAAAAAATCAAATAAGAAATTCAACTAACCCTAAACTCATCCATTGATGCATGATGATATAGCAGCATTACCCCCATCCTCTCAAGCCCTAGCAGCCACCTTCATCCCCCTCCTCTCCATTGGCCAGAGGTTGCTGTAACAGGCCGGCATCGTCATAGCCGCCGTCGCTCGCCACTGTCCCTCACCGAGCTCACCGCTCCCACTTCTCTCCTCGCCGGCTCGCCTCTCCGGTCTCCGGCCTCTGCTTACCTCGCCGTCCCTCACCTTCCTCCCTCGTCGTCTCTCTGGTAAGCATTCCTCGCTCACTACTTGCTGGCAGTGCTTATTCAGTTTTTCTTTTCGAGTTAATTTTTATGATTTATTTTTTATATTAAAACAGTTAAAATAAACTTAAATTAATATAGTTTATGATTGTTGTTGATGGTTGATAATCTGATTTTGTGTTGTTAATTGTTGATGGCTGATTGTTATACTGTGTTCCTGACTTTCTTCTTACTTAGTTGTTGCTGATTTTATCATTTTAGTCACTTAGCTGTTGCTAAATAAAATTGATAATCTGACTTTGTGGTGGAACATTATGGATTTGATTGTGGATTAGGCATTTATGCTATGATTTATCATTTTTGTGCATTTTGATTTCCTTTGGTTATAAACTTTGATATTTGAACTTGAATATGAACTTTTAATTATGAAATATAGACAAGTAATTACGTGTAACTGTAGAATTCTGAATTTTGTTGTTATATAAATCATTGAATTTTCATATGAACTTTGTGGTTACTAATCATAATGCTTAACTTAAATAGTTAATATGCTTAGTTCTTAGCACAATGAGAAGGATAGTTCTAACTATTTCCACTTAATTCATTCTCCACTTTTCTTCCTTTTTATTTTTTACTTCAGAAAAAAAACGGTGAACTATTTAGGTCCATGAACCAGCCTTATATGGGCCGGGGTATAGCTTGTTTAATTCGCGGACTTGAATCATCATTATTGGTACTGTAAAAACTGAACAATGTTCTCTTATTAGGAACCAGAAAATGCTCACTGCTAACCTTGTTTTTGATGCTTCATGAGTGTAGCTATATGTGTGAAGGCTAAAGGGGAGGAAGATGAAGACAATTTCTGGATATTGTGTTTCGTCGAAGGATATATCACTGTCGAAAGCGGCAAAAATTCTATCGAAGTTTGTCTCTGCTGAGAACGGTGCCTCACATGCCATCAATGCATATCTCCACAGGGCCTCTGCTGCTTTCAGTGAGCTGAAGCAGCTCCACAAGGAGGTTAAATCTTCCCACTCACATAAGAAGAAGCACAGGAGACCTGGAACTGAAGAGGATAATGTTGACAATGGGAGAGTGGTTGAAATTTCTGTCGGGAATGCCAAGCTGACCCATGATGGGAGTGCAGTGTCTAAGAGCAAGTTCAAGAGGCGTCTCGAAAAGAACGATGATGTGAATGATGAGAAATCGACTCAAACTGCTGTTGAATTCGATCAAGAACTTAATGGTTCTTTAAGGGAACATTCACGACATTCTGGCAGCACTGAGAAGCATAAGAAGCATAAAAGCAAGAAGCAGAAAATTTGAGATCAGAGGTTGAGTTATGTGATCCTCCTTGATCATTGTTAGAATTTGATGGATTCATATAAACAGCCCTGCAATTTTGACCAAGAAATACTTTTGTTCTAGATCACAACCCCAAAGATGAATGCTAACAGGCTACTTGGCTTCAAAGATTGTTTATTACCAAAATGATTGGAGCTTGTGCTATGAATTGTTTGAGAGCTCCTTTGATGTACCCTTTGTATGAATAGTAGTCATTACAGTTCTAAAATGTCATTATAGTGCAAAATACTAAAGGGGTATTCTGAAGGGGTATTCTGATTTTGATGAATTTTTTTCTCGTTTTTAATCTATATTGTGTAGTTGAGGTTTCTTTAGAGTCATTGCTACAATAATTTCTTTGAGACCCCCATTCAATAATAGAATAGTGTGTATTGACTCAATGTATCAAATGAAATGAATACACTATAGGAGAATTATACAAATACTAACCTATTCAATAATAGTAATCACGTACTATTTTTTAGTTAAGTTTCACATCATTTATAATTTTATAAAAATTTAGAATCAAGAACCAAATATTGGTTTATTAGTTTTCAGGGATCAAACGTGATTTCTATTCAACTTCAAAAACTAAATTGATCATCATTTCCTTACAAAAGACTAACCCTTTACCTAAAATTAAAAATAAATAAATAGAAAGGGTGATGGTAGATGATTTTCTATATTTAAGTTCATTAGAAATCTTGAAACAAGACAGCTCACCAAAAGGATAGGTAATTAATAAATGCAACCTTTTGTAGCATTTTAGGGTTTTCATAGCACTTTATTGCAGTTTTCCTAACTGCTATACACTTCTTTTTTTTTTTTTAACTCTTCTCTTTAATTCTTTTAAATAGATATGGTACATTGCTGGACCTATATGGCATACTAGGCAAAATGGAAGGTTCCTTTCCAAAGTAAAAGCTACCAAACTATGCCAAATTAGCTGAGGCAAAATAAGTTCTTAAGCTATTTCTAAGAGCTGAAATGTCGAACTCTAGCCACTGAAAAATTATTAAGTGACACTGAATACTTGAACCATTTTGTGTGTACTTCCCACTATTAATTTTTAGATAAAAGATTGAAAATTAACTCCTTTTTTTCAGTTGATAATCAGGTAATATTTCTCTTTTTTTTTTTGGTCTTTTTTAAACCTCTATTCATTCATTACTTTGTTGACTAATTGTTAGTTAAAGAAAAATTATTTTTGTCAAAAGATTATATTTTTTATCAATAAAATCGTAAATTTTATCAAATATGTAAGTGTAGAAGTTTAATTCCAATTTATGTTATTCAATATAAAGGTTTCCATTTGTAATATCATCATTTAAATAGTGGTGGGAAGGAGGAGGGGTGTTTGGGTTATGAAAATATTAAAAAAATTTAAAATTATAAGGAAAAATTAAAATTAATATTTTTACATCATAAAGGCATATCTTTGATCATATATATATATATAACATAGAAAGTTGAATATTAACATTTTTGTTCATCCAAATCATGTGATACCGGAAAAGCATTTCTAGCAAAATTCATTCTTTGTTCTTTTAGGCTGCGTTTGTTTCTGAACAAGACAGAATAGGACAGGACAAGATACTGATAAACAGAAACATAAAATTTTGTGTTTTTATATTTTGTTTGGTAATAAATTAGAACAAATTATAAAAATCTAATTTATTATCATTTTTTTTCATTCAAAAAATTTGAGATGAAAAATATAATTATAAAAAATTAACAAGAATAATAAAAGAAAAACTGAAAAATAAGTTGTGTCCCTTGTTAGTGTCTCCGTGTCCTTTCTCTCAGGATAGACACAAAATACACTAATCCAGTGTCTGTGGACATATTGTCTCTGTTCATATCTCCTTTTTCAAACACAATTTTGTGTCTATGTGTCTCTCTGTCTCAATGTCCTGTCTCTGTAAACAAACGCAACCTTAGTAGAATAAATTCATTCTAATCAAATTGAAAAGCTTATGCCACTGATTCTCTCTAATCAAGTAACAAAATTAAGTAATTAACAAGTGAAGAGGTATTTACAGACCCAAAAATCTTGAGTCTATGTTTAGGAAGAGGAACAAAAAGCATCAGTAACACCTTTTTTGTTAATTGAAATATTCGTTGAACGTATAAGCTAAGAAAAAAGGGAAAATGCTTCCCTAAATAATTTTTTCTGGCCAATTTATTTTTGGAATTGTTAACGAAAATTATATACTTATATTTATGTTTGAAACAGTATTATAATAATGAAACATCTTTATTAAAAAATAATTACGAGATATATACTTTTATATTGAAGAGTAAATATTACTTCTCTACCTTAAAGGCAAAAGAATATTAAATATCGTTGACATTGAAGTTTTTTGCTTGATTCATGGATCCATCTTAGAATTTAGAAACAAGGTTGGATGAAATTTTAAAAGTAGCTAAATGAATAAGGGTTGATGATATTGGTAGGTCAATTATAATACGGGTATAAAAAAATTAGTTACTAATTAGTTATCTGTATATAAGATAATTAAAATAATATATATTAAAAATATGTAAAATAATACATATAATATATATAAATATATGATGATTGAACTTTTTATATGTACAAAACATTTTTGGAAAATCAATATCATTTGAGATTTGCTTATTAATTTAAATTTTTATGGTGAATAAAAAAAGGCGCTTTAAGTATTGTTTAATTTAATTCTATAAAATTCTTGTATGATTTATAAAATTAAATATTATAAAAGTAAAAATAGCTACTATATTTTTATAAAAATAGTAAAAGATCGAAAGAGGAATTTCAGGTTTAAACCTTCTTTCTTTACCTTTTGAAAACCAATTTAAACTCACACTTCAATAAACAATAATTTTTTATTAAAAAAATATTGATGGGCTAATTTTTTTTATATTGGATTGTTATTGATATTTTTTGTTAATATTATGATATTTTAGTATAATACAATGATATGAGATAAAAAAATTGTGAATAATAATTTTAAATAAGACAAAAATTAAAAAAATAAACAGAAATTATGAATCATGATTTCAGATACGACAAACAAATATAAAAAACTGTGAGTTACGATTTAATTTTTTTAATTTAAAAAAATTATGATTTATAAAATTAACAATTTTTTTCGTTATGCAAATCGTGAGTACTAATTTATGTTATACATCACACTTATAAAATACATCTATTTCAAATTTTCAACTCATATCAACGAATTACACAACTTTATCTATCATATAAAAAATAACTAGCAATAAATTTAAGTATAGTGCTTGGTGTATTGGTTTTTTTAAGAAAAATAGTATGTGCGAATTATTTATTTTAAGAATAGATTGAATTGAACCAATTACATTTTTTCTTTATATATATAAATAAAAAATATATAATCCTACGAATTACTTCTAAACAAAATTCTAATTTTAATAAATTAAAAAAACATTTAAGAACCATGACATTTCGTGATTCATTGTTAAATGGGATGGGGAACTAGAATCAATTTCTCAGTCTCTGTTAAATTAAAATTTGTGTTTGTGAACATTTCTCAAATCCAAATACTCATTTGTGGTTGTGGATTTTTTAGGGTGTAAGTGTGATATACAAGCTTTGACTTTGGCATCTCTAACAGCCATCAGATGAGAAAGCTGTTGGTCAATGAATCCAATGGCGAAGATTGAATCAGCCCCATTTATCTTTAACGCGTATTTGCTCATAAAATGCATTCAACAGGTACAGGCCTCAACTGTTCCTATTACTTCTTAGGAATTATTTTTAATATAAGGCATTGAAACATATTGTTTTAAATAATTGGATATTTATTATTTGTATCATTTTATTATTGTTTATTCACAATTTTTAATATTTTTATTGCTAAAATCTATTTAATTTAAAAATAACAGTAAAAAACCTGGCATATATACTTTAAAAATTGTAGAAATATTTTTATTGACACATGTTTCTTTTTTTTTTTTTTTCAGAATATTGTAACTTTTTAGTTGAACTAGAATAAACTAAACTACAATTATCCAATAATACTTGTGGTAACAAATAACTATTATTTTTTTTAAAATAGTATATCTTCAACCCATTGCATGCATATTCAATGTATTTAAATTAAACAATTTTGAGATATACCAATTTTATTAAATTTATATTATTTTAAGAAAGAGATAGTATAAGAACAAAGGCTAATTTTTTTTATATTGGAGGAGTGTGTGAGTTGTGTTTGGTTATGGTGTATACAGGTGTTAGACACAGGTGTGGGACAGGAAGAAATCGGATCATCCGAGTTCTTTGTTAAAAAATTCGTTGATCACAAATCGGACCGTTTGATTAGTTTTTTTTTATTTATTTAAAATGAAATCGGACTCTCCGTTTATACTTTTTGTTTTTTTTTTTGTTTTTTTTTTAAATTGAAAACGGACCCTCCCTTAACAATTTTTGTTTTTTTTTTTTATTTTTCCTTTAAAAGAAAATGGACCCTCCATTTTTAGTTTTTTCTTTTTTTTTTTTGTTCAAAAATCAAAACGGACCGTCCGAGTTTTATTAAAAAAATATTTTTTTGTAGATCTCCTCTAATCGGACCGTCCGAATTTCTTGCTCCAAATTCCTCGGTCCGATTTCAGCCTCCTGACACTACATGCAAAAAAAAGCACCCCTATTCTTCATAATGATGTTACACCCACACCTTTCTCCATATTAAAAATAAAAAGTGAAGAACAAAACTAACTCATTATCATTATTAATTTTTTTTTATAAGATTCAAATCTGAAAATTTATATTTACATTAGTACATTACTTAAACCAATTAAATATATTGTATACAGTCAGAACTATTTCTTTTGGACTAATCTTTTGTACAAATTAAGTTTTAAGAATAAACAATAGCAATTTAAACTTAAAATAATTAGATTTATAACAATTAAGCACACACTTTTAATGAAAATTAATTAGACACTTTTAAAGTAATATTTTTTTATTATTTAACAATATTTTTTATTTAAAAAAATAAAAAATATTATCAAAATATAAAAAGTATAATTTTAATTTTAACAAGATTTATATAACTATTATAGTCACTTTAACATAATCATACTAGAATATATATAATATGAAATAGAATTATATATAATTTAAAAAAAATATTTTTATTATATATAGTTTATAAAAAAATACTTATTAATTCAAAGACCTGAACTCATAATCTTTTAGTTTTAATATAAAATTAAAACAAATAGGAAAAAAAGTTATGAGTTTAATTTTGATGGACGTGATTAACATAAAAAGTAGTTATTTTTATTAATATAATGTTATTATATAATTGAATCCACATATAAAACTACTTTATATTAACAATGCATTAAAATTAAATTCTTAAATTATCCCAAATTAATAAATCAAAAGTACTAATTTCATAAAATATTTTATATTCATTATTTAATCATGTATAATTTTTCTAAGCATTAAGTACGATTGTAGTATCTAAGGTAGCGTTTGGTGGAGAGACAGAGACGGAAAGATTGAGACTGAGAGACAGAAATTGAAATAAATTTCAGTATTTTATTTGGTGCAAAATGGGAGATATAAATTGAAATTAGAATGAACTATAATTTAATTTGCACAAAGGGTAAAATTGAATTAATTAATTGAAATGAGGGTATTTTAGGTATAAAATGTTATTAAAGTTTCAGTCTCCATCTCTAAAAATTTTAGTCTCATGTGTCCCTACTTTTTGGAGGTACTGAAATACTGAAATTTTGGAGATAGAGACAGAAATTTTAGTATCAGTCTTTGAACAACAAACATGATACTGAGTCTCAGTCTCTCAATTTCTGTCTCAATACCTCAAAACAAACGTTACGTAAGATACAGGTAAAATTTTTTTTTTGTCTCTAACCTTTTTTTATATACAAAATCATCCTTAAAGTTTACAAGTTTTAAAATCGTAATGTTTATTTAAATATTAAAATTTTGAACCAAATTAACTATAACAAAAAAATTATAAAATAAAAAAATAAGAGAAAGAGAATGTTTTTGCTCTTTCAAAGGAGAGGGAAGAAGAAGAAGGGAGAAGGGAAGAAGAAGAAGCTGTCCATGATCCACCTCAATCTCTGCTTCCGCTGTCACTTCCGTATAATTTTGGTCTTTAAAGTAAGAAGGATTTTAAAATCAAGTTAAACCTTATAGACAATTTTATATAAAAAAAATTTTGGCCTATACTTTAGATATCAAAATCGTGCTTAACTCTTTTTCTGATGATTATTCAATATTCATACTTTAGTATACAAAGTAATTATTCTTCTTAATTCAATAATATATAAATAAATGTTTGTATAAAATTAAATTCAAATTGGTTTACACCGAAATAAAAAGGGGCTTAAATAAATTTTTAATTTATATAAAATATCTATATGTTTGGATTTCGTCCCTATAAATTTTGGTGAATTTTTTCTCTTAGTTTTAGTTTCAGCTTTTTGATGTTATTTTACTTCATTAAATATTAATGTGATGGTTTAAATGATGAGATAAGAAACTTAAATACGGATGTGAGAAGACGAGTCACATCTTATTTAATCTGTCACGTAAACACTTGACCGAATAAACTATTAAGAATTAAAACTAAAGATTATTGAATTTTATAATAAAAAATGATTTAAGTAAAAAAGAAAATAGAAATGGTTAGAAAGAAAGAAACTAGTACACGAGAAGAAGAGTAGGCATTGGAGGGAATGAATGAATGAATGAATAAATGGGGTTTGTGTGTGTGAGAGAGAAACTGTGAGCGGTTAATTTAAGTGGTGGTGATTTCTGTTCTTCTTCCTCAAACTTGAAAACTTGTACACAAACCCAAACCAACCAACCTAATTAAATTAATTGTGTACCGTACTCCGCACCTGCGTGGTTCATGATCCTCATCCTGATCCCGATCCACACCCATGCCCAAAATGAAGCACCTCCTTCGAAAGCTTCACATCGGTGGCGCCACCACCGCCACTCCCACCACCGCCATCCACCACGTGCCGCCGCCGCCGCCGATTATCGCTCCCTCTACTTCTTCCGCTTCCTCTTCCGCTCTCCCCTCTCCCACTCCAATCGTCGTGGATCCAATTCCAAACCCTAGCAGCACCACCACCACCAGCATCAGCAACAGCGAAAACGGCGTCGTTAGTGATTTCGGTTTGTTGGAGGAAGAGGAGTTTCAGATGCAATTGGCTCTCGCGATCAGCGCCTCCGATCCCGATGTCCATAAGGACCCTGAATCTGCGCAGATCGATGCCGCTAAACAGATCAGCCTCGGATATGAAGCTTCTCTTTCTGATACTCAAGGACTCGTTCAGTTTCAGTCCCTTCGTTACTGGGTACTCTCTCTCTCTCTCTCTCTCACACACACACACACACACACACACACACACACACACACACACACACACAGAGTAGCAGATACATTAGTAGTCCCTAATTACCGATACATCAATAGCTAGAAAGGATTAATATGACTATTGATTGTCTTGGTTAGGATTAATGTGGGTAAATGGTTCTCTTTTTTTCTTGGTTGATATGATTGTTATTCTTATAGTTACTATACTCAATCAATGAGGGATAATGTTATGGATTGTACTTATCTGTTGTTATATGGATGTTTCTTATTTGGAGTGAAGTTTATTGCCATTAGTGTTGGGCATTTCCATTCATGGTTTTATACTTTCGTGGTCGTTATGGGGAAATTTTTGGCTGCTGTGTCGGTGTAGTTGTGGTTCTGGAGTCTGCTGAAAATGCTAATTTGCTTTGCAGAACACAACTTAATATTAGAGTTAATGAATTCAACTTGGGTTGTATTTATGATGATGCAATTTAATTTAATGTTGGAATTAACAAATTATACTTAGGGATAACTGAATGTCAGGACAATTAGATGAAATAAGATGAATGTCCAAAACGAGCAAAGTGATATTTAAATATATATCTTTTAATTATTATCTATTTTCAATGTTCCATTAGCTTTGGCATCTTACTATTTGTGGAGATTTGTTGTTAATGACGATGATTTGTTTTAGGTGAAAGAAACTTTTCTCATAGTAAGGTTCATAAGCTGTAACCATGCTGTTTGTGTCTTATCTCTGGCAGAACTATAATATCATTGGTTATGAGGAGAAAGTGATGGATGGATTTTATGATGTTTATGGCATCACATCAAATTTGACTGAGCGGGGAAAGATGCCGTTGTTGGTGGATCTGCAAACTACACCAGTCTCAAGAAATATTGATTGTGAAGTGATTGTGGTGAATCGCACAGTTGATACTCAGCTGAAGCAGCTTGAAGAAAAAGCCTATGCTTTACTTAACGAGTGTGGTGTTTCTGAACTAGGACTAATCTTGAGCGGCTTACTTCAGAAACTTGCTGATATTGTTGTCAGTAAAATGGGTGGACCTGTTGGTAGTGCTGATAAAATCACAAAAAGCTGGGCTGTGAGGAGTCGTGAACTTCGAGATTCCTTAAGATCTATTGTTCTTCCCCTTGGCAGTCTTGATGTTGGACTTTCACGTCACCGAGCCCTACTTTTCAAGGTAAGATTCTCTCAATTTATTATGCAACGTGATTTGCATATAAAACTTGAAACACTTTAGACAACTTATTGCGGTCAATTTTTTTAATCATCTTCAAACTTATATGCGGAAAACAATTTTTTGATTGTGGAATTTTGTGGTCCCATTTTACCTGTGTCTATTTGACATATTGTCATTAAAATGGATCACACATATGTTTTGATTGTATCATTGCGATGACCTGATAACAAAGCATAAGGCCTCCAGGTGGGCAGAATTCTTACTTTTGAATCTTTATTAACCTGGCATATGTAGAACAATAAAATTGAACTTCCTTTGCCTCTCTTTAACCAAAAATACAAAAAAGAAAGAATCATTTTTAAGTAAATGTTATGTCACCATGACTTCAAAGTTGGTCACACTCATGCAAGGTCTTTGATTTCAGCTAATGCTATTCTTAATTATTCTGGTGCCTAGGTACTAGCTGATAGGATTAATATTCCCTGTATGCTTGTCAAAGGGAGCTATTACACAGGAACAGATGATGGAGCAGTGAATTTAATTAAAGCAGATGATGGAAGGTATTTATCTTAATATTGCTATTACCCAGATTAATGAGTTATTTTACATTTTTATTATTGCTTCTAAGAAAATTTAATTCCCTAAACATTTCAAATCAGCCTCTGATGTGTTTGGTTCCACATGGAATGTGTTCTATTGGGTTAGAAGCTTTATTAGATATTTCATTTTCATGTTCATCCAGAGGCAGAGCACACCCAAGAGCAATTTTATTTCACATTTTTCCATTTTGTATTCCCGATGCTTTGCAAAACTCTGCCTCACCTTTGAGATGGAGAAACTAGTCCACCTGTATGAGTTAGTTGAGCATATTGCATCTTCTGGTGTAGGTAATTTAGTTTCACAGGGAAAAACTGTTCAATTTATTGCACTGGTGGATAGATTATTGGATTACATCGAGTCATTGATTGCAATTTATGCTTATTTGGATTCTCAAATAATTTCATGTTGCTCAATTTGAACTTATTTGGAAGATATTAGACCACAAACAGTTTACCTTAATGACCTAGCATTTGGCCCATGGCCTTTAAATAAAATTAATAGTGCTGGTCTTGCATAATGTTGGAACAATTTCAATTGCTGTTACTGATTTGTTCAACTGATGCAGTGAATACATTATTGATATGATGGGTGCTCCTGGGGCTCTTATTCCAGCTGAGGTACCTAGTAATCAGCTCCAAAACTACAGCTTTGCTGTCAGGGGTTGTGCAGAAATTGTAGGGTTACCTAACACAACACATCCGCTGCTTGCTGATGAAACTGGAGTGCTGGGAACCCCATCTGATCTTGGCAAAATCTCAACCCTGAGGGTCCAGCCAGAAGAACTACTATTAAATATGGGCAGTCAAACAAAACCAGATAAAATACATCATGTTGAAGAAAATGACACAGAAGCATACAAATGCTCTTCACCTACAGAACCATCACCTGCAGAAAAGATCCGTGTAAATAATGTCTCCAAGTATGTCCTCAGTGCAGCAAAGAACCCGGAATTTGCTCAAAAGCTGCACACTGTTCTATTAGAGAGTGGTGCATTACCCCCTTCTGATCTTTTTTCTGATATGAATCTTCAGGATATGGGTGAGCATAAAGTAAATGTAAAAAATGCTGATGCTGTTCAAGCAGACCCAAATGGGTTGTTATTAAGCCATGAGAATTGTCTCATACCCTCTCAAGGGCTAGGCTGTGCCAATAATACTAGGTTATGTAAATCAGCTGACTGGTTAGCTGGACAGAAAAAAGAATTGCATATAGATGCCATTAGATTTTGTAACTCTTTACAGGGTGATAATACAAGGAAGGGGCTTGTAGCTGCTTCTGACAGGATTAATGGTTTAGAGCTATCTAATTCATTAATTGATTCACTTGCTGTCATCGAATCTTCTGAGCCCAAAGCAGCTGTTAATGGGTTTGACTTCTTTGGTGACGATGAAGAAAATAGTTTTCCAAATAAGGTTGAAGCAACTTGTAGCAACACTGGAAGGGGGACAGATTCATCCACTCAAATAAATGAGATGGTCAATGGAGGTGGTATACGACATGATGGTAAAAGCAAGGAAGTTAATCCAGTACTTGGTGAAGGAACAGAATGGGAAATTCAATGGGAAGATCTCTCTGTTGGTGAGCGCATTGGTATTGGTAAGTGAATTCCCCTGCTTAAATGTGAGGGTTTACTTGTATATTTTGTTAAATAGAATTCAAAATTGTACATTGCTATTTGAATGAATGGATTTCACTAAAGGAGATCTGGTATAAAAAGGTTGAAAATATTCTCCCTGTGCTTATGATGCTATCTTGCTAATCTATCTCATACAAACTTCTTGCAGGTTCTTATGGTGAAGTTTACCGTGCCGATTGTAATGGAACTGTAAGTGCTCTTATACTTGCTTGAAGTTTTGTCTTAAGTTACGTCAAGGATTTCTTATGTTTTGCTTTTACACTCTTAAAGAAAATTATTGGAATTATACATGTCAAGGTTTTTCAGATAACTACTAGGTGGATATATTTTTGTAAGATTTTTTTTAAGCTTTGATAGTATTTGTAGATAAAATATTAGTCATTTTCCGGAGTACTTTATTAATGTCATATATATGCTTTCATTGTCATATAATATTATTAGTCACTATTTTAATTAGCATTGTTTCTGGTTACTCATAGAATGGGAGCCTTGGAACAACGGTTGAGTTGTCTCCGTGTGACCTCAAGGTCACGGGTTCAAGCTGTGGAAATAGTCACTGATGTAATTATTAGGTTAGACTGTATACATTACATCCTTTAGGTGCGGCCCTTCCCCGGACCCTGCGTTAATTCGGGGAGGCTTGTGCACCGGGCTGCCCTTTTTGTTTTTGGTCACTCATAGTTGGTCTTTTGGCGGAGTATCTTTTGAGAAACAAATCCAGAACATAACTGAAGTACACATTCTGTGGAAAATAAGAGCATAAAAAGTTGTAAAGAAAATACAACAGTACTATATAAAGTTGAATGAACTCTTCTGTTATTGATCTATATTCTGATCCCCCCCCCAAAAAAAAAATGATCTTACAATTTTTTTTTTGTCTGAACTAAATTTGCTTCCATGTGAAGATCAATACCTGCTTTACCTATGGAAATACTTGGTCATATTTTTTGGTCTGATTTTCGTAATTTTGTATGAATGTGTTTGCCTGACAGGAAGTTGCAGTGAAAAAGTTTCTCGACCAAGATTTCTCTGGTGATGCGCTAGCTCAGTTCAAATCTGAAGTAAGCAACTGTCTTTACATGCTTATCTGTAATGCATTAATATGCCCACCCCACATAACTTTTCTTTTCTGCAGGTTGAGATCATGTTAAGGCTGCGGCATCCTAATGTCGTGCTTTTCATGGGAGCAATTACTCGCTCTCCACATTTCTCAATCTTAACAGAGTTTCTTCCTAGGTCAGTTTACTTTTAGTTAGATGTTTTAAGTTATACATATGATTGAGAGACTGCATGAAGGATGATAACAATACAGAGTTTTATTTTCCTGGTTTCTTGGACAGACTCGTTGTTGGTTTTTATTTGAAGTGTTTTATTGATTCTGTACCCCATTTTGTTCATTGATGTCATTATCCAACCAACATATAACTCAATCAGTTGTTTAATTAATTTTGCCATGTTATTGTTTTGCTCATTTTAGAATTATTGGTTTACATACAGAGGCAGCTTATACAGGCTATTACATCGGCCCAATGTTCGAATTGATGAGAAGCGGCGGTTGCGTATGGCTCTTGATGTGGTATGAGTTGAAAATGGTTTTTTTCCTACTTTTTTTCTTAAGATGTGGCAGAGAAGGGAATTAATCATAAAGAAGAGGCTAAAAACAGATTTCATAAAAATACGAGGTTGTCCAATACCTGTATGCCAATGTGAGCATCTCCCTCAAAATAGTCATTAGCTGAAAACACCAAAAGAAGTTCATAAGTATAATCCTACCCTGAAGTATGTTCAGGGACATAGAAACTTTTAATTTGAGCATTCTTACTCCGACCAATAAAAGTAGCACATTGCCAAAACATATTAGCCTTTTTATTATTGTAAACCCCTTTATAATGAACCATCAAAAAGTGCTGTAAGGTTAAGAGGTCAATCGATTCTTCACCAAACATCCAAAATTTATTTGCAGTTTTAATTCTCTCACGTGAATTTACGTTGCACTTTTCAGGCTAAAGGAATGAATTACTTGCATACAAGCAATCCTCCCATTGTCCATCGAGATTTGAAGTCTCCAAATCTTCTTGTTGACAAGCATTGGGTTGTTAAGGTATTCATAGTTTCATACTTGATTCCTTATTTTGAGTTTGTTTGACAGCTTAAACTATAGGAGAGGCAAAGAGAGAAATAAAATTAGAAGAGTGAAATTGTGCAACTAGGCTTGATTGTTAGAACTTAGAAGTTGGTCATTCTGTAATTAGGCTCAACTGTAGGATTTTTAACTACCACCGTAGTTACTTGAAATCATTCAAAAAGTAACATATGATTGGATGAAAGGGTAAAATTCTTTATATTTACATTGTATGACAACTTATATATATAATGTAGTATAAATAACGGTAGCAGGAAAAGTCAGATAACTTATGAATAAAAGTTGTTTCTTAAAGAAATATTAATAATTATATTATTTGTTAAATCATTTCCACATGTAATGAAGTATTCCCAGGACAGTTGCCTAGAAGATAAGCTTGACAGGTGTCTAAACAATTTCAAATGAGTGCCATTGGATTCGTTGGTGTTCCACATTAAATAAAGTTCGCCATTTTGATATTGATACCTGAAATTTGACTTGATACCATTAGCATGTTTCAAGGCCCTCATATTTCTCTACATTGCAACAAAACGAATTTCAAGTTGTGTGTGGGATTCTAGGTGGAATTATTAATAAATAAAACACATGCAAGTGATGAAAAATTGTTGTACACTGATTATTTTTAGCTTTCTTCCCTATTAAGAGTTGATGGAAAATTAATGCTTATCTCTTTGCATCTTCACGCATTTTAGTATTGAGTATTTTAGAAGTTCTTAAAATGCCTCTGCTCTCTTTGCATAATATTAAGATTAAGATAGTTATTATTTTTTGCCTTTCGTTCGTGTTTTTTTCTCTTTACAGGTTTGTGATTTTGGTCTGTCACGGATGAAGCACCATACCTTTTTGTCATCAAAGTCTTGTGCAGGAACGGTAATGCTTCACAGATACAGGATCTTATACTGCTGTTGTTAAACCTTAACAAAAATAATGATTGAATATTCTAATGTATCTTTTTGCTTACAGCCTGAGTGGATGGCGCCAGAAGTCTTGAGAAATGAACCAGCCAATGAGAAGTAAGTTAAGTCAGCTTCATTAGAGAAGGGGCATAAAATGAAAATCAATAATGTAATGGTTGAATTTTGTTTACAGGTGCGATGTGTATAGTTTTGGCGTAATCTTGTGGGAGTTGGCTACCATGATGATTCCGTGGAAAGGTTTGAACCCAATGCAGGTTGTTGGAGCTGTTGGGTTTCAAAATAAACGGCTTGAAATTCCAGACAATGTGAATCCTGCAGTTGCACAAATAATACGTGATTGCTGGCAAATGTAAGTCCTATTCTTCAATTATGCTTTCTGAATGCTACTTTAGCATCTATTCTTGTAGGAATTTTTGAAATACACATCGTATCCATCTTCACTGTTAATTTCATGACAGTATAATGTATCCCAGGTGATTCATGATAATTAGAAATTGATGTTCTAAAATTTGAGGGATGATTTCCTCTAGTGTAAGTGCTAGTTTGGATTGGCTTTTTTAGTGAAAAAAAGTACCTTTTTTTAAAAAATAAAGTATTTTTATTTAATTTAAAACCTATTTGGATACATCTTTTAAAAAAAGTACTTTTATTAAAAAAAGCAAAAGCAAAAGACGTTTTTAATACTTAAAAACTCTTTAAAAATCCTATCCAAATGTGAAATAATTTTTGTTTGTTAAAAAAAGATCTTTTTTAAAAAGATGTAAAAAATAAGTACTTTTTTCAAAAGCCAATCCAAACTGACAATTATCAAAGTTTTGTTATGTTCTTGTTCTTTAAATTTATTTATTTATTTTCTAAATTTAATGGTATGTTAGTGTGTTTCTCAATAGACCATAGATTTCCAATTACAGGTTAAATCACTGCAGGGCTCCATCTAGTTTCTCTCAATTTTCAATTAGGTTATTCTGGTTTAAAAATTAATAATGGAGTCTTTACACTATATAAAAATTTTCTGTTAGGTCTTTATAGTTTAAATACTTCAAAAAAGGTACCTATAATCTACAACCTTTTTCAATTAGGTTTCACTAGTTTGAAAATTTAATGATCAATTCAAGCCCCTTATATTGGGTGATAAGTTGCTGATTTTCTTTTGAATTTTTTTATAATGTAAGGAATTGAATACATAATTAAATTAAGACCTAGTTGAAATACAAGACTTTCTTAGACCCGTTTGAAAGTTTAAATTATAAGGACCTGATTGAATAAATTTTTGTACAATATAGAGACTTGATGACAAACTTTAGACTATAAGAACTTAATTGAAAGTTTAGTAGAACATAGTATATAGAGTGATTAAACCTTACTTATGTATCTGCTATACTGGTGTTTGCTCTATCCCTTTGGTTATTAATTTGGGTTGAATTTGATTCAGGGAGCCACATTTGCGGCCATCATTTGCCCAGCTGATGTCTCGTCTCTCCCGTCTTCAACATCTGGTTGCCGGAATAGCAAGCTCCCCACAGTAAATGAAGTTGTCCATAACATAGCACCTTTTGTAATAATACTCGAAGTTGTTCCTCGGTTCGAAGAGCTGGGGAGCAGCCGTTTTTTTTTTTTTGGCCCTTGTTGGCATATTAAGTGATTGCTGAACAGTGGAAAGTGCCAGTTCATTCAAAAGTGGGAACTGGGCACAACCCCTTCAGAAAAAAAGAGCAGAGACCCTCCTAAGTGAAACTGCATAAGTGCAGTGGAGGTTTAGTTGCAGTAGTTACATTTGAAGAAATCCCCAATGGGAAGTAAAGAAGTAAACAAAAGAGAAAGAAAAGAGTACAAAATTATTCTTTGTCCGTAGAGGTCGTAAATTTGAAATTGTAAACATTTGATCTCTTCAGGTTATTGTGGAAAATGTATAAAAAAAAAAAAAGAAAAGAAGAAAAAAGAAACAACAGGAAAATGACGAGGGAAAAAGCATTTAGTTACTTTCTATCTTAACTCAGCTTTAGATTTTCTTGGCTGGGCAAGTGTATACATGTTGCTCTAATTTAATGGTTATCAGGAGTGGCAATTCCCAAATTCTCATCTCTCTCATGAGAAGACATATTAGTGTGGTTTCATGTTTTATTTCGAAATAGTCATGATATGTTTTTTATCACCAAAGAATGTAAAATTAAGCGATCATATTTTGAGGTATACCAGTGGGTGGAGTGGAAGTTTAGGATTTATCCCATCTTTTATTGGATATAAACCTAAAATTATTAATATCTATTAATTGCATATAACTAAACTACGAACACCGGAAAAGGCATACTGTTGGTGTTGGTTGCTCCAACAAGAATGTCCACCACACCACTCCTCAGCACCATCACCATCACAATAGCAGCACCTCAACAAACAAAATCGATTCCCTTCGCCACCACACCACGGTTCCTCTCACCATTCTCCGGCCACCACCAATTGCCTGTCTCCTCCTTCTTCAGAAGAAGCAGCAGCAGCAACAACCCGCCAGCGCCCGCTCCCGAAACACAGTGCCCCGTCCCTCGTGGCCAGCAGCCAATCAACGAGTACAACTCTCTCTCCACCTCCTTCCCCTTCTCCTGGGCCGCCGGCGACCCCGTCGAGTACGCGTCCCGCCTCTTCGCTCTCGGTGCGTCGTTTACGGTGCTTGTGGGCCTCCCTGTGGCGTGGTTCGGCACGGTGGGAGCGGAATCGGAGCCGCTGGAGAGGGTGCTGTGCGGCGCCTCCAGCGGTATCTTGGTTGTGACGCTTGCCGTCATGAGGATGTATCTCGGTTGGGCTTATGTTGGCAACCGACTGCTCAGTGCCACTGTTGAATGTAATTACTCACTACTCTTTTCTTCTCTTCTCTTAGTTTCAAATATGCAACTTGCTTCTTGCTTGGTGTAATTCTCAATTTGCCACTCCTTTTCTATCTCTAATCATTTTCACTGCTTTCCCATTTTGTTAATTTGTTTGTTTATTGCTTAACTAAGGCATTATGAGAAATTTAGTAAAAAAATAACTTCTTGCAAAAGTCTTGAATGAAAAGTAACTTAAGATGGTCTTGGAATCTAGAATATATTGGGAATAAAGGCAGTTCGGTGCACAAGCATCTCTTGTTAACGCAGGGTCTGGGAGAGGGACGCACCCAAAGAATGTAATGTGGGATTATTTTGCGTGTAATTTAGACAGCCTAATATGATAATTACGTAAGTGGCAGATTCTATGACTTGCATTTATGACCTTCATGTCAAACAACTCAACCTTAACTTCAAGCTCCCCTTCAAAATATGTTTGGGAATAAATTAGTGATTTAGTTCCCTAAAGATGTATGTAATATCAGTTTGTTTTGTGGAAATTTTTTTACACTAGTTTAGTCTCCGAAAGATATATATCATTGTGACCATCATTTTTCCGTCCTAATAGAGTATATTTTTTCATATATTTGTCAAAAGTTATTTACCAGAATGGAAAGTTTTGACTTATATTGGTACACCGGTATTTCAGTGAATTTTAACCACTGATCTTAATTATATATATTATATATATTTTTTATAATTAAGATAACGGTTAAAAATTACTGAAACACTAGTATACTGGTACACTTGAAAGTTTTTCTATCAGAATTATTAACCACTCATAAGCTGGGATGTGTAGAGCACCTTTTTGTCTACTTAGAGAACTTTTCTTTGTTTCTATGCACAAATTGTTTATTTTTTTTATCTTGCAAATGTTGGACTAAGGTAATAAGCAATCTTGGTTTAGTAGGACGAGGATGCTGCTTAAAATTACTAAGTCATCCTTATGGGAAGAACATATAATTTCTTTATTTTCTATGTAGAGTATAATAGTAATACTTTGCTAAGTGGTTCAATTGAGTTAGCATGAACAAAAAACCTTGTGATTTCTTCAAAACTACCAATATTTTGTTCTCAAATAAATTCAAGAGACATGACCAATGTGAGTAGGACAAAATTTCTAGGTTGTCTTCCTAGTTGATAATTGTTTGTTTTCTGATAATTACCGTGAAGATTATTCAATCTTGTGAAGAAATTTGGGAATATACTTTCTGATAATCAACCTCTTGATATTTCAGATGAGGAGACAGGGTGGTATGATGGCCAGGTATGTTCTCTTCTCTTCTCTTCTCTCTCTCTCCCTTTATTTTCTCTCTTCTATATGTGGGTTAGGTTCTAATGCCTCTTTGTTTAACTTTGAGTGGCATCTACAAAACAAATTTACATTACTATTGGAATGTTTGAGGCATTTTGAAGAAGTCATTTATCCGAATTGATTGTTGTTTCTGAACAGATATGGGTGAAAACTGCTGAAATTTTGGCTCGGGACAGACTCTTAGGATCATTTTCTGTAAGCATTCTATTAAACTATTGCTACTTCTATACACCAATTCGTTACTTTTATATATTCTTGCTTTCTTTGGGAACAGATAATTCTTGAGATTATGTTTGTAGAGCAGCTAGAATCATTATTGTGAGTTGTGACTGAAAAAGACATGTCACATGGCAATTGCCTTATCAAGTTGAAACTTCAGTTATGCTAGTCATCTTCTACTTGTGTATGTGGAAATTGTTATTTGCTTTGCATATATGGTTCTATTTCACAAGCAATGGTTTCCATTTATCTCATCAACAGTTCATAATGAGTTCCAAAAACAAGAAGTGGATAATGTTTTGTTGAATAACAATTAACTCACTAAGAATCTTTTGTTATGTTTAAGGTCAAGCCTGTCCTCAACAGATTGAAAATCACTCTAGTCAGTTTGGGAACATCATTACTTGTATTTGCTCTTATTCTCTTCAACATCAATGGGGACCAAAGTTATCAATCATCAAAAGAAATCAGAGATCGGGTCATACCTGGAGTTTACAGTGATGAATCTGCAAAATCATTTGAACCGGACGCCTTTTGCGGCGAACCTGATCTTCAACAATAATACATGAGAGCTTATTAATGAAGATTGAAGAATTATGAATCATGGACCTTCCTTGCATTCATTTGGAGGGAAGGAGTGAACAATATACTCAATAGTAAGTTCTATAATTCTGTACATAACTTTTATTCTCATGTAGAAACAGTATATGTAGTAGCATTGAAATCACTGTAAAGTTGAAAATAATATGAATGGTAATGATATTTTTAATCATGCAAGTAGTAATAGTTTGTAACTTGTTACAAGGATTTGTAACCTTTTTTACAGAAGGCGTCAGACTTAATTGTTTAACAACAAAGAGAACACGGCCATAAAATGAATATATTTTCGTTATGGGCGAAAAATCTTTTGTATTTGGATATTGGGACTACTTGAATCTAATAGAAGATTAAATAATAATAATGATGATGTTGATGATGAAATGATACAAGGATACATTACATAACATCTGCTTTGTCCATATATTTGTTAACTTGTTTGATATTTTAAAAGATTGAGAATTAATTTAACAGGTATGCTACACATACAAGTTTTTTTTGCTTACAAGTCTTACAAGTTGGCACAAGCCCAACAAAACACACGTGCATTACACTCCCACATTCAAGAGTAAATACACGCACGTTACTCAACCACTTCCTGTTTTCAAAGCGTGCTACTCACCATTATGAATGACTCTTCTTCTTCTTCCTCGATGAAAATCACAATTGTCATTTTTTTTCGCGTTTCTCCTCATTCTCCTCTTCTTCCTTCTTCTTCTCCTTCTTTGTGTTTCTCTTCTTTTTTCTTCGCGTGTTTCATCTTCATCGTCGTGTTTCTCCTCCTTCTTCTTTTGATTTTGCAATATTATATATTTTTTTCTTCTTTGTTTGATTTTTTCCTCCCAAAAAGAATTATGAGAATATGAAATAAGAAGATGAAGAAGAAGAGGCAGCAGAAGATGAGGAGGAGGAAGATGAAGAGTTCTGAATTATGCAGAACTCATCAGAATAAAAAATACATTTAAGTATCTTCGTTTTACACCCAAATATCTTCATATTACATCCAAATATCTTCACTTTTACACCCAAATTTGCTGCAGATACATAAATGAGTTATGTTACGTGTATACTAAAATCAGTCACCAAAGTCAGCAAGGACTGCAAAATACACCCAAAATACACCATATTAAAACAAGCATAAACTATAAAATGCAAATAATTTTTGCCCCCCAAAAAGAATTATGAGAATATAAAATAAGAAGATGAAGAAGAAGAAGCAGCAGAAGATGAGGAGGAAGAGGAAGAGTTCTGAATTATACAGAACTCATCAGAATAAAAAATACACCCAAGTATCTTCGTTTTTACACCCAAATTTGTTGCAGATACAGAAATGATACGTGTATCCACCAAAGTCAGCAAGGGCGGCAAAATACACCTAAAATACACCATATTAAAACAAGCATAAACTATAGAATGCAAATACAACTATAAAACCATCATAAAAAATAATAAAAACCAGATTCATGAATCATAACTAAACAGAAACTAAAACAATTCAACTAAAAGAATAAGATAATTCACCCTCCGTCAGATAAAAAGTCATAAACTGTAAATACACCTAAACTTTTATAAAAATATACCCAAATATTCCTGATCTATACCCGAATGTCTGATATAAAATGGACAAGATTATATTAATTCTAAACAGAACTAGTACATTAGATTCAATTCAAACAATGAAGAATTAACAGTAAATTTCACAGGCAAGGTTCACGCACTAGTTCATCTGATAATCTAAAGTTGAATTATCCATTATTTTCAAAAACGATTTCAAAGCGTGATGTCAAAAAACAATGGAAATCAAGAATAACGAAGAAAGAGAACAAAGAGAGAAAAGCACGTAAATGAAGAAGGAGAAAGAGAAGGCAAAAAATTCAAAAAAAAAGAAACGGAATCCTTTCAAAAATTAAAAATCTGTTAGAGGCGCGTGAAACATATGTGCATAACAAGTGCGTTTAAACATAATATCAATTAGAGAATTTGTAAGACTTGTATAGCAAAATCACTTGTATGTAAAGATTAATCCTTAATTTAATAATTTTTTTAGTCAAAGACTAGTTTGTTTCAATAAAAAAAAAAGTATTATAGAAATTTTTACACATGATCTTAAAATGATTAATCACATAAAAATATTTTATTTAATATAATAATTAAAATTTTAACATATATTTAGTCAAATATATTATATTATTTAATATTTTTCAATTTTTTTATATATAAATACATATTTTGACGTGAATGATTCTAAGTCCGACTAGTCAAGGACTAATTTGTTTTTGCCTAGTTTGTTATGAATCTGAATTCTATTTAAGAATTTGTCGCAAACCAATAAGTTGCTGCATACACAAAAGTAAAATTTGAATAATCGACACTTAATTAAACAAAATAGTATAATAATTACTAAACTAACCTAACTTGATTAATACAAAATATATATATATATATATATATATATATATATATAAATAAGTTAAATAATATAATATTTATATAAAAATAAATAATAATTTATTTTTAATAATTAATTTTGATATACACTTGATATATTTTTTATGTGATAATAGGTAGTTGGACTTTGAGAACTTGGGGTGGGATGCATGGCGGCAACAGACGTATGGCAAAGAGATGGGCAAACGTGAGCATTGTGAAAGCTGTCATGCTCTCGACACAACAACATAAATTATGTTATTATGTTTGCCCAAAAGCCGAATCCACAAAACTAAAATAGAATTTACATCCTCTAACTTTTAAATTTTTATTTTAGAGAATAAAGTAAAAATTTTTTTTTTGAATATTTTTTTTATGTATTTTTTTAGTCTTATCTATAAAAAAAATAATAATAGATCATTTTTTATTCTCTAAAGTTAAATTTTTACTAAGAATTTAAATTTTTTAAAGTTTAAATTTTACTTTAGAGAATAAAGTGTGATCTCTCACCATTTATTTTATAGGTGAGACCAAAAATAAATATAAAAGAGAAATCATTCAAAAGTAGAAGATTACATTTTACCCTTTAAAATACAAATTTAAAATTTAAAAGATTCAAATTCCTTTTAACGAGTTTATCACCGCTCATTATTTTATTTGCATTTTTGCATCTTGCTTATGTCTTATGAGTTAATAAACAAAAGGTAGAAGGGAGAGGAAAAAGAGATTTAAAATGTTAATATTAATGTAACTTTGAAATCTTTCACCCTATTTTAGTGTATATATTAACTGTATAATTAGCAGATATGAATATAAATAAACTAACATAAAATATTTTTAAATAAATCAAACTACTTATAGTATTGCACAAGATTTTGAATAAAAATAGTAACTTATAGATAAAAAGATAATAAAAAGTAGTGTTATTTGTTTATTCAAAATTAAAACAGTCATAAATATCTTAATATAATAATAAAAAATATAATAGTTAAATTACTTCAAAATATAACCATCTCAAGAACCAAAAGCTATAAAATAAGTGTCTACAAATAGTATCAGAAAACAATTATGAATTTACAAAAATCCTATATACATAAAATCAAATTAAATTATCTATTAGATATTTATATATATTATCTTATATATTTTTAATGTGACATATAACTCATTTTTGGATAAAGTATCAAAATAATATATAATTTTAAATTTCTAACAAAAAAAATATCACTTTTAAAAATGATAAAATATTTTTAAAATATTATAAAATATGACAAAAATATTTAATATTAAATTATATTTTAAAAAATATTTCAGAAATTAGATTTTGATACAATTCTTTTTAAGTATGATTATAAAAATGAAATAATTTTATACTAAAAAATTGGTAATTTTATGCTAAAAAATTGGTAATTTTATGCCTAATAATTTTTTTGTGATTCTTTTATTAATGACCAAAAATACTTTTAAAAAATAAAAAATTATAAAAATCGAATCTTTGCCTAGTTTTTTATATGTACCTTTTTAATAATTATCTAAATATTCTTACAAAATTTTGGATAAAAAACATAAACGGTTTGCTAAACATAAAATTCACTTGTTACTTATAAAAAAATATATCTTTTATTATTTTGGCAAGTGTTTTATAATATTTTGAATACATTTTTAGTATTATTAAAAGTGAGGGTTATTTTTATCAGAGTCAAAATATTAGATATAATTTTGATATTTTACCCCTAATTTTTAATATACATATAACATATTGAATTGGATAAACTATTAAAATTGTTCTTAATTTTATAACACACGGGCAAAAATATTTTTATTTTTATTAATGACAAAAATATTATTAAAATATTTTAAAATACGATAAAATACTAATATTGGATATATATTTTTTAAAAATATTTTAAAAAATAAATTTTGATAATTTTTTGCAATCATAATTAAAAAATAGATATTTTTATTTTAAAGTTTAATTATTTTATGCTAAATAGATTTTTTGAATTTATTTTTACTAATGACCAAGAAAAAATTAATGAAAAATTTAAAAAAAATTGAATTTTTATTTTTTTTGTATTTTAAATAATTATTTAAATTTTTTTTATAAAATTTTAAAATAAATATATAAATAATTTATTAAATATACAAATTGTATATTATTTATAAAAATAATATTTTTAATTATTTTTATCATATTTTATAATATTTTAAATATATTTTTATTGTTATCAAATTCGAGGAGTATTTTTGTTGGTGTATTTAAAAATGAATACGTTGTAGTGGTTTACCTTACCCAAATGAATTTAAACATGGTAGGGCCCACCATGGATAAAGGAAATTGAAAAAATCAGCAAAAGGTTCATGCACCTTTCCCATTTTCCATTCATTGCTTCCATTTCAAAACAACAATAAAATAAATGTAATAAATTAATGAAAAATTTTCTGATGTTTCAGTAATGGTTAATTATTGATTTTAATTATAAAAAATATATAATATATATAATTAAAATTAACGATTAAAATTTATTAAAACATTTGAATTTTTTTTAAATTAATAATTAATACAAAACATAGTATAACAAATAAATAATATAAAAAAGTATATGAAACTAAGAGGTGATCAGCCAATAAATAAATAAATTAACTAATTTATAATTATATTTAATTAATTTTATTTATTTTTAATTTATAATATTCGATATTAATTGATTCTCACTTCAAATTAAAATTCTGAATAATATATTAAAAAAATAAAGCAGTATCATAGAACTTTCAACAATTCCAATTCTTAGTATATAAAAAAATTTATTCTGATACTTATTAAAAGAAATATTATCCCTAACATAAATACCATCATAAAAATTTTGGATTCATCCAAAAACATTTGGCCGATTTTTGGCTGGATAATAACAATTCCTATTTCCTACAGAAGTGATACAAAGAGATTGGGGACTTTGCTAAGGAAATTTCTGATTCCTTGCTAGTTTTATGGTGTCCTCGTCAGAATAAATATTATCTCAGGTGCTTCTCAGCAATAACCCCAAAGAGAGTTTAATTTGTCTTCTGCAACCTTCTTCATCTTTTTCAAGCACAAGATCTTCTTCTTCAGGTATGAATTGGGTTAAGGATACTTCAGTTGTAGAAATCTGATTGTTTGACATCTCCATTGTAGAAATCTAGGTATTCATCTATAAAAATGGGGACATTATAGTTACTTATACCCCTTTTGACTAAAACTACAATTTTCGCCTCAGTTGCTGATTCTTATGGTAATTCTTTTCTGAGACTGAAGTTGATTTCTTGAATAGGTGAATGATTTAATGTGTTATGTGTGTAATATTGAAACACTTTTTGTTTTGAAAGTTTTTGTACTTGATTAAATGTTTCTCTTTGATACTTTTTTTTTTTCTTTTAAACGGTTAGTGCTGTAATTGGCTTTCTGCTAGAACCTGTGGTTTAAAATTGTTTGTGTTTGATTTTTTTTTATTTGTTATTTATTTATTTTTTTGCTGAACTCTGTTTGTTCTGTGAGTTATTGGCATGAGGGTTTGTGCTAGGTTTGAAAAAATTGTTATGACATGAACTTTGTTGTGATAGTTCAATATAAACCTCATGTGGAGCACAATGCAAGAATGTTGTAAGTGGCTAATTAATTTCCACCACTGAGTTGAGTTAGCTCTAATGATTCTTGAAATGCTGGTCTGTTCATACATTTCAGCTTTTTTCAAACCCATAGCTTATTATTAACAATTGGAGGGAAATTTGCTAAACTATAACTTGAAGGAACATTGTTGGCTAATGAGGTAAAGGTTTTCTACATCAATGGAATGAAATTGGTGTTGGTGTTTACTATTTTGAAAAAGTTATTAATCCACGGATGAAACCACAGTATGTTACACTTTTGTGGGAATAGGGTGGCAATTTTATTCTGCTTTTTGCTGGGGTTGGTTGATGATATATGTGCATAACTATTGTTTGGTTAAAATTGAATTGATTAAATTTCAAAACAAGAAACTATCCGAAACTCACTTTTCATGATTACCTTTACTATATGATTAATGCCAAGAGGGGTACTCGGCAACTTGGCAATGATCAACATAAATCCTTAGAAGAAAATCGTAATCTTGTTAAACCATTCTTTTTATATAAAAAAAAAAAAAGCATACTAAATATGTAGATTGAAATGAAAAACAAAAGAAGGCTAGAAAGAAAAACATAAATCCGAGAATGTGGGAGGAGACCGAGTCCTATTTATACTAACTAACTAACTAGTCCTTGGATCCTATGTCGTCAGCCAAGCTCCATTCCGCGAATCTTGGCTAGCCGGCCAATATAACTGCTGTGCAGGTTTTGCATCGTGCGATCTTTATCCACACGTGCTTCGGCATGGACCTTACATTGAATCTGAGCTCATTTCCTTTCTTGGGCCAGCTGGATCACTCTTTGACTTGACACTTCCTCTCTTTCCTCTTTTATTGCACTCACTCAACCATATTCAGCTGTTTTTACTTCCCCCTTCTAGATTTGAGTACAAACAAATATGGTAATTACATTATGCATTGGTATTTAATTTTGGCATTTTGACAGAGATACTTCCATACTTAGAAATTTAAGTATTTCCTACTATGAAGTTTGATGCCTCAACATTTATAATGTATAAGGAAGTTTTGATTAGTGTTTGTGCTCTTGAGCTTATCTGGTATCATATGTCGTCTTATCTATGCAGCATACATTTTTCGCTGGATATTTGTGCTGAGTTGCGAGTTGAGTTGGGATGTCTCGGTTAGTTGTTTTGAAACAGTGATGCATCTACTCAGAAATTTGTGCAAAGCTATATGCAATGCTGTAGACTTTTCACATGGAGTTAAATGCAAGTTATGACATTGAGCATTCTCGCTCCTCGGGAAGCTTAGAGCATGACATGTGGCCTTTAGATCCAATTGATCCAAAGAAGGCGAAATTTCCGTGTTGTTTAGTTTGGAATCCCCTCCCAGTTGTCTCATGGTTGGCGCCCTTCATTGGTCATGTTGGCATTTGCAGGGAGGATGGAGTTGTTTTAGATTTTTTTGGATCCAATTTTGTGAATGTTGATAATTTCGCTTTTGGTGGAGTCGCTAGATACTTGCAACTTGATCGAAGACAGGTACTGTATATCAACTTTGCTATCTCTGTTTGTTGTTGTCATCTGTCTCTCAGATTGTTTACTTGAAGGCATAGAAATTTTACTGCCAATTTTTATTTATGGTACTATTGAGGCTAAACATATATGAATTAGGAAAACACCAACATGATATGGCTGGTGACATCATAATTATGTCTTTGCTGAAAATAGGTTGCATATTGATCCAGATGCTCAAAATAAATTTGGCCTAAATTTTCCTCTTTGATTTATTAAGATTCATTTGCATTATAAATTAGAACACCTTTTAATTTCACCCCGGCAGCATGCGTGCTTGCACGCGTGCACATGCAAAGACACACATTTTGAAATTACTATTTCTAAATAGGTAGATAGGTATCAAAAGATGCTAGTCCAAACCAGCATAACAAGTTTGAAATTGGTTTACATACACAACTACACATACACGAGTAGTCCAGTACATAAGAATTAGGTTATGGGTGCTTTTGTAAAGCTTTTATAATGCTTATAATTTTGGTGTTTTATTCCAGCTACATAATGATGTAGAAGATTAGCTAAATTTGAATAAAGATTAACAAATTCATAATTTTACTTTTATTTTTATATTTTTTTAATGCATTCCCCTATGCTTTTTGGAAAGCAATTCATTTTCAAAGTTCTCCCCTTCCCTTTGCCTATAAACCTTTTGGGTTCAATTTAGTTTTAACAGTTTGAAAGTGTTAACTCCAATTTGACATTCTGTGGAATCTGGTAATGACATGTTAACAGTGTTGCTTCCCTCAAAACATATCTGCGCATTCATGCAAGCATGGCTACCTGCACTCCGAGTATGGGACAGCAATCACATGGGACGATGCCTTGCATTCGAGCATGCGCTATTTCGAGAACAAAACTTACAACCTCTTCACATGCAACTGCCATTTGTTCGTCGCCAACTGTCTTAACCGGCTATGTTACGGTGGATCAATGAGCTGGAACATGATAAATGTTGGAGCCTTGATACTATTCAAGGGTCATTGGGTTGATTTCATGTCAATTTTAAGGGCTTTCTTGCCTTTTGTTGTGGTTGTTTGCATTGGTGTTTTGATGGTTGGATGGCCCTTCTTAATTGGCCTATCATCATTTTCATTACTCTTAATTGGGTGGTATTTAATGGGAACTTACTTGTTTAGAAACCTTTTAGAGCGTTAGATGATGCACACCCTTGAATTGAAGGATGGTCTTTATTTTTGTTCCATATTCACCAAATGATAAGTTTCAGAACAAGAAATAAGTGTCATTTTGTGGAAATTGAATGAAAATGGCTTTCAATGTTCCTTTGTTTTCGTATAGTTAAATTGTTTTTCTAAATTTGTAATTAGCTCCTTGTATCTTTAAAACTTTCAATTGATTCTTAGATTAGTTTTAAATTTGTTATTAAATTTGTTATTAAATCCTTTTTAACAGTAAATATTACAAAAATGTTTTTATCCATCTTACATTAATAGCGAATATGTCTTGGCATATAGTTAAATATTTTTTGAATAATAAAAATGTGATTACAAATTTAAAATTGATGTAGAGATTAAATTAAAAGTTTTTAAAATATAAAAATTTAAGGTGAATTCTATCAAACATTCTCAATTTTAAAGAGTAAATTATCCTTTGTTATAGTCAAGTTATAATTCAAATGACATAATTTTCTCATCCAGACCTAAGTTACATTCTCGGGTTTGAGTCTCACTTTTAACTTGGGAAAAAAAAACTACCCTTTGTTAGTTTGTTATATGTCACAGTATTATTAGTTGAAATAAATTTATTTATCATGGTTAAATTTATTCATTATTCATAATAACTTAACTAATGAACTATAATATAATTTTTTAACAATTTATAAAAAATATTAAAGAAGTTTTATTTTGTAAATTTTTTAAATTACATATTTATTAATTATTTTCAACCAAAAAATCTCAAAAACTAAAATAAATAAATAAACAAATTCAAAAGACATAAAAAATTTTCATAACACTATCGCTTAATAATTCTATCTTACTTCCTTCGTATTTTCAAAAATATTTTCATTTTTCTTACAAAGACAATTAAAAAAAAAAGGTTAAAGTCAGAGTTGTTGATACCAAAAGAAAAAATGAAAAAGGAAAAAAAGAACTATACAATCTACCCTTAATTTAAAATTCAAATTCAATTGGATAAAATTAAGGAAGTTTATTTTATAAAATATATTATTAAATAAAAATTAAATTTAATCATGATAAACTAATTTATTTCAATCAATAATATTATAACATATAATAAGAGGTAACTTATCTTTTAAAATGGAGAGAATTTAGTAAAATTCATCAAAATTTAATTATAAATTTAGTAAAATTAAAAACACTATAAAATAATTTAACTTTTTCATATGGAGAGAACATGTTTTTATTTGAGTGGGTAGAAAATTTCTCTCTTTAAAAGTTATGTCAATCATATAGAAGGTAAAGTAATAATTAGTGTGCTTAAATTTCAATAATCAACGGCACTTGGCTCAATATATAATTTAGGAATGCCACCTAAAATATTTCCAGCTGTTATACAGTATTCTTTTTTCCCATAAAAGTTATACAATATTCTCAAAGTATATGGAAAATTCTAAAGGATATTAATGCAACAAGAAAATGGAACCCCTTGAACATTGGGAGAGTAACATATTATTTGAAACATCTACCATGACCAAGATCCTCTTCGGCTTCAACCATAGCCAGTTCTAAACCCGAAATAAAAATGGGAGTAATTAAATAATTTAGTTCCAAAAATTTTTAATGTCCAATAACACTTTAGTTTTTTATGTTTTAAAACAATCTGCCGATTGATATTTCGAAGAAGGAACTATTTCACTTGTTCCATTGGACAGGACGAATCAACGACATCTATCTGGCTCGGAAGCTGAAGAATGGAATTGTGTATATGTTTGCGTTTATACGATACACAACAAGAGGGGGAGCGATGAAGGCCATAGCCGAGATGCATCATACAAGAATAAGGGGAAAGGTAATCTATGTAGGTGAAGCCAAATACAGAAGGGCTATGAAAGGGGAGAACAATGGGGCATGCGAGGGGGACTCCGTAAGATCTGCGGCAGAGGTCAGACAACTTGAGAAGGGTGAAAGCTCTACGAGAGTGGCAGAAACTAAAAAAATAGCTCCAGTCGAGAACAACCAAGGAAATGGTTGGATGAAAAAGATTGAAGTGCCAGTAGCGAAAGAGAATTTCGATTGGCTGTTGAGAAGTTTGGTAGGCGGTACCACAAGAGCCATGGACTTTAAAGCTTTACGAAGAGCCATTGATCACAACTTCCCACAGATTGTTGAAGTCAGGGAGCTTGGAGCTTACAAAGCACTTCTAGTGTTTGATTCTGTGAAGAATGCGGAGGCAGCGTTTACATTTAACATGAACAGACTATTACAATTCTTTTACAGGGTATGGAGATGGGAGGAGACAGAACGTAGTGAGACCAGAAGAGTGTGGCTAGAATGTCATGGAGTCCCTCTACATGTTTGGTCAGAAAAGACTTTCAATACAATAGGCGGCCTTTGGGGAGAAGTAGTCAAGTGTGACGACGTGACAAAGTCTGCTTCATCCTTCAGTGTTGGGAGAGTGTTAATTGATACCTGTGTTTTTGACGAAATAAAGGAAAGGATTCATATTACGGTTGGGACTAGTGGATTTGATGTTTTTGTGAAGGAAATAGGACGCGAAATATACGGAGATGATTGCTTTCTGGGAACCACAGGCGTGAAGTCAATATGTGAAAACGTAAGTTCACAAACCGGAGAAAAGTTGTTGATGGCGGCAATGTGGGATCCGGCAGCTGACCTAATCGGAACAGGTGCTAACGACGGTGGTGAAAATAAGGGTACTTTGGTCACAGCAGACATTTTTTTGAATGATTGCAATAAAGACAATTTAATTGTTTTGAAGAGGCAACGGATGTCGAATCAATACGAATTAAAGGGGATTAATAACGATGCTGATCTTGGAGGATTTGATGAGTGTGGATCGGAGAGAACGGTCACTCAGATTTGCATTGAAAAAAGAAGTGGGACCAAACAGGATGAGAAAAGAATGCACGGAGAGGTTGAGATTAATGGGTGCTTACAAAGGAGAGAGGCCCACAAGGCTATTCAAAATGCTGGGCATCTATTGGGCCATTCAACAACTGGGCCTCAAGAAGTTTATTGGAGTGAAGGGTTGCTGTGTGGAATCCAACAACTCCAAATATGCGGTCTCCAAGGAAAGTTGAATGGAGCATCTCTCCAAAAAAGGGCCGGACGTGAGGAAAGGCTGGGTAATGAGCCTCCTGTTGAAACTGGGCCTGGAAAGCATAACGGGGTAAGGAAGGAATCAGAAACTGGAAATAAAGATGGGCTGGGCCAGGCACTTCCTCGTGGATCTGGGTCGAAGGAGCCGGGTAGAGAGAACCAACAGTATCAACGCGATTCTGATCCAGGTCTGTCGGTTCCCTGCGCTGCCGGGTCGAGGAACGTTGAAGCTATCCATGTCGGAGACGCAGTTCATGAAACTGGCTGCACGACTCTTCCCCGGGGAGATGAGGTGGATAACCGGGGTGTCTTCCCTGCCTGTGCATCGATGAGGGAGGCGTCTGAACGGCCGGGCATCACTGACGACTGGACTGGCGAGAGAACAGAGGAACGAGGCCGTGTGGAGGCTCTGTGCGCCGATGAAGGGTCCGAAGGAAGGGTGGTCCGAAGAAGGCCGGTTGCTGTTGATGCCGAACCGGAAGAGGACAGTCTCACTAAGGAAGGAACCAGCCGGTCTGAACAAGGATACCAACTTTTACTATGTCAGATAAAGGTGTGTGAATTGGAAGAAAGGGAAGATGAAGGTGTGGGTCAAGGGAATGTGAAGGACTGTAATAATGAGGATGCGGGTTCCGAGACAGAACTTGAACACGCACCACCAGATGATGAGCAGAGGGATACACAGGCAAAACAGTTAGTAGAAAATAAGGAAACGTTGAAGCTAGCAGTGGAGTCAGGTGCAGTTTTCTATGACGATGAGGAAGATCTTATGGCGATTCTACAAAGTCAGAATGAAGTAATTGCAGCAAAAAGAAAAATGGCAAAACAGAGGGAGAAAGCTAGAAGAAGCAGGCCCAAACAACATAACAAGGTGTGTAAAAACTATTTTAAATGATTTATAGTTGCTGGAATGTTAGAGGACTAGGAGGGTATGGAAAATGGTGCATGGTGAAAGAATTGAAGAAAAAATATAGATTGAATATGCTAGGCTTGATTGAAACCAAGAAGGAGTCTGTGTCTAGGTTTGATGTAGCACGTCTGTGGGGTTGTGATACGGTGGACTGGGAGTGTGTGGAGTCTGTTGGTGCGTCGGGTGGTTTGCTGTTAATGTGGGATAATTTTCTATTTACAAGACTAAATTGCTATAAAGGGGACGGTTGGCTAAGCGTGGAGGGTATTCTGACAAAAAACAATTTCAAATGTGTTTTCTGCTTGGTATATGGTGCACATGTTAGGAGTGAAAAACTGGTAATGTGGGAGGAGTTAAGCTACATGGTGGGTCTTTGTCAGGTTCCGTTTTGCTTCATGGGAGACTTCAATGAAATACTACAGTTGGAAGAAAGGAAAGGTGCTACTAGTCTACCGGCATCTGTGGAGGATTTCAAGGACTGGGTACAAGATTTGCAGTTAGTTGATTTACCTTTAACTGACCGGAAGTTCACATGGTTTCGAGGTCAATCGTGTAGCCGCATTGACAGGATCCTGGTCAGTTTGGAGTGGCTTGAGGAGTTTCCAGACACTCGTCTGAAAGGAGGACCACGAGGCCTATCAGACCATTGTCCATTGATATTAGAAGACTCTAGAATCGGTGCGGGCCCAAGACCTTTTCGCAGTTTGGATTCCTGGTTTACACATGAGGGATTTCTGAAGCTGGTAAAGGATGAGTGGAGGAAACTGTGAGAAGACATGTTTACAAACAAGCTGAAGGCGTTGACAGTACCGCTCAGGAGGTGGCATATGGATAATTTTGGTGATATGGATAACAGGATAAAGAAGTTTGAGGAGGAGATTAAGAAGATTGATGACAAGGTCAGTGCTGGTAGTTATGATGGAACAATGGAGGCTAGACGTAAGGCGCTGGTGACTTGTTGTGCGAAGTGGTATGTCAGAAAAGAGCTGCATTGGAAGCAGATGTCCATATCCAAGCATGCTAGAGATATGGACAGGAACACTAGATACTTCCATAACTTAGCTTCAGCAAGAAGGAGGAACAACAGAATAGATTCTTTACTGATTAATGGGAGGCTGGTACGGAGTCAGGATAGAATAAAGTCTGAGATTGTGGGTTTTTATAAAGAACTGTATAGGCAGGAGCATGCCCCTTTGATTGGGATCCGTGATGGGCTGGTCGAGCAGATTACTGACGAAGAGGCAGCAATGTTAGAGGCGATGCCATCGACAGATGAAGTACGAGAGGCGGTTTGGGATTGTGAGTCCAGTAAAGCTCCAGGTAGTGATAGCTACAATATGAACTTCATTAAGAAATGCTGGGATGAGCTTGGTCAGGAGTTTACTGCAGCTGTGTTGAACTTTTTTCAGAATGCAAAGTTACCAGCAGATGCTAATGTTACTTGGGTGGCGTTAGCACCAAAATTTGTGGGAGCCAAAGAAATCAAAGACTTAAGACCGATTAGTATGGTGGGTTGTGTCTATAAGGTGATATCAAAAGTGCTGGTAAGAAGAATGCGATCAGTGATGCCGCATCTAGTGGGAGAGACTCAATCTGCATTTGTAAAGGGTCGCAAAATACATGATGGTGCCCTCATTGCTTGTGAGACAGTTCACTGGCTTAAGCTGAGGAAAAAGCAAGCGGCAATTGTTAAATTGGACTTCCAGAAAGCCTATGACAGAGTGAGATGGAGCTTTGTGGATATAGTGCTACAGAAGATGTGTTTTGGTAGTAGATGGAGGACCTGGGTGAAGGAGTGTGTGACTACAGCATCTATGTCTATTTTGATCAATGGGTCACCAACCAAGCCGTTCAAGATGGAGAGGGGCCTCAGACAAGGCGATCCTCTCTCCCCCTTCCTGTTTGTTCTCGTTGTTGACGTTCTCCACAGGATGGTGGGGGAGGCGGTTAGAAATAGCAGAATATCTCCACTACTGGTGGGAATGAATAATGTAGAATTGTCGCATCTCCAATTTGCAGACGACACCATTTTATTTTGTCCTCAGGAAACGGGGACGCTAGTGAATTACAAGAGGTTTCTGCGTTGTTTTGAGTTAATGTCTGGCCTGAGTATCAACTTTGAAAAATCGAGCCTAATTTCAGTTAACTGTGAGAAGGAATGGGTGACGAATATGTGCGGTCTGTTGGGTTGTGGAGAAGCAGTTTTACCTGTCAGGTACTTAGGGATTTCTCTTGGTGCTAATCCTCGATTGGTGAAGACCTGGAAACCGATCATTGACAAGGTTGAAGACAAGATGAGTTTATGGAAAGCTAAGTCGCTCAACAAAGCGGGTAAGTTGGTCCTTATAAAATCTGTTCTCAATAGCCTGCCGGTTTACTACTTAAGCTTGTATAAGATGCCAAAGGGGGTTGCAGAAAGGATTATTGGGCTCCAAAGAAGGTTCCTGTGGAGTAAAGAAGATGGGAATAATGGGATTCCAATGGTGAAATGGGAGGTAGTTCAGGCTCCGAAAAAACTAGGAGGTTTGGGGGTGGGGGATGCTCTAATTAGGAATGCGGCACTACTGTTCAAATGGTGGTGGCGTTTTTCAAAGGAGGACTGCCCACTTTGGAAGAAGATTGTTTGCTCTTGTAATCAGTTGGACCCAACTGTAATGTTATCAAACCAACCTGTGAGATCAAGAGGGGGGCCGTGGAAAGATATTTGCCAGCTCAATATTAAGGACCAACAGGCAAGAGATATGATGATCAGGGGTCTGTCGATGGAGGTGGGAAATGGCAGAAACATTCGCTTTTGGGAGGATGCGTGGTTACAAGATGGCTCCTTGAAAGAATGTTTTCCAAGACTCTTCTCGGTTTCAAATCAACAAGGATCCGTAATAGGGGACTGTGGGTTCTGGGATGGGCTAGAGTGGGTATGGGACTTCCAATGGAGGAGGGAACTCTTCCAATGGGAGTTAGAGTTGCTAAATCAATTACATGTCCGGTTGAGGGTCGTGAGGTTATCGCTTGATAGAGAGGATTCAGTGAGTTGGAAATTTGATAAAAATGGAGTGTTTTCTACTAATTCTTTTGTGCAGGTGCTACATAATGAGACGCTCCCAGCAGACATCACAAGTTACAACTTCACAAGTTCCATATGGAGAGGCTTGGTTATACCAAGAGTTGAACTTTTTGCTTGGTTTGTGCTAGTAGGAAGGGTAAATACAAAGGAGAGGCTGAGCAGGCTTGGCATTATTAATCATCATGACAACATTTGTGTTTTGTGTAAAAAGAACATAGAATTTGTACATCATTTATTTTTTGCATGTGAGTTCACGTGGCAGGTATGGTGTGCATGGCTGACATTTTCTGATAGAGCTTGGGCCATCCCGGGAACTACTAAAGAGTTCTATGAGAGCTGGATTGAAGCAACAGGTGGGAAGTCAGAGCAAAGAAAATGGATGATAGGATTCTGTGCGGTTGTTTGGAACATCTGGTTGGAGCGGAATAGCAGAGTCTTCTAGCAGATAGAGACAAGTGTTGAAGGAGTTAAGATCATGTCCTTCTTGAGTTACAAAGATTGGTGTGGAGTTGATCCGTTTGGTTGTTGATGGCAATGCCGGAGATGACAACGGATACCAGCTTTTTAGTTATGTCTGTTTTTATTTTTGGTCATCTTAGCTCCTCTGCTCCACTTTACTGTGTTGAGCCTCTTTTCTTCAAAAAAAAAAAATATACAAAACAGTTCTTAATATTTATTTGGTTAGATAATACAATCCCTTTTCATTTAATCTATTAATCAAAATGACTGTTTTAAAATTTTTAAAATTTTAATCTATTTTGATATTTTAAATTTTTTAAAGACTAATTTATATTTTACTTTTTAAATTAAATTAAAAAAATATTATATTATTTAATAAAAATAAACATTGAAGATTGTTTTATATATTTTAAAATTTAGAGACTAAAATATCTAATTTTACAAATCTCAAAAATTAATTTGGATCATTATTCTAAAAATAGGAGATTTTATGGTGCAGATAAAACTTTTATTGAATTTACTAAAAGGAAATGTTAAAATAAGATGAGACCTGTCCTTTTAATCTCTGTGAGAACTGAGAAGGATCTCAAATAGGTTTTTTCTCACTTTTTATTTTTATTATTGAGATTTTTATGGTATTTTTAAATAATGTGGAGAGTTAGTGTGTTTTTTTTGTGTGAATAGTCAAAATTTGAGGATTAAATTTGTAGATTTTAAATTTTTTTTATGTCACAAATCTAAGAGTTAGATTTGTGATTTTTAATTTTTTAAAAAAATACAAATTTGAGAGTCAGATTTGCATGTTAGTATTGTTAAACTTAAAAATCGAACTCTTCAATTTGTTTAAAAGCGAAAAAAAATTTATCTTACCACAAATTGAAAATGTATTATAGAAATATAATTCTTCAATTTGTCAAATGTGACATCCGATTTGTTATTTAAATTAAAATAAAAAATGTTAAATCCATATAAAAAACATACCAATACACCATAATACTGAATTACACATTATTTTTTTTTTCATTTCTTAAAAAATTAGCCGTTTTTTCTTTGGTGTGGTGCTTGGAGATCTATAGATTAATATAAAATTAGGAGAAAATATGTGGGTCATATTGTAATTATTGAATATTAAAAAGAAGCCCTTCTGGCAAATGTAAATCAAACTAACTAATTGGGAGTGCTACTTTTTTATTTTTATTTTTTTGGGTTTTTGGTGTACAGAGAAAGAAGAAGGGGAAAGAGAAAAACACAAGACCCTAACGCAGGCCTTGCCGCAACTGCCGCAATACCGTACTTGGCGGAAACAACCACTCCACAACTTCACTTCATTCAGTTCAGCACCACCACGGGCACCCGTCTAAGCTATTCTCTTTTCTAGAAACTTCCTGAAACCTCACCTCTCAGTTTCTCCGCTGTTTCAAATCGAAAACACGCCGCAGCACCTCCTTCTCCGTATGAATCTCCGGCAATCGGAGGAAAGCATAAACTGAATCTGTCTCATGAACCATTAAGAGTGCTACGTTAATTGCACATTAAGGATTAGGGTACAGGGAAAGAGCCAAGGAGGCTAATTTGCAACGCATGATTTCACAGTTTCATTAGTCTTGCGGCGTCGAATAAGGTTTGGTTTTCCTTTCCTCTTTACCTCTGCTTCCCTCTGCATCGAATCATATGGTTCTGTGTTGTTAGAGTTGAAGCGTGCTACCTTGTGCGGTTGAAACCACCTATAACTGAGTTCATTTGTTGGTCTGATTTAACTTTAATTTGTAATTGATGCCTGAATTCTAGGGTTTGAGTCACTGAAGATGGAGAAACAAATAGTTTTTGGATCAGATCTATATGTAATTGATGCTTGTTCTGTTTGCTTTTCATAGTATCATTCTTTAGGTTTTGAATTTGTGCAGTTACTTGGGGGTTTTCTGTTAAGGGATTTTCGTGGATTAAGGGAACATGGGACAGCAAGTAACTCTCTTGTGTAGGTAGATTGCATAGCTCTTGCATTAGTCCAATTTTCCAATCAAATGAACCAAAGTTATAGTGGCTTCTTATAGGCTTATAGTTTTACAAAAGAGAAGATTTCTTTAGGGTTTAGTTTAGCTTTCTTTAGGGTGGAGTCACAGAGATTCTTGGAAGTTTAGTTATTATAAATTTCGGACTAGAGTGATGTGGACTGCACAAGGCAAAATTATTTGCCCAAACTATGAACTCTTCATTCGTGTAATTGTTAGAAATAACTGATGGCATCAAAATTCCATGTTTTTGGCATTAGTCTTTGTATTGGGTCGCTTTAATTTTCATCAATACTTAGGCTAGCCACCTTTAAATACATTATATATATATATATATATATATATATATATATATATATATATATATCACTTTGAAACCTGCTAGAGTTAACATTGTTGTTGATGAATGCTAATTTCATCAATAATTAGGCTGGCCACCTCTAAATACGTTACATTTATATATATATCACTTTGAAACCTGCTAGAGTTAACATTGTTGCTGATGAATGCTAGTTTTTAAAGCAGAAATGCTAGTTTTTTACTTTGTTATTTCTAAAATTTGAACAAAAAATTTATTAATTATAATATAAAATACTTGTCATGTTGACTAACCTCATTTATTATTATCATATATATTTAATTTATAAAAAATATTAATAGACATTTTATTAGTACTTTTAATTGCAGTAGTACGTTATAATACACTTTAGTTAGATAACTAATTTCTTGTCCTAGGTATAAAGTAGCTTTAAATTTTGTGGTTAATGTCTATCTTATATATGGACCAAAAATACACGAATGGGTTAGTCTTTTTTATTTTTTGTAAGACCATATCATTAGGTTATCCCCACTCATCACTGTTCTTCTCTCCTCCCTCCCCCCTCTCCCCTCCCCCTCCCCCCAAAAAAAAAACTTATATTCGCCGTTCTTCGAAACTCTTCTTCCTCTGGTTCTCAGTATATTCCTTTGTAATCTACTTCTTCTTCCTACTGCGCACCTTTCTTTGTTTTTTCCTTCTCTTTCCTTGATCACGTGGATGCCTGAGTTTCCCCCTATCCCTTCCCAATCTGAATTCAGTATCATTTTGTATATTCTTCTCAGTGATTTTCATTCCTCTTATGTTGTTTTCGTTTTCAGTGTTCTCATTTTGTCCTTGTGGGTGCCTGTGGAGGAGAATCGTCACCATCTTGATTGTTAATGGCATACCAAGCGATTCAGGGCCCAAGCTCGGGATCGAGTTCAAGTTCGGGGTTTCAGTTATTGAACTCTCCTTTCGGTGACACCACATACACCAAGGTTTTCGTCGGAGGGCTGGCATGGGAGACTCAAAGTGAAACCATGCGCCGCCACTTCGAGCAATTTGGTGAAATTCTTGAGGCGGTAGTCATCACTGACAAGAACACCGGGAGATCCAAAGGATATGGTTTTGTGAGTATCTCTTTATTCCACTGTAATTGCTAGCTACTACTTCAAAAAAAAATTGTTGGTTTTGCAAGTTTATACTATTAGAATGACTTGGTTTCTGCATGGAATTGGAGGGTATAGGTGACTTTCCGGGATCCCGAGGCTGCTAGGAGAGCGTGTGCTGATCCAACTCCAATCATTGATGGTAGAAGAGCTAATTGTAACTTGGCTTCACTCGGTCGACCACGCCCTCCGCTGCCTTATGGTATTCTATTACTAAATTCATTCTTCCACTGCCTCAATTAATTGACTACATTTACTGAGTACCTTGACTGATGTTTATGCTACGCTCCAATTGCGCATACTAAAATTTGAGTACATTGACTGATGTTTCATCGTTGCTTCTATCATCATTGGTCTTGTCGTTTTTACTACATTTAAAATATATATATTATTTTGGAGATGGTTGGAAACCCACATTTACATGCCCATGTTATCAAGATAAATTTGTGGGCGGTGATTTAAAGTGCTTGATTGCTTGTATTTTCTGTGGAGTTTGGGTTTTTATCTTTTATTTTTTTTAGAACATGTACTGTTATCTAAAGAACACGTACTTCATCCTAAATATGCAAGGTGAGCGTTTATCTGATTTACTGTGATTGTCTCAACTTTTCTTTTGGTCCACAATTTCTTATTTCTGCTAAGTGCTCATGCATGTCAATGTATGGTCAATTTAAAATTAGTTTGATCTCTCTGATTGGCCCATTTACCAATTCAGTCTACTTTCCTTAAACAATTTTGTTGACTTGTGCCCAAGCAATATTTCATTGTTATGAGTACTGTTGTAGCATAAACATAGTCTACTTCTTTCCACATGGGTTACTTTTATTTGGTGCTTGATTCCTTTGTCGTTTATAGGACGGATAAGACCAGCCTCCCCATATGTTGGAGGTTTGCAACCAGCGAGAGGAGCCTTTTTGGGAAGTTTCGGCTACCAGCAACCAGTTTCATACGGCTATCAACAGGGGTTGGTTTATCCACCTTATGGGTGAGTTGGATGTTATGCCCCATTGAGATAATTTGATTTAAAGATTTGTTTGTGTCTTTGTTGTCAATAGTTACTACTACTTTAGCTTCTTCTATATACTTGTCACATCTATGGATATATCTCCAATATTATTACTATTTGTTGTCAAGTGATATTGCTATTGAATGTTAAAACCCAAAACTCAACCTGGTTAAGGCATTTTTTCATATGGCGATCTTTATATACAATTACAACATGTGGCATCCTCGTAGTAGGGATTAATTAGGATAGGAGAATCGTATAGAATAAGGCATTAGTTGTTTATTGTTTAGTGGAAAACTTATGTCAACGGAACGTAATAAAAACTAATCATTTGCTACATTTATCTTTAAGTATGTGAGGTGTTCCTAACTACATTTGCATTGTGCATCAGGATGTATTACACCAGAATCATGCTATAGAGGTGATCTTTTCCATTATATGTGGTTGTTTTTTTATCCTTGCAGGTATACAACGTATGGACCTGAATACGTCTACCCACAGGTCATATTGATTTTTATTTTTATTTTTTCAATTTGGCTTAGGAAGAATTTAGTTTTATTGATCTTCTGCTGACTATTTCTACCTCTGTCATCTTGTTTAATAGAGTATGTACAATCCATATATGGGTCAGCAGTACCTTCAGATATATGGAGTGCCTGGTGCAGTAAACACAACCATTTATCCCTCCTATGGACAAGTGGGTCAGGCTATGCCTAGTGGACATGGGTATACAGCAATGCAAGGCTATACAATACAAGGCCATCAGATCGTGCCATATGGTGGATCTAATGTTAATGCGATGTCAACTTCACCTATGCCTGCCATTCAAACACCATATCCTAGTGGTACACACTGCTTTTTTTTTATTGACTTGTAAACACTCTTGTACTTTTCACTTGTGATTGTAAGAGTTCTGCAACATAGTTGATTTGGAGGTTGTTTTGTAGGCTTTTTTGAGACATGAAAGCTGATATACATAGGAACTAATATTCACAGTAAAACCTATAATAAGCAGTGATATTCCAGAAATGCATAGACTTCCCAGTTGCTAGTATATCTTTCTGCAAAGCGGTTAATTAACGAAATGAAAATATTGCCTATGTAAGCATTTTAGTTACTAATTAACATTTGATAGAATGTGGAGATAATTGATAATATAGAGCTAGATTGAAGTTTAGATGGATACCGAGTATTAAATTTGTATTTGATCAGCACTTAGTATAGGCAAGTTTTTTATTACTGTATCCAATGTAGAATGATGCTGTCAGATGTGCATGTAGTCATGCTGCATTTCACTATCACTACTGATAAAATCTTCTTGAAGTTCACTGTTGATGTATGTGATTACTGATTTTGCAATTGTGTTGACCATTTCAGGAATCGCTGCACCAGTTCCAGGCCAACCACAATTTATTGTTCCTGCTCCTTCTCCACAGTTTATGCAAGGCAGTGGTCCTGACCAAACCGCTGGGTGAGGGGGCAAATAAGGTGGGCCCTTCACTTGTATTTCTACTGGTACTGTATATCTCTATGTTATGTCCAGCATGAATTATGCTTTGAAAGTACTATGTTGCAGGTACCATTAGTGTGCAGCAGGACTAGAGCAGTGGAACTGCTACTTGAGTGGCGGACTTCCAATCTAGCCTTGCAAGTTATTATTTTGCATTCTAGAGGTACTTTTGCTTTGCTTTGCTTCTAGATTGAGGTTGAAATGGGTTGATTCCCATATGAACAGCTCATGATCGACAACTATTTTTCCCCTTTCACTGTTCTCACAATGCATGGCATGATTGTCTATTTTTTGGGTCAAGTATAGCTTTTATGTTTTGCTGGATGATGTGTGAATTTACCATTTAATTTGTTAGTTTGAAAGTGAAATTGTTTGGCATTGAAACCAATGTGTTTTATGATGTGCAGGTCATATATAGTCATGCTCACCAGGTTGTGTATAAGTTGGCTCCAGATGGCAAAGGAAACTGGAATCTGCGGGCTGCTTCTTTTCCATTTGGATGTTTACACTAGTGTATTTATACCTGATACTGCAATTACTCAGAAAGAGTTATGGTAGTATTGGATCAATGGGTGCTGGAATCGGTTTTCTGGTAGCCATGTAGGAATAAACCTTATGTAAAAAAGAAAATCATGTCTGAATCAAAATATGATTCTTTGTAGTCATGTCCAGCATTGAGTTTGTAGATAGTTGTCAATGTTGGGTGAATTTGTGTGACGATGGATGGGCCATCACATTGAATGTGATTTTTGTGCATATTAGTTCTCATAGGTTCTTCAACAATTCTAGAAACACGGGTGTAATTTAATGATTTTAAGAAACCTGCTATTTATGCAGGGTAGAACCATCAAGTATATTCCATTTTAGAGAAGATTGCATTGTTACCTCTGTTTTTCACATTGGGCACCTAGTTCTTGTTCTTATTTCTTTTCATCCTTTGTCAAGCTGTTATTATAGATGTCCTCACATGTAATAACCTCTATATTGTTCTCATTATTTATTCAAATTTTTCATACAAGGTGAATTGCATTGTAATATATATTTTTGACAAGAAGGATTAGTAAGATTAGAAGGAAAAACAAAAGAAAAGATTTTCTATATTGATAATAAACTATTTTACATTATAGTAAACGTAAATATAAAAATCACATAGAAAAAATTAAGTCCTAACAATGATGAAAATATGTCAAATATTTGCTTATAACAAAGTCTCAAGTCCCACGAGTGAAGTTATAAATTTGAATTACATATTATTAATGGAGTTATGGCCGTATGTTACATGTTTTATTATCTTGTATTTTGCCAGATAAAAAATCTCATCAAATCACTTGTTAAGTTTTTTTTTTTTTTCAATATATTGAACTATTGATTTTTAAATAAAAAAATTGAATAACATATCATAAAATCTATGATGCACGGACACGGGACACGACACGACACGGGAACACGCATATATATAAAATATAAAGTATTTTTTAGATAAACCGAATGATATTTTAATATTTGATTGATATTAAAATATAAATTAATTTTTTAAATTATTTTTAATGTCTTATTTTAATTATATCAAGTATTTAAAATATTTTTTATTTTAATAAATAATAATATATACTATATCTAAATTTATTTTAAGAATATATATTAAGAATAAGACCGGACACGCTGACACGTGATGGTATTTAGATGTGTCCAAGTGTGTCTGGAGAAAAAAATTTTATTTTTTATTGAGACACGGTTTGGACACAGCAGACACACGTGTCGGACGAGTATCGGTAAGTGTCGTGTCCGAAATGTGTCCGACACGCAGACACGGTGTCCGTGCTGGCGTGCTTCATAGCATAAAATTGTTTATTAAAAAAATTGAACTTAATAAGCAAAGAACGTGAATAGTTATTATTTCAGGATATTTAAGTTCAGTTTGGGTAAATAGTTTAATTAAACTCTTTTTAAAAAAATAGTTTAAACAATAAATGTTTATATTAAAAGTAGTTTATAAATAAGTGATTTTATATTTGGTTTTTTAGTTTTAAAAATACTTATTTTAAAAAAATGTGATTAAAAAAATTTTATTATGAAAAAAGTCTTTTTTTTTAATTTTTCATAAGCACTTAAATAATTTTTTAAAAAACTACAATTTAATTTTAAAAATTGTATCAGATATTAACACTACGTCTTTTCATAAATTAAAAATTTAAAAAAAGTTACTTATGAACCTATTCAAATAGATTCTTAGTATTGGGAATGAATCCTCTCAATTATTAAAAAAAATTGACAATATAAAGTGTGATCTCTAACCTTTCATTGTTCTCTTTCATATTTATTCTTAATCCCACTTATAAAATTAATGGTGAGAGATTACATTTTACTCCCTCAATTGTTAAAAAAAATGGAAAGGATCAATTCCCCTTAGTATTTACTCAAACTCCCGAAAAAGATTGGAGCTGATGATAGGGTGGTCTAAAACTCGTTAGATACTCATGAGATGGTAGTTGGAACATCTGTAAAGCTTGGTCTAAAACTCTTGAAAATACTCATGAGATGGCAGTAGGAATATTTGGAAAGCACTCTGGTACCAAAATCAGCAGGAATCTTAGTAGTGTGATCAATTTAGAATGAAACATTGCCTAAAATAGGTATTTATAGAAGAATACAACCCATAGAGGTGCTCCCAATTTCGTTTATTTTTGTGATCAATCTTAGTGGTGTAGCTGTTTTAGCTGTGAAGGTGTATTTAATTTTTTTTAACAAGGGAGGGCCGGAGACCCAAACCCCACCAATTCAAACATATCCCTCTCTCCCAACTCTCTCTCTATTCTAAGGCTGTGTTTATTTTGATGAATAAAACAGTACATGATACGGAGATAAAAATAATAGAACAAAAATATTAAAAATTATTTTTGTGTATTATATTTAAATATAATGTACAAGACATTAATATAAGGTCTACTATTATATTTGGATACATATAAATAAGATTATGCTATGAAGTTATGGAAAAGGGTGATAAAACGGAGATTGAAAAAAGAGACACAAGTAACAGATAACCAATTTGAATTTATGCCAGATCTACTACTGAAGTGATATACTTATTAAGAAGGATGATGGAGAGGTATCGTAGTAATAAAAGGGATCTACATATGATGTTTATTGATTTGGAAAAAGCGTATGATAAGATGCCAAGAGAGATCTTATGGAAGGTTTTAGAAGAGAAGAGAGTAAGGATCGTATATATTTGTGCAATTAAAGACATGTATGATGGGTCACAACTAGTGTGAAGGCTCAAGGTGGTGTGACAGAGAAATTTTCTATTGGTATAGGATTACACTAGGGATCATCCTTAAGTCTATACATTTTTACATTAGTCTTGGAAGTACTCATAAAGCACATTCAAGAGCCTGCGCCATGGTGCATGCTTTTTGCCTATGATATCTTTCTTATGGGAGAGTCAAGGGAAGACTTAAATAAGAAGTTGGACTTATGGAGAGAAGCTCTAGAAGTGTATGGTCTACACATAAGCCGTAGCAAGACGGAATATATGGAATGTAAGTTCAGTTTGAGAAGGGAAAACCCTAATATAGAGGTGAAAATTGGAGAAAACATCCTACGAAAGGTTAAAAGTTTTAAGTATCTTGGTGCATCATACAGGATAATGGAGAGATTGAACAGGACGTAAATCATAGGATCCAAGCAGGTTGGTTAAAATGGCGGAGTGCATCTAATTTTATATACGACAAAAAAGTGTCTTTAAAACTTAAAAGGTAAATTCTATCGCACCGCTATAAGACCGGCTATGCTTTATGGTACGGAGTGTTGGGCGGCCAAAGGGGAGCACGAACATAAATTAAGTGTAGCAGAGATGAAGATGTTGAGATGGATGAATGGTCATGCGCGATTGGATAAAATAAGAAATGAACATATAAGGGAGAGAGTGGGAGTAGCACCCATTGTGAAAAAGATGGTTGAATCGCGTCTCAGGTGGTGTAGACATGTGAGAAGAAGACCGATAGAACATCCAGTCAGGAGGGTGGATGAGATGGAAGATGGACAAAGAGCGAAATGCAGAGGAAGACTTAAGAAGACCATCCATGAGGTGGTCAAATGATACTACATGTAAACAGTCTCTCTTCAGACATGATACATGATAGAACACAATGACATCGTTTGATTCGTGTAGCCCACCCCATCTAGTAAGACAAGGCTTTGTTGTTGTTGTATATAAATAAGATTAAAATATTATACAAAATAATTAAAATAGACATATTTCTTATACACCTCTTCTCCCTGTCTAATCCTTTTCCAGTTGTTGAAGGACGGTAAAGGAATGATACCTACTAAACTTTACTTTTGCCAATTCAATCTTTTTTATTCAACTTAATATTCAAATCTTTTTTAATATAATTCATTTTCATATCTTTTTAAATTTTTTATTTTTTGTTTTTAATTTTTTATTATATAAATTGAAAAACTTAATAGATAATGAATTTAATCTTTTTACTATGATGAAAAGAAGAACACAATAAAAAAAAATAACACAAAAATAAAGAAAGAACAGATAAAAAAGAATAAATTTCTATACTCTCTGAATACCTCTTCTAAAAACCTCTCTAAGACCAACGATTAAGATTTTTAAAAAAATAGATAATTATTTATAGATAAAAAAAAAAATTATTAAAAATTCGTATCCACTTTCCTAAATCTTATGTCTATCATTATTTTTGTTTAAAAATCGATACAAAAATTAAAAAAAAAAATATCTTAAGAGATACTGTATTTATTATTTATATCTCTTTATCCAAACACTTTTTAAATATAAATTCCTGTCTATATTCTATGTCCTATCCACATTAATAGCCTTATTCTGAATCTGGCACGGGCATAGCAACATACATTGGCAGGCAACTATGTGGTGAGCTAGATGGTTGCCTTCACGGGAAAATTCAGAAGCCATTGTGAAATTCCATGTTGAATACATTGTGACTTGGGGCCTATATTTGGCCTTTCTCTGTTCTGGGCTTATTTATTTAAATAAATAAACGAAAATTATTAATTCCCAAGGCAGGGAATGAAACGAAGATGAAAATGCGCATCGCCACCTGCACCGCATGCGAATTGAATTTACCCATTACCTCAGGGATGACGTCTGCGAAATAGAGGCTGATATGGCAGAAGAGTAGGCGACGTATGGAAAACGAAGCTTGACTTTCCAACCCAGGGAGGGCGAGCGCAAAATGGCCACTTCATGTTCGACGCCTGCGAATTGGACCACTTCACTGCGGCAGAAACAAATTGGGCCAATACAGCAGCGGCGGAAACGAATTGGAGTACTTCGGTTCTGGCACCCACGAAATGGATGCAGCAGTCAAGGATTAGAAGTTTATGGGTTTGCTTGAATATAAAAGAGGAGAAGGGGAGGGGACAATACGTAGATGCATGCAGTAGGAGAGAAAGAGTGTTAATGAAATTGTGTTGTGGAATAAATATTGTGGTGTGGTAAAAAAAATTATTAAAATGAGCCAGGAGAATTAATGTCGAAGATAATTTGAATCAGTTAGGTTGAATTTTATGTTTTTTCACATTTATTTCGTAAGATTAGTTTCTGTATGCATTAGAAAAAGATGTTATTGAGCAAAGATGTATAAATTTTTTAGTTTATGTGATTATTTTTTGTCAATTATGTTATTAGTAGTGTTGTTAGAACTAATTTTATTATTATTTAGTCTTGCTTAGATTATTTTGAAATTTTTGTTCATCTTTTTTTATTTCAGCCAATATGTGTTTTTAGTTCGCATGGCATACTTGTTGATGTTTTCACATCAGAACCGTTGGATCCAAACATGGAGATTAGACGACAAAGGTTTGAACCTTATCTAAGACGAACAAAATTCTATTATGCTTCGTTAATAGAGCGTTTTGAGTATAACAATCCATTGATAAGCGTCCTTATCGAAAGATGGCGTCTCGAAACACACATATTTTGCATACTATAGAGTGAGTGTAGAGTTATTCTAGAGGACATCGCAATGCAATTAGGGTTATCCATTGATGGCGAGTCTGTGAGCGTATTCTGAGATCATTGAGCAAGTTCTACAAGAGGAATATATGGCAACATTGTGAAAAAATTTTTGGTGATGATCCAATTGGGCATGTTGAGACAACGAAATTTAACATAAAAATGAAGTGGCTCAGAACTCGACTTCAACAGATGTGTTGCTTGACTCTCTAGATAACTCTCTTATGCAGTATACACGTTGTTACATTATGTATTTGTTGGGGGTGTCCTATCACCGGATAAGGCTAACAACACGGTCCACGTTTGTTACATTATGTATTTGTTGGGGGTGTCGAGTCTTGAGCTTCTTTAATTTTATGTTAAATTTCGTTATCTCGACATGCACTTGAATATCACCAAAAAGTTCTTCACACCATTGTCATATATTGTTCGGATGGAACTTGCTCCATGACTTACCGCTTGCAGACTCGCCATCAATAGATAATCCTAATTACATTGTGACGTCCTCTAGAGTAATGATACATTCACTCCATGGTAAGTAAAATGTGTGTGTTTCGGAACGCCATCTTTCGACAAGAACACTTATCAATAGATTGTCATACTCGAAAAGCTTTATTAACAAAGCATAATAGAATCCTATTCGTCTTAGATAAAGTTCAAACCTCTTCGACCTAATTTCCATGCTTGGTTCCAACAGATCTAATGTGAAACATCAACCAATGTATAGTACAGACTAAGAACACATATTGGCTGAAATGAAAAAAATACAAAAAAAAAAATTAATCTAAGTAAGATTAAATAACAATAAAATTAGTTCTGACAACACTACTAATAACATAATTGACAAAAAATAATCACATAAACTAAAAAACTTATACATTTTTGTTCAATAACAATTTTTTTAATATATACAGAAACTAACCTTCTGAAGTAAATGTGCAGAAATATAAAATTCATCCAACCGAAAACCTTAATTCTTAATTCTACTATCGATCGTTTTAATAATTTTTTTTACCATGGCATAATTTTTTTTCCACAACACAATTTCATTAGGAAAAGTATAGGATATCAATATACTATTTGTCAACTTATTGTCAACAATAATTAATTATTATATTTCAAATACATGTATAAAGAGACACATCCAAAAAATACATTTTTAAAGATATTTTTATTGGACACACTGTAAAAAAGATATTTTTTGAAGACATATCCACAAAGACACTTCTATTAAATAGAATTATAAATAAAAGTTGGCATAACTGATGGTAACGTTGGTAACGTAGTGGGACTACGTTGGTAACGTAGTGAGACTGATTTCATTAACACTCTTTCTCTCCTACTGCATCTGCGTATTGGTCCCTCCCCCTTCTCCCCTTTTATATTCAAGCAAACCCATACACCTTTAACCCATGGCCACCCGCATCGATCAGTGCATGCTCGTACGGTTGCAGCCCTGAGTGCTGCATCGCCATTTCGTGGGTGCCAGAACCGTAGTATTCCAATTCGCTCCCGCAGCCATTGTGTTGGCCCATTTCGTTTCTGCCGTAGGTGAAGTGGTCCAATTCGTAGACGCCTAATAAGAGGTGGCCATTTTGCGCTCGCCTTCCCTGGATTGGGAAGTCAGGCCTCCATTACGTAGGCGCCATCCTGGAGTGATGGGTAAATCCAATTCGCATGCGGTGCAGGTGAGGTGGCCATGCACATTTTCATCTTGTTCAATGATTTTCGTTTATTTATTTAAATAAAAAAAAAAGCCTTTGTTCTGGCTCCCTCAAAAGATGTAAGTAGCAGACGGCCTGCTATTATTTGATCAGTTATATATTTTATTTAAAAAATATTATTTGTATATTAAAATTAGTCACTAAAATCAGTTAATAATATATTTATATATAAATATATATATGTAATTTAATTTATTTTTAATGTATATTTATATTCCAACATGTATATTTGTATTCCAACATATATTTTATATTTATGACTGATTTTAATATACACATAACATAATCGATCTTATTATATGACGAAATTACTTATCAAAAAACTTAAGATGCAAGTGCATAAATAATTATATATTTAAAATAATTAATTACACTAATAAATTGTCTAGAATCGAAGATAATACTCTGCAGAACTTTATCCTTTGTGATTTATGTGGCTAGATAATTAATTAATTGATTAAAATTCTCATTGAGAATAACAAAATTATAAATAAATATAATATTTTTTCTTTTGGATAGTGTGCCTCAAAATCAATTCTTTTATAAGAATAACCATAACTATATATATAGGATCTTGATATACATTGTTGTGTGTGATGTTTGTTCCATTATATGAGTTGCAATCTAGTCTATGAATAAAATCCTAAATAGTACTTGCTACTATATAATACGACTAAAAGCTCCTTTTTTTTTGTGGGAAAGAATATTAAGGTGTTTGAAGCTGCCAAAAAAATTTAGAAAATATGAAAAAAAAAAGTAGAGGTTTGTGATAAATATTTTCAAAATTTTCCCAGATTATGTATGTTAAAAATTCTATTGAGACTACTATCTACGTTAAGTATGTGGTTAGGTTATTAAGTAAACATGAGTGGAGTGGCGATGGAAGGGACATAGCTACGCTGGAGCTCCATTAGTAGAGGACAAAGTGGTTAAAAAGTCATAAAAATAGCGATCACAGCCACACAAATGGTATATTTGGCTCTGGAGCTTTAAACTCCTGATTTTGGTATACCCAGCAAAGTCAAAGCCATGAAAATAAACATGTTATCAACATTTGACCAGCAATTGGTGCCAGACATGTTAACACTAGAAGTTAAGTAGATTGAACTCTGCTGCTATGGCAAGAGGCTTGAAATGAAAAGGAACTTAGGCTCCATACTTTGGAGCTTTCCAAAGCTTAAAGGCTATCTCATGCAAGAACCTGTCTGCTGGTATTGTAAGATTCCCACAATGCTGCATGACAAGAAGAGAACAAGATAAGTTTGAACGAAACGCCAATATATTAATAGAAAATCACTCCCTTTTCTCTTTTTACCAAAAGGAAAATCAGTTTTTCACATATCTGGATAAATCGTTTAAAATAATCGAGATTCTAAAAATAACTGTGTTCAGGTGTATAAAAACACTTATTAGACTAATCAATAACTAACTTGTGAATAAAACCATAAGTAAAAATTTAAAAGCGAACCTCCTTGAAATCTTCGAAAGAAAACTTCTGTGTCTCATCCTTGCGAGTCACAGCATGTTGCCACTGAGCAATCAACATGGGACAATGGTGCCTGTATCATTTCATGAGGGTATAAATAAAGAAATTCCAAAGAGGAAGCAAGACTGAGAACTTAAGTTATCCTTGTGCTTAATTACCTTACATCCTTTCGAGGGCTTCCTCCTTTCATAGCATAACTTTGCAAAGGAAAGAGTTCTGAAAGATAAGAGTTCTTCTCATCTGCCCTCTTTGACACCGAATACTTGGAGTCATCACCCTCCAAGACATTCCCATAGCTCATGACAACAGACAAGTGTAGCCTAGAACCAACGTCGGATCCTGGTTGCGCTTGGCTCATTATCTCCCCAACCAAGCCATTGACATACTCCATTTCAGTATCAATCTCCTTTTGGTCATTACTATCAACCTTCTCACCAGCTCCAACGTGAAGGAAAATAAGATCAAAGTAGTTGTCGTCCACCACCTTTCCTTCTTGAAAGCCAAGCAACTTGAGCAGCTCAAGGACCACAATGTCTTGTAACTCGTTAGTCTTCAGTAACTCATCTAACTCAAGAACACTGAAGCCAAGTTTAGCACTAAAAGATTTCAAGCCTGAATTGTTTGTCAATATAGCAGCTTTCATTCCCATAAACCTGTATAAGGAAGTGCTTTGGCGTTAAAATCTCCTTTAAACAAGTAAACAGAACAATGTTATAAAAATAAAAGAGAGTCGAAAATGTATTAAAGAAAATACCTATCAGGTAAGGTTTGTTTTGGTGCATTATCTTGGTTACCACTCTGACAAGGATCAAAACCATTTATGATATGTTATTCACAGTTTTCTGAAGCTGTGTGTGTTCAAACATAAAAAAAATTCTTAGTAAATGAGTCTCACCGTATTTAAACAAGCATCACATGCATCCAGCAATACAGCAAACTCTCTAACTATCCTCTCTTCCTCGCTTTCTGAAAACTATATATTCAAGTGAATGTTGATGTCACAGGAAAAGAAAAAGTTCGGTGATTGATTTTTCATTCAAACCAGGTGATTGCTATGGTGCCTAAAAGGTGATGTCTAGTTTGCAAAAAAGGTTTAAAAATATTTAATTTAAAAAATATAAAAATAAATAATTTTTAAACATTTAAAATTTACTATAAAAAATAAATTTGGTAAAATTTAGACACCATAGAATTCACCTTGAAACTAATATTCTGTCACAGGACTACACTAATTCAATAAAAAAAAATCCTGATACTGATTTTTGAAAAGTCTTATTCAGAAACAGATTATAGAAACTTAGAAAGAGCAATTCCACACAGTCAGCAAAATACTATCAGAATTACTCACAATAAAGTAATCTAATCCACTATTCTGTCTATCCATTCAAGAGTAAAGCAACATGCAACACAATTCTAACAACCATATCCTCATAAAATTTCTTGCACTAAACATTTTTCCAATTTTGTACCACTTATGGGATGTTACAATGGAAGTGTACAGATTATAGAAACTAAACTAAAAGCAGATCACTTTTCTATCATCACATATGGTGTCTTTGACATTATCACAAACAGTTGGTGGAATAAGACTTAAGATGCAACAAAATCCAAACTTTTTAACATAATAGTGTTATTAACCAAATGGGTTTGTGTTGAAGAGGAAAATGAACCTGAGAGAGGGGAATTGGGGAGGCTCAAGAAACCGCAGAAAGCATTGGAAGCGAGAGAATGAAGGTTGATGTGTGATGATGGGTCGATGAAACGGGCCAACCCGTCTCCGAATACGATCAGCGATCGGCTTGGCTTGTCTGCCATTTCTTGGGGGAAGCTTTGGTTGTGTTTGGATCGGTGGTTCAGAACTTAGGAATCTGATGCAGGAGAAGAAAATTAAAAGGCTGCAAAGAGTGTAAATGGCGAATATTGCCACCATCTAACTATATTCTCAATTTAAACCTTTTTATATTACAATGTTAAATAACTCAATTGATTTTACATGATGTATACTAAATCTTAAGATTTTATGATTTAAATTTTATTATAATTTTATATTTTAGATAATTAATTTATTTTTAAGTTTACATAAAATCTTGATTTTGTTTACCTTAACCAGCATAGTCTTTAAGAAGATTTTTTATTTTTATAAATTATTTGTTTACAAAAAAGTTTAATTTTAATGTCCTGTCAGTATAATTATTTTTTATATTAATCGTGTGAATAATCATTTAAAAGAATAGATATAATTATACAAATATACAGTAAATCAAAATTAGTCTCTAGAAAAAATATTGTCAGCATAGTATCTAGTGTTTAGTGTTTATGTTGCGACAATAATCTTTTAATTTTGTAAACGACCAATATCCCATTTCTATTGGGTCAGGATAAAAACGAGACAATTTATATTCACTATGACTAAATTCAAGATCCGCTCACATAAATTAAATTTGGTTCACAGTTCGAAACATTAATCACTAGAGTTAAGCCCCATTTTGGTCCCTAAAATTGACGAGTTGCACTGATTTAGTCCTCCAGATCCCGATTGCACTAAATTAGTCCCCCAGATTCGAAAAATGCACCACGTTATTCCTTAGCCTATTTTCCGTCACCGGAGGACTAACGCCGTTAGTGACGTGGCCAAATATTGCCACGCTGGACACGAGGAAACGTCGTCGTTTCTAAATTGGCGCTAAAAAACCCTTTTGAGCGACGTCGTTTCTATGCGATGGAAAACAAAACGTTGGCCTCTCCCTCTTTTGTCTCCACTCTTTGTCTTCAACTCCTCCATGAGTGACGCAGAGGAAAAACGTCTCTCTTCCGTTACTCACTCAAAATAGGAACGAGTAACTGCAATAGGATTCCCGGAGACTGCTGGATCACGAGTGAACACTATACAAGGAGCTTTTGTTTCGTCACCGAAGTTAGTGAAGATTTTAAAATTTTATTTTTTCAAATTTTAGGGAATGCGTTGATGGTTGTTGATCATAGTTTATTGCTTTATATATTGTTTTTTCCTAAGGTTTGTAGTGAAATTTGGGCTAGGATTTTATTTTGATGTTGTCTGCAACTGTTTTTTTGGGGTTTGTCTTCATGCTCTGTTCCGATGGTGGATAAATGTGTGTTATTTTGATATATGTTTCTGTCATGTATGAATGTAGTTGATGAAAACTATCTTAAAGGGGGCATTGTGTGGAACTGGTGCTGAAAAGATATTTTTTTGAATCATGCAGATGGATGTGTACTTAGATATTATATTCCACCATGTGGAAAAATTTCAGAAAGATGAAAACGGGATGACTATATATTCTCCTGATAAGAAGGCATGCGTTGGTGACATTGATGTAGATACTTTAGATGTTTTTTGGATTAGAAATTATTATAAAGAACTAGGATATGATAGGATAGGAGAATGTTGGTGGCATGTGCCCGGGAGGAGTTTAGACATTGGGTTAAGAGCTCTGAATTGTGATGATGAGTTGAGAGAGATGTGTTTCATGGGTGAAAAGAATGATGGGCTGGTTGATGTTTACTTTGAGCATGCAGTTTCAACACCAGAAATTCTTGAGGGAAATGAGATTGTGGAGTATATTGAGAGTGACCATGATGATTTGAGAGAGGTTAGTGATGAAGCTGACAATGAACCCCTACAAGACAAGACCCCAAACCAAGCTAATATACCCACTGCCCCTGCTGATGAGACTCCATTCACCAACAACAATGAACCAATGCATAATACCTCACCACCCAAGACCACAGAACCAACAGATCCTGTTGCTAATAACCCAACACCCCAAAACAATAATCCTACTACCACATCCAACTCTAATCCTAGCCAAGCTACTACTGCAAACCCTGTTACCAATACTCCTCCAGTTTCTCCAAAAACTAAACCCAATTCAAATGCCAACCCAAATCCGAAATCCAATATTACATCATCACATAAGGCCACTGCCAACCCGAAGAATGCCTCTAAGTCCAACCCCAAGCCCAACCTGAATTCTGTGTCCAAGTCCAAACTAAATCCAAAGCCTAAAATCACAACTAAAGCCTATTGCACAAGGTCTGCTTCACAAGTGAGGAAGGGGCAGCAACATGACAATAAAAAATAAGTGCTAAGGTTGTCTTTTTCTGAAGATGAACACACCACAGAGGACAGTTCATATGATCCTGGGAGAGATGATAGCTCAAGTGATGATGATGTTGTTGAAAAAAAATGTGAGACCAAGAAAATAGAGCCTGGGTTGAAGCATGCACCTACTGAGGGACTAGCAAAGTCAAAGAGAAAGTTTCTTAACGATGATGATGTATTGGTGGTGGATGATGAGGAGTGTGAGGTGGACTTAAGTTTCTTAGAAGTCCCTGTGATAGGAGATGAAAACCTGGACAACGATTTGGATCCTGGAGCAGAGTCTGATGGTGCCAACTCTTGGCACTCGGAGGAAATGAAGACTCCTCCTCCTTCGGAAGATGAATTTTTTGAAGAAGAGCCAAATGATGTATTCCCGGTATTTAGAGATGGTATTCGGTTCGGTGATTTAAAACTTGAGGTGGGGATGAAGTTTAATACAAAGTCTGAGTTCAGAGAGGCAGTGAGAGAGTTTACAATTCAAGAAGGTAGGCGGATTCAGTTTATTAAGAACGATGCTGTGAGATGCAGGGCTGTCTGTAAGAATGAGGAGTGCAAGTGGGTGGTATATGCCTCACGAGACCATGAGGAGACATGTTAGCAGATAAAAACCTTCAATGACGACCACACATGTACTAGAGAAGCCACCAACCGAGCTGCAAATAGAAACTGGTTGACTAGCAAGTTAGTGAAGAAGGTTAGAAAATATCCTAACTTCAGGCAATGTGAGGCAGCTGTCTACTTCAAGTCCAAGTGTGATCTGGTACTAAATAGAAATTCAATTTCTAGAGCCTTAGCAGACGCTAGAGCTGTGGTATATGGAGATGAGAAGGCCCAGTATGCAATGGTCAGGGACTATAGAGAAACCCTCTTGAAGTGTAATCCGGGTTCAACAATTAGAATAGGAACCATTCCCCAACCAGATGGAGAGGTAATCTTTCAGAGAATGTATGTATGTCTTAGTGGGTGCAAGAATGGTTTTAAGGCAGGGTGTAAGCGACTGATTCGTGGACAAAGTCAGCATTTAGTCATGCTCCCAAACTTGATAATATCTGCAATAACGCTTGCAAGGTCTTTAATGCAAGAATTAAGGAAGTAAGGGCCAAGCCAATCATCACGCTACTTGAGGAGGTCAGAATGTTTGTCATGAGGTCAATCGCTAAAAACAAAGTTAAGTTAGCCAACCATATGAAAAATCTACCACCAGTGGTTCAAAGTAGGTTGGACAAGATCAGGAAGGAGTCTAAGAGTTGGATGCCAATCTGGACTGGGGATGATGAGTATGAAAAGTTTGAAGTGCATGGTCATCCAACTAACATGGTAGTGGATTTGGGCAAGCGACTCTACACATGTCAATTTTGGATGCTAACAGGTAATTAAATACTTTATTAAATAAGAGACCTGTGTTAAATACTTTAATAACACATTACTTTGTTAATTACTTCAGGAATGCCCTGTGTGCATGCGTGTGCAGCACTCACAAAGGTGAATAAGAGACCTGAAGATTTCTGTCATAAGTGGCTCACCATAGACGCATATAGAGACACTTATGCACATTATGTAAATTCATTGCCTGGACAATCTCTTTGGGAGAAATTTGAGCAGAATAGACCACAAGCTCCAAAGAAAAAGAATAAGCCCGGACCACTAACAAAGAAAAGGAGAAAGGATGCAGATGAGGGTAATGGAGGAAGCAAGAAATCTAACGTGACTGGGACTCTAAAGAGACAACTAAAACCATTTACTTGCAAATACTGTCTACAAAAGGGACACACAAAGAGGGGTTGTCCAAAAAAGAGAGCACTGAACAAAAAAATGCTGTTCAAGCACCTACTCAAGCTCCTCCAGATGCACCTGCTCAGGCTCATCCACAAGCACCTTCTCAAGCTGCTCCAGAAGCCCATGCTCAGGCACCTGCACCAGTTGATGCCTAGGTGGTTGAGATTGACCTCTCCCAGCCAAACTACTTCGATGCACAACACTCCCAACATAGTCAAGAGGTACTTGCATTTAGTTTCACAACTCATACTAAAAATTGTTGTTCACATTCAACTGAATTTATGTCCTACTGAAACAGGATCCACCTGCGAGGCCATCCAAGTTACAGACCAGAAGGAGGTCCTCTACACCACCATCAGGATCGATCACTATGGATCCACTACAAGGAGCAAGCTCAGCCACATCTTTCAGACTGGCCAACTTCCTTAAATTTGTCCCAACACCTGGCTTCAAGCCACCAAGGAAGAAGAAATGAAGATGTACCTGATCTGTGCAGCCTATTTTGGATGAAACTTTGAATTTTTTTGTGAATCATACTTTTTGTTTTGTGGGCTGAATTTATGGCAGTAGACTTTTAGTATATTTAAATACAATATGACAATGATGACACTCTGTGTCCTTTAGCTAAGGTGTATTTTGGAATTAGAACTACTCTTTACTTGTCTGGAGAGTTGTCATTAATATGGCAGGATTATTGTTACTTTTGTTAAAACTTATTGATATGGTTATTATTATTATGACAATTTCTTCTAGTTTCAATTATGCTACTTCAGATGCATTTTTTGCAATTTTTTTTTTGAATAATTTCATTGAATGACAGAAACAACTAGGAAATTTGAGAAGGAGAATTTTTCTTTCTTCTAATACACTTCCACCCTGAACACAGTAATACAAACTCATCTTCAAGCTTACAAAAACTATAAATAAAGCCAAAACTAAAATGTACATTTTTTGGGTTCTAACTTCAGCCTCTATCTTCCCAATTCTCCAAGCCAAATCCACCCTAACTTGGTCACCATCCACAGTAGAAATTACCCTTCCTCTGAGGTCTTCTTCTCCAATGTCAGCCCAGACAAACAAACCACACCACCTCTTACCATTAATATTGTAGTTAGGGCACCCAAAGAATGGCTTGTTAGGGTTAGCCTCTGTTGTGGACCACCGAAGAACAGGGCGGCACCCACACCCACACCACTATGGAACACCCGATGCTCTACTTCGACTGGAACTCCTTGTGTTGGACCGCATGGAACTTTGGCTCCCATTTGCATTTATGATGGTAAACTCGGAAGGGAGCAGGAGACGAAGAACCAGAGAGAAACGGGAAGAAGAAGAAGATGATGAGGTCACAGGATGAACTTAGGTTTTAAAAGGGGGATAAGGACTAAATTGGAGCAAATCAAACTTTACGCCACGTCATATAACCATTAGTGTGTCCAGCGTGGCAATATTTGGCCACATCACTAACGGCGTTAGTTCTCCGGTGACGAAAAATAGGCTAAAGACTAACGTGGTGCATTTTTTCGAATCTGGAGGACTAATTATTTAGAGGACTAAATCAGTGTAATTCGTCAATCTCAGGGACCAAAATGGGACTTAACTCTTAATCACCAAGTGTAAATGTGTAATTGTAATGTTCAAACTTCAAATCCAAATTTATTGGTAATTTACAATTTATGTAACGGTGTTGATATCACATGTTACTTGCTCGTACCAATTGTATGAACTTTGAAGCTGCGATATCAGTCTGTGAAAGTGTGGACTTATCGAATTTATCAAATTGAGGATTATTATATGATGCTTAAAGAAATATAATTAGTAAGTTTTCGTAATAGTGGGGACTTATATATAATTGATTTTATAAAAAAATAATGATTAAAAACTGTTAAATAATTTGATTAAATTATTATTTAATAATTTTTAATTATTAATTTCGTATTTTTACTATTTATTTTGGTTGTCCATAGTATTTCTTAATTCGAGAGGTTAAAGACTAATTCGTCGTGGATCGGAGCTCTATTCAAGAGTCTGTCACCGATCAATAGATTGCTACATGCATAAAGCGTGATTCAAACTCTCGACACTTATTTAAACGACGAGTGAGCTGACCACTCGACTACTCAAGTTGGTTATCTATAATAGACTTTCTCTAACAAAGTTACATTTAACTACAAAATTCGTTGTAGAACCATAGACGACCTTGTGATTTGGCATAAGTAGATGTAGTTGTCATGTTTATTGCCTTTGTCATAAGATGGAATGAAGTTTAATTTGCTATGTGCCCATTCATTTAAAAGGGACAAATGCATTCGGAATTGCCGCAAATGTTGTTTAAAACGGTAATGAACAATTTATGTGATCATCTTTATGGCCTTCCATCAAAGGAGATTGAATCAACCTTACCCTCACAGCTTCTTCTTTTATTTTTATTTTTTTCCTGTAAAGTTAAGAGTGAGAATCAACCTGAAATCCCTAGATAAAGACGAAAAAATTATGATATTTGAGATATAATTTATTAGCTTATCCTCACAGTTTCACAAAAATTCGTCACAAAAATTTTGTGGATTAGTGATGGGACAAATAATAAATCATATTTTTTTAATAATTGTCAAATAATTTTTTATTTTATTTTATTTATTAATTAATTCTTTATATATTATTTAATTTTGAAAAGAATTATTTGATAATTTAAAAAAAATAAAAAATATATTTTATTACTATAACCATTTAGTAGTCCAAAAATTTTACGACCAATTAATCCTTGTTAATGACGACTGAACATCTCATATATACGAGTTTTAACTTGTAACTTTTTTATTTACCAAATTTTTATTAGGATAATGTTGTGGTGAAAAGTATTTTTCAACAAAGAGTAAAAAAATTTTTTTAATAATGGAAAAAAATATTAAAACAAATAAAGATATCATATGCAATACATACTTTCCTAAAAAAAATTAATTATAATTTTCACTCTTCACCAAAAAAATTCTATTTCTACTGTCCTTAGGTCATACTTCAAATCAGATCCAAATAATTATTTCATGGAACACTTTAGTCTCCAAGCCATTATTTGTTACTAATTACCTTTTTTTTTCTTTAAATCAAATTTCAGCCTCTGATTTGAAAATAAAACTTGGAAATATACATGTGATGTCCCTGTGAAAAGACATAATAGTTAACACAAAGTTACTTGGAATTTCAGTTAGCATTTCTCCATGAGAAAATGGAAACTATATATAGAGGATATGACATTATTTTTACTTACTTCAAATAAGGAAGTGTCATGTTCTTCAATATGGATGGATTTCTACTCACAAAAACTTTCCAATCTTCTTTACTGATTTTACCATCCCTATCCTTATCGGCATCAGCAATTGTCTACATATAGAACACAATGTTCCTTCTTATAAATGACAAGGAAATTAACATCTCAATTGATATGAGTCTTTTTTTTCCCTAGATTATTTCATCAATTCAATTGTCACTTATTACTGTTTCTTTGAATCAATACATTTTTATACCATTTGTATTCAAATGTATTGATTACCTCTAATCCTTAAAATTTTTGTAGTTAAGTCTAATTAAGTATTATTTTTATTCTCTTCTTTTTTTTTAATTAAAATTTCAGTCCATTCTTAAATTATTAGACTAACTTGGTTGAATTTAATTACTAAAATAATTTAATCATGTAGCATCACCAAAACATAAAACATACATTTAGACAAATCAAAAAAAGTGGATGGTAACAAAAAATATATTATATACTGATAAAATTATATGATTATTAAGTATTAAAATATATATTAATATAAAAAAATTTAATTATTTTGTTAGTTATTATCATCAAATTTTTAATTAGGTTCTTATATTTTTTTTTCAATTGAATATCTATAATACTTTTAATTTTATAAGTAAATCTTTTTCATGTCAAAAATATTAAAATTAATAAAATATTTTTTTTTCCAAAATACATACGGTCAAAGATCTAGTTAAGTTTTTAATTATGAATACCTTCAATTTGCGAAAAAGTATTTAGTTAATTCTAATATTTGCTACATTATAAAGGATCTAATTATAAAATTAAAAACAGTGGTAGGAATTTATCAATAGAAAGAAAAAAAATATTTAATGACCTAATTAAAAATTTAGTAAAACTATAAAGACTAATAGAGTAATTAAATCATATAAAAACAAATGGTAAAATATATTTTTTGTCCTTAAAGTTTGACAAAATTTTCAAAAATACCCCTAAGTTTTATTTTGTTTCAATTTTGTCCCAAAAGTTTTTGATTTGCATCAAATATACCCCTTACGGCTAATTTTTCAAAAAATTTAAGACCAATTCAACAACAATTTCATAAGAATAACCTTCAATACAAGCAAACCAAGCATAATTTTAATGCATTATTATTAGATTGGTCTTAAATTTTTTTAAAAATTTAGTTGTCGATGGTATATTTGATGCAAATTAAAAACTTTTGGGACAAAATTGAAACAAAATAAAATTTAAGGATATTTTTAAAATTTTTGTCAAACTTTAGGGATAAAAAATATATTTATCCAAAAACAAAAGATATTTTACATCAATATAACCATGTTGCTTGTAAAATGAATAACCTATCTATGAAAGCTAAATTTTTCGTATTTAGATAGAAGCTAACCTTGTCAACAATAGCTTCAAGAAGATCGTCGGAAAGGTTCATATCAGATTCCATCAACATGGCTTTCACCATTTGCTTCAGCTAAAATTAAAGTAAGGTAGAACAACTTAATTACATGAGCTACTAATTAATAATAAAACTCATCATATATAATGAACATGATGAACTTGGACACTCACTTCCTCTCGCTCGATAAATCCACTTTTCCGTATATCATAAAGCTTAAATGCATCTGCAAAATCATCCTAGTTAGATTTTAATTTTTTCTAGTTATTTTTAATTATCCTTATAATTTTTTTATAAAGTAAAGGTAAAATATATTATTATTTAAAATATATTAAAAATAATAAAAACCTTTCTTCTTAAAAAATTAAGATGTAATTTAGGAGAATATATTATTTTTCTTTCATGAATATTTGAATATTACAATCAATTTTTTCTTCTAGAGGAGCATAAGGATGGAAAATACTGAGCGTGTGGACAAATTCGTCAAACTCGATAACACCGTTGCTTTTCTCGTCAAAAAGGTCAAATACCTAAACAGTTGAAGAAACAAATTAGTTTAAAACATTATTAGTATTAGTGTATTAACTAATGTATCACTGTCTATTATTCTAATTTTCTTATTTATTAAATATGTGTAATAAATAAAAAAATAAAAAATTCTCCAAAATAGTAAATACTTTAAATTGTAACTAAAATGTTTTGAGTTAAATTTTAAAAATAACAAAAAATATTTTCACAAATATTAAGAACAAATTAAAAGTTTCTACATCAAACTATTATCATTCCTAATTATATATATGTATGTGCGTGTTCAAAGCATTGTGGATAATTATTATCTTATCTATTATTAGTTCTAATGTTAATGTTAAAAAAATTAAAATAAAAAAGTTTAAAAATCTGTAAAAATTTATTATTTTTAGTTATTTAGTATTTTTAGTCATTAGTGTAATTTTTTTAGTTTAATAATTTAATAATATATTTTTTAGTTTATATTTTAAAATATTACTAATAAAAAATAATAAATTCAGTTCGTCCTTCGACATTTCTATATCCGAAAACGGAAATATTTGGTAATAAAAAAAATCGGCCAAAAACAGCCATAACTTGTCTTATTTAGCATTAATTAATTATCGCGATAATTAATTAATGCTAAATAAGACAAGTTCTAGCTTTTTTTTTGTCTACCTAGCATTACCCATCAGAAAATTATTACTTACTCGATCTAGGAAAAGATATTCTCCATTAGTTGTTTGGAATAAAGCCAATTGAAGTTCCTCCTACAATTATATCGGACGAAATCATATAACTATTATATCATCACATTAACTCGAATAATATTGGAGACATCATAAGCTAGAGTAAAAGGAATTAAAAGAGTATATATATATCATATATGCTTGAAAGTTAGTTACCTTGTGAATGAAACCATCATCAATTATGGAGCTACTTAACCTCTTAAACAGCACATACAATGCCTCCACTTCATTAATAGTAACTGCATCATTAATTAAAAAACAAAAATCTCCGCACTTTCTTTATTATCAAATAATATAGAATACAAATTTTAAGAAAAGTATAAGGTACCAACATATTATCTGCCAACTTATTGCTAATAATAATTAATTATTATATTTTAAATACATATATAAAGAGACACATCTAAAAAAATATATCTATAAAGATACTTCTATTAAACACAACCATAAAAAATACATTTTTATTAGACACATCCACAAAGACACTTCTATAAAATATAATTATAAATAAGAGTTGGCAGAAGTTGGCAGATATGCTATTGGTAAAGTAGCGGAACCGCGAATTTTATATTACGTAAAAAATATAGAATTTCTCAAAAAGAAAAAAAATAAAATTACATCTGGTTTCTTGAGCAAGGCGAGCGAGATCCTCATAATTGTAGTAAGGTTTGTGATTTTTAGCAACACATCTTGATTGATAGTTGAAACAATTAGCGACAGCAATCATGAAGACTTCAATCATAGCCATGAATGGCATCAAAACCTTACATATTGTGTCCCCTATATTCTGTTCATTAGTATATGAGGTGAGTCAGCAAAGAAGTTTCAAGAAGGTGAGTCAGCAGAGTTAATTATAGAAAGTTAGGTTCGGTTATGTCAGTTCTGTTATGTAAACGTGATAGGTGTGACTTTTGTTATTGGAGTATGATAAGCGTGATTTGCAGGTTTAGAAAACTCTATACAGGAGTAATAGGTGTGACTTCTGTTATTATTAATATTTTTAATAATATAAAATTATATATTTTTTAATAATTAAATATTAACTAAATTTTAATAAAAGTGCTGATTTTTGGAATTTTTTTAACTTTATAAATAGAGTTTAGTAAAATTTCATCACAAAACTTCATATTCATCATGATATCATCAGACCATAACAAAGTGCAAACCACTTATGTTTTGTTTAGTAAAATTTTCATTTTTTGAGAGTAGGTTATTTAAACTGTCTTTTAAAAGATAATTTGTTTAAAAATTGCAGTATTATTATATTTAGTAAAATCAAATTAAAAATAATTTTATTAAATATAAATAATAACAATTATATTTGATAAAATTATTTTTAAAATAAAAAAACCATGCTAGACATAAATATAATAATAATTTTGAATATTTATTAATAAATAAAATTATATTAGATTTTTTAATTTTTATAAATACTAATTAACTTTAAAAAAATTACTTTAAGTATTTTTAAAAGTATCTTAATTTTTGAAAATCAAAAACACAAATACTTTATATTTTTTACGGTTAATAGTCAAATAATTAGTCTTTAAAAGATGACTCATTTTTTAAATTTGTTCTTAAAAAATTGTATCAATTAAATTAGTCATTCAAAAATTATAAATTAATCATTTTTATTTTTCAATCACTCACTTATCAGTTTTCGTCAACGATTGATGATATAAAATGTTAACTCATATCATATATGACATCTAGTAAATCTAATTGATAGAACAAATATATTTATAAAAATCTATCAATTTTAGTGTTGTTAGGTTATATTAAGAATATGATATTTTTTTAATTAGAAAAAATTAATAGATTTTTATAAAGATATTTATTTAGCATCTAATTGGACATAGTAGGTATTATGTTTTATATTATCTATCATTAGCGAAAATTATTAATTGAATGCGAAAATTATTAATTAAATGACGGAAAAATAAAAATAATTAATTTATAATATTTAAAAAACTAATTTAATTGATAAATTTTTTTTGAGATATAATTAAAAAATAACCTATCTTTTGATAATTAATTTGACCATTATTAACTCAGATTTTTTATTTATCAAATACAAAATAAATGGTTCCAATAAATGGTTTCAATAGAAGTTTTACAAAACTTGAGTGATAAAGACTCTCGTTTAAGAGAAAACAAAGTGAATAATAATATTTATATATATTTGGTATAGTACAAGCGTATATATGATATGCGCATAAATTAAAGTAATAAGAGTATATGAGTAAAAATGGTAGGATTACATCATATACAGCCTGTTAACTAAGAAATTATGTAAACTTTATTACGAAGATAATTAGTGAAACATTCTTTTAACAATAAATAAAAACTTACAGGGGAATCATAATCATCAGCCATGTCTGTAAGTGCAGAATGATTAGAAATGAATAGCTCACAATGATTGATGATGAGCAACTTGTTATTTCTTCTTGAAAAATCTCTTCTCTCTGTGTTTGCTTTTTCTGATCTTTCAGTTGAGCTTTTTTTTTCCCATATATATAGAGGTTGTATATGTTTATAAATAAAAAGCCAAGTCCACAATACTCATAATTATTACTAAAAGACTGTATTACCAACATTTTTTTAAAGTTCATGTTAAAATTATCAGAAAAGAGAAAAAAAATGACCAACTTTTCTGTCAATAATTTGAAAACAAAAAAATTAAAGAGTTAACTAAAAAATATAAATATTAAAATAATATATTTATATATATTATATATTTTTTAAAATTTCAACTAATTTTCTACTAGAAAAAGGGTTGATTCAATGGTTTTCCATAACTTGCTACAAGGATTTTTTTTTAATGCAATGGATCGATTTAGTGATTGATTTTTTATTAATTCAAGTCTAGTTGGTCTAATTCTAAAAATATTATTTTCTATAAAAATTTTGAATTTATAATTTTTAACTAATTTTTATAATACAGTGGTGTTATGTAAGTAACCTGAGATGGGTGGATTGGGTTTGAAGGATTGGCCCAAACGTCCGTGAAAGGTGGTTTTATGCGTTTTGAAGAATGGGGGTGGTATATATAAACACGCTCCGATGCCTAATTAGCAAAGGAGTAGCAGGTTTTGAGAGTATTGGAACTTAGTTTTACCTGAGTGTGTCAATGTATTTATAATGGTGATTCAATAATCACCATTGGAGTAGTTCCACTTCTGAAGGCAGATAACTAGCCCTTTATTTTAGAGTTGTTGAGATATTGCTTCTAAAAGTAAAAAATTGATGAGAGATTTTAGGGGTAATTACTTATTTGAGTCCGACTTTGGATTAGACCTTTTTAACTTACTTGAGTCTGAATTATAGTATTGAATTAAGATATGAACAAGTGGTATATTCCAAAAAAAAATCATCCTCATATTTCTAATCATGATGTATTTGATAAACATAACACACTAAGAGTTTGTCCTTTTGGTTGAATTATCAATCTGAATGAGTTATAGTCCAACAATATAATCCATTACACAGAAGAAACCTGAATACAAGAGATAGGATTGCATCAACCCAACGTTTGATGATGACGTAGCATCCATCACCACAAACTAATACCTCAATGACAGAATGATAGAGAAAATACTTTGATCTGATCTCTAAATTTGTACTAAGTCTCAATTTAGTTTTTTAAATTTTAATTATTTTTATTTAATTTTTATATTTATAAAAATAACTTATATTAGTTTTAAAATGATTTTTATACATAAATATTAATAAAATATTGACATAAACAGTCAGATATTATATTTGATTTTGTAAAATAATATTATTTTAATTTTAGTACTCAAATCATTTAAAAATAATATCGTGAGTAGTATTTATTATAAAACTTTTTAATATATAATACGACGTCATTTTTAGACTACTTGAACGTTAAAACTAAAAATTAACGTGATATATAATTGTTTATATCACTACTTTATTAATGTTTGTATGTCAAAAATTATCTTAAAGATTAATGTGAGTCATGTTTTACAAATTTTAAAAATTAAATGAAAGCAAATCAAGCAATTAAAATTTCAAGAATTAAATTAAAATTTACATATAAATTTAAGAACTAAGTTAAATATTGAGTAAAATTACATATTTAAATTTTTTTATCAACTAAATCTAATCTAATTAAATAATAAAATTTAAAAAAATCTATCAATAACAATTTTTTGTTGATATTAAATAAAAAAAATTTAATATGTAACATTATTCTTAAATATTATTAGAAGAATTTTATGAGATGACATTTTTTTCAATTTAACTGCTAACTTGTACTTATATATCTTTTAATAAATTATGTGCGAAATTTTGTATAAATTGAATATCATTGAAAATGTAATTAAACAATTTACTTTTACATAAGCTTGTATTATATCAATTTCATATATTTATATAAAAGAATAATTTACTTATATAAATTATGTCAACACCAAAATTATTAGATTATCCTAAAAGTAAAATAGCTATAATTTTGTTTTTTATTTTTAATATAAATCATGAATATTTTAAAATTTTTACAAATAAATGTAAAATCATGGAAAATTCCATAGTTTTATGTTTAAATATAAATTATGAGTATTTTAAAAAGAATAATAATTTATATTAAAAATTAAAAAATAAAATTGTAGCTAATTCTGCTGTTGATGTGATTTTTATAAGTAAATTATTTTAGAAAAAATAAACGTTTTTATATTTATTTTTTTCTAAGAACATTGGATCCTAGATTGCGTATGTGCTAAAAAAGAGCAGGTTTGGGGTCTTCTCCCAAACTTCTTTCAAACTCATAAATATTTTAAGAAAGTATCGCTGTTTTGATAAAATTCTCCTAAAAAACGTTTTATATATATATATACACATTATTCTTCTTTTTTCCTCATCAATGTATGAGTATGCACGATCCACATTTAATTTGATAGGTGTTAATGCATTATATATTTAATTGTGATGCATGCCCAGCCATGTATTTAATTTTTAAGTTATTGTTATAATTAAAGACTAAATTTTTTTTTATATTAAAAATAAAATAAAAGTATCAACATGATGTAACTCTCCCTTTTCCCTACATGTCTGTTAATTAGCCACGTGAATTTATCATCTTAGTCATTTAAAATTGGTATACTAAAATTATAATTAATCCTTTTTTTTATGGACACGATCCTTCGATAAATTTGTTTCATTTATATTCTTATAAAAAAATTGATTAACTTATTGGTAAATTATTGTTTTAAATTTATATTATTGATATAAAATATAACAAATAAAAAATTAAAATTTGTTCAATTAATAATAAAATACTCCTTACTCAATAACAAAAATAAAAGAGTTTTTAAGAATATCTTTGTATAATTAAATAACTAAATAATAATTAAAAAAGGAAAATTGTCCACGTGTTGCAAAAACTAGTTGTTCTATCGAGTGAGTCATCAACATCTGTCGAGTTGAACTCGGAGCGAGTTAACTCGTCGAACATTCCATTTTGCCATTGATAAGTTCTTATCAGTTATCGCTTCCGCAGTCCGAGTTCAAGAACGAGCTAGGAAAGTTCCACCGATTCATGAGTTTCACTTTCATCAAAAAATTCGTTACTGAGTTGACTCGCTTCCCTTACACCTCCGCTTTTGTTCTCGCGTTCATCACTGTCGCAGCAGCTGCCGTCAGATTCCGCCGTCTGTCCAAACCGACGTCGTTTACGATGTCTTCTTCATCAGTAAACGACCCCGTTCAGCGCAACCGCATCTTCTCGAGCAAGCTCTACTTCGATGTGCCTCGCTCCAAGGTATGAACTAAGAAGTAACAACACTACAAAACACACACTAGTACTTGTGGTTTATTTGAACTTAGTTAGGTTTTTGTGCAATTCAGGTTCCGATTATCTATTCTGCATCTTATGACATATCCTTTCTCGGCATTGAGAAACTGTAAGGATTTTTTTTTTTAGCTTTTTTCTTTCTAAACACTGGTGATTGAATTATTATTTTCTTCAATTAATAGTGCATTATGAATTGGTGTAGGCACCCGTTTGATTCTTCTAAATGGGGGCGAGTTTGTAGATTCCTAGTGTCGTTTGGTGTTCTGGATAAGAAATGCATTGTTGAGCCTCTTGAAGCTTCAAAGGATGATCTTTTAGTGGTAATCACTGTGTAATTAACTTTTTTAGGAGTTTGCATTGGCTTGAATGCTTGATCTACGAGTAAAAAATATCATACAAAGCACTCATTTATATATATTCGAAACTTAATCCAAACAAGCTACACTGATTAATAATTAATTTTATTTCAAAATTGTATATATTATTCTTATAAAAAGGCAATAGTAAATTCGACTATGACTCACTTGATGCCTGTCAATTTTTTTCGTTTGTGTGTCTATTGCTGTGAAATAATTAAGCACGTTAGCACATTTTGTTATATGGAGTGGAAGATGATATGTGAACTGAAAGGTAAGAGCAGTGAGATTGGGAAACACTGGAGCTTTGACTATATATAATTTATAATTTTATGCTTTACATATACGTTTTCTTCTTTATTTTTCCCTTGTAAAATTGTTGTTTAAGGACTGAAAATTTTTCTGGCAACCAATCATACAGTTGAGTGTTGTCAACTAGAGCTGATCATAGTACTGGTGAAGAACATTTTCTTTGGTCATTAGATATTAGATAACCTTAATTATCTATCAAAAAGAGGGGGAAAGGAGGGAAACCATTTTGAGTCCCCAAATTATGAGTACTGTACTTTCCATTTTTCGGTACCTTAACTACACTTGTAATAATATCATTACCTTGTTGTATTTATGGCTGTTAAGTTATTTTAAATGACTAGTTAACTTTCTTACTGCACTCCTTTCTGAAGAAGAAAAGGTACCCTTTCTTAAAAATATATATATTCTGAAGGACTAGTGCTAATTCCATTTCTTTCTTTACTCTTAATTTTTTTTTTTGTTGTCAAAGGTGCACTCAGAATCGTACTTGAATAGCCTGAAGGAAAGTTCAAATGTGGCTACAATAATTGAGGTACTTCATCACTTTTAGGCTTGAGGTAGCCATTTACTCTTTTGTTGTTGATATTTCTCATTCCTTGATTTTCATTACTTATGGTGCCCTTGCATGAAAGGGTATGTAGTTAGTCTTTATCTTTCCTTTTGTACAATAGGAAGAAATCAAGAAAATAAACTTACATATTTATTGGAACGCTTTTGTGTATTTGTTTTTTATTATTTTGTTGTTTTGTACAAAATTGGTAATTGCTGGAACTTTTTGCAGTTGACATGCTAAATATTCACTGATATAGAATAATAAACGTAGGTCCCTCCGGTGGGGTTATTTCCCAATTGTCTTGTGCAACAAAAAGTTCTTCATCCATTCCGGAAGCAGGTGAAGTAACTTTCTTTTTCCTTGTTCATTTTCCTTGTTTTGTCTGTTTAGCTTCTCCGAAATTCAGGTCTTATTCTTATTACTGCAGTAGGTTGGTGGAACTATTTTGTCTGCAAAACTTGCAAAAGAGAGAGGATGGGCCATTAACGTAGGAGGAGGATTTCATCATTGCTCTGCAGAAAAAGGAGGTGGATTTTGTGCTTATGCAGATATTTCTCTTTGCATCCACTTTGCTTTGGTTCGGTTGAATATATCAAGGTAGTATAACTGTTGTTTAGGCTTTATAATTGCAAGCTAGGACATGCTCTTAACACGTGCAAATTAGAATTATCTTCTAACTGTCTGCAAAATCTTTAGGGTGATGATCATTGATCTTGATGCACATCAAGGAAATGGCCATGAAACAGACTTTGCCTATGATAGTATGGCCACCAAAATTTCTCCTTCTGTTGTCTGACTTCTTACCTTTTAGGATTTTCACTGAAAAGACTGTGTAATGGCAGGCCGAGTCTACATTTTGGACATGTACAACCCTGGAATATACCCTTTGGTGAGCTATCTGCTCCTTTGTTTGTTTTGTGTTCATAATTTTGAAGTGATTTTCTCTAATTTCCCCTTTTCACATTTGGCTTATTTATTCATCGTCACTGCATGACATCAGACATGCTGCCAGTGTCTTGTGGCTTTTACCATACATTTGGTTTATCATGTCCTTTGTGGTGGTTGGAAGGATGAGTGTTTTGCTCTTTTAATCAATGTCATTAGATGGTTCAAGATACATAGATCAAGCAATACTATTAAGTATTATGGCTTTGTTAAAACCTGAATTTTCTGAAAGTTTATTTAGATCAATGTCCTTTCTAATTGTTTCTATTAGATTTTCTTTGGTATTCCTCTATCTTTGTTCATGGTACTGAACTGCAAATGTTTTTGGGGTTGATCTACTAAACTCCATATTGTTGTCAGCTATTATTTGTGGGGTTTGTATTTCTTTTTTGTGCTGACCTTTTAAGCAATAATTTAAAATATATTTTAATTGTTAGAAAATGTCATTTATGTCAAGCTTAACATGCCATGCATATCTGTTTGTATCTGCCAATGAGTTGAAACAATGAAGTATACAGGACGCCAGCAAAATTGTGCTGCCAAAAAATGTCTTGGAAATGGATTGTTATGCCTTCTAGATAACAATGTTCTACATATTAGGGAAAAGGCCTAAATATGTTTTTGAAGGTGTTCAGCAATAATCAATTGTTATTTGATTTTATTTTAGAATGTGCATATATTCTGTTGTGGCTATAATCAATTTATTGTGGTGGTAGCAGCTTACCAAACTTCTTACAATTTCCTTATCATTTTGTAATATTAGGATTATGAGGCAAGGAACTACATAAATCAGAAAGTTGAAGTGAAGGTATATTCACTATTTCAGTTAAAATGTGAATACCTGTCTTGTGCTTTGCTTATATGAACAATTTTTTTTCTCTATTATTGAACTTTCAGAGTGGGACACTCACGGAAGATTACCTGCAGAAATTAGATGAAGCACTAGAGGTATATTACATTCTCACTAAAAGCCTTGTTTTCTCTCGTACTTTCGGCATGAGTTTTTTACTGCAGAACTAGGACTAGGTATCCTTATATTTAAGCAATGTTTTCCTTGCTATAGCTATACAGTATTGAAGTATCCAAGTTCCAACTATAATAGCTATCCAGTTTGGTTCGTGATGTGCCTTCTCTTACTTTTCCCTTCGTTATTTAAACATCAAAGGGAAGGAAATTTTACTCCTTCACGTATGTTTATAAGGCATTTATTTTCAAAATTGTTTATCACTTGACGAAGTTATGTTATTTAAGTCCTACCCCTTTTTGGTTGATGAACCCCTTTATTTTTACTTAATGTTTTTCATGTCAATGTGATTTTAAGGTTGCTGGGCGTAGCTTTGACCCTGAGTTGATAGTTTACAATGCCGGAACTGACATCTTAGATGGTGATCCATTAGGAAGGCTAAAGGTAATCTTGTTATTAGATTCACTTTATTGCTGTAAAATGTTAATTTATTTCAACTTCAGTGGTCATTTGCTCTTCATCTATAGTTTCAAGTTTCAACATAATAAGAGTTGGTCATTATCTGAGTTATGTTGCAGTTGATTCTTGTCACTTACCATAGCTGGTTCTTGTGCTATTTTGTACTTGCAGATTAGTCCTGATGGGATTACCCTCAGAGATGAGAAAGTTTTTCGGTTTGCTCGTGAGAAGAACATTCCTATTGTCATGCTCACGTCAGGTTTGCTATATTTTTCATCTGTCCCATATGGCTGGGTTCCTAACACATATTTACCTTGAAACACTCCCGTGGGTCTAACCTCTACAAATTTTCACACTGCTAATTCCATAAAACAAACCATGTCCTCTTGGCCATGTGGGTGAGTGGTGACATCTCCAGCCAGTGTGCCAGAGGCTTCCCTTCACCATTGAAAGGCCATTTTCCATATTATCTTTCTAATCATCTATTGTGTTGAAATCTTAGAAACACTCATAATATGATAAGCTAAAAGAATTTAAAAGAGAATTGTGTGTTGTGCGTGGGACACATCGGTTGTAGATATGAGACATTAAACCCCTTTTTGATCTCTTCGGTTTATCATTTTAGTTAGATGAATTGTTATTGTTAGTTTCTTCTAAACCTGATATTGGCCCTCTGTGCTGGTATAGTTATGCCCCAAAGGAGATGGTCATAGTTAACTATTGTAGAAATGACAACATTCTCAACTAACTTTTTCAGTATTCCTGTTTTCTTTCAAGATTTTGTAAAAGAAAAAATGAAACAGAGATTGGAAATAGAAAAAGAATTTTGTCAGCTTATTATGAGATGTTTATTAGGTTCCCTTTTTGTTTTCCATGTAATGTTTCAGGTGGTTATATGAAATCCAGTGCTAGAGTCATTGCAGATTCAATAGTCAATCTGTCCAAGAAATGCTTGATAGAAGACAAACAGGATTCCTAAGACTGCCAAAGGATGCTCCTTGCTTGCACCTTATGAGATTATATTATGATCAAGTAACAAAAAAGGTCTGTTGTAAAGATATTTAGATCTCGAAAGCAACTGGATTAGAATGTTTCCACTGATCCTTTTATGTGTTTATTTTGTTAGTTTCCCAAGGGTATCCTGCCTGCCACTACCAGGTAGTGAAAAAGAAAGAATGAACTCTACATGAATATTCTGTAAATATGTCAGTGTATCTTATACATACGTTTATCCCTCTTCTTTTTAATTCTTATTTGTGTTCCAATAATGGATGGATGAGAAAACTGTCAAACTTCTTTTTTCCTTTTTAATCCTTTTTCCATTTTTTTTTCCCTTTTCTTTCAGTGCATTATTAACACAACTCGTGCTCGCAAGTTTTTGTATTTTCTGTTTCTTCCTTCGATTTTTCTTCTTCACTTCCCCTTTTTATTTTCCAACCAAAACCAAATAGAAGAGATATGGTGGTGGTGGTGGAAGAGGAGGAGTAATAGAGATGATAAAAAGTAGTGGTGAATAAGGTAGAGAAAATCGAGATTTTACGTGAAATCGAAAAAATAAATAAAAAATGTGTAACGTAAAATCTTAACAAGATTTAAATCGTAAAATCGTCAGACTTAGTACAAATTTTGTAAAATCGATACACTCATTTAAAATCGTAATATCGAAAGATTTTAAGAGTTAAATTGAGATTCTAGCTACTATGGTGGTGATGGAAGATGATGAAAGTTTGGAATTTAGGAAGAAAGAGATGTTGAGGTTGAAGTCGAAGGATAAGGGTAATTTTAAAATTTTGGATATTTTCGTTGTATAAAATTTATGTTTTATAGATGTAACATTAATTTTGTTCTTTTATGAGTAGTTTTGTCAATGTCTTAAACATCTATTAGTAAAAATAATTGTTTTTCTTTAATAATATTTGTAAACGATAGAAGAGACGGGACCGAGATCAGCAGTGACAACGCAAACTATGGAGCATTCTTATCGGACACCAATACACCATGTTGTTAACGAATCTGTCCAACTACATCATCATCATTATTATTTAAGTAAATCCCAAATTTATCCTTCTAATAATTTATCATTGTTTTTTCTACTACAATAGTAGTTTTAATGCTAGGATATCATTTACAGTTTTGAAGAAGATAAATTCTTTTTGTTTTTTAATGTTTTCTTATATTAGATAATTTTGTTGTTCAGAATTTAATGAGTAGAAACAACGAATGCTATTGTGTTTTGAAAGAAATAGGGAATGTAATGCTGTTTATATTTTAAATTCTAAATTTTAACCTTTAAATTATAAATTATAAATTTTAAGATTCTAAATATGGGTAATTGATATATAATATAATAAATAAAAAATTAAATTTGTTTAATTAATAAAGGGTACAAAACTTTTTACTTAATAAAAAATGTTTTAAGAATAATTACTCTGTTCTTGGTGAGGGATTAACTTTATTATATTATATTTCAAAGAATAATTTTATCTTATTATTCTACGAGTAAATATCTAATTCGGTTTCTGTCTTTTTTTTTTTTTGAAAGACAAGACGATTTCCGTAAAAAAATGTGACTTTTTGGATCATAACAATTATTTTGGGACAATACAATTTTTATATTAAAATTTTGTTAAATAGTAACCAAAATTAATTAATTTTGTGTAAGTTTTATTTGTAATTTATGTGGGTTTTAAAGCCACAAATTATTAATAAGTTTATTTTTAAAAAATTCTTTTACTAGTGGTGATTAAGTGGAAAAAGTGAAAAACACCGTTGTCGGAAATGATGTCAGAAAAAGAAAAAATAATTATAATATGAAAACTTTTTAAAAAAAAAAGTATCGCACAAAAAATAACAAAAAATTAGTGATGACATAATATTTTTGTCTATGTCTCATTTATCAAATATAATTTTTTATTTCTATGTTACTGTCTGAGTATCACGTGTCTATAAACAAATGCAGCCTTAAGGAGGAACTAAAAATTAATTTTACAGTAAAATAAGACTAAAACAAAAATTTTAAGAGGATTAAACTAAAATTTATATATAATTTATATGAAAAAAGTTAAAATGTAGGAGAGTCATACCTCCTTCCTCACTGTGAGGCTCCACCTCAAATAGTGATAGTAGTTTGTCATATTATAAATTTGTTTTTGTAAGGTTTAAAATCTCCACAATTACAAATGAAATCTTCACAATCTAATTTTGTTATCATTTAACGGTTTTTTTAAGAGAATAATTTTATTATTTTTAAATAATTTTGTTAAAAGCTGAAATTTTTTCGTGTTTTTTATAAGAATCGTTTTATCCTTTGAACAAATAGAAAGAGAACGAATTAAATGTTGACTCTATTATTTATATAGTTATGAATTACGGGTGTAATAAAAAATAATTGAAAATTTCAAATTCAATAAAAGAATACCCTTGGGTATTTGCAAATTAACCCAAAAACATCCGGATTTGAGTCATGAAGACATGAACACACAAATCCAAGTGGTGACAAAGTGCATTTCCATCAACCAGCTGTGCTATTAAAAACACATTAAAAGCACAAAAAAAATGAATATATATCTTTTTGATTCCTGACTATTCACATGAAGGATAAGATATTCTTCTATAATTTTTTTGGTGACTTATATTCTTCTATAATTTGAAAATACCAAATATCCGTTAATGTTATTATAATAATTTTTAAAAATTTGAAGTGTTTTAAAAATACTTTAAAAAGTTTTTTAAAGTTAATTTGTATTTATTAAAATTAAAATCTAATATAATTTTATATATTAATAAATTAAACTTAATTTTGATGTATTATTAATATAAAATATTTTTATAGATATATCTAATCACGTAGTGTTATGTTAATAAAAATAATTATTTTTCATATTGATTGCGTAAATAATTATCTAAAAGAACAGATGCAATTAAATGATTATGTAAAATATTTTATGCTATTAATGTATCAAAATTAAATTCTAATAAATATTTAAATTTATTTATATATTTTTGTCTATTATAAATTTTTAAATTTTATAATTTATTTTATCAAATACAATTATTATTATTTATACTTATTAAAAATTATTTTTAATTTGATTTACCAAATATAACTATTACAACTTTTAAAAATTATATTTTCAAAGTCATTTTAGTAAGTTACTTAGAAGATTTACTTAAATCCACCCTAAATCTCTTAACATTGTCATTAAGGTACAGAAAATTGAGAATTTAGGTTAATAATTAAATTCGTTTTTAAAATTTTTTTTAATCAAATTAATTTATCAAAAATTAAAAATTAATTATATTTATTTTTTAGTCATACCATTAATAATTTCTGTCAATGATTGACGTTATGAAATATTAATTGACAATATACATGATACTTAACATGTTTAATTGAATACTGATCAATATATTTATAAAAATATATTAATTTAATTCTTTTTTCCAAACATAAACCCTATTCCCAATATGATCGAGCTATTAAATTAATATATTTTTATAAATATATTTAGTCAACGTCTAATTTGATATGTTAGGTGTTATGTATACTATCATTAACATTTCATATTATTAATAGTTGACAGAAATTTGTTAATAAATTAACTGAAAAACAAATATGATTCATTCATAATCTTTAAAAGATCAGTTTAATTGATAAAATTTTTTAGAATCGAATTTGGAGAACATCTCGTTTTAAATAACTAATTTGATTATTAACTTTTGAAGATTTAGATAAAATTAAAAGAATAAACTAAACATATAAAATTTGAAATCATATCAAAATTTAAATTGTAAAATAATCTTATTTAAGAAACAAATTATAAAATTAATTGACTAATTTAAGATTATAATATTTAAAAATTTTAATAGTGGTTAAATTATAGCATCTATGCCCCTTACTACTACATAACTATTAGACTTAATTTTTAAGCTTTACTCTTTATAGGTTGGACTTAAAAAAAACATGAAAGTTAAAAAAAATAAAAATAAACAAATTCATTCTTAAATCATCTTAATTCACCCACCTTTAAGAATATCTTAATTTTCTTAATATAATATTTCAAAGATTAATTTGTGTAATAGTTTTCTTTTTTTTGTCGACCTAGATTATGTCTGTAATTTTGTACACCAATTAATTAACTATACATATTAACAGTGTTAACTATACTTACTAAATTTTCTTGATTAAATTAGTCACAGAAGAATTAGTACCAACTTGACTTATAGTTATAAAATTTAGGTAGCAAATTGCAAAGAATTTAACTAGGATGTGTCCTGTTATTATTAGTTTTTTTTTTTTTTTTTTACTTTTATCTTAATAAATATGTAACAAATACATCAAAAATTTAAACTTTATATATATATATTTTTCAATTCTAGGAACATGTTAGCCAAAACCAATTTTTAAATTTAGAGATCAAATTACTTTTTATCTACTTCAACTTCTATTATACAAATTTTTATTCATAAAATATCCTTCATTATGTATATCTATATAAAAAAAACATTTTTTAATATTTATAAATTCAAACGCAAGAGCTTTGATTAGAGTATAAGACAGGGTGGAAACTCAGGTGCAGTTGACTTTACGTGAAGTTGATACTTGAAAGCTGTTACGGCTCTCAGGTATCAACTTCACGTGAAGTCGACTTCACCTGAATTTTTACCATAAAATATTTGTTATCTTACCTAATTTTAAAAAAGGTTAGCTAATTAATATTTTTTTTAGATTTAAGTTAATATTAATTAATTTTCAATTGTTTTAGTATTGACTTCTTAGAAATGTTTTTCTATAATTATACATATTACATCAGTCTCAATAATCATAATTATTACTAGTATAATAAAAAAAAAAAATATTACTAGCAATTTGACAATTAATGAATGACCACAGCTTGACCTTTTACCTTGCAAGTTGCAAGCACTCACTGTCTTCCTTGGTCCTCGTTCTGCTCATTCTCAACTTCTCAACTCTTTCTCTTTCTCTTTCTCCGCCACCGGCAACCACCGTCAACCACCGCTTCCGCCGTCGCAGGCACTGCTACGTTGCTCCCCTGCGCCCTCGGCGTAGCAATGTTCCCTGCAAGATCACCTTCATTTTCTCGCCTGAGTCACCACCATTTAACGCTCTTGATTCTCTCAGTTTCGCTCGTACTTCTACTTCAACCTCCGTCGTCACTCGCCATTCGACTCGATGAGTCGGATCGGATCGAACTGGTTGCCAACTCGACCGAGTCCAATGTTACGCTCTCGAAACCCAGGGAAGGAAGCTTCGCGGAAATGATCGATCGAGCTCTCGAGCACGAGTTCACCGAGAACGACCAGAACGAAGGTTCTAGATTAAATTACAGCTTTTCCTTCTCCTGAATTTTTAGTTCTTTCTAGATTGTGAAGAGGTTCGAAATCTCGTTGGATTTTCCGTTTGTAGAACCTCACAGGGTTAGGTTGTGAGCTAGAATGTTTTAGAATCTTAGTGCCTCGATTTTCAGTCTTTTTCCCGATTTGGAAAGGATTTGCACTGACTTGGTGAATTTTAGTTCTCATTAGGCTATAAAATCATCAGGTCTGCAAAATCTCGTTGGATTTTTCTTCGGATTTTGTGTTTCTCACAGCTCCGGAGCTATTTGGAGTTTCTATAATTGCATTTTTTTTAACACAATCAATTTGTTGATTTCAATGTTCATTGACCCTGGTTCCTGATCTATAAGAAGAAAATGGCAGATTCGTGCGAATTTCATGTTATTGGAACGACCGTCATTTCGCATCCTATGATTTAAAATCATTTTCATTTTCATTCTTGCTGATTTGGGCGTGTTGTATGTATGTGCATTTTTTGAAATGCACTCAAGTTTTGTATGCCTTTTTGCGCCAGTGTTTTTGGATAAGAAAAGAAAAATTCGGAACCTATTTTTGGCGTCTGCCTTTTCATTCTTCTTTGCCTCTTAATATGCTTGTAGTGCCTGATGCGGGGAGCTTCAACAACAGTGTGGCAGAGCAACAGGTTGGTCTTGCAAACAACTCTTTTATTTTTTTATTTTTTCTACTCATGATATCCTAGTTTGATGTAATCAGAAAATATAAACTTAGATTTAATAGCATGATTAAGGTACTCCTTTTATTTTAGTGAAAATATGAAACTTTTCACTCGGCTGTGCTTAGTGGTGATTCACGTTTTAGTTTTTTACCCCTTGTCATATATTTCCATGGTTTCTATATGTTACACAATTGACAATTCTCTGGCCTTTATTAATATATGTCTGGATCAGGCTGTACTCGAAACTGTGGCCAGGGTCAAGCCAAAGAAGAACGAGACAAAGGATGAAAAGTACTTCTTTCTACCTTTACATCAGTATTTCATATGTGAAGTGTATCTTCCAGTTACTTAAACTGGGTGTCTGATATGGTGCATTTACCGTAAAAGTTTGTTTCGATATATTATGTAAGTGTGCTTTTTCAAAATTATAGGTCATTTCAACTCCATCATGTATTTAATTTGGATAATGATAATAGAGCTGAAGATACCCCAATGTTGATAGACCGAAAGGTGAGGACAATGTGTTGTTAGGTTATTCCCTTTTTTTTTTTTTTCCTGATATTCTGTTTAGTTTTGCAACTTCTAACTATATATAATATGCATCTTTCAGGATAATGTTTTCATAATATCTAACTTTAAATCCAAGTATCCAGTGCTCCAGCTAGATTTGCGGTAAACTTCTTTTGCTGATTATGTTTTCAGCATATAAGATGGATTATAGTGCTGTTGCTGATGAGAAATTCTTTCATCTTATCTTTTAGATTGATTTCAGACCTAGTGGTCGCTATAGTTTCGGCAACTTGTGGTGGCGTTGCATTTGCTTTTGCGGGACAACCGGTCTGAATATTTTTTTTCTAAGCTTATTCGTAATAAATGGAATCTTTAGGAAGTTATATATATATTTCCCTGTAAAATCACTTCAAGCATTGACTTAAAATATATTTTGACAGGTTATTACTGGATATCTTCTGGCTGGCTCCATAGTTGGACCTGGTGGCTTTAACTTCATTAGTGAAATGGTGCAGGTATTCTTGCAACAGTAATCCTTTTGCAGTTTGTATGTTTTTTAAACTCTTTTATGGTGTATATATTTTCCAGTTTAGTTGGATTTCAATTTGTAATTTTGTTAAAATCTGAGAAAAGAGTCAATGCTTTTGGCTCCCAAACTTAATTGAGGAAAAAATGGTGTGTGAAACTTTTTGATGTGTATTCTGGTAGATAGTGCATTATCGTTTAATTTTGGTAACTTCACTTATGAAAATCGTTAGACTTAATACTGCATAACACATTCTTGCAAAAAATATTTTCGGTGTGGTTTGGCATGATTAGAAGGGGGAGACTATTTGATTTGCAGATTAGATCTTTTGTTTGGAATGAGTTGATATGGTAATTTTTATCATTTTCCCTGCCTTTGGTTTACAAGTCCTATCAAATTTGGTAAGATTTGGTGGAATTCATCTGTTTTGAATTTCAATTTATAGGTTGACCATATTACCCTTTCTTAATAGCTTATTTAGTAAAATGGAATCAGAGGAAATCCATTTTGATAAGTTCAAAAATTAAGACTTGACTTAATCCAATTTTATAGTGAGTTATCACAAAAATAAATTTCTAACCCAAATCATTTATCATTTTTAAGCATTCAAAATACAATGTTGGATATTTTCATTTTTCCTTTTGAAACTACTTTTTCCAACTTGTATCTGCTGGTAAGTTATATCAGAACAGTTACACAAACAAGGCATCATTTACGGAGAAGTTTAATAAACCATCTTTTTCTAAACAACAAATAAATGAAAGAATTTGATTGAGATGAAGAGAATCGGAACATAAAATGAAAGGAAGAATGACTGTAGTGTAGCCCCTTTTGGCCTACAGACATAAATCATTGTGCAAGCAAACATTTTATTCTTAAGTTCAAGGTTCCTCATTCCTCCCTTGACTTTCATCATAAAAGATCCTAAGGACTTTCCATTAATTTGACAGACTATTTTGTTCTCTTCACCGTTTTAAACAAAGTAAGAAGTGTCGATGCCACTTAAAACAACAAAATACATACAGTAGTTAAGTTATATTGCCACATGAGCTTATACTGATGTTTAGTGCCTCTTGCTGAACTCAAGCTTATTTATACAAGCTATTTACTCAAATACGTAGGTGGAAACAGTGGCTCAATTTGGTGTAATATTTCTTCTGTTTGCATTGGGCCTGGAGTTCTCGGCAGCTAAGGTATTTATTTATTTATTATTTTAAGTGTGCTCTTTTCTTTCTTTTTTCTTTGTTTTTGCCATGTGTTATTAGCTTTACTTACCCTAATCTATACCTGTATGATTGCAGCTTCGTGTTGTTCGAGCTGTTGCTGTTCTAGGAGGGCTACTTCAAATTTTTCTGTTTATGTGCATGTGTGGGCTTACTGTGTCGGTATGTTTCTACAATTGCAGTTCGCCCAATTTCTGAGTTATTTTGTGTTTGTCATTGTTATCAATTTATAGCTTCATGTACTAAAAAAAAAAAAAAAAAATCAGACAACTGAATAATGGAAACTGTTTGCTATCTCATCTATTTATTGCATGATCCAATCCTTTTACACCTTAAGTACAAATAAATACTGATCTCTAAAACTGAACTCGAAGTTTCAAACTTTAATTATTTTAATTTAATTTTTTTATTGAATGAAGGGTTTCTGCTTTGCATAAATTCCACATGAGATCCCCAGATCCCAAGGATGATTAGTTTACTAGTTTAAAACTGCTGGGCAGATATGATGACGGGGCAAGAGATCACCAAGTATTAGTTTCTAAGTTCTAATTCATGTCACCTTTCTTTCTGGGAAATGTTTACTTTTCCTCCTTATTTGCCAAGATCCAAGATGATTGGTTACCTGGTTCTAGTATGGATTTGTTTTGTTCGACTTTGATTACAAGGGAGTAGATGGAAACAAAATAGAATTAAAATAAATTTCCTGTTAATTCTTAAAAATGCAGATCCTACACGGCAGTAGTATGAACTTTGTAGTTTAATAAAAAAGGAAGCCGTATTATCACTTTGTCACTTTCTTAATAGGTATTGTATTGTACATAATCTGATTTTTGGTGCTGTTGCTGTTACAGATGTTTCTGGGAAGACAATATTTTATATTTCAATGTGTTTTTTGTTAGTAAACTTTGCCATATGACATTCTCAATGTTGAAGTTCTGATAGGACTTTATTTTGCAGTTATGTGGTGGTAAAGCCTCAGAAGGAGTTTTTGTTGGTGCTTTCCTTTCTATGTCTTCAACAGCAGTGGTATAACATCATATCCGATCTAATGTCCTATGTTTAAAAGTTCAGATGCAGACTCACTTACTTCATGCCTTGTAAGGCTGTAACCAATCCTGTTTCCTTTTCCTGTGTTTTTTACCAGGTCTTGAAGTTTTTGATGGACAAGAACACTACTAATGCCCTTCATGGACAAGTCACTATTGGGACCCTTATTTTGCAGGTACATAATTAGTTATTGCTTGATCAGTTATCATGTCCTATATTGTTCTTTATTTACTATTTTTTTGCTAAGTCATGTAATATTAATTTTCCTTGAAGGATTGTGCTGTTGGATTGCTTTTTGCATTACTTCCTGTTCTGGGTGGCACGTCTGGTGTTTTCCAAGGAGTGTTATCCATGACAAAGCTGTAAGTATATAACCGTAAAAGTCTTAGACTTGTACCTCTATTTTCAACACATGATCTTTTCTTCATCTAATTAGCTTTTTCCTTCTCATTTCACTTAACCCATATAGTAATTTAGTGAAATTCATGCATGTTTTAGTCTTCTGACAAGGTATGATTGTAAGATGACTTTTTCGTAAATTCATGTTTTAATCTTCTCAATTATGCATAATCATATTCAAACAGTAGACTTCTGAATAATATGTGATAGAAACAGGTCCCTTTTAAGTTAGTTTAGCAGGACTAGCTGCTGCCTATAAATACCAGGGATTAGTTAGTTTTTAGTCAGTTAGAAAATTCTGTTCAGTTTGTTAGTTCAGGAAAATTCTCTCGAGTTGGCTAGACCCAACAGTATACGTCAATTAGGGATTGTGATTTACAATCCCTAATTCATCAATAAAATCCCCTATTTCCTGCTAGATCTCGGTTCCTATCAGTATGCCAATTTGATGCTATAAAAAGTTCTAGAAAAAGTAATTTATAATTGCTGCAAAAGTCAAATAGCAAATTAGTACTTAATTATTCATATAAAGTGAGAACGAGTGTATTGAAGTTGTTAATTTAGTGGTAGAGGACAGAGACTCTTCCACATTATAATTGGCTGACCACTTACCTTGATAAGCATTTTCAGTGGACCTTGCTGTGCCGTTTAGTGAATTTGTGAGCGCCCCCCCCCCCCCCCCCTTTCTTCTCTCCCAACCACAAACCACAACAAAAAAAAAAGAAGTGTTTTGGTTCCGACTGTGTTCTATACGGAATTTGACTCAGCATGTTCCCTGGAGTTTCTATATGACTTAACATGATACTTCTCTCCCAATCCAGGTTGGTGACTTTGATTGCATTTCTCTCCGTTCTGTCAATATTGTCTCGTACCTGCCTCCCATGGTTGCTTAAACTGATGATAAGCTTGTCATCCCAGGTCTGTATTCTTATCCCACTTTTCTTGTAATATCTCACCTGTGGACTGTGGAAGTAGTTACTTGTTCTCCTTCGTAGTAAAAATGGCACTGGTGGTTCAATTGAATGGAAATTTTGCAAGTTCGGTTCTTTGTTTGGCTATTGCCATTGTTCAGTTGTACATTTTTGTCTTTCTGAGCTGTTGAGTAATAATCCTGTTTATGCAGACAAATGAGCTCTATCAGCTGGCGTCTGTTGCCTTCTGCTTGCTTGTAGCCTGGGTTGGTTCTCTCTCTAAATTTTCACTCCCTGAACTACTGTATTTGTATTTGAAATTGTTTCTTTGTAATCTGATTTATAAGGAGTAAAATCATACTAGTTTCTTCTAAAACCATATTTTTACCAATTGAGATAATGAGCCCACATCAACTTGCAAAACCCTTACTGTTCGATACATTTAAAAATGTCTGTACTCAGAACCTTCTTAACTGTATGCTTATTTACAACTATTAATCACCAAAGGCTTAGTAGTCATTGCTGACAATGATGTATGCTGGTTTCTATGAACCAAACAAATTAAAGGGTTCTCCCAATGTAAGGAATCATGTTAGGTAACTCATGAAGTGATCATTAGAATGCCAGAATTGAGAAACTATTATCTTATGAGAAGGCTTCTTACTTCATGTGAGGAAAAAGTTAATGGATTGTATTAGTTGCTTCCCAAGAAACTGGAGATGTGTGGTATCAAAGTCACACTGGATTCTTGTGTCTGTGCAGAAACTTCTTTAATCTCTACTCATCTGTGTGTGGAGTGAGTGTGAGCATGAAATTTTGTTTATTTGTTTTTTTTTTTTCTTTATTCACTTAAATATCTTTAATTGTTTTCAAATAATATGTCCTAGTTGTTATTTCCCAAGTAGTACTAGCAATAGAAATATTGGTGGTAGTATTAGTAGTAATAATAATATGATATAATAATACAAACATAAACACAGCCTATTGCCAGAATTGACTCCATAAAGAATGCCCTTTGCCATTATGCATTAGTAGTAATAATGATAATCTTACTGTTACATATGAAGCTTGACCTTTTGTATCTCTTTGCCTTCATGTTTCCAGAGTAGTGATAAGCTGGGGCTAAGTCTAGAGTTAGGCTCCTTTGCGGCTGGAGTGATGATTGCAACCACTGATCTGGCTCAACATACACTAGAGCAAGTAAGCCACAATGCCAAATAGCAGTTGATTGTTACATGCTTGATGTAGCTTTGTGTAATGTATTGCTTTTTAATAAGATCCATGCACATTTCATTGGTTATTTTGTTTTATGTTCTTCACAAGACTGGGATATTTGTAGAAATTCCTTCTGGAAAGCCATTGTTTACAATCTGGTTCTCATTTTTCTGTCATTTACAAATTTGTTGATTATTTCATGAACCTAGTTTCTTAACTGGAATGCTTGGTGGTAAAAAGTATTTTATAGCAGGAATTTGACATGTTCACTTTCTCTGCAGATTGAACCTATTCGCAATCTTTTTGCTGCTCTTTTCCTAGCCAGCATTGGAATGTTGATTCATGTTCATTTTCTCTGGAACCATGTTGACATTCTGGTAGCATCTGTAATTTTGGTGATTGTCATAAAAACAATCATAATTGCTTCTGTTGTCAAAGGATTTGGTTACAATAACAAGACTTCAGTACTTGTAAGCTTTATTTCGTAATTTGATGGTCTCAACGCTTTCTTTCTTTTTCTTCTCAATGGCCGAAGAACCTAAAGTCATGCATATGTATAGGTTGGAATGTCATTGGCACAGATAGGAGAATTTGCTTTTGTTCTTCTCAGCCGTGCTTCTAATCTTCATCTAGTTGAGGTTTGTGCTAAAATGGTTGTGACTATACTGATGAATCCAGTCTTTGATAGTTTAACGGTTTCTAATCAAAAACCATCCCTGATGTTCTTATTATACAGTGATTTTGCTTTATCCATTGAACCCAGAAAGGCAGAAATGGTGATATAGATTGATACTTAATTATTGCCAGCCAATAGGGATTCTGATATTTTATTAATTTCAGGGTAAACTATATTTGCTGCTTCTTGGGACCACAGCTCTTAGTCTGGTACGAAACATTTTTATATATTTGAATTAACAGCTACAGGGATCCGTAACTGATCCATAATTGGGGGTTATAGTCTTGCAGATTTTGAAATGCTTGAACATGGCAATATACACATATAGCTGATAAACTTGGTGCAAAGAAATGGATAGGACAATAAAAACTTCTCTGTCTTTCAAAGAGATTGTTCTTTCATTAAAAAGAAAGTTTGAATTGAATGTCAATGTTAGACAAGCTTTGATGTGGGAAAAAATTATCTATTCTGCAATATTGAAGTTTACCAAGATCAAGTATTTAAGTCTGAAAAGCTTGAAGTATATCATAAGCTGCCATCAGTTTCAATGCTTTGAATTCAGTGATACTGCTATTAATTTATTATGAATGCATAATCCCATCAATAATTTCTCAGCTAATTTCTGCAGGTAACAACTCCTTTACTTTTCAAGCTAATTCCTGCAGTAGTGCATCTCGGTGTGCTATTGAGGTGGTTCTCTCCTGACAGTTCACTGGAGGTAATCATTCTGGGAACTGATGGATTTTCTTTAGGTGAAAGTCAGTGATCTAATCTTTTTGGTTCTTTTTTCTAATAATTGCCTTATTTGTTGTCTGAATGTAGATCGGATATAGTAAGGTAGACATCCTCCGCTCAGAAAGTGGGAAGCAGCGAATAATTTTGATGGACCAAGAATCTCATGATTCTTGATAAGTGCTTTTTTTTTTTTTGCAAGACGTTAAGTTTTGCTGGGTTCTCCAAGGTGGTGTTGATAAGAATTTCACCTAACTGCAGTTTTTCAGAATCATCCAAACCTAATCCACAATCAATTCTTGCATACCAAACTAACCAAATACTAACCATCATCCAAACCCTCACAAGTGGAATGAACAGGGGAGAGGACCAAAAATCAACTAACAAGACGTACAGATGAAGCCGTTTGGAAATATATTCGTTACATTGCTCCACTTACATTCATTTTTTTCCCACCCTTTTTTTTTTTGGCTCATAAATGTATGATATGGTTCAATGAGTAACCATTCCCCTCCTTCCTTTAATTGTAGTTTGAATGTATTCAATATTTCTGTTCTAGCATCTGTGGCTGGGCTTTGTATATCTAACTATCTAAGGCAGTTCCCGTTTTGTTTTGTTTTTCAATGGTATTTTTGAGATGTGTTTTGTGTAATTGTGTTGTATAAATTAAAATGATATCTCGCTTATAGGAGCATTCTTATTGCCATGTCAAATACTCCATGACGTATTACGTTAACTTGCTAGTCTCCACACCTTTATTTACATCAGCAAATCAACGTTTGGTATTTTTGTCTCATCTTTCCCTTTGTTGATTAACTAGCGTGCCTTAATTCAATAAGCAATATTTCCCTCATTTTGTTCATTACTTATTTTAATTATTTGCGTTTGTGTTATTATAAATGAGTAATAAACATTTTGTGTTGTTGGACAAGGGAGATAAGAAATATTCATCATAAACAATTTAGTAAAATTGCCGGAACAGTTTAAAACCCAGACAATTGTGTAATGGAAAAAAAATATGTTGATTTATAATTGGTAGATAGCTGGTTAGAAAACACGAGAAAAAAATTATTTAGCCTGTGTAAAAGATGCTGTGCTCAGATTCCAGAACTTCATCGGAATTCGGGAATCAATGACCACTTACTTCTTCGGTGTCTGTTGTAGAAAGAAGAAATTCTGTTTCTCGGTTTACAAGACCAGGCAGGCAGCATCTTACAATCACTTTTTCTGTTAGTTATTTGGAGGAATATAGATCCATATTGAGCTTGTTTAGGAGTCATTGTTTTATTGGAGAAAAAAAATTGAAGTAAAAATATGAGGGGATAAACACAAGGGTAATATGAGGGGAATAAAGAACAGAAAAAAAAAACTTACCAAAAAAAAAGAACAGAAAAAAAAAAGAATAAAGATTATTTATGAGTTATATTATCATAGAAATAAAAGTATGAATCATAGGTAATTATAGCATATAGAAAATAAATATAAAGATCTGTAGAGTTAAGTTTCTTTTTTTTTTTTTTTTTGGTAAATGTAGAGTTAAGTTTCAAATGCACTAAAATAGCCTCTAAGATCTTAATTGTCACTAATTATGTCCCACAAAAGTGCACCAATCACTTGATAAAAAAAAATAACTAAATTTAATACGGTGCACTTTTGCCGATCTTAAAAATTTAGTGTACCTCGACTAATGAACCACTTCAAGGTTTAATCCCATAAAAGTAAGTTTTAAAATATAAAGATAAATAATTGAATAGAATAATAAAATTTAATCATATTATGTATTCATTAAAATTTAGTGACTAACTTTTAGTATGCATTTAATATTTTTTTTATATTTTTAAAGACCAAAAATAAAACTTTAAAACTTTTAAGAATTAAATTGATTTTTTTTAAAAATTAGTTATTATGTATCCTAAAGATATATATTAAAATTGTTACTAATAAATTTTTTTAATTTTTTGTTTTAATAAATGTACAACAAATATATTAAAAATTCAATTTTATATTTTACCTATAAAAATTTTTTAATTAATAATTTTATTGTATGTTTTTAAGACAAGTTTATTTATTTTTTAATTATTTAAATGTTAATTCATAATTATTAGTGTAGCTTTCTCAAAGCTTCTATAATGGAGATAATAATTGACACTTATGATAATGAGAATAAAATAAATAAAGCGAGTGTTGTAGATCAGAGAGGCACTAATATCATAGCTGCTGAATGTGAGTGACATACTGCAAGCATGAATGAAGGAGAAGACTAGAACATGTGGATTGTGGAAGGCATCAATGACAAAACTTGCTCCAAAAATATGATTGGAAGCAGCAAAGGTTGGTTTTTATAAATTCAAGGACGGTCTCTCTCTCCTCATTCATTTGCTTTACTTAGCAATGCAGGAAATTCCTCCAATACCAAATTGGGAACATTCACCCTTTTGTGTTCCATTGGCTGCCTTCTTTTCAAACTTTGATTTGGACAAATAGACAAGGACAAAACAAGTCCAAGGACCCTTTTTTAAAATAATTATAAAAATAATAATCTAGAAAGAATCACACACACCTATATAACTAAAATGTTTTTATGAATTTAAATCATATAGATATAGAAGTCAGAAATTATTTTTAATATGAAAAGACAGATGGTGTTTTAGTTGAATATTGATATTTGAAGTGTATTACAGTATTATGAAAATCATTCAATACGTTCCCCACGTGTTGGCCAATATGTTGCCACGTGTCCAACACTCCCCCACGTGTTGGCCAGGATGCTGCCACGTGTCCAGCACGCCTCCACGTGTTGCAACACGCCCCCCACGTGTTGACTTCTCCCTTACAAAATCCACTCATCTGTAATTACACCAAATAATTCTATTTAAAAAAAAACACCAATATTTTTTTCATAAAAAAAAAAATCAGCCTATAGAAGTAACGTTTATGATTTTATTTTCAAAAAATAAAATAATTTGTTTTCAGATTTTCATTTAAGCCTAAATATATTGTATTTGTTTTTACGTTTCATGTTCATAAAATATTTTTCTCAACATTACTTGTAAGAGGTTATGTCAATGCTTAAAAATAGTTCTCTTATGATAAGTTATTTAAAAATGTTATTTATAAACTAAAATTAATTATTATATATTTATATACAAAAATAAATATGTAACTTCATTCATTTTTAATATATATTTTATATTAATAATTAATTTTAATATTCACCTAACATTATTATAAATTATTTAATATAATCTTATTTTATTTATGTGTCCTCATCTATCACTGATTAACTTGGATATGATCATGTCATGTATGATTATTTTAAGATGAGTAGATAAGTGCCGCTTTTCTTGGATTTATGGGAACTATGCATAGCTCAACATATTAATTAATTAATTAGCCCTCCCTCTTATATATAATATACAAATCAACAATATATTATCTTCAGTGAATGCTCCCAAAACAGTAAAACATATAATAAAAAGAAAATATTTATGCTTATCTTAAATTCACCTAGCTTTTGGCCTCTTCAATGCCTCAAGTGTCAAATTGATTTGAAACCACAGCAAAGATATAGGGATACTGAACCTTTTTATGTGTGTACAAAAAATGACAATAATGATGGGAAAACCCAACATATACATTATTGATCGATAGATAGATAGATTCTCTATCTTGCTTTGAAGCAATTTAATTATTAAAACTTACACTTTTCTGCTGCCCAAATTTCCGCACACATGCAAAAGCTGTTTGTGCCTCTTCTCTCTACCAATGCTATCAAACTTTCTACATAAGAAAGAAAATATAGTGCTTTCACTCTCTCTCTGAAAACATCATGCTACACTTGAGAACAATGATAAGCAACACTATGACTCATCTCTCATGGAGCCAATGCAATATAATTATGGGATAAAGCTTTTAGAAATGAAATTATCAGTGGTGGGTCCAAAAGGTCCATTAGGGTTTGTGTGGTAATTGGCCAAGTATAAATAATATAGAGTTCTTCTTAAAAAGGGTAAAATATATTTTTTATTCTTGAAGTTTGATAAAAGTTTTAAAAATGTCTTTAAGTTTTATTTTATTTTAATTTTGTCTCAAAAGTTTTTAATTTGCATTAAATATATCCCTAACGGCTAATTTTTCAAAAAATTTAAGACCAATTCAACAACAATATCATAAGAATAACCCTAAACACAAGAAAATCAAGCATAATTTTCATGCATTATTGTTAGATTGATCTTAAATTTTTTAAAAATTTAGCCATCGAGGATATATTTGATGCAAATCGAAAATTTTTGGGACAAAATTGAAACAAAATAAAACTTAGGAATATTTTTAAAACTTTTGTCAAATTTTAAAGATAAAAAATATACTTTACCCAATTTAAAAATTATTTTCTAATGATCTCTTTTCTATCAATAAGAGATAAGAGAAGTGATTAAATCCTTTTAATATATAGTTCTTTCTACTTTTCAACCAATTGTTTGCTCCTAAAATTGAAATTGAGCTTGCCTTCATTACCTTTAACACTATAATGTACCTCTGTTAGTGCTTCATCAATAATAATATTTATTCTTTTTTTTTTTTGTTATATTAGGTGAAACTCAAATTCAAGACTTCTAAGTAGAATGAGAGAATACATATCATGTAAGTTACAGTTTATTGGCTAATAATAATATTTATCTAATAGATAAAAAAATAGGATGCAAATTATTAGAAATCAAAATAAAAACCAAAATATTCTAATGTATGTACCTTTGCTGTATATTTTTCCTCCGAACCTTAATATTTGTTATTAGAAACCAAATTTTTTTAAAAGAAAAAATAAAGAATGATACATCTAATATTGTTAGTCATATTTATTGAGTAAATTATTATTTTATTCATAAATGCTCAGATTGATAATTTTTTTACAAATAAACAAAATTAAATTTATATTTATAAAAGATGATCAAATTATTATTTATACTATCAATAAAAATTTAAAATAAAAACAAATTTGTTTATACATAAATTTAATATTTAGATACTCTTTCATGTAGAAATCACATAGACAACATATAGTTTCACTTATTTGCAGAGTTATCTTTTGGAGGGTAAAAATAACAAATAAAAATAGAAAACAGACAATAAAATGGTGGGTGCATGTGGGTCCAAGTTAAGGAGGCAAGTGAGGGAGGGAATCGTGCATACTGCAAAGTGAGCCATAGAGCACCATACATAGACCATACGCCATAGCCACTTAGTTTGATAAAAAAAATTTATGAGATGTTTATATTTTTAAAAAGTATAAAATTTTTATTTTATGTTTGATAAATTAAAAAAATTATATATTTATACTTATAAATTTTATAAAAATAAAAATATTTTTAAAAGTATTTAAGATAAAAAATTTTAAATATAATTTATGTTTATCAAAATTAAAAAAATTAATATAATTCTATATATTAATTAATATTTAAATTTAAATTTTATATTAATATTTATTATAATATTTTTAAAATTTTTAAAATTATTTTGTTAAATATATTTATTGTTATTTGTATTTATTAAAATTTATTTTTAATTTAATCTATTAAATATAAATATTATAACCTTTAAAAAATTATTTTTTAAAAATTAATTTTTATAAACTACTCTTAAAAATTAAAAATTTTCAAGAGTTTGTTAGACTTGTCACATTATTTGCGCAAATCTACATCCAGTCTCTTTTCTACGATTGCGACTACTCTTCTCTTTTTACTATTTCTTACCTTATCACTTATTTTTTTATCCAATCCTACCCTTATGTCTCCTTCAATATTACCAGAGTTTTTTTTTTTTTTTGTTTATGCTGCTAACTCAAACTGAAACTACAAAAAAACAACCATATAGTCAGATAGGTATATATTAAAATGAGCTATTAAAATTAATGATAATATAAATATATATTAAAAATAATTAAATTATATATATATTTATATATAAATATATAATAATTAATGTAGTGCAAATTAAATTTGCCACTTCATCGCCCACGTTAATCATGTCAGAAAATTTTTAAGTGACAAAAAAAGTTAGTGGCTGAAGGTTTTTGTCAGACTTTAACAAAATATGTTTCGGTGGGATATTTTTAAATTTTAATATATTTTAAAAATTAATTTTATGTATTATAAAAAAGTATTATATGAATATATTTAAATTTATAATTAAAAATTTATTTAAATAGATTAATTTAATTGAATGATTGTATACAATTTTTTATATTATTGATATATTAAAATTAAATTCACTTTAAATATTATAATTAAATTCTCTTCATTTTTCAAAATGTTTTTTGTTGGATGAAATAATTATATTAGTTGTATTTTTTTAACTGTTTTCGTTGAAAAGGATGGTTAGATTACTTTTATTTATAAACTATTATATCTACTTGTATTCTGCGTAAGATAATATATAAAAATATATAAAGTTTTTTATTTTTTAAATAAAATTAAATTTTAAAAATTAATTAAATTTATAATTTATATTATTTTTAATATTAAAAATAATTAAATTTTAAAATATAACAATTATTCATTAATAATAATATATAATTTATAATTAAATTAAAATATCTACATTAGAATTTTATCTTTTTAAAATTTGTTTTTTTACATAACATTAGTGATTGAATGTGTAGATTTTTTTTAAAAGAATAAGAAAATTTAAAAGTTGTGCTCATGTATCTGTTGAAATTTACTAATATCTTTTATTTTTTTGAGTTGAAGTAATTATATTTGCACTTAAAAATGGTTTTATATTTTTTTTAGTTTAAATATCTACTAAATTTCTAAAAATAAGATGAATATATAATATTTTGTATTAATTCTTGTGAAATGATAAAAAATTAAAGATTTATGTCTAAAGTCTTGATTTGTCTATACTTAAAATAATAATTATTGATACAGATTCTTTCCATAAAAAAAATCTTTTATTACAAGATAATCATATTAATTATTTAAAAATCAAAGTTGATTTTGTCCATCTAATACAATTACTTTTTTTTAAAAGACAAATCTTTGTTATGTGTCAAAAAAAAGATATCACTCAAATAAAATAAGACTAAAATAAAATTTTAAGGAGACTAAACTGAAATTTACATATAAAAAATTAAAATTAAGGGGGTCATTGCCCCCTTTGCTACAATGTAGCTCCGCCCCTATAACAGTACCTACTAACCAAAGATTCTTTTTTCAAATTATGAGTTTTATTCTCACTAACAACATTCTTTGAGAGTAATCTAGTTAGATTTTGAATATAAAATCCTTAATTATATTTAGTAGTAATTTAAACCTTAAGTATACCATATTCTTCTATTTTTTTTTCCAAAGATAATAGGTTATATTTTATTAATTATTAAAAAATGAAATACAAAGATGTCCAAAAGCAGGACAGTATAATAAAAGGTGGGGATTTCCCAAAAATACTACACTGAAGGTATTCATCCGATGGTGCGTGGTCGAAAAACGAAGAAAAATCTTAAAGAAGAAAGAATGATAAATCCAATTGCATGCAACTAAGAGCTTGCCTCATGGAGATGACGACCTAAACTGGGAGTTCTTTGGATTTCACGGAGCAACTTGACAGAGCTTGCTAGAATGGCAGACGGCATAGAAGTAGAACCTTCAAAAATCAACTGGTTGCGAGCTTTCCAGCAGTTCCAGCAAATGATGGCAAGCAATTGAAGATTACGGTCAGCATTCTTCAACGGGTTAAGTATTTCTGTTGATGCAGTCCACCATATCCAAAAGTCGTTAGAACTCTGAGGGGAAGACAGTCACCAAGATAACTCTGAGACCATACGTCTTTAATTCTAGAGCAATCGATTAAACAATGAGTGACTGTTTCCGTTGCTTCATGACAGCAAGGGCATATTGGTGATATAGATGGGATGCAGTGATGAATCTGAGCAAGCACCAGAAGTCGGCCATGGAGAGCTTTCCAGATAAATAGCTTAATTTTGTGAGGCAAGTTCAACTTCCATAGATCAATCCATGGCTTTTTCTGCTGCATATAATTAGGGCAAAGCTCCAGATGCGGATGGTAAAATAAATAGCCAATTCTGTAACCTGAAGCTGTATCATATTGCTTGGATTTGTTCAAATCCCATTACAATTTGTCCCTACCCTGCTGAATTTTAACTGACAAAATCCTGTTTGCAACGTCTTGGGGAAATAATTCTTGAAATGAGATTCTGATTCCAATTCCTATCTTCAGTAATTAGATCTTTAACTCTTGGAACCAACTCAGAAATAGCCTGTCTATTTGGCATGTCAGAAATCATTAAAGGATACGGAGGAGGCAGCCAAGGATCCTCAAAGGTTCGGATATTCTCACCAGTACCCACAGCCCAATTAAGACCTTTTTCAACAATCTTTCGGCCTTCCAGTATGCTCTTCCATCCCCAAGAAGGTAAGACTCCAATTTCTGCCGTTATAGCATTACCATTGCTAAAGTATTTACCTCTTAGTATTTTGGATAATAAGGAAGTAGGCTGTGTTACAAGTCGCCAAAACTGTTTGCCTAAAAGCGCCAGATTTTGGATTCTGAGATCTTTAAATCCAAGGCCTCCTTCTTTTCGTAGGCGAGTCATAGTGTCCCAGCTAATCCAAGCCATCTGCCTTTCAGAACCTTTTTGTCCCCACCAGAACTGAGAAAGTAGAGAGTGAATTCCGAAATTAAACCATCAGGCAACTTGAAGCAAGACAATATATAAATAGGAATAGCTTCTCCCACTGCCTTAAGCAATATGTGTCTACCACCTGACGAAAGAAGATTGCGCTTCCACCCTTGGATTCTTTTCCGAATCTTTTCTTTGATCATACTAAAAGAAGCCTTTTTCAATTTAGAGACTGTAGAAGGCAAATCAAGGTATTTATCCTGAGCCCCAATATGATTAATATTCATAGAGTTAGCCAGTAGTGTACGAGTAGTGGAGGGAGTGTTGTGGCTAAAGAATGCAGCAGATTTATTAAGATTTACCCTCTGGCCACTGATGCTTTCATAAGAATTCAATAATGCAGGATATTTGAACATGTTTCAGGATTAGCCTTACAGAATAAGATGGAATCATCAGCAAATAGGAGGTTGTTGACCTTGGAACATCGCCTATGTATCTGAAGACCTTGAATTAGTCTGTTTTGTTCTGCCTTGTGTAGCAAGAAGGAGAGACCTTCTGCACAGAAAAGAAAAAGATAGGGGGATAGAGGATCTCCTTGTCGAATACCTCTATTTGGTTTGAAGAAACCATAAGGTTGTCCTTCCACAATAACAGAATAAGAAATAGTTGTCACTAATTCTCGAATCCACATGATCCACCGGGAGTCAAAACCAAACTTCTCTAATATAAACCAAAGAAAGTGTCATTCTACCCTATCATATGCCTTACTCATATCTAATTTTAGCGCCATTTCATTTTCGAGACCCCTTTTTTTGTTCTTCAAGTAATGCATACACTCGTGAGCAATTAGGATATTATCAGAGATTAATCTGCATTTAATAAAAGCACTCTGCGTAGGGCTAATTAGTCTATTCATCATACCCTGAAGCCTATGTACAAATACTTTGGAGATAATCTTGTAAAAGACTGAAGATAGGCTTATTGGTCTTACCTGAGTCATATCTTTAGCATCAGAAATCTTGGAAATAAGACAGATCTGAGTGTGGTTAAAACCCTTCAAGATTCTGCCCCCAGAAAAGAAGCTCTTAACTGCTCGAAACACATCACCACTAAGTATGTTCCAGAAGCTTTGAAAAAATTTTGCTGTCATACCATCATCTCCTGGAGCACTTTGAGGATGAATGCTAAATGTTGTGCGTTTCACTTCCTCCATAGTCACTGGTCTTTGAAGCCTACGGTTCATGTGAGTTGTAACCTTAGGTTCAAAATCAGTAAACAGAGGTTCAAGGTTCTCATGACAAGTGGAAGAAAAGATGTCCTTGAAATAAGATTCAGCCACATAAGCAATACCAGCATTTGAAGTAGCCACTTCACCATCACTGCCAGTTAGTTGCCAAATTATATTCCTTCGGGTTCGATTTCTAAATTTCTGATGGAAAAAAGCTGTATTCTGATCACCAGATTTGAGCCATTTGACTCTAGACTTATCTTTCCAATAAGATTCCTCATTTTGCAATGCTTTTTCAAGTTTGTCCTCTATTTTTGAAATGATGTCGCCTCCATGAATTCTTGCTAAACGAAGTTCCTCTAATTCTGACTGTAGTAAATCAATCTCCACTTTCGAATTAGATCTATGTTCTTGCTGCCATCTGACAATCTTATGCCGACAACGCTTTATTTTTTGAGATAGGATATACATGGCTGAACCATCAATCTGTTTATGCCAAACCTCTCTAACAATCTGCCTTATTTCATCATTGGAACACCATCTTTCTTGGAATTTGAATCAGCGTTTAGATATCTCAGTTCTCGGATTAGAGTCTAAGAGAAGAGGGGCGTGATCCGAGCCTGATTCTGACAGTCTAAGAACCGTTGCATTGGGATAGAGTTGCTGCCAATCAACTCCTACCAGGAATCGGTCCAGTCTTTCCTGTATCAACTCATCACCCCTCCGTCTATTTGACCAAGTGAATGGTCTTCCGACCATACCAATATCAATCAGGGAATTATCATCAATAAAACTATTAAAGGTTTCAATAGAAGAAGGAGATTTATCACCCCCACCTTCTTTCTCCAGTTGATTAGAAATGGCATTAAAATCTCCCATTAACACAACCTTACCATCAAACTGTTGGGTGACTGAAATTAATTCAGCAAATTGAGCCATTCTATGTTGATCATTTGAACTGAGATAAACACCTAGAATACCATAGGGATCATTAGAACCAGCTGTCAGAACTGATGCCGCAATGAAAAATCTACCATGCTGTAAAATCTGAACAGTGCAACCATCACTCCATGCCATTGCCAATCCCCTTGATAATCCATCCGGATCCACAATAAACCATTCCTTGAAGTCACAAGATCTTAGTTTTCCTTCAACTTGTCGAGATTGATTTTTTGTTTCACAAATAAAACCAACATCGGGGGAGTAGGATTTGCAAATCCCTTTAAGATTGTGGATTGTCAAGGGTCTCCCCAAACCCCAACAATTCCACGAGAGCAGTTTCATATTTCTCTGGGTGCCACTTGAAGGTTGGCACCCTCCACCGTCATAACAATTATATGAGAGTTCTGAGTCTCTGATTTGTTGCCCATGGTGTAGAGAAAATCAGAATTGGTATTCAATGATTCCAAAGAGAAATAAGATATATGGAATGAGTGAATAAGAAAACGAAATGAATTAAAAGAGGAATGAATTGGGAGAGAAAACGAAAATTAAGAAGCTAAGTGGAAAAGAAATTAAGAAAAGTAGAAGAAGATGGAAAAGGGTTTGATGAAGAAAAGACAAAGAAAGGTATAACCATGGAGGCGGCGCAGTAAAATCCTAACAGAGCGTCGGGCGCTAGATGAGGAGTACGTAATCCCACTTACCATATTCTTCTATTATGAATAAGTAAAGATGCAATTGAATTAAAATTTAGTACATTTTCACCTTTTGAATGAATTTCAAACAAAATCAAACTCCAAAACAATATTGTTATCATACCTGATGGCCATAAACAAATTCAAAACCCCTTCTCTATAATATACAGCTATAATATATATATATATATATAGTCAATCCTATCTGTTCTAATTCATCCTTCTCAAAATTTAGTTTTTCTATAATTATTCTTTTAACTAACAAAGAACTATTTATTTCAGTTGCTAAAGATATTAGAAGATAATTTTTTACAATTTTATCATAAAATTATAAAATTATCAAATAAATATAATTGTTTAGTTTCATTATCTCGCATGGTTAATCTTAATCTACACATAATACATAATAATATTAAAATTTAAGTAACTACTTAAATGATCAATAATTAAAAAATTTATATTATTGTAGTTAATAAAAAGTATCCTTCATGTCTAGTACTATTTTTAAAATAGTTTGGTCTTAAAATATTGATTATACAAAATAATTAGTTTTACTGATTGTCATAAAAATAATTAATCATCATAAAGGGGTTAAAAAATTTATGGGAGCATGTCATATGTTTAATATGTAATTACTTATGCTGAAATAACTATGTAATTATTTATTCTAATTAAATCAAATCATTAATATAATTGATTAGTTATAATTAATATGGTCTAATAAATTATTAAATAATTTGATATTTATCCCAATCAAATTAAATAAATAATTAATTATAACACTTTTATAAATTATTAATTAAAATATTTAAGACAAAAAAATTAATACAAATTAAAATAAAATTAACTCATTTATTCTAGTCAAATCAAATAATTAATGTAATTCATTAGTTATAGTTAATGTGGTCAAATAAAATATTAAAAATTTAATATTATCACAATTAAATTAAATAATTAATTAATGTATTTAAATAAATTAAATAAAATAATAACTCAGGAAATACTTTAAAGAATATGCCACATCAATTATGTTATTAATTAAAAAATCCAAATTTAATAATATATAATAAATAAATATGTAAATAATTTTATCATTTATTAGTTCTAAATATTAATTAATGCATATAAATACATTTAGAAATGTTATTGACTATTGAGAGATGAGAAAATCATAATTCCTTCGTTAGGTGACAATTGAAAATTAAAAAATATGGAAATACAATCATCAATTAAATATTCAAACACAATTTTTTTTTAAATTATACACATATATATAGAAGTATATAATTCTCCATTTTTGTTTCAATTTGGGATAAGTAATATAAATAAAAGCATAGGCAAAGTCAACTTTTATACTTCCATGGTTAAATAAAAATTAATTTTATAAATAGTTCAAATAAGTGGTATGGAATAAATAGGTTGTGAAACAACTATATATTATTGGAAAAATTTTGAGTGTATCAATAACACCGATTTTCCAATTGTTTTAATTTAATCTGAATTATAAAAAATATATATAATATATATTAATAAAAATTAACGGTTAAAACAACTGAAATACTGGTGTTTTTGATACCTTTAAAATTCTTTCTATATTATTATCCACCGTTATGAATAAATAGGTTGTGAAGCACGCACAAAGGTGCAGGCATGGAATTGCATAATAATAATAATAATAATAATAATAATAATAATAATAAAAACAAAAATGAAATATATTAATAAATAATGTTATCCCTTATCTTTCACATATCCAGTATCCATTCACTTCTACGAAAAGAAATGAGATTAAGAATAAATGGAAAGTGTAAAAGTCAACAAGACGCAGAGTTTAGTTTAAATGGTAGACCCTAAAAAAGGAAAAGAATTATGCCTTAAAAGTACCACCGAATCAACTTCAAACCACCACAAGACAAAGGTGTCCATGCAAATACAAATCAATAAAAATATTTACTTACTTTCTTTCATTTCATAGCTAAGCCCTTTCCTCATATAGCTAAAGTCTTGGTCCAAACTCCAACCTTTAAATTCCCCCTTACTTAACAAGTAAGCAAATATATATAAAAATATACAACATTTTCTAATTTCATGTTATTATTAGTTAATAATTTTTAAATGATAATAATGTTACACATTCATATCTTTTATAAATTAAATATAATTAAATTAAATAATAAAATTTAAAATAATATTAATCATAATTTATTTTTATTTTATTAGACTAATTTAATTAGATTTAATTAATAAAAAAGTATAAATATATAATATTATTCTTTAAATAAATATATTAGAAACAATCTAGCACTTTAAATATTTAATTTATATATATATCATTAAAAGTTTAACTAATATTTTTAAATTATTTATTAACAAGATCCACATTAAAATGATGACATATAAAATCTACTGAGACTACAAAACAATCAATATGGTCCTGACTTGAGTAGTGACGTAATCTTGGGGTGATATATAAAATATTAAAATATTAAAATTGAACTGCCCAGGGCATTATGTCCAAATAAAAACGTAAAAATAAAATAAAATAAAAAAGAGTGATAGATCAGCAAATTTTATAATTTGAGTCATTAATTAGTTATTATTGTATTTTTAATAGTGTAAGATTTCAGCCAATAATATAAAATTATTTATTTTTTTATTAAGTATCAGTCATGACAATGTTATGGAGACAAAAAAAACTGTCAGAACTTGTCTTATTTATCATTCATTAATTGTTGCGACAATTAATAAATACTAAATAAAACAAATTATGACTATTTTTGGCTAATTTTCTTTGGTTACCAAACATTTTTGTTTTAATAAAAGTGTTGGCCCTAGAATTTCTTTAAATTAAAATATGACAACTCGCCTAAAAGATAAACAATATTAATAAGCATGTGCACATCCTCATGTGTTGTTTTTTCATATCATATGAATGTTTTGTCCACTATTCACATCACCATATATCAAAATATCACATGCTAATACTAAACCTCTTCCTCTATTAGCTTTTCTTCAATTCTCACCTCCCTTTTTTTTCTTCACATTGTTCTTCTTCATGATAATTACACCCACAAAAAAATAATGGCCTCTTCAGAAATATACTACTCTAATTTGCAAGCTCTAACACAAGAAGAATTGGCTGAACTTGACCCAATCATAAAAAAATATCACATTTTCAATGATCCCTCCCCAAACACGTGCACTTCGATAATAACCTACCGGATCGAAGCTCCGGCGAACGCGGTATGGCCGTTCGTCCGAAGCTTCGAGAATCCCCAGAAGTACAAGCACTTCATAAAGGGGTGCAATATGAGAGGAGATGGCGGCGTTGGCAGCATCAGGGAGGTAACCGTCGTTTCGGGCCTCCCAGCATCAACCAGTACTGAGAGGCTCGAAATTTTAGACGATGACCTCCACATACTGAGCTTTAAGGTAGTTGGAGGCGAACATCGCCTCCAAAACTACCGCTCGGTAACGTCGGTTAACGAATTCAACATAGGAAACAGGGCTTATACAATTGTTTTGGAGTCTTATATTGTGGATATACCACAAGGGAACACCGAAGAAGATACCAAGATGTTTGTTGATACCGTTGTTAAGCTCAACCTTCAGAAACTTGGTGTGGTTGCCATGGCTAGTTGACAAATTTTGCGTCCACAATAATAATAAAAGGTTTTTAATTTAGTTTTATTTTAGAATTTCTGAGTTCATATAGGTTGGTTAGCATAAATTAATGCAAGGTCATTCCTGCAATTTTCTATTGTTTCTGTCTCCCCTTTTAATTCTTCTTCATGGAAAAAACAGCAATATATAGTTTTACTTAGCTTTATACCATTTCATGAATTTGGTTAGATAACTAAGCTTTTTTTCTTAAAAAAATTATGTACACGGTAAAAATTAAATTTATTTGTACATACTCCATTTAAGAGTTTGTCGCACTTGCTTAAGCGGATTAGTGGTCTAACTATTAGACCAAACCAACCCAACTTGATTGACTATGATCTATTAAATTGACAGATATTTGTGATCCCACCAAAAACTAATTTGACCATCACTTTGGAAATGTGACATGCAATGTGCTTGCATTTTTTTTTTGGTCATGGGCTCATGGCAATGTGCTTGCATTTGCATAGTTGTATTATTTAATGGGCTTTTAGGGTGTAACTTATTTGTGATCCCACCAAAAAATAATTTGACACTCACTTTGGAAAGGTGCCATGCAATGTGCTTGCATTTGCACCGTACTATAGCAGTATTAATTAATGGGCTTCTAGGTTGTAACTTTTTTGGGCTTTCAAGTTTCAAGTACTTGAATTCGAAAAATTATATTATATAATATGAAAATATTCAGTTTTACCAATAAAATTTAGTACTAGTTATTTGAATCATTTATTCAAATAATATAATATATTATTGACACAAATGTTGAATTAATGAGTAGTTTTCCCATTGGGGCCCTCCTTTTTATTTTTTTTTTCACTTATTTTTTTAATATTATTTTTTATTTTTCACAGTATTTTCAAATTCAATAGTCCAAACTAAAAAATGATAATGTTAATGAGCTAGATTAATTAGTTAGTTAAAGACTTTTTGTGCCACTAAATGTCAAAAGTCAACAGCAAAGACCACATTATAAGTTGCTGCTTCCGTTCTTCTTCTTTCTCGTCTCCTATTCTTGGAATTTTTTTGAGTGATTATAGATAAAGAAATTTGTTCATTCATAAATTTTGATTATTATTTAATTGTTAAAATTTTAATTTTTTTCTCTAAAAAAATGAATGAGTTTGACCTGTTGATAGTGATGCTGCAGGATTGATAGTAATGATCTTCCATTTTTATCTGTGAAAAAGAAGAGTTTTTGAAAGAGAGAATTGCAATAGATTCAATAGTAAATTAGAGATTTCATCAATTTTTTTTACCAATTAAGTATTTTCTGTCAATAAAAATAGAATCAAATGATGAAGAATTATTGATAATATTTTTTAAATACTATTTTATCGGTACTTAAATATTTCTGATACCGAACTTTTTAAACACATATATATCTAATTTCCAAATTTGCCATTGATGTTATCGGTAATTAAGGTTTTATAATTGTAGGAATACTATCCAAACTTTATATTCTATTAAGCTACCAACAAAAAATGCTAATGTAAATGGGCTTGAACTATTCTTCCTTGGGTTTCAACTTTCAACAAGATGGACAATGACTTACATAGGAAGACTAAGACAAAGCTAACTCATGACAAAAAAAATAAATAATAATAATAATAATAATAATAATAATAATAACTTTGGTCGAATAATTAGTTTAGAAGAAAAAGGCGGATCTTTGTCCTTTTAATGGGCAAGTATTTAAGTTTTCGAAAATTTAAAAATATATTTAAATTTTTTATTTTTTTTAAATTTAGATATATTAATTTTTTATGTTCACTTGGGTCTGTTAGACTCAACGAAAAAATTAAACTTACTTCTGTTGTATTGACCTGGTTGATACGGATGCATACGTGAGGGAGTTTTTAAAATTAGATAAATTAGATTTAAACATCAATATGTCCAAAATTTGAAGAGATCAATGATTTAAATATATTTTTAAATCATCAGAGATTTAAATGTCTGCAAACTAAAAATCATATCAATTTGTCTTTTTTTCATTAGTTTATTTGTCCACTCAAATAATAGTCGAAAATTTGAATTCTATTTGTACATACAATAACCTATCAGCATGCGATAAATCCTTAAATGAAGCACAACTTTTGTGATAAATTAATTCTTAATTTACTAAAGTGAAAAATACCATAAAAAAATAACTAAAAAAAAAAGCTCTTTATTAAGACTAAAAAATATTTTAAAAAAAAAAACCTTAATAATATATCCAAAATTAAGATTATTTGATTCGAAATTTATGAGTTCCGGGATACCGGTGGGTGACAACCAGTAACGAGTGGTGGGAAGTTTTAGGATATTGAAAACTGAAAAGAGAAGTAAATAGGTAATTTCAAAATTCTCTCTGGTGCAAGTGGGATTTGAAGTCCAGTACTTTAGGTATATATAATAACCTCATAAAGAATTCTTAGAATTTCTAACTTCATTTGAAATTATTATTCCAACGAAGTATTTTATGTGAAATCAATTAAATGCCCTGAAAAATTACATTACCTTTTAAAATTATCTCACCCACACAAAACATTGGTGTACCAATCTAATGTACTTTGGTTATTGCTTTTAAATATTAATCAAACAAAATAAAGTTCTCGTTTATAAATTAAAGAAAAGATGCAATATTAGAGAATCAATATTATAGCAGTCAATTTTTGCCAACATTATAACAAATTATTAAACAAGTTTATTATGAAGTCCACTAAAAAATAAACTTTTATTGAATTTAAATTTTGAATGTTTTTTGTTAATTGAATTTTAGATATTTTTATTTTTAAAAATTTTAAATATTTTTTATTAAGTTGAATATTAGCTGAATTTTGGTTCTCAACTTTTTTTTATATTATGCAAAACTTTGTTCGGGGGGAGAGGAGAGGAGAGGGTTTTAAGCTTATGCTAAGTTTATTTAAGGTTGAATTATTATTTTTTTTAATAATTTTTAATTATTTATTCGATGGACATTACGTCCCCTAATAATAAAAGCACAAATCAGTCCTCATTCGTTTTTGTATTTGTTCAATCCAGCTCTTGAGACCAATTGACAGCAGGTCAACATTGATATATCAGATAACTGTGTCTATATGGCTTTGTTTTTTTGTAATAGGACAAATCGCTCCTAAGCTCCTTAATCATCTCTCTCCTCTGCTTCACCTGACCTCTCTGTCATCGCCTCCTCCCTCTCTCTCTCTCAAACTCTATCTCCCTCTTCTTCTTCCTTTTCTCCATTGTTTCTCTCAACTCCAAAACCCTAACACTCCCAATCCGCCTCACCTCCTCTCTAGAATCATCATAAAAATCATCATCAAATGACTGTAGTCACTTCTCTTCATCCTCATCACAATTATTATCGTCATCAATAATATTATCATCAAAATCCAAAAATTCAAAAACAAAAACATAATCACACTAAAGAAATATCCTGGTCACTTGGAAGAAAAAATTCATTTGTTTTTTGAAAAAATTACCAGAAAAATAAAGACTAAAAAAAAGAGTAAAATTTGAATGTTAAAATAAATGAAACTCATGATGTTGTTGTGGTGGTGATGAACTTGATGATAGTGGTAAATGATGAAAAAAAATGAAAAAAGTAAAGAGGGACAAACGGGAGGAGAGAAGGAAGAGAAAGTTTAGAAAAATATAAATTTTTCATTAATCATCATGCATAAATGGTGGTAATGATATTAATGATGATGATGATTGTGACTCCGGTGGAGTGGCGAAGAGGGAGGATTGGAGGGAGAGGGAGGAGTGTGAGTGCGGTGACGGTGGAGAAGAAGAAGGAGAAGAGAAAGAAAGAGTTTCGAAGGAAGAAGATGATTGAAGAGTTTAGTGGGCGATTTGTTCCTACCACGAAGGAGACATTGCCTAACACATCAGTATTAACCTGTTGTTAATTGGTTCTAGGGGATGGATTGAACAAATACGAAAGTGAATGGACACCAATTTGTGTTTTTATAATTGTTAAGGGGCACAATGTCCATCAAGTAAATGAGTAAAAGTCGAAAAAGACTTTTACTCTTTTTTTAGTTAGATGAGTTAGACAATTCTAAATATTATATAATATCACAAATTTATCCGCATTATATATTTATATACATAATACTTTAAACATTCTTATAATTACTTTTTTTTTTGTGTGTACACTATAATTAGTTAATTATGCTAATGGATGTAAAGTAATAGAACTTAAAAATAAGGCTCAAAGTTAGGCCCACATCTTTTTTTCAATCATGAGGCCCACATATCATAGATATGGTTTTGTCATTTATGAGAAATGGGTAGCATTTTTCTGACACACTGATCCAGTTAATGGCCTATCATAGTAAAAGGTTTATACATGGCCCATATCATATGCATCATGATCTTTGTCTTCATGTCTTGTAAGATCAGTTCATTATTTTATTTAATGAACCAACCAACCAAACAACACTGACCGAAAGAACCGGAAGAGATGATAATGGAAAAGTCAAAAAAGTAATAATAGTTTCCTTAGATCTTCTCCAGAAAAAGAAAGTGGAGAATTTAGTGACAATTACCACCTTTTTTTCACCGGTGACATTTATTCTATCATCATAAAAAAGGACTCATATGATAACATTAGATTTCACGTAGATTTCCTTCCCCTTCAGAGCTCTTGAATTCCAATGTAACCAAAACAAAAACAATTGTTCAATAACCCAATGTTTGGATATAGAAAGAAAATAACAACAAAGAAAATGAAGAAAAGAAAAACAAAGAAAAAAAAAGTGAGAAAAGAAAAAAATATATAATTATATTAAAATTAAAAAGATAAAATATATTTTTTGTCTTTAAAATTTATTAAAAATTTTAAAAATATTTTTAAATTTTGTTTTATTTTAATTTTGTCCCAAAATTTTTTATTTATATCAAATATATTTTTGACAGTTAATTTTTTAAAAAATTTAGCATTAATTCAGTAATAACATCACAAGAACAACTTTCTAACACAAATAAATCAGATATAGTTATTATATATTATTGTTAAATTGATTCTAAACTTTTTGAAAATTTAACTGTCAGGATATATTTGATATAAACAAAAAATTTCAGGGTCAAAACTAAAATAAATTAAAACTTAAGTGTGTGTTTGGATTGTGGTTTATCAAACTGAAGTTTGAATAAAAATGATTTTATAGAATTGATTTTGGGTATAAGTAAATTTGTGTCAATATGATTTATGTTGGACAACTCTATACTAAAATTGATTTTGATAAAATAAATATTGTTTGTAACAACGGTCAACATAAGTTATATATAGAAATGTCAATTAGAAGGTTTGGTTATTTATGTATATAACAATCTGTCATATATATTTTTTGTAGGAATAAATTAGGATAACAAATAAAGCGGTTATATTAGGAAAAGATTTGCTGTGATTTGTTGATTAGAATATATATATATATATATATGAAAGTTTGTATCAAAGAGAAAACAGGCCGATTACCATTATTTATTATGGTATCAGAGCCTAACTTGAGAAACACATAAAATAGAGGACGACCTGAGAAACCATGGCGGTAGAGTCAGAGAAGACCATCGGAGACAAACCACACTCATCAGGAGGAGATGAGAAGAAGACTCACTCGCCGTACGACCTCAACGCGAGTGATAACCCAGGAAACATAATCACGCAGGTGCAATTGCGTGGGAAAAATTATGACGAATGGGCGAGGGCTGTGAAGATTTCTCTTCGAGCTCGAAAAAAGTGGGGATTCATTGACGGGACTCACACAGAACCAGGAAAGGATGCACCTGAACTTGAAGATTGGTAGATGGTCCAATCCATGATTGTTTCGTGAATTTTGAATACGATCGAGTCAAGCTTGCGGACCACTGTGGCGTATGCAGAGAATGCGAAGACGCTGTGGAAGGACATCAAAGAACGCTTCTCTGTTGTGAATGGACCTCGAATACAGCAGTTGAAAGCAGATTTGACAAGGTGTAAGAAAGAAGGTGCGTCCATGACTGCGTACTATGGAAAGTTGAAAATACTTTGGGATGAACTTGCAAATTGTGACCAAATTCCCAAATGCACCTGTGGTGGGTGCAAGTGTTCAATTGGCTCTCAACTTGAGAAGCGGAGGGAAGAAGAAAAGGTTCACCAACTCCTCATGGGCCTTGATGATGTCAGCTATGCCACTGTGAGGTCGAGTATCCTTGCAACCGATCTTTTACCTTCGCTTAATCGTGTGTACGCGATGTTAATTCAAGAGGAAAGGGTGAAGACAATCACCAAGTCGGCGGATGAAAGGGGACTGGTTGTGGGACTTGCGGCGCATGTCGGCAACAAGGCTAGAAGGAGAGGTGAACATGGAGAAAAGGCCGTGACATGTTTCAAGTGCGGCAAAAATGGGCATGATGTGAAAGAGTGTTTTCAAATAGTGGGTTACCCAGAATGGTGGGGAGACCGGCCAAGGCACGAAGGAAGAGGCACTGGCAAAGAATCAGGAAGACAAGGGATGCGCAACCGAGGGGCTCAAACGCGTGCTAATGTGGCGTGTACTGGAGAAAGTGGAAGTCGTGTGAATAACCTAGAAGAAAAGAATCTTGACATGACAGGTTTAACTAGTGAGCAATGGAAGGTATTGGTTGATATGATCAGCAAACAAAAATCAGCTGAATCTGAGAAAATGACTGGTAAGAGAATTTTGAATTTGTGGATCATCGATAGTGGTGCTTCTAACACATGATAGGTACCTTGAAAAATTTGTGTGAAAAAAGGACCATTTCAGGATGCCCAGTGGGGTTGCCTGATGGTGAGCAGGTGCTTGCTTGAAAACAAGGAACTGTGGTTCTTGACAGAGGACTTCAGTTGAAAAATGTCCTTTATGTACCAAAATTAAAATGCAACTTCCTTTCTGTTCCACAATTGATTGATGAAGAAAACTGTGTTGTACAATTCACTGACAAGCTGTATATTATGCAGGACTGCACTTCGAGGAAGATGATTGGAGCGGGTGAACGGAAGGATGGGCTCTATTGGTATCGTGGTGTGCACAAGGCTCAAGCAAGTCATGTCAAAGCTGAAAATAAATTGACTCCGTGGCATAAGAAATTGGGACATCTATCATTTAAAATTGTGCAAATGATCCCCAATGTGAGTGACAAATGTACTAGCGAAGAGGTGAATAAAATTTGTAAAATTTGTGAAAAATCCAAACAAATAAGAGATAAGTTTCCATTAAGTGATAGTTATGCTTCGAGTATTTTTTATTTGATTCATTGTGACTTGTGGGGGCCTTATAAAACTCCGTCATCATGTGGAGCCTCGTATTTCTTAACCATTATGGATGATTGCTCACGGGTTGTTTGGATATATTTGTTAAAAAAAAGACGGAAGTGTCTGTTACATTGAAAATTTTCTTTGTTTTGGTTGAAAAACAATACAATAAATGCGTCAAAATGGTGCGATCCGATAATGGAACAGAGTTCATGTGTTTAAAGCAGTACTTTATGCAACAAGGAGTGATTCATTAAACTTCATGTGTCGGAACTCCACAACAAAATGGAAGAGTAGAGCGCAAGCACAGGCATATTCTAATTGTTTCCCGGTCCTTGCGATTCCAAGGTAATCTCCCTATTGAGTTTTGGAGAGAATACGTTTTAACTGTCGGGCACCTAATCAATCTCACACCGTCCTTAGTGTTGAAAGAAAAATCCCCATATGAAATTATTCATGGAAGAGCTCCCAGTTATGAACACCTGCGAATTTTTGGTTCTTTGTGTTATGCTCATAACCAAAGTAGGAAAAATGACAAATTTGACAGTCGAAGTAGGAAATGTGTATTTGTCGGGTATCCATTTGGGCAAAAAGGATGGAAGTTGTTTGATTTGGAAAAGAAAGTTTTTCTTGTCTCTCGTGATGTCCATTTCATTGAAGGTGTGTTTTCCTTTCATGAAGCCCAAAGAGCAAACTCACGAGTTGACCAAATTGAGCCCTCAATGCTGGAGCATGTTTTTGAAGATGACACTCCAATTAGGTCAATTTTCACTTCTCCCACAGCTGAGCCCATTCCTCCAAATCAAAATGAGACTCTAGAACATTCATCCACTGCTCCTGACATCCAAGACAGGGGGGACATGAGCTCCGAGACGACCCAGACGAGGACGTCATCATCCCCTCCAAAATCAGCGCCGAGGAAACGGTGCCGATCTCCGATTTGCCACCAGCCGCAACCGAAGCCCCCTTAGCCGTGGACACCGTGTGAAAATGCCCTCCATCAAGCAGTGCAACTTTGTCACCACCGCCACTGTCCAAAAGAGCCCTTCCATCCAGAATCTGACTTTATCAACTTCCTCAGGTGTGTCCTATCCTATACAAAACTTTGTGAATTGTAACAATTTCTCTGACCAACACCGCATTTTTCTTGCTTCATTACAAGACGAGCAAGAACCTCGGTCCTTCTCCCAAGTTGTCACAGATTCGCGATGGCGAGATGCCATGTCCAAAGAAATTCAAGCACTGGAAGTTAACAACACGTGGAAACTCACACCTCTTTCTCCAGGAAAGAAAGCTTATGGTTGTAAGTGGGTTTATCGAATTAAATACAATTCTGATGGGTCAGTCGAGCGATTCAAAGCACGGTTGGTCATCTTAGGAAATCAACAAGTGGAAGGACTAGATTACAATGAAACGTTCTCTCTAGTGGCAAAGATGGTGACCATTTGAACAACTCTTGCCGTTGCAGTAGCCCGGGATTGGGAACTTCACCAAATGGATGTCCATAATGCCTTTCTGCATGGCGACCTTGATGAAGATGTGTACATGAAGCTCCCACCCGGGTTCCAAGTGTCTCAGCCAAGCTTAGTGTGTAAACTTCAAAAATTCATCTATGGCTTGCGACAAGCTCCGCGTTGTTGGTTTGCAAAATTATCCTCTGCCCTTACTTGATTTGGTTTTCAGCAGTCACAAAAAGACCATTCCTTGTTTAGTCTCTGTAAAAATGATGTCCACCTGGTTGTTTTGGTGTATGTTGATAACCTTGTGATTGCAGGAAATAATGGTGATGCAATTAACAAATTCAAACAGTACTTGCACAAGTGCTTTCACATGAAAGACTTAGGGCGCCTGGAATATTTATTGGGGGTTGAAGTTGCCCGATCTTCCAAGGAAATTTTTCTGTGCCAGCGGAAATACGCCTTGGACATCATCACTGAAGCAGGTTTGCTGGCTGCTAAGCCCGCAGCTACTCCGTGCGAGGAAAATCACCGGTTGGCATCCGCTGGTGGCCCTGTTATCTTTGATCCTAACATGTATCGCCGCCTCATTGGAAGACTCATATATTTGTGCTTCACCAGACCTGACCTCGCCTATAGTGTTCATGTTTTGTCCCAGTTTATGCAGAATCCACGTACTGAACATTGGCACGCCGCTTTACGGGTTATTCGGTATCTGAAGGGACATCCGGGGCAGGGCATACTTCTACCTAAAGAAAATGATTTGCAACTCTATGGCTGGTGTGATTATGATTGGGCTGGCTATCCGCTAACGTGCCGATCTTTTACAGGGTGGTTCATTCAATTCGGTACTGCCCCTATCTTGTGAAAAACACAGAAACAACAAACGGTCTCCGCCTCTTCTGCTGAAGCTGAGTACCGCTCAATGGCCAAGACAACCAGGGAATTAATATGGATAAAGGATATACTGTCCTCGCTGCACGTGTCGCATCCTGCTCCCATTCGTTTGCACTGCGACAGTCAAGCGGCGCTTCACATTACTAAAAATCCAGTCTTCCACGAACGTATCAAGCACATCGAAGTCGACTGTCATTTTGTCCGGGATGAAATCATACACAATCGACTATTACCTTCTTACGTTCCTACTCATCTCCAACTAGCTGATATTTTCACCAAGGCTATCGGGACAAAACAGTTTGGAAAACTCTTAGTCAAGTTGGGCATTCAAAATTTACACGCGCCAACTTGAGGGGGGTAACAACGGTCAACATAAGTTATAAATAGAAATGTCAATTAGAAGGTTTGGTTATTTATGTATATAAAAATCTGTCATATATATTTTTTGTGGGAATAAATTAGGATAACAAATCAAGCGGTTATATTGAAAAAAGATTTGCTGTGATTTGTTGATTAGAATATATATATATATATGAAAGTTTGTATATATGAAAGTTTGTATCGAAGAGAAAACAGGCCGATTACCATTATTTATTAGTTTGGATAATATTAGTTAAAATTACTTTTAGATAGATAATTACTAAAAAAAGACATTACATTAAATTATAATGTTATTTTTTTATACATGTTTAAATTTTTTTTATACTTTTTTTTATACATTTTTTATATAGTATATTTTTAGTACTCTTAGTACTCTTTTTTAGTATGCTATAATTTTTTACTATTATTATTATTTATGGTTAATTTTTTATTTAATTTATTTTACCTAATAAAATCAATAAATTATATTATAAAAAATAATAAATATAATATACAAAAATCACAATTATAAAAACATATAATGTCAAATAAAAAATTAATAAAAAATATAAATAATAAATAATAGAAAAAAAAGCTCAAAAAAATAATAAGAATTATATAAATAATACAATAGCATGTATAAAGGTTAAAATTGGTAAAAATAATAATAAATTAGTGGTTAAAAAGTCGTTAGTACTTAGTACAACACAAAAGCTATAAATTATTGCTTCTTGTAAACGCAGTTTTGTGAACAAAATCACTTCTGCTTTTCTAGAGAAGAAAATTAGCCAAACAAAAAATGAAAGATTTCAAAAAGCTGTAAGTGTTTTTTTTTTTTTCTTTTTAACGTGTTTGTTAAATACATTCTAAAAATATTTTTAAATTTTTTAATAAATTTTAAAGACAAAAAATATATTTTACTCAAACTAAAATAACTTTTGTATTAATTGTTTCATATATATATATATATATAAAGGTACAGGGCTATTATAATGATGATGATAAACTTATATTTACCCATTTTCTCTTCATTCCATAGTAGAAAATAACTTTTCACGTGGGTACACTATTTTTCTTCCCTCAATCTTTTTTTCTTCTCTGTCTCTATTGCTCCAAATAAAGACTCAACTTTTAATAAGTTATACTAGATTTTATAAAGGTATAGACCTTATTATAATCATTCCCCCCTTTCCTTTCTTTATAAGTTATTGTAATTTCCCTTGTCTAACCTAGATGGAGGCCAACAAACACCAATATCAGAGACAGCATTCAGAATATAACCAGAAAAATACTTGGAAATTCTCATGCGAAGATAATAATTGTTTGCTCCTATACTTTTGATTTATTATTACATGTCACTCTTCCCATTATTAAAATAATTAATAAGAAAAGGAAGATGTAATAAGACACATGCAAAATATGAAGCTGAGACATATATAATAAGAAGCATGGTATATAGCCGAGAGAAAAAATCTTGAAGAGAATAAAGATATTTTTTATAGATAATTAGATGTTTATCTAATAAAATATATTATTTTATTTTTATTAATTTTTAAAAATGTATTATACATTTCTATTTAGTTTATTTTCTTCATACAAAGGCCTCTTGGCCATATAATAAAAGTACTAAATGTATACTAAAAATATATTAAAAATAATCATTAAATTAATTATTATGTATTTATATATTTATATATATTGATTCATACATGTATTTACTAAATAATCAGCTAGGAAAAAATAATCAAACATAAAATAGTAAAATAATTAAACTTGTGATAGACTAATAATCAAACTTATTTATAGTAATCAAATAAATATAACTATGAGATATTAAATACATATATTTGTATTGAGTGTATGATACATATTTTGTGTATATTTAACAAAATTGATTGAAAAAATATATACTAGAGTAGTAAGAATTCTAATAATATAATTTGTTTATATTTTAAGTTATAAAATTTTAATATTATATTATAAAAAATAAATTATATTTATATTTTTTATAAATCTCTTTTGTATATTTTTTATTTATGGTATAAAAAATAAATATTTTATCTTTTTTTTTTATCAATTACTCTCAAAAATAAAAATAAAAAATATACAAAAGTAATGTACACAATGCAGAGATAATACATATAATATTACTCTAAAATAAACTATAATCCTTAAATAAGATTATTTGAGTTTAATTATCTTTTAAATAAAAAATGTTGAGATATTATTCTTCGTTAACAATTTCCTGTCTCATCATATATGCTTTGGAAAAAACGATTTAGCTAAAGATATAAATATAAAAACAAAACTTTTCTATTATAAAAATGTAAAGCTTTTTCAGCAATAATCCACAATGTTTCAGCATAGTAACAATGTCCATTTTTTTTTAAACATTACTAAGAAGCAAACTTTTTATATCTATATATACTAATATATGTACCCATGTAATGCACATAAATATTTATTTCTTTGTATTTATATCTAAAATATATTTTAAAAAAATTACCATGAACATATTTAATTTATATAAAAGAATTTTATATCTTTTATAATTTATACAAATATCAAACAATGATATAAAATGAAAAATCATAATAATAATAAAAAATTGATTATACCTTCAATATCTTATATGTATTTTAAAATTTTATTCTAATTGTAACGATTTAACTAATATACATTCTATTTAAGGATTATTCTATCTTATTTTCTTTCATTATTTATAGTCATACGGAGAAGTTATTCTATTTACGATTTTGTATAAAATAAATTTTGAAAATATTTAATATTATTAAAAATATTCTTTTTTTTTCTTAATAATTGTAGGCTCAAAGAATGTCGATGCATAAATAATAAAGAGAAAGTAAAGAGCATTAGCCAATGAGTAATAGCTCAAATGGCATAATCTTTCCATACTCAATTAAGAGGTTGCGAGTTCGAGTCTCATATCTTTGATAAAAAAAAAAAAAAAAGTAAAGAGCATTAAAATAAAATCATACCCAATATGTCAGAAATAAATATCTAAAATAAACTAATTATGAACTTTCAACAAAAAAAATAAAAAAATTATATTTTATTATCAAAAGTTAATTTAAAAATTATGTTTAACAAATTAATATATTTATCTCTTAAAGTGAGTTTATGCATTTAATTATAATACTTTTATGATTAAAAAAATTATTAATTAATGATATAATAATTTATTTTTATATTTAATAAAAAATCATTATAATTATTTATGGTTGTAGTATAATTTATATAATTTAGATTTAGTATAATTAGTAACAAATTAGATTATTATGTTTCTCCTAGTAATATAATCATATATATTTTTACTATTAATTAATTTAAAACATTATTACACGCATTCTAACTTAATAATATATACATTCTTTTGATAAGTATAATGCTTTTAAGATTAAAAAATAAATTTTTAGTTAATGATATAATAGAGAGCAAATATATCAAAAAATAAAATTTCAAAATAGTACCTTAAAGAAACTATTAATTAATAATATAATAATTTAATTTTATAATTTAAAAACAAATAATTATGTATAATTATAATATAATTTGTATAATTTATGTTTAGTATAATTAGTATTAAATTAGAATATTAATTTTTTCTAATAATATAATTATATATATTTCTACCATTAATTAATTTAAATTATTAATACACACATTTTAATTTTAATAATATATAAATATTATCTTACTTATAACAAGATATTAATATCCACGTTTATTAAATAATATTGGTTATTAATATTATATAATATATTAATATATGTAAAATATTATATAAAACACGTATTTGATAGCTTTCTTTTTCTTAAACACGTTTATTATTATTGACAAAGAAATATAATTATTATTTTAAATAATTTAATTTTTAATTATTGGTATATTGAATGCGTATCAAAATTATATGACATATTATCATATTAATAGTATTTTTTACGAAATTACTTAGATATATTACTGGTAAAATAGACTCATAAATAATAAAAATTAAATAAAAATTAAATATTTCATATCTAAATTAAATAGACTTAACTAATAAAGTGATATTAATTTTTAAATTCTTTTAAAATTAAACTAATTAAATTCTAATATTAGAATTAAATTATTTAAATAATATCTATAGTGTTTAATTTTAGACTTTACATATATATACATTAGAATTAATTTTATAATGACAACTAATAAAAATAGTTTAACCAAATTAAATATGTAAAATTTGTATAAATTTATACCATTTTCTTGTTAAATATGCTCTATCATTTGTTATCCATATAACGTAGCAAAACAAGAATAACCATATTTATTTCTATGATAAATTCAACTTTTTTTCAGAAGATAACTTTACCCACATTTTATTAAGTTTGTCATAGTATATAAGAAGATCTAACCATTCTTTAACAAAATGAAGTTCAATACCTTCACTTTATAGAATTTGTACATTCATATAATTAGCACCCAAATCAATAAAAACAACTCTTGAGATAGAGCGTAATGTATGTGATGCATTATAAATGAAACACTATATCTAATACTTATGGAGATATAAGAAAGAATTATTGTAATTATTAAAAAAATATAATATAAAATATTATTATTGACAAATTTTATCATAATTAATTATTAAATGCTAATAAATATAATTATTTTAAAATTAATACTTTTCGAAAATAAGAAATAAAAGACAGAATAGGCAAACATATTGATACCAGAAAGCAGTATATTAGTATATTTGATGCAAAAATACAATATATTGTAACCAATGAACTATAACTCAAATAACATAATCTCCATACTTTATCTAAAATCTCAAATTTGAGCTTCAATTCTAATTAAAAAAAAAAAAAATGCAACATGTTGTATAATAATATAATGATTTCTCCATTGGTTCTATTTTCTGACTTTAACTGTTCCTTTACAATCCAAATATTATTTAATCTAACGCACCAAAATATTTCATGATGGTCACCTAATAAACCCTGTTGCTTTTCCCACTTTCCACAATGAAAATAAAAGAAGTGGTGCTTCCAGTTATGCCAAGTATTCAGAGTATATGGCCATGCAAGAACATCCCTCATATTTAATATTTGGAGTAATAATATAAGAAAAAATTTAAGTATACCGAAAATATCGGTGTTACAGTTATTTTGACTGTTTATTTCAATTAATATATATTATATATATTTTTTATAATTTAGATCAACAGTTAAAATAACTGGAACACCGGTATTTTCGATAACTTAAAACTCTTCCTATATTATATATCAAAAGATAGTTGATTTAGGAAGAATTTCAAATGTACCAAAAATATCGGTATTCGAGTAATTTTAAGCGTTGATCTAAATTATAAAAAATATTTATTTTGTGAAGACCAAAATCTTTGGATGAGTAGTAACAAGTAACAAGTTAGTCTAACACAAATGATTTGTCATAACTTGGGAGAAGGATTGAAGAGAAGCAATAAATAATAAATAAGTTGAGTGGATGTATTTGTGTGATCAGAGTGTGTTTATGCTTACATCACCAAATTGATATCTGTTCTCTCTTTGGTCTCTGTGTGTCTGGCTATGAGCAAGAAAGTACAAAGCTACATTAACCCTATTTAAACACAAACACTCTCTCTCTTCTTTCTTTCTTTCTTTCCTTGTCCCTTTACTTGTTACATTCTAAAGAGAAAGCTTGACAATTTCTAACCCCTTTGAGAAAACAAAACATAATGACTTAAAAACCATAAAAACAACAACTCCTTTCTTCACCTTTCTAGTCACGTTAGCTTCTTGTTTTTAAATAGTTAAAAAACCAAACAACAAAAGAAGCCTCCCTTTTCCTTTTCCTCTCTTTTGAAAGTTTTCTTGTTATTATTTTCCCTTTCTCACTTTCTCTGCCTGCCATGAACAGGAGTTTGAACAGAGAGAATCCAGATATTTTGATTGTGGTGATGGTGGCAGTGATGAAGCAGCAGAAGATGATAACAAGGGATGGTAGAAATAGAAAGAGAATGAGGAAATTACAATGGGGCCCTTAAAGCCTGCAACTGAAATGAGTGGCACACTGCACCATAGTTCTCTCTTACCCTTTTTCTTTCCTTTTTTTTCTTTTAAATTTTTATATATTTTTTTTCTTTCTCTATTTGTTTTTTACTCATTTCTGTGGTTCTTCTTCTTTGCCTCTCTATCTATCTATCTCTCACAATTAATGCTCTCTTGTTCTTCGGTCATTTCCAAACACTGAAACACTCACTCACTCTCACATAGGAGCATTTTGCTTGTGCTTTAGGTACCTTAGCTCTTTTTTTTTATATTTTTTTTATTTTGGGTTTATATATTTAATGTTTGTTTATTCTCTTTAATAATATTATTATTATTATTGTTTTACTTGGTCCTGTAAACAAGGAGTTTTTATCTTTCTTGCTTTTGGTGTTCTTGAATCTTGAGAAGGTTACTTACTGGTTAACCCTTTTTTTAATAAAAACTCATTCGTTTGAATGATGGAAGATAAGACAGAAAATGAGATGTATTTGAGGTTTTTTATGTGTTCTAGGAGATTAGAGAGGTCGTGTTTTTGTGTATTATAATACAATGAATCTCTTGATGGGATCTGCAAAAATGAGAATATATGTTTTTTTTTGTTTTGGGGATTATATTTGGATTTTTAAAAAATAGTGCTTTATTTATGTTCATGCAGAATGAAACAATGCTACATTGCTACCTTTTGATGTTGGCTTTATATGCCATTTTTTTAAAGCAAATTTAATAGTTGTTCTTTAGCATTGTAATGCTGCTTTTTGGTTATGAATAATCTTTTTAAGTTTAAAAGAGTTCATGATGTTACAACCATATTGAAACTTTATGTGGAACTGAATCAAACAATGCTTATTTTTCATGTCTCTCTCTCTCTCTCTCTCTCTCTCTTTTTTCCTCTTAAGGTTCTTGGAGGGCAAGTTCTTGAAGATTTCAGTTATGTTAAGTCTCATTTAATTTGCTTCAACTTGCTTTGGCAGGTGATAGATATAGCTTGTTAATTTTTTTGCATAATAAGGGAATTTTTTTTTTATTATTATTCCCACTTTTCATCTTTTCACTGTCTTGCATTATATGAACTTTTTGAAATGATGCTTAACTAGTTCACATGCTGCCAAACAAAATAATATATTTTTTTACTTATTCCTTGATTTCTTATTCAAATTTTGTTTTCTTGTTTGTAGCATGGATCTTTCAAGATAAGATGGTTCTTCTATGAAGAGGGTATTCATGTCATTTTTCTGAAGTGATGTTGTTCTGAAAGATCCATTGAAGAACCAAGAGCTTCTATCTTTTCACATTAACCAAACTGATTTTGTCAATGGAGAATGATTTCTACAGTTCTTCACTGAACATGGAGCATCATCCTACACCAAAGCCACTTCTTCAGTGCTATTCATTTGATCTTAATAACCAAAACAACATCATAAATGGAATTCCAATGCTTGATTTAGACCAAGGAGGTGTTGATGGTAATAGCTTCATAAATTCTTCAAGTATTCTTAATTCTAATTCATTTGTTACTTCATCACAAGGAAAGACTACTGTAGGAGATACCTTAAATGCAACCGGAAATGGCGAATTTCATGAGAATTTAGCCGGAGGAACGCAGCCGAACGGCGCGCTGGCTTCTCCGCTGACAACCATTCTTGCTGCTAGAATTGGCCTTCAAGAAAATCTAGAGAATTCAGCAACTTTGTTGCCTTCATTTGAGGCACTAGGACAATATGTCTTCAATAATTGGCATGATACTACTTCAAATTCAAGCCCTTTTCCGGCGACTTTCTATGGCGATCGTGGCTACGATGAAGTCCCTAGTAATGGTAAGTGGAGCTTTAACAAGTTTCCAAAAGCACCAGAGGTTGAAGGAAGTGGATTGGTACCTTATGCATCCATAGGGAATCTTGATCCTAATGGATGGACATCATTGAATGGTGCAAATTTGGCTAATCATGCTTACAATTCTTCGAGTTATAGCAACGAGCTATCGTTGAGTCTTGCTACTTCGCCGGCTGCAGCTCAGTGCTCGGAGATTAGCTGCTCCGATGTGAGCTGTGGCATGAATGAAACAAGGACAGGATTGGAGAAAGGTTCTTGCAGCAGTAGGGAACTGTCTATGAGTTTAGGTTCTGAAAAACATGTCCGGTTTTCGCCGGTGATACTTGGATCAAAGTACCTTGTAGGAATTCAAGAGGTACTGGCTCAAATTGCAGCATATTCGATTGAGAATGTAGAAGAGGTGAATTATTTAGGTGCTGGTGATAGAGCTGGAGGAAATAAATCAACATCAGGTTTTGCGCAAAAGACTACAGCAGCAACAAATTCAAATGCAAATTCTTCTATGTTTGAAGCTCATGCAGAGTCTCCATTGCAAAGACATGCAGCTGAATCAAACAAATCCCAGTTGCTGACACTTTTACAGCTGGTAACAATTCTAACTTTAATTTAGTGTTAGCCAATGAGTTTTAGTACTCTATGAGAATGGAAATGAAGATACATACATAAAGTTGTGTTAAATCCTGAAAATCTAGAAACAAACTTTCTTTGTTATGGCCTTAGAGCTAAACAATTTTGCCAATAATCATTATTTTGTGAGAAGAACTAATCTTTTGAGGATTAGGTGTGCTCATTCGAATAGGAAACCGTATAAGTACTAACATGTTAAGTATCCAAAGTGATGATACTAATCATTTTTCGCAGGTGGACAGCCGATACAGTCAGTGTTTGGATGAGATACACACTGTTGTATCGGCATTCCACGCGGCGACAGAGCTCGATCCGTGCATACACGCACACTTTGCGCTCCAAACAATTTCTGTACTATACAAGGACTTGAGGGAGAGGATCAGCAATCATATTCTTGCAACAGGGACCAATTTCGGCGAGTCGTGCTCGGAAGATAAGGAATGGTCTGTTGATACTTCATTCATTCAAAAGCAATGGGCTATCCAGCAGTTGAAAAGAAAAGATCAGCTCTGGAGGCCTCAAAGGGGCTTGCCTGAAAAATCTGTCTCAGTTCTTCGTGCTTGGATGTTCCAGAACTTCCTCCATCCGTGAGTTTCCATACTCAAAGAAATAAACTTTTATATTCTTCTCTCCATTGAAGAACTTGCCCAAGTTGAATCTATTGATGATGTGATGGATTTCAGGTATCCTAGAGATGCAGAAAAGCATTTACTTGCTGTAAAAAGTGGGTTAACTAGAAGTCAGGTATTTCTTACTCTTGCTAGAAAAAATTTAGGATAATTTAATTTGATTAGTTGATAGAGGTGAAACATTTTACATGGACAGAGTATGAAAATCAGTTAGGAACATTTTGGTATTTGACTGTGTTTTGAACTGAATTTGTTGTTGGTTGATCAGGTATCTAACTGGTTCATAAATGCTCGTGTCCGGTTATGGAAACCTATGATTGAGGAAATGTATGCTGAAATGAATAGAAGAAAAGCTTGTCGAATCGAAGAAGGGATGGAGGATGGCCATAGAAGCAGGCTAAGCATGAACAATCATTACTTTAATATGAATTGAAGTTGAAGAACAATGTGATCAACAAAAACTTTTGATTTTATTTAGTGGATGATTCGCCACCAGTTTGGTATATTATTACATAATGAGATATAGTTGTTCTAAAAAATGTGCTTTCATATAATCCATGTCAAATGTTAATACTGGTTTTTTAACTCTTCATGCACTTATGATTGATGCAAAAAAAATGACTTTAAGCAAATAGTATGACGTGGAAAATGAATATCTTTTCAAGTTATTTTCATTCTAAACTTTTTAATCATTAAAGAACATACATCATATTAAAATTCCAATAAATGTTCATACCTTCAATTAAGAAAGACGCTATTCTATTTCAACATGATGAAATTACTTAAGAAACAAGACATTTGCATGAAGTAACAATTTGCCCTCCATGTTTGCTTTACAATCATAACCACAACATCCTTTTGTTTCTCTTTTTGGTAATCCAAAAACGACAATTCCGAAGCTTTATCTACCATTCAGGCTTCAGATCATCAATTAAAATATCTATATGATTACAAATCAAAGAATTACTATCTGTTGATTTCAACCAAATTCTTCCCATTTCTTTTGTGGTTGATTTCTTATTTTCATCATCACCTTTATCTACAAGCAATCTGGAATCACTTCATTCATCAGATATCCAACTAACCCCAGAATTCAATTAAACAGATCAAAAATCAGAAGCAACCTCATTCATCTACTGGGTTTACGTGGGAATTCGTGTCTTTATCGGTTTCAATTTCAAACCCATGCTCTCTGGCGTAAAAAGCTCCGGCGAGATCCAAGATGGACTCAACGGACTTCTAGGGCTGAGACTCTTGGATTGCCTGTACAAGCCATATCCCATCAGAAAGTACTCTATTGGTATTAACATAGCATGAGGCTGCTCCTCTGTCACTATTGACCCGCATGCTTGAACCTGTAGTTACACAAAAAATACAGCCATCAAATCTATAGCTCATTAACACATTCAAATTTCATCCAGTCGAGTGATATTACACACCTCAACTAGGGCACTGAATCGCCTGTCTAACTTTGAAGTAATATGGAGAGCTTCTGAGTGGAAAGGAGACATATCCCCAACAAAAATTAGTGAACGGCAATTTAATTTTCTCAATCCTTCACTTAAATCCGGCCTCCTGTTACACGACAATACAGAGTTAAGGGTGGGACAAAAGTGATTATCACAGAGCAACGAGCACAATGATGTCGAAGACATACTGAACTGAAGTGTAGGCGACTAGGCTCATCCATTTTGTTGATGGAAATAGATTAACCACAACTATATTCAAATGAAGTTGCACCCCTAGCAAGAATTAATATCTTGCAGTGAGAAAGTAATCTTACCCATTAATAGCTTCAAGGAACCGCCACACATTCAAACTGTGCATCTCGTCCAGTGACTGTCAGAAGACAGAAAATATTACATCAGACAAAGAGGAGTAGTGGTCAGCTTCAAGTAACCAGCAACCAGCCATAATAGAGTTGTTGTACAACAACAAAAAATATTCACTAACCCTTCGGCAAGCTTTAACTATATCTGACTCTGGGAATTGAGCACCACCTCGAATGTCCTATCACCATAAATAAAAGCAAATAACTCAGCCTCACTAAATGGAAGTAGAAAGAGGGAATTTGGATGCAAAAAGTATACCTTGCTATAGTACCGCTTCAGCAACATTTCCTTTGCCACCCCGCACATGCCACAAAAATAGAGTAAATTTGACATGACCTGCATATGTTACCAAAATCATAAGAAAGAAGTAACATTTATTTTTACAAGACAACATAGTGTTTTAGGTATAGAAAAAGAACCTTGTTGCACAACCACTCAGTCCAAGATGGTTCTTTGCATAGAGGTGAAACAAGTATCAAACCAAGTACACGTTGTCTATACTTCATCTATTGTAAACAGTAAACACATAAAAACATTAGAAAAATTGGACGATCCATCATTGAAACTCTAATGTAATTTAAAAAGGGGAGAGGCTGCATAGCACCAACATAATAACTTACAGCAAATAAGGTAAGAATGTAAGCCCCGGCAGCTACTCCCATGCACATTACTGCACTAAGACTGCAGACAAAAAGAATGTTGGGGTCAGATTGCCTTCTCAAAACGAAATGCCAATATTCAAAGCCTAATGGAAATTGGTGTAAACTAATTTTCTTTATGTCATTAAATGGAAATCAATTACAGATTAAGCTTGAACTTACTCACCCAAAAAAGTTGAGAACCTCGGCTATTTGATCTGCTAGGTCGTCAACAGAAAGAATTGGATAATCTGGAACAATCTCAGGAGCTCCCAACTGCAACAACTCTTGAACAAAGTACAAGATGATAAGAAAGCAAGAACTTAAAATATTATCAATGAAGGAATTTATAACAGTGAGGAGATATATATATCAAGTAAGACTGCAATATGACTTAAAGATATAAAGCTACAGACCTCATGTCCGGGGGGACTGATGTGATATATGCAGAAATTGTGGAGCAAAAGGGTGGATGCTTCGGGACAGAATAATAACCCCTGAAAGCAGGAGACATCTGATGAAACCACATGCATGAAAACAAAAGGTTAGGTTATTAGAATGTCAATAGAAGAGATATGTTAAGAAAGTGATCAATGTTTGGACTACCAAAAAACCATTTTTAGATTTCTTTTGCTGTGCATACACCTCTTCAAGATCAAACCTTATCTTTTTAAGAAAAACTTCACGAGGAACTAAGCCATATTTTTCATGAGCAAAAATAGCAATTATTTGAATTTTTGACGAAGATATTGGTATATAGTTTAAAATTAAATTAACTGGGGGAGCAGGTTAAGCAGACCATAAATGTTATATCATAAAAATAAAAAGAAGAAAAAGAAATGCTTAATGAAAGATATAGAGTTAGGTGCAAGGGAATATTAAAATCTAAGATACATTTAACTTACAATTCAAAGCCAAATCAGGATATGTTATAAGAGCTGGCTTCTCTGGGTCTCCATATACAGCAACAGAGACATAACCATAATGTGTTCTTACAATATGTTCCTGCAGACGTCACAGTGGCATGTTAATAAGAAAAAGAACATTAAGTTAACCATAAACTCATGATAAATCACCACCTCTAAATTTTCAAAACAAGGAAAGCAGAGCAATAGATGTTTTATACCCTGCCTGGTTAACAGTCAGCAGCAAAGAAAATCATTTTTTGAAGCTCCCTTAACACTTCTCAATTAGCATTTGAAGTCAGCATTTTATTCGGACATTCTATAAGAAATTAAAACAACCCATAAATAAAGAGTAAGTGCGTTTTGCAATTCCAGCAAAAAACGCAATGCTTTGGTACAAAACTTTCAAGGTACGAAATACAAGTCAATGTGAAGAAGCAATTCATAACATAGAAGGTACAAAACTTTCAAGGAAATGCAGATTGCATGTGAAGAGATAACTTTCAATAGTATATTATCTCACTCTGGCCACAATATTACCATCGATAGAAAATATAAAAGTAAAACTCAAAACAAAATCACATGTCTTTCTTTTACATTTCCCCCCTTTTTTTATGAAACCATGGGAAATCCAACAGAATCTGCACATTTGATCAGCTTATAAAATTAATCCTTAAATAATCACATTTCTTAACCCATCCAAAGCTTGATAACGCAAAGAGTCTTCACCCGTATAAAATTTTAAAAGTATTTAGAAATTAGAAATCTCTAAAGTCTAACCAATATCCAAATTCCAGCAAATTAATAATCTGATAGCAATACTAATCAAGTTGTCTGCCAAATTTAAAGTAACCATTTAACACCTACATCATCACAATCTCAGATTATATATTGAACAATCAAACTAAACTTCGTTAACTTTTATTATAGCAGTACTAAATAAAAAGTATTAACCAGAACACAAGGAAAATCAATTTATTTAACCAACAAGTGAAGTTAAAAAATAATAACATTTTTTTTCTTTAATTTGAGCATTCAATATCCAAAATTTTACTATATACCCAACTAAAATACTGATTTCTCCACATTACTTTAAATTATAATTAAGAAAAAAAAAAAAAAAAACTGCCAAACTACTTAAACCAAATGCTTGTATTTGCCGTCATCATCATAATGATGATAATATATGATAACATACAATGTGAAGCACAAGATTATAATCTCATGAACATCATCTTTGAGACAGAAATTCCAATCATTGTAATACCTTCTACATATCATGTTCACTTTTATATGATCAAATAATAATATTTTTCTTTTCTCCTGAATACAAGTAGAATCTTAAACATAAAAATATTTCTAAGAAAACAAAACGACAAGAGAAAAATTATATACGAATTCATTAACTTGCTTGATAATTGAAATACATAAACACTCACACTTTAACAACAACATTAACGTAAAGAAAATAGAATGCAGCATGTAAATAATGTAACGTTAACGTGAATAATAATAATAAATTAATAATAATACCTTTGGAGGAGGAGAGAAGGCATCAATGTCGACCGAAACAGAATCGGTTGAAGCCGCCATTTCCCGCTCTCTCATCTTCATTTGCATTTGGAAATTGTTAATTGATTGAATAATTTCTTCGTGTTGTTCGTTTTTTATAGAGAGAGAAAGAGAAGAGTTATGTTATGAGGGAATATCAGAAATTCAGAAAATACGAAAAATATGTGTGTTCGTGAATGAAGGAAGGAAGGAAGGAAACAACTGAGTTCGAGCGAGTCCAAAACGAGTCACCGACGCTAATTAGTGTGCGTATATATATATATATAAGTATCGGGAATTGGGAAGGGAGGAAATTATAAATTTATAAGTAATGAGGGGCTGCTTTTCAATTTTCAATTTTCAATGAAACCTGACAATTTTGTTGAATTATGAATTAGCCGCACTTCTCCTACGCCGACACTTCCTCCGTCCCTTTTTTCCTTTTTTAATAATTAAATAAAAAATATTTTTATTTTAATTAACCTTATAAAGTGTGATTTCTATTATATAGATTTTTTTTTTCATTTTTTGTATCACTTAAATAATATATAATATAATATCATAATGACCAAAATCAATTAAAAGAATTAAAAAACAATATTTATGTAATACAAAAAACAATATCCAACTTTCACCGTTTGGTTAAAAAATTTAAGAGATAACCACTAAATCATAGTCACTATAAGTGAAATAATTATGTAATATGTATACTAAAAGTTAACTGTTAATAATATAATTATATACATAAAATTATATTAAAATATATAATATACATTAATTATATATATATATATATATATATATATATATATATAAAAGATTACATGTAATTGATTTTGCCAAATTTTACCAATGAATAATAGCTCAAATGTCATAGTCTCTCCATACTCAATTAAGAGGTTGCGGGTTCGAGTCTCCTATCTTTAGTAAAAAAAAAAAATTATTGATTAATGGGTGATTATTTTCTTTGTATTCTTTTTCTTTGTTAAAGAGTACAAGCCTCCTCTTATCTTATTATAAGTACACTAGTGGTTTACCTTTATTAATTTCCCTTTTACATCTTAATTCATATGTCCCATAAAAATACATAAATTAATTAATTATTTAAAATTAAATTTTGATTCACTGATAAAATATAAAAGAACTCTAATTTACACATATATACAATTATATATTATCATATTAATAAAAATAATTATTTTTAATATTCAACGTATAAATAATCATCTAAAAAAATGAATATACATGATTGAAAGATATTGTAAAATAGCTTACACTGTTAATGCATTAAAATTAAACTCAATTTTTTATATAGAATAGAATATTATATATTAAAACACACAATATATAATATATATGATTAATTTTTTTAATACTTGAATTCTTTATTTTTTTTAATCATACGTGAATACTCTATCTTTGTTGTTCTTGAATATTAGCAAAATTTGTACAGCTTTTTCAAATAATTAAATAAATAAATGACGATATGCAATCGTAATTATGTTGTGACAAATTTAGTGTGCCTTTTCTTTGTACTTTGAAGTGAAAATTTTATAATAAGCATTTCATTGCTTTTCTTTTTCTTTTGTTTTCTTCGGGTGTAATTTTTTAAGACACGTCTAATTATTTATATGATATAATATATGAGTATTTTTATTTTTCTATACAGGACAAAGTGACAAACATATAAGAGAATAGATATTTTTTCTCTATACATGTATTTTAAATTTATTTATACATTTAAATATCTAATTAAAATGCTTAAATTTTTTATTTTGAAAAGGGAAAAACACCTTTATATTATTCATTAATTATTAATGAATATAAAAAGTCAGCTCCCAACAACCATGCAACGCTATAGTTTGTGACATTTGTGGCTTCGGAAAATGAAAATTGGGCTCCACTTTCATGCATTTAACAGACATATCATTTTCCATTGAAATTTTGGCATACTTTGTCCCTACAATGGCATTCCAATTTACGTATATGCAAATCAATAATTCGGTACCATGCATGGAAAAATAAAAAAAGATTGAATCAACAAAAAAAGGTTTAATTTATTATTATTATTATTATCATTATTTTCTCAACCGACAGAGTTGTTGCCTATGCTAAGAAGATTATGTTGAGATAGATTACATTTGTGAATTGAAAAGGTTTATATTAACTTTGTTTTCCGTTTTTAACCAAACGTATTATACAAGCACATCTTAATTTTAAAATTTCATACACTTTTATAAAGTAAGATTCTTTGAACAGCATATTAGTTAAAGAACTATGATTAACTATCGTGTTTGTGCGCTTAATGGAAATAACAAAATGAATACGCAATAAGATGAGTATAAACAAAACGGTCAATTTAATTTGGACACATTTTTAATGTTCTATATCATCATTATTACAATGATCACAGAACAGTACTACTACTCTTAAATGATCTAACAGTAATTACACTTTCACTATTTCTCATACCATAATTACTCATTCAAACTTAGATGATCCAAACATCTTATAAAAAGAGTACAGTTCTAATCATAACCGTCTTAATAATTTAATTTGAAATTTTTTTAGTGTCTTTTAATTAATGATTTGAAAATACATAAAAGTATTTGCACTTATAATACTAAGGCCTGATTTCATAAAGTTTTGCAGGTAGGGTGTACATGGGTAGCGTGAAACCAAGTTTGATGTGATTTAGATTCGACTCGAAATATATACCGAGCTTATTTATTAAACTCAATCTCGGCCTTAGACCTGATGAAACTTATACACTTTCGGGCCACGATTATACCGGGTAAAAATCAGGCCGTTAACATTACATTATCTTAATACCTTCTTATAAGCTAGCATGTGAAAATATCTAAATTTTCAAGACTCCAACCATTATTTGACATGATAAAATTCATTTAGAAAAATATAAAAAGAACCAACTCTTCTCTAAAATTAAAGCATAACCATAATCAATACTAATATTGTCTAATATCACCAAATATTTAAATCAATACAAATAACACAATATTATGCATTAGTCTAAAATCTTATACATTTTAAACATAAAACATTAACTTATAGTCTTATAATAACTAATAAGACAAAATATTAAGGTTTACAATACTTAAATTTTACATAAGAATAGCCATCATCCATCACTAATAACACAAAATATTAATTGTGTATGATGACCGGACTACCGGATCGAGTTCGGGTGGCTCGAGTCATGACCCGGACCCGACCCAAAATAATGATCGGGTCTATTTTTGAGACCCTTACCCGATCCTAGACCCGATAAAATCACACCAAAATAATCCCTAAAGTGTTCGGAATCGAACTGAGTGTTCGAAATGGGCCGGGCATGCACACCCCTATTTTTAGGAATGTGCTCACAGAGTCACAGCCATTTTATTTGGTTAATAAAAAAATTTATATACTTATATTAGCTTTAAAAAGTAGTTAGCGATACTTTTAAAAATTCTTAATGAGATATTTTTTAAAGTTAATTTATATTTATTAAAAATAAAAATTTTAATATAATTTTATATATATTAATAAATATCTAAATGTATTTTTATATTTATGTTTATTTTAAATTTTTTAATTTTAAAAATTATTTTATCAAATATAATTATTATTACTTATATTTATTAAATATTATTTTTTTGTTTGATTTAGAAAGTTTAGATGATACCATTTTTAAAAAATTTTATTTAAAAATTATATTTGATAAATTATTTGTAAAAATAAAAGTATTACCAAATTCGTCAAAACAATAAACCCTCTTAAGTTTGCCAAAATAACATTCAGATTCAGCCTTATTTTAGGGTTAAGATTGCACCTATGCCACCTCACTTAAGCTAAGGAGACAGTTGAGCACGTTAAGTCGTTAACAAAATATTTCATTTCATTATCATAACATTATAAGAAAAATTTTAAGTATACCGAAAATATTGGTGTTTCAGTTGTTTTAATCATTGATTTTAATTAACATATATTATATATATTTTTTATAATTTAAATCAACGGTTAAAACAATTGAAATTTTCGATATACTTAAAACTCTTCTAACATTATATATTAAAACTCTTCCAACATTATATATTACCAAGTCCATATAACATCTATCCTACATCTATTGTCCATTTTCGATCACGATAGCTATACACTAAAATAATATAAAATTAATTATTAATATCAGTCACAAATATAAAATATATTTTAAAAAATATTTAAATACATATATATTTATACACAAATATATAATAATAATTTATTTTAATAGTTAATTTTAATATATAAATAAAATCTTTAATTTATTTTAATGTTTAAACTTTTTCTAAAATATATTTATTTAAAAAAAACACTATAATGTAAATTAGTATGCATTTTTAGAATATATTATTAGGAAAACTACTATTAGTAATCAATAATTTTTAGTCAACAAAGTAGCTAACAATTCATAATAAAAAAATTAAAATTAAAAATAATAAAAACATTCAAAATTTAAATAAAAAAAATCAAGATTCAGTATTTATAATTTGGAATTTAATGTTCAAAATTTTGAGTTTAGAATTTAGAATATAGAGTCTAAAAATTAATATTTAATTAGAATTTAGAATTTAGGGTATCTGATATGGTCGGAGATGGTTGCGGGTGACGACAATGATGGTTGGCGGCAGTTGACTGTGGTAGTTGCCGGTGGATAGAGATAGGTGGTTTGTGGTAGTAGATGAAATTAAGGTATTAAGAGGAAAAAAGAAAAGAAAAAAGGATAAAAGGATAAAGGATAATCCTTCAAAAAAATTATAATTGGATGGGTATTGTTTTTTAAATTACTAATAGAGATGTTGATATTTTTTTTGTTAGCTAACTAAATTGGAAATGACAATAGATATCTGAGGGGCGTAGATTTTCTTTTCGCTCCCCATTCCTATTTAGGAAATTGGAAGTGGTCACCAGTGACGACAGTGGTTATGGTCGGCGACAGCCAACTATGATAGCTGACGGTAATCACCGATGACTGATAATAATGAAGGTGGGTGGTTTGCAGTAGTAGATAAAATTACAGAGTAAAAAAAAAAAGAAAAAGATAAAAGGATAATCTTTGAAAGATTATAAATGGGTTTTCAGTTTTTTTAAATTATTAATAGAGATGGATGTTGACTATTTTTTAACTGATTATCTAGCTAGACTCATATTAATAATATTATTATATAAAATAAAGTTCAAGTCGGAGTTGAATCAAGTTAACCTTCTGTCTTTTTTTTTTTTGAAAGAATAAACAAAAATACACACAAATTTATACGGTGAATAAATATATATTCTAATTTTTTAATGAGTTCTCTATACATATTAATATCAAGCTACGTTATAATTTCTATTTTTTTATCTTCTGCGTAATTTTTTTGACAGTAGTGATTGCTAGATGATATCTTATTGTGTGACATGACTCTTTTGATGACACAATATAAAATAAAGGTTAAATTATTAAATATGTTAAATTTAAAAAAAAAACTTTTTTAAATTATACATTTTTTCATTCTCTTCCTTCTCAAAAATTACTTTGAATAACAAAACTCTAATAAAGAGTAAACAATGAGAGTGAATTGTTAAAGTTTTCGCATTTGAATTTGTTGCGATTCATGGATTTCGTTCCATTCTAAAAGCAAACTTGATAGGGCGAGAAGGGTAGAAATCTATACGCAGGGTAGTAAGCGAACGAGGAGAGTTCAGCAGCAAACGCGATCAAAGGTAATGCTTCCTCCCCTTTTCACATAAGATGCATAGTATTTATCATCATAAACAGAATCAAAAATTACCTACCTTCTATAACAGACAATAAAGAAATAATCTCCCAGGATTCCACTCGGTCGCAAACTCAAGCACCACTGCATCAAGTCCATGCAAACATTTGTCGTTGTTGTAGTTAAATTTTTTTTCTTTTTTTATTCTTTGGTGCAGAAGAGGAGCCACCACAACCACTCGCACAAGCATGTGATATGTTCTTTTTTCGTTGAGATTGTGACATTTTGATACCTTAGGGTTTACAAATCCCTTTATGAGAGACGCGAAAAAGGTTTCGGGAGGGAATTTCTTTTTAATCTCATAGAAAGAAGAAAATGAAATATTTTTTATTCCCTCTCTGGTTAGGGCTCTGATCGAAATAAATTTTGGAGAAAAAAAGAAGATAATGAAGATTTCAAATCATATGTAATTTTTTTTATTCAAATTTTACCAATTTAATAATTTATCATTTATTTTTTACTGTATCATCAAAAGGGCCACGTCACACAATGCATAGAGCTACTGGTAGTCACTATCGCTAAAAAAATTACTTAAACGATAGAAGAATAGAAATGATAACAGAATTTGATATTGATGTGTAAAATGACTTATTAAAAAATTAGAATATATATTTATCCATTATGTAAAATCTATGTGTACTTTTATCTATTTTTTTTTTTTTTTTTGCTTTGTCTTTCTGCCATGCATCAGCTGATTAATATAAATCCAGACATCTCTTCATGTAGAGTTAGCCTAGTTACACCTAATTACATAATACATAGTAACTTAAGTTCAAATAAGTCTTACCAGTTAATTATATCTATCATAAAAATTAGTCACTAAATTAGTTATTACGTACTTATATATAAATATATATTATTTAATTTATTTTTAAAATATATTTTATATTTTAACATATATGTTATATAATAATTTAGTGATTGTTTTATAATATATTTAGGTAGCATTTATTTTAACATACTGAGACTGAAATTAAAACTAAAATTTCAGTTACAACACATAAAATTTTAATAAAATATTTTTGTTAATTTTAAAATAAGAGAATTTATTATTTTCTACATCAAATATCCTAACTAAACAATAATAAAGAGTGTCACATTACCGTTTTATTGGCCATGTATACATTAAATTTAACGAAAACAAAATTTATTTAACGGCAAATTAATTTTATCCATCGTTAGTCATTTTTTATGTGTATATTAAAATTTTAATTCTATCGTGTATTTTTGTGATCCTAAAATTTTTTTATATGTATTTTTTCCATCTACTCTAAAAGATAATTTTTATCATATCAATTTGATTTTATTTTTTTAATGTAATTCAATTCAAGTTGATAGAATCCAAATAAGTAAATAATTATTTTATTTTATTTATATAACGAGAAATCCTATGATGAGATATGATTAGGATTTTTTTAAAATAAATTAATTAAATATTTTATGAATATAAGTAATTTGTAGCATTTTTATTGATTTATATTGTATTATTTATTTCGTTTACAGTATAATCGAAATAAGTTTGTGTATATCTCGTTTATACTGTAAACGAGATAAGACACATTTATCGTTGCACGCATCACGTTTGCATATGTGATACATTGGAGAGAACGATCAACACATATCTCGTTTACAGTAAACAAGATATACACAAACTTATTTTGTTTATACTGTAAACGAGATATTGGAGCAGTTATGACGTTTACACTATAAACGAGATAAAGTATGACAAATTTTGAGTAGCTATAAAAAGATCTACAACATTTGTTTTGTTCACAAACATTTCACTTCTCCTTTTCTTCCATTTTTTTCTTCAAAAAATTAGTAAAAATGTCTAGTGGTAGTAGATATGTTATTGTAAGTGTGTATCTCAATTGTCATATAAAAAATAGTAACATTGTTGTTATGTTTGAGTGTGATAATCCTATTTTGTTACACACTACGAGAGAATCATGGCAGAACAAGTGATGGAGCTTTCTGCGAAGGTTGGTGATGTCGGTGGTGGTGGTGAATCTGGCCACTTGAATTTTGTCCAAGATGACCCACCTCTTGCCCCACCACCAGTCCACCACTGCACTGTACTAGTCCAGTGGTGATATGGATGTGGACGGTGAGAAGTCTGATAAGAAGTATGTTGCCGATAGCAATGATAGTGGTTCTTCTGAGGATGATAATGAGGAGGAGTTTGTACCAGAGACTCCATCGGTGCTTCAGTTCGGTATGTTTTGTCTGTCCTGCAATCAATTCTAACCTTATTCACTGTACTCAGTTACTTAATATGGGTGGGGATGATTATAATATAGACGATAGTGTGAAGTTTTGCATTAGTCACAAATTCAAAAGTAGAGAGACAGTCATGCAAGGTATGAAGAATTACAGCATTTGGAGAAGTGCTGAGTTTCGAGTTGTGGAGTTTAATCAATCAAAATACCATGTGCATTGCAGAAAATTTGCATCAGAATATTCTTGGAGTCTCTGTGTTGTCATCCGACAGAATCTCGGATATTGGTAAGGTCAAGTTTAATTGTAGTGTATATTCTTATTTATGATGATTATTTTGGTTATAAATGCCTACCAATTATATTTTATTTCATTAGTGAGGTGCGTAAATTTGGCGGTGCGCACACCTGTTTAGCCTCCATCATGTTCCAAGACCATCAACAGTTGGACATATATCAACCTCATTTGTAATATCATTGTGCCCTTCATACAATCCAACCCATCAGTTACTATATATCCCTGTTCTACAAGGTACAATTAGGCAAAACTATCACTTTAAACCTTCATACAAAAAGGTTTAGATGGTGCAATAAAAGGCAATTGCGCAAATATACGGTGATTAGGAGGAGTTATATAATAAGGTGCCGATGTTGCTGCAAATAAACATTGCAGATTTGTTTTCTCGGAACTATATGTGATTTCAGAGTGGTATTGTACTATGATGGGCACTTGGTGGTATGCGACTACAGCCAATTTGATAACGTATTCTGGATTTTTTCTCCTTGTGTGGAGACTTTCAAACATTACAAGCCCTTCGTCTCCATCGATGACATGCATTTGTATAGCAAATATGATAGTGTGTTGCTGATTGTAGTAACACAAGACGGTAATAGTAACATCCTTCCTGTGGTATTTGTAATTGTCGAGTCTGAGACTACGTGACAGGTGCAACAACAAACGTGTCTTATCTCGTTTACAATGTAAACAATATATACACAACCTTATTTCGTTTACACAGCAAACAAGATAAGTAATGCAATGCAAATCGGTAAAAATACTACAAATTACCTATCTATAACAATATATAAAGAGAATACAGAGAGAATGGTGTCCAATTTTCGTATTCTCATTTTAACCTTATTAATAACTAGTGATTGACGTAACTGCATTTTAAAAATTGGTATAAAATGTAATTACCATTAACTTTCCTTCGTTCATATTATGATTACCTTCTTACTTTACGCACAACTCCCACTCATGGTGTCCTTTTCTTCGTTCCACTACATACAGGTAGTACTCTCTTTTATCTTTAAGATAATCCTGTTAGCCTCGTATTTACAAAGTATAATTATCAAACTCAAATCTTTTACTATAATTAATACATAGGTATTAATTGTGTCAACATTTACATAATTTTTTTCTGTCTTCTTCTATCTCTTGGGTTATGTAAATTTTAATTTTATTTTGTTCTAACCATGGATATGAAACCTTCTCAATATTGGAAGAGAAACTCTATGCCTGTTATTCAAAGTCGTCATAAAACTTTAAAGTATATTCAGTTTGAATGATATCAACAATTTGAGGGAATGAATTTGAACTTAAATAACTATTTTTAATGAAAAGCATTGGGTATATATTTATTGAATTTTTAAAAAAAAATTGTGTATTTATATGTCATCTTTTATTTTTGTGGTGGTGTACAGAAGTAGTGTTTACATCATAATTTCAAAGTTCATTTTATATTTATGTCAATTCATAAATTATTTTACAAAAATTATGTTTAAGTAATTTTTTATTTTATAATTATTTTATATTTTGAGATTTAAAATTTTGTATTTTTATGTTTATTCAAAAATTATTTTTGTATTTTATTTTAATTCAGTTAGTCTAAAAGTATTAATATTAATTTTAATTTTTAAATTTTTAGAATAGATAAAAAGATGTAATTTTTTTATAAATTAGATGATTAAAAAATTATTCATTATAAAAGAATTTAAGTTTAATTCTTGACATGTTAAATAAAATATTGCTTAATTAGATAAAAAAATTATAAAAAAATTAATAAAAAAATATAAGAACACATATCAGATAAAAAAAATTCTTTCTACATCAAATTAATAAGATAAATTTTTTTTTTACATCAAATTGATAAAAGAAAAACACAAAATTATTTTTTACGTGAAGAGTTAGGAATAAATTAAAAGGATAGAAAAATGACTGAAAATATAAATTAAATAAGTAAACTAAAGAGAAGAGAAAATGTAAGTGGAAGTTATGCGTGAAACCGAATAAAATTTGCAACTGCAGTAGATGAAGGCAATGTAAGACACTGGAGGCGATGTAATTGAGGGTGTTGAAAAAAAGGAGAAGGGCGATAGTAAGAGAAACACATAAAAGTGTGCATGAAAAATAAAATTGGTAGATTTTTTAAAAAATTAAAAAAAAACTTTAATAGAATAATTAGAGTAAAATCAAACTACTAGTGAGAGTACAAGGGTGGTTTAAACAAAAGGATATAAACTAAAACTAATATAGAATTAAATAAAACATAAAGATGGTAAAGAATATAAAGATATTGATAAAATAAAAGATATAAACTAAAATTAACATAAAATTAAACAAAACATGAAGATGGTAAAAAATGTGAAGATATTGATGTTCACTTAGTCCATTTTCTGATTTATTAATAATTTGCAGACATTCTGTATTTTTTTTGTTAGGAGATGTGTTATCATGATTATAGGAGTAATAAAACTATTTTTATTTTAGTGAGAAGTTATTAGATTTTTTTAAATAAATTTTATGACTATTTTGTCTTTATAATTTGTTTTATGAAATAGTTTGTTAGAGGGTAAATACAGTAAAAAAAAAAATTAAAAACTAAAGTCGTGGTCAACTCTTTGTATTGGCTTTATAGATTTTCACCTTTTGTTATATGGTACAAAGATTATATATAATATAATAATGGTACATGTTTTCATATATAAGAACATGGGACTTAATATTATCCTTTTATGGAGTTTTTCTGCCTTAATAAAAGAACTAGTATCATTTAGACTTAATGTTTATTTTTGTACTTAATAAAAAAATTAATATCATTTAACTTTAATTTTTAACTTTCAAGATACATGAAAAGATGTAACCTTTTATGCATGAGATAATTTAAAAGATATTTATTATATAGGAAGTTAAAAATATTCTAAACTTAAAAAATTATTTAATAATAAAATTAAATTTGTTCAAAATTGTAGGGAGAGTTAGAAAGAGAAACAGAAAGTTAAAATTTTTTAACTAATTACAAAAAATCACCACCATTAAAGCTATTAAAATTGAGTATATTAAGTGAGGTTTAAGAAGCAAATCAGAACGATAAATCTAAAAGTTTTTTATCTCTCTTTATATAGTATTTCACTTTAACTAACTATTTTTTATGTATAGTATTCAAATAGCGAACAAAATAATAAAGAAGATTCGTATTAGATTATGAAAACAGTCATGCTACATATACAAGTTTTTTTGGTTTACAAGTCTTACAAGTTGGGACAAACCCAACAGAAGCTACACTCACCCACAAAAGCGTGTTAACACGTGCATCACGTTTCTAAAGCGCTCTCTCACCATTAAAAACGACTCTTCTTCTTCTTCTTCCTCGATGAAAATTATAACTTTCATTTTTTCTTCGCGTTTCTCCTCCTCATCCTCTTCTTCCTTCTTCTCCTTTTTCTTTGTGTTTATCCTCCTTTTTCTTCGCATGTTTCATCTTCATCATCGTGTTTCTCCTCCTTCTTCTTTTGATTTTGCAACATTATGTATTTTTTTTCTTTGTTTGATTTTTTCCTCCAAAAAAGAATTATGAGAATATGAAATAAGAAGATGAAGAAGAACACCAGAAGATGAGAAGGAGGAAGATGAAGAGTTATGAATTATGCAGAACTTATCAGAATAAAAATACACCCAAATATCTTCGTTTTACACCCAAATTTGCTGCAAATACAGAAATGAGTTATGTTACATGTACACTAAAATCAACCACCAAAGTCAGCCACCAGTATAAAATACATACTGGAATACAAATAATACATTGAAAATAAATTAAAGCACACATATATTTATACACAAATACATTAGTGGTTGATTTTAATGGCTGATTTTAGTGTACAAATAGCATTTTTGTACAGAAAAAATTTTCCTCTAATGCTGCATTTTTTCTTCTTCTTCTTTTCCTTATTTCTTTCTTTCTTTTAGTTAAATGAATGTAAGTTCATCCTCTTCCAAGTAATTTTACAGTATTATGTGTTTCTTATTCTTCTTTGTTTAAACAAGAAGAAACTTGAGAAGGTAAAATAAAAAGAAAAATATGAATAAAAAAAAAGAAGAAGAAGATGGTGATAATGATTAAAAAAAAGAGAACCAGCAGAAGATGAGGAGGAGGAAGAAGAAGAGTTATGAATTATGCAGAACTTATCAGAATAAAAATACACCCAAAATTCCTTAAAATACACCCAAATATCTTTGTTTTACACCTAAATTTGTTACAAATACAGAAATGAGTTATGCTACGTGTACACTAAAATCAGCCACCAAAGTCAGCCATCAGTATAAAATACATATTGGAATACAAATATACATTGAAAATAAATTAAACCACACATGTATTTATACACAAATACATTAGTGGCTGATTTTAGTGTACAAATAACATTTTTGTACAGAAAAATGTTTCCTCTAATGCTGTATTTTTTCTTCTTTTTTTCCTTATTTCTTTCTTTCTTTTAGTTAAATGAATGTAAGTTCATCATTTTCCAAGTAATTTTGGAGCATTATGTATTTCTTCTTCTTCTTTGTTTAATTTTTTGTTTTTATTCTTGTTAAGAGAGTAAAACAAAAAGAAACTTGAGAATGTAAAACAAAAAGAAAAAAAATGAATAAGAAATAAAGAAGAAGAATAAGGCGATGATGATGAAAAAAAAAAGAAGCAGTAGAAGATGAGGAAGAGGAAGAGAAAAAGTTCTAAATTATGCAGAACTTATCAGAATAAAACTACACCCAAAATTTTTTAAAATACACCCAAATATCTTCGTGTTATACCCAAATATCTTCGTTTTACACCCAAATTTGGTGCAAATACATAAATGAGTTATGCTACGTGTACACTAAAATTAGCCACCAAAGTCAGCCACCAGTATAAAATACATACTGGAATACAAATATACATTGAAAATAAATTAAACCACACATGTATTTATACATAAATACATTGGTGGCTGATTTTAGTAGCTGATTTTAGTGTACAAATAGTATTTTTGTACAGAAAAATATTTCCTCTAATACTATATTTTTTCTTCAGAATTGAACCACACCTCAACCACTTGATTGGATTCAAAACAATAAAAGGAGGAGAAGACTTGTAAAGACTTGTATGAGAAAAATGCTTGTATGTGGAGAACAAGCTGCTCATCAATACCATAGAGGGGGCTGCAAAATACACCAAAAATACACCATATTAAAACAAGCATAAACTATAGAATGCAAATAGTACTATAAAACCATCATAAAAAATAATAAAAATCAGATTCATGAATCATCATTAAATAGAAACTAAAACAATTCAACTAAAAGAATAAGACAATTCACCCTCAGTGAGATGAAAAGTCATAAACTGTAATGACACCCAAACTTTCCTAAAATACACCCAAATATTTTTGATTTACACCCGATCGTCTGATATAAAATGCAGAAAATTCATCAGAACTAGTACATTAGATTCAATTCAAATAAGGAATAATAAACAACAAATTTCACAGATAAGGTTCGCGCATTATTCAACTACACAATTATAAAATACTAACTGGATTCAAATTCAAATTCAATTATTAACTGGAATTAAACCACACCTCAGGAACTTCATTGGATTCAAATTCAAAATTCACTTCGCTCTGGTTCAGCTGACAATCTGAAGTTGAATCATCCATTATTTTCAAAATGATTTCAGAGCTTAATTTTAGAAACAATAGAAAATGAGAAAAACGAAGAAAGAGAACAGAGAGAGAAACTTACGTAAACGGCGAAGGAGAAGGGAGAGAGAAACGCACGAAAGAGATCGAAGAGAGAAGACAAGAAAATGCAAAAGGAATTCAAAAAATGAAACGAAATCCTTTCGAAAAAGGAAGTTATATATTTGTGCATTGATTGATTGAAAAATCTATTAAGGAGGCGCGTGAAACATACATGCCATAAGATGCGCGTTTTAGAGATTAGGGGTTTTCAGGACTTGTATAACTTGTATAGTAAAAAGGCTTGTATATGGAGATTAATCCTTATGAAAATTAATCTCATCTTTATAATACGATGACATTAGTTCAAAACATGTAAAATGAAATAATAAAGTATAGTTTAATTGATGTGCACAATAAAATAAATATGAAACTTATAAAATAGCAGTCAAATGTGGATATCAATGGTTGTCTTCTGTTCTAAGGTACTATATTAAATTGTGACTTAAATTTATAATTATTAGTTAAAAAACTTATAATTATGTACTATTTTTTATTATTTTGGTTGAAAATAATATATTTTGATATTATTTTTTTAGGATTACTAACATCAAATTTTGATAATTTCAAAAAATTTTAAATGCTTTATGTCTTAATTCTTTTAGTAAAACTTCAACAACTCATAAAAGTTAACACAATAGATAGTTATAAATTAAAGTGATAGACAAGAGTAAAAGTTGCAATGATGATACTTGGTAATAATTAATAACGATGGGAAGAAGAGAATGTGGAAGGAGAAGAAAAAAAATGAGAAAGGAGAACAAGGTAATATAATAGTGATGATGAGACAATGACATGGATATGTCTATAAAGAACAATATATAGTAAGAGAAAGAATAGTGTTTGATACAGTGAAGCGATATAATACAAATATAAATTAATAATTTAAAAAAATACAATTAAAGATAGTTTAAAAAATTAAATATAAAATTAAAAAAATATTTTTTATTAATTGAAATTATGTATGAAGATAAAGAGTGTTTTGAATATAAATTTTTATTTTTATTTTAAATTAAATACTATTAAAAATAAATAAATAAACTTAATAACGTTTTTAAATAGTTAATTGTAAATAATATTTTTAAATTTTTATTTTTATTTTGTTACACATAATAACAATATAATAAATTTATTTAATATCTTATTTAATTTAAATTTATAAATTTTATACCTTCTAAAAGTTAAATAATTTATAAAATTTTTCTTTTTATTTTTAAATTTTTTATTCTTAATGTTTAGATTATTTTATTAAATTTATAATTTTAAAAATAAAATTATAAAAATTAATCTTTTCACAATAATAGAAAAGCGACTGATAATGTCTGTTGAGCTGCTAGTATCTATAAATATAATATTTAATTTATTTATTAAAAAAATCCAATATGAATATATGTTTTAAAAATTTCTAAATGTTTGGAATAAAAAATCCCTTTAAGATTTGGGAGAATTTTAAAAATCCAAAGTCTATCTTTTTAATTTTGAATTTGAAATTAATGGTCCCATGAACCATGAATATCTTAGCTAGAATCTATTCAGATATAGTGTTTGTTTAGGTGCGATTATTTTGATAAAAATAAATATTTTTTAATGAATTTTTTTTTTGTTTTTAACGTATTTGACAAATTTCTACTAGTAAAAGTAAAAATATTAGAAAAATAAAATAAAAAAACATCTTTTTTTAAAAGATTTTTTTTCTTAAAAAAAGATATTTTTCATATAATAAATAAATAAAAAATACTTTTATATTGTTATATCCAAATATAATTGATAGATAAAAAAAGATAACTAAAAAAAATCTTTTTTTTTTAGAAACTCAAGACAAGTCCATATAAACATACTCGTGGAAAATTGAAAGTAAAGTAGTGAACAACCATGAGAGGGTTAATCTCTTCTTCAGCGCAAGCCACTGAATTAAACGATGACTTACTCACTCAAATCCTTGTTCGCGTGCCTCACAAAGATGTCATAACCTTCAAACTTGTCTCCAAGAAGTGGCGCTCTCTCATCTCCGCCCCCTACTTCCGCTGCTGCCATGCCACCATAAAAAGAAGAGTCTCCGGTTTGTTCCTATATCACTTCACCAATCCTATAAATTACGAATTCAAATTCTTCTCATTCGACACCTCATCTTCATCTTCCTGCTTCCCTGAAATCCCCGATCTACATTCTTGGCAGATATTACAATCTTGCAATGGCTTGATGCTTGTCCACAAATCGAAAGACGTGTTTATCTATAACCCTACCACTGGAGACAAAAAAACCTTGCCCTCACCCTTTCCATCGTTTCATGAATCACGTTTCGCGCATTACTCTCTGGCTTTTGATCCCTTGCGATTTCTTGGTTATAAGCTGATCTACATTTTCCATGGCGGATATTCAAAGGAAGACTGCTACCAAACCATGATTTACTCCTCTGAATCCGGAGTCTGGAATCTGTGCGGATCTTCCTTCTGGACTCCCTTGGAGATGATGGATTTTGCACATGGAACCTATTTCAAGAACTCAGTTTATTGGATTGGCAACAGAAGTAAAACGATGCTGCGTTTTGATCTGAAGGAAGAATGCGTGAAGGATGACATGCCTCCGTTGCCGGCGGAGCCTCATAATTATTATGAATACGGTCTTGCGCCTGCATGCGGTTACATGAATTTGGTTGGATTTGGTGACTCTGAGTTGTGTGTAAGCGTCTTCCGATTGAAGGAAGATTATTCATCAAGGTGGGTACTCATGCACAGCGTTGAACTTCAATTTACACCTTTAGTTATTCGTGAAAACGGAAGTGTACGGCGCGCATACAGTATAATCTATCTCATTGAAGATGATGAAGATGAGATGGCTTTGTTGGTGCAGACACATGACAAAGTTAGTGCTCTGCGGTTAAAAGATAATACCTATCACCATGTGTTTGACTTACCAAAAGTAAGATCATCATATTTGCATTATTCTTTCCCACGGGTAGTTATGGGGTGGTACAGAGCCTTTGAGTACATTGAGAGCTTAGCTTGTGTTTAGACTTTAGACATCTCTCATCATTTATTTTTCTGTAAGACTAAGAAAAAACATGAAAAAAAATATTTAAAAATGAGAAATCACATTTTATTTTTTTACGTTATAAAATTTAGAGAATCTAAATTTAGACATAGATCTTTGATTTCATGATATGGAATACTTGATATTTAATAACTTGTAATTTTATGATATATTTATATCCTCATATTGATACGATAGATACTAAAAGTCTAAAGGTCATTTGAGAACTGTTAAATGATTTGAATAATTTGACTAAATTTTCATCTAATAGCTCTTAATTATCAAAAGTTGACTATACCTAAATTTTCATCTTTTATCTCTCTTATATTGGTTTTGGAGGTATTTCTTAATCATATATAAGAATTTATACCATAGTAGATATAGAAATAAAGAAAAAATTTAAATCTGAAACTATATTTGTGAAGATATGTTTTAGAAGTATACGATTTGAGTATAAGTGGCAATAATAATAATACTTAACAAAATGCAAACTGAGTGATCTCAAAAGTCTACCAAGTAAATAACAATAACAAAGGAAAAGACAATTTTGCCCACAACAAAGTATGGATGTTTTGATTTATCTTGTTACATAATCAAGAATTTTCATTATCACTAATCATTAATCATCATGAAAAGGGCCAAAGCCTTCTCCTGCTCACTCTTAAACTACTTCCTCCTAATTACATAATACATAATAAGTCCAAACAAGTCTTACCAGTTAATAATACTATCTATTATGGCCTCTCTGAGTTTGAATTTAAAAGACCATTTACCCTTTTTTTTTCTCCAAATAATGCTAACCAGGGTATGATGAATTTCCATAATATACCCTAAAGTTGGTGTCTCCAATTTTACTAGCACCAAAAGTGGGACAAAAAAAATAGTCAAATTTGTTAGCAGCAGCGTCCTCATATCACGAGTATTTCTTTTCAACATTATCACATTGCTCCATTACTTTGGAAACTCCATGAAACCCAAGTAATGCTTCCACAGTTCCACTATCCCAAAGCTATTGCCTGAAAACAAATGAGTTTTCTCTCACTGAATTCTCTTGAAACTGGTGGCATCTCATAAACTTTAACTGCATTTTAGTTTCATCCTCAATCCATTCTTTGCGTTTTCTCGTTCCATCAGTGTTGGGTGTGCTCATTATATTATCATCGTCAGCAAAACATACATCCAAACTATCAACCATCTCTATATCAGCATCTGGTTTTTCAGGCTCTATCACTCCATTAATGGAATTAGCAGGGAGATTCCTATCCAGGTTGTTAAAGAAATGTTTTATCACTGGGAGCATACACTCAGATCTTGAAGTAAAAAAGTTAGCTTTAGCACGATGATTGGCACCCCCAAATACCGCCAATCCTTGATCCTGAACATCTAGAAGCCACTCTGAATACAAAATCACTAGTCATTAGTTAATGTGAGGAAATAGAAAGTAAAATTTCTCAAGCAATGCATACATAAAATAAAATGTATAAATATACAAAATAAGCAACTTGTATCAGTTAGCAACTATCTGTATCTGCATTCAACCAGCATTGTTACTGATACAATCTGAAGTTGAGTGCAGCCACGTACAAATATATGCTTCTGTAAATGTAACAGCCTCTAGGTACAAAAGGAAGTGGAACAAAATCCTGCAAGAGGTTTCAAAAGGAACTCACTTATAAGGGCTATGGGGGTGGAAACATTTGGTCTGCTGATCTTTCTAGTTATGCCAATTTGATTAATAACCCAGTTGATCAACTGAACGGGTATGCAGGATTTGGAGAAGCCATTTACATAAGACATAGCCTTGCCATGATCGCCCTTTTCCCTGTGACCAACCAGATTATGAGACTAAACCAGGAAAAACATTCTAGGAACCTCTTCATCCATAACAAGCACAAAGGACTTTTCCCATACCTAGCAGAATGTATAGCTAAGTCAGCAACAAACAACCAGGTTATAGCAACATCTTTCAAGTTCTTGGCATGTAGTGAAACTCCTGCTTGAGGATTGATGAATGAATACTCTATCATCATCACAGAATTGAACAGGACATCTTTTAGAAGAACTGAATTTTCCAAACCCTATATAGTAAAACAAGCAATTAGTCTTTGACTTTAACAATAAATATTAGAAACAAGCAATACAACATATACTTGATGAGGGGAATTGGAATGAGTCATTCAATAAAACAAAGGAGTTGATATTACCAATAGAAGATATTACCAGTATTGGGCTCAATGCCCTTGAATATGGCAATCGAATAATTAATGCAGCTAACCTGTTAAGCCTTTTCTAAGAAAACTTACTGAAAATCACAAATAGGGAATTCATGAATAATTGGAGACATAAGACTTGCCTCCATTAAACATAAATCATATATAAGTACTTGAACGGAAAATGAAGAACTTACGACGGTTAAGCCTTTTTCTAAGACATCTTACTGATAATCACAAATGAGAAACTCTCTGAATAAATGGTGACGTCAGACTTGCCAACCATAAGTCATATATATGTACTATTTTTTACACCAGATAGTTTTCGAGAAAAGGGTTTGCCTAAAAAGCCCTTAGTTTCAAAATATAATTAAGGAAAATTAAAGCAAAGAAGATGTAGTACTGACCAATAGGGAGATCACTGGCAAAACTGGCTCCAACATCATCCTGAAAAGAATATCTGATATGCACCAATGAGCAATCAGGTAGTACAAACACGAAAATTGTAATGAGATCACCCCAGAAAGTACAAGGATTCAACGAGCATCAAGCTGAAAAGTAAAGAACTATGGGTAGTATAGTGATTTATCTAAGAAATGGCATGTATGATCTGATCATTTTGGAACCTTGGCAGTTGGCCCATAGAAGGAGACGTCTATAAATTAGAACGGCATCAAAACCAGGAAGAACAAATGTGAGTATTCTGGTGGTTTTTTTTTTTTGGGAGAGGGGAGGAGAGAATAAGTAAAGAAAAGAAAAGGATCGAACTAAAACAGAACTGCATACATCCAGGTTCAACCGCCTAAACTGCTGAAAGAACCCACACTCCAAACAACTTAGTAAATAATGAACATGAAAGTATGGCATAGGAGTCTTTGCTCACAAGTAACCATTAGGCACTAGTTCATGAAACAAATAAAAATATTGAAAAAAGGAAATGAGTGTGATTAAGTTATTGGCTATGGAGCAATTAATACATTTTGTTTTAATTGGTTAAAAAATAAAACAATACATATAAATTTCCTTTCTTTTTTTTTTTTTTTGGTGATCAGTTATTTTGTATCATTTATTTTTAATTGGTTAAAAATAAATAAATAGCATGAATGCATGACTATCTTTAATTTATTTTTTGATAAAAATATAAATAAAGAAACAGTCCAACTTGAATCAAATAAATAAATGCCACTTGCGGAACGAGACTCTTTAAGTTCTTACCTAAAAGGCAGAAATTCCTAAACCCTGTTATGGTCTGAACAGCACAACCCTGAAGCTTCTTCTCCATCTCCAATCTCTCTGAACATGGTTCAAACTCCAAGCACAGTTTCAACAACAGAGCTTGGCACATGACAACTCCAGACAAGAACCCAACCTCGCAACCATTCTTCATCATCATCATCTCTTTCAGAAACCCCTCACTCACCAAAGGGAAGAACGCCCTCACACAATCATCACTCCCACTTTCCTCATCATCGACCATCCAAACCCTAATTAAATCCACAAAATCCGAGTCCAAAACCACCACTTCATCTTCATCACCACCTATTAGATAAAAATAAAAGAATAAAAATAAATCCCAAATATAAAATAATAGTGATAAGAAACAAATCATGGCTGAAAAAAAATGTTCATTTAATTTTGATCCCCAATAAATAATGAAATATTTTTTACATATTTATCCAAATAAAAAGCGATACTGTTAGAAGAATAAGATAAATAAACTCTTATCAGAATCAGAAGAAAATAGTTCCTATTGTTAATTAATCGCAATCTGTTATCGACGATGTTTCAAAATAAATCATCATTAAAAAGATTTTTAAAAAATCGTAATATTCTGTATTTCTTTCTCTTTTATCTGTGACTTTTTTATTCGTGAACGAAGAAGTAATGAGTATATGACAGTTCAATTATCTAATTATAAACATCTAAATCAACTTTTGTATGTTAGCGGCATAAATTATTCTGCATCAAACTGCCAATCAAAAGATAGCACATATTGTATTTGTATCTAGTGGTTGACTTTGAAGTACTTATGAAAAAATAAACAATTTTAGGTTTTACTTTTCTTGTTATGAAATTACAGTCGGTCAGTAATTGTTTTGTCTTGTATTGTTTAGAAGGTGAATAGTTACATACAGTTGTTTTTATTATCTTCATATTAAATTTATAAATAAAAATTGTTAAACGATAATTTAATTAAATTTATTAAATTATCAAACAATTTTTAAATATTAACTTTACATGAAGACAGCATGAAAAAATATCATATATATAAACAACGAATTCAACTAGAAAACTAGCTTTTTTAATTAATAACATCAATTTTTTAAATTATTTATTATTTTAAATTTTAAATCTTAAATTTTAAATTTTAATCTTACTAAATTTTAAAACAAAATTAAAAAGAATAATTTTATAATAATAAATAAAATTAATTAATATTAACTAATTAAAAATTGATTTTGATACTTAGTCATAAATAATATAATAATGTACACATGCTTAGGTAAGCACATTTTGAGTTATACAATGAAAGTAGCAAAATTAATTAAGGTTCTTTTTATGGTGTGTAAATTTTAAACATAAAATTCAAAAATAAAAGAGTGAGTCCCATCTTCTTCTATTTCTACTTTTAGACAATTTAGAATTTTAGATACAAAAATCATAGACACCAAAGAATTTCTCATTAATATACATTATACAATGACAGTAGCAACATAAAAACTTAAAAGTTATTTTAGTCTTTTAATAATAATAACAATAATAATAATAATAATAATAATAATAATAAGCAGAAGAGTTACTATTAGAGTCCTTTAATAATGACCACAAAAGCCACCCACCTAAACCTCCTATATAACGCTAAACAAATCAATGTGTTATGAAGTATGATAGCTTAACAACACGTAACTGTAATTGACCGGCTATAACCTAATTACTTCAAAGTCACTACAAAACAATTTCTAACAAATAGTAACAAACAAATAAAAACTTAATAATCCCGATAATTTTTAAGCATAATAATCGGTGTCCAGGGCAAGAGACAAAGTTGAACATCATTGAATTAAACTTCACAGAGAGTAAAAAAATGAATTACCATGGCCACGAATCGCGTCACTGCAAGCAAGGCTGCAATAACCAACGATCCCTTCGATCAAACCCTGACCCTCCTCGCTCTTTACCAATCCCTTCTCGCGAACCAGCAAACGGTACAATTGAGACAGCAAAGGTGCGAGTGCAGCGATTCTTTTGGTGGAGCCGCAGGTAGAGGAGCAAGAAACCAGCAACTGAAAGAGGTCCTTGAGGTTAGTAACGGAAGGGAGCAGAGGAGGAGAAGCTCTAGAAGGTTCTAAAAGTGATGGTGTTGGTGTTCTAGAAGGTTGTAAACGAAGGGTGTGGAATTCGAGGGCGGAGTAGAACCAGAGAAGGTGAAGGGGTGGGTTTGGGAGGGAGTGAAGGGTTCGGGAGAAGATTGAGGTGAAGTCGTTGAACTGAACGACGCCGTTTCGGTATTGGGTTAGAAAACGGGTAATGGATTCCGTTAGCATGGTGTGGTGAAGATTAAGAGGGAGGGGTTTCATGGTAGCGAAAGAGAAAGAGGAATTTTTGAAGGGTTGATTTTCAATTTCAGAGGAAAAGGGGAACCCTAGCTTTGTTATGTTAGTGTGAAATGGAGAGAGCGTGTGGGAGTGAGTGAGCAAGCGAGTGGAGGGGCGAGCTGAAAAACGAGAGGGAATATGCATTTTGTTAACGGCCGAATTTTTGAATTCGGGCCCACTTTATTTTTTCTTTTTTTTTTAATTGTAATATATATAATATATATATATTTGCATAATTATTAAATTATGCATAAGACTTATTAATATATTTATTTATCTTCTATGATATAAATAAGATATGGAAATATTTTGGTGTCCAAATTAGTTTTTTAAAATGTCTTTCGTTGTATATAATTTATAAAATAAAATATTTTATTATTTATTATCTTGACTAAAATCAAATTTTATTATTATTATCTTATTTATATAAAAAAAAAGCAGGTTAATAATAATGATAATCAGAAGTGTATATGAACCGAATGAAATCGAATTTATCTTGAATTAGACTCGACTTTAAATATTGGTCGGACCTATTTTTTAGACTTTTATCCAATCTAAACCCGATTAACAACTGTTTACTAATTCCAGCTGCTTAAATTGTTTGAAAAATGTTTGACTGTGAAAATAATAATAGATATTTGGTTTGGATGGAACCCTTTAAGTGTGGATGAATCCGAATTTTAGGGGAGACTATCGAAATTTTTATAAGATTTTCAGTAAAATAAAAAAATTAAAATTATTCAAAATTAGAATTAAGATTTTCTGGTTCATATATATTTATCTCTTATTATTTAATTTGTTCGTTTATTTTATTGTTTAGTTGATATATTAATTTTTAGTCTAAGTACTTAAATCGTGAGGCGATACTAGCGGAGATCTTCAAGTATACCTATACTTTGAAAGTAAATAAGGAGAGATTTGCTGATAAGCAGTCAAAAGATTTGCTGGTGGAACCATGAGCAGTCAAAGGTCCATTATGTAAATTTAAATTAATCATAAATTTCAATTTTATTTCGTTTAAAATTCAATTATTTAACTATTATCCTAATCACAACTAACGTGTGTGACGTAGGAGGAGTATCAGCAGAAATTGAAGGCCGCAACCCAATAATCTTAGCCGCCTCAATAAGGGACCACAAAGTTGATGACAACAATTATCAAGATTTGTAGGGGTTAGGATTTTGTGCATTTTTTGTTTTTTTAGGTACAGTACTCTACTTCTATGACATTTTATTGTATTCATACTATTTACTTTTAATAAAATAATTTGTTGATTTTCAATAATAATTTTGTTAACAAGAGTTTTAATTTGATTTGATTGTTTGTTGTGGCTAAACTTGCCAGAAAAATAAAATAGAAAAAACCTATTGGCGGATGAATCCGACGGTAAGTTTTGGTGTCATTTCAAGCGAAATGGTCAAATGGCGAGATTCGACAATCCATTGAAAACACCGACGAAAAATTTGCCGACAATTAGCGTCAGACAAAAAAAATCCGCTAATAAAAATAAAATTCAAGTTAAATTCAATTTTATATATGTTTATTGTTGAATATAAATTTAAATTACATTTATAGATGATATATGATATTCAATAATATAATATGACTTAATTTGGTAAAACTTATATTTTTATAAATTATTTTACTTTAATTAAATTAAATTTGAGTAAAATAGTTTATTTTTGTCAAAAGGTATTTATCTTTTATGAATATAATATTAATTTATTTTTTTTATGTTTAGTTTTTTCAATTTGATGGTGAAACATGATTATTTACTTTAAAAATTAGCTTTCAAAAGATAACTTTTTAAAAGTTATTATATTTATATTTGGTAAATTAAATAATTTTTTTTAATAAGTATAAATAAAAATAAATGTGTTTGATCAAATAACTTTTAAAATTAAAAGATATTATAATAAATGTTAATGTAATAATTAAATTTAGTTATTAATTAATGTATGAAGTTATATTAGATTTTTTAATTTTGATAAGTATAAACTACCTTTTTAAAAAGTTTTTTTTAAATTTAGAATAAATGTTTTTAAAAAATTGTAATCCTTTTAAAAGAGAAAAAAAAAAAACAAAAAACAAAACTCTTTGACAAAGCCATTAGGGAGAAACCGAATCAGAACCTAGTAGCATTAAGAAGAAGTGATACGGATAAATAATAAATCTAGGATTTTTAATGTTGAAATTAATAAATTATGAAATTGAAATAAAAAAAACTAACATTTAAATTCATTAATTATATAAAAATTTAAAAGTTATCTTACTTAGATAATTATGCTAATTGTGAGATATATAAGAACAGTAACGCGCGCAGAAGATTCAAAGCTAATTGAAGAACAACATGAGCGACGACAAAGAGTTAATCTCTTCTTCAGCGGAAGCAATTGAAGGAAACATTTACTTACTCACTGAAATCCTTGTTCGCGTGCCTCTCAGAGATGTCATAACTTTCAAACGTGTCTCCAAGCGGTGGTTCTCACTCATCTCCGACCCTTACTTCTCTCGCTACCGCGCCAACATCCAAAGAACAACAGTCTCCGGTGTGTTCCTAAATCCCGGCATGGATCCTGTAGATCCTGAATTAACATTCTTCTACTTGGATAAGAAAATTCGCAGATTTCGTCCCAAAATCCCCGATAATTCTTCACAGATATTACAATCTTGCAACGGCTTGATAATGCTCTTCCAGGGGGAAGACGTGTTTATGTATAACCCCACCACCGGAGACAACAAACCCTTGCCGTCGCCTTTTCCATCGTTTGATGAATCACCTTTCGCGTTTTACTCTCTGGCTTTTGATCCCCTGCGATTTCTTGGTTATAAGCTGATCTGCATTTTTGAGTCTTCAAAGGAAGACTTCTACCAAACCATGATTTACTCCTCAGATTCCGGTGTCTGGAAGCACTGCGGTTCTTCCTTCTCGGTTCCCTACGACATGGATTTTACACATGGTGTTTATTTCAAGAACTCAGTTTACTGGATCAGTATCATCACCAAAACGACTTTGCGTTTTGATCTGAACAAAGAGTGCGTGAAAGATGACATGCCTCTTTTGCCGCCGGAACCTCCTAATCATAATGTTGCTGCTCCTAGTTACTTGAATTCCATGAGAACTTACTCAGGATTAAGTAATAATAGATATGGATACATTCTTGCACCTGCATGCGGTTACATGAATTTAGTTGTATTTGACTGTGAATTCTGTATAAGCGTGTTCCGGTTGAAGGAAGATTATTCTTCTTCGTCAAGGTCGTGGATTCTTATGCAGAGTGTTGATCTTCGACGGACAAATCTGGAAACTATTTTTCATGTAAATCTTATTGAAAACTACTCTTCTGTAGGGTACGAATACAGTATAATCCATCTCATTGAAGATGGTGAGGATGAGATGGCTTTGTTGTTGCAGAGACCGGATAAAGTTATTGGTCTGCGGTTAAAGGATCATACATGTTATGATGTGTTTGACATAAAAATAAAAAGAAATCCCGGCCATTATTGTAGTTTTCCAGGAGTTATGGGGTGGTACAGAGCCTTTGAATACGTTGAGAGCTTAGCTTGTGTTTAGACATAGATTCTAGCCTTTGCTTTACTTTGATTTCATCACGTGAATGGCTGATATTTAATCAATTTTAATTTTATGATTTATTTACATTATGCCGCATTTTTTTCAAAAAAAAAAGAGGAGGATTGTGCACTGGCAATATAAACTTTGAGTAATATTATACATTCAAATTTTTTATGAAGTTAAATAATTTGATTTGGGGTTATGCGGCACTGGATTCGATGATCTCAGCCGGTTTGGATCATCTCATAATAAAATATGTTTTTTAAGTTTTTTAATAACTGCTAAATAATTTTTATTTAATTTTAATTATAAATTAATTCTTTATATATTATTTAATTATAAAATCTATTTTTTATTTTATAAATTATTATTTTATTATTTATCTATCATGTTTATTAATAATAAAAAACTAAATCAATAACAAATTAGGTCTTTCATTAATCGTAATAAATATTTTGCAATCTTAATCGATCATAATTTTATCATTAATCTATTACATACATATTGGATTGGAAAAATTGTATTTGTTAGAAATTCAATCGATTGGATGCACAAACCACTCGATTGAAATTCAGGTTTCTTAAACTTCAATCGATTAAAATTGATACACAGTCGATTGAATTTTGCACTGCATGTAGGTTTTTTTATTCAATCGATTGAAATCATCAAAACATTTTGAGAAATACATAAATATACGGGAATAAACCATATTTAACAATAATTTTCTTCATTCTAAATTAAAAAAAATTATTATTTTTTCAATAAAAATAAAACTTATTCATGTGTACTGTTCTGATAATGGTTGCCATTATCTATTGTGAAGTTTAATAATTTAAATTAGCCAATTTTTTTAGAATTTGAAGTGAAGTTCGCCTTGCATTAAAAAAATTCGTATTTGAAAAATTAAAGTTAAAAAATTGGGTTTTAAAAAATAATATTTTTTAATTTTATTTTTAAAAAAATTTATTACTAAAAGATAAAAAAATATTTTTTCATTACACAATCAATTTCATGAATAAATAATCGAAACAAAGAATTGCAAAATTAGAGATTATATTTACTAATCTCAATTTTGTAATCAAAACAATAGATTGTTTTCTAAAAGCTACAGTGAAAAATTGATTGGATCTCTATCGTCAACTCTGATTATCAATTAATGATGAACAAATATTGGATATTAAAGAGATGTATAAACAATGAAGAAAAATTAGATATTAAGTAGATGGATAAACAATGAACAAAAATAATAAAAAAAATTGATAATCAATCGTATTAATAAACAATTCTAATTATAGGATTGAGTAATTGTTGATAGTTCATCAATTTATAATCTTAATATTAAAGAAAAGATAAGATTAGAGTATCTAAATCAAAATAAAAACTTAAAAATTGAAGATAAAATTTTAAAAATAAGATAGATGAATAATAAAATAATAATTTATAATAGCAGAAAAATGTAGAGAAGCGTAACATATAACGCAATGCACAGTTCAATTGATTGGGTAACACAACCAATCGATTGAATTGTGAAAATCTATATTGCTTTGAAGACTTGAATTAATTGGGTATTGAATAAGAAAAACCCCACATGTCTTGCAAAATTCGATTGTGTATCAATTCCAATCGATTGAATTTTTGAATTTTAATCGATTGATTTGTGCATCCAATCGATTGACAAACACGATTTTTCCAATCCAATACTTATGTAACGGATCAATGATAAAATTATGATCGATGCAAAATATTTATTACGATTAATAGAAAATCTAATTTTTTATTATCAATAAACATGATAGATGGATGATAAAATAATAATTTATAAAATAAAAAATAGATTTTATAATTAAATAATATATAACAGGTTAATTTATAATTAAAATTAAATAATAACTATTTAGCAGTTATTAAAAAATTTAAAAAACATGTTTTGTTATGGGACCATTTAATAGTAGAAACTTTGTGAGACCATCGAATTCTTTACTGTTACGGATCCGGCCCACCATCCCGGATCCAAGACCGAACCCAACACCGGTTCCCCGGGTCCGACCCGTTCCTCACTTCTAGAAGGCTCGAAAACGGCATTCTCAGACTCCTAACCGACTTTCGAATTCAAACGTCCCCTTTATCTTAGCCAAATAAGATAAGATAAGATATTCTCCATCACCTATAAATAGAGGACTCAGGCCCCTCCAGGTATTCATTCATTCCACACACTTTCTACCTCTCAGATCCATTCTGACTTGAGCGTCGGAGTGTCTTTGCAGGTACCACCCCCCATCGCCCCAGTCAAGTGATCCGGCATCCGCCTCGACCCGCAGGTTCCCGATCCATCTCTCAACCCGTACCAGAGACATCTTGTACATTGGCGCCGTCTGTGGGAACCCTGCGCGTACCGGGCCCGATGGGGGACGTCCTAGAGGAAACCCCCTCAAGCCAGGATGACTCTCAACCAATTAACCCGACCCCCGAGCACCGTGAAGTCACAAACCAAGCGAGAATAGCGAGTGCGGTCCAAAACGCGAACAATTACGACGTCACGGACAGACGACATCATGAGAAAGCCAGCGACAAAGCAGCGCAGATCATCCAGGATCTCTGCCTCCGGGTTCAGGAACTCGAAGGCAAGATAACCAACAAAGGAAAACACAACAACGAGCACGGAAGCCATGCAACCTCCAGATCAAGATCTCGCCGCGGTAGATCGCCAACCCGAAGAGACGACAGAAGAAACGGTCGCAGTCCATCACGCGATCGCAGACACGAGAAATCACCAGAACGGCGATACAACAAGAAACATAACCGTAGCACCTCTCGAGATCTGAGTTCTCAACACTACTCAGACGAAGATCGGAGGGACCGAAACACCAAGCGCACGAGAAACGACCACATAATAATGGGCGCTACACCCTTTACAGAAAGAATCCTAAGAGCAAAACTCCCCAAAGGCTTCGACAAACCTACCGATATGAAGTACGACGGAACCAAGGATCCCCAAGAACACCTAACGGCTTTCGAAGCCAGAATGAACCTAGAAGGAGCAGCCGACGCGGTCCGATGCAGAGCTTTCCCGGTAACCCTCGCCGGGCCAGCAATCAAATGGTTCAACGCCCTCCCAAACGGATCCATAACCAGTTTCCACGACATCACACGAAAATTCATGGCCCAGTTCACTACAAGTATCACTAAAGCCAAACACCCCATCATCTTGCTCGGGGTCACACAAAAACAAGACGAATCCACAAGAAAATACCTCGATCGCTTCAGCGACGAATGCCTAACGGTCGACGGACTCACGGATTCCGTCGCAAGCCTTTGCCTGACCAACAGACTAATGAACGAAGACTTTCGCAAACACCTCACCACCAGACCGGTATGGACCATGCATGAGATCCAGAACGTCGCCAAAGACTACATCAACGACGAAGAAGTCAGCCAAGTCGTCGCGGCCAACAAGCGGCAGCACGGCAACAACCAACGCGGCAATTCGGCTTCTCACCATAACGCAACACCCAAAGAGAATCAACGAGACCACCCGAGGCCGACCAACCGGACACCAAGAATAGGCAAATTCTCCAATTACACACCCCTAACTGCACCAATTACCGAGATATACCACCAAATAGCGGACCGAGGCATCATTCCAAAAGCCCGACAACTCAAGGAAAGGACAGGAGGCAACAAAACCCTCTACTGCGAATACCACCGAGGCTACGGTCACAAAACGCAGGATTGTTTCGACCTTAAAGACGCCCTTGAACAAGCCATACGAGACGGCAAACTCCCAGAATTTACCAAAATCATCAGAGAACCGAGACGCGCGGAGAGAGACAGGTCACCGGAGAGAGAAGGACGTAACCCGAGAACCCAAAAGCGACCCCCAAGAGAAAGTCCAGAAGAAGACCCGACCATCATAGTAAACGTCATCACGGGCAAAGATGCACCATGCAAGTCAAAATCCAAGATAAAAAAGGACCTCCAGGTAATGGCCGTCAGAAACCAAGCCCCAACTCCCGTGTCCAACAAAGCAATAACCTTCCTACCCGAGGACTGCCAGCACGGCACCGCAGCCGAAGACGCACCCTTCGTGATCTCGGCGAAGATCGGAACCGGACTAGTCCGAAGAATACTAGTAGACACCGGCGCAGATTCCAACATCCTCTTTCGAGGGGCCTTCGACAAGCTTGGGCTCCGCGACGAAAATCTCCAAACGCACCGCAACGGCGTCACGGGACTCGGGGACAACTTCCTCAAACCGGAAGGCTCCATCACACTCCCCCTCACCATAGGAACCGGTGACAAGAGGAGGACACTCATAGCCGAATTCGTGGTCCTAAAAGACTCCACTGCCTACAACGTCATCCTCGGAAGAAAGACGATCAATGACTTTTCGGCCATCATCTTTACCAAATACCTCCTTATGAAGTTCATAGCGGAGGACGACTCCATCGGGACCATCCACGGAGATCGGGAAATCGCGGCAGAATGCGACAACACCAGCCTGGCTTTACGGAAAAAATCCCGCGACGCAGCCGGGATATTCCTGGCCGACCTAGATGCCCGACAAGACGGCCAACCTAGACCCGAACCAGAAGGCGACATGGAGAAACTGCAAATAGGACAGACCAAGGACGAATACACCTTCATCAACAGGAACCTCCCTTATGACCTGAAAGAAGACCTTTCCCAATTTTTAAAACAAAACAGAGACCTGTTCGCTTTCACTCCAGCCGACATGCCGGGGATAGATCCTGACTTCATGTCCCACCGGCTAGCCGTGAACCCCAAAGCCAAACCCGTAGCACAAAGAAGAAGAAAAATGTCAGCAGACCGAGCGGCCGAAGTCAAGAGACAAGTACAAGCCCTGCTCGAAGCAAACTTCATCCGAGAACTTCCCTACACAACCTGGTTAGCAAACGTTGTACTTGTAAAGAAATCCAACGGAAAATGGCGAATGTGCGTCAACTATACGGACCTCAACAAAGCCTGCCCAAAAGACGCCTTTCCCCTACCGAACATCAACGGACTAGTGGACTCCGCATCCGGACATCGATATCTCAGCTTTATGGACGCGTACTCCGGCTACAATCAGATACCCATGCACCGACCCGACGAAGAAAAAACGGCGTTCATCACCCCCGACGGCACGTACTGCTACACAGTCATGCCCTTCGGTTTGAAAAACGCCGGAGCAACATACCAACGGCTCGTCAACAAAATATTTCAGAACCTATCCGGAACCAAACTAGAAGTCTACATAGACGACATGCTCGCCAAAACTGACTCCGACGAACAACTCATCAGCGACCTCAAGGCCGTAACGGACACCCTAAGAAGACACCAAATGCGACTCAACCCAACAAAGTGCGCCTTCGGAATGGAGGCAGGAAAGTTCCTCGGCTTCATGATCACACAACGCGGAGTTGAAGCCAACCCGGAGAAATGTCGCGCCATTCTCGAGATGACGAGCCCAAAAAACCTACGCGACGTTCAGAAGCTCACCGGTCGACTGACAGCCCTATCTCGCTTTCTCGGAGCATCAGCCCAAAAAGCAATCCCCTTCTTCAAACTAATGAAGAAAGGAGCCCCCTTCGTATGGAAAGAAGAGTGCGAAGCGGCATTCCAACACTTCAAGAAAACCCTGGCGGAACCACCAATCCTCGCCAAACCCCAAACAGGGGAAACCCTGTACTTATACCTCTCCATAACGGAAGAAACACTCGTGGCGGCACTCATCCGAGAAAACAAGAAAAAGGAGCAAAAACCTATATACTTCACAAGCAAAGTCCTACAAGACGCAGAGACCCGCTACTCGCGCCTAGAAAAACTAGCCTTTGCCCTCCTCACGGCGTCCCGACGCCTGCGGCAATATTTTCAAGCCCACCCCGTAACGGTTCGAACCGACCAAGCAGTCAAACAGGTACTACAGAAGCCCGACCTAGCGGGTAGAATGCTAGCATGGTCCGTCGAACTATCCCAATTCGACATCAAGTTCGAACCCCGATACGCAATCAAAGCACAGGCCATGGCCGACTTCATCGCAGAAATGACCCCAGGAAACACCCCTCCCGAGGCATGGAAACTACACGTCGACGGCTCCTCGAACGTCACTTCCGGAGGCGCCGGAGTCATTCTGGAAAGCCAAAACGGCGTCGTGATCGAACAATCAGTCCGATACGATTTCCCGGTCTCAAACAACCAAGCAGAATACGAGGCCCTCCTGGCAGGCCTAACCCTAGCCAGCGAAGTCGGGGCAAAAGTCCTGGAGATCAACACGGATTCGCAAGTAGTCAGTTCCCAAATCAACGGAGACTACCAAACGCGAGATCCCCTACTACAACAATACCTCGCCAAGGTCAACAAACTAAAAGAAGAATTCGACCAGGTAATCATACAGCACGTCCCCAGGGAAAGAAACGCCAGAGCCGACCTCCTCTCCAAACTTGCTAGCACCAAACCAGGACACGGCAACAAATCGCTAATTCAGGAAGTCGTCAAAACGCCGTCCGTATCCTTAACAGCCGACACCCACCTAACACACTCCCACCACAAGTCATGGACCTACCCCATCCTACAGTACCTCCTCAACAGGGAACTGCCCGAAAACCCTAAAGAGGGAAAACGAATAAAAAGGGAGGCCGCCGGTTATACGGTCGTCGCAGGACAACTATACAAACGCGGATTCTCGCAACCCCTGCTCAAATGCGACGAGCCCGGGAGCACGGAATACATACTACGCAAAATCCATGAAGGCTGTTGCGGCCACCACGTCGGAGGTAAAACCCTTGCCCAAAAAGTCATCCGCGCCGGCTACTTCTGGCCCACAATCATCCGGGACTCCATGCAACTAGTGAAAAACTGCGATAAATGTCAACGACACGCCAACATCCACCAAGCCGCCCCACATCAGCTCAGCATCATATCGGCAGAACGGCCATTCGGCACCTGGGGGATCGACCTTGTCGGACCTTTTCCCACGGCACCAGGCCAACTCCGATATCTCATCGTCGCCATAGACTATTTCACCAAATGGATCGAGGCCGAGCCGCTAGCCTCTATCACGGCGACCCAATGTCGAAAATTCCTTTGGCGACAAATCATCACCCGATTCGGGATCCCCGAGATCGTCATCTCGGACAACGGAACCCAGTTCGCCGACACCAAATTCAAGGAATTCCTAAACGAGCTACGCATATCCCACCGCTTTAGCTCGGTAGAACACCCCCAAACAAACGGACAAGTGGAATCAGCAAACAAAATAATAGTCAAAGGCCTCAAGAAACGACTCGACGAAGCCAAAGGACTATGGGCAGACGAACTCGGATCGGTCTTATGGTCGTACCGCACGACCCCGCAGACAGCTACCGGGGAAACCCCCTTCCGATTAACCCACGGCACGGAAGCTATCATCCCAGTTGAAATCGGCGACCCAAGCCCGCGAAGAACAATCGGAGGCAACGACGAAGAAGCAGAACGAGACCTCACTGGCGAAATAAGAAGCGTAGCCCACCTCAGAGAGCTAGCCCTAAAACAAAGAATCAGCCTGAGATACAACCACGGAGTCATTCGGCGAGAGTTCACAACTGACGACCTCGTCCTACGGCGAAACGACATCGGTCCCCCAACCTCGGGAGAAGGAAAACTCGCCCCCAACTGGGAGGGACCATATAGAATCAAAGCTGCAATCGGGAAAGGAGCCTACAAGCTCGAACGGCTTAACGGTAACGAAGTCCCGAGAACGTGGAACGCCGCCAACTTACGGCGATACTACTCCTAAAACCAACCCAGGTCTCCATTTCCCCCTCCCCCATTTCCTTTTACGCTTTCGCTTTACTTATTTGCAAAATTACATTTACATTTCAAAAACTACGCCTATGTATCAAACTCGGGTACTCTTTCCCGCCAACAACGGAGGGTTTTAACGAGGCCCACCCATCAATAAAATCGCATTACAAAGCTATCCCTAAATTCTTTATTTTTTCTCACACAATGTCCCAAATACGGAACAAAAACACGGCCACAACTGGAGGACCGATCACCCTCCAGGCCCAACCCGCGGATATTCATATAAACCCGACCACACGACGGTCCACTCATCCCAAATACGGGAAAAAGATTAATTAAACGGAATAGCTTTTAAACGGAACATACGAAAAGAGCCCGAACGGCTCGAAAAGTTGTTAAAACAAAAAACCAAAAGTTACGGAGTCACGGTTACACGGCCCACGGCCAAACCAAAAGTATCCAAAAACAAAGTAAGTCTAAAAAAGCGGGAGAACAAAAGATTACAAAGATAAAGCTACTCGAGGTCGACTATCCGGCCATCACGAACGGTCTTGAATGCTCCCATCACGGACACATCCACTCCCGGAGCAAGCACCAGGGCCTGCGCCTTCATCGTCTCCTCAGTAGCAGCAATTGCATCCTTAGCATCGGCCAACAGTTCCGTTTTCTCCCTCTTCAATGTAGTAACCTCGGCATTCAGAGCCTCCATCTCACCAAGAAGTACGGCAGCCCGGGAACCCGCATCGGAAGCCTTGCGCCGCTCCTCGCCCAGCTGAGAAAGGAGTGAAGTCTCAACCTCGGAAAGCCGGAGAATCTCCGCCCCAGCTTCCTCAGAAGACTTCACCGCCTTCCCCCTCGCAATCTCGGCAGCATCGAGCTCCTCTTTCAACTTAGCCACCTCAGCCTGAGATTGGCGAAGCTTCTTATCCAATAAACCAACCTGAGCCATCACAGGCTCAGCCTTCCGAACAACAACAGCAGAGCGAAGGAGAGCACGATACACCGACTTGGCCTGGAACGAGACATCACAGCCATCAAAATAAGGCTCCGTACCAGGCATCAAATGCTGATCAATAAAACCCGGAGCATCAAAACGACGATCCATCACACTTGGCACCAAACCCTCCTCAAAGGTCTCGCTGCTCGGGTCCTCGGGCCTCTTTCTCTTCCGAGAAGCCTCAGCAGCCGACACTACCACAACCTCAGGAGAGTTCACATGGCCAGGGGAAACTTGAACCTCTGCCCGAGCAGCCGAGGAAATCACCTCCTGGGAAACCGGTTGAGATTCCACGGCAGGATTGGAGACAGGGGTAGAAGGAGACGAGGATCCCTCCTCCCGACCCATCGCCGCCTTCAACCTAGCCAGAGAAGTCAGCCCACCAGCCATCTCAACTGAAAGAAATAAAAAATAACAAGATTACAAAAAGGCAAGAATAGAACATACGAAATCGGGAAAAGAAGACAAAGCACACACCGATATACGCCCGACAAGCCTCGGGATCACCCATAACTTCCCGAGGATTCAACGGACGCTCACCAAATAAATGCCACAAAACATTGGCAACGTCCTTATCCTCCTGGGACAAGCCATCGTAGGTGAATTTAGTTAGAACCGACGGGCCAGCCTGAAAATTTCAGTATGTCGGAAACCGACGAACGCCCTCCGGTGACAGCCAGAATGGATGGTGCCCCTGGACAAGACGCACCTTAAAATACTCCCATTTAAAACCATGAAAAGAATCCTCAAATAAACCAAAAATACGGCGATGAGGCTGAGCCCGGAAGGACATATACCCCTTCTTATGCTTCCCCTCCTTAGTCGGAAGAGTGCATAAGAAAAGAAAAAGAAAAACAGGAACGGAAGCCGGAAGGTCGAGATACCGGCACACCAACTCAAACGACCGCACAGCAGCCCAGCTGTTCGGGTGAAGTTGAGACGGTGCCACGGAACACCGACTCAACAGATCCTGAACAAACGGCGAGAAGGGAAGTCGCACGCCAAGCCGAGTGAACATCGACTCGTAAACCCACATCCAATCCGGAACGGTGGGAGAATGCAGATTCAAGTAACAAACGCGCTCGTCGGCATCCGGGAGGACGAGCTCATACCGCCCCTCCTCATCACCACCGCCACAGATGGCCGCCTGATCACGGAGCCGTTGAAGGTCGCCCTCCGTCATCCGCGACGGAACGCCCCATACATCACTAGTCACCCAACCATAACGATTGGGAACGCCCCTGGAAGGGGCTACTGGAGCCCTCACACCCTCATTTCTCCGCCGTTGCATACCTAAAACAGGGAGGAGCACCACCATCAGCCTGCTAACCCTAGACAGAAGCAAGACAGAAACCTACACACCACTACCAAACCAACGCGGCGGTACACCGCCATCACCGAACGAATACGACGGTGCTCGACCCCTCCAAAAACTCAAACAACCACCCCCCCAAAAGAGACTAGTTCAACGCAAAACTAAAAACAGGCAGAACAATGCATGGCAAAAAATAGAGCAGCATTCACAAAATAACAGGAAAAGAATAAACGAAACGCGCTAACCTGGAAATGCAGAAAGAACACTTGAGGAAGCTTGAAAAGCAGAAGCAGCAAGCAAAAACCAAAAAACGAAAGACCACAGAGAAAGGAAGGGACTTTCTGTTCAGAGAGAGATTCTTCAGAAGAGAATGGAAAAAGGAAAAAGAAAGGGAAGTGAGCGAGGGAACTGAAATAAAAATCCAAAACGGTTTCAAAGAGAGGGGTGAACTAACACAATTACCCCTAGGAACAGATAAAGCTAGTAGGGGTAGAAAAGGGAAAACGTCCCTTCACATTTAATGACCCTCCCTCGAAAAAAGAAACTGATAAAGCATCGAAGAACGCAACAGACACGGCAGAAGCGGAGGAGTCTCGTCAAACCAAGAAACGGTCAGACGAGCCCCCCAGCGAAACCGGAACCAAGGCACCGACCTCCCTCCAGAAAACAAACGAACTCCCAAGACGAACCGAAGCCCACGGACAGGCATCGCGCCTTTCAAGCGACGGACCGACCTTGTTCGCTCCCCCGCTGCGGGGGCAACTGTTACGGATCCGGCCCACCATCCCGGATCCAAGACCGAACCCAACACCGGTTCCCCGGGTCCGACCCGTTCCTCACTTCTAGAAGGCCCGAAAACGGCATTCTCAGACTCCTAACCGACTTTCGAATTCAAACGTCCCCTTTATCTTAGCCAAATAAGATAAGATAAGATATTCTCCATCACCTATAAATAGAGGACTCAGGCCCCTCCAGGTATTCATTCATTCCACACACTTTCTACCTCTCAGATCCATTCTGACTTGAGCGTCGGAGTGTCTTTGCAGGTACCACCCCCCATCGCCCCAGTCAAGTGATCCGGCATCCGCCTCGACCCGCAGGTTCCCGATCCATCTCTCAACTCGTACCAGAGACATCTTGTACATTTACCAATTATGTTACGTGTACACCAAAATCAGCCACTAGTATAAAATACATGTTAAAATATAAATTAAACCACACATATATTTATATACAAATATATTGGTGGTTGATTTTAGTGGCTGATCAAGTTAGAATCAAGTTCATGTGTGAATGGTTTAGTTCTATGTCAATCAAATTTGGATTAAGTGATTTATTCTTTATCACCTACAAAAGGAAACACTTATTTGTCATTGAAAATTAGTAATGACAAAGGTAATAAAACTTTTTAGTCCTCAACTATTTTTTCTCTTTTTTTAAAATCTCTCCCTCGTATGGTTCTTGCTTCACTATTTCACTATTTAACTCTCTAAATTTGAACAAAATTTTTGTCAATTTACCTCACTACAGTCGCATCCTCCAAACTCAAACAAAAAGTTAACAAAAAACAACTTCACAATCCAAGTGAATTTATTAAAAAAAAAATGAAAATCAAACATATGCAGTTGAAATGGCAACCTATAAGAGTAGTATAACCACACACCAAAAAAAAAGAGGAAGTAACATAGTTATTATTCATGATGCTAACATTCAATCTGTGATGTATAATTCAATAGTACATTCAGTAATAGTTTCCGTCTTTAGAGCAATCAGACCTATACGAACCAGCAACTGACTTCTACTTCAGGATATCCAGCAACTTTAATGGCAACCCTCCAATTTGTGCACTCAATCGTCCTCCTTCTTCCTGATTGTTGACTATTATTCATGATTATTAAAATTGGCTATCAGTCTAAAATACATGTTAAAATATAAATACACATTAAAAATAATTTAAACTAAATATGTATTTATACACAACTATATTAATGATTAATTTTAGTAACTATTTCAGTGTGTAAATAATATTTTTGGATTTAGAAGAATATTAGTTATAACTAATTTTTATTAAAAATGATATGAGTATTTGAGTATGTTTTTGTTTTACGGTGTTGCTCAGCTTAATATTAGTCAAAAATTAATTTATTATAAATTTAGAGTTTATTTAAAAATTTATTATTGATTAATAAATTATTATATGTACAAAATAATATACAGACATTCGATACTTATTTAATGAATGAGTGAATTTAATGAATGAGTGAAGTAATCACTCGACCAACTTAAATTCATTGATATTTGATTATTTTATTTGACAAAAAATATTTTTAGTACTCATTCTGGATATATAGTATTAACTTTTCAAACCCAACCAGTTGTAATATATTAGGTATATTAATTTTCATTCTATTTTTAATTTTATCTTATCCAAATTAATTATAAGCTTCTTTTATTTATAGAATTTGTTTGGATATTATTAAATTGTTAAAAAATATAATTTATAGATGATCATATCATAAAAATTTAATTTTTAAATTTATCATTTGAAATATTATTTGAGTAGATACATTTAATTGAATAACGCTATAAATTTTTCATATTTAAAATACGTAATATTATATAACTAAATTATTTTAATAATTAAATTTCAGTTGGTTCAATAATTTAAAGATTAATTAAAAAAAAATTAGTTAAATAAAAGGAAAAAAATAAAAGCATAAAATAAAAAAAATTAATTAAACTACTATCCATTTGTTAAGAATTCGCATTGTATGAGTGAAAGACACAATGCATTAAAGGAAAATTTTTAAATGCGACTAGATATTTTTATGACGATAGAGACTTACCTGCAATCGATTTTACATGAAATTATTTTTGGATGGATGATACGTATTATCATTTGGTTTTAAAAAAAATAGATTTATTTTATACAAATAATTTAATTAAAAAATAATTGATATAGCTATGATGTTATATTTTTTATTGTATTTTATTTTAAAAATAAATTAATTAATTTAAATTGAAAAATTATAATTAATTATTTATTATATAATTTTTTTAACCAAAATTATAATTAAAAATTATTAAAAAAATAAAATTATCTAATATATTGGACCAACTCAATATTAATTAGGTTTTTTTATTATAAAATAAAAAATAATAATTCTAAAAAAATCATGTTATTTTTTAGGATTTAATTTTTTTTACTGTGTTTTCATAAAGTTTGTACAAAATTCAACTATCATATTGACTAAATTTATTTATTTACGCAAAGTTTGTTTATGGACTCAGCAAACTTGTTTACGTTTTAATACGATTTGAATTGTATTAGTATATTTTTATTTTTTAATCAATTTAATTTTATTTAAATAATTAGAATTTTAAATTAAAAAATTTGTATTAGTTTGTAATTTAAAATTTAAATAGATATAATTTAAATTAAGGACAATTTACATAAATAAATTGTTTGCCCTTCAAAGTTACGCAATTGTATTCTTTCAAATATGAATACGCAAATATATTGTTTCATATATCTATAGAAACTGCAAACAGCAAATTAGACCAAAATACGTAGTGAGTACTAAACTATATAAATTAAAACTATTTTTTATTGTCTTTATCCCTGTATGGCTGTATAGCTGTATCTTTGTTTTTCTTCCTTTAAAAGTCGCTTCATTCTTAATTTTTTATGTAAGCTATATGAATGCAAAAAATATATACTCCATTTACTTTCAATCTATCTTTAACTGTACCTTAATCTAGTATAAATAAATATCTCTTATACGGCCACAAATTGTTAAAAGATTATAACTATTTTTTTTATAATTATCATTAAAATAAGGAGTTTTTGGCATGATTAATTATGAGTCCTTTTTATCTTACAATTTTTTAGAGATAAAAAAATAAAAGTAATACATAATTAATTTAATAAATAAAAAAAATACAGAAACATAAAAAAATTAATAAAAGTAGATAAAGACATGAAAAAGAAAATAAAATAAGAAAGAAGACGAAGTAATTAAAAATTATGCGTAGAATAAAAAAGTAATCGCAATCTGAATGACAAAAGTTAATTGATAATTTATTTTTTTGACCATTTTTAAAATAAAAAGTTATATCAATAACTTTTTATTAATAGGATTAAGATGGAAAAGCGAAAATTAGACACCAAACTTTTCTATTTTCTTTGTATATTATTATAGATATATTATTATAGATTATAATTTTATTATAAAACCAAAAAATATTTTTTCATTCGTCCAATTTCTAACGACTACAATTATTTAGCTTATACTCGTCATATTAAATTAAAAAAATATATAAATCTTTTAACATAAAGTCTAATTTACTAATTAAATAAATTAAATTAAAATATATGAAATTAAATTGAATTCTTTAACAAACTATTATCACAAGATATTGTTCATATTTATGAAAACCGTATTGAATTAGTCGCTTTAATTAGATTAACTGAAAATTGATTAAAACAAAAAAATTATTATAAATAAATCTATTAAAAACCAGTAAAAAGATTAATGATCTTATTTAAAATAATATTTTTATAATATATTATTTATTATATTTATTCTACTATAATTAGTTATCAATTAAACCTTTAAATGTGTAACATAATTTTGATTTAATGATTGGTTTGTTTTTGATAACTATAATATTTTCAATGTATGAAGACTTGAAGAGTGCGTTTTGAGAAATGGTACAAGTATTTGACTTTTTTTTCTACAGTATCCCTCATTCTCATTTTTTTATCTATATTAATTATAAATTTCTTTTACTTATTAGAATTTATTTGGATGTCATTAAATAATTAAAAAATATATTGTTTATTTTTTTGACAAATAAAAGTACAAAAAATATTCTTTTAAAATATTTTTTATTTTTTTTAAAATATATTAACATAATAAATAAATAAAAAATATTTTATATTATTATACTAAACATAATTGATAAATAAATAATATTTTTATATAAAATATTCAAATATTAAATTATTTTTATTTTAAAAAATATTTTTCAAAAGTTCATCCAAAAAAATTTTAGTCGTTTTATTTCATTACTTTTTCTATTTAAAATACATTTTTATTTCATTGTTGTTGTTATTTATTTCATATAATATTTTATTTTTTTAAAATTTTTTAAATAAATTATTTAAATCTTTATATATTCTACTACTAATCTAAATATAAATTTAAACTACATTTATAGACTATATAATATTCAATAAAATCTCTAAGATATTAAAAAAAAATATAACTATCTTTTAAATTTATTATATAAAAAATTAAAAAGTTATCTACTTATCTTGCTTAGCTGCTTATCTTATCTGGGATTGAGATATATATATACCGTAACACACTCCTCGAACATTGAAAGAGCCTAAACACAGAGTTAATTTCTTCTTCAATGGAAGTCATTGAAGGAAGCGATGCCTTACTCACTGAAATCCTTGTTCGTCTCCCCCTTAGAGATGTCATAACCTTCAAACGTGTCTCCAAGCGGTGGCTCTCTCTCATCTCTGAGCCTTACTTCTCTCGCCGCCGCGCCACCGTCCAAGGAACAAGATTCTCCGGTTTGATCGTAGATCCCGACGCCGTCAATCCTCAACATCGTGAATTAACATTCTTCTACTTCAATAAGAAGATTCGTAGACCGTGCCGCCGCCGGCGCATATTCTGTCCCAAAGTTCCCGATGATTGTTCATCTATGTTACAGTCTTGCAACGGCTTGATGCTTCTCCGCGGATTCGGTGACACCTTTATCTATAATCCCACCACCGGAGACAAGAAACGCTTGCTCTCACCCTTTCCATTGTTTGATAAATCACCTTCCCCGGAGTACTCTCTGGCTTTTGATCCGTTACGATTTCTCGGTTATAAGCTGATCTGCATCTTCCGTGGCAAGTCTTCAAAGGAAGACGGTTACCAAACCATGATTTACTCCTCGGAATCCGGTGCCTGGAAGCAATGCGGTTCTTCCTTCTCGGCTCCCTTAGACATGGATCTTGCACATGGTGTTTATTTCAAGGACTCAGTTTTTTACTGGATCGGTAACAAAAGCAAAACGACGCTGCGTTTTGATCTGAAAACAGAGTGCGTGAAGGATGACATGCCTCCTTTGCCTCCGGCGCCTCAAGATCTTAATATTGATGGCTCTAGTTACTTGGATGACTTGAAACGTCCCTTAAAACTAGCTTATAATGGATATGGATACATTCTTGCACCTGCATGCGGTTACATGAATTTGGTTGGAGCTGACTTTGATTTCGGTATGCGCGTATTCCGGTTGAAGGAAGATGATTATTCTTCATCAAGGTCATGGGTTCTTATGCACAGCTTTGATCTTCGACGTACAACTCTTAAACGTGTTTTGAATACAGATCCTGCTGGAAACTACAGCATACTCCATCTCATTAAAGATGGTGAAGATGATGATGAGATGGCTTTGTTTGTGCAGATAGAAACAAAAGTTATTGCTCTGAGATTAAAGGATCATACCCGTTACGATGTGTTTGACTTTGACTTGAAAATACAAAAAAATCCCCGTCTTTATTATTCTTCTACAGGAGTTATGGGATGGTACAGAGCCTTTGAGTACGTTGAGAGCTTAGCTTGTCTTTAAACATAGATATTTTAGCTTTTGCTTTACTTTGATTTCATCTTGTGTAATACTTGATATTTAATAGATTTTAATTTTATTATTTATTTATACGTGGAAACTCACTTGCAGTCGACTGTAGGTGAAGTTGCTTCTGAATGGTTGACACGTGTTACTATATGGTTAAAAAAAATTGGTTTATTTTATACAAATGGTTTATTTAAAAAAATCGGTTTAAGTAGATCAAATAACTAGCTTTAAAATAATTTCAATTTTTTTTGCGTGTTATTCCTAAATTCCTAACAGATGAATTTGGTATGTTCTTCTTCTTCATTTTTATTGACTAATTTTTCTTTAAATTTATCTAAAACTTTTATTTATTTAATTTTCGTCAAATATATATGTATACAAATTGTTTGAAAAAGTAACATTTAGTATTCTGAAAAAGAAACAAAATTCACGTTTTTTTTATAGGAATGGCATAAATGGTATCATCTGTCCTTTTTGTTGTGTCTCTACTTTCTATCTTCTTGATGAGCTTTGTTTTGTTTCTCATAACTTACATTTAAATTAAACTGTAAAAATATTTTAATATGTTGCTTTTAAATTAAGCTGTAAATAAATTTTAAATTAAGCTTTAAAAATATGTTGCTTTTAAATTAAGCTGTAAATAAATTTTAAATTAAGCTTTAAAAATATGTTGAATTACAAATTTACCATTAAATTAAATTTTATGCAATCAATTAACTTTTATTTTACTAATAAATTATTTTCATGTAAATTATTGTTAATTTTTAATATTATTCTATAAATAAATTATTTTTTTAAGATAATAAGACGATAATTTACTTGTGATTTCATTGTCATGCACGTTTTTGTGTTTTTACTTACCAACTAGAATTTATTTTTAATGAAATTAGAATTTATTTTCAATAAAACAAAAATATCTAATCAAAATATTAATTTGGTCTCCTTAAATAATTGAACATAATATTATTAATTTTGTCTACAACAAAAATTTTTAATCAAATTTTTTAAAATAAAATCAACCCAAAAATAGAGAAAAAAAAGAACAACTAATGAAAATATTTATTTTGGCATTGCCATCAAGAATAGGATAGCCATAGAAAAAATCCAACCAAATAAAAAGGACCTAACTCATACAATTAAACTACCATCATCACAATAAACTATAACATCACCAACTAAAGAGACATGCAACAAATATGGAAGAGATCATGCCAAAATTTCAACTATGCTCATGTTATCAAATAGTCTACATTATACCATAATTACATTTTTGTCTTCTACCACATGAAATTGCGATGAATTATGTTGGCATTTATGATATCTTCCTTAGACTTGTAAAGAATTCATTTTTTCTTTCTTCATATTAACCAACTATGTTAAACACGATTCCCACAAAATCATTAACACCGAATTTCAAAGCTAATATTTTCTACGTATTCCAAATACATTTGAAATAATAAATTTAATTAAGAAATATAAATAAGAAGAACATACCTAATTGAAAGTTTGATATTAGTTTTGAAAGAGGGATTGGAAGAGAATGAACGTGTGAAAACGAAGAAGAAGGGAATAAAAGTAACCGTTTGGTCCAATTCAAATCGGTTTTTTTAAATAAACCATTTGTATAAAATAAACCGATTTTTTTTAAACCATATAGTAACACGTGTCAGCCATCCAGAAGCAACTTCACCTGCAGTCGACTGCAGGTGAGTTTCTGCCTTATTTATATTGTGCTGCATTTTTATTAAGAAATGGTAATATTTCAGAAACAGATTTTAAGAAATAACTAAAATCAAGAAAAAATCATCATTAAAAAGTATGAATGGAACAAAGGTCTTACAAGTAGAGGTGGCAATATGTACCCTACTCGTAGGTACGCAACCCGACCCCACCCGATCGGGTAGGGTTGCCAACCCGATCCGCAGCGGATAGGGTAGGGTGCGGGTAGAGTTCTCGTACGGGTCGGGTAGGATGCGGGTTAAGCCTCAACCCTACCCGACCAACCCGCACTCTATATATGTTTATGTTATATACTTATATAAAAATATGTTTTAAGTGGATGTTGAATCAAAGACCTCTCACTGAATGCAAAAGATCCTTAACCACTAAAAAAAATTATTAATTGATAATTTAATTTTTTTTTATATAAAAATCAATTCTATTTTAAATTATCATCAAGTTATATAATAATGTTGTATATTTTTTATAACTCGCGGGTAGGGTCGGGTACCCGCGGATTAAGAGCGGGTATGGTTAGGATTGGAATATTGTCAACCCGCGGGTAGGGTTAGGATTGAATCCAAACCCTACCCATTGCCACCCCCTACTTACAAGGTCAGCAAGTTGATCAGCTTCCCAAGTTCAGGTAGAACAACTCCAGAAAAATTGTTTGCTTCCAGCATCCTAATTAATGATTGAAAACTACCATTTCAGTGAATATTGAAAAAGGCACACTATATGAATGAATAGACTTAAAGCTCAAAACATACAGGTATGTGAGAGTAGTAATATTTCCTAGATGCTTTGGAATTTACCGACAAGCGATTCACAAGAAGAGAGCTGCATCATGTTATATGAAATATGTAATCAAATATAAGAACAATATGGAATTTGTCCTTTAAGTAAAGAAAACAGAGCATTGAAGAAAAAATAACCAAGTAAAATTCAATAACAAAATATCAGAGTCTTACTTATATAGTCCTAGAAATCCTTCATGCTTTGATAACCTTTTCAATGATTGATACACACGCAGATTATGAAATCCTGCTGTCCTTGTCTGCAGATTAAAAAAACAGATGCAAAATTATAATTAAAAAGAAATTGTTAAAGAGGAACATACATAAACCCATTTACAAAACAATGAGCATGCATAAGAATAGAAAACTCTCCTTGACAAATTAAAAGGAACTATTAGCCTCTCAAAGAAACTTGATGCAATGTAAGTTACATACAGGGATGAAAAATCAAGAACTTTTAAGTATCCAGCAAGAGCCACCATTACCAATGGAGTGGCAAAATCAAACTGAGACACTAAACAAGTGCAGTTACATAGTTAAGCCATAGCACCATGACAAACATTTTTTCTTTACAAACTTTACTTCTCTCCCCTTCCATTGTGCTCTTAGTAGTAAAGTCTAACTTCTAAGTCACACATACTTACCAATTGGACTGAATTTTCTTTTTAAAACTTTTAATGTGAGAAACTGAGAATTATTAATCTAAGGACTTATAAACTAATGAAAGTTAGGCCAAATTGAATATTGTTGGAACCCTATGTTGCTATCAAAGCAGTGGATGGAGCAGATAAGGTATGGTTGCACTTAGTTGAGCGAATGCAAAGCAAGAAGCCAATCAAACCTTGCAGCTTATTGACATCTCCCCTAATTACCAGTGTCTTGGGTCGAAGAGTCAATTTTGAATTTTCCCACAGCTAAAAAGTGAACAAAAAAGCAAAAACAAGCATCTCAGAAATTGCTAAGATGTCTATCCAATTTCTCAGTTTGCAGCAGCAGCTATGAATTCAGCTTCAATCTGAATCTGTAAGCTAACTTATTATGCAGAGTTGTTACGAAAATCCTTTTAGCATGCTAGATTCATATGCAATGAAAATCTATAATATGATCAAAGTTGTAAATTTGCACAATGAAAATCTGTAAGCTGAATACCGTGCACAATGAAGAAACACCATTCCAAATCCCTAGTATTCAGCTTCCACAATTCTAAAAAACCACATGCAACATGATTTTTAAGATTCTAAAAAAAAGAAAAAACGAAAGACTTGCAACAACAAATTCTACTTCCAGCAACAAAAAAATTTACCCTGTGATATGTTCAGCATCAAATTCTAGTTACGGCAACAAATTCTACTTCTACCAACAAATTCAATTATAATAACTTCCAGCAACAAAAACTTAAACTCCAATTCTCCAAATATGATTTCCAGCAAAACAAAATTAGCTGAATAATTATTTCAGCAACAACCTAAACTTTCAACAATTCAAGATATAATGCAATGAAATTGAAAAAGAAATAACAGGGTTTGTGCTACTTGACAAAAAATGGAAGAGTGCATGAAGCATTTTCTCTTCTTCGCCGTTACAAAGGGCCATGTCCCTCGTGTTTACACTAGCTGGGAGGAGGCCAATGAACAAGTTTCAAACTTCACTCATCCAGAGTTTCATTGTTTCAATAGCTATGAACAAGCCACATCATGTTATAAGTGATTTTTAACCGTTAATCTTAATTATATATATTATATATATTTTTTATAATTAAGATCAACTATTAAAAATCACTAAAACACACGACATACTTTAAAACTTTCCAAAATCTTTTACACAAAAAAATGCTGAAACATAAAAGTCACTTGTGGTTGGTACATGTCCTGCACTCCAACTTTGGCGAATAAAACCAATAGACACCTCTCACTCCCAGCTGTGTCCTGCAACTTTGACGGTTTGACCTGCAATGCCAGCTTTAACGAATCATACACTCCATATATATTCGAATGCACTTTTATTCATATCAATAATGTAATTAGTATAATTGTAATTTCGAATATTATTTTAGTCCAACCCGATCAATCTTACATACTGCTTTAAAGCGATTTAGTACAAGTAATATTGGATTGATTTTGTTGCTCATCTCTTCACTAAGCAGTTGTAGATTATTGTTTGGAATCATTTTCTTTTCCTAATCTTCTAAGTACCAAAGTTGGGGCTTGCTTGTAATTAACAAGGTGAAGTCTTCTAATTATGTTTTTTCAACTCTTGCATACAATACATGAAGTCTATACTTTTATTTATTACCATAAAATATTGTCAACAAATTTTTTTAACAAATCTTGATTCTTGAACTATTAAAATAGCATTTGACTATTTTTTCTACAGTATTTGACTATTTTTTTTCTTCTAATTAAGAATGCGTTTCGAGGAATGGTACAAGTATTTTGACTATTTTTTTTCTACAGTATTGCTCATTCTCATTCTATTTTTTTTTGTTTCATCTTATCCATGTTAATTAAAAATTTCTTTTACTTGTAGAATTTATTTGGATGTTATTAAGTTATTAAAAATATATTTTTTATTTTTTTTGACAAATAAAAGTATTAAAAGATATCATTTTAAAAGATTTTTTATTTTTTTTAAAATATTTTAACATAATAAATAAATAAAAAATATTTTTATATTATTATATTCAAATATAATTAATAAATAAATAATATTTTTATATGAGATATTCAAATATAAAATTATTTTTATTTTTTTAAAAATTAATAAAAATCACTTAAAATTTTTTTTTCAAAAGTTGATCCAAACAAATTTTAGTCGTTTTATTTCATTATTTTTTCTATTTAAAATACATTTTTATTCCGTTGTTGCTGTTATCATTTCATATAATATTTATTATTTTCTAAAATTTTTAAATAAATTATTTAAATTTTTATATATTTTACTGCTAATTGCTAAATATAAATATAAATTTAAATTACATTTATAGATAATATGATATTCAATAATATGATATGAAGACATATGATTAAATGCTTTTATTAACTTGCAACGTTTTTTAACAGAAAAAAGACCTTCGACAAAGCCATTAGGGAGTCAGAAATAAACGGATTCAGAACCAAGTTAACAACGGAATTATATGATTCAACTTTAAATTTTTTATTTTTAAAATTAACTAACTAATGAGTAATGAGATTGTTCGACCTTTTTAAATTTTGAACTTGAATATCTTAAAATCTCTAAGATATTAAAAAAAATGTATAACTATCTTTTCAATTCATTATATAAAAAATTAAAAAGTTATCTACTTATCTTGCTTAGCTGGTATCTTATCTGGGATTGAGATTATATAAACAGTAACACTCGTCGAACATTGAAAGCCATGAGCCACAACAGAGTTAATTTCTTCTTCAATGGAAGTAATTGAAGGAAGCGATGCCTTACTCACTGAAATCCTTGTTCGTCTTCCCCTCAGAGATGTCATAACCTTCAAACGTGTCTCCAAGCGGTGGCTCTCTCTCATCTCTGAGCCTTACTTCTCTCGCCGCCGCGCCACCGTCCAAGGAACAAGATTCTCCGGTTTGATCGTAGATCCCGACACCGTCAATCCTCAACATCGTGAATTAACATTCTTCTACTTCAATAAGAAGATTCGTAGACCGTGCCGCCGCCGGCGCATATTCTGTCCCAAAGTTCCCGATGATTGTTCATCTATGTTACAGTCTTGCAACGGCTTGATGCTTCTCCGCGGATTCGGTGACACCTTTATCTATAATCCCACCACCGGAGACAAGAAACGCTTGCTCTCACCCTTTCCATTGTTTGATAAATCACCTTCCCCGGAGTACTCTCTGGCTTTTGATCCGTTGCGATTTCTCGGTTATAAGCTGATCTGCATCTTCCGTGGCAAGTCTTCAAAGGAAGACGGTTACCAAACCATGATTTACTCCTCGGAATCCGGTGCCTGGAAGCAATGCGGTTCTTCCTTCTCGGCTCCCTTAGACATGGATCTTGCACATGGTGTTTATTTCAAGGACTCAGTTTACTGGATCGGTAACAAAAGCAAAACGACGCTGCGTTTTGATCTGAAAACAGAGTGCGTGAAGGATGACATGCCTCCTTTGCCTCCGGCGCCTCAAGATCTTAATATTGGTGGCTCTAGTTACTTGGATGACTTGAAACGTCCCTTAAAACTAGCTTATAATGGATATGGATACATTCTTGCACCTGCATGCGGTTACATGAATTTGGTTGGAGCTGACTTTGATTTCGGTATGCGCGTATTCCGGTTGAAGGAAGATGATTATTCTTCATCAAGGTCATGGGTTCTTATGCACAGCTTTGATCTTCGACGTACAACTCTTAAACGTGTTTTGAATACAGATCCTGCTGGAAACTACAGCATACTCCATCTCATTAAAGATGGTGAAGATGATGATGAGATGGCTTTGTTTGTGCAGATAGAAACAAAAGTTATTGCTCTGAGATTAAAGGATCATACCCGTTACGATGTGTTTGACTTTGACTTGAAAATACAAAAAAATCCCCGTCTTTATTATTCTTCTACAGGAGTTATGGGATGGTACAGAGCCTTTGAGTACGTTGAGAGCTTAGCTTGTCTTTAAACATAGATATTTTAGCTTTTGCTTTACTTTGATTTCATCTTGTGTAATACTTGATATTTAATAGATTTTAATTTTATTATTTATTTATAGGTGGAAACTCACCTGCAGTCGACTGTAGGTGAAGTTGCTTTTGAATGGTTGACACGTGTTACTATATGGTTAAAAAAAACTGGTTTATTTTATACAAATGGTTTATTTAAAAAAATCGGTTTAAGTAGATCAAATAACTAGCTTTAAAATAATTTCAATTTTTTCTGCGTGTTATTCCTAAATTCCTAACTGATGAATTTGGTATGTTCTTCTTTTTCATTTTTATTGACCAATTTTTCTTTAAATTTATCTAAAACTTTTATTTATTTAATTTTCGTCAAATATATATGTATACAAATTGTTTGAAAAAGTAACATTTAGTATTCTGAAAAAAACAAAAAAACAAAATTCACGTTTTTTTTTATAGAAATGGCATAAATGGTATCATCTGTCCTTTTTGTTGTGTCTCTACTTTCTATCTTCTTGATGAGCTTTGTTTTGTTTCTCATAACTTACATTTACAGTTGCTTTTAAATTAAGCTGTAAACAGATTTTAAATTAAGCTTTAAAAATATGTTCAATTACAAATTTACCATTAAATTAAATTTTATGCAATCAATTAACTTTTATTTTACTAATAAATTATTTTCATGTAAATTATTGTTGATTTTTTAATATTATTCTATAAATAAATTATTTTTTTAAGATAATAAGACGATAATTTACTTGCCTAAAAATTATGATTTCATTGTCATGCACGTTTTTGTGTTTTTACTTACCAACTAGAATTTATTTTTAATGAAATTAGAATTTATTTTCAATAAAACAAAAGTATCTAATCAAATTATTAATTTGGTCTCCTTAAATAATTGAACATAATATTATTAATTTGTCTACAACAAAAATTTTTAATCAAATTTTTTAAAATAAAATCAACCCAAAAATAGAGAAAAAAAAGAACAACTAATGAAAATATTTATTTTGGCATTGCCATCAAGAATAGGATAGCCATAGAAAAAATCCAACCAAATAAAAAGGACCTAACTCATACAATTAAACTATCATCATCACAATAAATTATAACATCACCAACTAAAGAGACATGCAACAAATATGGAAGAGATCATGCCAAAATTTCAACTATGCTCATGTTATCAAATAGTCTACATTATACCATAATTACATTTTTGTCTTCTATCACATGAAATTGCGATGAATTATGTTGGCATTTATGATATCTTCCTTAGACTTGTAAAGAATTCATTTTTTCTTTCTTCATATTAACCAACTATGTTAAACACGATTCCCACAAAATCATTAACACCGAATTTCAAAACTAATATTTTCTACGTATTCCAAATATATTTGAAATAATAAATTTGATTAAGAAATATAAATAAGAAGAACATACCTAATTAAAAGTTTGATATTAGTTCTGAAAAAGGGATTGGAAGAGAATGAACGTGTGAAAACAAAGAAGAAGGGAATAAAAGTAACCGTTTGGTCCAATTCAAATCGATTTTTTTTAAATAAATCATTTGTATAAAATAAACCGATTTTTTTTAAACCATATAGTAACACGTGTCAACCATCCAGAAGCAACTTCACCTGCAGTCGAGTTTCTGCCTTATTTATATTGTGCTGCATTTTTATTAAGAAATGGTAATATTTCATAAACAGATTTTAAGAAATAACTAAAATCAAGAAAAAATCATCATTAAAAAGTATGAATGGAACAAAGGTCTTACAAGTAGAGGTGGCAATATGTACCCTACTCGTAGGTACCCAACCCGACCCCACCCGATCGGGTAGAGTTGCCAACCCGATCCGCAGCGGATAGGGTAGGGTGCGGGTAGAGTTCTCGTGCGGGTCGGGTAGGGTGCGGGTTAAGCCTCAACCCTACCCGACCAACCCGCACTCTATATATGTTTATGTTATATACTTGTATAAAAATATGTTTTAAGTGGATGTTGAATCAAAGACCTCTCACTGAATGCAAAAGATCCTTAACCACTAAAAAAAATTATTAATTGATAATTTAATTTTTTTTTATATAAAAATCAATTCTATTTTAAATTATCATCAAGTTATATAATAATGTTGTATATTTTTTGTAACTCACGGGTAGGGTCGGGTACCCGCGGATTAAGAGCGGATAAAATGTGGAATATTCAGATGATAAAATGTGTTATATTAATATTTAATTTGTTGCATTTTAAATCAAAATTCTTAAATATTTATAGACGAAATGCATAAAAAAAAAATTATAGATATCAAAATAAAGTTATGACATGCTTATGCTGGTTCGTTATAATGAAAACACAGAATCTAGAACACTCTGTTTTCCCCTGCTTCATATGTTATAGTTATCAAGTAATGACTAATGAGTACTATAATATAAGGACAATTCTATTATGTCTACAAATAAAGTTTTGTCCTCCGCACCATTGAATTTTCATATCGAAAGAATACACTACTAAAAGTTGTTACAAAAGAAAAAAAAAATGATTCCACCACTAAAGTATCTATTTGTTGTAGTAGCCATACCCTTTTTGTTATCATTACCCCATTTTCATCTTGAAGCTTATGGAGATCCATCAAATGATGTCCCTTCATCACCAAATTCTTGTTTGAATCGCCTCCATGTCAACAACAATCTCCACCGAACCCTACTTATGGAGCTCGACATCTTCCGGCTACTCTATATATGGTGCACCACCACCACCCGAGAAAGGAGGACAGAGTAATAAATGTCTTTCTTGTTCTGGTGGTGGGGGTGGCGGTGTTGAGTGCTGTACCCAACCACCTGCTCCCTATTACTATACTTAGAATGGTCCTCCAAATGCTTATGCTCCTCCATATGCCTATGGTGGTTATGCACCTCCAAATCCTTACACCTACGTGCCTTATAACGATAAAGGTTTTGCTTCAACTCTTGTTGTGCCGATTCAACTTCTCTTGATCATGATGATGTTCTCTTCTCTCATTTTTGTCTTCTAAAATTTGGCTTGTTTATTTATTTTTTATTGTCCTTTTTAATTAAGTTGTATAAGAAATAAAAATCAATGATCATTTTGAATTGGACATGTGTACTAATAATGCTTATATAACAAGATGTTGTCAATATTTTGTAGTTTAATTTTGTATGTGAATGTTAATTAAATTATATCATCGATCTTTTGTGCACAAATTGATACTTGAATTAACTGAATGAAGTTATGAGAAAGATTCTCCATCAGTTAACTCTTTTACTTTATGATGAAATGCAACATAGTCATCAATTTTCCAAGTATATTGGTGGGACTCGTGGCTCTTGTTTGTTGATAGCCAAGCTTTATGTTTATGAACTTCACTACATTATTCTGTTTGTTATTATTATTATTTTGCCGTCGGTCAAACGGAAGCGCAAAACCGATGACTAAGTATATCAATAAGAAATTAGAAATCTAATCTAAATATGTAAATGAATTTGAGCTACTACCACTCAGTACTGAGTAGTTGCTAGTCAGTGTATAAGGTAACTGACTTCTGGCTTTACTCACAAGTAATGTTTCAAGGATTAATCTTTTAACTTCTACTGGAATGTTTTTGTTTAGAGATTTTTTCCTACTTACACTTGTATTATTATTTGTCCCTGTCTTCCTGAGTTTCTTTATAAACAAGAAACTACCTGAAAATGAATGGGCATATGCATGCCTGAAGATTCAAGAATGGGAAAAACAAAATCTGAAGATTAAATTACAAAGAATGTGTTTAACCAACACTAAAACAAATTATTCATCTTCTGAATCCGAAACCTCATCCTCACACAACTCATCACTCGATTCAACCTCTTCAGAATCCTCTCCTCCATGAGCATGAGGATCGGCCTCCTCTACTAGGGCGCCTTTGGCCCGATAGAGAAGGCCGGTTCTCATGACATGGTAGAACTTGTCTCTATGGCGAGCAAGTGGATGAGGATCCACAAGCTTGCCACTCTGATAGGCTTCTCTGAGAGTGACAGTAGTAGTCTTACACTTGAGAGACAAGTAAAAGATGCCAGGGTAGCGAGTGAAAATCCTTGTAAACTTATGCGGAAGACTCAACTCTTGTCTCAAACTGCGAAGGTAGTTCCTCTTTGTTTTCTTATGAATACTCAAACTCAGAAACTCGTGCAGAACTCCAACAACCCTCTTCTCCATCAGATCACTTTCAGGATCAATTTTACTGCAATCTGCATACGGAGATATGTATGGAAGCTTCTCGAACTCTTCCATCCAACTCCTAACCTTTTTCTGAGATCCGTAACCTCTCGGGAACCTCATCGGAAATACTAATGCCGCTTTTCCTCTCTTCGATTCTCTGCACTCATTCATCTTCTGTAATGCTGAAACCGCCAGATCTTCCCGCCATTGCGATATTTTCAGTCCGCTCACGCCGTTAGGGTACTTTACCAGCTGGAACTGTTCGGGGAATTTGAGGATTAGGGTTTTCTCGAAGCAATCGGGGAGGCCGAGGTCCCATTTCAGAGGCTGGAGTGCGTGCAGCGGCGCCGTTTTGGTTCTCATCATCAGCAGCACCTTCGAGAGCCTCTCCACGGCGTCGTTTTCGTGGCTCTGGTGGATTTCTTCTTCGAGCGAATCGAGGAGCTTTGCGGTGTCGGTGAGGCGGAAGCAGGGGAGGGATGGCCAGCGAGGGTGCGGGAACTCCTCGAAGAGGGAAGGATAGCGGCGGAGGAAACGGAGGACGGGGACTGTCAGCCCGAGGAGCTTCTGCCAGTCGGCGACGGACTTCGCCGTCAGGAATCCGGCGGAGGAGCGCTTCACGGCGTCCTTGAGGAGGCAAGCGGCTTTTAGATCGGTTTCTTTGTCGATGATGTGGTCGAGGCTTCGGTTCTTCACCCACTTGAGCCGCACCTTCACTATGCTCCGCCGCCATTGCTGCTGGTGGTGGTGGCAGAGCTTGAGAAATTGAAAAACGCAATTTTTGTCTCCGAAATGGTTCATGCTTGCAGGGAAACGCTTCTGGAGGTAATAATTTACAAAAAACCCAATATAACCCTAGCACTCCTGTTTTTGTTATGGTTTTTTCTCGGTGGCGATTTTTTTGGGGGGAGGGGGAGGTGGGGCGCCGGGCACGGGGGATGATGCTCATAATCTTGCTTTAAGCATAATTGGCTAGTGAGTGTGATCAGAGAAAGATAATGGGCCAACGTTTATGGACTGGAGTCCAAAAAAAAAACACTTGTAAATGGCTCTTTGGTGAAAACCTAAGAATAAGTAACATTGCACCATTGTGAAGATATTTTTACTTGTTAAAAATGCAGACTGTTATCTAGTCGCACAACATTTTTACAAGAATTCGTCCGCAAAATAATAAGTGTTTTTTGGTTTCTAAAATAGTGAACAAAATTTATACATAAGCTATAGAGTAATTCTAGGCCTATCAAATTGAACTGTAGAACAGCAATAGAGGATCTGTTAAAGGCCCAACAGAGGTGTCAAGTATGATCCAAGTCTTTTATGGTCCTACAAACAAAAAAATCAAATTGAAACAAAAAACGAGAAGTTTGTAACACACCCTGTCACAGAAATGGGTTCTTTGATGATAGTTTTGACTATTGAGACGCATAAAACTATAAAAGTCTCTGCACTTTTGAAAGAAGCAGATCCAGTTTTAACTATGCTTATGTTAAGAATGATGTCTAATTTTTTAGAGATAAGCGATCCTTGTTTTTATCATTAAAAAAAAAAAAAGGGATCCTTGTTTTTTTCGGTGAATAAACAATGTTCTCACCAAAAGCCTCGTGAGATACTTATGTCAGTATTTAGTCATTCTGGTTGTCTTTTTCCAAAATTTTAACGAGTTTCTTTCGCAATAATATCTTGTATGAGATATCCCCTTTTTTTCAGAAAGCCATAATAGTCATTTGAAAAGAGAAATAGACTATGAGACCTTTATATCTCTAACTAACAAAAGAACATGTTCCCTTTTTTCTGTTGGATAATCCAGCATGGTCAATATTCTCTTACCCTTGATGCATTGCATGCTTCATCACCTCTTTTCTGTATCGCATAGCATAAGAATAATAACATCATCAATCAAATTAAAGGACGCGGTGAAGATCAGATGAGATGAGGGGTGATCCCTTGCTTGTAGCAAGCGTTCACCAAGAATGCCATTGTCTTTTCATGTCTCCTTTTTTCTTTCTTCTTTTTTTTTTCTTGAAATGGTTCAAACAGAAGGAATACACATGCACTTTCACAGTTCACTCACTCAAACTCAAGCATAATAAACAAAATAAGCATAATTCTTCTGACAAGTGACAAGATATGTCTTTGCAAGAGTCACTCACGTTCACGAAGGATATCTCACACAGATTCTCGTTGGTGTTCCCAGAAGAAATTCAAAACTCTTTTGTGTGTGTCCCATTCCTCTGTTTTCTGAAGGCACCTCATGTTTGAAATGACAAGACAAGATTGTTCCTATTTTCCCAAACTCTATAAACAAAAGATCATAAAAATATTTGTTCAACCATAGACCAAAGTCACCCCCATCATTACCCCCTCATGCCCCAACATATAGCTGCGAAAAATCCTCTCTCTGTAGTCCTTTCAATCTTCTGCATAAATGCAGTACCCTCTTCATGTTCTGTACATTAATACGGTAAGAGATGATCATCTACCCTCACAGTATTCTTCTCATAAATAGGTACGAAGGAGCCAATAACAGTTTGTTAGTTGGCTTATGCCCCCACCACACTGCTTAGGCTGAATTTAGAGATTGCTTCAAAAATGAAATAGAAAGATGATAGATGACACAAATTTATTTGAAGAGATATATAAGAGAGAGTGGATCAAATAGACGTTCATTGCCTTTTTCTGTTCATTCCAAAATATTGGGACAGTGGTCAGTGGGGGACCGTTTGGACATATTTTCTGTGTCCCGAATCAATCACCGTACAGGCCTTAGAGATATGGGACAGACATTCACAGAGGTTTAGGTTCATTTGACATGATCAGCTTTCTTCTTCACTCTATGGCTAGTAGCTTAATATGTATCTACATTGCTATAAAAAGCAAGAAGTAGAACAATCTTTATGCTCATCCGGGCATGCATGCATTACTTTAGAAAAGTAATGATGACTTAAAAGAATGGGTTGAAGAACTACCACTTTTTGGTGGCATATGGGGAGAAGTCCAGGCAAAAGTTTTGCTTCTTATGTTCCAGTTCATAAGTATTTCAATTCAGTTTTATTAGTTATTTGCATCTTTTTGTAAGGTGAGTATGAAAATGGATTAATATTATTATTGATAGATGATTTTAGTTCATCTAAATAATTGTCTTATTTTTCTGTGTGTTTCTTCTTGCTACTGATGTAAATCAAAAGGATTTGCATATATATTTTCTTCTCTTATTTTTCATGTTTTGTTTTGCACCATGCCAACAAATCCAATCAGAAAAAAAAAAAGTTCTACTTCTTAAAAAAGGGTTCTGCTTCAAATTGGATGGAAATATTACCATACGTATCATATCGACTATTAAACATATATATTGGTCACTATGGGAAATATGCTAATGTGTTTCCAAAAAAAAAAGTATGTTTAAGAATAAGACAATAAGTCATTAATATGACAAGAAAATATTTAATTTCTATAAATAATATCCCATGCAAAATAATTTCATTAAATAAGAATGATACCCGGTCTTGAATACCATTTAGGAAAAGAAATAAACCACCACTCGCTCAAGTTAATTTTTGAGGGGAAATTATATATAATTGCTATCTTCCCTTCCACTTCTCTATCATCATTCATCATCTCAACCCAAGTATTTCTTTTTGGTCGCTCTTGCTCCAACTATGTATCCCGCATGTATGGTAAGTGATCTATAAACATTCAAATATTTAGTTTAATTTCTTTTATCTTGCTATTGGTCTCTCAATTTCTTTTTCTTCTATTTGATGCTAATAACTAGTTATTGTTTGATCTTGTAAGCTGCAAATTGAATTGTTGGAATAGTGTTACCTAGACAATGTAGAATTCACACTCCATTTAATGGGTGGGGTTCCAATAACATTTCTTGTGACAAATAATATTGTATTGTAGATGAGTCAAGGTTACTGTTGCCATGAGGGTTCATATCCTTACCCGTCATGTTATTGTGAACATCAGCAACACTATATAATCGACAACAACAATAACTATGTGGAAAGAAACCCTTACCCTTTTGACGGTTCATGTTTTGATGCAAGATTAAGGAGGCCTTATTATCCCTATTATTACCATAATTCTCGAAATTATGGTATTCAGGGAAGAGTGGATCCTTATGCAAGCTATGGAACACACTACTTTGAGTCTCCACTTTTGGCGTACTCTCAACCATTGCCACCACCACACAAGCATCCATTTCATGATCTAGAATCCATGTGCACAATTATGTGATCTTAGCTAGTTAGAAGCATCATTGAGTCGAGAATTTTTTTTTTTTTGGGTGGGCTTAGAAACATTTTTTAGTTTAATGTTAACGTATCTTATCTTATCATATCATATTTTATGAGGTGGTGATGCGATATCACTTCCATTTGGAAGTCTGTAATCTAATTTATTGAAATCTTTTGTTCCTTTTTGGTGATACCACATACAACTTTACGGGGAATTATGTATCTGATATAAAAGAAAGTAAAAACTCAGGTGAAGTCGACTTCACGTGAAGTTGATACCTGAGAGTCGTCAGATGAAAATTTAGTCAAATCATTTAACGGCTTTCAGGTATCAACTTCATGTGAAGTCGACTGCACCTGAGTTTCCACCATAAAAGAATATTTTCAAATTGTCATTCTGTTTGTGCAAGTTTTGCCATATGAATGATGAGACATCTCGTTCATCTTTCACGGAATAAACTTTTTGTGCTTCACTCGGTGATTTCATCCATTTATTTAAAATTAAAAAATACAAAACAGAAAACAATATATAATACATATATATCTTGGAGAAGAAATTAATTCCCATAATGAAATAACAATTTTTGTTTTTGGTAAACTATCAGGGCCAGGGCCCAGAAAAGAGGACAAAATTCAAAAGAAGTAAAATTCTGCCCAAAAATTGAACTCTTTTCACAAACATCCAAAACACTTATGATATTCGTGAGGTACACTTTTAACTCCCCCAACCGCACGTCATGTTTTATCTTGTTAACCATAATGGGCAAATTAATGTCTTCTCTTTCATTGTTGGATAGTAAGCCCTTAAATGATGCACCTACCATAACCAATAGTACCTTATGAAAGAGAAGACATTGTGGCATAAAAAAATAATTTTTTAATAAAATAACTAAAAGATGACATTTTAATCCTTTAAAAATGATTCTGATTTTACAAAAAACATCATTTCATCACATTTGACAAGCAACTCAAGTATGTATTTAATTTTGATGTCTCAGTATAAAATCGTTTTACACGTACATTCAATCATATGACTTGACATTAGAAAAAATAACTACTTTTTACATTAACCGTGTAACTAATCATCCCAGAGACCAAATATAATTACACAATCAATATATCAAAATTAAACTCATTTATATATTTGGTCTACCTTTTATTGAAACATTTAGAAATTTAATTAGAAAATACATTAAAAAACAATAAAATTCAACCTCTAGACCCTTTTTCAACACACACAAAAAGTGACAAAAACAAATTCACATAGATAACAAAATCTCCTTTTTTAAATAGACTTATAAAATATCACGTTAAAATCTAGTCACTAGAGTTCTTTCAAATGTCTTTATATTTAGTGCATTTTATCAAACTAAAATTATCTTTAGAAAATCAAATGTCATTTTGTCAAAAATTAGATCTTTTGGAAACCAAAATGATAATTTACCCTTTCAGTTCAGTCCCCATGCCCATTTCAAACTTGTCAGTACAATTAGCCACGCACTTGATTAGCAAAACAACAGTTTTGAAGACATACGTAATATAATGCTGCATTATTAGCAGATATTTAAACCATAAACTCGGCAGTTAGTTGATGTGAAGGACTTAAAAGTGATTAGTTAATTGCTAGATCTATTAAGCCATTGGAGAATATAAGAAAGCTATAACTTTATAAAGAAAGAAAAAGGAAGGTAAAGGAGGAAATTCGTAAAAGGGGATAATAATAATAATAATAATTACTTTTTTTTTTATGAAACAAAGGTGACATAATACAAAGCAGATCATTGCAAGGAACCCCACATGGGAGATACCTGGGAAAAAGACAAAGGCCATGATCTACCACTCTTACAATATCTTGTCAACTAAATACTTGATTCTTTCAACCTTTTTGTTTAAGTGTATCTCTGGATCTGACCTACACAAATTGAGATCCATGATCAATTAAGAAAACCCTCAACATAACATGGCTCAAAGACATAAGATGGGGAAAATCCTTCATCACATGCAAAATTCTGCTTTGCTTTTGCAATTTGAACATATATTTATTTGTTTATATCTTTATGAAATTTTTATGGCATCAGTTCACATATATATTTAAGTATCTTATGATACACATTACAAAATTGATACACCATAATGCACAATATGACAATTATGCTTTAAATTAGGAAAGATAAAAACACAGGAAGGAAGGGAAGTAAGAAGAATGAATTATCAAGGGAATGAGGAGTAATAGTACCTTATGAGTCAACGCCTAGATCTATTCTTGCAGCAGCGGAACTCAGCTAAGAGAGCTATATGATCCGAGGACCATTCTGGAGAAGGAAGTGCGGTATCTTTCCTCAAACTCTCCTCATCCAATAGCTCCAATAGTGACTCCACAACCAATGAATCCGCTGAAAAGAAAACAAAAATGATAATGCGTCACAATAAGAAACCATGATGTTAGGTTTATAAATCATATACCGCAAGAAAGCTTACCTGTATAAAATATATAATCTAGAGAGCCAATAAAATCTCTAGTGACATTTGTGAATAAAGGTTCATTTGTTGTGCTGTCAAGTCTACGTTTATGCTGTTCATAACCAAGACCCATTGTCCTTGCAAAGGATGAATATGCACTGACCTGAAATTCAAAGTAAGATGAGTCAGGAAGAAAAAACAGGGCGGAATTTATAGAACCAACGTGAGAGACCATACTACTTCATAGGTTCTGTACCTAACAACAAAGAAAAAACCAACAAAATAAAAAGAATTACATTATGGATTGTACTTGAATGAATGAATACATTACCAGTGGCAACTGGTGAACCAACTTGCTGTGAGGGCGCAAAATATTAAGTGGGTCAACGGCTAAATCGGGATGTGAAGGATCTACCTTCCCCATTGCAAGAAGTGCATGGGGAGCACTACAACAAAGTATGAATACAACTTAGAAACAAATTACACATAATGATAAAAAAATTCCCTTGTGGAGCAAAAATGCATTGAAATTAAGCATAAAGAGAGGGAATCCAACCTTCCTGGAACTGAGTTGAAGTCTCCACAAACCAACATTGGAATGTCTGCACTAGCAGCTATTTTCTCCAATCCTTTTAACAGTGTATGCACCTAACGGAGGGAGGAAGAAAATTTTTAACCATTACACTCATCATAAACACAATGTAAAACATGAACGTTTGAAGGGAATGCCTTACCTGCCAGAGCTTGACATCCTTTAAATCTTGCTGCACATTTACATGAGTATTTGCCTAGCATCCATAAGAAATTATATTTTAGCAATAGCAATTATTTTGATAAAAATTGTATTTTGAATTCAAACCTAAGCAAGAAAAGTAAGGCAGACAATACCATCTCTTTCTTAAAGGAATAATAATTCACCCTTAAACAAAATTCATTTAAAAGAGAATCAACAAAATTTTGAAGCCAAACATTTATGCCAGTCTTTCAATGAGACTAGAGTTTATTTAGAGAAAAAAAGTAAACACCTCAGCATCTGCCTAATCCACAGTTCTTGAACCAGCCTAAAAGGTAAAAACACATAGCTAAGAAAATAGGCCATCAAAAATCAAAGTGGAAGCTGATTGAGAAAGGAAACATGCTTAAATGAAACAAACAAATTTCCAACACATATTACCATCCTTAATAATAATGGAATACTAAGAAGAAAATCAAGTGGAAAAAGCTGCTTCAGAAGGAGCATGCTTAAAAGACACAAACATGCCTAACATATATTGGGATGACCACTCTGACTAAAATGGAATATTAAGAAGAATAATTCCACAGAGCAGATTCTAGATGCATCAAGGACCAAAAGGGAAGAGACAACCACCTAAGTGATCAAGGAACATGAATAAATCAAAAAATAGAAAAAACATACCACACATAGAAGCTGCCTTTTTCCTGGATTATCAACAGGTTGATTGTTAACCTTTGCCTCTAGAACAACTATTAGTGCAACATTATCCTAAAAGACAAAATGGAAACTCGGTAAGCATCATTTCTATGAGATACTATTACTATCTTCGGCATACAAAAGGTGACAAGTTATGTTCAACAAGTCACCTTAACAAGCCGATTCAAGGCAGTTTTCCTCTGGGTGGTGGGGATCATGGCATCTGTTAATGACTGTGCAGCCTTATTAAATTCAACCTGTGTGCATATATCACTGAGTTGAGTATAAAATTATTGGAAACACTACAAAGTACACATAAAATAATCCCTAACCTCATATTTCTTCACATGTGAAAATCTGTCTCTACGAAAAAATGTTGCACAACCATCAATTTTATTGTTGCTATCATTGTATACCTGCAAGTTCACAAAGCATAATTAAACATTCGAAACGAATTTAAAAATTCTGTCAAAACAAACTAAAACACGGCAACCACCTCATTTGTTTTTCTCTTGTAAAGACCATAATAGCCATGTTTATCCAGTTCTGGGGAAAAAAATTCCTCATAATGGTCACTTTGAACCTGCAACAGTACAATAAAACAAATAGTACTTTATTCAAAACAATTTTTAAAAAAATAAAATTAGAAATAAATTTAGAAAAACAGATGTCATTAAAGATCAGTATAGATAACAGCCAAAAGCAGATGAACATACCTCCTGCAGACAAATAATATCTGCACGGTAACCAACTATTTCTCGTAACAAATTTTGCCGGCGATATGGCCACGAAAGAGCCCATGAAGGGCAATAATTGTAAAGATCGCTTGAGGCATATGCATCAGATAATATGTTATATGATAGAACTGTAAAAGATCCTGAAGATGTTATACGCCCATCAGCATCTAAATGCCCCATCGGATCAACAGGTATCATTCGTCGTGGGCTAGGTGAAGGAGCAGGAATGACACGGGACGTTAGTAGAGTGCTAGCATGCCCCACAGGAAGTTTTGTCTCTGCATCAACTACAACACACTCAAACTTCAGGACATGACCAATGTCATCGGCAGTAGGGGTGTATGTCTTAGAGCGTCCAACTTCAAACCACGTTTCACCACCGCTTCGCTGTGTAACTGCTGCCGGATACAATGGTGCAGATCCATTTGTCAAGCTAGCACTTGATGCAGAGGCAGATAAGCTAGTATTTGATGATCCAGAGCCAGAATTATTAAAACGCCCAAATAACTCCTCCTCTTCATTTCCATTTTCATTGATTGCACTTGCAGCACGGTCATGTAAGACACGATGATGTTGCCATGCATCTGAAAAACACTTTGATGTGCAATGGTAACTCTTGGCAACAGGTATTTTGGCCTTAACACAACCTAGACACTGCAGGGTGGCTTGCTCTGATGGGTGTATGCTACAAACAGCAACCTTTTTATCACTTTGTACACGATACCTGCCATAAGAAATGTCGAAATGATCATGTCAAAAAACAGAGCAACTATTTGGAGAATCACCTTTGTAAAAAAACTATGTATAGAAGAATACTATTAAGACGTAGAGATTACTTTTGGTGATAAACAAAGTGACACCATAAACATTCTTGCAAATCATAAATTAAAAGAACACTTAACATTTTTCTTGCATTTGAGGCAACAGTAAACAGCTCCCCATTGTAAAAACTGAAAGTGATGGTCACATTCTCCTTAAAAAATGCATTTTGCATGCCAATTTTCCACAAAAATTAACACTAAACTAGATTTGTTTAAGAAATAACTAAACATCAGCACAAACTATCAAAGAAATCATTTGCAATACCTAACATAAAATTTGGTATTTATGTTGAGCTTTTCATTACATCTAGAACCTATATGCTATATTTACTAGTAAATGAACTCGTTAAAATACCTTTAAGTGACTAACATAAACATATGCACTTAAAATCTCAAACATCACAATGATACACTGGAAGACAAATCCACAGTCCTGTATTAGAGATTATGAAACAAAATCTAAATGTAGTGATTTGTTGAGAACATATCACAATGTAACAAAGTTGAAGTCCCAGGTTCCCTATATATCTATATAATTTTGTGCAGGCCAATACTGTCTAGAGGACTAGCTGACAAGGGCATAGATGCAAATACCCAAGGAGCCATATATGACTACATCATGCAGTACAGGAATGGCGTAGCAATATCAGAACAAATTCTTTGGACAGCCAGACAGGCATCTGTGAGCACCACAGCACAATCATAAAAATTTCTTTTGATACTGCACCCAATTCTCTAAGCACTACATACTTCAGTCAATTCATATTGTGCTGAACAGGTTTTGTACTACTATTATTATTTCTGTTTCTTAACTTTTGTTTAAAATGAAAACAACAATACTTACATGAAGATATAATAAAAAAGAAGCAAAAATGATATCAACTAATGGTGAAACCAAACAATATGAAATCCCGCTTAATAAGAGTAATCCGACTGCTTTCTACATAAAATGAACTTTCAATTCATATTATCAGAAAAGAATACACAATATATGAAACAAGCCAAGACCTAGGAGCAAACACTATCTCCAGATAACCAAAGTAAACAAGCAGATAAAGTAATCCTCCGACACGCACAATGAAGCTCAAATACCCACATTACACATGTATACGCAACTACCCCCAAAGTCATCAAAAGCAAAGGCAATTCAAATAGCACCCAGAAAAGGTCAAATTTTTGTAGAAAAGGAAGAGGGGGGAGGGGAAGAAGCTGCAAATAGGGGCAGTGCACTAACCACTTGTAACGCAAGAAATGGCCATCTAAGGGATTGGTCTCGGAAACATCATCCGTGGTAACGGTCTTGTCTGGGCGGCGGAGGAGCACGTAAGGCGTGAGCTCACATCCTACAATGGGAATATCGGAAGGGAGGTGCACTCGCAGCACGCTCAGCATGCTTCACTCTTTGACCCTATCAACACCAATGTTCTTCTTCTTCTCCTGCTGCTACTGTTGCTGCTTCTGACGCTACCGCCCGTAACTGTATCTGTAACTGTAACTGTAATACGACGTTTGCAGGGGCAGATACCTGACGGATCCGCCATTTACATGGCTCGAGTACCCGCCAGCCTTGACGGAGGCCCAATCCGAAGAAACCCTAGGCGGAAAATTAGGAGATCTTACGAGAATAGGAGATTGGAGAGGGGAATCGATGAGGGGAGAGAGAAAGTGTGGGTTTTAGAGAGAGAAAGAGAAGAGAGATCGAAGATTAGGGTTTTACTGAGGGAGGATGTGGAGGGAACAGTGGAAGTAATCGCAAAATGGGTTCGAGTTTGTGTCTTGTCGAGTTGTCTTCTGCCTTTGGGGGGAAACACTTAGACAAGAGAGAGAAACTGAGAAAGATACCATTATTCTTTTTTATATCAAAAAATAGGAAATATATATTATCACTTTTTAATTAATAACCTTATTTTCTTGCCATGTATTGTTTCCAAATCATTATTATTAATGATAAAAAATTTCTTATATTATCATGAAGAATAAAATAATAAGAATGAAAAATAATTTTAAAAAATAATAATATCAAAGTTAGAAAGAAAAATATTTTTTTTTTTGAAAACAAAAATGTACACAAAAATAGTGTCTTCTATCTTCTCTCCTTTGTTAGTTGTTATTAATATGCGTGTATTGATATTTTTTTTCAATACACATTTTTTATTTTTATAAAAATAAAAATAGTTATATAATTTTAAAATTAAATATCATTACGAATTTAATTTTGATACATTATTAGTGTAAAAAATTTTATACGTGCATCCAATTATATAATATTATATCAGTAAAAATAACTACTTTTCACATTGACGTAAATGATCATAAAAAAACATATAATTACACAACTGTATAAAACATTTTATATTATCAGTGCATTAAATTAAACTCTATTATTACATGTTAAAAATTATGAAAGGATTAGTTGCCATTTTTAAATTTTAACTAATATTTCAACTAATAATGTTCTAAGGAGCAAAATTTATGTGTTTGTAAATATCCCTTATCAAGAGTAAGGTATATCGCGCACCAAACGATATCAATCATCCACGTTAGTATCACTAATCATGAGTGGGGATAGAACATTGGTACTTATAAAATGAATATTGTTACTCCCATCTTACTATCATACCATCATTACAATCTTCACTGCTTACTTAACGAGTGTTTAATATCACTATCTGAAAGTGATCAAAGATTAACAGTTGTAATAATTACCAGAAGAAACAGGTCAATATAAAATTAACTACAATACTATTACGTTCGTTTTCTTTATTCCTTTTCAACGAGCAGTTAATGTTACAGGGGACATGCACTACAAGCCGATAGAAATAAAGTGCAAAAGAGTTTCAGAGTTGAACTAGAAGAACCCCCTCCTTCACTTGGTGGAATTTTTAACCAGTGCAATAATTATATTCACACGTCGTTGATGGTATCATGAGGTTCATTCCGACTTCGTTAGTTCGTTCATCATCAGAGTATCTTTGAAATATCGTCTATACTTTATTGGATCTTTGGCCATTAATACATGAGCAATAATAGTAGTAATCTCTTTACAATTATACTATGGCACAAACTTTAATTTTCAATACTCAAGTACCTATGTACAACTTGAAATAACTTGCATAAAATCAAATTAACTAAATAGTAATACGATAAAAGTTTAACACAATTATATATTTATATGCTGCCAAGTGAGCAGAAGAAATTGACTTTTGTACTTAATATCCATAATCTCAACAAAATATAATAAAAATAGAAGAGAGAGCTTTGTGTCTACATGACAATGCATTATCAACTGTCAATTTATAACTCTTTACATTAACAATGGACAGAAATTAAATAATAGAAATGCATCATTACAGTTACATCATTCTAATTTAAGAAAATGCTGATGATATTCTTGCAAATAATTTGTATTTGCTATCTACCAGAAATTATGAGGTAGAGCCGAAAACCTACTATTCCATTAATTATGCCCATGCTAGGCAACTCACCTCGTATGTGACAAAATTCACAAACTTAAATCAATACGCCATCCTAAACTAGTAAACTTTCAGGTTAGCAAATGAGATAAACAGTTTTCAAGATATATTATAATTTAATGGAGACAGATATCTATAAGCCCTGGACTCAGCACTCAGCTGTCACTTGATCAGAAGGACTTCAAGAATGGAAAGATTGATTAGTTAGTTGAGTTTTAGATGTATAAAGCCCGTGGGAAAATAAGAAAGCTTTCACTTTATAAAAAATATATATATTAGGGAAGAGGAGGGTGAAGTAAGCAAATCAGTAAAAGGGATGATAAATTTTCTATGAAACAAAGGTAGCATGATACAAAGCAGATCATTGCAAGGACCCCCACATGGGAGATACCTGGGAAAAAAGACAAAGGCCATGATCTACCACTCTTACAATATCTTGTCAACTAAATGCTTGATTCTTTCAACCTTTTTGTTTACGTATATCCGGATCCGACCTACAAAAATTGAGAGCCATCACCACAAAAAAAGTAGTAAAGCATAAAGACATAAAAAGGACCAAAACTCTACCCAATGTGGTAGTGGAACAAAACGATCAAAGACAAGAACGATTCAATGTGGGAATGGAAACAAGACACATCAAGGACGAGTACAGACACAATAAGATTGTAAAAATCATCAGTGAAACAGTCAAATCCTGGAGAAAAAAATATCAATGGCATATAAGATAGGGGAAATCCTTCATCACACCAAGAGATTACTCCAGCTGATAAAAGTCCTTCAACTTTTAAAGAGACTCAAACAAAACTGGTACATACCTATTGGGCTCAGTGTTCATATTTAACAAGAGGAGAAAACTTAAGAGATTGCCAGTCATTAAGGGTCTATCTATGTGGGAATTATGATAAAATGGAAGGAGAAGTTTTAGGTCTATGTCCCCTACTTAGCACGTCTCTCAACATCTAACAAAATTATTATTTTTAAAAAATTATGAATAAAATAAAATATATACACCAACACAAATCAAAACATAAGAGGGTGTAAAGGACAATTCATTTATCAAGGGAATAAGGAGTGATATTAGTAAATAGTACCTTATGAGTCAGCGCCTAGATCTATTTTTGCAGCAGCGGAACTCAGCTAACAGAGCTATATGATCTGAGGACCATTCGGGTGAAGGAAGAGCTGTATCCTTCCTCAAACTTTCCTCGTCCAATAGCTCCAACAACGACTCCACAACCAAGGAATCCGCTGAAAAAACAAATGATGTTACTTCACAAGCAAGAAACCAGGATGTTAGATTTATTAGTAAGATAATATGGCAAGATAGCTTACCTGTGTAGAATATGTAATCTAGAGATCCAATAAAATCTCTAGTGACATTGGTGAATAAAGGTTCATTTGTTGTGCTGTCCAATCTCCGTCTATGCTGCTCATACCCAACACCAATTGTTCTTGCAAAAGATGAATATGCACTGACCTAAAACAGAAAGGATGCCACACCCAAAAAGTTAAAGTTAATAAGAAAAGTTGACAAGGAAATACAGAATTAAAGCGAGAGAGATTATATATAACTTCAAATATACTTGAACGAATGCATTACCAGTGGCAATTGGTGAACCAACTTGGTACGAGGGTGCAATATAGTAAGTGGGTCAACAGCTAAATCAGGATGTGAAGGATCTACCTTTCCCATTGCAAGAAGAGAATGAGGAGCACTGCAGCAAAGTCAGAATAGCCCTTAGGAAAAAAATTACTGACACCGATAAAATGGCCCTTGAAGAACTTTATTGAACATTAAATGTAAAGGGAAGGAACCAAACCTTCCTGGAACTGAGTTAAAGTCTCCACAAACCAACATTGGAATGTCTGCACTGGCAGCGATTTTCTCCAATCCTTTTAAAAGTGTATGCACCTAAAAGAGAGGAAGAAATTATTAAAGATTGAGTTCGAAGTACACACTGTTTCCTATTCAATATGAACAAGTCAAAGCAATTACTAACCTGCCAGAGTTTGACATCCTTTAAATCGTCATGCACATTGACATGTGTATTTGCCTGAACTCCACAAATAAAAACTAAGATTTAGTAATAGCTATTAGATATTAGTTAAAAGAAATGAAGTTGAACATAAACCAACAGTAGTAAAGGTAGGGAAGGGGGAGGAAAAGCATATCTTTAATAAAGATAAATCCAGATAGTGATTTCAATAAAAAAAATTGAAACAAGACAATTATGTTGGTCATTTTTATATGAGGTTTCAGAGTTAATTCACGGGGAAAGAAAAAAAACACTAACACTACTGCGTCTACTGATGACAGACATCGTTTGGCTCACCAATCTTGTAAATTTAATAACCCCAATATGTTGAAAATATCCAAGAACCCATCTTGTTTGGCCAAGCCAAGGATACTATACTAAACCTCTTATTGTTAAGAAAATTTAGGTGAAATAATAACAGACCTTATTATAGAGAATTTCAATACAACTCAACTAGGTGTGACAAGGTGTTACAATGGTTTATTTATATGCTACCCAAATTTTTATTAACAGAGCCAAAATCCACGAGTAAAACAATAAACCATAAGAATAATGATTAAAAGAAAGAGGCCTTAAACATATATCAGGAATGATTAGCCTTAATAATAACTGAATACTAAGAACAAAAAAATGTCCATAGAGAAAAATTCAAAAAACAGCCCAATCATCAATTAAATATTGCAAGCATAACACAGAAATGGAAAACAATAAGAGAAATCCATGCACAATTTGTATAAGTAATATTGGCAACAAGAACCACAAAGGAGGACCCACGTAAGTGAGCAAGGGGGATGACTAAATCAAAGTAAGAAAAGCATACCACACAAAGAAGCTGTCTTTTCCCAGGATTGTCAACAGGCTGATTGTTTACCTTTGCTTCTAGTACAACTATTAGTGCAACATTATCCTAAAAGAAAAATAAAGGAAACTTGTTAAGCAACAGCTCTATTACAGATAATTTATTCATTCAAAGTATCATGTTTCATGCAATAAACAACCTTAACCAGCCGATTCAAGGCAGTTTTCCTCTGAGAGGTTGGAATCATTGCATCTGTTAATGACTGTGCAGCCTTATTAAATTCAACCTGCATGCAAGAAAACACCATTTTAAGTTGTATAGAAACTTAAGAGAAGTCTATACCCATAAAATAACTCCTCACCTCGTATTTTTTCACATGTGAAAATCTGTCTCTACGAAAAAATGTCGCACAACCATCAATTGTATTGGCATTACCAAGGAATACCTGCAAGACCCCCATCATCTCAGCTTAACAACAAAAGAAAAAACTTAAAATTATGTAAATAACGAAGTAAAGTTCAACAACAACCTCATTTGTTTTTTTCTTGTAAAGACCATAATAACCATGTTTATCCAGTTCAGGGGCAAAAAATTCCTCATAATGATCACTTTGAACCTGTGGTTGACATAAAGAGCTATTTACTCAGAACCATTCAACGAATAAAAAGTTTAAAAAACATTAAAAAAAATCATCATCGCATCTAACAGCACATGAACATACCTCCTGAAGACAAATAATATCAGCACGGTAACCAACTATTTCTCGTAACAAATTTTGCCTGCGATAAGGCCACGAAAGAGCCCACGAAGGGCAGTAATTGTATAATTCACTTGAGGCATATGAATCAGACAATATGTTGTATGATAGAACCGTAAAAGATCCTGAAGATGTTATACGCCCTTCTGCATCTAAATGCCCCATCCCATCAACAGGTATCATTCGACGTGGACTAGGCGAAGGAGCAGGAATGACACGGGATGTTAGTAGAGTGCTAGAATGCCCCACGGTAAGTTTTGTCTCTGCATCAACTACAACACACTCGAACTTAAGTACATGACCAATGTCATCAGCAGTAGGGGTGTATGTCTTAGAACGTCCAACTTCAAACCACGTTTCACCACCACTTCGTTGTGTAATTGCTGCCGGATACACAGGTGCAGCTCCATTTGTCAGGCTAGCACTTGAAGCAGAGGCAGATAAGGTGGTATTGGAAGACCCAGAACCAGAATTATTAAATCGCCCAAATAACTCCTCCTCTTCATTTCCGTTGTCATTAACTGCGCTTGCAGCACGGTCATGTAAGACACGATGATGCTGCCATGCATCTGAAAAACACTTTGGAGTGCAATGGTAACTTTTGGCAACAGGTATTTTAGCCTTAACACAACCTAGGCACTGCAGTGTGGCCTGCTCGGATGGATGTATGCTACAAACAGCAACTTTTTTATCACTTTGTACACGATACCTGCCAAAAGGAAGGTCCAAATGGTGATCTCAAATAGCAGACACTAAAAGATTCAAGTTTAATACACCAAAATAGCTAAATGAGCTAAAACCTAACAGCAAAAACTACATACACCCACTTCTAAGAAACAAGAAACACAATTCAAGATCATCAAGAAAGATAAATAATTCTTTCACAATAGGGTAAAAAGAAGATGCGAATAGAGGGAAGTGCACTAACCACTTGTAACGCAAGAAATGGCCATCTAAGGGGTTGATCTCGGAAACATCATCGGTGGTAACGGTCCTGTCAGGGCGGCGGAGGAGCACATAAGGTGTTAACTCACATCCTACGATGGGAATATCGGAAGGGAGGTGCACTCGCACCACGCTCAGCATGCTTCACTCTTCGCAATCTTCACAGCTCTCTGACCCTATCAACACCACTCTTCTCCTTCTGCTGCTGCTTCTGCTTCCTATGCTACCGCCCGTAACTGTATCTATAACTGTAACACAACGCTTGCAGGGGCGGATTGTTGGCGGATCCGCCATTTACATGACCCGGGTAGCCGCCAGCCTTGACGGAATTTCAATCAGAACAAACCCTAGGAGGAAAATTGGTGGCGCAATAGGAAAGCTTAGCGATTGGGGAGCGGGGATTTGATGGGCGAAGCGATCTGGAGGATCGGATATTAGGGTTTTAGAGAGAGGAAGAGGAGAGCGATCGAAGATTAGGGTTTTTACTACTGAGGATGTGAAAAAATGGTTTCTTTCTTTCTTTCTTTCTTTCTTGGCGTATGGTTTCTTTCTTGGCGTCTGTGTGTGAAAGTGAGTGTAAATTGGGGGGAAGACAAGATACGATTATTTAATCTTGTTTTGTTTTTCATTTTCCTTTTTGTTTCTTTTCTTTGTATTTTGTCTTCGTGTCCTTAGCTGAATTTACTTTACTTTTTTTATTTTTTGTCACTAATTTACTTTAGTTAAAGAGATATTATATTTACATTATATAGTTTGTGCGTGTGAATAAAATAATCACTAAGAAAGGGTAATTCACTAAACTTTTTTTCTTATAACACATCAAACAATCGCTTGTTATTTTTTATGTGGGAGAGAGAGAAGTGTATAACAAGAAGCTGTGAGCAGAAGTGTGTTTCACATTGGTATGGGATGTACAAATCGATTTGTTTGTTTTATTTTTTTTTTTCAAACAAACAATCACAAATCGGACCGTCCGATTTGTGAATTCGAAAATAAAAAAATTTTTAATGTTAAAATCGGACCGTCCGATTTTTATTTTAAAAAATAAAAAAAATAAAAAATGCAAAACGGACCCTCCAATTTGTAGCTTATTTTTTTCTCCAAACAAATCGGACCCTCTGATTTGTAATTTATTTTTCTCTTCAAACAAATCGGACCGTCCGATTTGAATAAAACACCATATCAAAAAAAAATACCTAATCTTCCAATAATGATGTATTACACATATATTTAAACAATATAAAAAAAAATTAGCCTCAAACAATCCACTTCATTTTTTATAATAGGTTAAGTGCGGAATTTTTTTTTAAATAAATAAAATAAACATTTTAATTACTAAAATATGTTATTTTTAGAGTTTTTTTTGTGTCTTATCTTTTTACAGTATAAACGAGATAAGACACAAACACGTGTCATCACAGCATTTCTGGTCCCATCTTCTTCTCTCATTTATCTCATTTTTCTCTTTTTCACAATATTTTTTTGATATTTATTAATTTTCCAGACGTTATGGCACATAACACTGACATCAATCGCCTAAACACTAGTTGGTACATTGCGGGAGTTATGAACTTTGAGGTTAGTGTATTTTTTATCGTTTAAATTAATAAGTTTATGCGATTTTAAGTAGAAAACTTTTATAGAACTAATGTTTTAACACATGAGTAAATTGGATGATGTTTAGATATCACAGAGTAGGTTAGTTGTCAAGTTATTAATAATTCTTAGGTGTATAATTTATTCACAGTAAAAGTTAAATAGTTAATTACTTTAATTTGATTAGTTACTTAGAAGGTTTGATTATCTTTTTTTTTTTTTCGCAAATATTTTTTTGTATCATTTTTTATGTTGTGATGTTTATATGAGTTGTATTTTATATTTTTTTTTTTAGAAACGATTTTAATATGCTAAAGAACTTAGTACAAAATGGAATCTTCATAAAAAATTTTTTTTTTTTAAAAAGAGATCTCGCCTACTAGGCTGCTACTATCTAGGCGGATTAGTCATACACTTGCCCCATATGCCATTGTCCCTTTTTTGAGACTTGAAGGAAACTGGGTTCAGCGACACATTGCAACTCAGAAATTTTGTATTTGACAACTCTCGAATCACTACATTTGTAGAACGGTGGCGTCTGGAGACCCACACTTTCCACCTGCCATGTGGTGAGTCCACCATCACCCTGCAAGACGTTGCGTACCACTTCAGGTTACGCACAGGGAGCCACTACCACTTGCCCAAAGGAATGAGTCATTTAGCATCAAGTTGATGTGGCTCCGGGACTGAGTCCTGCACATGCCTCCACAGACTACCAATCCAACCACCTTCTGACAGTATCCCAGATGTTACATCATGATGCTGATTGGTGGCTATCTGATAACAAACAAGTCCAACAATAGGCGTAGTTTTTAAGATCGTAGTTTTTTTGTTCAAATAAAAAGTTTATAAATTATATGTATGGTTACTATATGTGACCAAAAATTGTTATATAAATATATTTTTTTACAAATTATGATTTATAAATTTTAGAATCCATTTAATGTCAATTTAGATTTTTTAAATTTATTATATTTTGAGTTCTAATTCATAAAAAAAATTTTTCAAATAGACTTATGGGTTTATCAAGTTTTAAACAGGCCGGATTTAAGCTTGAAAAAAGATATGTGCGAGATAACAGGTCTAGATTTAGGCCGTCTATTTATAACATAGGTCAGGCTTGTCAAAATCAAAGCTCAACTCGGCTCAGCCCATTTTTCTCCTAATTGTAAAATTTATCCTTAAAGTGAAATCGATTCTCTTGTTTTTTACTTTTTCATCAAAGTCAGAACTAGAAAGAACAAATAAATAAAATAAGACCAATAATCCATAGGAACTTGACCTAATATTACTATTTAGAATTCAGAAAACATGGAAATACATCATTTTACATCCCATGTAAAATGTAGCCGCATTATTACATTTATAAAAAGAGAAGTGATAACACATTTAGAGGTTCCCTCAACCTCAACTGTTATTAACAGGCAACAAAATGTTATAAATATTAAATAATTATAAACACGAAACAAGGAGCTTTCTTCAATGGGGACAAATCATTTCTTAAGTGATGATGATAATACACCTTGTTCAAGTTTATATTAGCATTTTGAGGAGGGTCTGTTTCTCTTCCTTCTTGTGCCATCACCATGGCCTCTCATATTACTAGCTGTTACAAGTTTATAGTTAGAAGGAAGCATTTCATTCATCTTGCCAAATCTTTTGGAGCTGTTCAAAGACAGATGTTTAAACAACTTTCATAAAACACCAACAAAACATGAAGATTTTAGATTTGGACATCTTGTTATGTACTAGTATGCTAGGAACTGATAGGGCTCATACTTTTCATAAACTTTTTCAACATCTGTTTGAATTGTTTTCAAGGTAGAATTTCTTGAATGAACCTACTGCAATAATTAACAAACCCCATACATATCAAGATTCAAGATCATTTAGCATACATTAAACAGGAAAAAAAAACAAGAAAACAACACCTGGATAAGCTTGCATCTTTAGAAAGTTCTTCAAGTTGTTTCTTAATAATCATCAACATACTCACATTCTAGTTATTTCTTAACTAAAAACCAAAATAACTAAACACTAAAACCAAATCTAATAATTATTACAACTCACATCAGCATCATCATCAGCATTTTTAATGTACTAATACCACTCTCTAAATTTTTTATTCTCTAGTTGAGCTCATTGAAAATTCCTTGTATAAACTAAATCATATATACCTTGTTGTTCTTTATATCTATCAGCCCAATGAAAAAAATTACAATGAACTTCAAACTACAACAATGCAAAAAAATCCATTGAATCAACAATCACCAAATCATCCCTTTAAACTCGTATCCACTTAATAATTCCATCAAATAGAGAATTTTACCTCATAGTTAGAACACTCATAAAAAGGTCTTCCTAAATTCTCTAGTTTCGCTCGGTACTTCATCACTGTATGCAACCTACAATTGCATAATAATACAATGTTCTTACTCCTAATTTAAATGTCCCTTACTGTAATTTCTTTTATTATAGTTGTTCTTGTTTGAGCTTTCTTGATTTCTATTATCACCACCCATCATGGCTCACTCAAAAGAATGAATTTTTAAAATTTGACAAGAGAATACTATGAACAACAGTAAAGAGAAGTGAAGACAAAGAAAAATATATGATGATGATGAAGATTTGGAAGTTAGAATTTTATAAGTGTGAATGGATCAATTTAAGTATGTTAACCAAATTTTAAATACCAATTTAAATTAAATTCATTGTATATTTATATCAGCGTACAATATCTAGTATTTTTTAGATTAACAAATATTTACTTTTCTTCTGAGAATAAAAATACATTTGGTCATTTAAAAAATCAAAAGGCTTATCTGATGCGTTAATAATTCTATCAATATGATCACAGCTTGCATTCTTTCAAATTAAAAGATAACATACACGTACATTTTTCTAACAATACATGTCATTTACGTGATTAATTAGTAGTATATGGTGGTTTAATTAAGCAAAAGCTAACTTGGCAGAAAAAAGAGGCAGGAGATTCTATTTATTAGTTTTGTGTATCATTTCATATTCCACTAATAACAATTTAACACTGCATGAACTTGAATATTTTTTTTTACAATTATTACCTAATAGTCAACCATATTGCAGCTAATTATATTTTAAATTATAACAGTTTAAAAAAACGAATTTTACTAACAGTTTTGCAAATACCATTGAATAACTAGAGACAATAATTAAGCAACCAAATGAGATGTGAGCATTATAATGTGAATCTAAAATAATTAAACAGAAGTTTTCTATTAATAAAAAAATATCGAAATGAATTTTTTTTTAAAAAAAACTTACAAACAAACATTTGAACCTTAATTTGGATTATCTGGTGAGTAAATATTCTGCACCTCCACATTATCTCCGATAATAATATCTTTCAGTGGGATAAGAGTAGGAACATGGTGAATTATTTGAAACTTGCCATGAGCCTTGAAATCACACCAAGGAGTCACAAAAATCCTAAACTCTTGATTTTTACGATCAAGGGAGCCAATGCAGCTAGGTAATTGAGATGTGGTTATGGAAGAATTAGTATATTGAAAAATAGGTGCCCAAGATTTTCCATCTCCATATCTTTTCATCATCCACATTGTGACGAGTAGATCATTAAAATATATCAAACAGAGAGAACCCCTGAATTCAAATATCCGGACTTTTGTACCTTGATCCTTCGGCGGCATAGAAAAGGATTGGAACCTTTCTGTGTCAAAATTGAAGGCCCATATCGAGTCATTTCCATCAACATCTATACCAATCCAATGAAGTGCTCCATTGAAATAAGCAGAATGATTTAACACATGTATCAAATTTTTGGGATAATCTACCTCAATATTTATCCATGTGGAAGTTCCAACTGTGTGCATTTCAACAACCATACGACGATCATGTTTAAAGATATATATTCTCATTACCTTGTATTGGTTTGTTTTTGGATGAAAACCAAAACCCCAAGATATTTGCTCATAGGGCCTCAGGATTGGAGGTTGTTTTGGAAGTCTTATGAACTCACCTGTTATTGGGTTGCAAACAAGTGAAATGTCTCTATCCATTGAACAACTCAAGTAGAAAAGACCATTACAAGAAAGCACATCAACATAAACTCTTCTACCCTGGATTGATTTGGGATCAGGGATAGGAATCTCAAATTTAGGATCAAGTTTTATGCTGTTACTACTGTTGGGATCCAGGACTTCAAACACACTGCAGCATAATGGATTGTTTCTCCTTTCATGCCACTCGATTCGGTCATATTCAACAAGGTGAAAGATTCCAGAATGCAAGTGTCGGATCATGGTACACGTAGGTGTATAAGTAAAGAGTAATTTGGCAAAGTTTGAATCATAAATAAATGTGTTCCAGTACTTGCAAACACATCTACAAATCAGAACAGACTTCATAGGAAGCCTAACAAAAATTTCGGTAATTACATCGACTGGAAGACTGGCAAAACAAGACTTTCGTTTTTGGAGTTTCCTGACAATTAATTAAGTACAAAATAATTCAGAAAAAAGAGAAAGGAAAAAATTCACGGTGTTGTTTTGTGTTATTCTATAAAAAAATAAACGAGGAGTGCTAGGGGTAAGCAGATTTTATGAGTTGTAGCTATCAATTAGCCATCAATAGTATATTTAATAGTATGAAATTTCATCTAATAATGGAGAATCACTCATTTTTGTTTTGCTAGCTAAATGTTGGCCAGATTTTAACAAATCTGCTAGTCACTAAACTTTTCTAAAACGAAATATGGCTTACCTCATCCGGCATACAAAGAAACATTGGAAGAGGGATCTGATCATTTTAGTCATCACTCTCAAGTAGTAATAATTATGGGGAGAAGACAAACACCGATTATTGAAGCAAGTGAAGTTGTTATTTTTAAGGGTGAAATTTGCTGATTTTATAACAACCATGCTAATTATTTTGATAACAACCATATTAGTGATATTTGAAATCAGTTACGAATATAAATTAAAATATATAATAGTTCATTTTAGGATTTTTTTAAATAAATAAAATATTTATTTTATTTATTTAAAATAATTTGTTAATTTTAATATGTAGATAATATTTTTATTTTTATACATATTATATACACAGGCTCTATTTTTATGTTATTACGAAATAAAAAAAAAGCAAAACACATAAAAAATTGCAATGAGAAAAAATGGATTTTACCGAACAAAAATACTACGAAGATGGTGCATTTTTGAATCTGATTTATATAATTTGTAAATAGACTCTTTAAAAATTCACAAACAATAGCATTCTCACATTATTTTCTGTTTTCAATAATCAAATTACTTCTTAAAAATAAGATTGGACTAACCTTAGGTTAAGGATATATGGCAAAATACTAAAATAAAAAAATAAAGTAAATTAAAATAAAAATAAGATAAAATTAGATAGAAAAAAATCACTTTACCTCATTAAAAAATGATTCATTTAGTTTTATTTGTGCATTGTATATATACTTGGTCACAAATGCTACAATAGTTTGATAGGTAATATTTATAGATTTTATATTAGGTTGAGAGAAAATCTAATCATAAATCTATAAATATAAAATTCAATCCTTTAACTAAATTAAAAATATATTAAATTAAATTAAATATCATAAAAAGAAACTAGCCTAAACTAAAATTAAATATTATAACAAGTAAAAATATAAACTAACCCGAGGCTCACCGAAAAAAAACATGTTAAATAGGGTTGTAAGTTACGCTTGTTTTGATTTTCTTCGATTTTTAAGGGAGTACCACTTCAAGTTAAACTTCAAATTACTTGATTTTGATTTTTTTTATTTTATTTTTAAATTTAATTATTATATAAACTTTTTAAATTTTTAATTTTTCCTAAAAAGGTATAAAAAAATTAAGGAAAAATTATTGTAAAGGACCGTCAAGAAGATTTAATTATTAAAAAGGACTTTTAATATTAAAATTATTAAGAAGGATCAAATCTTTTTATAATATTTAAGAAGAAGAACCAAATCATTCTATAAAGAGACAAATATATCTTTAATTATTTTTTATTTATTTTTTATAATTTTTATATTAACAATTTTTTTTCTAAAATTTTATTAATTTTTATTATTTATTTATTTATTTATTTACTTTTCTTATCTTTTAGCTTTATTTTTCTCGTTGGGTAAAGATCACAAAAATAAAAAAATAAATAAAAATTATTAATAAAAATTATTAAAATTTTAAGAGAAATAAAATTTATCAACATAAAGATTATAACTTTTAGAGACCCTGCATTTTATATTTTCTTTGGGGTATAGCATTCATGTTAATTTTTTTTAAGAGGTCTCTCCATACTCAATTAAGAGGTCGCGGGTTCGAGTCTCCTATCTTTGGTAAAAAAAAAAGCATTCATGTTAATTTAGCCATTGAATTATAATAATAAAACATGATATAAATTCAAAGGTAATTTACGTTAATAAATAGAGATTAAAATTATACAAATGTCCTACATAAAATTATTTGATTACACATATGTTTTAAATATATCTATATAAATTAAATTAGATAAATTTAATTTATTAATAAGATAAAATATCTAAATAAATCGAATTAGGCCATTTCAATTTATTAAAACAAGTGAAAAAATATATCGGCACTAAATACTTTAATATCTAATCAATCCAATTCAATTTATTATTATAGAAAATACAGGATAAATTGAATCAGTTCATAAACTCGATTTACTATAATACATAACACGAAATAAGTATTATTGTATAAGTATTTGAAGAATAATTATTAATTTAAAATTTTAGATGACCAATTTTAGAAAATAATATTTAGTAAAACTGTTATTAAAATTTTATTTTTTATTATTATTTTAGTAATTTTTATTATTTAAGGGAAAATTATAAAAAATAAATAAAAAATAATTAAAGATATATTTGTCTTTTTATAGAAAGATTTGATTCTTCTTTTTAAATATTATAAAAAGATTTAGTCCTTCTTAATAATTTTAATATTAAATGTCCTTTCTAATAATTAAATCTTCCTAACGGTCCTTTACAATAATTTTCCCTAAAACTAACATGAGTTAATACAAGACTAAATAAAAGTAAAAAATCAAGTTTACTCATTTTATGTTCGTATATATAATGCATGAAATAAATGAAACAACTTAATAATAATAACTTAAATCTATTATAGAGTGATAAGAGTATAATAGGTACTTCAATAATAGAAAAAGGTTAAGAGTGGTATCGGATGTTACAAAATAGTTATGAAGCTAGCGAGAGTTTCCTCATATTGCTGCATAGTTTTTTTTATATTGTTGAAATATTGTGATTTTGGTTCTTTAGAGATATTTTATCATAGATTTTAAGTGGATTCTATTCCAATTTCGAGTAAGTTAAGGTAAGAAAGTTCAATCCTTTCGTTATCCATAATTTTAAATAAAAATCCTAGTGTAAATGTTGAGTTAATTATTGTGATTAAATTATATGGATTAGTTTAACTTATTAGATTGAATTGGTATGGCTGCGAAACAATTAGTAGAGGTTTGGAGGATTCAGTTGAGGTTTGAGTATAGTCGAAAAGGAAATTCAAGGGTTTGGAACTATTGTCTAAGAGGTACGGGTTTCGATTTCGGGTAGGCATTATGTAAAGTTATATGAAAACCTAGGTTAATTACCTCTAGAATAGGATTGAATGAAATTGATTGTTGTGGTGATTAATTGGTTGAATGATAGTTTGAATTATGATATGTATATGTATGTATGATTATAAAGGTGTGATTTGGTTTGCCTATAATAGTGATTGTAGAATTTGAGCCAGAGGCTGAGATGGAGTGAGTGATTTTTTTCTATTTGGTAAGTTGAGGTAAGCATTAGTATATTACGTTATAATTTGCTTAGATAGTAATAATGAGTTGGGTGTATGATGATTTTGTGTTGATGCTGTGAATGAATATGCTTGATAGAATGAGTTAAAAGAAACAAAATTTGGGTTGGTTAGGTTTGGAATAGTTGAAAATGGATGATTGGGAGTAGATGATGCTTATAAGTGATTTTGAAATGGTATGGAATTGAAGTGGATTGAAAATTTGTCAAAATGAACATTGTGTAAAATTTGGTAAAAAAGCATAATTTTAGCCAATTTTGACGGATATAACTTGGTTCTCAAACCTTTGAATTTTGTGGAATTTATTTTAAATTAAAATTTGGTTTATCTATTTTGTGGCATTCAAAAAACGGACGAAAAACGATTTTAAACGAAAAAAGTTATAAAAATTTAAAGATTCGGGTTTAAAACTGAATTCTCCAGAAGTTGCAGAAAACTAGGGTCCTGCATACGCATAAAGGGTGTTATAGAATTGAAAGGGTTCCGTGCGTATAACTATGCATACACACGACTTGCATTTTAGAATTGAACCTTTTTCATGCATGTATCCGTGCGTAGACACAAAAGTGAACTCGTGCATACGCAGTCTACGCACAAGGCATGCGTACGCACAACTATCCTATTTTTCAAAAAATGTTGAGCTTTAACTATTTTAGCCATTCCAACTAGCCTTTTCACTTCTGTAACCCCTATTAAGGAACGATAACTAGTTTTTAGGTTTTGAAAGTAGTGCGAGTGTATTGAGTGGATTAAATTGGTAAATTGAAAAGAGGAGTTGGGTTGGAGGATCAAAGTTAATGATGAGTTGGTGAAAGCTTATGGCTAATGAAACTGCTGAGTACAAATTGAGTAAAGGCATGTATAATACTACTGATTGTGAACTGATTTATTGTACTGGCAAGGACAATGGTTAATCTCGCTTGCGTATTGAATTGAGATGTATTCTGGCAAGGACAGTAGTTAATTTTACTTGCATTTTGATTTATGTTTACTCTTGGCAAGGATGTGGTAAGGACAGTGGTGAATCTTGCTTGCGCACTGAGCTAAGTTATGCCAAAACAAGGACGGTGGTTGATTCCGTTTGTTTCATGATTTTCTCTGTGAGCAAGGTGGTAGGGCACTAATCCATGACTCTATATGATATGATCTTATATGGGAAGGTAGTAGAGCACTCTCCTTGAATTTATTCCCCTGATGTATGTCTCCGGGAGAAGGTGGTAGGGCATAATCCCTGGATTATATGCCTCCTGGAGATGCGCAAGCTAAGAGACAATGTCCAGGTTAGCTATCGGATGTGTCGGGTTCTGGCAGTGTAACTGACACGTGAACTCATGGCCAGTAGGACAAGCATGCATAATGTACATTTATGTGTAATTGCTTGAATGTGCATTTTGTACTTGAATTGCCTATGTGTATACCTCTGTTTGACTACTAATTACTTTATATGTTGTAAATGTTCTTAATCATATTTGCATCTTATTACTTGTGTTTGCTTCAGCTGAATATATTATTGAACTGAATGTTGTTGGACTGTTATACTAAAATGACAACAAGATTGAGATGTGTGTTGGAGAACTGAGGACTATGGATCACTGGTATAGCAAAGTATGTAGTATGACTATCCTGTTTGGATTAGTATGACTCTAGGCTTAGATCTTGTTTGTTTGGAGTTTATAATTGCCTAGTGGGTTAGTATAGTTTTATATTGTCTCTATTTGGAACTGTTACCCTATTGGGAATATTTGGTTCTCACCCATTTTAAAAATCTCTGTTTTTCAGATATAGGAAATGAAGCACCTCGCTAAGAGTGTTGGATTCTCTTTGGAAAGTGGAGACTCTTTTGGGCTTATGTTTTGTATTTTAGTTTATGTATACTCTCAACTTTTGTATATGTATCTTATATATCCCTCTTAGATGTTGATTTTGGAGAAACAATATTTATGTTTTGATTTTCTTTTGGACTGTATATATTTTTTAGCCGGCCTTTGCTTCGCAGGTCGAGACTAGTACTTGCTATATGTATCTCTTTTGAAATCTTATACGTATATAATTTAGTTTTCGGTATCGACGTTTTATATTGCTTAACGTTTTTTAGTAAGACGCGATTCTCGTTTTACTTATCTTTTCTTCACAGGCTCCTAGTTAAACTATCTTCCAAATATATATGTATGTACTTTTCGTTTAGGCTATGTTTGGTTGGAATGAAAAAATAAAGAGAAAGGAAATAGAAATGAAAGAAAGAAAAGGAAAGAAATTGAGTGGATTTTTATTTTCATTAGATGTGTTTGGTTGGAAGAAAAATAAGAAGAAAAGAAATATTATAAAAAGATAATTTTATTCTTATATTATAAAATATATTGAAAAAAGTGAAGGAATAATATTGGAAGTATAGAGAAAAATATTTCTTTTCCTTTTTTTTCCATTGGAAAAAAATTATGGTCTCACCTATTTTTTTCCATCATTTTTTCTTCTTTTTTAATTTTCCTGCTCAACCAAACAATAAAAAATAATAATTTTTCTTCCTATTTTCTTCCATTTTCCCTTTAAACAAGTATAACCTTAGAGGTCGTAATCTCTTACTTCGATTTATAACTTAAGCATAAAATTCTGTGTAGTAGGATATTATATATATATATATATATGAAGTCAGACAAAAAATTCATTTAATTCAACCTACTTTGTCATACATATCATGATACATAAATGATAAATGGAAAAATATTTATAATATAGATATTATGAACTAATACAATATAAAATATTAATTCAACTCTTGTGAAAAAAAAAAATCTCAAAATATGAATTGGGTAACAAACTAAATATTTTTATTAGTTTTGTTATTTTTATTAGTTTTATTTTGTTGTAAAGTGAACAATAAGTAAATTTTGAATTCTTTAATCTCTCTTGTACTTTTTTATTTCTAATATTTAATTATATTTTTATCTTTGTAGTAATAATAATAATAGTAATAGTATTGATTATTGAACACACTACATGTATGTGTTTTTTTAATTATTATTTTTAAAAAATAAACAACACATCTTTAAAGTGCATAAGCCTTAATAATAATGCCAAATAAGTATATAAAAAAATAATAATGTCAGATAACAGCAACTTGTAAGTTGTAACCCTTCCTAATAACTATTACAACCACTTGCTATTTCAATTTTCATCTATCACTAAGTCTTTAATCAAATCTCTTGTCCATGAGAAAATAAATATATGTAATTGGAGAAATAAAATAAAATAAAAACTAAAAAAAAAAAAAGTACTAGTTCAAGTTTAAATATATAAGAGAATACTATGGTGTTTGATGTTTCCATAATAAGGATGAATAGAGGTGAGCACGGGTTGGTTTGGTTTGAGTTCATGGTAAAATTAGAATCGAACCGATCAAAATATAATTAATTCGGTTTGGTTTGGATTTGTATTTTTTTTACATGTATCCGAACCAAACCAAACCGAGTAAGTACGGATTGGTTCGGTTCGGGTAATTAGGTACCCGATGACTTTGAAATTCATTAAAAAAAAATCAAATTTTTATCTTAAAAATTCAACAAGTACAATAAACATGTGACATTAATAAAAATAATTCAAACATGTTAAATACCAAATACACTAGAAACTAAACTCATTAAAATCTAAACATATTAATAGTGAATAACCTTTGTCTAATAGAAAAGTCATATATATATATATTTAATTAATATATGATCGAATTTGTGGGTTGGTTCGGATTCTGCACCCCCAAAATTAATACTCAAACCAATCACTAATAAAGACTATCAATTTGGTTCAAGTAAATCCAATTACCTGTTAATTCCAAGATTAATTTAATTAATTCGATTCGAATTCAGATAAGTAATCGAATATCCGTTATACGTGCCGAGTCTACTCACCCCTAAGGATGAGTAGGAATGACCAAATTCAGTGGCTACACTTAACTTCCGTATTACCGGTGCACACTCAAATTTATGTGAATCACGGACACGTACTAATTAGGGATTGTCCTTACCTATTTTTGTTCTTTTTGCCATTGTTATTTCTGTGTATAACAATATTGCAAGTTTTACTTGAAAAAATGTTTATTAAGTACTTAAACTGCAACGCCTATGGGGACCATTATTTAATAATTTGCCACACAATTTAAACAAATACTTAAACTGTAATTGATGTTGCTTGCTTAATAATATTTAAAAAGAAATCGGTTAAAAATTAAGTATAATTAACATATTGTTGCGATAAGGATAAAAATGGATGATCATGAGCAGATCATATTTTCCATGCTGAATGGCTACATTATCAATGTCCTTATATTTAATGATAGTTGAAAATTATAGCCTCCTTGCATGTATAAATAGACATCCTTAGTGCATGATATGGGCACACAAAAATAAATAAAAAAATACTCTCTCTTTATGTTACAATCAAATACTCTTCTCTTTATATTTCTTCTACAATTCTTTCTCTTCTTTTATTTTATAAGTATTTTAAATTCTATTTCCTATTACTCTTTACATATAATATTAATAGCAATATTAATCATCTTTATTATATTGCATTTGTAATAATAAACAAATGCGATTCTCTCTCTCTTTATTTTTAATACTTCTTTCTATCTTTGTATATATATACACAATACAACATATAATTATTATATATATATAAATTATTATTGAGCTAATTATTTTAATACTAGAGTCTTCTATTTATACATCTTTATTTATATATATCTCTTTTATTTTACAACACGTTATCAGCACGAGACTCTGATCAAATTTTTAGGAAGACTCAGGTAACAAATTTTCATTATGTCGAAGCTCTCTCATCTTGAATTCAATGCTCTCGATATATCTGGAAACAATTATTTATCATGGATACTAGATGCTGAAATCCATCTTGATTCAATGGATCTTGGAGATACCATTAAGGCTGAAAATAATGCATCCCAGAAGGATAAAGCTAAAGCCATGATTTTTCTCCGTCGTCATCTTGACGAAGGATTGAAAAATGAGTATCTTACATTAAAAGATCCTGCAGATCTTTGGAAAGACCTTGAAGAAAGGTATAATCATCAGAAAACGGTGATACTTCCTCAGGCCCGATATGAATGGACGCATTTGCGTTTACAAGATTTTAAATCTATAAATGAATATAATTCTGCAATGTTTCGAATCACCTCACGAATGAAATTGTGTAGGGAAAAAATAACTGATCATGATATGTTGGAGAAAACTTTCTCAACCTTCCATGCTTCGAATGTGCTCCTGCAGCAGCAGTATCGAGAGAAAGGGTTTAAAAAATATTCTGAGTTAATTTCTTGCCTTCTTGTTGCTGAACGCAACAATGAGTTGTTATTAAAAAATCATGAAGCGCGCCCAGCTGGCGCCGCCCCATTTCCTGAAGTAAATGCGGCAAATCATTACCCCAGAAGAGGTAAATGGCAAGCTTTTAATAACAAGAAAAATTATGGAAGGAAAAAGAATTATGTTCAAAAGAGAGGATCTCACCAGAAGTGGGACAAAGAAAAGAATATCGGGCAGAATAAATCAACCGAGGAGAAGTGTTTCCGCTGTGGTGGAAAGGGCCATTGGTCACGTACCTGTCGTACCCCAAGGCACCTAGTCGATCTTTACCAGGCATCTTTGAAAAAGAACGACAAAGGAAAGGAAACAAATTTTGTTTCAAATGATGCTGAGAACTCCACCACTCATTATGATGTATCTGATTTCTTTGAGGACCCTGAAGGAAATATTGGTCATTTGATCAATGATGGAATAGTTTAATATGTGGGATTGTGAAGTATATATGTAAATAAATAATGTAAAAAAAAAAACTTATTGTTAAGTTTTATTTTCTATGTATTTAAGTTTCAAATGTGATGTACATAAATAATGAAATATTAATGAATTGTGAAATTATTAAATGTGTCAAATTTTAAAATAAAATTTTAGTATATGACATTATTTTATGTACAGTATTTCTTAGAAAAATAATTCTGATCAAGTATTCAATTTAACTGTGCATACTACTCATTTAATTATTATTTGTTTTTGAAGAGAATGGCAAGGATATGTAATGAAGATGTATGCCTTGCGGATAGTGCAAGTTCACACACTATTCTCAAAAGTGATATATATTTTACCCATCTTGTGCCAAAAGAGGAATATGTTAACACTATTATTGGCTCAGGCAATGTGATAGAAGGCTCCGGAAGAGCTATAATTTTGTTTCCTGGAGGAACAAAATTTATAATAAATAATGCACTATTATCTACCAAGTCTCTGAGGAACTTGTTGAGTTTCAAAGATATTCGCCGAAATGGATATCATGTTGAGACGATGAATGAGGGAAATCATGAGTATTTATGTATAACAACTCATGATTCAAATAAGAAAGTTATATTAGAAAAATTACCTTCTCTTTCATCTGGGTTGTATTATACTAAGATTAGTGCAATTGAATCACATGCCACTGTAAACCAGAAGTTTACTAGCCCAAATGAATTCATAACTTGGCACGACCGTTTGGGCCATCCGGGAACAACCATGATGAGAAGAATTATTGAAAACTCTCATGGACATTCACTAAAGGACCAGAAGATTCTTAAAACTAGTGAATTTTGTTGTGCTGCATGTTCTCAAGGGAAGTTAATTTTAAGGCCATCACCAGTAAAGATTGGATTTGAGTCCCCTGAATTCCTAGAAAGGATTCAAGGTGATATATGTGGACCTATTCATCCACCATGTGGATCTTTTAGATATTTTATGGTCCTGATAGACGCATCTTCGAGATGGTCACATGTGTGCTTATTATCTTCTCGCAACCTGGCGTTTGCGAGATTACTAGCTCAAATTATTCGATTAAAAGCACAATTTCCAGAAAACCCAATTAAAGCAATTCGTCTTGATAATGCTGGTGAATTTACTTCCCAAGCTTTTGATGCTTATTGTATGGCTAATGGAATAAGTGTTGAACATCCAGTAGCTTATGTTCACACACAAAATGGGTTAGCAGAATCACTTATTAAGCGTCTCCAATTAATTGCTAGACCCTTGCTTATGAGAACAAATCTCCCAACCTCGGTTTGGGGGCATGCAGTTTTACATGCTGTAGCACTTATTCGTTTGAGGCCAACGAGTTACCATCAGTTCTCTCCTATGCAATTAGCTTTTGGCCAGCAGCCAAATGTTTCCCATTTAAGAATATTTGGGTGTGCGATATATGTTCCCATTGCGCCACCTAATCGCACCAAAATGGGACCCCAAAGAAAATTGGGGATATATGTTGGATATGACTCTCCCTCTATAGTGAGGTATCTTGAGATACAAACTGGTGATGTGTTTAAAGCCCGGTTTGCGGATTGTCATTTTGATGAATCAAAATTTCCAACATTAGGGGGAGAGAATAAGTTTCCTGAAAAGGAACTTAATTGGAATGCATCATCATTGATGCATTTAGATCCTCGATCAGGGCAATGTGAACTGGAAGTTCAAAAGATTATACATTTGCAAAGAATAGCAAATGAATTGCCCGATGCATTTTCCGATACAAAGAGGATAACCAAGTCGTATATACCAGCGGAAAATGCCCCAATTCGAATTGATGTCCCAGTAGGACAAGTAGCCACTGAAGCAAATTCACGCCAGAAGCGTGGCAGGGCGGAAAATGCCCCAATTCGAATTGATGTCCCAGTTGGACAAACTGCCACTGAAGCAAATACACGCCAGAAGCGTGGCAGGCCTGTCGGTTCCAAAGATAAAAATCCTCGAAAGAGAAAAGAGGTAAATACGATTCCTGTTGAAAAAGACATAGTAAAGACACCTGCAGTTGTCCAAAATTTTGATATAACGCCAGAAGACGTTCAGGTACCTGAAAATTGTGAAAATGACGAGATCTCGATAAATTATGTCTTTACAGGAGAGAAATTGGACCGAAATAAGACAATTGTCAATGAAATATTTGCATATAACGTGGCATTAGATATCATGCATGAAAGTAAGGATCTTGAGCCAAGATCAGTTGAAGAATGTCGACAAAGAAATGATTGGCCAAAATAGGAAGCAGCCATGAAGGCTGAATTAGACTCACTTGCAAAACGTGAAGTCTTTGGACCTGTAGTCCGTACACCAGAAGATGTAAAACCTGTTGGATACAAATGGGTATTTGTGAGAAAATGAAATGAGAAAAATGAAGTTGTGCGCTACAAAGCCCGACTTGTGGCACAAGGTTTTTCACAAAGGCCCGGTATAGATTATGAAGAAACGTATTCCCCCGTAGTGGATGCGATAACCTTGCGTTATTTGGTCAGCCTATCTGCATATCATAAACTGCATATGCATTTAATGGATGTGGTAACAGCCTATTTATACGGCTTATTAGATCGTGATATCTATATGAAAGTCCCCGAAGGACTAAAGATATCTAAACCATCCAATGAATATTCGCAAGGGTTATACTCAGTCAAATTGCAAAGATCTTTATATGGTCTAAAGCAATCTGGACGAATGTGGTATAATCGTCTTACTGAGTATCTGGCCAAAAACGGATTCAAGAATGATGATATCTGCCCGTGTGTTTTCATAAAGAAATCTGCATCCGGATTCATTATAATTGCTGTGTACGTTGATGATTTAAATATCATTGGAACTCCTGAAGAGATTCCAACAATTATAAAAATTCTAAAAGAAGAGTTTGAGATGAAAGATCTTGGAAGAACTAAATTTTGTCTCGGCCTGCAGATTGAGCATATAAAAAGTGGGATCTTTATTCATCAAACAACATACACAGAAAAGATCTTGAAAAGATTTTATATGGATAAGTCACATCCATTAAGTACCCCAATGATCGTAAGATCTTTGGATGTGAAAAAGGATCAATTCCGTCCTAAAGAAGAAAATGAAGATATCCTTGGTCCTGAAGTACCATATCTTAGTGCCATTGGAGCGCTAATGTATCTTGCTAATAATACGCGACCCGATATATCATTCGCGGTGAATTTACTAGCAAGGTATAGTTCCTCTCCAACCAGAAGACATTGGAGTGGAATCAAGCAAATCTTTCGATATCTTCATGGAACGGTTGATATGGGATTATTTTATCCCTACGGATCCAAGTCACAACTAGTTGGCTATGCAGATGCTGGATACTTGTCTGATCCACATAAAGGGAGATCTCAAACAGGATACCTGTTCACATATGGTGGTACAGCTATATCATGGAGGTCCACGAAACAGACGATTGCAGCAACCTCCTCTAATCATGCTGAAATACTGGCGATTCATGAAGCTAGTCGTGAATGTTTTTGGCTGAGGAGTCTGATTCAATATATTCTGTCATCATGTGGACTGATTGATCATAAGATAGCTCCAACTGTCCTGTTTGAAGATAATACAGCATGCATTGCTCAACTTAAGGGTGGATACATCAAAGGTGATAGAACAAAGCATATTTCTCCCAAATTCTTCTTCACTCATGACCTTCAAAATCAAGGGACAATTGATGTCCAACAGATCCGTTCAAGTGACAATCTGGCAGATTTATTCACAAAGTCACTCCCGAAATCCTCCTTTGAAAGATTGGTACATGAGATTGGGATGCGCCGATTTCGAGACATTAGATGATGTCGGCAAGAGGGGGAGACTGTACTTTTTTTTTCCTTGGTCAGGTTTTTTCCCATTGGGTTTTTCTTGACAAGGTTTTTAATGAGGCAGTCCCCATCACAAAGGATATTGTACTCTTTTTCCTTCACTGAGGTTTTTCCCACAGGGTTTTCCTTTAGTAAGGTTTTAATGAGGCAATAATCCTTAATGGTCATCCAAGGGGGAGTGTTGCGATAAGGATAAAAATGGATGACCATGAGCAGATCATATTTTCCATGCTGAATGGCTACATTATCAATGTCCTTATATTTAATGATAGTTGAAAATTATAGCCTCCTTGCATGTATAAATAGACATCCTCAGTGCATGATATGGACACACAAGAATAAATAAAAAAATACTCTCTCTTTATGTTACAGTCAAATACTCTTCTCTTTATATTTCTTCTACAATTCTTTCTCTTCTTTTATTTTATAAGTATTTTAAATTCTATTTCCTATTACTCTTTACATATAATATTAATAGCAATATTAATCATCTTTATTATATTGCATTTGTAATAATAAACAAATGCGATTCTCTCTCTCTTTATTTTTAATATTTCTTTCTATCTTTGTATATATATACACAATACAACATATAATTTATTATATATATATAAATTATTATTGAGCTAATTATTTTAATACTAGAGTCTTCTATTTATACATCTTTATTTATATATATCTCTTTTATTTTACAACACATATCATCAAACTAGATATTTATATAGTCACCAAAAAAAAAAAACTAAATATTTATATCGTATGGCTTTTAAATAATAATAAGGGATTAATTGTTTAATGATTTAAAGTAATAATACATAATTGTGTGTGTGTAAAAAATATTTTATATTCAAAATAATTCCTTGAAGAATAATTCTGTTTCTGAAGACTAACGTTAGGGAATCAATATTATAATAGTTAATTTCAACTATTATTATAATAGATTATTAAACAAATTTAATATGAAATTTATTAAATATGACCTTTTGTTAAGTTTAAATTTAAAAATATTTTTTTTAAGGATTAATTTCTACATACAAGTGATTTTGTTATACAAGTCTTACAAGTCCTCTAATTGATATTACGCTCAAACGCACTTGTTATGCACATATGTTTCACGCGCCTCTAACAGATTTTTAATTTTTGAAATGATTCCGTTTCTTTTTTCGAATTTCTTGCCTTCTCTTTCTCCTTCTTCATTTACGTGTTTTTCTCTCCCTGTTCTCTTTCTTTGTTATTCTCGATTTCCATTATTTTTTTGACATCAAGCTTTGAAATCGTTTTTGAAGATAATGGATAATTCAACTTCAGATTGTCAGATGAACCAGTGCGTGAACCTTGCTTGTGAAATTTGCTGTTAATTATTATTTGTTTGAATTGAATCTAATGTACTACTTCTGATTAGAATTAATATAATCTTGTCAATTTTATATCAGACGTTCGGATGTAGATCAGAAATATTTGGGTGTATTTTTATAAAAGTTTGGGTGTATTTACAGTTTATGACTTTTCATCTGATGGAGGGTGAATTGTTTTATTCTTTTAGTTGAATTGTTTTAGTTTCTGTTTAGTTACGATTCATGAATCTAGTTTTTGTTATTTTTTATGATGGTTTTATAGTTGTATTTGTATTCTATAGTTTATGCTTGTTTTAATATGGTGTATTTTGGGTGTATTTTGCAGCCTTTATGTGGTGTATTTTGGGTGTATTTTGCCGCCTTTGCTGACTTTAGTAGCTGATTTTAGTGTACACGTAACATAACTCATTTTTTGTATCTGCAGCAAATTTGGATGTAAAAACGAAGATATTTGGGTGTATTTTTATTCTGATGAGTTCTGCATAATTCAGAACTCTTCCTCTTCCTCCTCCTCATCTTCTGCTGATTCTTCTTCTTCATCTTCTTATTTCATATTCTCATAATTCTTTTTGGGAGGAAAAAATCAAACAAAGAAGAAAAAAATACATAATGTTGCAAAATCAGAAGAAGAAGAAGGAGAAACACGACGATGAAGATGAAACACGCAAAGAAAAAGTAGAAGAAACACAAAAAAGGAGGAGAAGAAGAAGGAAGAAGAGGAGGAGGAGAAACACAAAGAAAAATGACAGTTGTGGTTTTCATTGAAGAAGAAGAAGAAGATTCATTCATAATGGTGAGTAGCGCGCTTTGGAAACAGAAAGTGGTTGAGTAACGCGCGTGTATTTACTCTTGAATGTGGGAGTGTAATGCGCGTGTATTTTGTTGGGCTTGTGCCAACTTGTAAGACTTGTAAGCCGAAAAAGCTTGTATGTATAACATACCTGTTTTTGTAATTAATTTTTATATATTTTTATTTTTAAAAAATTTATATGTTTTTTATATTAATCTAGTTCATTTATTTTGTCCTGAAATGATATTTAATTAGTTCCTTTATTTTGTCCTTCCAAAAGTTCACTATTTTTAACTGGCTTTCTTATTCTAGACTACATATTGGATATAAGACAAAAACTATACTCAAATACACATCTAAAATTATTAAAAAGGATTCTTAAGTATTTCATCAACACATCCAAAAGTCATATAAAAAAGACAAAATTCAGTGTTCACATCATAAAGTTAAACATAGAGTTTTGACAAAAAACATTTCTAAAATTGAGGGAACAATATAAACACATCCTAAATTATAATAATCCACGTCGAGGAATGGCGATAACAAAGAGGAACGCAATGACGAAGATAAGCGCCAAGGAGGGAGGCAGCGCGAAAGAATGGCGACGCGAACGCTGAGGATGTTGCGGCGGCACGAAAGAAAAAACCCACAGAAAGCGTGCACCTCTAATTTTAGCCGAGGATGACAGTTGAAATCTGATTTTTTTTAAGATTTTATGTAGTGTGGGTTAATAAATAGAAGTTTTAGGATTTATTTTTGAATTTTACTTAATTTAATTTTTAGATGTGGATTTAATTTTTAAATTGTAATCTATTAATAGTTAAAAATTTTAAAATTTAAAATTTAAATTTAAATTTTATTTACTTTATATTTTAAACGTGTATTTAATTTTAAAAAAAATACTAAATCTATCCAAATGTGTTTGTTTTAATTTTTTTAAAAGTTATTACTTATTACAATAAAAAATTGAATAAAAGACTACTTTTAAATAATACTTACTGTTGAACAGTTGAACTGAACTCGAATTAGGGGAAAGCACAAAACGACAAAACGTTCACTAACGCCGTGACAAACAGGAGGGAAATCAAATTTTCGTTTTAAAATTGTAAACGCACGTCTATTTACCGCAAAAAATTTCCACATTGGTCTCTCGGTTTCATGCGCGGCCCAAACACAACACTCGCAGTCTCGCACTCCGCCCTGCCAGAAACCGATACGACATCGCTCTCCGCTCAATCTCGTCGTTTTGGCTTTCCCCTCCGAAATCCTCTCATCGTCGGAGACGCGAGACCTTCAACGGTACACCATATTCTCCTTCTTCATTTCCCTTCCTCTTTTCTTTTATATTTTGTTTTCATCCGATTCCATTCAGCTCTAGTTACGAATTTGTGCATTCAGGATCACTTGATATTTTGCTCGTTCTTTGATTGTACGAGTTCTGATTTCCTCAAATCTAATTGAAATTCTTGCATTCTTACCAAATCTACAGTCTCTTCGATGCATTTTGGTCGGTGAAGCAGTTGCAGTGGCGCCGGCGGTGGAGTTTCTCTGAAATAAGGGATGGCAAAAGTGGCTACGGCGAGTTCTGTGCCTCCTAGCTCACTTGGAATTGGCTCTGTGCCTTTAAAAGCTGGATCCATGGCTAAAAGAAAGACACCGTCTGAACTTAGGGTAAGTTCCTTCCCAATAACCTCCTCCTCAGCTTACTTTCTGTGCACCTGGATTCTGCATCTCTATTCAAGAGTTCAATAGTGTGATTATAGTAACCTACAATTGAAACCAGATTGTATCCTAATGTTGCCAGTTAGAAATAGTTGGTTATTGTCTAGTTGAACTCACTGCTAAGAGTTATCACTTAGCAGCTATGACAGCTGCTCGGGTTTGATTGTTATAGCAGCTAGTTAGAGTTATCTTCAAACTAAGATGTTAGTTATGCTTATGCTTGTGACTGAAATAGTCTAAGGGTATAAAATATTTGTTATTTTCATATTACTCTAGTTTATTCTGCTATTCTAACACTGCGCAACCGTGTATAGCTGTAGAATAGTTTAAAGTTTCCTAGAATAATTACTTTTCATACCGACAACTAGCATGGAAATGTCTGCGGAGGAAAAAATTCTCACATATATAGATGCATGACAGGGGGAGCAGTTAAAGAGGGCAAGTGTTGTGGATCATACTGATGAATCTTCACAACCCTCCGCAAATTTGACTAAGTAATATTCTTCCACTTATTCTCCTCCTTTCACTATATTCTTCCATAATCTGCTAAGAACTTGCCTTATTTATATTTGCAGCACTGCTGGGGTTGAAAAAAGGCCTAAAAGACTGGGATTGACAGGGGCCCCAAGATATGTGGAGACACGAGTTGATGGAGTATTTCCTGCCAAAAAGTCCAGGTTTAGGGTTGTCTCTGGAAAGGACAATGCAAAGGTTAATAGATTTCCCAAATTAAGATTTATTATGTTATTGTTCCCTGGCTGTTGATGTTGTTGACACTTAACAAAGTAAGCTTGTTTCTGTGTTCAGGAAAGTCCATCTTTGGAGCAAACCAACAACCTGAATAATATTGCAGCTTTTTCTGCATCAGATACCAAGAGACAACAGGGAATTTCATGGTTTGCTTTATGCTTTATGCTTTTTCTTTATCTCCTGCCTGCGGTCAATTTTCCTCCTTTTACTCTATTTCTAATTGTTGTCAGTTTGGAGAATTCTGTTGCTTCGCAAACTTCGCAAGCAAATGAGAAGTGCAGTCAAGGGAAGTTTCTTAATGTTGCCGAGCTTTCATCAGCCGCTGACAGATCTTCTGGCTCTGCAGCAACTATTGACATGGTATATAATGGCAGATGTTGGATGTTTACTTATATTTCAGATCCTGTAGGCTATATCTTAGCTAAGGCTTCACTTTTTTCTTTTCCCCAACAGGGCAAAGCATTAAAAGGACTAGCTGCATTTGAACCTCAGGCATCGAGTGGTTTAGCTGCTAATTCTTCTGAAAAATGTGGTGATCTGTCATCAAACTTCACTGGAAATTTTGTGTCAGAATGCCAAGTACCTGGCCAAAAGGCTCCTCTGGATCTTACTCTAAAAACCAGTATTCGGGTAGTATCCTCTTCTTCAGTGAATTGGTGAGTGCTTAGGATGCACTGGAGTGGAGTGAATAAAAATGATCTTAGACTGGGATTCATGGTTTCAATATTTGGGTCCATAATTACCTGCTTGCTTCAGTTTCAAGTTTCAACCATCATCTATATCCTTTTTTTGTCTTTTTGATTTGGCTATTGTGGCTTTCTAATTTCAGGATACATAGGTCAGCTGTATGCGGTACAATGCCTTTCTTCCAACATTGTTTCTCCACTAATCAAAACATGACAGGTTCCCAGGGCTTTAAAGGTTTACATTCCTGGATGTATCCTCAATCTGTTCTACCACCGTCTCTCATATCAGCCTTGAGCTCATCAACTGCAGATGGAGGTGAACAAGCATCTTTAAACTTATCCCATTTCATGCCTCTTCTTTGTCTTATTCCTTTTCAATTTCCCTTACGTCTCTTTTTTTCCTCATCTTCTCTCCTCTCTTTTCTTGTCAATAGAATTGGACTTCTTAAGTAAACGGCAATCAGCTTGGGAAGAGTCCTTCCGAGATCTCTATTACATGCTTCGAAAAAACATATGTGGCCTTTTTTATGGTAATTAAACATAACTATATCTCTTTGTAGTCTGATGGTGCTTGAATCGAAATTTGTTTATAGTTATGCAATACCATTTTCATTGCTGTTTATCTTCTGAATTCTCTTTTCAGTGTCCATTCTTTTGAAAATGTATTATGTAATCCAAATTGTTTCTGCATTATGATCAATTAACATGATAAAAACTTGCGTCCTTCTACTGATGTAGCTTACTATCTTCCTATGGTTAACTAATGCATAGACTTGAAAGTTTGCCACACTCTGAACTATTCTGATTCATTAAGCATTTTACTTATTTCTTTAAGAACCTTAACATATATCTATATTCATATAGGAATACTGCATGAAACTTTCTCAAGTATTTTTTTCTTGCTTTCTAGTTTGCACTTCCCAGTTTGTGGTGATGTTTATTGGTGGCGATGGCTCGGGTAGCTCCAAATACTCGTGCAATGCATATATGTCTCAGTCAACCAGAGGTTTAAGATCATTGTTGAAAGAGCATGTAAGTTGTACCCATATTATGTACAGTTATTCAGACACACTGATCTCGATTCAACATGGCTGTTTGTTTTTTGAATAGATCATGGGTTGGAAAATAATTGGGGATATTCTAAAACTAAAATTTATTATGAGGCATCTTAGAAAAAAAAAAAAAAAAAACCCTCATGAATTATGCACTTAGTATGCAATACTGCTTTAACTACGTATATTCTCAATTTCACATTTTTCTTTGCTTAGCAATATAGTTCTCTTATTTTCTGGCCCTTAGTGCCTTTTTGGGTCCATAGTTTGACTGAAGCATCCAAGGTTAATCCTGAGTTATGCAGTTTATCTAAAACTACTTAAAACTTTAGGTATTCTTTGTGCTACCAGAGCTTGCTTTTTATCCAAAGGGTTGTTTTAGTAGCTTATTGTACTAGAATTTCCAATTACTATTTATTTTGGTGAATAACCATTATACTTATGGCAACTAGGATGTTTGTTTCTCGATGCCTCTTTGCCGTTCGAAAGTGGAACAAGCTAGTACTGAAGATTTGGTTGAGCTCTCGGAGATAGAGAAGCAAAATCTGGGGCAGGTTTGTATCTATATGCTATTTGTATATAATTTGTCTGTCATTGAACTTGAACGATTTCCTGACATATTGAGTTTATCTCTGCGATTTATGGATAACTTTATACTCATCAATTATTACTGATAGTGTAACAGTACAGTCTCTCAATGGTTCCTAGTTTGTATTTGTCGCAATTAGTCTTGACCTACTTCTGGGTTATTCACTGGTGTAGTTTATTTGAAATAATGCAGACACGACGATTAAGATCGTTCTCTGATGTTGATAACAGCCCAGAATCTTTGCTGGTTTTCAGTGGCAACAATGATGTACATGGTTTATATGACCTTTTACTAAATTACAGGTCAATAATCAATGGGTTCACTTGTTAGATTTCCAGTTCCCGGCATATTTCATTTTTAATATGTTGCTGACTTGAATTGTCTGCACACTGCAGACCTCTCTTGACTTCACTGTCTGCTATGGATGTACCTGTCTTGTGCTCTTCTGTGCCCTTCCAAAACGCTGCTTTGTCCTCCCCTGATGTATGTCATAATTCCGTTTGTTTCAATCAGCAATAGTTGCTTTTATTTTGTTAGCTGTGAAATAACACTTGTTGGAATCGTTACACTTCTGATTTGCAGATCAAATGTATGGAGATGAGAAGAGCTGAACACATTGCTGCTTCTTATAATGGATCTGATTGGAGAGATGGTGATGGTGAGCCTGCACAAGGATCACCAGATGGTCTTAGTTGCAGCCTTGAAATCAGCGACACGTTCCTTCCACCATGGATTATTTGTGGTATATGTGCATTGCTTAGTTCTGAAGGAGGAAGATTTGAGGCTAGGTATGGGTAGCCTTGATAGTACTTGTTATATGGTATCTAATGATTAACCAGTTGCATCATGCATTGCTATTTTAAACAGAAATAATGTCTTGTTTTATCTTGTGTCGTACAGTTTTGTGACGGAACCTAGTTCAATTGGCTTGAATGTTGCTCTTAAATCAATTTGTGAGAAGTTGAAATCTGAAGATGTCAGTAGTGAAAGTATGCAAAACCGCAGTAAGATACTCGGCATCCCAGAAGCTGCGGTCACTTCTTCCTTGTGGTCAAGTTCATTAAAAGGCTTAAAGTACTGTGATGGTTCTTATACAGCTTCTCTATCCCCTGTATGATCCTCAAGAAGGAACTCATCATCATATTGATTGTTAATTTATATTGATTACCTTAACTTCCAGAAAATGAAAAACAGTAGGAATTTTGTAGTCTTTTCCAGTTTGGAGGAGCATATTTCGGACCAAGAACTGTAATATCAAAGTTAATTGTGAAATCTAGCAGTTCGTTTGTCAATCACCTCATTGAAGGGGAGATGAATCAATGACTTCATTATATCTTTAAGCCTAGTCACTTGGACATGGAATTTGCCATTTGGACATGTAATATCTTTTGTTCTGATCACAACATATTTTATCTTTAAGACTACTTAATTTTCTCTTGTTCTATAATAAATTCAAACTACTAAATGTATTTAGGACTATGATAGTCATTAACCTGTAGTTTTTTAAGTGAGTTCACGAACATTTTTCATATGAAACCAGTTATATAGTTCATCACCAGTAATCCATACAAGAACACGTGCCTTCTTTAAAGTGATGGAATCGGTTTCGATCTCTCACAATCAACTCTACTTGGAAAACCTTTGAAATCAACTTTGTAGCAGTGTGACAATCTTCACAAACCCGCAAGTTCTTCACAATCCGAATTGGTGAAGGAGGTCGAATCTTCATAATTCCATATGCAATTGCCAGCTTCTCACTATGCCTGTCAAGTGCATCTTCCTTTTCTTCCTCATCTATGTCAAACAAAGCTTCATCAGTATTTCCAATGTATCCTGCCAGCCTTATTTTTTGCAGTATATCTTCCCACATTCTCTCTATTTTCTCAATTTCTGGGTGTGATTTATCTCCAATTGTAAATTCATGAACTTTTCCATCTACCTCAATGAGACTATACCCAGGAGGCTTTCTTACTCCTTTTTCCTTCATGAGTTCTCTCATAATGGTAACATCTCTCCACTTGTTTGTGCGAGCATATATGTTTGAAAGCAGCACATAGTAACCACTGTGTTCTGGTTGCATCTCTATCAAAATCTTTCCAACTCTCTCCCCAACCTCTGCATTTCTGTGAATCCGGCAAGCTCCTAGCAATGCTCCCCATATCGGAGCATTCGGCTTTATGGGCATTTCAAGAACAAATTTCTCTGCCTCCGCCAACTTCCCTGCACGGCCAAGTAGGTCAACCATACATCCATAATGCTCCAATCTTGGCTCAATTCCATGATCATGTTTCATGCTCTCAAATATTTCTAGGCCCCTATCTACCAATCCTCCATGGCTGCAAGCTGTCAACACCGCCGTAAATGTAACGTCCCACGGAACTAGCCCGGATTTCACCATTTCCGAAAAATACCAAAGCGCTTTCTCTGCATGGCCGTGCATGGCTAGTCCAGCAATCAAAGCTGTCCAACAAAGTGTGTCCTTCTCGGCCAACTGCTCAAAAACCCGAATAGCTTTCGCAATGTTTCCACATCTCGCATACATGTCAACAAGAGCTGTCCCAAGAATCAGATTCAAAGACAAGCCATTCATAACCACATACTCATGAGCTTCCTTCCCCATAGCAAGAGCACCCAGATGAGCACAAGCGGATATCACCCCCACCATGACAGGCTCATTAGCCATCACCCCTTCACTCCGAAGAACATGAAACAGCTCAACAGCCTTATCATACCTATTGTTTCGGGCATACCCACTAATCATAGTGCTCCAAGTCACCAAATTTCTCTCCGGCATTATATCAAACAGTTCGCGTGCAGAGTCAACATCCCCCCCTTTATGGTACCCAGCAATCATGGAAGTCCAAGACACCACATCAAACCCAGAAATCTCTTCAAAAACGCATCTTGCAGACTTTGAATCTTCAACAGTGGCATACATATGAACGAGGGAGTTCTGGGCATAGCAATCGCGTTCAAATCCATGCTTTATGATTTGACCATGTGCTTGCGTGCCCATAATAGCATTCTCAAGTTGAGCACAAGCCTTAACCAGAAACGGGTAAGTGATGTTATCAGGCAAGAGACCAATGCGCTGCGATTGGATGTAATAGCGAAAGGAAGCAGCGGGGTCATCGCTGGTGGAACAACCTCGTATGAGGGCGTTCAAGATGAATAGGTTTGGGTTTTCGATTTGGGGGAATAGCCTTATGGCGTAGTGGAGAAGGTTCTTGTTGGAGTCTGTGCAGAGAGCGATGAGGCGACTGACGGCAAAGACGTCGAAGAAGAAGTGGGTTCGGAGCATGTGGGCGTGGATAATTGTGAGGTCGATCAGGTTGCTGCATGATTCCAAAAGCACCAGCTTTGGATTCTTCAGCCTCAGCGTTTTCAGAACCGAGTTTGAAGCAAACGCCATTTTCCCACCCTCTCATGTTCTCGATTTGGTGGAGACAATCATAATGCAATGCATCTAAACTATAATTTTCAGGAAACTAGCATTGTTACCCAAGTTTAGAATGTCGTTAAATCTGTCCATACAAAATTAAATTTGTTTAGCATTTTAAATTTTCATAGATAAAAATAATAATTTACTATACAAAATTTTATGCCTTCATGCAGAAAGCATGACAAATTTGGAGCTTTCTTCCTTTCCTTATTATTACTGGATGTGTATTTGCTACAATATCTACCCTGTTATCAGACAAGTTTCATAAATCAAAGTTTGAATTTTTTTTTTCCATTTCTAAAATTTGAACTTAAAACCTTGATAAGGAACAAACTTGCTGGGTTGTGAAGACCCCCTACTCACTTCAAGTACCTCAGGAAAAAGAAGTTGGGTTCATAATGACAATTAATTCATGGTTCATCCTCCATCAATATATGGATAGAGGAATCCATGTTTTTTTCAGCTTTGATACTCAATTAGTACAACAGGTAGCCAAAATGGAAGGTTGCCAAGACAATGTAGCACCTAAAACAATTGAAAGAGTACAATCAATGAAAAACCGATCATAATGTCAAAATTGATCGTCGGAATTCAGCAAAATGTATCTCTCTAGAAAGAGAACTTGAAAGCTCCGGCATTGGAATCTGAGACAGAATCCCAGAATGAGAGTTTCTTCTGCTGGATCTTTTTCTCTGCTTCTTTTCTGGCCAGTTCATCCATTTCTCCAGGAAAAGAAGCCTCAATAGCATTCTTAAACTTATCATACAAATTCACACGATCCCTTGTTCCAGACACCAGTGTGCTAGCATTTGGCCTATTAAGAAAATCTAGCACATTTAACAAATTTCTCCTGCAAAAACATTCAATCAACATTTGTGATTGGAATTGGATTATCCAAGGCGCATGCAAAATACAAAGCTAGCCCAAATTTCAAATGGTACATATTCAATTCATAAGTGATTTAGTAATAATATATTACATATAGTACAAGCAAGCTGTTGTTAATAGGATTTGTATTTTCAAGAATAAATCATGCAAGTTACAATCAGCCAATCACATACCTCTATAAAAGTTCAATTAGTACTTTGTTTATCATAGTTCTGAAACCTCCCGAAAGCAATAAAAAATTAAAAAGCTTACCTACTAACATAATTTTGGGTTATGGCAATGGACTCCTCCAGGTTGATCACCAAATGCCACCATCCATTAGGTACGAAGATAACCTCTCCAGCTTTGCATACACACTCAACAGGTTTCTTTTTCCAATTCTTTGTTGCACCGTAGAAGTTCATGAACCACTCAATTATCGAAACTGGCGATGCAACCTCTGCACCATCAGGACTAGGATGAACGCCTGGCGGGATAACATCAGGAGGAAATAGTATCCATTTCTTTGATCCCTTGATCACTGCATTCCAAGCTGAAGTTGAATTCGGATCAACATGAAAAGATGATCCGGACCCGGCAGGACCAATAATGATCCACCTGTAGTCAGGTCTCTCGCTGCCTAATACACCAAACAAATCCTCTCGAAAATACACTGGGACTTCATATTCAGAACCTAATTTCGGAACTTTTTCAGCAAATTTCGGATCAAACAAATACAATGGCCTTTCTTCTCTAACTTGATCTGAGTAGCGAAAATAGTCTCCAAGCTTCATCTCAACTGGCCCAACTGCAAACTTAACATCACCAGACAACTGCATCAAATAATCTCTATCCCAATTCTCCAGTGCATCCCAATTATCAATACACCCTTCCAACAACACCGGTTTATTAGGCTCCTCGAAATTCAACACAAACTCTTCAACTGAAATGCCCCTCTTCCTAACAATATTATCCCTCTCCAACCACTCAGGTTTCATTTCAAGATTAGCACAGAGCCAACTCTGAAAGAGATAATCAGAATAAAAGTCTCTAACTTTAAAGCTTTTAAGTGCGTTACTTGATATATCAAATGAAGGGTAGGAAGCAGCAACATAAGTTGATTTCCAAGCCCCATTGAACTGAAACCCACCATTGAGATTCTCCAACACAAGGTTCCTCCAAAGAGGTTCGTGGTTTGTGAAAACATAAAAGGACTTACTCACAGTGGACAAAACCCCCAAATTAGTACTATCCAAGAACCCTAGAATCTCAAGAACAAGCTCGTCAGAAAGGGTATGAAGGTTACCTAAGCCTGTGTCTCTGGAGTTGATGGAACCTGGGTTGAGGTAGAGGTTCCCCAAGGGTTGAACGCCATGTGTGAGTAATGGGGCAGAGCTTTTGAGCTTGAAACCTTCTTCAGCGTTCTCTTCTCCTTCTTCATCTTCTTCTTCATGGGGAGAAGGCAAGTCTTTGGGAATGGAAATGGCGTTCTGGTTTCTAAGATTGAATCTTTTTCTGTTCCTGTGTTTGTTAGTGCTAGTTTTGGTTTTCTTTGAGGAGTTTCTGATGCGAGACAACAAGTTCGTCATCTTCAAGCTCCCTTTCATGGTTTCAATTGTTGCCGCCACCCTCTCTCTGCAGCGACGGCGTAGGGTACGAAAGCCCAAAGTCCTAAACCCAAAGAAACGCGTTTCTTCTCTCTACAAAATAGAAACGTTTCGAAAACCCGTTTCTCTATAGAAATTCGCGTAAGGCCTTTTGTTTTTTTAATTTTAACTCAAGTAACATTTTTTTTTGTTCTTATTTCTAATTTTACTTCTTTTTTTTGTTACCCCTTTTTGTTTTAGAAAAAGAAATTGCAGAAGATTTTTAAAAGTGGATTTTTCTCCCATGTGTTTTAAGAATAATGATAAAATTACTATTAATAATTTTTTTAATAAATACATAATAACAGTATTATATGATTAATATAATTTATTATTTTTAACCAATAGTTAGTCAATAATTTTATTAATATAAAAAAATTTAAATACATTAGCAGAATGCTAATAGAAAATTATAAATATAATACCGACTAAAAATGCTGACTTCTATAAATAAAAATTACTGGTCTATGAGCTCTTTTTCATAATATATGTATTAAAAACTTAACTTTATATTTTATTTTAATTTTTTCATTGATAGCCCTTAAAAAATTACAAGAATTTTGTATGAAGCAAGGCAATATAGAAGTTGCGTGGGAAATTAAGGAACGCATGAATCCAAGTGGATTGCTCACAAGGGCAAAGCATGACCAACTTTCACCGATCAATCAACAAATTAAATTGAATTTCTTTGGCAAAAGGGAAAAAAAGTGGGGAAAAAACTATGGGGGGAGAAAAAAAAGAAAGAAAGAACAAAAAAAAAAAGTTTTTATACAGTGTGATTAAGGTTGAGTTGGTGATCCCACAGTGAGGCTATACCCTGTAAGAATCCAACTGGAATTGGAGTATTAATCTTCCAATTGTGTTCTTGCAATATATCGCCATGACTTTACACGTGGTTCCTTGTTAATTAGCATTAGCAATCCAACACTCTCAGATGGTACCCCGAATATATACCTACAATCATCAAAACCAATCGTTCAAGATTCAACCGCTACAAACTACTATGCATAATCAACATTCAGAACAAATTAAATTGAAATTTTGAATTTGTTAGAAACCATACACTTTGTGTGTAGGGATTATGCATTAATATATGCCAAGAAACTATGGTTAATTATCATCCACTTACCTGATCTCATGAGATTTCTTCCTCCAGAAAACAATTGATACGACCCACTGTACATACAAAAACAAAAATGAAATTGAATGCATAAGTGCCTCTATCAATATTCAACAATGATATGACACCAAAAAAAAAAAAAATCTTCAACAATGATAGAGTGATATAGTTACCTTAAAAACCGAGGAAAATGGAGCCATAGCTGACTTTCTTGCTGTCCTTTTTCTCTGTGGTGACATTTCCTTGCACAGCTGTTGAGCTATCTCCTTCAGCAGCACAAGCTGTGCTTTATCAGTGCGCATTGAAATGATTGCTTGCCTCATTGATTCCCTGTCAGCCTCAAGTGCCTGAAGCCTCATGTAAAGTTTCTTAATGTAAGGATCTTCAAAATCACCATGAATGTTATTCCCAAAATCTCTTGGAGTGGTTACAGGAAAATCATCATAAAGAGCACCTTTAAACTGATTGAAACAATTGTAACCAGAGTCAACTGTGTAAACCTTGTCATATATTTCATCACCTGCTTCTGATGCATTATTCTCTACCTTCTTCAAATTGGAAAATGGCTCCTCCTCTATCTTGCTAAAGTTACCACCAGTGATCTTTGGAGAATCCATCAGAAGCTCGGGGCCAAATGAAGCCGAATCAAAGGAATACTTCCTTCTGGATCGTCGCGGCGACTGTCCAACTACCACCTTCTCTAGGAAATTCTTGCCTGGAAAATCCCCTTCCATCTGGCTATAGGTGGGACTCCTCTCCATCTGAGAGATCCTATTCTCCAAATTCCTCAAACGATCTCTAGGAGTTTCCCCAAATATATACTTCTCAACATCAGCATCATTGTTATCAGCATTGGCAGTGGAATTCAGTATATTGCATTTCAATTGAGGATAATCAAAAGAGGCAACCTGGAATTCTTCACAATCTGCCTCAGATTCTGTGAGGCCAAAACTCATTAATCTGTGCTTATAAGCCTGAACCTCACAATTCAGAGATTGAATTGTTTGTTCCCTTTTATACAACAAATCCTCCAATTCCAACAATTCTTTCTGATCATGAGAGCTTCTCTCCTCCACGATGCGCTTGAACTGCCTCGCCTCCATCTGAACCTCCGCCTTCTCCTTCTGCAGTCTCAGTATCATCGACATTGCCTCGTTCGCCGCCGACGACGCCGCGTTCCTCTCCTCCTCCAATTCAGCCGCCAAATCTTTCACCGCCTGCTGCTGCCGGCTAAGAGCCTCCCGCAGTGCGCTGCATTCGTCCAATGTTTCAACCTTGGCGACTGATTCCGGCGATGCAGGTCGAGAATCATACCTCCGCTTCGTGCTTCGCGAAGATTGAAGTGTCGCCGCCACAGAGCAATCGCAGCCGCAGATGCAGTTCCAGCACTGGCAACATTTTGCCGAATCGGTGCTAGTTTCCGAATCCATAAATTAAATCCAATTGCATGCAAATTATCAACAAATTTTCAGAAGAAATTAAAACAACAACAACAAAATATATCAAAAGCGTTTTGAAGAAATGAAAACAAAAAATTGTGGAAAAGGAATTATTCTTCTCTTTCGTCCCCTCCCTCCCCTCCAAGCCAAGAAGCACTCATCTCCGATCGATAAACACAAGCCTATTAGCAAATTAATTAACAATAACCTATTAACAAATTGATTAAGAATAAAATCATCTAAATAATAATATAAAACAAATCAAAATTAAACAATGTAGGTTATTAACAGAGGGATTATTGAATAAGAGAGAGAAGAAGATTGACCTTAGAAGGGAGAAGAGGGAGCTGAACCCGCTTTCTTGGGAGGAAAGAATGCGGGTGCTTTTGTTTTTGGAGGGAAGACCAACACAGGAAGAATTTAAAAAAAATGAAAAGAAAAAGAAAAAGAAAAAACAAGCAACTTTGTTCGTATTATGTCGCAGCTAAATAGCAAGTTATAAAATCTATTTATTTATTTACCGCGTTTTCTTTATCCGTTTATATTATTACAAGTTTACAACCCTAATTTACCGCCCTTTACTAACTATATATCTTCTTCCTTTTCCTTTTCTAGGTTGGAGGATGCTACATTCACTAAATTCTTCTTCGTTTCTTATTATTATTAAATTAGTCTAGTCACAAAAAAATTAGTCTAATATAATAAAAATTAATTATGACTAACATTATTTCGAAAATATTTGGTAACCAAAGAAAATTAGCCAAAAACAGCTATAACTTGTCTTATTTAATATTTATTAATTGTTGCGATAATTAATTAATGCTAAATAAGGCAAATTTTGACTTTTTTTTGTCTAGCATTACCCCATTATTTTAAATTTTATTGTTTAATTTAATTTGACTTAGTTTATAAAAAGCTTGAATATGTAATATTATTTTTTTTTGCATTGCACACTTGTAATTTGTGTTCACAAATTTTGTTTTGAAAAAAAATGTGAAAAAATTAAATTTTAGAAAAAAACTCAAAACAGTCATTGACAAGTACCTCGAAAGACAACGAGGCCCTTGACAAAAAAAACTCAACTCGGTCTTTGACAATTACCTCGAAAGGACAACGAAGCTCCTGTGCCAAAAAAAAGTTAATGTTATTTTTTTTTTGCACATAAGTTAATCAGTCCAAAAAAAAAATTAGTGGCTAAATTGGGTATTTTTTTTTTTGAGCGCGTCGTTGTCCTTTCAAGATAATTGTTAGGAGTCAGTGGGTATTCACTCTAAATTTTATTTTGTAGAATTTTCATTAAGGACGTTTACTTTTAATTTTTTGTATAATACAAACATACATACAAAATACAATCCTAGTCTACTAGAGTTAACGAGATATAATAACGTAACTAAATTTTATAAATGAGAAATAGATAAAATTGAAAAACTAATAATAATAAAAATAATATGACTAAATGGTAAGCATTATCATTTTTCAAAATACAACGAAAAGTCTATAATAATTTTTTACATATTTTAAAAATTTATATAAAAGTATTACACATATACAAAATTTTACTAATTTTCTCTTACATTTTTACTCACTAATTTTATGCAAAATTTGACATACATCAAAAAATGTCGTAATCAATAATTACGATTTATTAGAAGTAACTACTAGAAAATAAATAAATCATCACTTGTTCAAACTGTCATGATATCAAATTAATAAATATCAACTTAATTTTATCAAATTGTTATGTTATTTTGTATAATTTTATAAGTTGTATAATAAATTGATAAATATCAATTTAATCTTGTAATCATGTATAATTTGTTTTTAATATATGATTAGCTGGCAACTTTTTTTTGTTTGACTAAATAAAAAAAAAACTCAACTAATAAGCTAGTTTATCAAATTTTAACCAAGTCAAAATTTTATCCAAACTACTACCTTATTAGCTTGTTTCTTCTAAGCTTGTCAAGATACATGTTTGGTAATTTTATTTTCTTACACTTATTACTACTTGTAATCACACCTTTTGATTTCAAAATCAAAAGAAGAATTTTACATCTTTTTCACAATAAACAAGTGGAAATCGATTAAAGACAGGAAAGGGAAAGAAATGAAGATAAGACATAAGAGATTCATTTTCTTCAGCATAGCTGTACTTTTAGTTTACTAAATAATTAAAATTTTGAGGTGTGCATATATATATTAGAACAGCTTCGCTCAACTATATTAATCGCAGGTTGTTTCTTTTTTATCTCATGTTTGTAAATTTGACTGCTCCAATTTTAGTATTTTGACCATTTTAGGAACTAATTTGAACTTTGAAGGCACTATAAAATTCATCTATTTTTGCTTATACTTTTTAGATGATTGATGAATTCTTTATGCGTATAAATAAAAGAAATCTCTATTTTCAAAAACAAATAATAATGACATCATATGCCTTATTTTTTTAATTATTAGTTAGGAAAAAATTAGGACTGTCCAATCCATCCTATAAAAAAATAAAAAAAGTTTGTAGATGGAAATTCCAACTACACTATATGATTTGGCAAATATAGTGTTCTGATTTTTTTTTTGTCATAAGAGAATATAGTGTTCAAAATACCAACAATAAATACTTGTTGGGCTTGCAAATTGGACTTTATATATGTGGACGACTTTTAGAAGACATATTACGAATTACCAAATAAAAAAAGAAGACATATTATTAAGAGAAAAAGATCCTCTAAAATAACAATATTAGTAAAGTGTTAAAGTGATATTTTAATCACCTTTAAATTTGTAATATTTATTATCTATGAGTCCCACTATCTTAATTCAGTGGTAATTAATGGTATACTTTTATATCTAAAGTGACAATACAATTTTAGAGGATCCGGATCAATTACTAAAAATGTTTGGGTCAAAATATTATCTCTTCGGCTCTTCCTCCCTTGATTATTTTTGTTGCATTTCCTTTACCGCTGAAAGGTTTCTGAAGATTAAACTAACTTACTTGCTCGACTAATTAGTTCTTTCATCCGTTTAAGTAAATATTAGAGGTTTGAATTCTATTTTGTACATGCAGTAACTCATTGACAAGCGATAAATCTTTTATCTTTTTGCACACTGTCACTGCACCCAACATTCATGAGTTTGAAGCTTGTCACAGTCATCCCTTCCCAGATCCTACTCAAAATACCACAGACAAGGTTTAGACTTTCCGGATCCCAAGAATGCTGCCAATTGGTTCTAGCCTCTACCACGAAGATTCTAACCTCCAGACTCGGTCCGTGGATTAGAAACCCAAGAGATACGCACTCAAGCTGTCGCCCAATGACTACGTTGAGCTAAGATAGAACGGGAGTGGTTGAGGATAATAACAAGGATAATGATGAGTGTCACGGATCATCATATTCTCTATATTGAAGTACGAGTGAGTATCTTAGAATAGAATCAAGCGTGATTGAATAGAAAACAGTAGTAATTGCATTAATCCATTGAAACACAGCAGAGCTCCTCACCCCCACCTATGGGGTTTAGAGGCTCATGCCGTAGAAGATACAATATGAAGTGTAAAATGTCATAAGGTACAAAATGAATCTCTAAAAGTAGTTTTTATACTAAACTAGTAACTTAGGTTTATAGAAAATGAGTAACTAAGTACAGATAGTGCAGAAATCCACTTTCGAGACCCACTTGGTACGTGCCTGGGCTGAATTTAGAATTAAAATAATTGATGGCTATTTATTGAAAAAAATTGATTTCCTAGTTAGAAGAGATCCTTTAATTAATTAGTGGCATGGGATATTTTATCTTTTGGTTCTTCCGATTTGTTTTACAAAAAAAATAAAAAAAAAATATTTTACTATAAATTGAATTCTCTAATTTGGTGCATTATGAAATTTGATCTTTAGATTTAAGTGTTTGATTTGTTATTTAAAATAAAAAAATTGAAATATATATTAAAAAAACACACCAATTAATTATGATACTGAATTACACAATTTTTTTTTTATTTTTTAAAAAATTAGCCACGTATAAATAGTCATCACTTTAGCTTTGTGATGACTTTTCCTTGAAACAAAGGGGGGTATTATGGTATTTTTGATGCTCAAACATGTGAGGCATGAACATGGCATGATTGCTCTCAAGGATATTTTTTTGTTCATGTGGATCATCCTTGTTGACGTTGGAGAACACAAAATTGTACACTGATTTGATACATTGTGACTAGCCAGCAGAGTGATGAATGAGTTGACCAAAGTGCTCATTCCCTCCCACTATATTGTGTATTTGTGTGTACTTGGATTTCCAATTGGAGAATGGGGATGCAATAACTACATATATTATTTGACTTACTATTGCACTGCATTGACTAGGAATAGGGTTTCTCGTGCGCCAACTACTCTGTAATCTCCTTACAAACTCTTGTATGTTTCTTAACATATCGTCTTTTTATTGCCGGAAAAAGGACGCACAAACCCATGTGATGCCTTTGCCTCCTCCACAGTAACTTATGTCATCCAAACTATTCATCTGCAAATTAATCATTATAGTTTAATTTAAGAAAAAGTCTAGAGAATCAAGCTCAGTTAAAAAAGTAAATTATTATAATAAACCAAGTTCAATTCAAAATTACTTAGATTTTTTAAAATGGAATAGACTACTTGAATATTTTAAGTTGCATTTTTATATAAATTGAACTGATTAAGTTCGATTTATGCAAATATGTACTAAATTGAATCCATCATATTCGAACTGCATGCAAATAGAATTTGTTTAAAAATCGAAGCTAATGACTTCGAATTAAATATCCACACTAAATCGAAACAATGAAATTCGATTTTTATTTGCATGTAAATAGACACAAGAATAGCAACCCATGGTAAATCGAAGCCAACAGTTTCGATTTACAAGTAACATCTCCCTCAAGTAGTTCAAATCCAATGGCTTCGATTTATGCTCAATGTTGTTATATATACAAATCAAATTTCATTCATTCAAACTACAAAACATACAAATTTCACCCCATCCCACCAGCAGATCCGAAATTATCGAAAAACCGCACAGGAAAAATCGAAGCTGGACACATGGAGGACGACTTGAATCGTCTATATCGGTTAGATGGAGTCGCGCATATTACTGGTGCCATCCACCTCGAGGTTAGTAAAGATATTTTTCTTTTTTAAACATAGATTAGTCATTCTAGTAATGTTAACATAAATCGTGTGGTAGTTGGTTAGGGAAATTTTTTTTTTTAATATAAGTGTATGTTAGAAGTAATAAGCTACTAAACTATTAGGTGGTTAGATTTTGATGAGTTAAAATGGTACCTAAGAAGGTTGTTTTGGATTGTAGGATATGTTAGATTTTTGAAGTTATTAGTCTTATATGCAACAAGACTTATTTTATGAGTAGCGATAGCTATAAATTTCTTGAGTTATTTGAAAGAAGTAATATAAATATTTTTTGTAATTGCGATTTTTTGAGTTAGATGGTTATGATTAGAAATGTTAGGTGTTACGGATCCAGCCCACGGATCCTACACCCGGAACGGTCCCCAAACTCAGTTACCAGGGTCTGACCCACTTTGCCCTTCCAGAAGGCCTGGAACCAGCCCACTAGAGTTCCTAACCAACTTTCGAATTCAAACGTCTCCCTTATAAGATAAGATAATCCAAACGTCTCCCTTATCTTAGCCAAATAAGATAAGATAAGATATTCACCATCACCTATAAATAGAGGACCCAGGTATTCATCCATTCCTCACACCTTATACCTCTTGGATCCATTTTGACTTAAGCGTCGGAGTGTCTTTGCAGGTACCTCCTCCCATTGCTCCAGTCAAGTGATCCGGCATCTGCCTCAACCCGCAAGTTCTCGATCCATCTCTCAACCCGTACCAGAGACATCTTGTACATTGGCGCCGTCTGTGGGGACTTTGCAGCGTTGTGGCAGCATGGCGGATAACCCAGAAGAGCAATCATCAAATTCAGATACAATCAGATACCCATGCACCGACCCAACGAGGAGAAGACGGCCTTCATCACTCCCGACGGCACGTACTGCTACACAGTCATGCCCTTCGGCCTAAAAAACGCCGGAGCCACTTACCAAAGGCTCGTCAACAAGTTTTTCCAAAACCTGTCTGGGACCAAGCTGGAAGTCTACATAGATGAAATGCTCGCCAAGACCGAATCTGGCGGGCAACTCATCAGCGACCTTGAGCTTATAATGAACACCCTAAGAAGACATCAAATGCGCCTCAACCCGACAAAATGCGCCTTCGAGATGGAAGCAAGAAAGTTCCTCGGTTTCATGATCACGCAACGCGGGGTAGAAGCTAACCCCAAAAAATGTAGATCCATCCCCGAAATGGCAAGCACAAAAAATCTCAAAGACATCCAGAAACTTACCGGCCAACTAACCGCACTATCTCGTTTTCTCGGCGCGTCGGCCCAAAAGGCGAACCCTTTCTTCAAACTTATGAAGAAAGGAACCCCTTTCAAATGGGAAGTGGAATGCGAAGAGGCATTCCAACATTTCAAGAAGTCCTAGCAAAACCCCCGGTTCTCGCTAAACCCCAAACAAGAGAGGTCATCTACCTATACCTATCTATAATAGAGGAAGCATTCGCAGCAGCGCTTATCCGAGAAGACGAGAATAAGGCCCAACGACCCATATACTTCATAAGCGAAGTGTTACAAGACACGGAATCACGCTACTCACGCCTCGAGAAACTCACCTTTTCACTCCTCACGACATCCCGTCGTCTCGAACAATATTTCCAGGCTCACCCCATTACGGTCTGAACCGACCAAGCGGTCAGGCAAGTCCTGCAAAAGCCCGACCTAATCAAAGGAATAATCGGGAAAGGAGCCTACAAGTTCAAAAAACTCGACGGAACCGAGATCCCGAGAACCTGGAATACCGCCAACTTACGGCGATATTACACGTAGGAACACTCCCTCCCTTAAAACTATGTCTTTCACTTATATTATTTTATTTTATTCTCCTTGTATTATTTTAGGGTACTCTTCCCCTACCTCCAAAACGGAGGGTTTTAACGAGGCCCAAATTTAATAAAATTTCATTTAAAAACGCACTTGCCCTGCTTCGTCCCATATTGTCGTAACGGCAAAAAGAGTAAAACGGCCAAACACCCGGGAATCGATCACCCCAAAGCCAATAAAACAGATATCCAAACAACAAAACGGATATCCAAATAAGTAAACGGCTACTTGGGAATCGATCACCCCAAAGCCAATAAAACGGATATCCAAACAACAAAACGAATATCCAAATAAGTAAACGGCTACTCGGGAATCGATCACCCCAAAGCCAATAAAACGGATAAAACAGATATCCAAATAAGTAAACGGCTACTCGAAAATCGATCACCCCGAGGCCAATAAAACGGATATCCAAACAACAAAACGGATGTCCAAATAAGTAAACGGCTACTCGAGAATCGATCACCCAGAGGCCAATAAAATATATCCAAATAACCAAACAGATATCCAAATAAGTAAATGGCTACCCGGGAATCGATCACCCCGAGGCCAACAAAACAGATATCCATAAAATAAAACGGGTATCCAAACAACAAAAAAAATGACGGCCCGGGATCGATCACCGTGAGGCCAACAAAACGGAAATCTAAATAAGCTAAATAAACAAAGTCTTGAAATCGGTCCACCAAGAGGTCTAAAATAAGTTCACAATAACGGCCTAGAAAAGGCCACACAAAACAAGCATGAGCTGACGGTCTTCCAACTCGCAGAAAACCGGACTGACCAACATCCTGCCAATCAGTGCAGGGTGACGTCACGCCCTTTCTAGGCTCCTCAGAGTCTCCCGAACTACAGAGAATTGGACTCTCCAAACAACTTAGCATTGAGACCAAGTAAGCATGCTCTCATGCTCCAGGGAAAACTGTTCCAGACCCGATATCCGGGCCCTTCCTCGGAACGGTCATCAAACCCGGCATGTGATGAGACGCACAAAAAACGCAGTCCTCGCCTGACCATGAAACGGCTAGAAACTCCCCAAAATTCTCGACCTTGATCGAAAAAACCAAACAACGATCTCCTTGCCAAACCACAACGGCGAGGAAAAGGTTCCTCCAGCGATGAGACCGAGCACCTTCACTCTCTCGCTCTGGGGGCAACTGTTACGGATCCGGCCCACGGATCCTACACCCGGAACGGTCCCCGAACCCAGTTACCAGGGTCTGACCTGCTTCGCCCTTCCAGAAGGCCTGGAACTAGCCCACTAGAGCTCCTAACCAACTTTCGAATTCAAACGTCTCCCTTATCTTAGCCAAATAATATAAGATAAGCTAAGATAAGATAATTCAAACGTCTCACTTATCTTAGCCAAATAAGATAAGATAAGATATTCACCATCACCTATAAATAGAGGACCCAGGTCTCTCTAGGTATTCATCCATTCCTCACACCTTATACCTCTTAGATCCATTCTGACTTGAGCGTCGGAGTGTCTTTGCAGGTACCCCCCATTGCTCCAGTCAAGTGATCCGGCATCTGCCTCAACCTGCAAGTTCTCGATCCATCTCTCAACCCGTACCAGAGACATCTTGTACATTAGGATATCTTAGATTTTTTCATTTTTTAAACATTTTTGTATTCTCTATGTAAATTGAAATTGAAATTGCATATACTTTTAACATTCACAACTAAAGGGTCATCATGCAGTTGGCTGTTATGTTATCACCTTATCATTCTCATTTGTTATGTCTATATCCAAAGATCCAGGATCGTCTTAGTTAAGACTTATTTCATCCAAACCTTCTACAAATTCTCTATTATTGTTGATATTCCGTGGTTGTTCATAGTTCTGTATTATTACATGTAATTAATCGATTTGTATTATTCTCATATTGTTTGGATATTTCTTATAACATGTAATTTTAAGATTTTTTAATTTATTTATGTAAAAAGCTTATAACATATGTTTTGGAGATGTCATTTATCTCAAATTTTTATATCTTTTGGACTATTACATTTGAGCATTGGTGTCCTGTAAGTACGCCCCTACATGTATTTTTGTAATTAAGATGTGAATCCGAAACAAAAAAAATCTATTGTAATCTCATATTTCAATTTTATAATTCAGTGTTCTAAGACTACGAGGTTATCCTAATTTCTCTTTTGAAATAATATTAAATCCAATATAATGCTTGCCTAGAGATAAGTTTGATGCAAAAATGACTTTGCCTTGTTCACCTTTTATTTAGTCCGTTGACTGGCGTGGCTATGAAATGATTTCAGCATTGACCGTTTATTGTTATCTATTAATAATTAAATTTTGGATAACTATCTATAAAATGTGGTGAAAATTTGATAATCAAATTCGAGTCTTCTAACAAAAAAATTGTGCAGCCAAATCTGGTTTTTATAGTGGACATTAGGGGTTATCCCACTTAGATTAATTGTTGTGATGATTATTTTTGAAAAGTATCCAAATAATATCATCAGTTAGTGTAATAATTACAAACGTTCCAAATAAAGAAATTAAACTATTAAGATAATTAAACATATCTACCTCATCTCTTTTTGGATAAAGGCCAAAAGCTCTTGGAATAGCATTGAGGATAAAGTGATCAACTATATAATATATATTTATTTTTATATTATGTGAGTTTGAAAGAATAGTAACTACTACTATACTTTGATCTGATCAAATAAATAACGTGTCCGAAAAAGATTCATTGAACTAACATATATTGATTTAAACCCGGAATTTCGGGTGTTTCACTTACCACCAAAATTTGATGTATCTTTTGGAGTTAGCATTATCTTTTTTATAGAGAAAGAATTAACAATTAATGTTTACCAAAAAACATGGACATTAAATTAACTCTGGCTTAGTAAACATGCATGCATGGGACACAAAGTGCCACCATATAAATAGTATGAGAAATGAAGGTAGCTAGATTCAAGTCATTTAGAGACTCTTGGACCCACCAAATCCACGCAATATTATTATTATTATTATTATTATTATTCATTAAAAGTTAGATAACATTATGCAAATGGAAACGTCTGTAGACGCACGTGTAATACGTGATGGTATATTGTTCAGTTTAATTTATCGCAAATACTCATGTGTATGTAGTTGCATTCATATAAAATTATTAACTGAAAATTATTAAATAATTTAATATATTTAATTAAATTATTATTTAATAATTTTTAACTACTAATTTTACATAAAAAACATGAATTTTTACTTAATATATTTGTATTATCAAAGAGTAGACTCAAAAAAAAACTGTTGTATAATTTGGTTGTTGATAAGAAGATAATAATAAAATCTTTGGGAGTTTTTAATGCATTATTGAAAATACTAATAAAACTTAGCTTGTCCTTTTAATAATTTATTTTTAATAAATTTGTATGGTATTTTTAATAAATATTTTTAGAGTACATACATGTATAATTATATTTGTTATTCTTTTATTAACAGTTAAACTAATCACATAATTATAACAAAACAGAGAAGGATAAACAAAAATAATATATATAGGCATACAGCAGTGTCCAGTAGTGGAACTTATTTAGATACAAGATATTTTTTTCCCCTCATCACTAAGTTTTGAATAGAATAAAGAAACTGATGTTATTGCTGTTATTCGTCAGCTTTGTGCACTATGTGATGCTTCATTGCTTCTAATTTTGTACAGACATGAATGACCTTAAGCTTCAAGATTCCTACTTACTTCCACAATCTGATCCCTATATATATATATATATATGCTACTCATTCATCTTATTTTCTCTTGTTCTATCTTTAGAAATATCTTTATAAACGATGTTTGGTAAGTAGGAATGATTATATCACCAGGAAGAGAATATTTTTAATTAAATTTTTTATTTTTATTTTTTAGTATATTTAATAAATTTATTTATATAAAAGTAGAAGTATATAAAATAAAAAATTATTTTTTTAAGCTATAATTTTTATCTTATTACTTTTCTAAAATTTAGAAAAAAGATGTTTAAATATAACAAAGTAAATAAAAAATATTTTGTATTATTGTATTCAAATATAATTAATAAATTAAAAGGTACTTTTTCATAAATATTTAAATATTAAATTATTATTTTTTAATTATTTTCAAATAATATTACTTAAAAATATTTTTAAGATTAAATTTAAGAATTAAAATTAAAAATTTTTAACTAATATTAAAAAACTGACTTTCTACTTCAATTCTAATTATTATTATTATTTGGAACAACGCTATTACTCTTCTTGTTTATAAGAATTTAACTAATTTTTGTTCTAATGATACACTTTAAAAATATAATAATAATTTTTTAATATTTTTAATATATTTAATGCATAAAAAACGTGAAAAAATTAATTTTTATAAAATATTTTTTTATATGATATGTTTAACCTATGTTCCTAGGCACAAGTTAACAAAATCTTATATATAATGGGAGAACCAATTTAAACCACCACCAACTTTTGTTAAAGTATTTTTCTGTCCATAACAAATTGTCCATATAATAATATAACAATATTGTTATAGCAAATATTAAATATATAATTATTTATATATTTTTATTTATTAGTTTAAATTTTTAGAGTAATTAATTTTATAATATAATATCAAATGTTTTATAATTAAAATGACCTAAAATTCGAAAAGTTAAGTATAAGATAAATTAAAAATAAAAAACAAGAAGAATAATAAATTATCATTGCATGTATAGTACTTCATAGAGTAGTGCCAAATTAGCCTAATAAATTATAAGAATAGTTAATGAAGTATGGACACTTAATTGAGTTGTCGTTTTTGCTGTTGAGCGTATCTTGCTAAAAAATAAAAATTTTTTTTGGATACACTTGAACACACTTAAATACTATCACGTGTCAGCTTGTTCAGTCTTATTCTTAATATATATTCTTGAAATAAATTTAGATATAGTATATATTATTATTTATTAAAACAAAAAATATTTTAAATATTTGATATAATTAAAATAAGACATTAAAAATAATTAAAAAAATTTATATTTTAATATAAAAAAAATCAAAATATCATTACGATTTATTTTAAAAAATATTTTATATTTTATATGAATAGATGTCCCCGTGTCTGATAAGATTTTAAAATTGGCGTGTGGACGTGTTACGTGTCCGTGTCCGTGTCAGTGTCCGTGCATCATTTACATCACTAATAAGATTGGACTAATTTTAAATTTTTATTTTAAATAGTATAAAAATAAAATTCTAATAAAAAACATTAGCTTAACAAAAAATAATATTAGTACTCCAATATTTCTCCATTTATTTAAGAAATTAAAGGTCAATATGCATACCAATACAATTGACATAATTCATTCCCACAAACTACCTTAATAAGCTTGATCAATAACCTATATACCATGATATGCCCATGAAAGTGATATATAAACTACGTACTTTATGTACTAAAAAACTACAAATATTATGGCTTATATATTAGGTGCCTTTGTTTGATTATTAATTATTTATTTTGTTTCTTCTTTTGAGGCCTGTCTTCAATAAATTAATTTCTTGTTCTAACTAGAAATTAATTGAGTTGAAACATGAATCTTGTAAGGATTTGGATGACTTGATTTGCCACTTGAGAGTACGAATGATGAGTGAAAAAACCATGTTGGCACCCTTCAAACTCAACATATTCAATGTTCTTCCCGGATTCTTTTAACTTGTTTGCATAATCTTGTGCCCTATCCTTAAGCAATTCATTACCACCAACCATAACAAGCATAGGATCAAGCTTCAATTCTCTAAGATTATTTCCACAAACTCCAAATGGATTTGCAAATGGATGGTCTCTGTTCTCTCCAACAGGCAGCGAAAGCCTCCAAAATCTGTTTTTAATTATTGAGTAAAAAATTATCAACACTATCATTATCACTTTAATACATCTGATGACTCATCATAACACAATACTAAATAATAATAATAATAATATTTAATTATTCTATTAATCTAATTTCACTAAATTTCAATTAGTTTTTTTTAATTGAATTTTTACATTATTTTTAATTTTATAATTAGATCCTTTTTGGTGTAAAAAATATTAGCGTAAAAATTAAAGTTATCTATAATTAAAAATCTAATTAGATTTTTTTATCACATTTTTTTTAAAATATTCTATTAATTTTAATATTTTTGACATAAAAAATACTTAATTATAAAATTAAAAGCTATATAAAGATCTAATTAAAAAAAATATATAAAAATTTAAATAAAAATTTGATAAAATTATAGAGACTAATATAATAATAATAATAAATAATTACTTTAAATACTCATTTAACTGAATTTTATATTTTAACCTCAAAAGTTATATGCTGAAAGAGGCATTCTTCTAGTAAATATTCATATTTTATTTAATATTTAATAATATAACTAAAATATGAGTAAGTATAATATCTAATAAAAATTAAAATTTTTATGCAGTACAAATAAATTTATATTATTATCTAATTATTATATTTATTTTAAATAATTATTATTTAAGTCGTGGACGAAAATTAATTTTATTTTTTTATATAAAGTTACATAATTGAATAGAAGAAAAGTTAATCTAAAAGATATATGTGTACAGCACTAGACATTTTATTTTCTTCTGATTTTCAGTTATTGTACAGTTTTACTACTCTTAGTGTCAGAATAATATAACTTGATTGTTTTTTCTTCCAAAATCACCGTGATCTATATTGCTAACTTTAGATTTCATTGTCACTTTCTATATAGAATATATTATATATGTAAGCTTTATAATATTAGAATTTATTTGAAGCATATTGGATAAGGTTCGGAATAAAAAATTAAACTACGTACAATTATATGCTATATGTTGGATTAGGTATATCCTCTCTACAAAGTGGGAAACCTTCTAATGGATTTTGTTATTTAAGAATGGAATCTAAAGTTTTTGCTGATGATGGCTTATTGGATTATTTCGTTTGTAAGGAAATAATGAAATAATGACTTTCATACCTTTAAAATTTAATAAAGTATATAGAAAATATATAATCTCATTTTTTATACGATTTAATTAAATAATTACTCTAATTAAAAAAAACAAAATCAGTTCGAAGAAATATAATTAAAGCTTTTATTGTATGAATAACAATAATGACTCATCACGTATGGTAATAATATCCATATATAGTACTTTCTAAATAAGAATATTTCAAGCTATACCAATTTTGCCCACACTAAAATTTGATTAGCAGTTTCTTAGTAAATTAAAATAGTGTTAATAGTATAACTTTTCTTTTAGTATTATATAATATATATAAATTAATAATGAAACATAAATCCTTCCAAAACATTTTAATTGAAGTCCTTTTTGTTGCTCACTTTAATATTTGTAATAGATTTTTTCATACCTATTTTTTGTTTCTCATATGGTGGATAATAATAAGGGTTCAACTACAAAGTCAATTTTTTAAAATTAATATTAATTAATTTTAAAATTTTAAAATTTAGAATATAAATTTTAAATCTTTATTAATTCTAAGTAAATTCTACATTATAAATTTTAAATTCTCTAAAAATAAAAATTTTATAATTAAAAAATTAATTAATATTAATTAATTAAAAGTTAATGTTCTATGCTTTATTTTCTGTCCTTTTTTTTACCACTTTTTCTCTGGATGACATTGTAATTTCTAATTGGACTGTAACCCCAAAAGTAATGGAAACCTCACTAATGAAAAATGAATAAAAAATGAAAGCCTAAAATATAAAAGAAAAAGGTTTTGAAAATGACGTTTCTCTTCTTCTCCACAATGTGATAGACAAGTTTCTTTTGATTTGGAATTATTCACGAGGCACAATGGCACCACTAGCCGTATAACATTTAAAAGGGTGCGATAGGCACTGCCCAAATGTTATCACTAATCACTTTAATTTCTATGATTCATGTCCGTGAATTTTGGCCTTTCAAGCAATCATTGCCATTTTGATTCACTCATCACATCTCAAGTGCAATTATTACGCAGTTTCTTTCAGTTTCTTTATCGATAAAAATTCAGTAAAAATTTATATATGTAAAATTATTTGTTGAAAATAATTAAATAATTTAATATATTTAATTAAATTATTATCTAATAATTTTTAATTATTAATTTTATATTAAAATTACTGTATATGAATATTCACTATTTTTATCAAGCATATAGAAATTGAAACAGTGAGATGATGAGTTGACCTGTTAGAGTCAAGGTCAAGGTAGGTAACAACGTTTTGAAATCATTATTTTACATGTAATTAGGTAACAAAAGTTACAGAACTTGCATTTTAATGTAATCATTAATTAAAATTTTTATAAAAGTAAAGATTAATACGAAAATCTGAAACCTAATAAAATGAATATTCTCGTACAAGATTTTTATACATTGGGAATAGAATTTTTCAAAAGAAAAATTAATTCTTTAATAAAGTGTAATTTTTTATTATTCAATATTTTTTTTATATATTTTTTTGTCTTACTTAAAAAATATATAATAAAAATTATATTTTATAAAACAATTCAGAGAATTTATTTTCGTAAATAGTCTTAAGTATAAATCTAGCTGCCTAAATATTGGACGTGGAAAACATTTGATAATTAATTAAGTGGAACACCAAATTTATTTAAGATCACATATCACTATATATACCCTACAAGGAGTCCAAAACTAATGAATTGAGTGGATTATATAATTATATTAGTTTCATTATTATTCAAAACCATATTCACTAATGGTAAAAGCGAATTTCTCCACAAGGAGTGGAACCACTTAGCTTCCAAGTTCCTATATTCTTAAAGTGCTCATCTGAAACCTAATTTGGAAAACCCACATTTAACCCTAACAATATAGACAAATAATTGCATGTCCATGAATAACTCTGCCATATTGAGTATTTACATTCAAAACAATATAATGCTACTTATTACTTGTATGAATTTTGGGTTGTGTGTTAGTTAAAGTTTACAATAAAAAATAGTAGTTATTACCAAAACGATATAATATATAATTTAACACCAAATTGAAATATAATATTGATATTATCAATAGATTATAAAATAATTCACTGTCTTCACACTCAAGGTATATAAAATATTCTATAATATCAGTGGATTAAAAATTAAACTATGTACTTACTTGAATGAATTTCTATAAACATATCTTCTTTCAAGTAATTTTTTAAAAAGATTTTTAAAAATAAAAATAAATTTATATTTAAATATTTGATTTAAAAAATATCTTTTTATTTAATAATTATATATTTGAGTACGATTATATAAAAATATTTATTTATTTATTTATAATATTAAAAGTATCTTTTTTTCAAATAAAAAAATATATTTAAAAAAATGTAAATTGTAATTAATAAAAAATATATATTTTAAAATTTTTTGAGTACTTTTATCTTTTATACTAAGATTTTGTCATACATACTACAAAATAAAAAAAATAAATTTATTAAAAAATTTTTAACAACTTAATAACACCCAAACAAATTCTATATATATTCATCACAATGTAAAATAGAAAATTTTTATTTGTAAAACTTTAAAATTAATAAATGATTAAATAAAATATTTTATTCATATAATTAGTATATAATTAGAGATGAGCTACTCTAGATAAAAAAATAAAAAATAAATTAAGTGAGAAGCTATAATGAACAAGACTAGTCTACAAAATTTAACATATATTAATATAACGAAAAATCATGCAAGTAATTGTTAAAAAAATTAACATTTACCTATAAATTATCTTTATATAAAATTAATAATTAAAAAATATTATATAATAATTTAATTAAATTTATTAAATTATTTAAAAAATATTATATAATAATTAAAAAAATTTATATGTAATATTTTATCGTATTAAAATATATAAAAATTTATTTTTTAATTTAATTTAAACTAATAAAAAAACATGATAAATTTGAGTGAGAGAGTGACCTGTCAAGTAAGTCAAGAGTGAGCATGTGCTCCGATGGACCCTCCTCGGACTTGGTCCGAACAACCCCGCCAAAAAATGGCGCCAACAGCACGTAACCTCGTACTCGAATCGGTTTAATCTCCTTCGAACCGGGTCTGAACCGAACCGCTAGGTGGTGCGCAATGTTCCCGCCACTCGAGTCACCCACTATAAAAACGCGGTCAAAGTCAACGTCACCGTTACTCAGCCATGCATCGCCACAAACACTCAGGGCCTGCTTTTGCAGCCACCTCACCGCCTCCACGGCGTCCTCCACCGCCGCAGGTAGCCGGTGCTCCGGCGCCAGCCTGTAATCCGGCGTGACCACCACCGCCTTTAGCCCCGATGCGAGGCGCATGCAGCAGTTGTGCACGTGCGGCCACGTGCGTGACCCAAAACAGAAGCCTCCACCTCGGAAGAACATCACCACAGGCAGCTTCGAATTTCTAACAACGTTGTTGTTGGACTGAGGCTTGTAGAGGCGGAGAAAGAGGTTAAACTTTTTGTCGTAAAGACAGTCTTTAAATGAAACGGTGTCGTCTTCGATTGGAGTTTCGTGGAATTTAATGTCGTTGGATCGAAAAATGGAACCGTCACTGTAGAGTTTGAGGAACCCCATGCAGTCCTCTACTATGTTCGGAAGAGAACCCATAATGTTAATTATTTTTACCAGATCAATTGCCGGTTCGAGTCTGATACCTATAACACTGGTCTTGCCGCAACCACCAAGGAGGCAGGTATTTATAGAGCTAGAATGGATCTGAGGTAGGGCATTGTGTTGTTATTACCATGCCATGTTAAGGGCAATTTGATAATTTCAGTGTATTATTATTGAGTTTTGGTGGCACATGGCTATTGGTTAATTTATTTCCTTTATTTTTATTCTTCTTCGCTTTGAATATGGACCTTAGTTTGGATACTCGTTCGTCATATTATATATTTAATTACTTAATTTGTTGGATACTCGTTCGTCATATTATATATTTAATTACTTAATTTGTTGAATATTGTTTGTAAGAGGATGGAATGTATTAATGGATAATTTAAATATATATAAAAATATTATATAATTTTTTATTTTAATAATAAATATATACAAAAGTATTTTTTGAGTACTATATTTATATTTATATTTATTTATAAAAATATATTAATAATATTTTTATATATATCTAAATTATCTATTAATAAAATGAACATAATTAGTGAAAACTTTTTATTATATACGTTGGTAAACTAGTTAATATGATGTGTGAGTATGACCATGCAATATGGCTGTCAATTTCAGGGGACTGTGTGTTTGTCTTAGATCCACGTTTCTATGTATGTGGTGATGATGCTGGTATTATATAGGAATAGTTATTTATTTTTTCAGACATTCTAATTTCAATTAGTTATGTGTTATATAGTGAAGAAAAAATACATAACTTTTTAAAGATTCTACCGTGATGAAATATCATATACATTAATTTTTTGTATACTTTATCTTTTTAGTTAATTATTTTTGTCAAAAAAATCGCCCTCCTTCAAATTTTGTGAATTATACATGCACACTTGCTATTTATTTCGGGTATGACTAATTTTACATTATCTATCAATTAATGTCAAATTTTTATCCAATTTATTTTTTATCAATTACGTTAAGTAACTAAGGTAAAAGTAAACAACATAGTCTAATTATTATTATTATCTAAAAACTTTTTTTTTTTACTTTTGTGAGAGTGACTTTTGTCACAGCGTCATTGTCAAAGTATCTTTTTCTTTGTTTGAAGATTATCTTTTTATTATGTTTTACATATTTTTTTGTTAGGTTTTAGATGTTACTTTTTATTAGATTTTGAATTGTTCTATTTTAAAATAATTTTAGATGTTCTTTGTTATTAGTTTTTGAATTTTTTTTGTTAAATTTTAAATTTTTTTAATAACTTTAAATATTTTTTTAAGTTGATTTTTTTTCTCGTCTAGCGTTGCTGTTTATCGCCAAAACAACAGTCGTTGCTGTGGCACAAAAAGCATCCCTCGCAATCGAATATGTTGTTCTTGCCTCTAGCATACAATAGTTTCTGAATGCGTTGTTGTTTATCGCCAAAACAACAGTCGTTGCTGTGGCACAAAAAGCATCACTCGCAATCGAATATGTTGTTCTTGCCTCTAGCATACAATAGTTTCTGACAAATTCAGATGTTCTTTCTTAATGATTTTAAATATTTTTTTTAGATTTTGAAGGTTATTTTTTAATAATTTTAGATTTTTTTATTAAGTTTCAAATATTTTTTTTTGTTATAAAGTTAGCTAATTAGTTAAAAAATTGACTAAAAAAATTAGTTATTTAATTTTTTTATAATTAAAATTTATTAATTTTTATATTTTTAAATTAAATACTATTTATTTATTTTTTTTTACAATTAAGTACCAATTTTTTTAACAATATAACAAACACCTTAAGTAAATATTCAAAATCATAGTATAGAATTTATCAACAAATTAAAGTGGCTGCGTAATCGATATACACATTTATTGTATACTCTACAGGTCAGACACTATCTGAATTTGCTCGTGATTCATTCAAAATGTAATTAAGATTGGTTTGAAATCATAGAATAAGTATATATAATTTAATTAAGTTAATAAATTGCCAAAAGATAATGATAGACGATAGTGCCTCATTATTTGGATATATTTACAGTTTGTCCGCTAAGAAGATTGAATAAATATATATTCCTTGACATTGACCACAACTTTTATGATTTGATTTTTGCTTTTGCATATAAAACAATATTAGAAAAAAGGTGTGAAATTAAACTAGTTCCTAAGTTTTGTTATTGGAATTTTCTTACGACAAACCGTGTTGTGCTGTGTTATTCTACTTTTGTTTAGTTATTATTCTTTTAATTTCCTCATATTTTTTCTTTGGTAATTAATTCTTAATTTCTACATTAAATCTTAATACTACTACTATATTATTATATATAGTCGTACTTTTATATTTGTAGAGATTTATTGAAACACAAAGCATATCAATCCATGTACTCAATCCATAACATTATAGTTAATAAAAATACAAAAACATTCAAAACAAAATAAAAAATCAGTCTAAAATAATTTAAAATTATTTTATTTTATATTCTTTAATTACCTCTTATCTTATTTTATATTTTTTAATTATCGCTAGAATATATAAAATTGTGAATATTAAGTTAAATAAAATAATTTTAAATTATTATCTTTTTAGTATTATCAATAAAAATAGTTACAGAAATGATAATAAAATTAAATATCATGCATGATCTTATGAATATAATAATTACAACTGATACCTTACTTAAAGTATTTATAATAATTACATTTTTTGAAAAAAAGAAGTGTTGAATAATGAATACTACTACTTACAAATATATTGAAGAGATAACAATCTCAATTAAAATAAATCCAGTCATGATTTGCTACTAAAATGGGACTGGAATAATATATGTATCCATGAATTATTGTGAGGATGATTCAACCAAAATAGAGAATTAGAACTAGCTAGATCAGATAGAAACACTAAAAGAGATAGTGATTGGTGCTTTGAAGCTTGGAGTTGGATCCATGTAGGTATGTTCCATTTTTTATGGTGATACTAATAATAATATTGCTATTGTTAGTGGCTGCTGTAGTAGCCATGAAAATAGCTTATCCTAATGATCTCACTACTACCAACGTACAATAATTAATTAATGAAATAAGCCATTTAATTAATTAGTATATCTTTAAGTGGCATTTATTATTGCCATGACTTATTACATAGGCACAATAATAAATCATCCTATCTTCAAATTAAGGATATTTGCATCACTTTACATCAAGATTCAAAAAGTTAATCTAACCAATTACTTGTGTAAAGATGGTGTTAAGTTTTATTGTAAGAAGAATATTTTTTATGGTTATTAAAAAGTTATTTACAATTTTTTATATACTTAACTTACCATTAATAATGGTAAAAAAAAATATGGTTTATTTAACAAAATAGTTTTGGTCAATTGAATCCTTAAAAGATCAAATACTTTAAATTAATTCTTAAAAAATACTATAATAAATTAAATTGGTCATTCTACTAATTAAATGATGATATGGGGTAAAATAATTATACTATATGTTATTATCTAACTGATAAAATAACTAATTCACTCCATATTTATATTTATATCTTTTAATGATGATTTTGACATTAATCCAAAAAGTATTAATAAAAGTGTTGTCAAAGAATTATTTTTTCTTCCTGATATATTAATATTGACTGTAAAAAGTTAAATATTTTTTGGCATTCTTTTTTATAATTATTAACATATTATTAATCATTAAAAATACTTTTAGTATAATTTACTTCTAATAAAAAATATTCAATCAAAATAATTCTACCCATAAATGAGAAGGCACATGTAACTTGCTTGTAAGCATAACTACACAGTATAGTTAGATTAAGTAAGTGTGTGGTAGAAGTGGTAATGAACATGGTTGGGTAAGGTTTGGATCTAATTCTAACACTATTTATGGGTTGAAATTTTTATATAAATTCAACCTTATCTTATTTGCGAGTTGAGAATATATTAACTTTAACCCTACTAGTTTTTAACCTGCGAGTATCTTACCTGCGGGTTACAAAAAAGATGAAACATTATTATAAAACTTAGATAAAAAAGTATCAAATTATCAATTAATGATCTTCTTTTAATGGGTAAGAATCTGTTGCATTTATTGAGAAGTTTTTGGTTCAACATCCACTTGAAATATATTTTTATATAAATATATAACATATACATATATAGAGTACGGGTTAATCGGGTAGGGTTGAGACACAACCCGTACTCTACCCTATTCGCTACGAATCGGTTGACAACCCTACTCGACCGGGTTAGATTGGGTTCGATATCTGCGGATTAATTTATTAACCAACGATAAACTCTTAAATAAAATTCCAATGCGTGACGAATTAGTCTTTAACTTTTCGGATGGAGAGATACCGTGGAAAAACAAAAAGATAAAGCATACTAAAAAAACCAACTTGATATATATGCAATTTACATGTTTAAATTTTGTCTCAAACCTACTTTCTTCAACTTTTATTTTTGTCTCGTCTTGATTCAACGGCAGCCTTAGGCTACGTTTGTTTTTAGTGATAGGATATAATAATAATAGTTAAACATATTTTTTCTGTATTTGTTTTTCTCTAGACTTGTAACCTATTTTCAAAATTAACCAAACATAACATGGGATGATAGGCATAAAGATTCAATGTGACTTATGGTTATGGACCAAGAAGAAGACAAGCACAATCCACATGTCAATGCATAAGGGGTCAATGAGGCATCTGAGCCACAATAACAATAGTGTTATCTTTTTCTTCCAACATATTTTGGTGTACAAGTGAGTTCACTAAACTTCAATTAACAACATTTATTTATTTTTGAAAAAAGAAAAAGGAGGATAGGGGTCGGCTGGATCCTGTTTTGTCCTATCGATATTGTAGTCTAAGATCCTTTTTCTTTTTAATTTTAATTTTTTATCGTAGGGAATTTGTCTTAGAAAAGTGGAAGAATCATGTTCCATGTATGTGTGGAATTGGACAGGAAAAAAAAAAAGAAGGATAAAATAGAAAAGATCCTGATTAGTCCAATATATGTTGCCCAACATGATCTGCCGCTAAAAGCTATGTCATTCAATAACTAATTAATTAATTGAAGGTCGTTATTGGATTTGTGAATAAAAGATGGCAGGTAAATTTAACCACATAACTCTCCATTTTCTAATATATATATATATTCTAGAAATTGACTGATAAATTATTTTCTATCAATGTATTATTATACGTTTTCATATATGAAATAATAATAATAATTTTAATCAATCGAAATTGTAGTTTGGACAAAAATAAAGGTTTAATAAACTAATTAATTGTACTTTAAAATTATGCAACTATTTTACTAGTTTTATATATTACTATAAGATCAGTAGAAGTAACGCAATATGATAATTAATTACATTTTAATTCAAGCATTATAATATGCGTTCGAGTTCAAATAAAATACACAACGAAATTTATTTCGCGTCCGTGTTATGTGTGTATACAATTAAATCTAGAGTAGAGTGAAATAAAAGAATATTAACTAGGTCTTTTATAATAATAAATGATGAATATGTATATTTATGATTTTGTTATTTACGCAAGTGTATATCTTGTTGCTGGCACATAAATATAGAAATAATGTAGTTTTGAATAGTAAGTATTTATTATTTTTTAAGTTTTTATATAATCTTTATCAACGGTTCTTTATTTATTATGATTTTTATCCAAAAAAAAAAAATTTTGTTCCAAAAATTGTTATTTACGTAACGTTCTTTTAAATAGAGACGTCACAGTAATTAATAGTATATATAAGTACAACGGTTAAGTTTTATGTAATGAATTGATAGAAGGACATAATGAGTCCATAATTTACTAATAATTTTTTTTTCTTTAAGGATAATTAATTTAAAATCGAAATTTTCATATATATAATTGTCACCGGATAATTTAGCCCTTGAATTTTGGGCTAGTTAAATTAACCAACCATATATAGTAGCTGTATTAGAATTTAGATTACTAACCAATGTGAATGTGATGCAACGTTAATGGATCTAGACACAACTTGCATTGAGAATTACAACACATGCATTTTATTACAAGAGAGAGAGAGAGCGCATTAGGTAGCATTTGTTTTAAGGTATTGAGACAGAGACTGAGAGACTGAGAGACTGAGATTTAGTATCGTGTTTGTTAGTTCAGAGACTGGTACTAAAATTTTTGTCTCTATCTCTAAAATTTTAGTATTTTAGTACCTTCAAAAAGTAGAGACAGAGGACTGAAATTTTTAGAGATGGAGACTGAAACTTTAATAACATTTTATACCTAAAATACTTTCATTTCAATTAATTAATTCTAATTTTACCCTTTGTGCAAATTAAATTAGAGTTTCATTCTTGTTTTAATTCCTATCTCCCATTTTGCACCAAACAGAATACTGAGATTTATTTCAATCACTGTCTCTCAGTCTCTATCTCTCGTCTCTCCACCAAACGCTACCTAACGGATTATTCTAAGAATCAATTTGTAGTTCATGCTTGTCTCCTTAATTAATAAAATTGTGCAAGTGGCTAATTCCTCGTTAACTTTATAGAATCGTCTTGTGTGTCATGATATGGCAACAGATTAATTTACATGCATATTAACTACTCATCATTCATTGTTGAAGAAAACAATAAAAATGAACGAGTTATTAATTAGTTGGTTTACCTACGCCATTGTTTATAATTTTAAGCTACCTTGTGTTAGTAATTTAGTATCTTAATTCCTAATCTTATCCACACTTCATGGTCTCAAAGTAATTAGTCACGACAAATGTATAAACTCAGAAGTAGCCACAACTAAAGTATTATCTTTATTTATATATTGGTGTTAATTTATTCGTAAGTTTCTATAGTCAGTAGTATTAGAGAGTTAGTATATTTTGTGATTTATAATTATTAATTAGTTATTATTAGTATTTTTAATAATGTGAAATTACATCTAATTATGTGAAATTATACTCTTTTTTGCTAGTTAAATATTAGTTAAATTTTAATAAAAATACTGAGTCTTAGACTTTCTCTTTTATAGTTTTACCTAATCTTTAATTAGATCTATATAGTTTTAAAAAATATCTATAATCAAGTATTTAAATAGAATAAAAATTTCAAGAATTTAACTAAAGAATCAACTATTTTTCAACTAATTTCAACAACTTTTTAAAAATTACCCTTGATTCGTTAATAAGAATTATAACCCAACCCTAATTATCATTCATTTTTATTTTTCAACTTGTAACCGACAGTTTTATTAATCTTCATTGTCAACCTAATGACTAAACAGTAAACACAGGGACGGAGCTTAGTTGAGACAAGAAGGGCCATGTCCCATACTTTTATTAAAAAAATTAGTAATATTTTTTCAAAAAATAAAAAATAGTTCAATTGGCTCAAATCCTTTATTATGACTTAAAATACCAAAGTTCAATCTTCATCTCTTGTTTTTATTGCACAATAATTTTTAGTTTTAAACATTCAAAACATGTTGGATTTGGATTGAACTGAGTATATTATTTCGTAGCTCTCTATTCAATAAGTAATACTCCCTCTACCTTTGAGTTCAAATATAAAAAATTAGGTATTTTCTATTTATGTAATTTAATATTATTTTATATTTTACTGTTTATTTAATTTTATTTTTTATATGATAAAAAATATTAGAATATTTAATAAGTATTGATATTATTGTATTTGTATAAATTGATAAAAAATTCAATAAATATTATAAATTTTAATATTTGTCCTTCTAACTTTTATTTTACATATTTTACAGGATATATATTCAAATTTTTATATAAAATAATCATGAAAAATCAAAGAATTGATGCATTTTTAAGAGGAAGGCTAATATTCAAGAAAGACAACACATAATTTTTACAATATCAACACCTGTAGATAGTTCTTCTACTTTAATAAATCACGAAGAAAGAAGATATAACCTTCAAAAGTTCAAAGAGTTGCATCTGATGAGTTTAACCTTAATTCGTTGGAACGAGACCTTAAAAAACGGCTTCAAATTTGACAATATCACTCAAATAAGAAAGATGAGATTAGGCGAACTTATTTTAAATGGGATCCATATCAAAAGTATATTGACAATTATCTTCTATGTGGCCCCCAAAATTTTATTTCAAGCTCCATCACTGACTAAACAAGTCATAACATTAAATATTATTGATCAACCTAATGTCTATATGAATCACATTCTTGACAAGCTATACGTTGAAAAAATATTACTAATACCAAACATTTCTTTTACTCTCAATTCTAAAATCTAAATCTTAAATTATAAACTTTAAATCTTAAATTCTAAATCCTAATCATATAAATCTTAAACTCTCCAAGGAGTGAAGGTTAAGAAAAAACTAATTTGAGAGTAAAAAAATTAACCAATGATGTCTAATTAAAAATTACTTCTTTATCTAATTAAGTCTTTATAGTATGTAGTGTATATTTGTTTTAATTTCTTTTCATTCTTTTCTAGATGTATTCACTAATCACTAACAAATAAAAAATTACACTACTTTGGCTATTTCTCAATTCTAATATCATATTAAAGCTCATTCAACCCAATTTAGTTGGGCGTAATTAACATTAAGGACCAAAAAAAATTCCCAAAATAAGAGAAGCTCTTAACTTCATGTTTATTTTTCTCACTTGAAAAGTAGATATACAGAAATTCCTGAGACAAAGGAGAAACATAAGACCACAAAATCAAATGGCCTATGAAGCATTTCTTATGAACAAAACAATAGAGTAAACTAAAGCCCTTATATGGTACAAAAGCGAATTCTACAGATATGGAATTTGAGAAGAACATACTTGGAGTGAATGATGATATATCATTACAAGCAAACATGGGGAGGGATGAGCTTTCCGGGATTCATGATATTGTTGGGATCTAACACTTGTTTTATTTTCTTCATTGTCCTTAATGCTTCCACTCCCAGTTCTTCTTCAAGGTACTGGTCAAAAAAGGAAAAAAAAAAGTGGGGAAGCATGAGATTTTGTTATTCTAGAGCTGAACTCATAAATTCAAAATAAGGCATAACATACTTGAAAACAAAGTACCATGACCATCTAATTAACAATAAAAGAAGTTTGTTCCTTGCCAATCTTCGCATGTAAATTATGACTAACATAACATATCCATAAGCTTTAACATTTGTTAATGTTAGCTTATGTGATGTTGGTAGTTTCATGAGTAACTAACATTCCAGTACCTTCATTTTCCCAGTTCCAACACCATGTTCACCGGTACAAGTTCCTGGTTAGAAGCATCATAATCAAAATTTACAAAAAGTTACTGGTTTGCCAATGTCATGGTGAAGAAATTCGAGCAAACAATATAGTGAATACCAAAAGGCACCTCATACATGATACTAATGATGCAATAGAATGTGTCAACAAGTTATTATGTTTTATGAATACCTTCCAATGACAAAGCAGCATGAACCATAAAGCTGTTGAGTCTCTCTGCCTCCTTCCGATGTTCTTCTCGGCTAGGGTCAAAGAGAATTACCGTGTGGAAATTACCGTCCCCAGCATGAGCAATTACCGTGCTGGCAAGAGACAACAGGTACACGCATTGAGCATCAATCTATTTGATCATCTATCATCATCAACTTCATCATCCAGAATCACATAACATTGATCAGACATACCAAACCAGTGGTGATGCATCCAACTCCTTTTTAGACCTTGAAATTAAATCAGCAAGGTGAGATAAGGGAACACATACATCCTGCAGAAATTAAAATTGAAACAATAAAATACACAAAATAAAAGTCTTGAAAAAAAATTAAGCACATTGCATTCTAGATCCACATTTGGTATATTATCTTTATATTAAGTCAAATCAAAATGTTTTTGTAAGTGCTTGAAGAAGCTGCTTACTTGCTTCCTATAAATTGAAAAGGTATAACAACAAAATAGAAACCCTCCTATAAATTTAATTATAACCCAACTATATAGAAATCAAAATAAATATTTCATAGTAACTCACCGAAATCATTGCCTCCATATTAGGTTCCATTGCAAAACAAGCCCAAAGTGCCTCCTTCCTTACCTGCACAGGAACAAGGAATTGACTTAAATGTACAATTAATTAGATAACTTTTAACACATCTCAAGGAACAAGATAGATTGAAAACTATGAATCGGGGAAGGGATCTCACTAACTTCAAAAGATTGTAAGATGCCATCACAAGTAGATATGTCTTTGATGAAACATCATATACATTAATAAAATGAAAAATGTTCTCTATAAAAGAAATAAGTTACTACCTTCCAAAGTTCTTTTTTAGCTTCAGGTTCTTCCGCGAATACAAAGTCCGATCCATTGTGCTTAGAAACAATTCCCCGAACAATTTGTGTTTGCTCACGTGCATATGCCTCTGAAAGATATCATCAGTAGGTTAGGAATTATCAGTATTTGGGAAAATCTGGCACATCCATTAAAAAGGAAAGTGACGTGTAAAATGATTTTTTCTTTTTTTTGAGAAAATGTGTGAAATAATTACTAACAAAGAAAATAAAACAACAATCAAATCTATATAAAGTCACCTGTTCCTATAAATTCAAACATTAACGTTGGACATTCAGGGAAATTCTTCCCATTAGCAACATTGATGGCTTTCACCTGAACTTCATCCAATAACTCAACTCTTGACACCTAACTAGCATAAACAGAATTTTCACAATTAAACTGCAAGAAATATCAAAACATTTGAAGTCAGAATCCTACCTGTATACCAGACATCATAGTGGCAATAGCAACATCTGCTGCATCCTTAACAGAAGGGAAATTGCACATGGCAACCTGTACTTTGATAAGTTAGGTAATAGGTAATCCATGTAATTTCATACAACTTAGATGATAAACATGAAGCGGCAGCTCAGAATATTGACGCATCAACTTTGCAGGCTGCACTGATTATCATCTCAGCTAGTTATATATATTAAAAACTTTACATCACAGATACCAGAAACCGTTGAACCAGCAAGTTTTAATGATCACTAAGAAAATAGAATAACAATGAAATATAACATATAGATGTCATAAATTGATCAAAGTAAAAAGGGTCAGTGGATCTGAAAAGGAGAGGTATAAAAATGAAAGAAAGGATCAACCTACCACTGAATGCTGGGGAATTTTCTGAAGTCTTAGTGTTACTTCTGTAACAACACCAAGTGTTCCTTCACTTCCAATCACCAAACGGGTCAGGTCATACCTACAATAATTTAAAGAAAATAACTCAAAAAACATGCCATTTCTGTCTGCCTCAACAACACGTTGTGTAGCACGCATTTAAATGATCAAGCACATCTATGATGAAGCAGGGACAATGTTCAGACACACTGGTGTAAGTTTCTGATACAACATAGGTTTTAATCATGGTTCAACATTGAAGCCCATCATTTTTTCATTACTAAAGTTCAGCTCAATAAGTAGATTCAATGTTAAGTGTGCATTATCTTTGCTGATGATATCTTATTTGAGAGTGGATAATGAGTGAAATTTCACAAAACTGAACTGATCAAAGATAAAATATATTGATTTAACGTGCAGCCAGCAAAGAGGTGGGTGATAAGACAGTATAGAATAGGCTCCTGTACTGTCTTGTATTCCAAATATACCAAATTTTTTGCCTTTAAGTTTGCTTATACCTTTTGTGTAAGCTCTCAAAATGATCATGAAGGGGAGAGAATTACAAGTGATATTGATTTAATATTTAAAGAGATACAAATATAACAAACCCTGCAGCACTCTTTCTAGCACGAGATGCAGTCTTCACAATATCTCCATTGGCAAGAACTACCTGAAAACACAATCAGCAGAATAAATATATCATCGCATCAATACATTAGAGACCAAAAACTGAGACTAAAACAAACCTTGAGACTGATCACATTATCACGCATAGTTCCATATCTGCAAATTAGTAAGAATAACATGTCACGCCTAATAGCATAGAAGAACTTTAAAGTTTTTTCTGAAAAAAAAAATATTGCATATTAATTCCATACATTTGGCCAATAAATTACATCAAATCAAGTCTAATAATCATTAATGATTAATGAACCAATATGCCTCAAGCAAAAAAGCTTAGAGCCAAGTATTAGACCTTGTGAACTCCGACATTTTTGGCAACCAGACAGATGAAACATTTAAACCATGTGTTTTCCAGTGATAAATGAAAAAATGAATATAACAAAAGTTGACCACCTCACAGCTAAAGACCCAGAGCAGCGTGTAGCACACATGCCTCCAATGCTTGCACCAGGACCTGTTGTTACAAGTAAAACAACATTATTTAGAAAAGTATACTTAGATATCAAATTTCCTAAACAAAATGAATTACCATGGTATATTCAACTAACCTGGATCAAGTGGAAAAAATAGACCATAAGGTTCCAAATACTCATTAAGTTCCATCCATCCAATTCCAGGCTCAACAATGACATCCATGTCATCAACATGTAATGCCTTCACTCTCTGCATATTGAACCAGTAGTCAGTGTATGACACCAAAAGGATATGTTCAATCTGTACCTATATGAACACATGGACCATAGTCTGCACGTTTAAATATGTTGCAGTAGATGATGAGTCTAAGTAGTGGTACTTGCACAGATGAACCGAATTATTAAAACGATACTGCAGTTGAAACTGCATTAACAATCATGAAATGCAGAAATGCATAAGAGAAGCAACTTGATACGTGCTTCAAATGTTCGTGATATGAAGAGTTCAAGAGTTATTTAGAAGATATTTTAGTTTATATTTTTAGAATATTTTATTTAATGTATTTTGATTTTGTTTATTTAATTACTAGATTGGGCCTTATGTTTATGGGCTTTAGGGTTTTCTTTGTTTTAACCTAATAAGAGGTTATAAATACCTCCTTAGCTATTGCAGTCGTAGCATAGAATTTTTAGAGGTTTCAAAACCCCTTTTTAGTTTCGTGATGAAACCATGATGTGGACAATTGAGGTTGAGGAGTCCTTCTCTTGTTGCATCGGGGAATTGGTTAGAAGGTTGAGGAGTCCCTTCGAATCAATTTCCGAACTATGGCGTTGACATGTTAGGTTGAGGAGTCCCTTTCTTGTTGCGTCAGGAAATTGGGTAGAAAGTAGAGTGATTCTCTTTGTACTCAATTTTAACTTATCTTTTTGTTTCTATTTTAATTTCAATGTATCTTTTTATTCAGTTTGAATCCTTATTTTCTTGTTTATCTTTTATTTCTTTATCATTTGATATCAGAGTTCAGGTATTAGATTAATTCTTATTAATCTATATTTGTTCTTCTTTTATCATAAAAAAAAAAGAGTCCAGTATTTGTCGCGTCTTTCATTTTGTTCTTGTGTTCTTGTTTTCGTTTGTGTTTCATTATTTAAAAAAAAAAAAGAAGAAGAAGAATAAAGTGAAAAAAAAAAACAAAAAAAAGAAGAAAAAAACCAAAAAAAAAAAAAGAAAGAAATTATCTTCCTTATAATTATTGTCCTTTTCATATATTATTTTTTTTCACCTACAAGATTCGAGGACGAATCTTTTTTGAAGAGGAGGAGAATGATACGTGCTTCAAATGTTCGTGATATGAAGAGTTCAAGAGTTATTTAGAAGATATTTTAGTTTACATTTTTAGAATATTTTATTTAATGTATTTTGATTTTGTTTATTTAATTACTAGATTGGGCCTTATGTTTATGGGCTTTAGGGTTTTCTTTGTTTTAACCTAATAAGAGGTTATAAATACCTCCTTAGCTATTGTAGTCGTAGCATAGAATGATTTAGAGGTTTTAAACCTTTTTTTGGTTTCGTGATGAAACCATGGTGTGGACAATTGAGGTTGAGGAGTCCCTCTCTTGTTACATCGGGGAATTGAATAGAAGGTTGAGGAGTCCCTTCGATTCAATTTCCAAACTATGGCGTTGACAAGTTAGGTTGAGGAGTCCCTTTCTTGTTGCGTCAAGAAATTGGGTAGAAAGTAGAGTGATTCGCTTTGTACTCAATTTCAACTTATCTTTTTTGTTCCTATTTTAATTTCAATGTATCTTTTTATTCAGTTTGAATCCTTGTCTTCTTATTTATCTTTTATTTCTTTATCACAACTTAAGTGATGAAAGCAAAGAGGAAGGATATGATATCCTCAGAATAGTTTGTGGAGAGAACTGAAATGGGAGGAAAGATAAGGAAAACTATATATTAAATACGCCATCCAAATCCCATAAGGGCATCATAAACTTTCTGATGAATTCTGGAACATATGAAGTCAAGTATATTCATCAATTCATGAGTAGACAGGGACCTATATATTTAATAATCATAATGTTCCCACTTGAAATTTGAAACAGTTATGAATGGATATTCAGGTACCATAACAGAACATGTACATACTTTCATTAATGACATGTCAATGCAAACCCCTCCGTGAGGCGATAAGGTGTGACCCTCAATTGATGTAGCTCCACCATAAGGTACAATAGGAACCTGAAAAAATAAGTAAACCATGATTAACAATTTCTCAGTACTATAATATTATTAACATTTATGCACCCAATATTTTTTTTTCAAAAACCAAATAGTATAAGAAATCAATTTTCCCTACTCAAAGTGTGTGGGAGGAACTCAAACCTTATAGTCGTTACATGATTTTACAATCTTGGAAACTTCTTCTTCAGATCTGCATATAAGTGCACAATGCAAGAGAACAATTATATGTATGCCTTGAATTTTGCCACACACATACCCCCCCCCCCCCCCCAATGCTCATTCACATCCTTTCTAGATTCTGTGGAAATGTATTTTTTACATATGTTTCAGTCAAAACAATAGATAAAATAGATGCATACTTTGAAATCAACAGTAACAAGGAGAGTGAAAAAGATATATTTAAGCCTTATGAAACTGCGTCTTGAAAATAATGTCCAAAGCTAATACATTGAATTGTGGCAGCATTTCAAGAACTATGAGGATACAAATGATGAAGCAAACAAAAATGTCAACTACAGATTCAGAGATTGTCTCACCTTGGATAAACGATAACATCTGGGATATTAACAGCCTTATGAAAGCTGTTTTGTGGTTTTCCATGGTGGTATCTTTCATCATAATCAAGTGATAAGTTATCCTGCAGAAATAAGTATTGTGAAAAGCTGAAGCTGAATGCTTGATAGTCACACAGATGCAGCTCCAAATTGCAAATGATATGAGTTTATTATTATTTCAGTAAAAAACAAATATTATTCTTAAACACAACCAATTAACTCAGAAGGGTGGCCTGCTTTCCTAAAATTCTCTAACACGATATTACAACCAATCATCTCAGTAAGTTTTAGCAAGAGCAAAAAGAAAATTTCATCTAACTGCCATGCAAATCAGAACCAGCTCGAGTATTTCTTAGTGCTTCTTTCAGTGATCCAAATTTCTGAGATATCAGAGAATTTTAGATTTCATACCTGACAGATGAGTTTCAATTCGTGGAGAAGCTCCTGCGGAAATTCTTTGTGTGATCCCTTAACGGCATACTGGGTGCTACCTTTGCCCCCAAAGCTAACAAATATAACATTCAGTACAAGAAATTGCATTTCATTGTCAACCAATTATTTGCTTGGTTCAGAGGCTAATCTATACACTGATGTGAAACATAATAAACTGTGCAATACATGATGAGTACAAAATCAACTAATAATGTAACTTGTCTCCTATAAAATGCTTGAATCAATTTATGTTCATCACTAATACAGAGGAGCCTATTCAAGCACTTCACTAATTTATGCCCATACTTGTTAATTACATTATCTAATGCAAATAATATGTGAAAACCTGAAAATTAAAATTTAAAAGATAAAAAAAAAAAAAACGATTTTTGCACCCTAACTTTATCTGAATCTTCATCAAACACATAAAAAAGTAAGATTTTTACAGCAAAGTGAATCCATACACCTGTTGTTAATGGCATCAGAGGGAACAGAGGCGTCACACAAGGAAGGATTGAAGTGCGGATGAAGCGCAAATGAAGCACCGCATACAGCCACCGCAAGAGGAAGCACGGAACCTGTCCACGTCATCCTTGGACGGTGTGAGGTCAGCACATTGGTTGCATTCGAGTGAGTTGTTATATTATGGATAGTGCGATAGAAGTAGTTGGAAGAAGAGCGCAAGCGAGAGAACCACGACGAGAAATTTGACATGGTCGAGACTCAGAGAACAAAGAATATGAATCATTCATTACAGAGTGAGTGAGTTATGGTTGCTGAAACTTGAAAGAGGTCAAAACACTCACGCACGCTTTTCCACTTATTTATTTATTAAGTATTTGTCATAGTGTAGCACAAAGAATCTAAATTTTTATTATTTATTATTAATTTCATAATTTTATATTTTTTTAACAAGTGTCTACTTTTTATGAATAAGAATATGATAATAGGAGGTTGATAGGATAAATAATCTCAACCAACGTTTTTCTCTTTTTAATAAAAATTACTAGCTACTTAGATTTTTTTTTTTTAAGAAAAATATTAGAAAAACAACAGAATTTATTATTTTTAGTCTGTTTTATAAGTAAACTAAAAATGTTATTAAATTATTAGACTAAAAAATTAGATTCATAACTAAAAATAAAAAATTGGACTAATAAATTCAGAAAGTTTTTACATACTCATAGATTGTGCTCTACTATGGATAGAATGACATTTCAAATGAAAGAGATCATATCCTAAAATGTCATTCTATCATTAGATATACTCATATGAACACAATTCAAGTCGCATTTCATGGGACATCTAATAATTTCCACTCATCAACCAACTCTCCAAAACTCTCTTGTTTATTCTAAGGTCCTAAGTACTAATTCAATCCCAACTCACTAGCAGAAAGACCAACTCAGAATCATTTACTATTCCCTTAGAATTCTATCTAAGGAATCCAATTGCATGATATCCTAGTGTAATCCAAGTGCATATGCAGACTGCATATTCCAGTATTCTTTGGATTGCTTCACCATGTTGTTTCGTTCGCTAAGTAGCCTCTCTTTCCAGTAATCATTGTACCTGGGAAATTTTCTTGTGATTGTAATGGCAATGTTCACATAAGATATAAAATGTGACCATGAAACGGATTGATACCTTCTTTTCATTAGTAGACCAAGTTCTAACATGCGTACTTTCTTAGGATAAACTCCATCCTGCACAAACAATGCAAGTAATTTAAACACAAAAGCAAATGGAATATGGTTTAAAGCTCTATATTCTAACTAAGATAAGTGACATTAATCACAATATATCTGTAGTCATATTGTGCCCATGCTTTGTGTATAAAGGAAATAAAGGCAATGTTGGTTATGTTATTGGCAGAATGCCTTATTCCACATTTTCAATATAGGCTACAATCTCTCATCATCTTATATACTGTGGAAACCAGGCTAACAAATTGCTGATAGAGACAGATATATTGAAGCCATGGTCCTTAAAGAAATAGGCCTTGCCTTGCCTTGCCTATGCCTATGCCTCTGCCTCTGCCTTCACCAATATTTATTTATTTTCCTTTTTTCAATCATGATCTGTGGCGAAGGCAATGCAAAGAGTTGTTCATTTGTCTTCATTTGAAATACTGAAAGTTAAGTGCAAAATGCTTACCTCTCTGCATATGGGACACTTAGACTCAGGACTTGCAGCTTTAAGGCCTTGGAACATCATCACAGAGGCAGCTGAACAGGCACATGACTTGCAGAAGATATGACCACAACCCAAAGCATAGGGGTTGAAAACCAAATCCTATCATATCACAATCCAAGCATATATGTAAGAGATAATGATACACAAAATAGCTGCTTTTTTTTTTTCAGCCTCCCTAATGTAGCACATAAATAGGATCTCACCAGACATATTGCGCAAGTTAGATTATACTCGAGCTTGATAGAATCTGGAAGAATCAACGTCATTACAGCGTCACTAACATTTAGATCACACTTAAAGTGACCATACACTCCATTGAGTTCACAACAATCTCGTCCACTAGAATTCAGATAAAAAGCACCCAATTCAATTAGCCAAGGTGTGTGTAAAAGTTCAATGTGCTCAGTGTGCATCTTAGATTTGAAATTCTTTCCATTCACAGAGCTGTGAACCTAGAACAGAATATCAATGACAGGAGTTAACTACATAACACTCAAGTAGAGAAGTACAAATGAAAAAAAAAAAAAAAAAAAAAAAGAGGGAAAGGGGGAAATGACAGTAATGTGGCAATGGACTAATGTGATGCATACTTTATCATATTTCTTAAGTATTTTCCTCATGGCAATAGCATTCATTGCAATGTACTCAATTAAAATTCTCCCTTCTTGTGCGAGGGCTTGCCTATCATTTTTAAAGCACTGTCGTAGGCGCAATACATATCTCTGCATTCCAGACGCAACATGAAGATCAAGAAGATGCTTAACCCTTGAACCGAAGAACCCTACTATATCTGATGCTTCCTTCATCAGCTCCGAGAAGAACTTCTGATCACACACTACGCATATGGGAACCGAAAATAAATTACTAGAAAATAAAATAATGTTCACAGGATCAACAAGAAGACGCACAATAATGTTAAATAAGTATTATTTTGCTTAAAATACATTAAAAACCCAATGGCATGTAGTGTAAGCTCTGATCAATTGCAAAGAACTAAGATGATCAAATACAAGGAAAACAACAAATTAGGAATCATAGAACACCCAAATTAGAGGATTGCTGAGTAAAATGTTCACTAAAAAAAAATACAAATATCAGCTAACAATTGACATAAGCAACAATCAAATTCAAACCTATTTCCAAGTAAATTATTAGGATCACAAGAGAATCATCTACGTTTTGATGCAGGTAGCTTTAATCAGAAAATTTCTATATGCACAACACTAACCCTCTCTCCCAACTAACACTCATTCCTGAATCTCATCATCACCACAAAATGTTAAAAGCCAAACAACAAAATACATCTGAAAGTTCTGCTTCCTATATTATTATTCATTAAATAAACAATAATACGGCCTTTTACCCCACAAGTACAATATTTAAGCGGTCAAAGAGCCTAGAAGCATGGTCAAACTCTATAAGAGCATCCAATTCTAAGTGTCAGAAACTACCTAAACTTTTATTGCCAACAAAAATCAGTGTATGTAAAATGCTCCTGGAAAATTCTTTAAAAAACAAAAATTGCAGACCTGGGCAGGATTGACATTGGCACAATTGATGGTTAGGAAGATCAGAAACAAGGGAAGGAGAAGAAGAAGAAGAAGAAGAGTGCAATGGTTTGCAGGTCTGGCAGCTCTTGAGAACTTTCTTCAACCTCACATATTCAATGTGCGCGCATTTCTCATCCAACAACTCCCTCTCTTCCTGCAGATACTCCGTGAACAAGCACCCGAATTTCATCTCTGCTAATTAATTAAAACAACACGCAGTAGTAATCAACAGATTAATTAATTAATTAATTATGAGAAACAAAATTATTAAAATAACGTGTTTGTTTGTGAAGGGTACCTGAAAAAAAGAAGAGGAAATAGATAACGGTGAAAAGTGAAGGCGTTTAGGGTTACGTATCGCAAAGTGTGTGTCTCTGATGGTTGAAAAGAGAAGAAGCTAAGCATGATAGTTGGGTTTGGGTGTGAGAAACATAAGGAATCGAATGTGAATGTGAATGTGAATAAGAGAGTAGAGAACGGAGCAAGTAAGAATGAATTGAATTCGAAGCCACAAAAGAATGAAAAGAAGCGCGCTTTATTCGGAAAATTCTGTTTTTTCGTTATTCACTTATTCTTGGTCCCAACGTAACAAAAAAAAAATAATACTTGTCAATCAACCACGCTTTGTCCTTTTTATTTTATTTTATCTTTTTTCTTAAACTATTTTATCTTATTATTATTATTGTTATTCAATTAACTTTATATAAATTTAATTTTTCTACATACTAAAATGTTTTATATAATTATTTATTGTCAAATTAAATAATAAAAATAAAGAATCAAATTAAAATTATTAAAAACATAAAAAATATACTTTTTAGAAGTTATAATTATATATATTTTTTAAAAATTTTGATTATTTAAATTTTTTAATACAATTACTAAACAAAAAAAATCAATAAATTATAATTCAAATAGCATAATTATTCGATTTTTATTTAGAGTTATGAGATTTGAGTTTTATTCTTAACTAAAAAAATAAACAAAAAATAATTTTTATATTATTATACTCAAATATAATTATTAAATAAAAATATTTTTATTAAAATTCCGCTAGGGAGATAATGAAGAAGTACAGTAGATTTTGAATTTGGTCTAATACAAGAAAAAAAATTCAACCAGTTATTTCAAAAAATTAACCATCTCAATTCTAATTTACCAAAAGAATTTATCCAAATACCCTTTTCTCCTCCAAAGTATCCCATTTAGGGGTGTCCGCGGATCGGATCGGATCGGATATGGCCGAAAATTCGATCCGATCCGCACAATTTCCATTGGATCGGATATGATATTCGCACTTTTTAGTGCTGGATCCGATCCGCAAATGTGCGGATCGGATCGAATATCGGATATATCCGCATAATTAAACCTTCTCTTTTTAATCATATTTCAATGTAAAAAAATTCAATAAAAATATTTCTCTCATACTTTTCAACTTATTTATTCGTAAAATATTTTTAAACAAACTCTTTCGAAATAACAAAAATAAAATAATACAATATATGAATAATAATTACTAACTAAAACATACAAATAAGTAAATATAATACTAAATATATATATTATTTATTTTTTAATTATTATTGTGCGGATCTGCGGATACGCGGATTTAGAGCAGATATCCGCGATCCCGATCCGCAAAAAGTACGGATCAGATCGTATCTGCAATTTTCAGACCGGATGCGAATATTTACCGCGGATCTGCGGATACTATCCGATCCATGGACACCCCTAATCCCATTAAGAATTAAAATAACTATCTGTACCCAGTAAATTGATCATCCATTATATTTGACATTTTTGAAATTAAAATGTCAAAATTATTGTTGGGTGTAGCGAGAATGCGAAAACGACGTGACAGTGCTGTTAGGCGTTTGCAGTGCGTACATTGGCATCAGCCGTAGCTATGGGCGACTGCGGCTGGTGTTTACTTGGGAAGAGAGGAGGAGACTAGGCAAGAAAGAAGTCATATTAGATAAGAGAGAGAGAGGGGCCTTTTTTTTGAGTTAAAGTTGCAAATCTTTATTTATTTTAAATTTTAAATCAAAAATTATTAAAAATTAATTAATTATTATTTGATGTTAATTTTAATTTAATTTCTTATTATTCACATTGTACAATAAATTGATTGGTTTCCATACTTTCTCTATTTTTATATCCATACTTTCTCTATTTTTATATAAAATATCTGAACATAATTTTTTTCTCTTTTTAAAAAATTCACGTAAAAATTTTTTTCCTAAAAATTCATCTAGAGCCCCTAAATGAATTTCTTTAACTCCGAGGTCCATTCCCCTCCAAAACTGGAATTGATATTTTCGAAAACCCTAATAATTTGAGAGCAACACCCTAATCCCAATTTCCAATTCGCCATTCCAAATTCCCAATTCCCACACCATCCCTTTCTTTTCTCTTCTCTCAGACTCTTTCACCGGCCGATGCGCTCCTCCGATTCACCGCTGTGAAGCGCATCCTTCTTATATTGTAGATCACCCAACCACCAACGCCGCCGCCGTCGCAGCTCGCTGTCGTGGCAGCAGCGTCCAGACCGCCCGGCCAGCATCCCACAGCGGCTCCTCCATGCTGTTCGTCGTCGCGGCAGCAACATCTTCCGGTCACGATCCGCCTGCTGGTTTGTATTTGTTGATTAAATTGATTATTTATATTTAACTGGAAGTTTTCTATTGATACACTTGTTTCGCTTGTTTTTATCTGGATTTCATGCCTTCCTGATGTTTTATGGATGTAATAGCTTGTGAATTTTGGTTGTTATTAGCATTGTTCTAATTGTTTTCTTTTTAGGGTTACGTTTTCTTCTGTTAGTTTTAAATCTGTGAAACTGTTATCTAATTTTAATTTGTTATTTTTTTTAGGCTTTTGAATTTGTGAAATTATTAGGGATTGAACTGTTTCTACTCCTAGTAGTTTGCGTATCTGCTGCGACTTAGGATATGAGCTTTGCAAGTTAAATGCATTAATATCCGGAAAACACAAATGCAAAAAAAAAAAAAAACACACACACACTAACAGGCTTTTGTCATTTAGAAATCAGGAGGATGACTCAGGAGGATAGATGATTTCTCGTGAGTTTTAATATTCTCATTGAAAGAAAGAATCTTACTAGTACTCTACAACTATAAAGATTTTGCTGCATTACATTTGTGCCCCCTTATGCTAGATGATTATTCTCTTCTACTTGATTTCTGCATCCATCTTAATTTGAAATTTCGACTTGTTTTGCTTGTGTGTTTAATATGGCTTCAAATTATTTTGAAGTATTCTAACTGATTACATCACTGTTTGATCAAATGAGATCTTGAGTTTTGGCTTAATGCTTATATCCTTCTGTACAAAAATCAGGTATTTAGCTAATGGCAAAGACAAAGGCAAGTCGCACAGGAAAAGTTCCTGGTAAAAAAGGTGGTATTTCACATTCTCCAGACTCTGATAATCAGCATGTGGATGGTGATTGGATCATTGTGAAGAAGCAGATAGTCAATATTTTGGTGCCTGCCGCACCTTGTAGCAAAAGAACCTTAATGGCAAGCCCAGGACCAAAAGACATGCATCCTATGCCCCCCGAAACAGCAAGTAATCACATGCAACTACCCATGGAGACATCTACCATGTATCCTTCAGGCAATGAACCTGAGAATACAAGTTTATTGACCGCCCCAAAGGAGATTTTGGATGTGAGAAGTGGTCCTCCTTCCATACCTAAAGCAACTTCAGTCAAGCAGCCAAGGGTTGTTAACAGAATCAATTCACAAAATCCACATCAAGTGAGTCTGATGAAGTCACCTAAGTTACTGGGATTATCTAATACATCGAAAGCTATTAAGCAGCCTAGAACATTGCTTGCACCAAGAAGATCTTGCAATTTGGTAATTTCTTTAAATCAAGGGCTGAGAGCATCGAACCTTGAGAGAAAGCTTGAACGAGCTGGTGGGCTGACTCAGTGGCTGACATCACTTGGACTAGGCCAGTTTGTTAGAATTTTTCAGGGGAAGAGTCTCAACAAGTATCAGCTGGTAAATTTAACCATGAAGAAGCTCAAGGATATGGGTGCCAATGCGGTGGGCCCTCGCCGGAAGCTCATACATGCCATCGACTGTGTTTGTCAACCATACTGTTTTGAGGCGTTATAGAAGTTAGTAGGGATATTTTTAATTTTGGTAAAACATGGTCGCTGTAAGCCCCTGCTAATGCCTAGTACCTTAGCCTCAAAGAGGATGCTTGGGCCAGCCTTGTTATCTGCAGAGATTTGTACTTTTGTAAATAAATGTAAGCATAGCCTACTATTTCACTGCATCCTGCTTGGGTTTCAGTGTTTCACTCAGAATCTCAATCACAAGACTTAGGATCTACCTATATCTCAATTGTTCCTTGATGGTCATATATCTAAAAGCTCGAGGAAAACATTGGTGGAAAATGGAAAAAGTAGGCTGTGTTGGTGATAAGATAAGATGTGGTAGGACGAGTGAAAATGGCTAAAGGATGAGGACAACAAATGACAATGCCGAGATTCTGTGATTATTGTTATTGGATTAAACGTGTGATAATAATAATTATTAAATCTGTAAAATAAAAAAAAAAAATTGTTCTCTTGCTAGTTGCTAAATAGTTTTTGTTTGTCGAAAGCACCTATGTGGCAAAGTTAATATTCTACTATAGAATAATAAACTTGAAAAAAAAAATTGAGACTTAATTTTTGCCTTATTCTATCTTGTCCACTTTCCTTTTAATTTAGGAGATTATTTGATATGATTTATATGTAAATTACGATGGATTTTGTAATTTTTATAAAATATGTGCTTAACTATCTTAATTTAAGAGTGATTAACTCTTTATTTTACTACTTTATCAACTTTTTCATTTTAGAGAATCTTAATCTTTAAAATATATATTTATTAATAAATTTTGCTACTCAATAAAACGCCAAGTAGAAACTAAAAAGGGTTGATTCAACGTATATAAAAAATAAAGGTGGATACTATAATGAAGACTTTATAATTGTCTTCATGTGAAAATATACTCTTTTGACCTTTGGATGATAGATTGAATGGTTAGATTTTAATATTTATAAAAGTGTTGTTTTTGTTTAAAGTGTGGCTAAATAAATAAATCACACTTTTTAACAAAGCATCTTCATAAAAAGATGTTTTTGCCATCTTCATTTGAGTAGTTGCCAAAAATAAAAGTGGTTAGATTTCAAGGTTAGATTTTAACTAATATGCGTGTAGTTATCAATTAATTTTATATAAAAAATATAAAATTTAAGTTTTTAATGTGTGTATATTAAAATAAAAAATTTCAACATTTTTATTTATAAATTTGAGAGTATTTATTCATTTTACTTTCCAAAAAATTTTAGACTACACTAAAATTAATTAGTTTATTAGTTCCCAACACTTAATTTTGCAAATTACATTAGTCAATGACCCACTTCGCTTTGTTAACCCCTAACGAAACTATCCTACGTGTTATGTTAAGTTGTCGTATTAGGGTATGAAGAAGACAAATTGATCCTTAGACAAATTACAATCAGTTTAATCCTTTAAAATATTTATTATTGCGTAAATTAATATCTAAAATTATTTATTATAAGACAAATCAGTTCCAAAAATATTTATTATCAAGAAAATTAGGCTACCACAAACATAAAAAAAAATTAAGCTATAATATCTATTTTTTACTTATAGAGATAAAGTTTCACCCTTCGATAGTACAGTTACCTAAATCATCTTGCAATAGCTCCAAAAATCACTTCTAGCTCTCATTGGTCTCACTATCTAGTATCTAGTATCTACTATAGCATAGGCAATCACATAGAAGTGATGAAGACAAAATTCAAGACTAAGGAAAAATGAGAAGGTTGGACAAAATAATGCTAATGGAGTTTCACCAAAAAATAATGAAAGAATATAGGGAGAAGCAAATGAAACTGAAGCACATGAAATGGTAATTGAGACTGGAACACATGAAAGCTGGAAGTGGAGGACCTCAATTTCAAAATCCTGTAGCAATCAATAATGTACAAGATTTAAGGAATGAATGTCCATGACTCATTTATTGTGCTTGGAATAGTATAAGAGACTGCTTTCAAATCAAAACTTATAATCCAAATCACACTTATGCAAGAAAATTTGAATCTAACCTGGCTCATCAAAGTTTGGTGATAATCAAGTTGGAGAAAAGGCTCCGTGTTCAGCCTCATTATTTAACACATGAGAAGCATTTGATTACATAACGATTGAATTTAATGTGATCTGCAGTAATAAAATAATTTACAAGGTGAAAACTCAGGTGTAGTCGACTTCACATAAAGCTGATAACTGAGAGCCGTTAGATGATTTGACTGATTTGACTAAATTTTCATTTAACGGCTCTCAGTTTTCAATTTCGCGTGAAGTTTATTGTACCTGAATTTGCTCTTAAACGAACAAGAGAGAGATATGTTAGCAATGAAACGGCCAGTATAATAATAATAGCCTAATTTCTGTTGATAATAAATATTTTTGGAGACTGTTTCATCCTTTAACGAATAATTTAAAAACTGATTTGTCTGATAATGAATATTTTAGAAATTAAATTAATTATAATTTATTTAAAGATTAATTTATTTTCTTCATATAAAAAACACTTATCGTTAAGGTGATTATGTGGCAACTTAAAGTGATATGTAGAATAATTTTATTAAGGAGTTGATAGAGGAAAGTAGGTCAAAAACTAATTCAACTTATAAAATTAAATGTTAAGGATTAACTCTAAAATTTAATATGTATTTTTAGGCACGTTTTAATTCAACGCTTTATAAAAGCTTTTTTAGTTGATATTCTTAGCATGTATTCAAATGAAAAAAAAAAAAAATAAGAGTAGGGATGGGGGAACAATTCATGAATGTTGGTAGCTAAGAGCATTATAATATTATCAAAAATATTATTTGTACATTAAAATTAATCATTAAAATCAGCCACCAATATATTTATATATAAATATATATATGATTTAATTTATTTTTAATATATATTTATATTTTAACATGTATTTTATATTGACTTTAGTAGCTGATTTTGGTGTACATGTATCATAACTTATTAATGATTGACTACTTGTCTAGATCTGCTAAATTAGTTGTCTCACCGCGTTTGTTCACACTTCAGTTCCAACGCTCCCATCTTGCAAGTAACCATGTTTGTTACTTCTTTCCTTTCCATTTTCATTCTCCACTGCTTCCAATCGTTTCCAAGTAACTTTCAATTACCCAATATAAAATTATATAAAATCCAAAAAGAGATCACGTAATCATTTGGGGTCACACATCCAACTCCACTGTCACCTTTGTCGTATAAACACCGGAACCCTAATTTTTTAGGGGAATCGAGGTTCGAGAAGATGGTAAATCTTGACACCGGAACTGTGTCACAACAACTTTTGGAGCCTCGTCATTCAACCAAAGCTTCAAAGCTTCAAACTTTGGGGAACATCATAGTCTCTGTTGTTGGAACTGGAGTTCTAAGTCTCCCCTTTGCTTTTCGGATCGCTGGATGGGTTGCTGGGTCGCTTGGTGTTGCAATCGTCGGCGTAGCCACCTACTATTGCATGCTCCTTCTTGTCAGTGATCTTTCTTCTCCACTCTTTATGAGAAAAAAAAATGCACAATGAATGCTACCTGTTTGTGTAAATGCTTTGACCTATCTTATGTTTTATTAGATCTTTGTTAAGCTAGATCCAGTGAATCTAAATTACAACTTTAATCTTTAGGAGAGATGGATCTAATTCAGTGATTGGTGATACTTTAAGGAATGTATATAATCATATTTATGTTGAAATTGTTGTTAGCTAAGAAAATTGTGAACTTTTTGTACATCATGATGGTTTGGGCTTTCTTCGATTTGGTTTACTAATGAATGCTTTCTTTGCCTACTTTCATAAATTTTCCTGGTGGGGTCCTATGTCAATAACTTTGTCTAGCTTTGATGATATGATGATATCATTACAAAAAGAAAAAGAGACCACAATGCAAGTGGATGAATCAAAGTTTCATGATACAATGATATGTCGTTTATTTTTGCTGCTGCTTTTGTTGTGCACATGCCTTGTTATCTGATAGTTTTGCTTTATGCTTTGTGGTGCAGGTTACGTGCAGACGGAAGTTGGCTTCAGAAGAACCACTAGTGGAAGCAATAACTTATGGAGACCTGGGTTATAGGAGCTTTGGAACCTCGGGTCGCTATATGACAGAGATTTTGATTTTGCTGGCACAGAGTGGAGGATCGGTTGCGTATTTGGTATTTATTGGACAAAATCTCCATTCTGTATTCCAAAGTTATGGATTTGCGATGAGCAGCTTTATATTTATGTTAGTGCCAGTTGAAATTGGATTGTCGTGGATAGGCAGCTTATCTGCTCTAGCACCCTTTAGCATTTTTGCTGATGTTTGCAATGTCCTAGCCATTGGAATTGTGGTGAAGGAAGATATACAACAGATCCTACAGGGTGAATTTTCGTTTGGACAAAGGACCACAATCACATCCAACATTGGGGGATTGCCATTTGCAGCAGGCATGGCGGTTTTTTGTTTTGAGGGTTTTGGAATGACACTAGCCCTAGAGAATTCTATGCGGGATAAATCCAAATTCCCAAGATTGCTGGCTCAAACTTTTAGTGGGATTTCATTTGTGTACATTCTTTTTGGGTTTTGTGGTTACATGGCTTTTGGCGAAGAAACCAGAGACATTGTGACTCTCAACCTCCCTAGAGATTGGTCATCTCTTGCAGTACAGGTAAACAGCTCTCATACTCATATTTGACATAAAATGCTTATTCTTAAACAGTGCATCTACAGTTATATATATATATATATATATTTTCAAACACAAAGTTAAAACAAAACACACAATTTTTGTTTTCTTTCCTCCAGTAATTTATATTTGAAGTGGATAATACCTGATCCACTTGTGGATATATCCTTGTACATTTCCTTGGTGTCTAGTAATTATAACTATTGATATCACTTTCATTTCGTATTTGTGCTTGGTGTCATATGACTCATATCAAGGAATCTGTTCTTACCTCATAGCACAATTCCTGAATTGTGTCTGTATTAAGTTTATTATATCTTCTTGTGTACTTTTTACTGGCTGTGTACACATTGAGGATTCATCCCTAATACATGCTTGTCAAGTACTAAGCATTGCAAAGAGTGCATAAAAAGGCCAATTTATATTTCTGTTTTCAGGAAATTCTTATCTTTTTTATTCTGTCTTCAAATTTTGCCTTTGATTGCATTGCTTATAAGGAGAGTCTGACATCTAACCTTTTATCTGATAACAGGTAGGATTATGTATGGGGCTTGTATTCACATTCCCAATCATGTTACATCCAATTAATGAGATTGTTGAAGGTAAATACAAAATCGTCCGGAGGGACAATGATGAATCGGCAAGAGTAGGAAAGATTGTGATATACATCAGCCGTGCAGTGGTGGTGGTTGTGCTTGCAGTCTTGGCTTCTTTCGTGCCAGAATTCGGCGTGTTTGCATCATTTGTGGGGAGTACTATATGTTCAATGATGTCATTTGTATTGCCAGCCACATTTCACCTAAAACTGTTTGGCCCTTCTCTAAGCACTTGGCAGAAAGCCTTAGATTTTATTGTGTTACTCTGTGGATTATTCTTTGCTATTTATGGCACTTACAACACAGTGGTTGGAGTTTGATGCTTCTAGAGGTTGAAGATGTTTTAAAGTTTGTAATTTGCTTGTAGCATAAATGTTATAGGGTGAATTATACGGTAAAGATGTAAGTTTACAGATCTTTCCTTTTATGGGATGAAAGAGAGATTGAAAAAGCTAGGATCCGAACAACAATAAAATAATAAAAAATAATTATAAAAAGAATTTATATTCTCTTTATATAGAGTTTTAATCTGTATAGTAGAGTGTTTCATATACTCCTAACCTAAAGATATCTAAAGAGGATTGTAAATCTAGAAGGAAAAAAGGACATTGTTAGTCTTCCAATTATTTGTTGGGTTTAAATGAGTTTTCACTCTAAATCCTCACATTGGGATGAACTAATGAGGCTATGGATGAGGAAAAAAAAAAAAAAGGAAATTTGTTCTACCATGCATAACTACTAGATTATAAAATTATCAATCCCAAAGAGAAAAGGCTATTATATTTACTTAAATTACATTCAACTCCTTCTCAAGCCACCAATTTGTTTCATTAAAAGCTAAAATAATTAATTTAACTTCAAGAGTTGATATTTCAAAAATAATTTATATTTGTACCATATTTTTCTATTGTAAACATGATCAAAGAATACCCATGGGTACTCAACAAATACAAGTAGCATACATAATTAGATGAATACTTACAATAAACTTTTTTTATTTATTCGATACGATATTTCTCAATTCAATATGTTAAAAACTAATCGGTCGCGAATTTGAGTTTTATTTAAAAGTCTGCCGTTAATTAATAAATTGTTGTATATATAAGATATAATTCAGATTTTCGACACTTGTTTAAACAAACAAGTGAAGTGTGTTAGCCAATGAATTGTTGTACATATAAGATAGAATTCAAATTTCTGACGATTATTTAAACGAACGAGTGAAGTGACCATCTGATCAATCCATGTATGTTAGTAACATGATTTATAGTTCCCATATATTCTGACTAATGGTTATGAGTGTTTTTTTTTTTTTTTTTTTGATAAAAAGCTTTAGTGGCTTTTTTATATCTAAATTTGTGAATGAAAATTAAATTAGAAAATTAGTAACCAAGAAAAACTAAAAGCAAATATAGAAATTATTTCGAGAGTTACTTGAAATGGTGATTTGGGCCTGAACATGAGGTTTAGACTCTTTCTAAGGCAGTATCCGACTTGTGCTGGTATGGTATCGAGGTGCTGCTGTCCAAGTTTCTCGTGAGAAGGTGGCGGGTGATACCTACAAGAGACTCCGATACTTAATTTAGTAAAAGTTTTAGGCAGATTTTTAATAGATTAGGTTCTGAATATATCTGAAGGTGTCATTGAATAGTAGAATCGATAACCACTTTTTAGAGTAGTTCTTTTTTTCTAGAAAAGTTATTAAGATCTCTCTCCTACAAAGACAGGTGATATCTTAGGTATTAGTTGCTCATTTAAGTAAGTAAAGTTGAATGAGGCTACTTTTATTTTATTTTATTTTATTTTTTTGGATTTTTTATTTTAATATTGAAGAGTGAATAGTCTTACGTTAATATTATAAAAAATGGAGTTTCACAGTATTCGGAGACGCTGTTCTGTGCAAGCACAATACGCAGAACACGTATTATACTGATGCAGTCTGTGTATCTACAATACGCAATTCGTGTATTATAATTTAATATTAAAATAATACAATACGCAATTTATGTATTGTCTTTATAAATTAAAAAATAAATCTGATCTAACAATCCGCCTTCTATAAATTTTATAGTCTCCAAAATTTTACAAACACCATAGCTTCCAATATTAAAGAATTATAGCAATTCTTATCTAATATCTAAAAAAATGAACTACAAAAAATTACTTTTATTAAGTAGACTTTCATTTCTTTTAGACCTGACTATAATCTCATGGGCAGGGTATGAACAAAAATCAAACATACCATGAGTTACATTGAGGGAAAAAAGGTGTTTAAAAGCACGGGTTAAGTTATTCTTGTTTCTTTATTGGAGCACTATAATTGCAAACTACTATTAAAGAAGCACACCTGTCCTGGGGTGTTTATTTGGGGCATTAATTAGACATTGATGTGAGTTTTTGTTGTTTTGTTTTTGTTTTTTATTTCGTTTTATTGTTCTTTAAAATCAAGCCGTCATGAGTTAATGTTAGCATACGTTACCTTTCTCTTTTGTGACAGTTAAATATGACAGCATGTGAAAATAATCAAAATATGAATGAATGATTCCCTATCAATTAGGATTTGATTTGATTCCCTATCAGTTAAAGATTTGCTTTGTAGAGTTCTCCACTGAATCTATGTGGTCCAATTGCAACAACATATCTGTGAATTCAACTGCAATATCTTTTAACTTTAATTGTGATCATAAATTCATAATATTATTTGATTTATTATTTTTTTTAGCATTTTTGTATGATATAAAAATATATGACATTTTTGTTAATTGTAACTATTGGCTAATTTTTTTTTTATATTGGGTTATTTTAGTGTTTTTCATTAATATTATGATGTTTTGGTGTAATACAGTGATATAGGATAAAAAGAAATCGTGAGTAACAATTTTAAATAAGACAAAAAAAATTAAAAAAAGTTAATAGAAATCGTGAATTACGATTTTAAATAAGACAAAAAAAAAAGAAATTGTGAGTCATGATTTTAATTTTTTAATTTTAAAAAAATGTGATTTATAAAATCGTGAATAACGATTTCTTTTGTTATGCAAATCATAAGTAACGATTTGTATTGTGCATCACACTTGTGAAATACACCCATTTTAATTCATACCAACGTAATACACCCTTTTATCCATCATATAAAAAATAATTAACTCGTAATTATTGCAACTGCTGTAAATGCAATAGTTAGATTTTTTTATTTAATTTCTAAAATCTTTTTTATATTATAATTTTAAATAAACCAATCAATTTTAAATAACTTTTACTAAATCATGTTATGATTTTGTTTTAAGTACTTAATTTACTCTTTCGATTATACATAAAATATCAATTTTTAATAATTTAGTTATAAATATATTACTTTCTAATAATTCTTGTATCAAAAGGCAATTATAATTAAATCTATTTAAATAAATATTAAAAATTTAAATTTTATTTTGTTTATGTAACAATTTATTAATCAATAATAAATTTTTAAATAAAATTTTAATCCGTAATAAATTAATTTTTAGTCTAGCAAATTATAAAGGAAATCACGAATGCAATTTATTAAACCATGGTAGGATCCACTATCCACTTTATGTTCACCTATAGATGAAAGTGAAAGTGACAAAACAATTATTAACCATAAAAACAAAAGCAATAACACTTGACCTGACAAGTGAAACAGTAAACACCAAGAACAAAATTTGGTTGCATTCATCATTACTATTGAAGCCGCAACTTTGTTTTTTGTCTTGACTAAGGTTTATAGCTTTACTCAGCACTTTGCTGGGACACATTGATAGGCATTAGGGTTGTTGTTTTATGTTGTGGTAATCTTATCCACATAATAACTCCATTTCTATGGCATCAAGTCATTTTCCTTTCCATAACTGTGCATGGTCACTTCATCATTCTTCTTTCGTCATCTTATGGACTTTACTCAACAAGGCTTAATAGATCACACACCATTATTATGCAACCCACTACTGTTTCTATTCCAATCCCTTTAGTGGATAAGATATCTCATATCCCCTAACCAAATTTCCCCTAGCAAATCACAATAATTCACTTTAATAGCTCAAAGATCTACAAGAATAATGACACTTGTGATACATTTATTTGGTGAAGATATGTTTATGTAAGAAAATGATAGTTGATAATCATTAAATTGATTGACATAATAGGTGTTTATATTTTAATTAATATTTTTATAAAAAAATATATTTATATGAGTAATTTTTTATTTGCTATTCATCAATGTTACGGATTCGAGTCATGGCCTCAACGGTTTAAAGATGACTAGGCTCTTAAGCTCAAATCGTCCTCTTACGGCCCAAGAATTCGGAACAAATTATTGAATTGATCATCATTCAAAGAAACTTACCCTATTCAATCGATTGAATCGAAAATCATGAAATTTGTCCGATACTTATTTAAACGGACGAATGAGCTGACCACTCGACCAACGCAAATTGATTATTTATAGGGCTTAGTTAATAATGTATTTAAATTTTAAAACGTTCGTTAACACTATTAATACTAGGATCTTGGTGAATAATATATTTGTCAAGTCTCATTTTTATTAATTATTTTTATATAATATAATAAACATAAAATTATTTTTATTACCCTCTAGTTTAAAGAAAATCCTTGGGAATAAAATTGATCAATTAGTAGAATTCACTCATGTTCCAGAAGACTCTCGAACCCCAGCCACTGAATACCCTCTTACAAGTCCTTACTCTTTCTAGCAAACTTCACTGCGAAGACCATCTTTTAGGAGGATTAATATGATTTTTCCTGTTCAGGTGCAAACAACTCACGATCAACATGATCCACCTATGCACTTTTATGAGAACGGAAAACTGTTTATATTTCTCATATAAATGACCACTTCATTTGGGATGTTGATCCTTCTATGTGTGATTCTGACTGTGACTGTGCTGACCAATAGAGAGACACTGATGATGAAGATTATGCTAGAAGACAGAGGAACAAGAAAAAGAAGAAGAAGTTACTACAGGCCCCTTGCTCCTTTAAGCGACCTGAGCTTCCTGATGATACTGAAACCAATGTTCTAAAAACCGGACTGGACCGGTCAGTTGAATCGGTTAAACAGGGAACCGGTTAAATCGGGAACCGATGAGAAAAACGGTCCGGTTCTCCTCCTAAAAACGCCAATTTCAAAACCGTTGAAAAACCGGCAAACTGACAAAAAATCGGCCGGTTGGGCCAGACCGAAAAACGGCCGGTTCTTAAAAAAACAAACCCACACCGCGTCACTCACCCCCCTCCCCCAAACACCTTCGCGAATCAAATGCCCTCATTCCCTCACCACTCACCAACCCTAGCTTCTTCAAGAATTCAGAACCCAAACCAAAAACCTAGCCTCTTCAACGGATTCGACGCCGCTGTTCATCATTGTAGGCGCCTCCGCGGCCTCCTCCTCCCCCTGTTCCAAACCAAATCCCTAGCTCAGCACGTCGTCGTCGCGTCGTCTTCTAGCTTCGCTGTTCGAGGCTTCGAGTTCGAGATGCTTGCCGTGGTGTCGTCGTCGTCGTCTTGCTCTCAGTTGAAGGTTAGTGGCACTGTTTAGTGATTCCCTTTTATGCTCTGTTGAGTCTGTGTTGAAACTTGAATGTATGATAATTAGTGATTTCTGAATCTGAAATGACGTAAATCATTGGTTTTGTGTTGTTGAAATTATGTTGTTGAAATGGATTTGTTATGTTGCTAGCATGCTGCTGCCATTTTTTAATTTTTGAGTATGATGTTTCTGAATTTTTGTTAAAATAGTTATTGATTTGAAGGTTAGGGTGATTATTTGTTCTGGAACTGAGTCTGCTATTTCACTGCCTGATGGGAAAGTAAGTTCTCCCCATCCTCCATTGGATTCGTCCTGCTTGTCGCCCTCTTGATGGTCAGTGACTTTGGTGTGCACTTGTTCTTCGTTTTTCATTTTATTCTCTGACTCTTTGTTCTGAAATCAACAAATCATTGAATGATTATATTGATTATATGGTTTTGTGTCTTTGTTCAAATTTGCAGAATGTCCCCGGAATTCTTTGCTGAGAACAAGAACATTGCAGGATTTGATAATGTAGGAGTGGCGTGTCTGATTTTTATGTTTCTATTGATTTTGTGATTTGTTTGTATTTATATTATGTGGATTTCATATCAGCCAGGAAAATCTCTTTATACTACTGTTAGAAAGCTCGTGGAGAATTCGCTTGACTCAGCGGAATCGATATCGGAGCTTCCGGTAGTTGAGATAACCATGTGAGTTTGCATTTGAAAGTACAATGAACTAGTAAATGATTGATTGTTCCACGCTAACATGGTTGTTGCAGTGAGGAGATAAAGAAAAGCAAATTTAATTCTATGATCGGTCTCATTGACTGCGGGCGAGTTGTTGTGCAGTTGTACGATGATTATGAGACTGAGAAGGTCCATGAGGTGTGTTTGATTACATTATTGTTGAGTTAGTTATGCCATAATGTGAAATACTAGACTATGTCGAACTGTAATGTTGTGTGGTATCAATTTTTAATTATAGCAATACACTTGAAGCAAGTGGAACGAACTACTAATTTTTTGTGGCTTTGCTGCGCTGCTGCTGTTTTGTATTTTTGTTTAAATCATTGAATGGTTATTTGATTTCTAGGTTCTGGTTCGACTGTGCTGCTGCTGCTTTGTGTTTTTGTTAAATTTGTAGATGATTATTTGATTATTTAGCTCAGGGTTGTGTGTTTTGTCAATTTGCCTGACTTTAATATTAATTAAGTGCTTTGTAGCTGTATTTTCTCTTTAAAATTTCTTTTCCAATCTTGTATTATAGTGGAAATTGAGATGGATTCTACATTTTAGTACTCCACAATTTTGTATTAAGTGCTGGGAGAGTAATACTTTTATGCTGCTGTTGTGTTATGCAATTTTGTGACTTAATTATGCTCATATAGTTATAATTTATTTATTATTTTATTATAAAATGGTTTTTCTGGTTGAACCACAGTTAGACCGGTTGGACCAGTAAACCAATGAACCAGTGACTAAAACGGTTTGATGATCGGTCCGATTTTCAGAACCTTGACTGAAACAGCTTCAATGCTCAGAAAGAAACCAATGATCAGGAAGACGAGACTATCTCGAAAAGACTCCATGGATTATCTTTATCAGCCAGTTAGTACAATCCCATGCATTGCCACTCTCAGATCTTATGAGGAAGAATTCCCACCTTTAGTGACCCAAACTGATGAAAAGAAAATCACTAGGAGACCTTATGTGATACCTCAAGGAATCACTCCACATGGACATCAAGCAACAACTCCTCAAGAAGAAGTGCTTAATTGGCATACAGATAATGCAGTCAGCCAAAATAAAGTACTACTCTGGATAGATCACACTCTTGATGCTCTTGTAGAAAAAACTGAAGGTCTCTCAGCACAATTAGGTTCTGTGGTAGAACAAGTGGCTGAACTCAGAGATCGGCTCTCTGCACAAGCTTTTCAACTTGATCAAGAACTCAAGGCCTATATAGATAATCGATACTTTGGCCCATAATTCCACAAGAAGAATAGAGAACTGGATCAAGTCAAGGCCCAACTTCGACAAATTGAGATGGACAAAAGCAAAACAGCTGTACCTTAAGCACTGGCTATAGACCCATTATCCATGTATCCCAAACCATATCCCTCATATTCACCTGTTTTGTTTCCTTCGACATATTCACCACCAGAGATCCCAAATTATGACTCCATCTTCAAATTCACATATCATTTAGCCAGACAAGTAAACACCAAAAAATCCATCTCTCCCCAAGGATGGCGTTATTCGTCTCAATCTCAGCCACAACCACCACAGTCTCAGCCTTCTTTCCAACCCAGGCCTCATCCTCCTTGAAAACCAGAAAATTTTTTCAGAGAAGAAACACCTTTTAATGTCCCTACAAAAGATAAGCGTATCAAGGAAGGGTCACCTGCTCCAGGACGGTCAATTAATACCCTTACTCTGAATAAATCACGCAGTGAGAAAATCACTGACGAATCTGATCTTGATGAGGAAACTACTGAATCCAGTGAAGAAACTGCTGAATGGTCTGAAGAAGACTATGAGGCAAACCTATCAGCAATAGCCATGGTTAACCCTGTAGAAGAAGAAGAAGAGGAAGTAATCTTTGAAAGAGATGAACCAGCAACTTCAGCTAATCCTGCACCTGCAGGATCCTTTAAAGTAAAAACACCCAACAAATGGTTCACCTTTGATGATATTCCACTGGCAAGATACAGGGAAAGGTTAAATGAATTCAGTGCTTGGATTGAAACTACCATGGCCAATCCAAATCTTTCAAGCACACAAGTCCTTGCAGATTTCATAAATCGGATGACTGGCAATCTCTGAGAATGGGCTAGCAACCTTTCTGAGTATGAAAGACTCCAGCTCATTAATGGTACCCCTACTCAGTTTTTGGGAATAATACATCAAAAATTCTTGGGAGACATTACAATTATCCAGAAAAAAATTTTTGAAGAATATTTTAAAATGAAGTGCTGTTCACTTAACAGAAAGGTCTTGGAAAGGCATTACAAGAAGATGGTTGCTAAATATTATTCTCTAGGAGGAAATAATAACCCGCCACTCAAACAAGTCATCATGGCATTCTTGTCAGATGAACTCCAGCCAGAATTACAGCGGATGATGATGGCTCTTCGCAAAGAAGTAGCTACTACTACCATTGGAGAAATATATCAATTGGCTCTAGCTGCTCTTGACAAATTATGCGAACAACAACAAATGTTCAAACAGCTCAACAAAAATTCAGGCAAACTCAAGGGAGCATGCAATAAATCTTATTTGAAGATCAAATGCAAGGAGTCAAGCACGTGTGATTGTAAGCCAAAGAAAAAGACACACTGGCAACCACCAACCAAGTCATTTCACCAGAAGGCATTTAGAAGGGGCAGAAAGAAGCAAAAATACCGTTATTTCAAAAGAAGAACACCCCATACTAAGTCAAACAAATGCTTCATTTGTGGAAAGCAAGGCCACTTTGCTAAATCATGTCCTCATAAGACAAAAAAATGAGATAAAAATACTTCAGTCTTTAATGGATGCAGCTTCCATCGAAGATGAAGAAGATCTTGAATCAGTACTTGAAGAACAAGAAAGAAAAGATAGAGAAACCGAATATGTCTTCCAAGACTCTGATTCAGAAGAAGACCTCCCACCAAGAAGGTCAATCTTTTCTATATCCTCCATTGCCTCTATCACAACAAGAATTCCTAAAGGATCAAGCTTCCCAGAAGAAGAAGAAGAACTTGGATACCTTGGATCATTAGGACTGAAACAGATTGATGGTACTCCTCGTCCTCATTTCGATTTAAAAGTCAAGACATCCGTCTATGACAAACCAACAAAGGCTGTTGCACTAATGGATACTGGGTCTTGTGCCACTGTCCTAAGACCACATGTCTTACCAAAAGAAATGTGGGCACCTTTTTCAAAAAGGTTTATAGCAACTAACAGTGAGATCTTCACCATCAATCTTATTTTCAAAAAATCCATTGGTTTGGAAATATTTGCAGGCTAAACTACTTGACTCAAGGTACTGGGAAGCTATCTCCCAGATAAAGATGTTTTGTTCGGCTTTGATGCATTCTTCCGAACCCATGGATTGCATATCAAACCTACTGGCCTAAGTTACAGAGGGCAATTTTTGCCTTTTTCAGGAATACAAAGTATCCTTGAAATCCAAGAGGCTCCGGAAGAATATAAAGAGATCCAACAGCTACTCCTTAGTGTCTGTTGTGACAGTCATGATCAATTCAACCACCCTGCACCTTTGTGGAAGAATCCAGAATTTTATGTTCGCCTCTCTTTCAAAAAGAATGAGGATGTCAACCCGACAAAGGCTACACATTCAGGAATGAACCCTGAAGATCTTAAACTAGCAAGAGCTGAATGTGCAGCCCTTCTTGTTCAAGGGCTCATTGAACCAACTAATTCTAACTGAGCGTGCCAAGCATTCTATGTTGAAAAAAGGGCCGAACAGAATAGAGGAAAGAAGAGGCTTGTTATTGATTATAAACCACTTAATGTCTTCTTACAAGATGACAAGTTTTCTCTACCAAGAATCTCAGTTATTACACAGAGATTAAGTGGAGCAAAAATATTCAGCAAGTTTGATCTAAAGGCTGGATTTTGACAAATTGGGCTCCATCCTGAAGATAGGTACAAAACAGCATTCTGTATACCTGAAGCCCAATACCAGTGGACGATGATGCCATTCGAACTCAAAGTAGCACCATTCCTCTTTCAAAAGGCAATGACCAAAATCTTTGAGCCCATATTACACTCCACACTCATCTACATTGATGATATCTTACTGTTCTCAAAAGACGATGAAGCCCACAAGGCACTCCTGGCCCAATTCACTCAAATTATCAAAGATCAGGGAATCATGCTATCATAAAAAAAGAGCTCTATTGCCAATAAAAGGATTGAATTTCTTGGGATGGTCTTCGAAGATGGATTCTTTCAACCAGGAGATCATATTGCCAAAGAATTAATCAATTTTCCTGATGAAAATATGACAGTCAAACAAGTCCAACAATTCTTGGAAATCGTCAACTACATCAGAGACTTTATCCCAGATGTGACCAGACACACCAGTCAGCTGTCAAAACTCTTAAAAAATAGGGGTGTCCATGGATCGGATTGTATCCGCAGATCTACGGTAAATATCCGCATCCGATCCGAAAATTGCGGATACAATTCGATCCGCAAATTGATCGGATCGCGGATATCTGCTCTACATCCGCGTATCCGATCTGCGGATCCACAAATTCGCACAATAATAATTAAAAAAAAAATAAATATATATATGTTTGGTATTATATTTACTTGTTTGTATGTTTTAGTTAGTAATTATTATTCATATATTGTATTATTTTATTTTTGTTATTTAGAAAGAGTTTGATTAAAAATATTTTAGGAATAAATAAGTTGAAAAGTATAAAAGAAATATTTTTATTGAATTTTTTTACATTGAAATATGATTAAAAAGAGAAGGTTTAATTATGCGGATATATCCGATATCCGATATCCGATCCGATCCGCACATTTGCGGATCGGATCGGATCGGATCCGGCACTAAAAAGTGTGGATATCATATCCGATCTGATCTGATGAAAATTGTGCGGATCGAATCGAATTTTCGGCCATATCCGATTCGATCCGATCCGCGGACACCCCTACTAGAAAAGAAGCCCCCCACCATGGGGACTTGAGCAAACCACAGCTGTCAAAATCCTGAAGAAGATAACACAAGACCCCCTCCTTTAAAGATTCCCAGCACAGGGAAAAGGATACTGTAGACAGATGCTAGTGATGAATTCTGGAGAGCAGTGCTACTTGAAGAAATTGATGGGATAAGACATTACTGTGTGCATGCTAGTGGACAATTCAAAGAATCTGAAAAACATTACCATGCTACTTACAAAGAGATTCTTGATGTTAAAAGAGGAATAGAAAAATTCAATTTTCACCTCAGTTCTTATCTTTTCATTGTGGAAATGGATAACACCTCTTTCCCATCAATGCTGAAAATCAAGAAAAAAATTCTGCCAAACTCTCAATTGCTAAGGTGGAAAGACTGGTTTTCTCGCTATAAATTCGAGGTGAAACACATCAAAGGACACCAAAATACACTTGCTGATTTCCTCTCCAGACCTACCAAAGAATCACTCCCCAAACCAATCCATTACATTTGCACCATGAGCACATACAATCCTCCGTACACCATTTCATTCCCTGATTGTCCACTTCACAGAAGCTCTTACAGAAGAAAGGTTGGTCCTTTTCCACTCAAAGCAAAACCCCAGACAGAGTTCCAAATAGACTGTCTAGCCAGACAACCCTTGTTTTACTAGCTACATCAGCTCCTTATCGTAACCCAAATCTATCCAAATCCAAGGTATTTCAACATGGATACCCATTTTTGCACTATACCAATAATCCAAGGACCTATACCAGAAGAAATGATGTGGTATATCTGGGCTCTTTCCTCCATGTATACGTGTGCTATCATAATACCACTCTTTCCTGTGTATCACATCCTGTGTAATCGCACTCAAGCCCAATCTCATCTAGTCCGGTTATTCTCTATGTATGCCCCACTTGATGCATGGAGAGGAATGTTATGTAATATGCTTGACATGCACCAACTATGGGATAAATCCTCTAAGACACAACGGAAATTCTGTTGTTTTGTCACCCTACAGAAGAATTATTTCACTGGAAGAGACCCTCACACCATGAACAGAGTCGATATTGTTGGATACTCTACCATATGGCCCACGGATGAGAAGACAATCCTAAATGCCTTGGCCAAATACCTTTGTCAACTTTGGCAACCTGGATTATATGGAGAGAGAGAGAGAGATATAGTTGAAGGACTCCCGTTTCAAATAGATGTTCCACCAATAACTCTTCAGGAGTTTCAGTCCAGATCCATAACTTCAGGAATAATTAAACAATTTGGACAATACTCCTTTTATACTCCAAGAGACCAGCCCAGCACGTCTACCCATATTCCAAATAGAAATTCTGAAGAAGATCTGAATTCTGAAGATCTAAATGGAAGAGTATATGCTTTACCACCAAGCCCAACAAGGGTTGATGCAGGGATACCCAATGACACTGAAGGCCCATACTCATATCCATATGATCCGTATCTAAAATATGCCTAAGACCCGAATGAAGGAAACACTGAAGACCCGCTTGCATATTTGCAAGATCCGGATATGGACCTTAGAGCTGTCAATTTGGCCTCTGATGAGACATCATCCTTCTCAGATGGTGATGGGACCTTCCAGAAGATTATTTCAAGCCGTCCCTTTATTAAAGCAGTAACCCCACTATGTATAATTATTAAGTGCTTTAAAATAAAGTGACCTCTGTCACATGTGTAAGAAAGACCATACAGAGATAAGGTTTATCCTTACCCTCCAGTTGGCATTGTATGATAGGCTTGTTTAGATTCCACAAGATATCGATGTTATTTAGAAACCTCTATAAAAGGAGAAACTCACCTCAGTTTGTGATCAGATCTCAATAAACATTGTAATATATCCACTTTTCCTATCTCACAAAATGTTCTAAATTTTCATTCTCTCTCTGAAAGCTTAGCTAGTATTATTTCCTTCTTCCTCAATCCAATGCCATAAAGTATGCTTTGAGATTGTCTCTGCAGAGGATCCTGCTCATCAGAAAATGGCATGGATAAGATCCATGGAAATTTCTCATAGTAAAAAAGGGACTCTGTTATAATGCTAAGTTTTGCTCGGACCCTTTAATCTCACTCATTTTAATAGTTACAAAGAGTGATTGGAATAAGCAAACAATGTATTATTTTATTGTCATTTTGAAGTATTGGAGATTCACTCATGTGTATTTAACAAAAGTTAAATAAAATAAATTTTAACTTTTTTTATTTTTCTAACCTTTTACATAATAGGCTTGTGCCCAAATTGTTTTTAAGAATTTAAATTTGTTAATAGGTAAGACATGACCTGTTAAAAGCTAAGTGAGGATTCACCTGACCTATTTTTATGTCTAGAGAAATATCAAATAGTTAGTCAAAATATCTCATTTTTTCATTATAATTGATATATAGATAAATAAATATTTTAATAAATTTTTTTGTAAAAAATAATTTTGAATATATTTTTATAATTAAAATTTATATTATTATTAAATGAGACTGGAAGACTAATAAACAAAAAGACAATAATTGAAATTAAATAAAAAATAAAAGAGATGGATTAAATTGAACACAAAAAGAATCATTCTACTTTTTATTCAATTTTTTTATGCAACAAAAAAATAATTCACTCAACTTAACTTATCCACATCATAGATTGGGTATTGAATAAAAAAACATCACTTAACTTTTTATTCAATTTTTCTATACAATAAGAGAGAAATTCACTCAACCTCATTTTTTCACACTATGGTATTTTATCATGAAACCAAAAAATACTTATGACACTTTTTTTTAATCTGTCTATGATGACTACAAAAAATTAGGAGGCATTTATAAAGGGTAAGTACGATTTTGGTACCTAAAGTATAGGTCAAAATTTTTTTCATTTATGACTTTCTTTTCCATATAAAACCGTCCATAAGGTTCAAAACCAATTTTAAAATCATCCTTTTTACTTAAATATTAAAAGTTTGAACCAAATTACCCATAATAAAAAAATTATAGAGTAAATGCCCAAAATGGTCCCTGAAATTCAAATCGGTATTCAATTCAGTCTTTTATTTTTCTAAATGACCAAATAAATCCCTAAAATTGAGAAACATGCGTCCCCGTTAGTCCCTGCCAGAATTGCCGTCTTAACGTTGCTGATGTGGAACGTTAACTGCCATGTGGGCATTCCAGCTGGATGCTGATGTGTGCCAAGGTTGAATTTGTTTCAAATTGGTATCTGGAATTGCCTAATATTACCCAAATTAGTCCATTGCAATTATAAAACCCTAATTTTCTTGTCTTCTTCGATTCTCCTTCTCTTCTCCGACTCTCCTTCTCTTCTGTTCGACCTCTCTTCTTCGCCGTAAAACCCAAATTGATTTCTTGTCTGTGTGAGTGATGATGGGTGGTGGCGAGAAAAGCCAAAGTAGCTCAAGTAGGAACAACGCTGCAGGCAGACCTTATGGCAACAAAGGAATGCGAAATAGGGGAGGTAAGAACGGTGTTTTCTGTTATTGCGGGCTTCGAACGGTGATGAAGCACTCAACAACTGCAGAAAATCCTGGTAGAGCATTTTATGGTTGTCCGAACTATGAGGTAAGGTTATGGCTGTGAAGAAAATGTTAAGATGGTTTGAGTTTGAGTTTGGATTCACCTGCATTTTTTACTTTGCAGTATGGAATTCACTGTAATTTTTTTCGCTGGGCTGATGGATGTGAAGATCAAGTTTCTGCAGCACCCATTCCACTAGAAGTTTTGCATGAGTTTAGTTGGAGGATGACAAGCTTGGAGAGTGATGTTAAGACCGTGAAGATGATGACAATGATGCTGCTGGCTTTTGTTGTTACTTTTGGTGTGTGTTTAGGTTTTAGTTTGTTGGGGTTTATATTCAACAAATGATGATAATGTTATGAAATTTTAAATTTCTTAAGTGGTATGTAATGTCTTGATGAAGATGGAATGAAATGAAATGAAACACTAATTTGACATGAGTTCAACTCTTGATGCTGCACTTATTCTGCTAAAAATTGTGTTCAACTAAACCAGAAAGAGATAAATCACAACATGAACTAAACCAAAAGCTTCATTAATTTAAGATAACTAATACTGGAACATGGAACAAGTGTTGTTTGTGCTAAAGCACATTGTGCATAATATAGTATCACAACCCAAAGCATCATAGGCCATAACAACATTCAAAGGCCATACATACAAGTTTGATAGGTTACATTAAAAAAAGGCAGAATTCTTTAAGCATAACATTCAGCTACAACAACATGAACTCAAAAAGCCACCACACTTTGTGCTGGTTAGACAGTTTTCCTTGGTGGGTTGAATCCTGGATTTGGAACAAATTTCAAGAAGGAGGCAAGTTTTTCAGAGGTTGCTGCACTAGCTCCCTGAATAGTCTCTCTTGAAATCTCAGTCGGATGTGGAGCAGCCGCAGCAGTAGCAGCAGTGGATGAAGTTGTCCTCTTGACAGGAAGTTTGTCTATGCGTCTCTCACATTTAGTTCTCAGATGGCCTTTCTTTGCAGTCTTTGTAGTCTTTACAGCCTATGATATCAACAACAACAATACAAGTGTCATTATATGGATTTGTTTGTTTCCAGATTTATCAATAGCAACAATATCAATAACAACAATACCTTAGTTGCAGGTTCTTGTTCAGCTCCTAGACCCCCTTCAGCAGCAACTTCTGTTTGAGTATCAATTTGTCCTCCTTCAGCTCCAACCTCACATTCTTCAGTAACAACCTCACCTTTGTTACCTTTAGAACCAGTGTCACCCTTATCTGCAGCATCTTCAGCAGCCTTTGCAGCAGCTGCTAGCTCATCAGCCTTTTGTTTCTTTGATATTCTACAACTCCTTGTTGTGTGACCAACATCCCCACATGTCCCGCATGTGAATTTGCCATATTTTCTCTTCAATTTTGTTGCTGTGCGCTCTTGGCTCCCCCGAACAGGTGCCTCATGTTGATCTTTTTTTCTTGCATAATGTGATGGCCTGCCACGGGGTTTGCTCCTTACAAGAGGTAAGCAATGGAGGTATTCTGATGTTTCCCACAACTGTTGGCCTCTTACCGGGTTGATATGGTACTCATAAGTCTTGTTGTATGAGCCCATTGTTAGCCATGCATGGACATAATTCTCAGGTCTACCATTCATGACTGAAATCGCAGCTATTGCATGACGACAAGGTAACCCTACCACATAAAAAATTTGAGTAACTAAGTGTCTTGATAGGTATACTACGGTGCAATTACACAAAAAAATAAAAACAATCAAACAAAATAGTACTTACCCGATAACTGCCAAGACCTGCAGCTACATGTTTGGTTTCCCAAATCAACCACCACATTATGTGGTTCACCATGCACTTCAAACATCTCTTCAGCCGCATCTCCAGACCACATTGGTATATAGTACCTGCTGTAATGCCTTTCCTTTGCAAGTCTACTTTGTTGAATCGGAGGTAAGTATCCCATATGGCTAGAGAGTTTCAGTTTGTTCCTTGCCATACTAGTCATGGCATACCTCCTAACCTCCTCCAGTAAAGTCAAGACGGGCTTACATCTGTATGGTTTGGTGGCAGCGTTGAATACCTCACACATGTTGTTGCAGACATTGTCAACCTTTGGAAAGTCTTTGTAGTGAGCCCTGGTCCATGCATGCCTAGGAAACTTGTCTAAATATGCCCACGCCTTCTCATTCACCCTCTTTATAGACTGCATATGTCCGTTGAATTCCTGGACAGTCATGGCTCTAATACACTTCCAAAGCAAACTCTTCAAGTGTGAGTCCTTCCATTGTTTCTGAAAGTTTTGCCAAAGGTGCCACGCACAGAAGCGGTGATGCGCACCTGGCATAACTTCACGCAATGCTGGGATTAAACCCTACAAGATAACAAAGTAGTCACCTACAAACCTGAGCAAATAACAGATTCTTGATTTTTACCAGATATATAATAATAAATTGAAAAACAGGTTCTATTTTGAACTTATGCGCTTAAGGATTCTTAAATTCTGCAATTGCCATAACAATAGTATATAGGTTACTATATACTGAAATTCTTAAATTCTTAAATTCTGCAATTCTCCAAAATAGTCCTTCAAATTTGGTTCATTAATCCAAAATGGTCCTTAAAATAATTTATCGTGCATCTAATTAAAGCATATAGGTTAGGTTACCTTCTACATATCAGAGATGAAGCACCAACCATGCTCTGTCTGATCTCCAATGTCTTCCTGCAAGAGCTCCAAGAACCACTTCCAGTTGTCTTTGTTCTCAATATGAATAATTGCCCATGCAATTGGATACACATGATTGTTCGCATCCTGACCCATGGCGCACAGCAGCCATCCTCCATAATAGGTCTTCAAAAAAGCCCCATCAAGTCCTACCAAGGGTCTGCAGCCACCCACAAAACCTTTCTTGCATCCATGCAAACACACATAAAACCTTTCGAAGACACCTTCTCCGTTAGGCATTGGACTAACACCTAACTTGACAGTTGAGCCCGGATTAGACCTCAACAGCTCCTCCGCATAATCTCTGAGTTTAGCATACTCAGCAGCTTCATCACCCCTCACTATTTTCCTTGCATCACCCAAAGCTCTTGTAATTGTAGTCCTAGACAGTTGTATTCCAGTTTTTGCTTTAAAGTAATTAAACACCTCACAGTGTCTAAAAGCTGGGAGCTTCCTAACCTTCTTAACAAGTATGTCAGTTACCCAAGACCTAGTTGCACATCTATTCTTGAAAGTTCTCTCACATGTATGATCATCATTAAAGGTCTTAATCTGCCAACATCCATTCGGTTTGCTATAAGAACAAAACACCATCCAGGGACAATCTTCATTCTTGCATACCACCCTACATCTAGTAGTATCATTTTTCTTGTACCTTACACCCCTACCCTCTTGCAATGTATAATTTCTAACCCCTTTCTTAAAGGCATCCCTAGTGGTAAACTCCATACCTAGCTCTAATCTCACATGTCCAAACTTGGCGGCATCATTGAAGATGGGATTCGCAGCTGGGTCTGCTTCATCTTCAGAGTCTGGTGGAGTCTTCAGTTCATCAGATTTCCAGCTATCATCAGAGAAAGACACTGCCATACAAATTCATACATTACATCACCAACAGAAACAGAATAAAATCAATACATATGCACATTAATTATAATATGCGGTACATACATTGCAAGTTTTGTTCGTTCTCATCATCATCTACCTCCTTCTCATAATCAGATGCATCCATTGATGGGGGACGAGAAGTATCTTCATCATTAACAACCTTTTTCTTGCCTTTGTCTTTGTCACTGGCAGTCTTCCTTTTTCTCCTATCGCTGCTAGGACTAACATCATCATTGTTGTCACTGCTTGAGTCGAGAGAGTCAAGTGGCATGTGTGGCTTGTATAAACTGTCCTCTGCAGACTCATAAGAATCAGATGAGCTATCAACATTCAACTGAACTGGCTCCTTGCTTGCTTGTTTTCTCCAGCCTTGTGATCTTGTGATATACCTTCTAGGCATTTTGGTAGACGTGTTGAATTTAAAGTTAATAGGCTTGGATTGTTTCTTTGATGCGCTATTTTTTTTTAATTTGTGCATTCTTGGTTGAAGGAGTGGGTTGAGACCAAACTTTTTGAGATACAGGTTTGGATGTAATGGGATTTGGTTGGGATAGAGATTTAGGGGACTTCGCCTGTGAACATGATTTGTCACCATTAAAATTCAGGGCAGTTGAACTTCGTGTACTGGGCTTCGAGGGAGTAGGCTGGGAGGCAGTGGGCTGGGGGCAGTGGGCTGGGGGGCAATGGGCTTGGGAGCAACGGGCTGTGTCACACTGGGCTGGGAGGCAGTGGGTTGGGGGGGGGGAATGGGCTTGGGAGCAACGGGCTGTGTCACAGTGGGGTGGGGGGCAGTGGCTTGGGGGGCAATGGCTTGGGGGGCAGTGGCTTGGGGAGCAGTGGAGATGGGGCAGTGGGTAGTGGACAGTGGACTTGGTGCAGTGGATTTCAGTTCAACTGGGATAAAGGTAACTGGTTCTTCAAGTTGACTTAATATTGTGCTGGTTTTCTTTACAGATTCAACACCTTCTACTCTATCTTCTTCCATGCCTTCCATTCCGACCTTCTGGCCTATATCACCATCCTCCTCAGACAAATTCATTACATCAATTATCTCAGGAATCGAAGTTCCGTGCTCAAAATAGATGTGGATGACGTTGTTATTCTCATGGCAGTGCTTGATCATATCAACAAGGTCCTGGTCCACTTTCAATCTCCTAAGACCAAATTCCAACACATGTTTAGGCTCCAGATACCAACATGCTTCAGCCTTATCATACCCCAACTCTTTATAATAACCTGTTACCGCAAACACGTCAAGATAGTCTTCATCAACTCCAACCCATTCTTCATACAAGTCAGAAGTGTAGATAAAATTTCCCCTAGGATCTGTCTCAAACGCTCCACCATGGTGGAAAACAAGTCTCAATCGATCAGGCATCTGAAGTTTACAGCACAATGCACAAAACAGACAGGATTATTCATTTTGTCGCAAAACAGCCATATTGCAAAGAACTAGAAATCAAACTATATTTGTAATAAGGATGCATATATTTACTTCCTACTGACTATAACTTAAACAAGATTATGATTTATGTGGTTACAAGTTTCATATTAGAAACCCTAAACCCTAACATTTGCGCCATCAACAACCACAACATTCTAAACCACTCCCTTACATATACAACAACGCATTCACACATAAGTATCAACAACCCTCAATGAAAACCAAAAAAATGGAAGAGAATGATCAAGTCGAACTGTTACCTCTCACCGTCGGCAGTGTACGAAGGTGATGCTTCGTCGATGACTTCTTCACTGACCGGAGAGAACAGATTCTAAGGATGATCCTCGCCGATGAAATGTTGAGTGGGAAGTATGGGAGAATGAAGGGACGTAGGAGAAGAGAAAGCTTTTCTGAAATTTTGGTGGGAAACGTTGAAGTGGAAGGGGGGACCAACAACAATTGTTTATTCAAAGGGGGAGAATACGTTATTTCAAACGACGTCGTTTTACAGGCTTAGGGCACCCACAACTCAAACGACGTCGTTTAATAGAATGTCCACATGGCAGTTAACGTTCCACATCAGCAACGTTAAGACGGCAATTCTGGCAGGGACTAACGGGGACGCACATTTCTCAATTTTAGGGATTTATTTGGTCATTTAGAAAAATAAAGGACTGAATTGAATACCGATTTGAATTTCAGGGACCATTTTGGGCATTTACTCAAAAATTATAATATAAAAAAAGAAAAAATAAGAGAAAGAGAGTGTTTCTGCTCTTGCGAAGGGAGAAGGGAAGAAGAAAAAGAGGGAAGGGAAGAAGAAAAAGCTGTCCACGATCTACTTCTGTCTTTGCTTCCACCGCTACTTTCGTACGATTTTGGTCCCTAAAGTAAGGACAATTTTAAAACCAAGTTAAACTTTAGGGATGATTTTGTATGCAAATAAAGGTTCAGGACGAAAAAAATTTTCGGCTTATACTTTAAAGACCAAAATCGTACTTAATCATATTTATAACCTCATATTATGTTAAAATTACAAAAAACTCTTAAATTCATTAACATAAAGTCTAATTTATTAACTAAATAAATAAAATTAAAATATATTAAATTAAATATACTATTGCTTACAAATATAAATTAATAATTATTAAATAACATTTAAACTTTTAATATCACTAATATTTAAAGCATATATCATCAATATTTGTCTTAATAATAATAATAATAATAATAATAATAATAATAAAATAAAGTCGAAACTAGATCCAAACTTTTATGCGATTATGGTATAATTTTGGGCAAGGTGAATTGTATTTGAACCCACACTCCACAATCTTGCAATTTTGGGCAAGGTGGTTTGTATTTGGACTCAAACTTTCTATACATTGTGCCAATTTTGGGGAAGTTGATTTGTAAAATTGTATTTGAACCTAATATAAAACACATTGTGATGAGCTACTAAGTATTTTGGTAATGAAAATAAAAACAAAATATATCGCACGTGGAAGGTTTGTGCTTAAACTTGGAGTTGGAGAATCAAAAAGGAAACAACTAGGGTGTGACCAAAGTAAGTATATATTTAGAGTAAAAAGCAACTCAGATATACAAAAATATTACGTACACATCAAAAATTAATAACCAAATCAATCATTCTATATTTGTATATATATAAAAGCATAAGTTTATTTCATTTATAATATATATTTTAAATTTTAAATTTTAGTAGTCCACTGTAATATTCATCTAGCATGATTCATTAAGAGTATTATCGGTTCGGTTTGGTTCAATTTTAGACTAAAATTCAATCAAATCAATTTATTCGATTTTCACAGAATACCAACCAATCGGTTTGTTGTCTGTACAACAATCGAATTGAACTGAACTAAACTAAAAGCGGTTTAGTTCGGTCGGTTTTTTCGGTTTTTAAATCCTAACTAATAGAAAGTTAATCTCAATAAAATGATGTTCAAAACAATCAATAAACTGAAATAACATTACATTACATTCAAATTCAACATAATTTCAACTCATTCCAACAACTAAACATAAAACAAACACATTTGTTAAGTCTAAAATTTATATTTCAATGCATTATTAAGCCACTTCTTCAATTTGGTTCGGTTTGATTTTTGCCGAACCAACTGAAAATTAAATCGAACCAATCAGTTTAATTCAAAAAAAAAAATAAAAAAACTGATTTTTTTTTCTATTCGATTGTTATAAATTTCAGCTCGGTTTTACGGTAAATTTCGGTTCGGTGACTTACACCCCAGATTCATGTTAAATGGTAGTGTTACTGTGGGTAACCAGAGATTGGTGGGCCGGATGGCGTTGGTAGGCCCAAACGTGTGAGGGAGGAGACTATCGCGTTTGCCCGAAACTCGGTGTTCCTCCGTCCGACTTGCACGTGTGAAAGAATGGGGGGTGGTACCTGCAAAGACACTCCGATGCCTAAGTTAGCAAGGGTATAAGCAGGTTTAGAATGTATTGGACTTCGTGATACCTGAGGGAAGTCAGGGTATTTATAGTGGTGAACCAATAACCACCGCTGAAGTAGTGCCACCTTTTTAGGCGGATAACCGTTCCCATATCTTAGGGAGGTTAAGATATGGCTCTATGAAGTGGTTAGAGAGTTTCTAGGGGCAGTTACTCATTCGAATGAGTGTTATCTGCCAGCTAACCCTCGTATCCGACTTCTTTGGAGCAGGTCGTGTTTAGTACCGACTTCTGGGACGAAGGCTGGTACTGGAGGAAGGCCAACCTTTTGGGTTGGGCTTCTTTGCTTAGATCTTGGGCCCTATTTATTGGGCCAGGGTATGAACAGTGCCCCTACTCGAGCCCAATTTCTTTTTAAGAGTTGGGTTCGAGTATTCAACTCGGGGTTTTGGCCGATTTGCAGGAGGACCGACGTGATGGTTTAGGAACCGACGTGATCTTTCTTGACCTTTCGGTTCTGACAGTTACGTCTAATCAAGCGTCGTGTCCGTTGGGTGTGCGTAGAGATTTAATGGCCTTGGTAACGGTGCATCTTCATTAATGACTGCCCCCATTTTACCATTATGCCCCTAACGTCTTTATAAATACTTTCCCTCTCTTTCGTTGTTTCGTTTCTGCAATCTTTCAAATTTCCCTTGCATTTGTTCGTGCTGTATTGTTGCGTTTCGAAGGTTCTTACTTCCTCCTGTCTTGATTTCAGACTCAAAGGTTAGTTTTTTCCCTTCTGTGACATGTTTTCTATTTGCGTGCCTTTATCTTGTAGGTAGATTTGGTTTGTAGGCTTTAGTTCCGTGCCCCTTCCCTTAGAGACCGTGTGTTGATTTTTCTTTTCTTTTGTAGGTTTCTTGTCACCCCCTTTTTTTAAGAAAAGAAAATGGCTTCCGTAGATGCTCTCTCCCAGTGGGTAGACGTTACGGTTCTAGGGGAGGAGCCCTCCGTTGACACTGAATTTATCACCCACCTTCGTACTCACTATAGAATTTGTACTTCTGAAGAAGATGAGCCCAAGTACGAGTTGGTAGTCCCGGGTCCAGAAGACCGGGTTTGTTTCGGGAGGGCTGACGAGACGGCCCCTCATTTCTTTTTTATGTATGAGAGTATGGTCACTCGTTTGGGCGTTTTCCTCCCTTTTTCAGAGTTTGAAATGTCTGTATTGCGTCATTGCCGAGTGGCTCCCACCCAGCTTCACCTCAACTCTTGGGGTTTTCTAAAAATTTATCAATTTATCAGCCAGGCTCTAGAGTTTCCGACTTCTCTAAGGATTTTCTTTTACCTTTTCCATATGACCAAACCCTTCAGTGGGCTAAACAATAAGCAACAGTGGGTGTCCTTTCGAGCCATTCAAGGTCGGAGGCTTTTTACCCTTTTTGACGAGTCCTTTCACGACTTCAAGAACTACTTTTTCAAAGTGCAAGCTGTAGAGGGTCACCACCCCTTTTTCCTGGATGAGCATTCCTCTCCCCGATTTCCTTTATATTGGCTGGAGGCCTCCCCCTGCGAGAAATATGGTCTAGATGACCTAAATGAGGTCGAGGTAGCCATTGTGGGGTTCCTCCGAGAAGTGTGGGGGAGGGCCCCATACTTGGATACTAAAAAATTTCTTCAGGGGTCGCCGGCCTTTGTCCAGCCACAATTAGGTAGCTTTTTGCACTTGTTGCTTATTTCCGACTTGCGATTTCTTTTACCGACTTTGTCTGATTTTAGCTATCATTTTGTTTCTGCAGAGATGGCAAAGAAAAATGCTCAAGAGTCTTACCAGAGGGTTCAGGAAGCCAAGGCAAAGTCTCGAGCCAGGTCTGGAGGTGTTAGAATGGTTGTCTCTCCCCCTCCTCCTCCTCGGAACGTCGGGACTTCCTCTCAACCTATTGTAATTTCTTCCTCTGCTTCTTCTCTGCCGCCCCCTCCCGTCCGACCTACTCCTGAACCAGAGCCAAAGAAGCGCAAGACCTTAGAGTCTGGCGCTACTGGTGAGGCGGACGCTCTTGCGTTCGTCCGAAAGAACATCTATCCTCATGCTCGTATGAGTATGGATGATGTCTCTGTTCGGCACTACCTCACTACTGTGGTTGAGGAGAGTCTCAAGACGGCGGGGGTTTGTGGCAAACTCTTGGATATATTTGAGAAGACTCCCATCAGCTCTTTAGGGACGACCTCGAGGGTCGAGGAGCTGGAGGGTAGGCTTCGTATATATCAGGAGCATGAGAAGGAGTTGGAGGGGAAAGTCGCCAAACTGACGGAGGAGAGGGACAGCCTCAGGGAGAAAGGGAAGAAGTTGCAATCCCAGTGCAACATGGAGATGGATTTGAGGAAAGCAGCGCAAGCCAGCTACAACAGTTTGTTTGCTGATCTTGTGTCTGTAAAGAATGACTTGCTGAACGCTCGGAAGGCCTATACCGAGTTGGAGGACTCTATTGCGGATGGTGCTGACGAGGCTTGGAGGATTTTCAAGGAACAGGTCGGGGTTATTGCTCCTGACTTGGACCTTTCTCCTTTGGACCCTGATAAGATTGTAGTTGATGGTGCCATCGTGGATCCTCCTGTCCCCGTGGTGGAGTCTGAGTCTGATTTAAAGACTCGGGGTCAGAGGATCATAGAGTCCCCTCCTCGTTCCAAGGATGCTCCGAGTTCCTCTACCGCTCCTCCGACTTCCTCTTCGACTCCTGCTGCTGGTGTTCCTCCTGACTCTGCTGGTGGTGATCCTCTTGAGAAGTGATTTTGGCTATTGGGGCCCGGCCTGTGGGCCCCTCTTTTTAAACTCTTTATTTATTTTGGTAGTGTTTGAACAATTTTTTGGCCTTTTAGGGCCGTAAACAAAACACTTTATGATACCCCTTTTTATAAGGGTTATTGTAAGTTAAAAAATAAGTACCCCTTTTTTGGATAAGGGTTTTGAGTTACCTTATGTGCGCATGCTTTTTCTGTTCGTGGTTCTTTTGACTCCTTGATCTTTTCTAGGAAAAAAAAAACCTTTTCTTTGGGGCTTGCCTGCTTTTCTGAATTTCCTTAAGGCAGCCTTGCTATTCTTTCGTAGTTTTTCCTTATCTCTTTTTGTTATTCCTAGTACTCAATTTTGTTTTACTGAGTTTTTCGTGACTTAGGCTACTTTTGCGATTCATTTTAGCTTTACTCGGCTTCGTTTTCCGACCTATGAGTCGGATTGCTTCCGAGTTTATCATGATCGACTTCTATAGCCTCTTTACGCCGACTTGTACCTCATCGTTTTATCCTGACGACCATCTAGGTCGGTTCATGGGATTTTCACGTTTTGTCGAGCTTAAATCGGCGCGTTTCGTAGAAGGAAAAATAAAAAAGGGAATTTAAAAGAGATATTTAAAATGAAAAAAGATCTTTATTAATTGAGGAGGTACCTTATTGCTACTAAGGGCTTTTGATAATTTATTTCCCTTAGCCCCTACTATGATGCCTCGTTAAAAACCCTTCTCCAGAAAAAACCTTTTGATTCTGGAAAAAATCATGAAGCTGGGAAAAGAGTACATCAGGGAGTAGAGTTCGCTTCTTAGCTGTAGTACCTTTTCATATTACAAGCATGCCATGACCTTGGTAACTCGGTGCCGCCTAAGTCGGTCACCTTATAATAGCCCTTTCCCAAGACCTCCTCGATCTTGTATGGTCCTTTCCAATTAGCAGCGAGCTTTCCCTCCCCAGATTTGTTGACTCCAATGTCGTTTCTGATTAAGACTAAGTCGTCAGGGGTGAAATTCCTTCGAATGACTTTTTTGTTGTATCTTGCAGTCATCCTTTGTTTTAGCGCTGCTTCTCTTATTTGAGCTTCTTCTCGGACTTCAGGGAGCAGGTCGAGCTCTTCTTTGTGCCCCTGTATATTCCTGATCTCATCGTGGAAAATCACTCTTGGGCTTCGCTCATTGATCTCTATGGGGATCATTGCTTCTACGCCATAGACTAGTCGGAAGGGCGTTTCTCCAGTGGCGGATTGGGGTGTTGTTCTGTAAGCCCATAGTACTTGTTGGAGCTCTTCAGCCCAAGCTCCTTTCGCATCTTGTAATCTTTTCTTCAGTCCTGCCAGTATGACTTTGTTGGCTGCTTCGGCTTGCCCGTTGGCTTGTGGGTGTTCCACCGAGGTGAACTGGTGTTTTATTTTCATACTGGCTACCAGGCTTCTAAAGGTGGAGTCAGTGAACTGGGTCCCATTATCTGTAGTGATGGAGTAAGGTATCCCATACCTTGTGATGATATTTTTGTAGAGGAATCTTCGACTTCTTTGTGCAGTGATGGTGGCCAGTGGTTCTGCTTCTATCCACTTTGTGAAGTAATCTATTCCCACTATTAGGTATTTAACTTGTCCTGGCGCCTGGGGAAAAGGACCTAACAGATCCATTCCCCATTTTGCAAAGGGCCATGGAGAAGTGATACTAATGAGCTCTTCTGGGGGAGCCACGTGGAAATTTGCATGCATTTGACATGGCTGGCACTTTTTCACAAATTCTGTGGCATCTTTCTGCAAGGTTGACCAGTAGAATCCTGCTCGGATCACTTTCCTGGCCAATGACCTGGCTCCGAGATGATTCCCGCAAATTCCACTGTGTACCTCCTCCAACACCTCGGTGGTTTTTGAGGTCGGCACACACTTTAGCAATGGTGTTGATATCCCCCTTCTATAGAGAACATTTTTCACCAAGGTATAGTGTTGTGCTTCCCTTCGGATTTTTTGGGCTTCTTTTTCCTCCTTAGGGAGGATGTCGAATTTTAGGTATTCGACTAAGGGGTTCATCCATCCGAGGTTCAATCCGACCACTTCAAGGACTTCTAGTGGGTCTTCCATTTTTACCACTGAAGGTTCCTGGAGAGTCTCTTGAATCAGGCTTTTGTTATTTCCTCCTGGCTTGGTGCTTGCTAGCTTGGATAGGGCGTCTGCTCTGCTGTTTAGATCCCGAGTTATGTGCTTCACCTCGGTTTCCGCAAAGCGCCCCAAGAGTTCCGAGGCTTTCTCCAAGTACCTTTTCATAGTTGGGTCTTTTGCCTGGTACTCCCCACTTATTTGAGAGGTCACCACTTGGGAGTCGCTGTATACCATCACTTTCGTAGCACCGACTTCTTCAGCCAGCTTCAATCCTGCGATCAAGGCTTCGTATTCTGCCTGATTATTTGAAGCTGGGAATTCGAACTTGAGGGAAACTTCTATCTGGGTTCCCCTTTCATCTACCAATATTATGCCTGCGCCGCTTCCTGTTTTATTGGAGGATCCATCCACATAGAGTTCCCAAGTAGTCGGTTTGTCCTCTTGATCCCCTGCATATTCGGCAACGAAGTCGGCGAGGCACTGGGCTTTAATCGCCATCCGAGTTTCATACTTTAAGTCGAACTCGGAGAGCTCTATTGCCCATTGTACCATTCTTCCTGCAATATCCGTTTTTTGGAGGATTTGCTTCATGGGTTGATTCGTGCGGACTCTTATTGTGTGAGCCTGAAAGTAAGGCCGTAGCCTTCGAGAGGCTATTACTAAGGAGTAGGCGAACTTTTCTAATTTGTGGTACCTTAGCTCAGGGCCCTGTAGAACTTTACTGATGAAGTAGATTGGGTGTTGCCTGACCTCCTCTTCTCTTATCAAGGCTGCTGAGACAGCCCTGTCTGCCACGGAGAGGTATAGGATGAGGTCTTTTCCGGCTATAGGTCGGGTCAAGATAGGAGGCTGGCTCAAAAACTTTTTGAACTCCTGGAACGCCTCCTCGCATTCGGGAGTCCACTCAAACTGATGCCCCTTTTTCAGTAGGGAGAACAGCGGAAGGGATCTTAGTGCTGATCCTGCCAAAAATCTGGAGAGAGCTGCTAGTCGGCCATTCAGCTGTTGGACCTCTCTCAAACAAGTCGGGCTTTTCATCTCTAGGATAGCTCTACACTTGTCGGGATTGGCTTCAATCCCTCTTTGTGTTAGCATGAATCCTAGAAATTTTCCTGCCTCCACTGCGAAGGCGCACTTTGCAGGATTTAGTCTCATCCCGTGCAACCTTATGGTGTCGAAGACTTGTGAGAGGTCAGACAAGAGGTCGACTTCCTTCTTGGTCTTTACCAACATATCGTCGACGTATACTTCCATTAAGTTTCCTAAGTGAGGGGAAAACACCTTGTTCATCAGCCTCTGATATGTGGCCCCTGCATTTTTCAATCCAAATGGCATGACCACGTAGCAAAAGTTAGCTCTGGGCGTGATGAATGATGTTTTTTCCTGGTCTGGTTCGTACATCGGGATTTGGTTATATCCCGAATAGGCGTCCATAAACGACAAGTATTGATAACCCGAGCTAGAGTCTACTAGGGCATCAATGCTTGGTAGTGGATAAGGGTCCTTGGGACATGCCTTATTTAAGTCGGTGTAGTCGACGCACATTCTCCATTTGCCATTTTGTTTTTTGACTAGCACTACATTGGCTAGCCATGTTGGGTATTTGACTTCTTTGATGAAGCCGGCTTCTAGGAGCGCCTGCACTTGTTCTTCTACTACTAGGGCTCGTTCTGGGCCGAGCTTGCGTCTTCTCTGTTGCACAGGTCGGGACCCTGAGTAGACCGAGAGCTTGTGAGACATGAGCTCGGGGTCTATCCCAGGTATGTCGGAGGCCTTCCAGGCGAAGAGATCGGAGTTATCTTTTAGGAGCTTAGTCAACCCTTGTCTTAAGGTTTCCCTTAGGTTGGCTCCTATGTGAGTATTTTTTCCTTCCTTTTCGCCGACCTGAATCTCCTCGGTTTTTCCCCCGGGCTGGGGTCGCAGCTCTTCTTTAATCCTTGCTCCACCGAGCTCTATTGTGTGAACCTCTTTGCCTTTTCCTCTCAGGTTTAGGCTTTCGTTGTAGCATTTTCTTGCTAGCTTCTGATCTCCCTTCACCGTTGCTATCCCTGCTGGGGTCGGGAATTTCATGCAAAGGTGGGGTGTCGATACCACCGCTCCGAGTCGATTAAGGGTAGCTCTGCCGATTAGAGCATTATAGGCCGACCCCACGTCGATGACTATGAAGTCTATACTCAGAGTCTTTGATTTCTCCCCCTTTCCAAAGGTGGTGTGGAGGGGCAAAAATCCTAGTGGCTTTATTGGCGTGTCACCTAGTCCGTACAAGGTGTCGGGGTAGGCTCTCAACTCTTTCTCATCTAAACCTAGCTTGTCGAAGGCGGGCTTGAATAAGATGTCCGCCGAGCTTCCTTGGTCTACTAGTGTTCTGTGTAGATGGGCATTTGCCAGGATCATGGTGATTACCATTGGGTCGTCGTGCCCAGGGATTATTCCTCGCCCATCTTCCTTTGTGAATGAAATGGTTGGGAGGTCGGAGGACCCCTCTTCAATCTGGTACACTCTCTTGAGGTGTCTCTTACGAGAGGATTTCGTGAGTCCCCCTCCTACAAACCCTCCTGAGATCATATGGATATGTCTTTCCGGAGTTTGCGGTGGTGGGTCTCTTTTGTCCATATCATCTCGCTTTCTTTTTCCATGACTGTCCGACCTTTCTATGAGGTATCTGTCAAGCCGACCTTCTCTGGCCAGCTTTTCTATCACATTTTTAAGGTCGTAACAGTCGTTTGTAGAGTGCCCATATATCTTATGGTACTCACAGTAATCCCCGCGACTTCCCCCTTTTTTATTCTTAATAGGTCTGGGGGGAGGCAGCCTTTCGGTGTTACAAATTTCTCTGTATACATCCACTACAGGGACTTTCAATGGAGTATAAGAGTGATATTTTCTTGGCCTATCAAGGCCGAGCTCTTCCTTCTTCTTCGCTTCCCTCTCCCTCTCTTTCGTTGAGGGAGGGTGCCCGAGTCGCAAACTTGGGTCTCTTAGCCTAGCGTTTTCTTCCATATTGATGTATTTTTCGGCTCTTTCCTGTACATCATTTAAAGAGGCGGGGTGTCTTTTTGATATGGACTGTGAGAAGGGACCTTCTCTAAGACCATTGACTAGCCCCATGATGACTGCTTCGGTGGGCAGGTCTTGAATCTCCAAACATGCTTTGTTGAACCTTTCCATATAGGCCCGTAAGGACTATCCGACCTCCTGTTTTATTCCCAGGAGACTTGGTGCATGCTTTACTTTATCCTTCTGGATGGAGAACCTCATCAAGAACTTTCTTGAGTGGTCTTCAAAACTGGTAATTGACCTCGGAGGGAGGTTGTCGAACCACTTCATCGCTGCTTTTGACAAGGTTGTCGGAAAAGCTTTGCATCGCGTAGCGTCAGAAGCGTCGGTCAGATACATCCGACTTTTAAAGTTGCTCAGATGATGCTTTGGATCGGTGGTTCCATCGTAGAGGTCCATATCGGGGCTTCTAAAGTTTCTCGGAACTTTTGCCCTCATTATATCCTCGCTGAACGGATCTTTCTCTCCTAAGGGAGAATCTTCTCTATCGCCGTGGGAATTCCGACTTTTGAGGGAGGATTCTAATTTTAAGAGTTTTCTTTCTAACTCTTTTCGTCGCTCCATCTCCTCTTTTAGGTTCTTTTCAGCTTCCTTTTGTCGTTCCCGCTCCTGTTCTAGCTGCTCGAGGCGGCTATGGATTAATCCCATAAGCTCACTAGTGTGGGAGGGTCCTTCTTTTTCTGATTCGCGCCCCTCCGAGGAGTTCACCTTCGGATTTTTGATTCCGGAGGTGCCTTCCCTATGTTGATCATTCGCTTCCTGGTGGAGGTTCTGATCTGCTTCATTGTTTCCGGTGTTCAAATTCTCTTGATCAGAATCTGTCTCCACATGACCTTCTTCAGGGGATCTTTCCGCCATCACTGGTTGATCTCTCGGGTCCCCGGCAACGGCGCCAATGTTACTGTGGGTAACCAGAGATTGGTGGGCCGGATGGCGTTGGTAGGCCCAAACGTGTGAGGGAGGAGACTATCGCGTTTGCCCGAAACTCGGTGTTCCTCCGTCCGACTTGCACGTGTGAAAGAATGGGGGGTGGTACCTGCAAAGACACTCCGATGCCTAAGTTAGCAAGGGTATAAGCAGGTTTAGAATGTATTGGACTTCGTGATACCTGAGGGAAGTCAGGGTATTTATAGTGGTGAACCAATAACCACCGCTGAAGTAGTGCCACCTTTTTAGGCGGATAACCGTTCCCATATCTTAGGGAGGTTAAGATATGGCTCTATGAAGTGGTTAGAGAGTTTCTAGGGGCAGTTACTCATTCGAATGAGTGTTATCTGCCAGCTAACCCTCGTATCCGACTTCTTTGGAGCAGGTCGTGTTTAGTACCGACTTCTGGGACGAAGGCTGGTACTGGAGGAAGGCCAACCTTTTGGGTTGGGCTTCTTTGCTTAGATCTTGGGCCCTATTTATTGGGCCAGGGTATGAACAGGTAGTATGAGAGCCGATATCGTTTTTGGAGGGAGAGACATAATGGATGCTCAGTTAGTTAATGCTCTCCCCACTCACCCCAGGCGTGGACATCCACTCCTACTTTTGGCATGCTTCAGTGTCACTAACACTAACTCAGACATAGATTCTCATTCTTTTTCATACCAGAGACCAGACCAGGCATATAGTATAAGAAAATTAAATTAAATTATCTCATTTATTTATGGCCACCACGATTTGGGGTTATTTATTCTTAGCATCTATAAAAAAAGAGATATGTCCTTTCACAAAAACAAAGATTTTCATGTGAGTAGTGACAGAGGCTTCTTGTCCTAGATGAGATGAGTTTTTGGATTTTTCTGCCTACAATATTTTTCACAATGTGACTCAAATCTCCACCGTGCATGGACATAGCACATAGAATTATAGAAAGAAGACACCCTTCACTGTCATCCACCTCTTCACATTCCCATCTTTATATAAATAATAATAAGGTAAAAATCCAGGTGAAATCGGCTTCACGTGAACTTAATATCTGAAAGCCGTTAGATGAAAATTTAATCAAATCAGTTAAATCATTTAACGACTCTCAGGTATCAACTTTATGTGAAATCGACTGCACCTAAATTTCCACCTAATAATAAACTACCATTTTTGATAAAATAATTTAATTTTGTTAAAAGCTAAATCTTTTATAACCATTTTTTTAGACTCATCTAAAGCCTATCATCATCATTCATTCATTTCCCCAAACCCTTTCACCATAAAGGCAAAAAAATGCACGACCATTATCCTCGAATCTATTATTAAATTAAAATAAAAACTAGTTATTAGTCTCTTTCTCTTTCTCTTTCTCCATAATAAAAATAAAAAGAAAAACAAAACAGAGCATCCTCTGTTTCTCTGTGTACTCTGTTTTTCCACCAAAAAATGGTGCGGATTATTCCCTTGCCCACCAACACTATCACCGGAAAGCCTTCACCTTTAGAAACTTTTGTGGCCATACTCGTTCTCTGCATTCTGGGTTTCTACACCCTCTATTACCCTTACCCTGTTTCAACTTCAACCGCCATTGATCTCTTTCTCTCTTCTGCTTCCAACTCCACCATCTCCTCCTACCTTCGCAGCCTCACCCTCCACCCTCACCTCGCCGGAACAAAGCTCGCCGCCGATACCACTCGCCTCGTCATAAACCACTTCAGGTCCCTTAACCTTCCAACCCACACAACAACCTACACCACACTCCTCTCTTACCCTCTTCACTCCTCTGTTTCATTGCATTTCCCAAACGGTTCAGTTCTCAACCTTCCGCTCACCGAACCCGTTCATTTCAGCGACCAGACCGGACAACCAGTAGTGCAACCTTACCACGCTTACTCGCCGTCCGGTTCGGCTTATGCGAGGGCGGTTTTCGTGAACTACGGCAGGGAGAGGGACTACCGTGCGCTTCGGGCGCAGGGGGTGCACGTTAACGGCTGCGTCGTTGTGGTTCGTAAAGGCGACGGGTTAGGGAGGGGAGCGGTGGTTGAGAAAGCTGAAGAGAATGGCGCGGTGGCAGTTCTGGTTTACGGGGACGGTGACACGTGGCGTGATGGGTTCGAGAGAGGTCACGTGATGAGGGGTGTGGGGGACCCTTTGAGTCCTGGTTGGGCTGGTGTTGATGGCGGTGAAACCTTGGGTTTGGATGATAGTGAGGTTTCGAAGAGGTTCCCCAAAATTCCATCTTTACCCTTGTCTGCTGAGGTTGCTGAGATTGTTTTGGGGTCCTTGGGTGGTGCGCCGGTGCCCCTTGAATGGAGGGGTACCCTAGGATCTAAGGTCAGGCACGTTGGTCCTGGTCCCACCATGCTCAATTTCTCTTACCAGGTTGGTGTTCTGTTTTGTTTGTACCTTTGTTTCATAACTGTAATTGGAATTTGACTTTTTTTCACTTTTGAGTCTTCCTTCAGAAGTGTCATTTTTTGAGTATTGACTTTTTTTCATTCTCTACAAATCAGGAAATTTGACATGTTTTTCTTACCTTAATTTTTATGCATTGTCAAAGTAGTTTTAGACATGTGTTGGATTTATGAAGTTCTCTTAGTAGTTCTTTAAAGGGAAGCCTTATGATGAAGTTTGGTGTGTGTGTATTTTGCAGGGAGAGAAGAAAGTGGCAACTATTCAGAATGTGTTTGCTGTGATAAAAGGTTGTGAGGAACCTGATAGGTATGTGTTGCTTGGGAACCATAGAGATGCATGGACTTTTGGTGCTGTTGATCCCAGCAGTGGGACAGCTGCCCTGCTCGACATTGCCCGGAGATTTTCGATTCTGTTAGGTTCCGGTTGGACTCCGAGGAGATCTATCATTCTCTGCAGCTGGGATGCTGAGGAATTCGGAATGGTAGGTAGTAGTAATTCCTTATTCACTCATTTTAACTATGATTCCCTTTAAGCAAGCAACCTCTTGAGTTTGTGGATGTTTCCAGCTCGAAGAATGAACCGAAACATGGTCAAGTTCTTTGCTTTTAATAATTTTGCTTCCTGTAATAATATGATTTGGAATCATGAATGAGGTTAATGTGTTTTATGTAGATAGGATCCACTGAGTGGGTTGAACAAAACCTTATCAATCTGAGTCCCAAAGCTGTGGCATACCTTAATGTGGACTGTGCTGTTCAAGGGCCTGGCCTCTTTGTTGGCTCAACTCCTCAGCTAGACAATCTTATCGTGGAGGTCACAAAGAAGGTATCTTTCGATCACTGTAATTTATAAATGCATTTGCATACATAATAAACTTATATATCATAATACCTGAACATCACTTAGCATTTGCATTGATTTCAGGTCAAGGATCCTGATTCTGAGGGTGCATCAATATATGAGAACTGGGCTGTCACTGGTGAAGACTACAATGTAAAGCTTTTGTTACTACTGCCAAGTATTTATTTGCATTTGCTAACTCAAATGATGAAAAATTTTATATATTGTATCATATTAATGTGGATTTTGCCAAGGTTTGTTTTAAAAAGTGTGGTTTTTCGGTGGATTGCAGATTCAAAGGCTCAGTGCAGTTGATTCTGATTTTGCTCCATTTGTGCAACATGCAGGGGTTCCATCTATTGATGTTTATTATGGAAGAGGTACTTCTTTTTAAACTTATGGAGCCATTTACTATGGTTATACCATTTGTTATTGTATCTCTTTGGACATTGATAACCAGAGGCTAAAAATATATAAGACCACTCCCTAGATTCTTTAATTTTTGTAATACAAAATTAATTGTTTCTAACACTATGCCTAAATATGTCATGTTCTATAAAATGCATTGTAATAATCCTACACCACTTCCCCCAGATTTTCCTGTCTATCACACGGCTTACGACTCGTATAACTGGATGACAGAGTATGGAGATCCATTTTTTCAGCGACATGTTGCCGGTTAGATTTCTCATCTAATTCCTGGCGATTTTGAGTGATTTTCTTATTGGTAAAATATTGTTAATTTCATGGTAATCTCAAGATGTATCTTCTGTTCTTTGTTGTATTAGTTACTGGAATTTGGGGACTCCTGGCCCTTCACCTGGCCGACGATTCCATTCTTCCCTTCAATTACATTTCCTATGCGAATCAATTATTGGTATGCATTCATAATCACCTAGTAGTTTATTAAAAATTCTTGATAGCTACTATCTCTTTAACAAATCAATTGTTTCTATTTAATATGGAAGAAAAGAAGACTAACACTGATGTTACTTTTGCAGTTTTACAAGAACAAGTTGAGCAACTTGTTAGATCAGCAAGTTTCTCTACATCCATTAACCATGTCAATTCAAGAATTTGCTTCTGCTGCCAAGCAAGTTGATGATGAATCAAAGGTAAACCAAACAATGCTTGCAAATGATGTATCTTTTAGTGCTAGAATCCCTTTTTTTTTCTCTTCTTATTCCATTTCAATTCCAATTTATACTCATCTTTGTTCTGAATTGCAGCAACTGAGATTGCAAGAAACTGCAGGTGATATAGTAGATATGAGGAAGCGAGCGTTGAACGATAGACTAATCCTTGCCGAAAAAGGCTTCATTGATGCAGATGGTCTTCATGGAAGAAAGTGGTTCAAGCATCTTGTGAGTGTGCTTGTGTTAGTTGACTTAGTTAATCACTTTCATGTTACTAAACTTGACTTGATCACCAATCCATGAATGCTTGTTATAGGTATTTGGGCCTCCAAGGGACCAAGAAAGCAAGCTAGATTTCTTCCCTGGGATTGCTGATTCAATAACACAGGGATCATCAAAGGCAACAAGTGAAAGAGAAAGGGTAGCAGCAATTCAACATGAAATCTGGAGAGTTGCAAGAGCCATTCAAACAGCTGCTTCTGCACTCAAAGGAGAATTCACCTAACTCGTGCAAATCCATTTCTATGTTTTGAGTTGCTCGTAAATATTCCACTCCAATAGTTTTGACACTTATAAATGTACATTAGCTTTCAAAAAGGGGGAGGTTAATGTATTATGTCTTCATATACTCTTATGTATGTATATAAGCAGTTTTTGTTATGGTTGGACACTTATTAATTAGAGTGAATACCCCACCTGACCCCTCACAATTACCTCGAAAGGACAACGAGGTCTCCAAGAAAAAAAAACATCCAATCCGGCTCTTGGTTTTATTTTTTTTTGGGACTGATTAGCCCTGTGCCAAAAAAAACAACATTGACTTTTTTTTGGCACAGGAGCTTCGTTGTCCTTTCAAGGTAATTGTCAGGAGTCGGGTTGGAGTTTTTTTTTGTCAAAGGCCTCATTGTCTTTCGAGATAATTGTTAGGGACTGTTTTAGGTTTTTCTCTATTAATTATTATTCATACCTGCCAAGTGAAGTGACAACACAGCATGAGAAATTCTTAGGCGTTTCTAATAGCAAGTCAGTGCTTTTGCTCTTGTGAATAACTAGAGTGAGATTCGCCCGTTAGTCTAATAAGTATTATATTGTTTAAAAATTAATTAAAATATATATAAATTAATATTAAATTTGATGTATTTTTATTTAAAATATTTTGTAATATAAAATTTTTTTATATTAAAGTTGTGTAAGGTTATATCTTTATTTGTTGATTTTATTTTCACATTTGTTTTAATAAAATATAGTAAAAAATTAGTAAATAAACTTGTTAATGTTTAATTTTTAGTTATTGCAAAAAGCAACCAATAGCATATTGAGATAAGTATAATTATAAAGATCTTAAAATATACATATGTAAAGTATTAATAATGAAAAAAAAAGTATAAATAGTTGTTATGTAGGTACCTGAAATAGATGGATTGGACTAGGACAGAAGGCCCAAATGGAGGAGGAAGGTGGTTTCTGGCTTGTAGCGCGAGAGCCTCCGTTCGAAGTGATTCGTACGCGTGGCAGTAAATGGGGGGGTGGTACCTGCAAAGACACTCTAATTCCTAAGTCAGCAAAGGGTTAAACAGGTTTTAGTGTATTGGAACTTAGGTTTACCTAAGTGTGTCAGTGTATCTATAGTAGGAATCCAATAACTACCGTTGGAGTCATTCCATCTTTGATGGTGGATAACCTTTCCTTTATCTTAGGGTTGTTGTGATATCTCCTCCAGAAGTAGGTAAGAGATTTTAGGAAGCAGTTATGTTTGTGGATAAACGTGGACTGTCTGCTTGGGGTTGGCTCCGATCTCTTTGAGGAGGTCAGACACGCAGTGAAGGCCAATCTTTTAGATTGGACCTCACAGCTTACTTTGGGTCTGTCTTATTGCTACTTGGATAGGGTATGAACAATAGTAAAAGTAATAAAAGTGTTTTTCTTTTCATAAATTTTGTTTTAAAAATACAATAAGTATTTTTGTTTTATATCTTATCATCTAATATAATTATTTTTAAGCAGATAAATTATTCTTCATTTATTGGTATAAATATTTTTTATAAACAAATTACGTAAATTTTGATAAATCAATTATCTGCTTGTTTGGCAATACTGTTTAAAAAAATTGTTTCATTGTGTAACTTTGAGATGCTTTATAGTTCAGAAATAATTAAAAAAAAAAATTAGAGTTAAAAAAAATTGATTGAGAATGAAATCACAGTGGATTAGTAGTAAGAGTCATATGTAGAATATGTAAATAGATAAAATAGCATGAAATTTAAATATTTATAATTTAAAATTTATTATGATTGATATTATTATTATGATATTTTTATGTAGATATTTATTATATTTAGTTAGTGTTTTATATTTTTATTGACTATTAATATGTAATAAATTAATTAATAATGGGGAGTTATAGTTTTAATTAGTTGTGACGGTTGTAGTCCATAGTGCATATCCATTAAAAAAGAGAAATAGAAAAACTTATGGTAATAAAAAATTCACTATTAAATACAAATAAATAATAAATTAAAAATGATATTCAAGAACAACACAAGAATATTAAAAAATAAATTCAAAATCTTATAAAACAGCTTATTATTTTTATTTTTAAAATATTTTACTAAAAATTGATTAATTAGTTAATTTTTAAATTTATTAAAAATTAATTAAATATAAAAAGAAAAAAGAAACTAAGTCGCGCCAGGTAGGGGTCGAACCTACGACTTTCTGCTTAGGAAACAGACGCTCTATCCACTGAGCTACAGGCGCTTCACGAACTGAAGCACTCAATTTACTTTACTACTTTCTTTTTAAGAAATTTGAAATTCCCGCCGAACTCCTCTTCTTCGAGAAGGAGCTGCAAAGGGGTATTCATTATTCACAATTGTTGCAGAGAGAGAGAGAAACGAAGAAGAAGACGATGTCGGAGGATGCAATATGGAAATTCTGCAACGCGCTGGCATCATTCTGCAACCATCTTCAGTCCAATTCCGATGCTCTCAAATTATCTATAGATCGCCGCCCCATTCCTCTCGGTAAATCTTTCTCACAAAATTCAAATTCAAATCAATCTCCAACCATCTCAGCACTTGAAATTTGTAATTTCAATTGCACTGTTCATCGCAGATTCTGCATCTTCCACCTTCGTTCAATCTCTTAACCGCCGCGTATCCACCTCTGCCGCCGACCTCGAGCTCCTGGATTCGATGTCGTTCGGCACCGTCTCCTTCGAAGAGCTGTTAGGTCACTGCAACGAACTCTATAAGAAAAACCACTCCGATCTACTTGAACTCGAAGATCGTCTCAAGAGCAGCTACGGCTACGTTCCAGGTGCTTCTTACTTCCTCTTCTCGCTCCTCTTTCCATTTTTACTTTGCATTTTTTTCCTTCCTTTGTTTTGTTGGATTGAGAATTTTCCATTTTCGGGAATTAGCTCCAGATTTTGAGGATGAAGAGGATGATGAAGAAGAAGAAGGAGAGATTTTAGCTCCTGTGCCGGATTCTAGCTTCAACGAAGATGATTTGTATCCTTCTCCGATTTTTGGCTCCTGGACAATTTTTAACATAGAACTGAAAAAAATGAAAATAAAAAATTCTGTAGATGAAATAGTGAAGTTATGTTGATCTGCCACCCTGAATGATACCAAAATCAATTCACATATGATTGTGTTTTACATTTTTCATCCATTTGATTTATTTCTGTACTTTGTTTTCAGAAATTCTGTATTGAAGCTATGAAAACTGAAAAGATTAGATGACGATACGATATTTTCATCCCGTTTGATTTTATTGGTGTCTGTCCCTTAATCTAATTCTCTTCAGATTTGATGAATCTATGAGTTTGAAACAACTTGGACTCTCAGATGCTTGTCTGGCCACGTTAGCATCTGGAGGTTAGTGATACTGATATGCCACTTGCCTCCATTGGCATTCTTGTTGGTTGTGAGAATTTCATGCATATGTTTTGGTTCCAATATTCTTCATTTTCTGGTTAAAAGGGGTGTCACTTGATCTGGTCTTGTGGTCATGTTGATGTTGATTTCATGAAAACAAAACTTTTGCTTTGATTAATTGTTTGTTACTAACTCTATTTGTACCACTATCTTATTTTCTTGCACCGGTGCTGCTGATTTATTTCCACAAGAACCTGAGAAGTAAGTTAAAAGTTGTGAATATTATTTCCACATTTCTGTAGATGATTGCTGCAAGTTTCTCATTTTCTGAGCAATGGTTGAACAGGGAACAAGAGTTTAAGCAGCAGCAGCAACCTGTTGTAGACAAAATAGTGGCATCTGAGGGGAGGAATTTCTTATCTGATGGTAATAGTTTTCTTTCTTGCTTCAATACTTCAAATCCCACCATAAGCCACAAAGAGATTTTTTTTTTATGTATTATTTTTAAACTAAATTTAGAGGCAAACAAGGAGAATTTAGAGTCAGCTGAACCTTCCAGCTCTCTTATAAAGATATCGGAAAGAGAATTTGAATGTCTTCCTGGCTACATGAAGGGTCTAGCGACATGGGAGGTGAGGTTCTTTGTGTCTAACTAGATGTTTCTTTACAATTTACATGGATTATCTTCTTTAGTGTTCTTTAAACTCTAGTAATTTGTCTGTCTTCACAGTCGTATGTGCATATACTTGATCTATTTAACACTTTTTTTTGGGGTTCTTTGTTCAACTTGATCTCCTAGGATTTAGTTGTAGCTGTTGATAAAATCAATTCAAGCCTCAGGAAGAAAACGAATGGAGGCAACTACTTCCGGCAAGATGAAATCCCTTCATTTGATTTAGGTAGTCAAACTGTTACATCTCTGCCCTTATCTGTTTTTTCTTTTTCTTATTGAACCCATTAAAATGCATTAGCCTTTCCATAAAATCCGTTATCATAAATTTATATTAACATTTTCCACCAACATTGTATTTTATTTTTTTTTCGCTTTTCAGGTCCTAAAGCAAGATCATATTTGCTGGTTTTGGTGCGCATGAACCGGTTGGTTGTTGAAACAATTGATGGAATACTATCGTACAGAGTATTGTAGATGTGAAAACCAATGAAGAACTGTGTTTCATGAAGAGGACAGGAAGAAAGCACATAGCTAGTTATAAAAGTCTGGTAATTTCAATGAACTGTCTTTGAGGTTTTAAATTCTGTGATCCATTCCCATTTGAAGCTTGAGTGTAAAATCTGCATATACCTTCTCTTTGTAACGATAAAGGTATTTGTAGCTATTTGTTATTGAACATTGTTAATAACAGAAGTCGATAGGATTAGAAAGCATTTATATGAGAAAGCTCATCACCTTTTAGTTTTTGTGCCTATTAATATACTAGTAAATTAATTGAGCTGTGTCATTTTTTCCTGTTTTTAATACCAGATGCAATATTTATCTTATAAATATAATAGATTGATACATAAGCAGAACGAAATTATTGTGTATGGTGGGTGCAATATGGAAGTAATTAAGATATGACATAACCATAACCATAACCATAACCCAGTTCCTTATCCATGTCCTTTTCTTCAAATCCCATTTGTACCTCTGCCATTGCCAAGTCTCTCTTTGCCAACTCAAGATCGATTTCTGTCACAGCCATTTTGGCTTTGAGCATCTTCATCTCAATCTCCAAACCAATCACATTCTCCTTTAGGGTCTTCACTCTTTCCAAGTAGGCTTTCATGTCCAATGCAGATTCAACATGGGGCTCCAACCAACTCAGCTCGAATCCGAACAACTGAAGCTCCTCCCAAAGACATTGGAGTTTGTTGAATGCATTCTCGTCCATGTCCTTTGCCTTTGTTGTCTTGAGGAAATGTAGAACTTGACCTAATGCTATGAATGCCCATTGAATGAATTTCGGACTCTTTCTCATTTGGCTTTGGATCAGCGAAGGGTGCCATGAACATACCTCTTCCAACAAGGGAACATAAGCTTTTTCTTCTTCTCCTAAGCTTTTCACATCTAGAATCTCACTAAGAGTAGTAGTGTTTAAGGGCACTACTAAAGGTTCATCATCACATATAATAGTAGGATATAATAGAGGTGGTGCTGTAGGCACATAGTGTACTACATCATCTGAATTAGGTTGTAATGTTGTTATTCCATTAACATCATCTTCTTGGGTTGTGGTTGAAGTTGAACGGCTCAGTGTCTCATTTGAAGTTTGATTATTAGAGTGATGAGTAGATGATGAGACATTATTATTAATATTAAAAATGTTGGTGTCAAATGCAACATCGGAGACAGAGATTCGGACTTCAATGATGCAAACATTGTTGAGGAGATATCCTTGTTTAGGATCATAGAAGTCATTCAGAGCCACAAAGCTTGAACCCCAGCTACGGTATCCAGCATTGAACTTCTGTTGTGTCTCTGCACAATATTATATATTATTGCAAACATTAGAAATTAAATACATTTTAATATGAATTTAATTTTGATCCTATAAAATAGTTTTACAAGTAAATCTAATTGTATAACCACGTATCAGCAAAAATAACTACTTTTTACATTAACTGAATGGTCATCTAAAAAAATTACACGATTGTTGTAAAATGTCTTACGTTGTTAATATATCAAAATTAAACTCTTCTAATATTTCATATAAAGATGATAATTAAAAACTATAAGAAGATTTAATATATTTAATTAAGTTATTTAATACAATATATATTTTATTTTACATAATGTTTGTATACCAAGATATTTTCACGTGAAAAGTCAACTCATAATTATGTTTACATACACCGCAATTTTCTTTTAGAAATGAATTAAGGGTATGCGTGCAAATTCTATTTGCTTATTAGCTAGCTGAAAAACACTCGTAACAAATTAAAGGGGAAAGATCTAATGATCTATGGTGTCGCACTATATTTTTTCGAACTTGTTTTTACATACCTTAATATGTAGAGGGAAGAAATTAAGATAAGAGGAGTAAGTTTCATAAGAGAAGTAAAAATGTTTCTTTTTATTTTATTTTATATAAAAAGTTGTTAATTAATCCATGAACTGCTTATTTAGTTATCAATATATGATTAGTATTCTCCTTTCTATTCGGCTATTCCTTTTTGTCATCTTTTTAAAATGTGCTAAATAATTTATTCTAATTGTATTATTATATTCAAAATCAATTAGATAATATTATTTTAGATAAAAAAAAAAATTAATAGTGAATAATATCTTGAAATGTTACTATTTTATTGGATGAGTATATCTACATGGTATTTTATAAGATGAATATTAGATGATTTAATATACGAATTTAATTTTGATATACCATCAATGTAAAATAGTTTTATACGTATATTAAATTATGTGATATCACATTAGTAAAAATAATAATCTTTTATATTGACCACATGAATGGTTATTCAAAAAAACAGATGTAAATATACCACAGGATCAATGTATCAAAATTAAACTATGATTCATTGAATTTTTTGATATTTATGCGTCTACATTTTAGCTATTATTTTTATGTGAGTACTCTTTGTTCTACAAATTAAATAGTCAATATTCTCTTAAATTAACATCATTGAAATGACATAAATTATGAACGGTGATAGAGAAGACACAATAATATAATTACTTTTTTACTTTGAAACACCCAAAATAAAATTATTTGTGAACACTCAGCCCCCCCTCTCCCCCTCCCCCCAACAAAAAGACGTTTCACCAAATACAACAATTTTGGTTTTGAAAAATCATATAGAAATGTTGGTTAGAATTTACAACATTCATTAATTGTTTCAATAATTAATAAATACTAAATAAAGTAAGTTCTGGATATTTTTTTGTCTTCCTAGTATTACCGTAAATCATAATATGAATTCTGATTCAAGGTTAATAATCATAACAAGAGTGACATATAAAGAAAGAAAATTAAAAGTAATTGATTAATGTAACATGCATACCTCTTACAACTGACTTTTGGGGATCCATGTGATTAATTAGAGCTAAACTGAAATATGCATATTTGCTCCATCCAAATGATGGTACAGAACCTCCAACCTTCAAATACAACGATAAATACTCCATACCTTTTGCTTTTTCTATTCGATGCACATGTATCTGCCTGAGATTAACAAAAAATATCAACATTTCTCTAAATTGAGTTACCTATATAATATCTCCAATTAAATAAAACTATATGGTTTAATTACTCTGTTGGTCCTTATAGTTTCGCAAAATTTTTAATTAGGTCTCTATATTTTTTTTCTTTTAATCGAGTCCTTATACCAATTTTTTTTAATTGGGTCTCTACACTTTTTTTTTCCTTTTATTTAGGTCCATGTACCAAATTTTTTTTAGTTAGATTATAAAATTAAGCCAATTACTACTAAAAAAGACTTAATTAAAAAAGAATTGGTGCAAGGACCCAATTAAAAAGAAAAAAGTATAGGGACCTAATTAAAAATTTCAAGAAATTATAAAAACCAACAGAGTAATTAAACCAAACTATATATATATATATATGAACCATATGTAACAATTAACAAGTATCTATTACCATTTACAACCACCAACTTGGAAGGACTTGGATCGTAGCTTCTTGGTGTTCTTCTTTGAGAAACTTTCAATTACCCATGTGAACTTCTCAATCTCCTTTCCTTGCTGATAATTCTCCATAATCCCAATAGCTATCAACAAATCAATAAAAGTCAACTAAATTGGGCCTATGAAATAATTGATGAACCTCAAACGAATTTAAAGGTTTCATAATCCGAAGTATTACTTCAATGAAATTTCTGAGAAAAGTGCTTCCAATATTATGGAAGTTGCCTATATATATTTCTAGCATTAGTTTAATTGTTTTGACTTGAGAGAAAATATATCTTAATCAATTAGAATTATATGTGCATAAATTAAAATGAAGAGTAGGTGCTGAATTAATTGTTTTGCACCACAAAAGTCATACTAGTACTATTATATGTCATTTAAGTATATTTGAATTTGAATGCTACTACCTCAGTATTACCTTCATTTATAAAAAGTCTACTTATCGGTTGGACATGGATATGAGATGAGTAATTCTATTTATGCACAAAAGATAACTTAGGAAGGATAACATTTATTTGATGAACAAAGCTAAACTAAGATAAAGAAATACAAATTTGTTCAAATTCACATTTTAGAATAATCACATGACATGATTATCAGTTAATGAATATCATGATTTTTATTGAGAGTTCCTCATAGCAGTTGTTGGACCAAGTCAAATTATACATAACCAACCAAGAATGTTCATAATAATTGGAAGATTATTTTTATGCTTGTCATTATAAATACTAGAATGAGACAGTAAATTAAAAATTGTTATATTTTGTAGAAATAAATTAAATATGTGTAAATTAAAGTTAAATTTAAAAGGTGTTTTATTTAAAATAATTTATAGTACAAAAGATTTGGATGTTAGGAGTTGTACAAAGTGACATTTTTATTTGGTGGTTTAATTTTTACATTTATTTTAGTTGATGGACTTAGTCTTCTTATGTAGCGCTCGTCTTCTTTTTTCTTTATTGGTTGTTGTTAGAGTTGTTACTTTTTTTCTGTCGTAGATTCTTGTGAAGGCATGTTCTTTATGAATTGTTGAATTGGATGCACTTTCTATTGTGTTGTTTGTTCCATCTTTGCATGTATGTTCTTTTTCCGAAGATATGTCTTAAATTTGTATAGTTTTCTTTCTTCTTAATCTCTTAATGGAGTGGTACTTCAATGCCATTACTTTTCTAGAGTGTCATTAGATTTGAAGCAATTGTGCCCAATAATTTTTTTGCTTCGCCATGAAATAGTACAAAAGTATATAGAGTTACCTTATTGTTGGATATTGTAGAGTTTGATTACATGTGCCACAAATGTAGTTGTTTTTTTTATATGCTTTTTTCGGACACTTTTCACATTCAACACAGTTTCATACAAATTTGTCATCAATTTCGTTTATAGTTGCTAAAATTGTGAAGATCTTTTCCTATTCCAATATTCAATTTATGTATTCATTAGGTATACGGTATTTGAGTAAGTATGAATGTATGATGCATGTTGTGAGTGTTTTTTTTGTCATACCAGATCATCAGATTCTCGTTGCATGGCTATTAGATCTTGGATAGTTATTCGATTTCTAATCATTTTGCCTTGAAAGAATGATGCTCCATTGAATAAGTTGAGATGTCTAATTCAAAAATAAATTTTTTGTATTAAATTTGATGTTATTTGAAAGAACAGTGCTAAGAGACTTATATAAGTAGTTCAAATAGTATGGAATTTGAATACTTGTAACGTAAAATTTATTATAATTAATAATATTATTATGACATTTGTAGTATGAATATTTATTACCTTTAGTAAGTTAATAAATTAATTGTTGGGATTATAATTGTTTATAACGGTAAGATATAATAAATATAGGAATATGGATTCAATGTATTTATACGTTAAAAATTTATTGTATTGTATTTTTTAGTTTTCTTTTTTGTATATTTTATTTTTTGTTGATTTGAAAATAATAGTTGATTTGACAAGTTTTGAGTAGTTGATTCTAACATTTTGCCAAATAAGCAATGTTGCTGCTGACATGGCGTTAGTAGAAGAAGAGAAATAGCTTCAAAGTAATGTGAGTAAACTTATGTATCTACTTTTATTTATTAAGAATAGATTGTCCTGTGTATTTTTCAGCATGCCAGAGGTAAGTTACATGGTTAATGGTAGTCCGGCTTCTATGGCGGTCCTGTTGACGCAGGAACCACCATAGTCCGGCTTCTAAATTTCGACATTGATTACGCCTGGTGCAAATGGATCCGAATGTAGAAGTCAATCCCATATCATACAATATACAAGGAAATAGGCAGCTAAATTTTCTATCTCCCACCATGATTTGGGACTAAAAGTGGATGAATAAGGAATGAAGAGGGTCCAAATAACACTATTGTTTTCCTAAAACATGGAATAGCCTAACACATCATTCATATCTATCTCTTTGTAACCTTTTCTTGCCTCAGCCAAAGCTTTCCTTGCTTCCACAAACTCAGCTTCTGCAGCAGCAAGTTCTCCCCTCAGATTCTTCATCTTGATCTCAATGGCAACCACATTGTCCCTTAAATCATCCATACCCGCTGCTCTTTCCAAATGAGACTTCATTCCCAGTGCAGATTGAACATAAGGCTCCAACCAAGTTAAGTTGAATCCTGAGGACCTAACAAGCTCCTCCCATAAACCTTTCAGATAATTACATCCATCTTCATCCATGTCCTTCACCTTGCTTGTCTTGAGGAAATGCAGAACTTGGCCTAAAGATGTGAATGCCCATATTTTGAATCGTTCGCTTCGGTTCCTCTGGCTCTGTATTAGATCAGGATGCCACATGCAGGCATCTTCCACCAATGGAAAAAAAGATGCTTCTTCTTTACCCAAACTGTCCAAATTTATGATGTCCTTTAGTGTTAAATCTGAACATTCATCTTCATCTTCGGTTCGACTAGACCTGCAGGTCGCGGAAGTAAGTGTCTCGCTCCCATCTGTTGATTCTGTTTCTTGATCATCAAGCAAGATAGAGATAGAGTCACTTGCTGGACTAATGCTACTACTGGTTTTTCTTAATTTGATAGCATGAGGCGGAACATCGGAGACACAAACATGAGCTTCAATGATACATGTGTTATTGACTAGATACCCTTGGTTAGGATCATAGAAGTCACTCAGGGTAAGGAATGTTGAGCCCCAACTGCGATTTCCTCCATTGAACTTCTGCTGAGTCTCTGGGGAAATTTTACAAACATCTGGTGTTAAACTTCCATGATCCAATAAAAATAACATCATGAGTGATAGATACATTTTCTGTTGTTGAGTGTACACAAACGAATGAGTCTAGCAAATATTTCTTGTAAGATGACAAATGGCCAATCCCAATTTGAAAAATTGCTTCAACAAAGTTTGGAAATCTAAATGTGAAAAGCTATGTTTAAAAGGTTACATCTCTTCGTGAAGTTGTGACTTATTCAAAAATTGCAACTTATTAAGAGATTGTAACTCATTGAATAGTTATATCTTCTGAAATAAATGTTTTTATTTATAAGTAGGTTGTTGCATGTTGCTTATACTTAGTGCCCATAAATTCTCCTTATCTTATTTTCGGTTTTGTTAGGTAGACAATGATTTTTGTAAACAATGTGAACAATGAGCTCTAGAATTGACCTAATAAAGTAAAAAAATACTCCACCCCCAATTATTTCCTAAACCTTAACCATCTGTACACCCAGTGAATTGAACATCCAGCCATTGTTAATTGTGCATGAGTAAATCGAATTAAAAGAAATAACCATCCAATTAAAAATAATGAACATAATCATCTGCATACCTATTGAATTGAACATCTGACATATCCATTGTTCACATTGTTTAGTATTTTCATTATCTACCTATACTTTTCCTTTTTTACTATTTGTGTAACTCTATCTCAACGCTTTCTTTGTACGTAGAAGAAAGAATAGAAAATATCATTATGTAAATTATCATTTGATATAAGGTTTGACGGTGTGAGTACAAAAACAAGTCAAGTATTCTTCATTGTATCTTGCAAGAAATTCACCAGTAACTCATTTTGCACACCATATTAAACTGGTGGGGACGAATTAAGCCTAAAAAAAAGTGCATGTAGTACGCGCCTTGAAGAGTTGCATTATTATATTCTCTAATCTTTCTTGTTACCGTTTTAGTTCTATTGTTCTATCTCCCAAATCTCAAGTATTCCAACTAAAGGATTCACACTAAATAGCCAAAGTTGTTCCACTCTTAAGTAGGTATATAGTGACAAAGCACATAACATGGATCAAAAAGTTGGACAAGAAAATAAAACAAAGGGATGTGTGTACCCTTTACAATTGACTTGTTGGCATCAACCTGATTTGTAACAACCAACTTGAAATATGTGGTTCTGCTCCAACCATAAGCCGGTAGAGAATCCGCAACCATCAAATACAACGAGAAATGGTTAACGTCCCTCCTTAATGGATACAAACGGATCCTCCTGTTAAGATAATTAAGAAGCACACCATAATTAACGAAATTAAAAGAGTTGTAGTAATTAACATTAAAGAAGTGTACTACTACCATTTATGATGTCCTATACGGAAAGCCTTGGATTGTAGATTCTTGGTGTTCTGTTTAGAGAAGTTTTGGATTTTCCACGTGAATGTCTCAAAACTAATACTCATATTGTGAGTAAGTAAAGGATATGAAAACTGTAAAGGCAAATATGAAAAGAAAGTGGAATGAGAAGAAGGTGAATGGAGAATGGAGAATGGGAATGTAAGTCTAGTCAACCGTGTTGTAACATCATCGTGTAATGTAAGGAATGACGTTTTTTGTAGTAAAATTACATTGAAACTTGAGATTCATGTCTGTCCACAATTAAATGGGACCATTGCTACATCATAAATAGGGTCCAGCAAATGAGATTTTTTTTTTTTAGAATAATTAAAAGAGAAAGGAAATTTCAATGAAGGAACTTGCCGGCTGCAGCATGCTTTAGAAATTACATCAAGCTGATTAACAGTATATTGAAGATCCCAAAAACCTGGAAGAGGAGTAATTCCTATGATGCACAACACGGATACCGACACGGGACACGCTGACACGTAAATTTTAAAATCTTATAAAATACGGAGACACGCATACATATAAAATATAAAATATTTTTTTGTTTTAATAAATAACAATATATACTATATCTAAATTTATTTCAAGAATATATGTTAAGAATAAGACTGAACACGCCAACACGTGATAATATTTAGGTGTGTCCAAGTGTGTCCGGAAAAAAATTTTTTATTTTTTATTAAGATACGGTTGGATACAGCAGACACGTGTATCGGACAAGTGTCGGCGAATGTCGTATCCAAAATGTGTCCGACACACCGACACGACAACTCAGTAAAGTGTCCTTGCTTCATAGAGTAATTCTCATTCAATCAGCTATAGAAATTTATTTGTCGTTTTTATATTTGGAGATTAATTTTGTCAAGATATTATTTTTGTAGTTTCCCATATAGAACTTTAAGCATTATATTATGAGACCAACATCTTTTAAGAGCTCTCTATGGTTTGTTATTTATTTATTTATTTTACAGTTAAGAGCTCTCTGTTGAGATGGCCAAACTCAAATACTAATTAACTAATATAAATAAAACTCAAAATGTTCAACAATGGTAAATAACTTATTTACTAATAGGTTAGTTTCTGCTTCTATTAATTTAATTTAGATAAGTAAAACTATTCACTGAAATGGAAATCATAATTGTACAAAAAGACTGGCTCATAATTTGGCTATAAACAATCTTCTCTTGAAGGAAAACATCATATCCAACCTTTGTATACTGTCTACATATGTTCAACTCCGCTAATTGGTGTTAGCATGATTTTCAGTCAAATGTTAGTGGTAGTAGAGTCCATGATTACAGAGTGTTTGAAATGAAAAGAGATAAGTAAGATAATCAATTAACAGTGTTAGCCAAGTCTCTCTCAGAATCCAACATAAACAGCCTTGCAATTTTAACCCTGAAATTTGAAAATGGAGGAGTCCATAAAATAATCAAGAAGTTCAATAAAACAGGAAATTAAATTAGTGAATTAGATTAGGACCTGCTGGCTCATTAGTATTTCCACTGCCACATTAAGATCACCATCAGCAGCTGCCAGTGCTACCTCCACCTGTGTCTGAAAGCAGCCAAATACAAATGCATGAATAAAAAGAACTTATTTGTAGGGTTTAATCTACATTTGGTGCACATAATCCGAATCACACCTCATCAAATTTGAGAATATAATATGATGGTTAGTTATTTAATTACATATATGACCTGACAACACTCAACAGCACCACATATTGTTCAACCAGATTCTTTCTTTAGGTCAAAAAGTAGATTGAACTTATTTTTGAGACCAGCAATAAATATGAGAGGCAGACCAAGATTGAACAACAGATAACATTAAACAATTGATCTCATAACCTTATTCTCAGACGTGTGAATATAATTATGCCACAAAGTTTCAGGTTATTTTCTTGATCTTGGAAAAGAATTAGAAATAGTTTTTTACCCTGTCAAAGCCCATTGATACCAGTTTCTTAATCTCCTCTTCTGAAGCAGCTGCACCCTGCAGATGAACCACATAATGAATATCAAATACCCAAATGAAGCACAAGAAAATAGGATTAGTAACAATGGAATGTAAAGGGACCTGATGCTGTGGAACATTAGCAGCCACTGTTGCTACATTACCAGCTGAATTCCTGAATTGAATTGGAAAAATAAAGTGAACATTCAAACAGGTCAACACTCAACAACACAAACTTCCCAATATAGAATAGTAATCACTAATCGGCCCAAGCGAGAAACATTGTAATTTGATTTTGGCATAGTTCCCATTTACATTCATAATTGTTCATGTTGAGAGTAAAGGGCAATATTAAAATTATCAAACATTTAACACCATAAGCATCTTAGTATTGACACAAAATGATTGCAGTCAGCATATTGAAATTTTGCTTATAAAGCAACCACCATAAGTTATCAAGTATGCTCAACACTATCTCTCATACCTTCCTCCTGATAACTGTTGAGCAGTGCTGTGAGCAGATGACTCTAAAGGTTGATCAGGGCTGCTATTATCCAAGAGTCTAGCTTGAAGACTTGAATCTGAATTTAGAGCAGAAGCTGCTTGACCTTGACCAGAACCAAGGGCCCTTCCCCTCCCAGGGAACCTACTGTCCTCAGTTGGCTTCAAGGTATCAACCGAATACAATTAAATTTTATTGAGAATAACATGGCCATGAATGGATAGAGAAACTAGCAATGGACAACAACTTGTATTGAGGGTAGAGAAAGTGGTCAGGTATACTACAGTTTAAGCTTTCAACATCACAATCCAATTTGACATAGCCCCAACAAAATAACTTCTTTCTTATGAGAGAAGAAACCCAATTTAGTTCTTCCTAATTAGAATTGTTCATTCAAGCAAGTATGTAACATTTCACACATTCCCAATAATGAAGTAAACTTCTGAAGATAAGAAAAGTACATAATCATCTTATATATAATCAGAAGTCAACTATAAGATAAAAATAATATTTGAAAACAAAGGAATCTATCTGAGTTTTGCCAGCTGATTTAAATCTTGGGAAAATTCTCCTCTCAAGAACTAGTTACACGACAAAAGAGAAGGAAAAATCAAGTGACTGAAAGAGTTGCGGGAAGTAAATAAAGTCAGACTAGTTTTGACACAGACTGTTAAGCCTATAATAAACATGTATTATACGAAACAATGATTGTTCACTGCATTGTTTTTACATAATGCACACATGAACTCTGCACAACTTCATACTTATATTCAGATAGCAACCAAGCTCATGCCAACAAGCAAGTAGTCCACTGGCACACCTAAGACAACATAACTAGCATACCTGTGCAGACACTTCTCTTTGCGGCATCAATGATGATAGGTTTCTCCAAACATTTCCAGAAAGTATTCCACTGCCAAGAAAGCATAGATTTAAATCAAGGCTTAGTATACACCAGTTCCACTGGCATGGTGCAATGTGAAAACTGGAAACCGTAGTACTTACCCAGAAGTTGAATTTCGGCTTGTATGTGTAGGGATATAACCCGAAGTATTTCCACCAGTGCAAACAATAAATTTAGGACGTCTCACACACGATGACTGAAAGTCAATAGGACATAGACACAAATAAAGGTTAACATATATCGCATGTACGCATATATTTTCATGAGGTGAATGTCTATTTGATGCTTTTTCTATTTTTCTGTTAATTTAAAACAAAAAAATATGGATGAAACCAAGATTTAATGCAGATGTTTTATAGTACAATTCCATCATAACTTTCTCAGTGCATCAATCCATGTCATCAATTCAATCAAGTAGTTAATTGAGGCAATATAAGGTTCAGAATTACATTAGTAATTACTCGAGTACTTTTTGTTGCTACAATAGAATCAACCAATATTTGCTGAAACATTGTGTTTATATGAATTAATTTAGCATACCAAAGATCTTCAACATCAGTTCACCAATCAAGCAAAGCAGTGCCAGACAAATTCGTCAAACACATTTCATGTTCGATAATAGAAGGAAATATAGGAAGCAAGTCACATATCAAGAGAATAAAAATAAGTTTGCTAAGTCCAATCATTTAACAGAATAATGCAAGCTAATACATACATGCACACCTGGTATAACAAAACTATTACCAACTCCTCTTGAACATAAAAGTTACAACTTGTTGTAACATGGACAGATAGCAGAAACACATAGACAGCAAACTGGCAATAAATGGAAACAAAAAGCTCAGACATATAAAGATACGTACAAGCAAGGATGAAGCTTCAATGGAAGAATAAAAAGATGTCCCAGGTATTAGGATATTGAACAAGCCATATGTATCTGAAAATTTAAACACAGCAATATAAAAACCTGAGTTGAACCACTCATTATGCTAAAAAAAGAAATAGTGAAATCTGACATGCAAACCCAGATATAATGCCACAAAGGTGTCCAAGAAGTGAGACATTCTCCATGAGAAGCTGGAACACCACTAGCAAAAGGAATGGATACCTAAAGCAGAAATTGCCAATTTTTCATAAAAGTGAATCAACAAGATGAAGCAATCATCCCAAAAATAAAAATCATGCTCACCATTTCGCCGGGACGTTAAACAAGCCAAAAACACTGCAGAATTCAAATAGAATGTTAATAAATTCACTAGCAAACGCCAATAAGTTCAGATGTTAAGATATCAGATATATGATATATCAAGTGTATACTGTCTTTATGGTGAAAAACAAGTGAGGAAAAAACATTTCCATCTAAATTGGTTGTGACTATTTATAAAACAATATAGATGTCATAGTTACACTTGGTATCTAAATCTCATTAGCATCATTTCTACTCCATGATAATATTCCTATCTGATTTTAAGTAGCATAAGTATATCCCTATATGTGGTTTCAACCAAATTATCTTACAGGAAAAGGTGATTACTAACATATTAAACTGACTTTTTCAATAGTGGTTAATGCCCTGTACCAGCAATATTTATATAACCAACCTCCGAGATTGAGCTCCACTCAGGCTTGTCTCTATAACAATCATGGAAAACAGAACTCCCGAGAAGCCTATAGCACACTCATTCATGAAGTATTCCGACGATTGAATAGGATTGTGTGCCACCAGCAGTGCTACGAGAATGTGGAATATAGCATTGCTCGTGGCCAACAAAATCGTGACATATAGCAGGCGAACTGAACCCATGACCCTCTCCATCTCAGATCCCATGGGAACTAAGGCCATCATGTTGAAGAGAACATGAAGCAGTGAACCATGAAAAAGAATGGAGGTATAAATCCTGTAAACTGCATGCAAAACAGAAACAAAGCAAAGCCATCCGAAAATCATAACATGTAAGCAACCACAAATGAGAAACAATATTACAGCAACAGAATTAAAGCCAAGCCTATACTACCTTCTAGAATTGAATTTAACATGTTCAAGCTGAGAATTCAAAAAGCCACTAAATCAATTAACTGACTCTAAGCTTTATCCAATCAATAAAATACAAAACGATTCGAAGCAAAATGATTTACCTTGAAAACGTGATACAACAGCAGACGGCAAAAAGCATACCTCAGCAAATGAATCATATCCAACCAATAAACAAACCAAGTAAATAATTCCACAAAGAACCACAATAGCAGAAGTGAGGAACGGAATGCTTTCCCAATATTGATTCAGCCTAGTAGAAACCCCAGCCTGCGTCCACCAAGTATATCAATTTTACAAATTCTACCACATTGGCTAATAATTTTTGAAATCAAAACCTAATTCATTTGAAATTGAGAGGAAGAAATGGAAGAGAGAAGAGGTAACCTCAGAAACGATATTGGGTCGCATGTTTCTGGGTCGTGGCATGCACTAAAGTAAACAAGTTTGAGTTGTTTGTAGAGTTCAGTTGCTGATTTCGTGATTCAGCTTCTCAAATCTGTGAAATTCAATTCCTTGCTTCGTGGTTGCGTACGGAGGATCTGATCCAACTGCAAACAATTCCAGAAGCCTCGTACGCTTACCAACTTTCTAATATGTTTCAAATAGGCAAATTAAATTAATTAATCGTAGTTTACCTCGTCTTAAGAAAATAAACCTTATTAAACTCGTCGAAACTTTTTATTCAAGTCAAGGAATTTTAATTTTTACAATTTTAAGTTTTTAACAATAATTTTGCTAAGCATTGCTCATAAGACAATATTTAAGAAACAGGTTTCTATTACCTTATTGAATACATAGGTACTTAAAAGTGTATTTGAAACAGAAGAATTCTGAGGTTTGCCAACTGCTAAATCTTGGGCGAAATTTTCTTCTCAAAGTTAGTTACATTGCAAAAGAGAGGGAAAATTAAGCGACCAAACTAAACGAGTTGAAAGAGGTAAATAAAAGCAAGACTAATTATGAAAAGAAAAAAGCATTTATTACACTTAAGACTTGGGTAAACTATTATTTTGGTCCCCTACGTTTGGGGTGAATTCTATTTTAGTCCCCAACGTTTAAACTGTTCTATTTAAATCCTAAAAAGATTTGATTTGCATCAATCAAGTCCTTCCGTTAAATGGGTGTCAAATTATTGACGCCGTGTCCGACGTGGCAAGGAAGAGTTGATAGTGGTTAGTAAACGTGTAAGCCTTCCCGCCCTTGGACATAACGCATGCTGCTTACCCTGACTCTTCTTCTTCTACTTCTTCTTCTTCTTGTGAAGCACGAAACGCAGAGGAAAAGCCAGAAACTCTACCACTAGTCACTGAAAGATTGCGATTCGCAGCCAGAGAAGTGACATTGTCGTTCAGTTACGTTTAAGCTCCACAGCAGCAGTGAGTTTGAAACCGTTGCTTTCCGGGAGAAGATCGTGTCAGGTATTCCATTGTCAAATCTTATGAACCCATTTGGTTTTCATCTTAATGCGGGTTTATATGTAATGATGTATGTTGATGTGTGATTGTTTTGTTTTGTAGTTTCATATTCGTTTCTTGTTCTGTTTTGGAAGTCTTTATTTTGCCCTAGTGATTTTATTTATGCATTTCTGTTGTTGTTGGTCAATGTGAGAATTTTATGAAGTGTATTGTGTTTGTGTAACAGTTTGGTCGAGAGATGAGCTATTTTAGTGTCAAGATACACCATGGGGGAAAGTTCGGGTTTGATGGTGAACCTTTACACTATGTGGGGGGTGAGACTTCGATAGTGGACTACTGTGATGAAGATAGGTGGAGCAGGTTCGAGGCTATGGAGATAGTGCTCGAACAGGGATATGTGATAGAGAATATCGCTGCAATGTGGTATAAGTCTCTGAACGATGAAACAGATGTAGGGTTGAGGATGCTTCACACAGACAAGGATGCCATGGACATGGCTAGAATTGGAATGAGGGACAACATGGTGGAGCTTTTTGTTGTTCACAAAGATGCTGCTGCTACTACTAGGAAAGGCTGCACTATTGAGGAAATTGAAGAGATAGATGGTGATGAGGCTGCTGCACCCACTGCAGACACTATTGGGCCTGGTCCAATTGTGTTGCACAAGGCCCAGTTGCACAAGGCCCAATCTGTTGCTCAGGCCAAGGTGGGTGAGAAGCCCAATGTGGTGACAAAAGCCCAGAATGATGTGCTGGAGGATGGTGATGAAGAGAGGTCAGAGGGGTCAGATTTCTCAGGTGATGAAGAATCTGAGGATGATGACTACCAGCCAGGAATTGATGATGAGGGGGACAGTGATGAACAATGGAGTGAAAATAGCTCTGGAGATACTGATCTGCATGTTGCATTTGATGACAGCGATGATGATTGGAATGCTGATGGGGGTTTGTATGATGTTGAAGTCACAACTACAAAAGATCCTCAAAGGCCGAAACAGAGTGTTCCAACTGAGAGAGAACAAGGAGAGCAAAGTGGCAGTGTTAATAAGGGTAAAGAGCAAGTGGTGGCTGCTGGATTAAGGGATGAGGATGATGGGTATGACAGTGAGGGGTTGTGGGATGTCCCTGTAAGTGATGATGAAGGGGATCCCTTGTTCAGGAGGTACCCGGTGTATAAGGGATTGAAGAATATGAAGGAGTATAAATGGGAGGTTGGGACAATGTACGTAGATAGGAATGCTTTTAAGGAATGTGTAACGAGCTATGCCGTGCACAGTGGCAGAGGAATATGGTTCTCGAAGTGTGATAGCCACCGGTGCAAAGCTGTTTGCAAAGAAGGTTGCAAGTGGTTTGCTTACTGCCATAAGATGAAGCGAGAGGATTCATGGCAACTGACAAGCTGTTACAAGAAACACACATGCTCTAAGGCCACCAAGATTGGTATAATGAGTTCTCAGTGGCTAAGTAAGGCTTTTATGAAGAAGATCTGTGAAAACCCGAAAATCAAGTTGAGAAGTTTGATAAAGAAGGCTCATAGCAAGTGGAATGTGGATCTCACAATGACCAAAGCTGCCAGAGTGAAGCAGCAAGCCCTGGATGAAATAAATGGTACCTATGGAGAGCAATATAGGAGGATTTATGACTATGCTGCGGAGTTATTGAGGTCTAATCCAGGGTCCACTGTTCAGATACAAGTGGAGAGACCTCCTGAATTTGAGCTAGAGACACCACCTCCTGGTACGGACCTGAGACCACGATTTCAGAGGATCTATATCTGCTTGGAAGCTTGTAAACGGAGTTTCATGGTGTGCAGACCCATGATTGGCCTTGATGGATGCTTCATCAAGACTCCATATGGGGGTCAACTGCTAACAGCAATTGGATGGGACCCCAATGATCAGATTCTGCCAATTGCCTATGCTGTTGTTGAAGCAGAGACGAAAGATTCGTGGAGATGGTTTTTGTTGAATCTGTGTGATGATTTGGGAGTTGATAAGATCAGATGGTGTACATTCATGAGCGACCAACAAAAGGTAACTCTCAACCTAAACTTGTGTAATTAATTCTTTCTTTAATTCATGTCTTGCTGTTATTGACTGGTGATGTTTTTAAATTCTGCTTCAAAGGGATTGATCCCAACCTTTGATGAGTTGCTGCCTGGCATAGACCACCGTTTTTGTGTCAGGCACTTATATAGCAACTTCAGAAAAAGGTTCCCAGGTGTTCAGCTAAAGATTATGATGTGGAAGGCTGCAAAGGCAACATATGTCCAGGAATGGGAGAAGAGGATGAAGGAGATTCAGCAGGTTGATCAAGGAGCTTATAATCATCTCATGGAGATCCCTGCCAAGTATTGGAGCAAGTCCAGGTTTAATTATTTTCCTAGAGTGGATACACTTGTTAACAACATGTGTGAGTGTTTTAACTCTGTTATTGTAGAGGCTAGAGAGAAACCGATTGTTTCCATGCTAGAAGACATTAGGGTTTATCTAATGAATAGGTGGTCTGATAACAGGCAAAGTATAGTAACATATGCCGGAGAAATATTGCCAAAAATAAACAAGAAAATTGAAAGGGAGTTTGATAAGGGTGGGGAGTGGCTGGCCATATATGCTGGTAGGGACAAATATGAAGTGTCTAGCAGTCAGGGTAATAGAGCCAAGTTTGTTGTGGACTTAAACTTACATGAGTGCTCCTGTAGAAAATTTTAACTAACAGGTTACCCTTGTGAGCATGCCATGAGCTGCATTAGGAAAATGTGTCTAGATGTTAAGAACTATGTCAACAAGTGTTATAGGAAACAGACCTACGTGGACTGCTACCAACATGTAATCTACCCACTGAATGGACCAAATCTCTGGTCCCGGACTGAGAATGATGATGTGCTGCCACCAGTGTTTAGGAAACCAATAGGGCGCCCAAAACTGAGGAGGAACAAGACTGGTGATGAGCCACGCAACAATGGACCACTGTCTAAGTTAGCAAGGACTGGACAACAACAAAAATGTTCATATTGTTTTGCACTTGCTCACAACAAAAGAACCTGCCCTAGAAAACGTAAGATGGAGGCTGCAGCAAAAAAGGTAAAGTTGTTGTTGTCAATTTGATTTCAATTCCTTACATGTGAATGTTTATACTATCCCATTAACCCAATTTGTTGTTACTGTTTATAGCAGAATGCAACTGCACAAGCCAAGAAAGGGGCCAAGAAAGGGGCTGGCACAACTAGGACTCCAAAATCCAACAAGATCCCTGCCAAGACAACAACACAGCCAGCAACAAGACTTCAGCCAAAGAGGAAGAGCAGTACACAAGTTGGAGGAAGCCAGGAGTCACAGACATCATCCAAGAGAGCTAGATGCAGCAGCAGTGCCAGTCAACCACAACCATCAATAGCAACAGTCACTAGCCCATCAAGGAGGTCCCTGAGGTTCATGGCAAAAATACCACCTAGGGCCTGGAAGGCATTGGGATGAAGAACATAGTAGATTTTAGTGATTCCATCTGTTTTGTAATGAATCTGTCAATGACCAAGGACTAATGTCCCTGTGATACTTTAGACACCCTACTTTAAGACTACTACTGTTATGTTGATCTCTTTTGTGTTGTTACCTTTTCATGGTTATATGTAAGGCTTGTTTGGATATTGTTATGGTTAAGAGAAGCTACTTTAAGACTTCTCCATTATCTAATGAATTACATGAATTTTCAGCAGCAAAGGTTATGTGAATTGGCAAATTAAGCCTTGTTTTTATTAGTAGATAAAACTGAAATAAACTTGTACATAGCCAAATAATGTATGTCACAATACAGGAACTCATTGCTATTCATTTCAATCAAAAACCTTACAATGTTTACAGCAAATGGCTTTACAGACACAGCCACAAAAAAATTTCATTCTCTTTACATTACTGTTATCACCCAACTGTATGTCAATTTTTTCAATCCCTAAACAATTGACATTCCCTACAAACCAGGGGACAACAACAGAATGGCAAAAATAAACAAAATGCTAACCCCCTAAACATCAATTGAGTCGATCACATAGCAGCAGCCCAGCCAGTATCCATCCAACAATTCCAACACCAAGTGCCAATGCAAACTTCCTTTCAGCTTTCTGCAGTTCTTCTTTCAACGAGCTTGCTTTGTTCTTCAGTCTTTGAATTTGTGGATCTTGTCCTTCAGGCTCTGCCCAAGCAAAATAATCGCATCCATCTCCTATCTGTTCTCAACCAAACCAACACGAACACACCAGCACGAACACACCAAACACTTCAGATCCTTCAAACACTAACACCCAATGCTATTTTCAAACAGGAGACAGAAAAGATGAGACTCACCTGAAAGTTGACGCAGCCCCAGAATCTTCTTCCTGGGTTCTCCGCTGTAGATGACGTGCGCAATACCGGTCTCTCTCCACAGAAGCAAGTCCTCCTTCTCCCACGACTCTTGGTGCTGCTACGCGAACCTTGGGAGGACGACTGGGTAGCCATTCTCATTCTCAGCAGACGATTTTGATTCAACTTTGGGGATTAGGGTTTACTTATTGGACTGGGCAGCATTTCATTTTTCTTTTTTTTTTCCTGCTTCCAATTCCAACTGTTAACTACAGGCAAACTGCCAACTTTGCCACGTCGGACACGGCGTCAATAATTTGACACCCATTTAACGGAAGGACTTGATTGATGCAAATCAAATCTTTTTAGGATTTAAATAGAACAGTTTAAACGTTGGGGACTAAAATAGAATTCACCCCAAACGTAGGGGACCAAAATAATAGTTTACCCCTTAAGACTTTAATCTATAGCATCGACCACTGGAATAATGCTTTATTTATTATTCAAATTACTGTTAAACTATTTTGAATTATTGATAAATAATAAAAATTGAAAATATGACAACTTTTATTTATACATGAGTTTCAATCAAATGACATCAATGTCAATTTAACTGAAATTATGCAACTCATCTTTTTTTAAAGACTTCTTATACCACTCGATAAGCCTGTATTGAAAACGTTGTTACAAAACAATCTGTTGAGTTGAAAGTCCATGTTTTAAATTTCCACTTTGATTAACAGATTAGATACTTAAATTTATTATGTGCTCTTGGGGAGCAATTCGTTACACGTGGTAAGATTAAAGACTAAGTTAATTGTTAAGTCATTAGGCATTTGCTTTGAGATTATTCGTTTCCTGCTATTATAACTTGTAGTTCTGATTCTAACGACATGATTATGAATCAATGGGCACACCTAATGTCACAATATAATGATGAACTTTTTTTCCAGGAACAACTATGATTATAAAATTAGGTCAAGGTTTGAAATCCATCAGGGGATAAACTAAACAATTCCGTAATAATTAAAGAAAGCAGGGGCAAGAAACTCTAGTAGACTACTGACATTGGAAACGAAAATCTCGAAGCAACAAAATTGTTCATGACATGTAAATCCAGCAAAATAATAGCGAGTAAAGACCATACGCAAAAGTATATCCACCTTGTTTGGGAATAACACCTCTTTTTAATAAATGATGCTGAAAAAACAAAACAAAATAATTCTCATCACTAAGGCTACTTCCAAAAGCGGCTTAACGATTAGCCTTGGCGACTCTCTCTATCTCATCCTTTTTCTTGATAGCATAGCTGAAATGGAAATATTAATTTCAGCATTCATTAGTGTATGATGAAGAGTAAATGTAATAACGTAACTTTCCTGTCACTACACAGACAAAGAATTGCACCTATTATATTAATAGATTTAAATTATAGATTACCTATTCGATGAACCTTTTGCTGCATTAATAAGTTCATCAGCCAAGCATTCGGCAATTGTCTTAATGTTCCTGAAAGCAGCTTCTCGTGCACCTGTTGTTAGAAGATAGATGGCCTGATTGACACGGCGAAGAGGCGAGATATCAACAGCCTGCCTCCTAACAACTCCAGCAGACCCAATACGAGTTGCATCTTCACGAGGACCACTGAATAAGAAGATAGAATTCATATAAGTCAGCTTTAATAGTGTCAAAGAATTTCTCTTTGATGAAAATGCTGAAACATGAATTTGGTGAAATGTGAGCACTTTAATAAATTCAAGCAACAACCCATATTTAAAAGTTAAAAAAAAATGTATTCCACAGAAGAATTTTACATAATCAATCATGACAAAGCAAAAAATTTTCCCAGACAAGGGGAGAAAAACTACAATCCCATGAACTAGTATAATTTAGGAGAATGATCAGATAGAGCTAATACAAAATGCCATCATCCAGGCCATCAAACCAATAGGGAAACAATTAATCATCATTTCATTCTCCTGTACTAAAGGTTTCATTAAGTTGAAATTTATTTCAAAATTACACATAGTACAGAAATAACAGCAGAATGCACTAGTACAAAAGCAATAGAGTCAATCTCCCAAGTAATAACAACAAAATCCAAAACCAAATTTTATGTGGAGAATAATCAGATAGAGCTAATACAAGAAGCCATCATCCAGGCAATCAAACCAATAGGGAAATAATTAATCATCATTTGATTCTCCAGCAGTACAGATTATATCGGGTTGAACTTTTTTGTTTAAAAATTACCCATTTTAAACAATGGCCAGTTGCATAAAAAGTTAAAATAAAAACGCATCAAATTCAGAACTAGATATATTTTCAACTGCAACTAAGTAATTATGCAATAATAACAAATGATGTGAGGAGAATGATCAGGTAGAGCTAATACATAGTTGCCATCATTGAGGCAATCAAACCAATAGGGAAAAAAACTAAACATCATTTCATCCTCCCAATTCTATCAGACTAAAACAAAGAAACGTATTATAACAGTCCATATAAAAACATATCAAGAGAAAAACATTACATAAAAACTAATGCTCTTTTGTTCTTCAGTCAATTAACAAGATAATATTTTATATCATTAAAGTTTCAAATCAAACGATGCATAATGGACAAGGAGAATGGTCAGATAGAGCTAATACAAAATAGCCATCATTCAAGCAATCAAACCAATAGGGAAACAAATAATCCTCATTCCATTCTCCGAATCCAAAACACAATACCAAGCAGAATTTTAAGGCAAAACAGCAAAAATAAAGAACAATTATCTTCAGTTCCCGCAATTTCATCACACACAGCACTACACATTCGCCTAGCATTAAGCCATTAACAAATTTATCCAGTAAGCCATAGCAATAAAAATCCATAGATCTACAGACAAATAATCACTACCTGTTGATAACGGCATCAACGATGACTTGGATAGGGTTCTGGTCGGTAAGCAAGTGAATGATTTCCATGGCGTGTTTGATGATCCTAACAGCCATAAGCTTCTTACCGTTGTTTCTTCCATGCATCATGAGGGAGTTAGTGAGCCTCTCTACGATCGGGCACTGTGCCTTCCTGAAACGCTTCACCGAGTACCTACCGGCGGTGTGGGGAACGTACGTCGCATGCTTCGACGGCGCGACTCCAATGTAATCAGCCAGGGAGATATCAGTCACCTGAATACAACAACAGAATTCCAAAACAAATCTAACATTTCAGATATTGTTTAATGCCTATAAATACAAAATAGTAGTAATAACAGAACAAAATTCAACTCAAAAAAGCCATTACAGAACCTACATTATTCTAATAGATCGAAAACGGAAAACAAGAACGGAAGGGAATGAGAATGGAGGACCTGGACGTCGTCGAAGCTCCATCTGTTGAAAAGCTTAACGTCGAGCTGTGTGGAATCAACTTCGGTAGGAGGAGGAGCAGCAGCAGCAGCAGCAGCCATGGCTGAAGAGAAAATTGTTCAACAGATAGGGTGAGTTAGGGTTAGATAAATCGAAGAAGTCGAAGGAATCAGAGAAGGAAGAAGAGTAACGAACTTGAGGAGAAGGAGGCGGCACTAAGCTTCGAAGCTCTCTCGCTCTTGTTGCAGCTCCGCTGTAGTGTGATAAACCCTAGTTTTAAGCTATTTATAAAATCGTTTTCTGAATCCCAAAAACTGTATAGAATTTAAGGAATAACATTTTTGGGCTAGGCCCATTAAAGTTTTAAAAACTTCAAACAACTGTTTTTGTGGATAAATCATAGGGTCGGCCCATATAAGATGGCTTTTCCCAAGACAGAGACCAACCTTATACCCTAAAAATTTCTTACCGGGTTTAGGTGGTCTTCTTGAGTGAAAAGATTATTGTCTAGTTCATTATAGTTTTATCACATTCTTAATTAAATTTTTATGGTTTGAAAATTTGTAATTAAATTTTTATATTAGAATTTTTAATTAGAACATTTTAACTATTTTTTGCTAAAAGAATGTATACTTTTTAAATATTCGTTTTTGTGTTTGGATGAATTATAGGATATTTTAAAAGTAAATATTCTATAACTATTGTATTTTTATGAAAAATAACAACCAGAAAAGATGTATTATAAAGTTTAATATTATATAAAAATCTAATTACAAACTTTACTATAAAAAATTAATTTAAAATGTCGTGAGACAATGGAAATTAAAGGGTAGATAGTCACTCTTTCATTGATTATTGAGGAATACTTCAGCGGTAAGCTAATTGAACACAATAACATGAATATTTGTAAAAGATATTACGACGCTTAACTCAAATAAAAAAAAGTGAATATAGTGATATATCTCAAAATTAGAGCATATTGGAACACTCGTATTTCAGTTGTTTTAACTGTTGATTTGAATTATAAAAAATATATATAATATATTAAGAGTAAAGTATCGTTTTTGTCCCCAACGTTTGGGGTAAATCCTATTTGTGTCCCTAACGTTTAAATCGTCCTATTTGTATCCCTAACGTTTGTAAAAGTGATTCAATGTTATCCTACTACCAATTATACTAACAAATCAGATTATATTTGTCAATTTCTCACTTGGATGTATTCATTCTCAATTAAGTCTCACTTGAATGTGTTCGATTTTAATATTATACACACTATTTGTGTTTAGATTCAATTATGTCCCTAGAAAAGTGAATTATGTAAATGTTGTAGGAATTAGTTTCAATATTTGATGAGCTATTTTTCGGAGTAGATCATCGATTCTATCCCAGACATTTGTATTCTAACTTCAAGCGCTCATTATGTATAATTGACGACAGGATAACATTGAATCACTTTTACAAACGTTAGGAATACAAATAGGACGATTTAAACGTTAGGGACACAAATAGGATTTACCCCAAACGTTGGGGGACAAAAACGATACTTAAATCATATATTAATTAAAATCAACGGTTAAAACAACTAAAAAATTAATGTTCCTAGTACACTTGAAATTTTTTCTATTTTTATATCCTCTTTTGGGGGAAATCTTTATAAACCGAGCTAACATTGGGAATATTCAACCCTATAGACATATATAACTTGGCATTATTTAGACATAAATCTTTTTTCGATTCCTGTTTTCGAATTTTAAAATATAACCATTTTCCTAACTATATCTCAAGTTAGAACCGAATTGTAACTAGGCGGATATGATGACAATACATTTTTCAACAACTTATATTTTTAAGGAATAAACAAGAAACGCTTATATTTTTAATTCCAATTCTACAATATTGACCCTGAACACTTTAGGCCTTCGAACAAATTCCAGCTAGGCAACATTATTATCAATTTATCATGCTAACACTTGGAATGGAGGAAAATAAAAATATATAGGATAAAGTATTAAATTAATCCCTTTAGTTCTTAAAGTTTAAAATGTTCTATTTAAATCCAAAAAAGTTTCATTCAGTTTTAGTTTAGTCCCACTGGATGTCAAAAATAAATAATTAACGAAATGTCATACATAACTAAAAGAACAAAGTCGATAATCTAGAAAATAAGTACAAACTAAAAGAAAAAAGTCGATAATCTAGAAAATAAGTACAAACTCCAGAAACACAAAATTAATCGTGGATGCATCAATACATTATTTATCATTTTTCTTATAATTAAAATGAAATATTTTCTATAAAACTAAAAAAAATGTTAAATACATGTATTGATGCATCACAGTTGATTTTGTGTCTCTAGAACTTGTACTTAATCTCCAAATTATTAACATTGTTCTTATACTACTGCCATGTAAGACATTTTGTTAATTATTTATCTTTGACCTCATGGGACTAAATTGAAGTTAAATAAAACTTTTTTAGATTCAAATAAGACACTTTAAACCTTAAAGACCAAAACAGAATTTCGCTCAAACGTAGATAACTAATTTAGTACTTTACCCAAAATATAAAATACTAGCATACGAAGCATGTATTGATATGTAGATCATAACATGGAAGAAATTGACATCTCATACAAATATTATGATACTCTAATCAAGTTTGATTATTCATCAAATTAAATTATTGTACTCTCACTTATTCTGGTAATGATTATAGTCAAAAGAATTGTTTAAATCAATATGCGTAAAGCACTTTTGTCAAATTAATGTTATATCCACTTAAGTGACAAATCCATTTTTCAAAACTTGAATCCCACGAAAGGAATAGTAAGGAGTTAAGACTAAGATTGAGATAAGAGAATAAATTGAACTACTAAACTGAAACCCATACAAACTGGTTGAAGATATTGAACTGTTTCAGGGGGTCACAAAATCATTACATTATATGGCTGTGTTATAGATATATAAGACTTTAGGCCACATGTATGATCGAGAATTAAATATGAAAACACACTATATAGAAATCAAAACACATTAATCCATACTCTCATATAAATCTAATACACATTAAGCCAAAATTCAAATGGAAAAATAGGTCCAATAAAAACATAAAAAGAAAGCTTATAATTGGGGATTCACTGACTAACAAAAATCAAAGAAAACATTACTTTGACTGCATTTGTAGGCAACAAAAGAAAACACTTCAACGCAACCTCCTTGCTTCTCTTTCAGATTCAAGCAGGGTGAGAACATCACCTTCTCTAACTGGTCCCTTCACATTCCTCATAATGTGACGGTTCTGATCATCCAAGAACTTCACTCTAACCTGAGTCACCTGACCTCTGGATCCAGTACGGCCAATAACTTTCACAACAACAGCATGCTTAATCCCAGAATCCATCCTGCAAAATCATAATATTAGGGTTCGAAGCGATTGCGCTCGCAAAATTAACTCTATACATGGTAACAAGTAATTCAGGTTTTTCTAAGCAAAAAAAAAAAAAAAAAGAAATTTCACGGAAGATCAATCTATTTGAAAAGAACTGAATTAATAGCGGAAACCCTAATGAACCTGATCAGCTATTGCAAACATAAATTAGATTGCTTTCTCATGTTACAAGATTTAGGATTAAACTCTAAGACTATATTGATTATATTTAAAATTCTATAGTATCCATAAAGGAAGAAGAAATCAAAGGAATAACAGAAGGAAGAGGAGAATCGAACTTGTCGCACAAACGTGGTGGAGGAGGAAGAGGAGAAGGAGGCGGCACTAAGCTTCAAAGCTCTCTCGTTCTTGTTGCAGCTCCACCGTTGTGAGATAAACCCTAGTTTCAGCTATTTATATAATCGTTGTTTTTTGGACTTGTTATATAATCGCTTTTTGGATCCCATTTCACGAACGCTGTTTTTGGGCCAGGCCCATTTAACTTTGTGGTCCAAAAGATCATAGGGTTAGTCCATGTTAAATGGCATTTTTAAACAAAAATATTCAAGTAAAAATAAAAAACCAAAAATACTCAATGACAAAAAAAAAAAAAAAAAACTGGAAACCAAAGAAGAAAAACACTAAAATACCCTTGTAACACTAAGGGTTTGTTTGGATGTTGAAAAGAAATCGAAGGAAAGAAAATAAGAGGAAAGAAAATGAAAAGAAAAGTTAAGTTATTTGTGTGTTGTTTGGATGAATAGAAAATAGATAGAAAGAAAATAGAAAGAAATTTTCTTTTGTTTGGATGGAAAGAAAAGTGAGAAGAAAGAAAATCATAATAGTATAAAATTACATTAATACCCTTATCATAAAATAAAGTATAAATATTTTTATTTATTCATGTTTTATTATATTTTATAAATATTATAAAATATTATAATTTTATATATTTGATTTAAATTATTTATCTAATACATATAATATTTAAATATAAATTTTTATTATAATAATATATTAAAACTAAATTTATATTAATATTTGCTAATAATAATATAACTAAGGGCAGTATTGGAAACACAAAAATATAGCACTTTTCTTCTTATTTTCTTGCTTGTGATGGAAAGAAATTTTTTTTAGTGGGACCCATACAAAAATTTTCTTTCCTTCCTATTTTCCTTCATAATCAAACAAAGAAAAATATCATTTTCTTTCCATCCATTTTCTTTCCACCCATTTCCTATCAAACCAAACAATGTGTAATAAAAAATCAAGCAAGTGTGGGGAGTTTGAATATTGTCTTGTGCATGCAGCAAATCATTAGCTAGTGGCAAACTCTTAAATAAAACTCAAATCAGCAACGGATTAGTCTTTGACCTGTTGGCTGCGTTTCTTTCTGAGAACAGGACAAGACAAGAAATAAAGAACAAAGACACAAAATTGTGTTCTTGTATTCTGTTTGGTGATAAACTATAACAAATTATGAAAATTTAATTTATTCTCATTTTTTTATTACAAAAATTTGAGACGAAAAATATAATTATGAAAAACTAACAATAATAAAGGAAAAAATAAAAAATAAGTTGTGTCTTTGTTAGGTAGCGTTTGTTTTGAGGTACTGAGACAGAGATTGAGAGATTGAGACTCAGTATCATGTTTGTTGGTTCAGAAATTGGTATTAAAATTTATGTCTCTATATCCAAAACTTCAGTATTTCCGTACCTCAAAAAAGTAAGGACAAAGGGGACTAAAATTTTTAGAGATGGAGACTGAAACTTTAATAACATTTTATACCTAAAATACCCTCATTTCAATTAATTAATTCTAATTTTACCCTTTGTACAAATTAAATTAGAATTTTATTCTTATTTCAATTTCTATCTCCCATTTTGCACCAAACAGAATACTGAAATTTATTTCAATCTCTGTTTCTTAGTCTCTGTCTCTTAATCTCAGTCTTTCTGTCTATATCTCTCTATTAAACGCTACCTTAGTGTCTCTGTATCTTTCCTATTAGGATAGATACAAAATACACTAATTCAATGTCTCTATCTATGTTTTATCTATCAAATTAATTCATTTTCATTTTATTCTTCATACAAATTTATAAAATAATATAATTATTAAAATTTAATAAAGACAATAAAAAAATAAAAATATAAGTGGTGCCTCTTATTAATGTTTTTTGTATTTTTCTATAAAAATAACACAAAATATATTAAATTAATTTTTCATAACACAATGCTATGTTTATATCTCACTTATTAACTGTGATTTTGTATTTTTCGCATCCTTCTTTATTGTTTTATGCTTATAAATAAACGCAACGTTTTGGTAGCATTTTTCTTGATGGGAGTTGTATGTTAGATTGTTAGTTCACAAGGATGCACGCCAATTTGCATACGGAAAATGTTTTCTACTCACACTTCAATATAATTGTTCCTAGGTCAATTCAACCACAAATCGTTTAATCTGTAATGATTCCTAAAATGCAATTATTTTAGTAAATTAGTAGTAATATGGACATGAGTTTAATTAAATTCGATTTCGATCTAAATATTTTTTAATTAAAATTTCGTTTTATATTAATCTTAAATAAATCAGGTTAAAATGAATCAATTCAATTATATATAATTTTATAAATTTTATATAATAATTAATAAAATCTTATTTTTAAAGATTGTATTTAAAGTTAAAAATAATACTATATAACACTATTTTAAACTATATATAATAGTGAATATTGATAGAGTTTATTTTAAAGTAAAAATAATTTAATTGAAGTAAAAATATTAAATTTTTTATATTATATAATATTATTTTAAATTATGTACAATACAAACGTTAAAGTAAAAATAATACATTATAATAAAAAAAATATTAATTGAAATATAAAAATATAATATTTTATTATTAATATCAACATAATATATATATATATATATATATATATATATATATATATATATATTTTAGTGATTAAACATAATTTCAGACTAGGTTAGGTCTATCCAATACATGATCTGAACACAACATAAAAATAATACTGAATAAAAATAAAAAATCCAAACCCAAAAAAATATGAATAATATTATATATTTAATTCTTTTTGTTAACCAAGATCAATTAAGTTGATTTAACATAACAAAAATTAGTTATGACTAGCATTATTCTAAGTCTTATTATTTAACTAGTTGGACTTGGTTTATAAAAAAACTTAAATATGTAGCATTAATAAAAAAATATACTTTGAAAACCCTATATTTCAGTTAATAATTGTTAGAGTATAATTAGGATCAATTAGCATTATTTAACATATCTAAATATTTATTATAGGATATTACATCTTTATTATTTCGATTATCTTAATACTTATAAATACCCTTCTATATTATATCATTCTACACAACTCAAGAATAAACAATCCTTTCTCCAGTTTGGGCTATTGTTTCTAACAATAATGATATTGGGAGTATATTAATCTCTTCTAAATGAGAATTATAATATGCAAGCTCTTCTCATTCACACGACCTACAGAAACTATATAAAGTTATAAACTAATAAACATTACAATAGCCTCATTCAAAAAGAACAGAGGCCTCAAATTGCCAAAGAATTCCTATTCTAGTTTCTCTAACCAGATGATGGTTCCTAATAGAAGCAACCTTATTAATTCATAGGCTAGCAATTGGCCTGAATGTGTTGGAATTAGGACTCTCAACATCAGCTGCAGAAATTGCATGGACAAAATCTAGATGTGCAAGGCTTAAATGAAATGCTTGTAAGACACTATGAGATGGAGTAGTTCTTCCTCTCCTTGGAGACAAATGTTGATGCTCTGGAATCCTAAAACTAAGCTTTGCAGGGTAGTCTCTCAAGCAACCAATTCTTGAACCAGAACCTGTTCTCCATTCAGTGGATAAGTGATTGCCCAATTGACATGACTTCATTCCTTTGTGTGAATCTATTCTCTTCATTATGTTTTCTTTTGGGATATGTCTTTCATTCTCTTCCTCTTCTTGTTCTTCAAACAAGTGGGATTTCGGAACCATGAATTCCTCCTCATCAGTAAAGGACTCTTCTGCTGTCCCATAGCCACTTTCTTCTAGAGAAGGATCGTCGCCATTAGGCGTGTATACTTGCTCTACAATATTGTCAGACACATTGTCCATTTCTGATCCTAGTTTTGATGTCAATCTTGACAAGGGTGCATGAAAATTTAACTCAGCATTACAATCTTCATTTTCCATGTCAGGTAGTACTAGTTCTTGGGCTGAAGTTAACTCTGCCTCTAAAGGATTGTCTCCCAAGCAAATTCCGTTGTTCGTTTTGGCTTTATCTTCTTCTTCATGGTCTATTCCGTGTTTCTGGATACAATGAAAATAGAATATTAGCATGAGAGGTGAAGGATTATTTGTTGTATGCAACATGTTAATTGAACCTTTTTGCATTTCTTTTACAGATGCTGTGTTTTGATTCTTTTACCTTTACATCTGTGAGTTTCACATTATGCTCCTCAAGGAATGACATGAATTCCTGGAAATTTTCCTCTGTTGGGAGATAATGTCCACTGTGAGCCCAAACTTCCTTTGGAGTTGTAAAAACAACAACACTATCAGCTTCCAAATCATGTCCAAAAAAGTCATATTATGAAAATCAAGAGTTTAGTTTCCTTTTCATACCTTAATAACACCATCATCCACCACTAATCTACCAGCAGATAGTGTAGCACCACCTGCTAAGAAACTTGAATGTTGAAATGTACCCTTGTTCTTCTGCCCAATATATAATGTCTTTGATGTGCTAAGCACAAAAATCCACTTTATATCTCTTGTTGTATTAATAGATTCCCCACTTTGCTTATAAAATAGTCTTCCATCCTCAATAGCCACTTCATAAATCTTTCTTTCCACCTGCAAAAAGCAACATTTAGAATTGCAAACTTTTATGTAATAGAAAATTTTATATATTTAGAGATAATTGCATTCAGATATATTAAAAGGCCTAATAGAACTCACTGGACCCAAATACTTGATGCATTGCTGCTGAAGTTTTGATCTTGAACATCTCTCATCACTCACTTCCTTGCCTTCCCCAACATCAAGCCTACAAATAAATACCAACATTGATAAATACTCATCAGTTGAAAAAAGTGAATCAACTATGTGAGAAAAATATAATCCATTATTGATATTTTCTTCCTACCAATAGAAGAAAGGTTGATAACTGTCACATTGGAGCCATTTAACATAATAGAATTGAAGATTGTGGCCATAGCGATGCCTCGGGTCAATCTGTTAAATTTAACAACTAGTTAGCTTAACTTCCAGCTTTGTTTAAACAACATCACTTTAATTAGCTATGAGACTTACAGCTTCAAGCCAGTGCTGCAAAGCAAGTTTTCGAGCCCTCTCATCCTTCGATAGACCCTTTCCAAGCTGCCAAAAACAATCCTTGAACTTTAAACCACAAGAATAACACAATAATAGATACAGTGATTTATAGATATACCCAAAAAGTGAGAGTAATAGAAAAAAAGAAAATGGAAGGAAGAAAGAAAGCTACCTTGGCAGCTCTCGTTCTTGCTCTAGACCAACGCGAAACAGCAGTCTCCTGCTTCTCAAAAAATGATATAGAACTATGTTTTAGCTCAGCAAAATCTAAAACTTTCCACCTGTATTGAGTTTTATATGAATTCAATTTTAGTATCATACACAAGCACGAGAGACATCTTTATCATTTAATGTTATCACTCAAAAAGTTCAAAACTAACCATCTCTGTTCAGCAAGGACTGCACAATCTGCTAGTTGCCTCCTTGTTCGGAAACTCTTGTAAACTTTCTGCAACTTAAGCGCAGCTTCATCCATTTCGCTCCGCGACACTTGCGATGGTGTTTGGAATTTCTTCTCGGACAAGGTACTGCATGATCTTGATATATGTGATTCATTGAATACCATCTTCCCTGCACACTATAATAAGAAACGATGCTCAATATCTTCAATGGCAGATTATTCCACAATGTGAAGGTGGACATTGCATATATACATCAATCATAAGACCAATAATTTTGGCATTTCTAAACCTAGAACAAATTAAATGTCCCTATTCGAATAGCAATAAGTCAATAACGTACCTTGATATGTGCCGGTGGGAGCAGAAAAGAAAATGTGCTCTACGAGAGCCAGAGCCAAGAAAAAAAAATGTGAGAGAATCAATGGAAGGTGCAAAGAATGAATGAGAAGAATAAGGAAGAAAGTTGCACAAATATAGAGAAAGGTTTTGCAAATGTTAATAATGATACGTTTTTGCTATTTTGGCAATGTCCTCGGAGTCAATTGGATAACAGCATAACAAATAAGTACCAAATAATAAGCTATATGGCTATCAATTTAACATTTTCAAGTTTATTGTAACAGATATTAACCTAAATTAAAAAAAAATTTCAATGCACAAGTAATAATTAAAGATTTAATTAATTACTTAATTATTTAATTTTAGAGTAAAGATACAGATTTAAATATTTTTATAAATCCAGTCCAACCAAGATAAATATTAAATAATTTGGTTAGACTTGGTTAACAAGAAAACTTGGAATGTGTAGTATTATTTTTAGAGTCCTGCTGGTTTATTTGTACAATGTGTACAATGGGCTATATGAGTTATAAAATGAACATCACCTATAATAATCATCCGAATACTAGGGATAATAAACATCTCATGTCATAAAACCACTCATCGAGATGTCATAAAACCTAGGGGTGTGCACGGCCCGGCCCGGCCCGGCCCCGAACACTTTATGGGCTATTTTGGTGTGATTTCATTGGGTCTAAGATCGGGTAAGGGTCTCAAAAATAGACCCGGTCATTATTTCGGGTCGGGTCCGGGCCATGACTCGGGTCACCCGAAGTCGGCTCGGTGGCCCGATCATCATACACAATTAATATTTTGTGTTATTAGTGATGGATGATGGCTATTCTTATGTGGAATTTAAGTATTGTAAACCTTAATATTTTGTGTTATTAGTTATTATAAGACTATAAGTTAATGTTTTATATTTAAAATGCATAAGATTTTAGATTAATGCATAATATTGTGTTATTTATATTGATTTAAATATTTGGTGTTATTAGACAATATTAGTATTGATTATGGTTATGCTTTAATTTTAGAGAATAGTTGGTTCTTGTTATATTTTTCTAAGTGAATTTTACCATGTCAAATAATGGTTGGAGTCTTGGAAATTTGGATATTTTCACATGCTATCTTATAAGAAGGTATCAAGGTAATGTAGTGTTAACGGCCCGGTTTTCACCCGGTTTTTACCCGATATAATCGTGGCCCGAAAGTGTATAGGTTTCATCGGGTCTAGGGTCGGGTTCGGATCTAATAAATAGGCACGGTATATATTTCAGATTGGGTCTAAGTCACATCAAACCTAATTTCACCCGACCCATGCACACCCCTAATAAAACCACTCATCCCAAAAACTTAAACTGATTTTGGGGTTCACTAAAGATAAAACTTTTGACCTTTTAGATCTAGAACTCTAATACTATATCCTGATACCACTCATCCCAGAAGTTTATGCTAATGAAAAAAAGTAACACTAATAATTATATTTCTAATACTCTCTAAACCTCCATTGTACGCATTGTACAAATATTCTATTGTCCCATACTTTCCCTTATTTTTAATATTGTTAGTGCGCAATTTTTTTTTTACGATATTCTCTAACTCAGTAGGTTAACAAATAGGTAATATATATACAGGTCAAGATTCGAATTTTCGATATTTAATTAAATAAACCAATACACCAATCTAAATTGATTTATTTTTTTGGAGTTGAATCTAAATTGACTCTTTAATACACAATTTATCTCTTTCCGACAGAATAAATGTCTACAAAACCCGATACTTCTGGGTCGGAGAGAAGCCCTTTTTACGTTTTGTTCGTGGGCTCTGGCCCTGTTACAATATAAAAAAAGCAATAATACAGTTTTGGGCCAAGATGAAGCCCAAGAGCCATCCGTATATAATGGAAATTGTGCCCTAACCGCTCCTCCCAACTTCTGAATTTCCCGCAATCCCCTATCGACTGTGTCGAGCTTCAGCGGCAGAAATCCATCAACTAGCAAAACCCTAATCTCCCCCGGATTTCTCAGGTGTGTGTATCCTTTCACTCTTAATTTTTCAATCGCTCTTTTTTTTCCCTGCCAATCTGTTTTCGCAGTTATAAATATCCGAGTATTGTATAAATTCCGTAAGCGCTTGTTTCTGTTCATCTGAGTGTGCACACACTTAGGGAAGCCTGCATGCATATATCGCTTTTCTTCGTTGTTTTCTAATAGATTCGTTTTTCCAGAGCTTTTGACAAACGATGGCGTCAAGATTTTGGACCCAGGTTTGTTTCGAATTTCAGTGCCTCGTTGGTTTAATTTGTAATTTCATGGGATTGAAGAACACTCCGTTTCTTACGTTATTTTTTATAATACTAGGGTGCGAGCGATTCTGAGGAAGAAAGCAGTGACTTTGATGAGGTTGAAGAGACGACGGCCGGTGAGGTCGATCCCGCTGCCAATAGCAAGTATTTGCAAACTGAGGTGAGTGACAGTGATGACTCGGATAGCCAACGGCGAGTTGTCCGGTCGGCAAAGGATAAGCGATTCGAGGAGATGGCTTCTACCGTTGATCAGATGAAGAATGCCATGAAGATCAATGATTGGGTGAGCTTGCAGGAGAGCTTTGATAAGATCAACAAGCAGCTTGAGAAGGTCATGCGTGTTACCGAGTCTGAGAAGGTCCCCAGTCTCTACATCAAGGCCCTGGTGATGTTGGAAGACTTTTTGGCTCAGGCTTTGGCCAATAAGGATGCCAAAAAGAAGATGAGTAGTAGCAATGCTAAGGCTTTGAACTCGATGAAGCAGAAGTTGAAGAAGAACAATAAGCAATATGAGGAACTGATTAACAAATGCAGGGAGAGCCCTGAGAGTGAGGAGGAGAAAGAAGAGGAAGAATCCGAGGAAGAGTATGAGAGTGATGGTGAGATTATCGAGCCGGATCAGCTTAAGGGAAGAGATGACCTGAAATCAGATTCTGAAGTCTCTCACTATGAAGATGATAAGGTGGATGCTGGTGATGGACCCTGGGACCAAAAACTTAGCAAGAGAGACAGACTTATGGATAGGCAATTCATGAAAGACCCTAGCGAGATCACTTGGGACACAGTCAACAAGAAATTCAAGGAGGTTGTGGCAGCAAGGGGCAGGAAGGGAACTGGAAGGTTTGAGCAGGTTGAGCAGCTTACTTTCCTTACAAAAGTTGCTAAAACACCTGCACAGAAGTTGGAGATCCTTTTTAGTGTGGTATCTGCCCAGTTTGATGTTAACCCTGGCCTAAGTGGGCACATGCCCATTAATGTTTGGAAAAAATGTGTGCATAACATGCTGGTCATTCTTGACACTTTAGTGCAATACTCTAACATAGTTGTTGATGATGCCGTGGAGCCAGATGAGAATGAAACACAGAAGGGCCCTGACCATAATGGACCAATTCGCATTTGGGGAAACTTGGTCGCTTTCTTGGAAAGAATAGATTCCGAGTTTTTCAAGAGTTTGCAGTGCATAGATCCACATACTCGTGAGTATGTTGAGAGACTCAGGGATGAGCCAATGTTTCTTGTTCTTGCTCAGAATGTCCAGGAATACCTTGAAAGGGTTGGAGATTTCAAAGCTGCTTCTAAGGTGGCCTTGAGGAGGGTTGAACTCGTTTACTACAAACCACAGGAGGTTTATGATGCAATGAGAAAATTGGCCGAGTTGGCTGAAGATGGGGATAATGAAGGGGCTGGCGAGGAGAAAGGGTTTGAGGATACAAGAATTCCCACTCCATTTATTGCTACTCCTGAGCTTGTGCCCCGCAAACCTACCTTCCCTGAGAACAGCAGGACTCTAATGGACATATTGGTGACCCTGATATACAAGTATGGTGATGAGCGCACTAAAGCACGGGCAATGCTTTGTGACATATACCACCATGCTCTTCTTGACGAGTTCTCAATATCCCGTGATCTGCTGCTCATGAGCCACTTGCAAGACAGCATTCAGCATATGGACATATCAACACAGATACTGTTTAACAGGGCTATGGCACAGTTGGGTCTATGTGCTTTTCGGGTTGGGTTGATTTCCGAAGCACATGGCTGTTTATCTGAACTTTATTCTGGTGGAAGGGTGAAGGAGTTGCTTGCACAAGGTGTGTCACAGAGTCGTTATCATGAAAAGACCCCAGAACAGGTCCCAATCTACCCCTCTTTATTTTCTGCATATGGCTTATTTAGTTTTTTTTGTTGTTAAAAATAGAGCTCTGTAGTTCCTTATTCAGAAGCAGAACTGATTATTTTCAGCTGCAAAATTCTATGTTCCATTTTTTTATTGAACTATTATATGCACTGCATGATGTGTTTGCATAAGTCTGCCAAAACTTAACAAGGGCAACAAATATTTGTTCAAGCCCACTTCCCAAAATAAATGAGCAAGTTGTTTTGTGAGAAATAGTTCTTAGTTATTTATTTAAAAGTAGAACTGCTTAATTTTTAAACTTCCTTTAATGAGTGCTTTTCATTTGTGCTCGACACATGGGCATTGTTGTCTCTGCATGATTCGCTTGCATTATATCTTTCAAAAGCTCATATTTGCAAATTGTTATAGTTTTTTTTTCTAATTTCCCAAGGCGTCATTTATTTATTTATTTGTAGAACTTCCATTGTTATACTTGACATCATACCCTATTTTCCCCTCTTCCAGGAAAGGTTGGAAAGAAGGCGTCAGATGCCATATCATATGCACATAAATCTTGAGCTCCTGGAGGCAGTGCATCTTACAACGGCCATGCTTCTTGAAGTTCCCAATATGGCAGCCAATGTTCATGATGCAAAGCGTAAAGTCATTAGTAAGAATTTCCGCCGCTTACTTGAGGTGAGTGACAAGCAAACATTTACTGGTCCACCTGAAAATGTCAGAGACCATGTTATGGCTGCCACAAGGGCTCTTGCCAAAGGAGACTTCAACAAGGCTTATGACATCATTGTGTCTCTTGACGTTTGGAAGTTTGTCAGAAACAGAGATACTGTACTTGCAATGCTGAAAGATAAGATCAAGGAGGAGGCATTGAGGACATATCTCTTTACGTTCTCATCATCTTATGATTCTTTGAGCATTGATCAACTCACAAAAATTTTTGATCTCTCTGTTGCTCATACTCATAGCATTGTTAGTAGGATGATGATCAATGAAGAGCTTCATGCAAGCTGGGACCAGCCAACTGGCTGCATTATTTTCCAGGATGTGGAGCACTCTAGGTTGCAGGCATTGGCATTCCAGTTAACAGAGAAGTTATCCATCCTTGCTGAGAGTAATGAAAGAGCAATGGAGGCAACAATAGGTGGTGGTGGACTGGATCTTCCTATGAGGCGTAGGGATGGCCAGGATTATGCTGCTGCTGCTGCCGGTGGAACCAACACTGGGGGTGGCAGGTGGCAGGACTTGGGTTCTCAGACAAGACAAGGTGGTGGGCGATATGGCAGTGGAGGTGGAAGGCCATTGGCTTTAGGCCAAGCAGGTGGGGTTGGATATTCAAGGGACCGAGCAGGACGTGGATCTGGCCGGTATCAAGATTCTGCATATGGAGGTTCAGGCAGGACTCAAGGTGGTTCCTCATTGAGGGGACCTCATGGAGATGTATCATCGCGCATGGTTAGCCTCAAGGGTGTGCGTGCTTAAATCTATCATCTATTATTACATATTGCTAGGCTTCGGAGAGTATTTATTTTAAAGTATTGTTGACAACGTTGTTTATCTTTGAAGATTGACATTTTCTGCTATGCTCAGTTTTGATAATTCGGCTAATGCGGTATTATAACATTCAGTCTCTCATTTTTTTGCCTCGTATTTTACATAAAACTGCATCCTGCAACGAGGAATCCATTTCTTTATTTGATAGTTTCTCTTAACTTTTGGATTTGTACTGTGAGGTCGGTATGTTGGCAATTTGTTGTGTGACATTAGTGAACTTGAGATCTTGCATGCTTTAACGAATGGTATATTATCTCGACTTGATTCACAAATCAACGTTTTTTTTTTAAATAATAATAAGGAAAATGGTTATGATGGAGTGAAGATTTTCTTTTGGTAAAAAAATGTTCGTCCAAAAAATTTATTATGTGAAATACATAAGATAAAATATTTTTATTTTTTATTTTTTATTTAATTGTACTCTTCACTAAATAAATTTTTGAGCTTGATTCTATAATTTGGTAGGCTTATTTCAGTCGTGTCAGTGTTAACTTCTAAGATGACATGATCTGAAGGGTGAGTTTTAGCATTAGCCTTACTTGAAAGGTTAATAGTTAGCATGTACTTTTTGATACAGGTTACTGCCTATGTAACAGGTCTTGTCTAACTCAATTTTGACCATCCAGAGATAATATACATGAGCATGTTAAAAACTTGATATTTACAATATGGTCCCGTTTTTGGACACATGGGCTGCGAGATAATGGATTTTCATGTAATGGCCCCAATACAGATTAATGCCGAAGCTTCCTATAATGGGTTTTCAAGAGAAGAAAAAACATGCAATTAATTACAAATAAAACAATAGATAAGTTCATGTTTATGAAACCAACGAGGTGTATGAAATCAGTGGATCTGGAAAATTGATAGGTGTATAAACTTAAGGTGGATATTATCATAAAGATTTTATTATTATTTTTATGTGAAGATGTATTTTTTTTATTATTAGATGATGAATTGTAGGATTTGATTTTATATGTTATAAAAATATTTTTTTTAAAGTGTGACCAAACAAACAAAGCACACTTTTACCACAAAGTTCTTTATAAAAAAATATTTTTAACACCTTAATTTGAGTAGGTGCCTAAACTTAATCCCTTGATGCAGAAATTCACATGTGATGCGTTTCTTTGATCTGGCACTTCTAGTTGTGAGATCCCGCCAACATGCAAAATGTGTCATACAATTAAATCCTACAATCTCTATCTACTTATCAAAAGAAATCGTCTTCATACAAAGATAATTATAGTATTTTCATCGAAATATCCACTAATTTATTAATATAAGAAACCTTAACAATTGTCTTTTATTAAATACTTCTTATTCAAGGATGTGGTAGTTAATATTATAATATATAAGGGGACACAGAAGGCATAACAATATTGTAGGAAATCAAATCAAATGATGTTTGGCAAAGCAACGTCCGTTGAAGCTTGGGTAAACACAAATGCATCTTACGTTATCCGCGCAAGTGCCTCTTGCACGTCCCAAGTTATTTGAATAATCATGATCACACAATTTCTCACAATCCGTCCGAGTGCAATTAAGCATAGCTACTTTCGATCGACATTGAGTTATTATTGCCTCTGCTAATAATCCACCATCTGTAACAATAAAACTATTAATTATTTCTAGAACACATGACAAGGATGAATTATGAACAGATGATAAGTAATGTTACTTAGTAATACATACTAGAAGCAAAGGAGATAACAACAAACAAAATTATAAGAGAAGTGGACATAATCTGATTCTTCATTGTTTCCTTGTATCACGAGAATTATATTGTGTATGAGGATGAGAATAAGATTAACTAATCACTATTAAATATTAGTGTAAAAATAGAATTATCAAGGCACCTATTTATTTGATTTATAGAGGAGGATAAGGAAAAAATGATATACTAATAATTAATTGATTGCATATAATATCCATTTAATATGTATTTAATATCCAATATCTATCTATTTATCTATTTTATCAATTATATAAAAATATGATTTTTATACTTAATGATAAAGATCATATTTCTGACAGTATTTTTTTATTTATTTTTTTTAATGGATCAATTATATCAACTAATTATTTGATTTTTTTTTATCAAATATAAGAGACTCAAACCCGCAACCTCTTAAATGAGTATTGAGAGACTATGCCATTTGAGATATAACTCATTGGCAACTAATTAATTTGATTAGATATTTAAATATCACATAATTTAATACTATGTATATCAATTAATTTAGTTAAAATTTTATTATATATATATATATATATATATATATATAAAGATGATGGAATAAAATTGTAAAGATAATCTTTTTATCATTTAATTTTGGATAAGTAACAATGAATATAGAATTATTTATGATGGATAGAATTAAGTACATTTTTTTATTAAAAATACGAATTTAAAAATATTATATTGAATTTTCAATAGTCAACCTCTAATTGAACTATTATATGTTCAAAAGATTTTTGAATAAATGAAATAATTTAAAGTATACAAATTTTTTTAAAATTTAATTAATTCAAAATATTTATTGTCATTAATTAAAAAAATAAGTTAAAATGATAATTTAATATTTCTATACTCTTAAAATATTATTTATTTATTTTTCTAGTATTTTCTATCACTAATGATCACATTAATATAATTTAATTTAATAAAATTATTTATCACCATTTGATCAAATAAAAATTCTATTTTATTTGAAAATTTTAGGATTTCTCAACCTCAAGATTATCCATGTTAAATCACTAAGAAATATAATTTAGAGCGCGAAAGCGTCCCTTCATTTGAGAGCATGATTGAGATCAGAGAGTTTGGCTCTTGTAATTCTTTAATATTCGTCAACCAAAACCTTTTATATTCTTAATAGGGTTGAATCGCACAATTTCACGCTAGAAAAAGAGCTATAGAGGCAGATTTGATAGATTGGAGACTGAAGTCATTATTTATATTTGAATGTGATACTCTTTAAAATTTAAAACCCAAATAAAATATTATTTCTGATTTTAATCTTATTTATCCAAATCAAAAATAATAATAACTTATTTAATTTAATATTTTTAACAATAAATAAAATTATCGTTATATAAAAGAATTGTCTTGGTACAAAGATAATTATAATATTTTCATTGGAATATTCACTTATTGTTAATACAAGCAACCTTAACAATTGCCTTTAAATCTCACCATCACCATCTTCACCTCCATCTACATATGCTCTTTTATTAAATGCTTTTTATTCAAGGATGTGGTATTTAAAGCTACGGGATTGTTATTATAATATAAAAAAAGGGCTACGGAAGGCATAATAATGATTGGAGCAAATCAAATCAAAAGCAACGTCCGTTGAAGGGCGGGTAAATACAAATGCATCTTGTTCTATCCAAGCAAATGCCTTTTGCACGTCCCTTGTTACTTGAATAATCATGATCACACACTTTCTCACACTCCGTCGGAATGCACTGAATCATTGGTATTTCCGATCGACATACAGTTACTTTTGCCTCTGCTAATAATCCACCATCTGCAACAATAAAACTATTATTTATTAATAATTAATTATTTCTAGAACACATAACAAAGATGAATCATAAACATATGATAAGTAATGTTACTTAGTAATACATACTAGAGGCAAAAGAGAGAATAATAAACAAAACTATAAGAGAAGTGGACATAATCTGATTCTTCATTATTTCTTGTATCACGAGGATGAGAATAAGATTAACTAATCGCTACCAAATATCAAGGCATCTATCTATTTAATTTATAGAGGAGGATAAGGAAAAAAATGATTCAGCTTTAATCGATATTAATTAGTTAACTAAAATTTATGATGATTTTATTTACTCGTAATATATTTAATTAATATAAATATTATTTTTATTTAATTGATGATTGATTGTATTTAATATCTATTTATTATATAGTAATAATTAATTGATTGCATATAATATTCATTTAATATGCATTTAATATCCAATATCTATTCTATCTATTCTATTATATACAAATTAGATTTTTAAACTTAATGATAAAATTGTTGACGTAGCATATTTATGAGAGTGTTTTCTGATTTTTTTTAACTCATTAAATATAATTTATTACGATGGATTAATTATATCAATTAATTAATTTGATTAAATATTTAAATATCACACAATTTAATATTATGTATATTAATTAATTGAATATAATAAAATCGTATAAATAATCTTTTTATCATTTTGGATATTTGAACTCTTTTTTTTTATTTTTTTCTCTTTACGTATAATTTTATTTTGCGTTAACTTTTGTTTATTTAATGATAAAATATACTCATGATAGTTTTATCATATAATAGTTTATTTTTTTCCTATGTATTTTGATTTGTATCATTACTATTGATCTTGTTATTTTCGTTTTCTTGAATTGTTGTTTATTTTTTTTATGACTTGATATTAATATGAATTTTATTATTTTTTCTAACATTCTTTAATATGAACTTCATTTTTTATTCTTGATTATTATTAATACTTTTATTATTTTCTTCTCTAATTATAAATCTCCTCATAATAATTCTTTTATAGAATATTTTTTTAGTCTAATAGATTTATTTCCTATTTTTTGTCAAAAATAATATATATTATTAGGAGAAAAAAAAAGAAGATACAAATTAAATTTTAAAATTCAAATTTAAATAAGATGTGTAAAGGGCAACTATTGAATTGAGATCTAGAATTCTTTTGATAGATTTAAACTCTTTGTATTATTGTCATTGAAAATTTAAAATACTATTATAAAATTATAGATATTTTTTATTTTATTGTTCTTAAATTATACATTATACCATATATTTGAAGAGTTTTATTTTTTTTGAAATAAGTGTGACACTATATACTTTTTTGGATACAAAGAGAATGAAGTTGAAGTAAGTAACAAAATTGATTATATAATAAGATACACATTCTTAGAATTTTTAGCACAATTGACAAATTTTTAGTTTCGAAATAAATTTTTATTCTACTTTGTATCTTTTATTTTATTTTTTTTATTTTCTTAATTTTTTTAATTAATTATGATTACAATAATCCATCACAAATTTTTGTTTTGTAGAAAAATTTGTCAATCATAAAATACAGAAGACTTAACCAAAATTTTTAAAAAATATTGGTTAATCACAAAATAAAAAAAATTATGAATTGTGCTTTAATTATGTTGTAAAATATAAATTGAGGATATTTAAAATTAATTTTTTTACCATTAATATTAAATTATAATAAGGTAAAAAATAAAAATGGTATATAATAATTTAATTTAATTATTTATACTACTAAAATTATTCTTAATTATATCCCATTCATTTTTATTCATTGGTGATCTTTGATTGTCTATTTTAAATAAAAATTTGAATTAATTGAATTGATTTTTTTTCAATTAGTAATATAATTATTGTGACATTTGCTTTACTCAGTAATATTTTCTATTTTATTTAATTCGATTAATCATCTTTTTCTTATTTTATGCTAATTTAACTAATTAAAGTTAATAAATTTCAGTTATTTTTATTCTTACAACTTTTTATTCTAATAATATATTTTAATTAATGAATTAATATAATTTTAATATTTATATGTCATTAATAATAATAATAATAATCTTATTTTAAAATGATATTTTATTCCCAATATATATATAATACGTCTAATTATAAAAAATCTACTATTTTTTTTGTACGATTAGATTAGACATATTTATATTCAATTTATTTGATTATTTAATTAGAATTAATTATATTAAAATATTATATTAAAATTATGGTAGACTAATTATATTGTTATTAATTAATTATATTAAAAGATTAAGATTATAATAGATTATCATTATTTTATTACTTTTTTATTTTTGATATTAATTTAGATATTTAGTTTTTATTATTTTTTTTATTCTATATATTTATTTCCATAAATCTTGTTAAATTAAAAAATAAGGTACTGTATCTCTTCTTTTTATTCCTCTTTTATATATATATAAAATTTATTAAATTATTTTTCTTTTGTCTAATAATTTTGTTTCTCTTTTATTTATATTTCTTTCTTTCAATATTTTATTAGTTTTTATTTTTTTAAATTTTATTTTAATTTATATATTTGTTCTTATTACACCTAACATTTCTTATTTATGTGTAATATATATTCTTATATGTTATACAAATATGATTTGATTCCATTAATTTGCCAAATTTTTTTAAAAAATCTAAAGCTAAAGCACAAAAATATATTTATAGATATTTTGCTTTTTTAACTAAAAAATGTAATATTTTTGTCATATTTGTTGAAATTCTAAGTTAAATATAAATATTAATTTTTGAAATAGAATAAATATATTTTAAATTTTTTGTATCTAAAAACAATAGTCTATAAATGTTAGAATTATTTATGTAAATCCCGCAAAATTAGCGAATAATTAGTCAATAAATTAAATTTTAATAAAGAAAATTAGAAATATGAATATTATATTAAATTAGGATAGAGCTCATTAAAACAAAAATTTTGACACCAATTTTAAAGAATTTAGCCCAAAATTGGGCCAAACAAACCGAACCAATCAAATCGGACTCGAACCGGACCCGTGGGCTCAACCAACTCACTTACTTAAGTGAGCTTCAGCTTACTTCTCTCCCTTCTGCATGCAAGAACGCTGGAATCCAGCAAGAGAGGAGAGGAAGAACATTTCCAAGGTTCCAAACCCTTGGCATTGACTTAAATCCACGTAACTTTCCGCTCTGAGCTTCGATCGTTGCACTGTTTGTGGCCACGCGTCTGCGGCGTCGAGCTCTGCAAAAATTGGTACATTGTAAGATAAGAAAGTCACATTTTCTTCCTCGATTTTCTCAGTTTTAGTTTTGAAAATTCCTGTGTAAAGATGTTGAAAATTGTTAAATTTCGGTGTTTAGGATCAAATTAACTTGGTGGAGTTGTCGAGTCTTGTCCCAATTTCCCGTTGATAAGGTGAGAATCCTAGAACCCTAGCTAATTCATTGTTTAAGTGCTTTGGGTATTGAATTTTGGGTATAAATATGTTATATTTGTATTAGGTGTGTATGTATGTATGATATGAAGTCTTTGGAGCCATTGGAAGCTTAGTTGGAAAATTGGTTGGTGTTAGAATTGAACTTCAGTGTGGAAGGCTTGCGAGCTTGTCTTACGGGGTTGTCTTGAGTAATACGTGGAAATCGGCTAAAGTATGATTTAGGTTTCACTTATATAATATATAATGTTCTTTGAAGACTTAGGCTAGTTGACTTTAAAATAGGAATGAATGTATGAGCATGTAAATTGATTAGTACTTAATGATAAATGATGAGTTTTTGCTTAACTATTGATGTTAGAATTGGGCTGTTAAATGATGACTTATTGGTTCTTGTAAAGTAGGAAAAGGAATGAACATGAGTTTGTGGTGGTATGTTGGTGTATGTTGTGACTAAAGTCATGAGAATTAAGTATGAAACTAGGTACATATTGATGTATAATTGATTGAAGCAGGTTGTGAATGACTTTGGTAAAATAAATGGTATATGGTGGCTATGCCGATTATATGTAATGGAAGTGTGACTTGAGTTTGGGTTAATGAAAATTAAGGTTTGGAGCTTTTGTGTAAAATTAATTTTTGGCCAAATTTCGGCAAAGCATAACTTGACTTCCGAATTTCCAAATGATTTCGAATTTGTTTTATATAAAAATTGGGTCCGAGAAGTTTATGCCGTTCAAAGAATGGAAGAAAAAGGATTGAAAACGAAAAAAAGTTATACGCGTCGAAAGTTTAGTGTCCCAAAATGAAATTCTGCAGTTTTTGATTCAGCAAAACTTTTGGAAAAACGTACTTCCATGCGTACGCGTGAGCTGGGGTTTGTGTACGCGCCTAGCTGCTCGCGACGCGACCAACCCTTTCAGGTTGAGATTCATGCGTACACGAGCAGGGGCTTGCGTACACGAGCAAAGATTTTTCACGCCCACACGTACGCATGGCCCCTGTTTTAGCAAATCTGGTTTTTGAATTTTAAACCTAATTTTAAACTTCAAAACCTCTATTTTCATTCCTTTGGTCCTAGATTTTGTTAGTAAGCCTAGTGATGAGATGGAACTAGAAAAGAGTGATAACTTGAGGGTGAAACAAGGTTGAAAAATGATGAATTTTGTATGAAAAATGCAGAGAACTGAAGTATATGTGATGCCGTGGTTGTAAAGGATGATTATGCATTGGTTATAGATGATTGTGAATGAATTATAATGATAATGAAACTGAAATTGATTATGATGTGCCTCCGGGTAAGACGCAGTGGTGTTAATCACTTGCTCCAGGTAAGAGGCGAGATTGCCGGGTAAGATGCAGTGGTGTATCCACTTGCTCCGGTTAAGAGTTTAAAGCTCCGGATAAGATGCAAGGGTGAAATTCTGTCGCCGCTTGCTCCGAGTTGAGAGCTATATGCCACCTGGATAAGAGGTAGAGTGAAGTTGTCCCCTGCTCCGGGTACGTGGGTAAGATGCAAGGGTTGCGACGTTGTCCCACTTGCTCCGTGTTTGGTGTACTGTCCATGGTTAGCTACCAGGACATGTCGGGATGGCTAAGTAACCGACAGTTGATATAAACAGCCATAGGACAGGCATGCATCATAAGCATATTGCTTGAATTGATTGTTCATGCTTTAATTGGGAATGCCTATGTGACTTTCATATGCTTACTTGTATACGTGCTCCTTGCATTACTTGTGTCCTAATTGTGTTTGTTATTGTCTGCTTGCTTGTCTATGTGATTATACTGGTGATGGAGGTTTTGGAGGAAAGAGGATGATGGAGGGTTAGGTTAAAGTATTTGGTTAAGTTTAGGAATTTTTAGAAAACCACCCTTATTTATGGTTTCACTTTTAATTCTTAAATTTTATAATCTGAATGTCGGCATTATAGGATTGTCTCTGGCATTCTAAAATTGCCTCTGGCATTCCCAAGACCTTATATCTTATGTGCGTGGCACATTTACCATGCTGAGAACCTCCGATTCTCATTTCATACTGTGTTGTCGTTTTTCAGATGCAGGTCGAGAGGCACATTGGTAGGTGTCTAGAGTTTCTGCGGCGAAGTGGTTTACTTTGGAGTTTTCTTTTGTTATTTTGATATTATTATATGTAAATTTATAGTTTCTCCTCTTGTGTATAAGAATGCTTGTTTTATGTACCTTTTAGAGGTTTTATGGAGAACTAGGATTTATGTATGTGCATTTTGGGACTTGGGACTATGTGTATATATACATAAATATTTTTCGGCCAGCCTTAGTTTCGCAAGCTGAATTAGGAACTTGTTATTTTGTACCTTTGATCTTCTACTCTTATCTTTTGTATAATTATGATAGTGGACTTTAGATTTCTTCGTACGCAAGTAACCACATTTTCTGAACGTTGTGCTTTTATATTTTACGATTTTTGCTTTATATTTTCATCAAGACTCCTCGTATATTAAATCCTTTCAATTATTATACTATATATTTTATTTTAGAGGTCGTAGTGCATCGCCACCTCTATTTTACATTCTAGGTGTAAAGCTCTGTGTGGTAGGGTGTTACAATTTAGATGGATAAGAAATAGTGAATATAGAATTATTTAGGATGGATAAAACTAAATACATCTTTTTATTGAAAATACAAATTTAAAAATATTATATTCAATTCTCAATGGTCAACCTCTAATTGAACCATTTATGTTCAAAAGATTTTTGAATAAATAAAATCATTTTAGTTATATCATTTTTTAAAATTTAATTAATTTAAAATATTTATTGTCATTGATTAAAAAAGTAAATTGAAATGACAATTTAATATTTCTATATTCTTAAAATATTATTTATTTGTTTTTCTAACATTCTCTATCATCCAATGATCACATTAATATAATTTAATTCAATAAAATGATTTTGTCATTATTTGATTGAATAAAAATTCTATTTTATTTAAAAATTTTAGGATTTCTCAACCTCAAGATCATCCATGTTAAATTATTAAAAAATATAACTGAGAGTGCAGAAGCCTCCCTTCATTCGAGAGTATGACTGAGATCAGAGAGCTTGGCTTTTGTGGTTCTTTAATTTTTGTCAACCAAAATCTTCTGTCTGTAGGAAAAGAGCTACGGAGGTGGGTTTGATACGTTGGAGACCAAAATTCTGAAGTCATTATTTATATTTGAGTGTGACACTCATTAAACCCTAAAATCCAAATAAAATATTATCTCTAGTTTTAATCTCATTTATCCAAATCAAAAGTAATAATAACTTATTTAATTAAACATTTATGACAATAAATGAGATCACCGTTATATAAGTCATTTTGAAATTATTTAATTCGTGATTATAATTAATATATGTATTGCCCATAAATATATTAAGAAATAATAATTTCCTAACAATCTTTCACTTGGGCTATACATATATATTTTTATGAGATTATTATATCTTATAACTTCTATGCGCACATCTGAATGTTATTTTTCTGATCTATTCTATTATATAAAAATCGGGTTTCTACACCTAATGATGAAGCTGATGTGGCATGCTTCTGATAATTTTTTTCGATTTATTTTTTTAACTCATTAAATATAAGTTACTACGATAAATTAATTATATTAACTAATTGATTTGATTAGATATTTAAATATCACATAATTTATTATAATTTATATCAATTTATTTTGGTAGTATTTTTTAATTTATTTCTTTTAATATTCTGGTAATATTTTTTAATTTATTTCTTTTAATTTATTAAACCAAATTAATTATACTAATTATATATATTAATTAATTAATTTGATAAATTTATTAGTCATTAAAATAATAAATCTATGAATTAATATGCAACTGAGATATTTTCAATTAATAATCATATTAAATCAAATCAAATCATATCTATTGTGTCAAATTCAAATTATGCGAATTAAGAACAAAATTAAAATAAGATGATATCTTGCTTATTCAAATTGAATGTAATAAATACAAATTAATTTTGTTAGATAATCATGAACTTCTAGTCTTTTATATATAGATGGCCAAACAAATTTATAAGAGCGTCTCTAATACTTGATATTAATTTTATTTTATTTTAGGTTTCACAAGATACCACATAAATATTTGTGGACTATATATCATAAGACTTGGTTTAAAATTTAATGTAAAATTTATTACTCCAATACTTAGTTTCATTTTAATTTAAATTTTAAAATTTTTTATTATTTTAAATAAATTTAATTAAATTGTGAAAATGTAACTAAAATAAAAGTATAAAATTATGAAATTAATAATTATATACCATTTTTAGATTGAGAGAAAAATTAAAATTTTATAAATAATTAAAAATTACATTAAATTAATTTGGATCTATTTTTCTATCAAATTGATAAGATAATAAAAAATAAAGTAATAAAATGAAAAGTATAAATAAGTACATCTAATTTATTTGAGTAAATTTTAATTGAGTCTTTGTTACAATGTTACAATAAAACAACATTACAGTAACATTATTAATGTTTATTTAATGGATGAGTTTAAACAAGTGGCAATATTTCATTCTTGTTGTTGTAAAGTGATATGGTATCTCTTTACTCATACTATTATCCAATGCAAGTTTCAATTTTAAATGAGTTCATTTACTGTACAGATCAAAATTGATATCTAAAATTGTTTTCATTGGAGTTGTTCTAAAAATCATCATTTTTAAAGCTCTTATTATTTCAACTCTTCTTTTTTTTTTTTCTTTTTTCTTTATGTATAATTTTTTTTATGTATAAATGTACTAAAAAAGAGAAGGCATAGATGAATGCTTCATTGATTGTTTGTTTGATGAATACTAAAGCTTAGAAATGACTCAATTTAAGCATCTTATCGCTACCGATGAAAGTTTGATCTGTAGTAATTAAGGTGACCAGTGTATTGATTTTTTTATAGTATTGGATAGAAGAATATTTGTTAAAATGAGTATACTCATTGTAATAATTTTTTTGCCAATTTATTATCTTTTACCTAATAAACAATATTCATGTTGAATATATTATTTTCATTAGAAGTCATGCATAATTGATTGCTAATTTTGTGTAAAAATACTCCTGTGATGACTAAACATTGTACCATTAACTCGTTAAAGATAATTCTCCTATGATTATTCCAATGTATAACACCATCAGATAAAAACTTATTAGATTATATTTATTTCTAATGAGGTGAACGAGTTTTTAGACCTAATCACAGTTAGAATTGAAGAAGGTCAGAAAAATACTAATAATATAAACACGGTTTATTTTTAATATCCAATAATAATAATATATAAATTAGAACTAATATTATTCCGTACAATATAATAAAACGTATATTATATTTGAATAACAAGAATTTTTTTTTTTTGCAAATCACATTAAATACATCATTTAATTTGCTTACATATAATTTTAAGTTCTCATTTGCTATTAACACTGTACTCTTCATATTTTTAATTTTAAAATGTTATTTTTCATAATGAATATATTATGAATTGTGTTGAATTATATTGAATTGATTATTTTATGATTATCATATTATGATTTTTTATGTTAATTTAAAAAAAAATTCAAAAATTATCTATAGATAATTATGAGTATCTGCATTCCCTAAGAGAATAATTAAATACGGACTTGCGACGAAGATATAGAGGAGACAAAGGATTTTTTTTTTTAAAATAGGAGTAAAGGACGAGAAAAAGGAAGTCCGCCGCGCCCACACAAATATCCATTATCATCTCTAACTAACAACAGAAATTTAATTTGAGCCAATTTAAGATGGGATACGTAGACTTCATCTATGTTGACTATTGAGTCCTAAGATAATGAAGCAAATTCAGATTTGAGATTCGAACAATATACCTAGGTTAATCTTGCTCATTTGAGTTAATATTTTTAGTCATTGTTATAACAAATACTATACTATTAAATATTATTATATTTAATATATATAAAAGTTGAATATGCTTACAAAAATTTGTTTAATTAAACTAAAAAAATTCTAATTATATATTTTTTTTAATCATAAATATTATTTACTAACGTAAGAAAAAAATAAATAATAATAATAATAATAATAATAATAATAATAATAATAATAATAATATACTATTCTGGTAGTGTCGGTTTTCATGATCCTTTCGACTTCTCGTGTTAGGGGAAAGGATGTTGTTACGGGAGAGGATCTCAACCAGCTATTTGATGAGAAATCTTGAATTCTCCTTATTTTAGATGTCTAAAATGATTGATCTGTGGGTTTTATATAACACTTAAATTTTTTTTTGTAATAGTTGGTAGCTTTTTGAACACTTTTACCTTTTATTTTAGTTATTTCCACAATTTTATAAAGTAATGCTCAGAATTTTTGTATGTCAAAGAACCCTTTTGAAATGAAGCTAAATTTTTCGAGTTGAATATAATTTGCACGACTTCGGGTCTCAGCAACTTTGTTGAGTTATAAGTTATGAGTTAAACCCCAAAGTGGTCCTGAAATTCACGGTTTGCACCAATTTAGTCCCTGACTTACCAATTGCACCATTTATGTCCTCGACTTTGTAAAAATTGCACCAAGGTCGTCCTTAGCCACATCTCCGGGCAAATTAATGAACGCCGGCCAGGTGAGAAGCCATGCCCGCCCAACCTTCTTTCTTTCTTCTCTTCTCTGAAACCCAGCCCAACCCACAGACCTCCACACCAACCTTCCGTCCGTCCGTCCGTCCCTACCACCGGCGACCACCGTCGCTAACCCTCCCTCCTCCCTTCTTCCTTTTCTTTCTTCCCTATTTCTCCATTTCTTTCCTCCTGTACGCAAAACCCTGTTCGTGGCGCCACCTCTGTCTGCACTTTCCAGTTCCGGTGAAAACCACCAGCGGCGGCGAAACTCTGTGCCGCTACGACACTACCTCCGCTCTTTACGCTATCTTCTTTTTTCACTCCTCAACGCAGGTTCCATTCCATCCTCTGTGTCTGTTTCTTTTTTTTCTAATTATTTTTTTATTTCAGTGCCTTTTGATTCTGCTTTTACTGATCTTGTTAGACTTAGGATAGTTGATTATTTATGTTTCTGGACTGAATGTGTATTGGCTGGTTGAAATTTTTGGGTTGATTGATGCTTACATTAAACTGAAATTGCTGTTTATGAATCATGCATACAACCTGTTCGATAAATTGCCTGAAAGTTAAATCTTATGTCTGATCATCATAGGCTTCAAATTTTGTTCTCATTAGGCATTGTAACTCATATTGTGCAGTTTTCTATAAGTTTTTATGATGATTGAGATTGAATTTTGGTTATGCACTTGGTGAATATTCTTGCTTAACACCAAATTGAACTGGAATTTTAGAATTCATTCCTTGTTTGGTGTTAGCGAAATAAAAGGAAGAAAGAAAAGGAAGAAGGGAGGAGGGAGGGTTGGCGACGGTGGTCGCCGGCGGTAGGGCGGACGGACGGACGGAAGGTTGGTGTCAAGGTCTGCGGGCTGGGCTGGGTTTCAGAGAAGAAGAGAAGAAAGAAAGAAGGTTGGGCGGGCGCCAGGTCACTGCCGGCGTTCATTAATTTGCCCGGAGATGTGGCTAGGGACGACTTTGGTGCAATTTTTATAAAGTCGGGGACATAAATGGTGCAATTGGTAAGTCAGGGACTAAATTGGTGCAAACCGTGAATCTCAGGGACCACTTTGGGGTTTAACTCTATAAGTTATTAGTTTCTTTTCACAGCGCTGACTTCGAGTAGTTAGTCTTTATTAAGTTACTTTTACCGCTAGTTTTTTATCCGATCTCATTAAGGTCACTTTGTTCGAGTTCTTTGTATAACTTCTTACATTAACTTGTACTTTGTCGCTTGATTTTAAATAGTATTTGTCTCAACCAATTTGAGTTGGTTGAGTGGTCATCTTACTTGTTTGTTTAAGTAAGTATTAGGGATTCGAATTCCGTCTTGTGTGTGTAGTAACCCATTGGCTAGCAGCAGGCCCTTAAATGAAGCTCTAATCCGTGATAGATTAGTCTTCAGCATGCCGAGCTAAAAAATGCCGTGAAAAAAAATAGTATTTGTCTTTATGGTCTGCCGAATTGAAAAATATCGTAAAACAAATAATGTCTTTAAAGTAGAATAATTTTTCATCGATAGCAATACTTATATGGAGATTTGTCTTTGCTAAAATTTACTTGGGATAATTTTATTTGTCGGCATTATATTCATTTTTTAAAGTAAAACAAAATGACCAATGTTGGTACCTGGCAAAAGTTCATATTTTATGACATAATTTCTAAGCTTTCAAATTTATATAGATTTATATCATTACAAAAATTATTACTTTGGTTGATATTTCTTGGTAACATTATTGGAACAACATTGTTGAGAATTAGTTTGTGTGAAAAGAAACCGTAATAATTTTTGTTATTCAATAATTTATTCTTTTGAAAAATGAATCATTATCCCTTAGATTGGTAAATATATTTTACTCTAATTTCTTACACTAATTTATTCAACAATAATTGCCATTAAAAAAAATAGATGACCACATTATCCTGTAATATGATGCAAGAAATAATTGTTTATTTTAAAATTAATTCTAAATAGCGAAATAAAATTTAAAATAATATTTTTATTTTGTTATTAAAATTTGAATTTAAATTCAGAATTCATTAACAACTCATCTTTTTTAATTTCAATAGCAAAAACAAAACTGATTTGCAAAATATTTACTATTTAATAATTTTAAACACGTGTCATCATCAAAAAGAGCCTGCACAACAAAAAGTGAAGGCTAATGGTGTCATGGTGAGCCTAGTTCAAGTGAGACTAATGCTAAAACTCGAATTAAACTCCAAAATGATTTTTGAAATTGGCGTAAACTAAAAACATTTCTCAGATTCTAATTACACTAATTATGTCCCTTAGATTGATAAAAATATACCATGTTAGTCCCTGACCCATTTTCTATTAACGACGTGATGACATGGCTTGATGACGTGGGCTGTCAGTGACATGTGTCACTCCATGGTTTGGCAACGTGTAATGGTATGATGATGTGGTGACCAGTGACACATGGCATGCTGACGTGGATGATTGTGCCACATGTCGCAATGCTATTTGGCCATGTGTCCATTATTTTCACGTGTCGCAACAGTATTCGCCTACGTATCATTCATTGTGTCATCATTGTAAATGCACCAAATTAGTCTCTTACTTTGCATTAAGTGACTCATTTTAGTCCCTAAAATTGAATGTCGCGCACTGAATTAGTCTTTTCACCAGTTTTTTCTCATTTTTTTAATTTAAAATTTTTAATATCTTGGATACACTCATTTCAATTCTATTTTTTCAATATCGTTTAAATACGAGTGATTTCTAAAAATTTTTAAGATTTTAGTTTTAATTATATAATTTTTTCTATGATAATTTAACATTGGTAACTTTTGTAATATACAAGTATGTTATTATAAAAAAAAGAATTATATGATTGATTAGACACATTTTTCATAAAAAAATGTGTTTTTAACAAGAAATTAATAATTAAAATAAACATTTTTTTGTTCTTATGAAATACACGTTTTCGTTGTGTGTAAATGGGCTAGACTGAAGGCATTTTAAACGTCCTTACTACCATCTCCGACCTCTTCAGTCTAGATGAAAGAGGTCGAAAATGGTAGTGAAGACGCTTGAAATGCCTTCACATCAACTTCAAGATGGCGGTTAGAGGTATCTGCAAGAGAAAAAATATTTTATAAAAGTATTGAAAGAGGTCGGAGATGGTAGTGAGACTGCTTGAAATGCCTTCACGTCAACTCCAAGACGGCGGTTAGGGATATCCGCAAGAGAAAAATATTTTATAAAAGATAAGCACTTGTATTTGAATAACATGTGAAAATATAGAATTGAAATTAATGAATTTAAAGGTATTTTAAATTTTGAATTTATAGAAAGAAAAAAAAAAGGAGAAAAAATTGATAAAAGGACTAGTTTAGTGCACGATATTCAATTTCAGAGACTAAAATGAGCCACTTAATACAAAATGAGGGACTAATTTGGTACATCTACAATGATGACACAATAGATGATACGTGAATGAATATTATTGTGACACATGGCACAAATGGATACATAGCCAAATTGCATTGTGACACGTGGCATAACCATCCACATTAGCATGCCACGTGTTATTGGTCACCATATTATCCTACCATTACACGTGTCTAAACTATGAAGTGACACGTGTCACTAATAGTCCACGTCATCAAGTCATGTCATCACGTTAATTAAAAATGGGTCAGGGACTAATATGATACACTTTTGTCAATCTCAAGGACTTAATTGGTGCAATTGGAATCTTAGAGACGATTTAGTGCACGACACCAATCTCATGGACTAGGTTTAGCTCGCTAACCAATCTGAAGAAGTCACACTAATCGTCCGTCGATGTTTAGCGATTTCAACTCTGTTCAATTTTCCTGGGAGGTTGTCTAAGATATAGTTAAATAGTTAGTGAAGAAAAATGAGTTTGCCATCAATTCTAATGAAACTAGAAAAAAGGATAGAACATTCTAACATAAAGTTAAATTCTACATTTGATAGTAAATAAGTTACTATTCTGCCAATAGTATTGCTTAGACCGAAAATGTTTAATATGGCTATTATTATCTTTCCAACACGAAGCCATGGTTTTTCTTCTTCTTTTTTTTTTCCCCTTGAAACAATTCAACATTATTGGCAGATGCATGTCTGCAAAAGATACAATGGTCAATACTCAACTGGAGAATATTAATTCTGCAAGAAAAAATAGCTCAAAAATAAAAAGATCGAGTGCACTAAGTTCATGTACGATTGAAAAACTCTGCAGTGAAAATTCAGCAGGAGAGAACTTCGGCGAAAGTCTGAATTCTAGTCTAATGAACTTGATTGGTTGTATATCTGCCTTTCACTGACATCACTCTCCATAGCATATCCTTTATCATCCATGACATGAGCTTTATCTGATAAATGTTGCACTTTTGAAGCTTGAAGTTGTAGTTTTTCTTCTAAATCTTCATTGTCGATATCTTTGTTGTTAACATTGTGCTGTGCATTACCGTTAGTTTCCATTTTTGGATTCTGTATCCTTTGTTCATTATCTTCATCTTCAAAGCTATTAGATTCAATATGTTTATTTACAGTGCTATTCTCTGCACTGTCCTCATTTGCGGCACTAATTTCTCCTTTGTCTGATAAATTTTTCATATTTGTCTGGGTGCTCTCTTCATTGCCCTTGAATTTATGTTCACCATTACCTTCACCATCTTTGGTTTTGATGTACATCTGCACACCGTCCATGTTCATAAGGCTAGTTTCATCTTCATTTGATAAACTAGCCATAATTGGATTCTGTTTATCAACTTCGTTGCTCTTGCTTTCAATGTGAATCGTTTCCCTCTCGTTGCTCTTCCTGCTTTCAATGTGACTATGTTCGCCATCTTTGTTCTCAGTATTCTCTGAACTATCCATATGGATGATACCATGCGCTTCAACGTTATCTAGTAAATCTACCATATCTAAAGCCTCTGTGCTCTCTTCACTGCCCTTCTCATAGGTTGTAATATCTAAGCTATCTTTTTTCTCAGCACTCACTTCAGTTGTATATAAATTTACCATATGTCGAGCATTTGTGCTCTCTTCACTGCCATTTGTATTGGTAACACTACTTCTCCCATCGTCGTTTTCGGCGACAGTCTCTGCGCTATTTTTCTTCTCAAGACTCCGTTCAGCTTTATTTGATGAATTTACCATATCCAGAGCCTTTGTGCTCTCTCCACTGCCGTTTGCATTGGCAACACTATTTCCCCCAATGTTGTTATTAGCGACAGTCTCTGCACTATTTTTCTTCTCAGCACTGACTTCAGCTTTATGTGATGAATTTACCAAATCTGGAGTCTTTGTGCTTTCTTCACTGCCATTTGCATTGGTGGCAACATTTTTCCCACCGTTGTTTTTGGCGAGAGTCTCTGTGCTATTTTTCTTCACAGAACCCAACTCAAACGGCCCTAGCTTAGCTTCAATATCCTTGACAACAAAGTTTAGAGATCTCACATCCCGGGCCTCTGCTAACCTGCTGCCTGGTGATGCCTAAAACAAGAAACCATATGTTTGAACATTGAATATAACAAAACTTTATCTAATGAGTTCTCCTAGTGAATGCTTTAGCTAAACTGACCTGTATAATTTGCTGTACCCGTCTTTGAAGATCTTCCCCAGATGCTTGCTTGTACATGCCTTTAAGCAAGTGCCACAAGTGAGAACGAACATCATCTGCGCAGTGCTTTTCGATCACACATTGTGCTATAGCAGATCGACAACCTAACGAATGAAATGGACAATCTACAAGCTTCATCGGACAAACAGTGATACAGTGTCTGTCCATTGCACGCCTCATAATGCTATCTGAACACTTCTGCTCACATGGAATTATCTTGAAAGGACAAATTGAGTCATGCTTTTCCAAATGTTTTGCAATTAACCTTGCATTGCATCCCTCGTTTTCACAGAATAGAGGTCTGAAGTTACAATGGTAAGCATGAACAGCGAGATCATCTACAGATCTGAACTTCATGGCGCAATGAAATTCATTCTTGATGTCAACATTCTTTAGAATCGCCTCTGCAATCGTTTCTCTTCTTTCCAGTGGCCAAAAACCAGTCAGTTCCATCTCCTGCATGAAGTCATCAATCTTGTCTTCTCTCATATCAGTGAGTAGCAATCCAGAAACCCGGGTAAATAAATTCCTCTTTGAAATAGCAAAGTCATCAACGAAGTTAGAAATGATATCAAAAGGATGATCCGATTCTTCACCATTAGGACCACCATCCAAGACAATAGACTCAGCGACAAACGTTTCGCTTCTCTGCGTAATATAGATTATCATTTCCTTTCTCAAATCAACAGCCACTGAACCAGGAGTCTTGAAGCTCCCAGCTGTGCTATCAACACAGGAAGTTGCTAGCCCTGGAAGCAACATTTGCGCCAACTTGTAAACTACTTCTGTATCACAAAGATCACAATAAAGCATAGAACCCCCTTCCATTTTCTCTTCTTCAACCCTCTCTGAATTGAGATCCACCTTGAAGTCTATCGTGGGCGGATTCATGCTTATTAATTTCTAGAAGAAGAAAAGGAAAAAAGTGAAGCTTCAGAAATACCATATCATTTTACACTCTTTGATATGCCTAAAATGAAAAATTCAAAGTTCTATTAACTCATCATTCTTATGCTGTCTGGTGAGTAATTTCTAATTTCTATCCTATTCTATAAGACAACAGAAATAAGCATATAAAGCACAAAATTGAAGAGACATCGCACAATTTGAAATTCCAGATGCTATCATCATTTACTAAAAACCTAAAAAGTCTAAGATACTAAAACCTAACAAGTCTAAGATGAAATTATAGATCGGTAGCTAAACGAACTAGTAGTTTATAGCAACCAACAAATTTTCACATCTCAGTTTTCTGATTTCTCAACATTTAACCTAATTGAATTGAGTAAATCAAACCTTCTACAAACAGAACCAATGCCATTAAATCTGAAGCCTCGGCAACCCTTCCAAATTTGATGCGAAAAATTCAGACACGAGTTATTATTATTCATGTAAAGTGACCCTTCTTAATTATTATTATTGTTTTCAACATCTCAAAATTATAATGTAAAAGAATTGCGGGAAAAAAAAAAAAAAGCTTACCGAATTTGCGATCTTCAAACAATGTGAATCATTAATTGAACAATGCTTGTGCTTGTGAATTTTGAAGGAACATTCGCCTTTTTAGCTGGCCGAATGTCACAACCTCCATTCCAATTTTCTTGTATCTATGATCTCTTTGTTTTGCCAAATCTTCTAACTCTACAATATTATTAGTAGTCTTTGACTGTTTAATTAATTTGTGAACCTTATATAATTTTTTTCAATTAGATTTATATCTAACATCCATTGTTATAAGTACGTTAAAAAAATAAAATGAAGAAACAGATACCAATATCGCTTATTTTCATCCTTCATTTTTATAATCATGTATTAAGCTAGTGACTAAAGTGCTGATTAATAGATTACCACCATTTTTGAATGAGATTGTTAGCCCAACTCAGAGAGGGTTTATTCATAGTAGAGGAGCACCTGATAATATTATTGTCGCCCAAGAAGTTCTTCACTTTCTTAAGCGGACAAAGTCTAGAAAAGGAGCTATGGCTTTTAAGATTGATTTAGAAAAGGCTTATGATAGAGTTGATTGGAATTTTCTTGAGCACACTCTTCAATCTTTTGACTTTCCTTCTCTAATTATTCGGCTTGTAATGAATTGTGTTCAGGCCTCAAATCTTTCCATCCTTTGGAATGGGAATAGATTGGACAGCTTCCAACCTCGCAGAGGGCAGGCAAGGAGATTCAATTTCTCCGTATTTATTTGTTTTGTGCATGGAGAGATTGGCGTGTTTCATTTCCAAACAAGTTGACGAGGGTATTTAGGATGGTGTGGATGTTTCTAGAGGGGGACCTAGAGTTTCTCACTTAATGTTTGCAGATGACCTCCTCCTTTTTTGTAAAGCGAAGAAAAGTCAAGTTCAGAATGTTGTGCACACCTTGGAGTTGTTCAGTAAGGCTTCAGGTATGAAGGTTAACATTGAAAAATCTAAAGCTATTTGTTCTAGAAATATCTCTAATAGATGGAAGGAAATGTTGTCTGGTATTTCTCATATTCCTTTTACTAGTGACCTAGGCAAATACTTGGGGTGAACCTTAATCATTCTCGAGCTGCTAGATCTATTTTTTCGGACTCTTTAGAGAATATCAAGAATAGGCTGGCTAGTTGGAAAGGTCGGCTCCTTAACAGAGCAGGCAGACTTTGCTTAATTAAATCTGTTGCTTCTTCTCTTCCTATTTATCAGATGCAAGTGACTCTTTTTCCTACTTCGGTTTGTCAAAAGATTGATTCTGTGCTTAGACAATTCTTGTGGAAGGGAAAGGTGGGGGAGCGTTGCTTAAATTTGGTCAAGTGGAGCAAAGTTGTCACTTCAAGAAAATATGGAGGATTGGGAATTAGAGATACTCAATGTGTAAATTTTGCTTTACTCGGAAAGTTTGTTTGGCAATTATTGCATAATAAAGATAAGCTTTGAATAAGAATTATGTTGGCAAAATATTTATCTGCGAGTTCTTGCTTTTCACCCAAATTTTCTAATAATGTTTCAAGCACTTGGCGAGCGATTTATAAGACAATAGAAAAGCTTCGTGATGGTTTTGATTGGTGTACAAGTAGGATGTCTCAATCCTTTTAGTATCATGCTTGGCGACCATGTAGAACGCTAGCTCATTTGGTTCCTTTTGTGCACATTTCTGATTCTCACTTGAAGTTAGAAGATGTCTGGCACCATGGGCATTGGCGGTGGGATATTCTTTGCACAATGATTTCGGAAGAAGTTAAACTTGATTTGATGCTCTTTGATCCTATCAAGCAGGCAGGAGATAAAACAGGTTAGTTTTGGACAAACTCAAATACTCTCACCTACTCGACTAAAAGCGGGTATAAATGGCTACTGAAGAAGAAATTTGGCTGGAATGATAATGAAAATTGGCTTTGGCTTTGGCGCTTGAGAATACCGGAGAAGATAAAGTGTCTGCTTTGGCTTTGCCTCAACAACGGAGTTTCCACAGCTAGTTACCGGTTTCAAAGAGGTATTTCTACTTCTAATTTTTGTCAGAGATATTATCTTGCTCTAGAGGATATTAACCACTGCTTTAGGACTTGCCAAAAAGCTCGTCAGATTTGGATTAGCTTAAATTTGGGAATGACCGCTGAGGATTTTAGTTTGGAATTTGTGTCTTGGATTCATTCTAACCTCAACAAAAATGAGTTTCTCTTTGCAGCGGCTTTTTGGTGGATTTGGAGGGATAGGAACAATGACATCTTCCACCAAGATGATCCATGGAGTAAGGAGAAAATTGTTCACTTAGTTAAACATGCTGCTCGAGATTTCTCTAATGTTGTTATCAACCAAAAACATATTATTCCTTCTTCTTTGAAATATAAATGGGAACCACCTCCAATGAATGTCTGTAAAGTGAACTGCGATGCAAGCGTTTTTGAAAATGAGCAATTAGCTGGCTCTAGATGTATTATTAGAGACAGCATGGGAATCTGGATAAAAGGTTGTTCTGCTAGTATACCTCTTTCTAGTGTTTTCTGTTGTGAGCTTCATGCTATTTGGAGAGGGCTTGTTATGGCTTGGGATTACAAGTGCAAAGAGGTCATATGTGAAACTGATAATCTTGATGCGTTTCTTCTTGTTTCGTGAGGCACAACCAGCATGATTAGAAATGACTCTGGTCTGCTTGACAAAATCAAAGAGATGCTCCAGCGCAATTGGACAGCTACTTTAGTACTCATCCAGCGAACAGCAAACAAAGCGGCTGATTTAATGGCTAAGACTGCTGTTTTAAACAAGCAAGTGTATCTAGAATGGTTACTGCCTCCTAATAATTTAGACATTATTATTAGAAAAGAGTACTACTCTTTTTCTTAGGTCTTTTTTCTTTGTGTTATGTTCAGTAAAAAAAAAAAAACTATTAAAATTAATTAATATATATTTATATTAAATAATTAATTTTAACGGTTGATAGTATTTTTCAATATATTTCTATCACTATCTATAACAATAAAGTTCCGAGGCAGCACAACATGCAATTGTTGACCACTAAAAAATAGTTTCATGTCAAATTATTTCTTCTTTGGTAATCAAGGTTCCCACGAAATTTTAAAAAGCCGCTCATTATTGCATTAATTAAAGGCTTAAACCGATAAACTTTTATCACGTGTTTATAAAGAGGGTTAATTTATGGTACTGATGCAAATTGGTACAGATTTATAGATATTTTTTTTTTGAGTGAATATGAAATTGATACTTAGTGTTATTTTGTAAAATTTGTCTGTTTTAAGGGTGGTTGAGCCAGTTAATCAAACTTACTTGATTTAAATGTAAGATGATAGATTTGTTAAAGTGGACTTTAACAGCAGTGAATTGGTTAGCCAAAAAAGACTTGATTTTTTTTTTGTGAATGAAAAAAAAAATAGGAAAAAGCAGGTTCAGCAGTATCCATAGAGGGTGAAGTAAAAACAAAGATCTCCCCAAAAATGAAACCCTAGGTTGCAAGGAGAGGGATACAATTGCTGTGATAATGCCGTTGCAGAGGATCACGTCTGGAAACCGATATTGATCAAAGACGCGGATTCATGTCATAGCCTTGTGGGCGTTGCATTGCTTGCGTATGGCCGTTCACGCTTTTGCTGCCGGCATAATCGGTAATTACGGTTGTTCTAGTTTGGTCCATAACTGAAAAAACACTAAATTAGGACTATCTTCACCACAAAAATAAACGACCACCTGTATGTTCGATAGAACCAGAGATTCCCTCCTCCCACACTGATCGGAGCCCTATCTACCCGAGAGGGTAGGCTTCCTGTAGCAGGTTCTTGGTTGTCTCGGTTGCTTCTTTCTTCAGACTTGGCGATGAGGAGGGGATCAGATAGTCTTTCCTTTCGCTTCGCTGGAGACCTAAAGCCCTCCTATTCATTGTTTTGATTCGTTTTCAATTACCTTTGCCGCATGCCACGGAATGGAAGGGGGCTCGATCTGCCATCCTGAGGCGCTAAGGGGCTGAAGTTTTTGAAACGGACAGCAATGTTTTGTTGACGCCTTGAATCAAGCTTTTGACTGAGACCCACAATGTCTTTCTTATTCTAAATCGAACACTTTCCTGCAGGTATAAATTTTATTGTTTTTGCTCTGTTCGAGTTTATAGTATTCAAAATGTCATGCTGATGTGATTAACAAGTGTCTAACGTTCAACTCTTCCTTCCATATTTAGTTGCTTCCACAAATTAAACTCTGAGGATTGTAAAGTAAATCTAATAAGTCTGTCAATCTTATCATTTTCCTAGTCTCTAATTCTGTTACCTACTTGTGCTGCTTATATCTCGTATAATTCAATGGTTAAAATGTTATTAATGGATCTTAGTTTTCTAGATTTGTATATAGTAGTAGGGGGTGAACTTGATTTGGTTTGTTATAATATTCCATCATGTTAAATTCCTTTGGGCTTGAAGCTATTTATTTCAGAGTGCTTAATTTTAATATAAGATTGTGCCACAAGGGTTGACCTGTTGCTTTGTCGACAGTCTAATGTCATGTAATGGCTCTACTTTATTTTAAATATTAAGTCTGCGATGCAAGTCAAGATTTGTTCAAGGCGAATTTTTTTCTCTGCCTCATGTAACTCTAGACTTCTATACTTAAGTTTCAGGCTTTATGAATTCTTGCTGCATGTTTTGTTATTTAAAGGAAAAAATATGTGATGATGGCACTTTTCTTTCATAATATTTGTCTTTGTTCAAAGGTTGTAAAGCCTAATTTCAATTACAGTCAAGTCGAAGTTTCAAATACACAATATGTCATCAGGTAAGCTAAGCCCATTCTTGTTTGCTTTGAATTTACTTACATTCCTATCAAAAGTAATCTGATGCTAAACCTACTGCTTACGAATTGCAGGAAATAGAGTAAGATATATCGGCTTTGGAGTGAATATTTGGTTACCTTTGTAGAGTTCTGAATTTTTTATGAATAGTTCTCATGTACTAAGAAACACACAAACAGTTGAATCAAGGTCAAGGAAAAAATGTTTCATGGTTACAGGGATCAATAGAGCTTTTAGTAGCAAAAAACGAAGAGATTCTTTTCGTGCAACTTGGATGCCACAAGGTGATCAAGTGACATTTTAGTCCATTTTATACTTTTGGAGAACTTCCAGCTATCAAGGAGACGAAAAGCTATGTGAAGTAAAAGAAGAAAAGGTCGCCGACTGCTACTAAGAACCTAACAGAACTTTTCCAAATTTGGGTTCCAACGAAGAAGAGTTGAGGACCCCAGGACAGCGCTTTACTAGGTATGCCATTCTTGGAGACGATGTTTGTATCGCCGAAGCCTAAAAATAGAAAATAGAAATGGAATATTCTTGCTGTTTTTTCTTTCTTATTCATTGTATCTGCCGAATGGTTTGAAATCAATTGAGGAAAGAAGGAATTGAAGATTTGATTACTATACAAAATATTTTAAAATTATTGTTTTTTTCTTATGGTAGTACCATAGTTACATTTTAGCATTTTTCTCGTAATTTAAACATTTTATTATAATTTGGATCCAATAAAATTAAAGACACAAAAAAAGACAACCAATAAATATTATCATGTTAAAATTTTGAATACATTATACATATTATATAAAAAAATTTAATTCACATATCAAAATATGACAAGTTGATAATTCACCACCGTTACAAGTTCTCTTTGTGATTTGTAAATCTCACTCACTCACATATACATACATGTTGCTTTGCATATACTTTTTTTTTAAATATTTTTAAGAGTATAGCTTAAATCTCATCATTTTTTAAGATTTTAGCTTAAAACTCATCTTGAAAATTGTAAGCAGAATCCAAATTCTATTAAATTCTTAACTTTTAGAAAGTTTACATTTCATGATTTAACCTAAATCTCTAATATTACAGTAGGATTTAATTTAACCATAAAACATAGTATCAACAATCAAATAGCACTTATAATTTCATAAATAATAGACAAAATTAAATAAATTTATTTTGAAGCAAAGAGAAATGATTGTTTTTTTTTTTAATTCAGAATTTAATTTTAAAATTTTTTGCACTCTGTACTTGACAAAAAAGAGAAAATTAAATATTGGCATGAGAAACAAACTGAAGAAAAAAAAAATAAAACTCAAGTTATAAACAAATATTGATTATCTCTCACTCAATTTGAAAATATATTTTTATTATAATATTTATGACATAAAAATAAGTTTATTTTTCTATTTTTCTCCTTCTAGAGGATTAATTATTACTTTTGTTAAAATATTAATCTTCTTTTTTCGTTAAATGCTCACGCATGTATGCACATAGAGATATATATTACACCACATAACTATTAATTAAGAAAAAAGATTGTTTTCAAAATTCAAAACTTTTAAAAAAAATTAATCGAGATAATTCAATTCAGTTTAAATAATAACTATTTCAACATATTATTGATATGTTAAAAATTAACTATATACTAAAATTAATTTATACATGTAAATAATTTCTAAAATATATATATATATATATATATATATATATATATTTTGGTCAAACGGATTGGACAGCCCCAATCTTAAGCAATACATCCATATTTCACACACCCACTCACACACTAGCATGAGTAGTAAAGATTTTTAAACAACACCCAGCTTTTCAGCTGGAATTTGAACCCGATGCATCTTCTTGTAAGGCAACCACTAAACCAAGCCTTGCAGTGCCTAAAATATTTTCATACTAATTACATAATTTTTTTTTGGACGGATAATTACATGATGTTATTGAACCATTAGCATTAATCAACCAAGCCTTCTTCCTTTTTTTTGGTTAGCAAAAATATTTAATGGTTCAAAAATTATTTAAGAAGACAATGTATCACAGTCCAATAGTTTCTAAAAGTATTTATGATGAAGGTTTAGAGACCGAACCACCTAAGAAAGTTCAATAAAAAAAAAAAAACACAACAAACCAATAATAAAATCAAACAATGAAAGATCTACTTTGAGGTCCAGTATCACAGTCCAATACTCTATTACTGGGCCAAACATTTAAAGATCCACTTCCACTATATCCAAACCAAGCCAATGTCATTACCATGGTTTGTCTCTTAGGCCCAGTTTGGTTGGGTAACCAATTTAATTAAGCTCTTTTTGATAAAATAACTTAAATAATAAATGACTCTGTTAAAAGTAACTTATAAATAAGTTATTTTGTGTTTGGATTTTTAATTCTAAAAGTATTTATTTTATAAAAATGTAATGAAAAGTAGAAGTATTATGAGAGAAGTCATATTTTTTAACTTCTCTATAAACTCCAAAATAGCTTCTTAAAAAGTTACAATTTGGTTTTGAAAATTGCATCAGACATTAATACTACTACTTTTCATAAATCAAAAGTTAAAAAAAAAACTACTTCTAGAGTTTCCAAACGGACCCTTAATCCTCCCATCATGCTCTCAAGCTCTCTGAACCATACTGCAAATTGTTTCCCCACCTTCCAGCATTATTCCACGTGTCATCATTATACCTTTCTAAGAGAATATCTATATATGAAAATCTGTATTGTATAATTGGTCTTGTAAAAATAAAGAAAAACTAAATGATTGAGTGGTTTTATGTAAAAGTATTAATTAAAAATAGTTAAATAAAAATTTAATTAAATATATTAAATTATTTAATATTTTTTAATTAATAATTTCACATAAAAATAACTTGACGAGTGTTATGGAACTATTAATACAGGCCACTTCAAATTCAACATTTTCAGTTGAATTTTCTTCTTGTTCTAAATTTTCCTTTTGAAGATGCTAGAGGCAGAGGGGTCCTGCAGCTATTACCTACTATATGTAGTGATCGGTGATCCATTGCTATTTGAGAAACTCCGAATTTCAAAACACAAGAGTTAGAAAAATATCTACAAATATTTTTGTTAATAAATAACGAATATAAAAAAAATAATGTTACATAGCGTTAAATATTATTATTTTTGTCAGTAATTTTATTTATATTTATAAATATTTTATATATAAAAATTATATAATTTATACATATAAATTAATATAATTTGTATTTATATTTAAAAAAATATATATATTTATTAAAAATAATTAATATTTGTACTGATTAAATAATGACTAAAAATATTAAAAATTGTTATTTTTTAAGAGTTTTTCTAAAAAAATGTATTAAAAATTAATTATTTACATAAAATAATATAAATAATACAAATAAGATCAAACTAAATATATATTTTAATAATTATATTACGTATAATAATTAATTTTTAACATATACACTCCAATGTTTTTTTTTTCTTTTTTGATCGTAACATATCAATTTTGTTTTTTTGTTGAAAGATAGTAACATATCAATGAAAAAGGAAAGTACATAAGCAGGCCAAGAGCATCAAACCCTAGGAAAGAAATTAACTAAGGGCAGAAAAGAAAATTTGAATCCCATGGGTATCTAGTATTTAGATTAAAATTGGTAAACGAGAGTTTGTATTAAATTGATTTTTTAAATTTAATTTTGATAAAAAAAAGTTGTTATTAATGTAATTTATGTTTAAAATTTTATATAAAAATAAATTATAATAAATTAAATATTATTTAGATTACATTATTAAAAATTACGTCTAGATAAAATTTATTAAAAGAATATAAATTTATATTACTTAAAACTATATTTTTTAAACATTCTTTTGACTATAATTTTTCAAAAAAAAAATATAATTTTTTTGCGTTAAAATTTAACATTCTTTTGGTCATAAATAGAAGAGTTATAGAACAATGATCAAATTTTTTCCCTCTAATTGTATAAATATTTTATTATATAAAAATATTTTTAAATTCTAATTCATAAAAAAATTACTATAAACTCTGACTGACTTAAACATTAAAATTTTTTATAAAGTACATCTTCATTCTCACTCAAAAAATCCATTTGGCTTTGTCATCCTAACAAAGATATCGGAATCCTCAGTCAATCCATGAGAGAAAGAAAATAAATTTTTTTAATTGTAACTATTAAATACAAAAACTATTAATGTATTGTTTCATGTAAATTAGAATTGGAATATAGAATCACATCTGTGTTTAGAAAAAAAAAAAAAAAAAGTTGGGACGTTACTAATACTTAAACGTTGGCTAAGGCTTATCCATCTTGATTCTTGAGCGCTCTTAGCCTCCCACGTATGCAACAACATTTCTACGTGGCTACCATCATATTATCATAAGACTACAACTCCATCTTTTCTTTTGGTACGTCCATCATCTTCACCTAAATTATTAGGGTGGTGTTCATATGTTATTGTGCATTGAGGATCAAGGTCTTGCTACTTATAGCTATGAGTAGAATTTAATCAGTATGATTTTATTGTTGCCAACTATTATGAATCAACTATCCAATCATACATACGGACGGATCCAGAAATAATATCATGGGCCAATAATATATATAATATTAAAAAATTATATAAAAAATTATATAATATAAAATGCATTTCAAAAATATACTGATAGAGAATATATTTTAAAATACAAAAAATATATATATACTTTTTATTAACGAAGTGGTCGATTTCTCATTTCATAAAATTTATCGATAATAGAATTTGTGTCAAATTTTTCTATAATTTTCTTTTCAATATAATTAAAAGACAATTAGCAAGAAATATCTTTTATTTTGTTTCTGAGTTATTCTTCACAATATTCATAGATGAAAAAGAACTCTTAGTTGTAGTAGTTAAAACAAAGAAAATTAATACCAAATGAATCAAGAAGGACGCTCACAAGAAGGAAAAAAAATCTACTTTATGAAAATTAAAAAAAAATTATTTAATTAAAAAATATTAGTAATAATATCTTTTCATATTTTTTTAATATTGTTACTTACTTTTTAGATATTAGAAATCATTAATATTTAAGTTAGACTGAATTTTTATTTATATTAGACTAAATACTAAATAAATTTTTAAAAAAATTAAATCGTACTTAATAACTTATTACTATTAATCTTTTTTTAAAAAAGTTGGGGCCGAAGCCTCCACTCGCCCCCTTAAGTCCGTCCCTGATTTCATACAACATATTAATAACTATTCACATTATCATCTCTTTATATAAAATAATACATATTATATTGAATAGTTTAATAATTATCTTTACACAAAAATATTTCTAAGATATTATCATTTTTTTTTATCTTTGAACCTGTAACTTCTTAGATAAATATAAAGAGATTATACCATTTAAATTATAATTCATTAACAAATATTATCATTTTTTAAAACTTGAATAATTATATAAATACATGTATTTCTCCAATACCAACTATATATTTGGTAGTTATACAAGTAATTTATTAATAGAGTAAAGTATTATTTTTGTCTTTAATATTTAGAATAAGTGTTATTTATATTTTTAATGTTTAATTTATCATATTTATATATAGGATCCCACTAGGGAGATAATGGATTATTTATACAATTTGTATAATGAGTTATTGAGTTACAAAATGAACATTCTCATACTATCTAAAATAACCATCCGAGTACTAGTAATAATAAACATATTCCCAAAAGCTTAAACTGATTTATAAGTTCTCCCAAAAACTTCAGCTGATGGGAAAAGGTAACACTAATGATTATATCTTTAATACTCCCTAAACCTCTATTATACACATTGTATAAATATTCTATTGGCTCTTCATACTTTCCCTTATATGAATCTTAATATTATTCTGTTGTCAATTATACTAACAGATTGTATTATATTTTTTAATTATTCTTACTTAAATGAATTCATTCTCAATTATGTCTCGCTTAAATGTGTTCGATATTAATATTGTACCAATTATTTGTATTCAGGTTTAATTATATTCCTAAAAAAATAAATTATGTAAATGTTATAAGAATTAGTTTTAACTTTTGATAAATTATTATCTAAAGTAAACCATTAGTTCTGTCCCAAATATTTGTATTATAACTTCAACAAAAAATTTATAAAATTTTAACTAAAACTCATGATATATAATTAATGATATTAAAAATATAAATAAAATAATTTAAATATTAAAAACACAAATAAAACTTATTCCAAACATTAACGACAAAAACGATACATTAGGCTCTCTCTTAACAATAGTTGGCCAAATATTACAATCTAAAGTGATATCAAATGAAGAACTAATGATTTTCTCAAAGTATATTACTAGTACAAACAATCAAATCAAATTGCACCACTCCAATCTTTTACTCTTCCTACTTCCAATTCCCATAATCTCTCTCTGCCAAGAATGGAGAAGCAAGTTGGGATCATAGGTGCTGGAATCAGTGGCCTCATTGCTTGCAAGTACATGAAAGCAAAAGGGTTTCATCCAATTGTTTTCGAGGCCACAAACACCATTGGAGGAGTATGGACCAAAACCTTAAACTCCACAAAACTCCAAAGTCCCAAAGTGATGTACCAGTTCTCAGATTTTCCATGGCCATCTTCTGTAACACAAGATTTCCCTGACCACAACGAGGTGCTAGATTATATCAAACAATATGCCCAGCACTTTGACCTGATTAAGCACATCAAGTTCAATACTCGAGTTGAGGGAATTGAGTACCAAGGAGCTTCCATGGAAGAGATCCAAGCATGGCATCTATGGAATGGAACCGGTGAGGCTTTCAGCACAAGAGGAAAATGGAAAGTATCAGTGACGGATACACAAAACGGTTTAAATTCAATTGAGGTATGATGATGGTTTAATTTGGCTCTATATATGAATAGTATTAGAAGCATAACTCTGATCTGTGAATGCAGGTATATACATTAGACTTTGTGATCCTCTGCATAGGAAGGTTCAGTGATGTTCCAAACATTCCAGAATTTCCTTCAGATAAAGGACCAGAGGTCTTTGGAGGCCAAGTCATACACTCAATGGAGTATGCTTCTATGGATTCTCAAACTGCAACTCAGTTCATAAAAGGGAAGCAAGTCACTGTCGTTGGATTTCAGAAATCTGCTCTAGACACCGCAATGGAGTGCTCTACAGTAAATGGTAAAGGATAAGATAGCATGGATTTAGATCTTTTAAATTTTGAATTTCACTCTATAAACTAAAGTTTATTTCTCTCATATTTTCTTTTGATCCCACCTATGAAATAAATGGTGAGCGATCAAACTTTAGTCTCTAAAGTGAAATTCAAAATTTAGAGGATCCAAATCTTACCAAATAAAACAGCTACCTATGTGAAGATAGAACGTCAAAATGGGTTAAACTTATTGAACCAGTCTATTTATGTGTTTAAATATACATCCAAACGAAGTCCGTTAAAATTTTGGGCTAAATATGCTGAGTCCGATTAACTCAAAAAATGACGGATTAAACGGGTTATTTTTTATATTTTTTCATAAAAAGTAGCATTTTAGGACAATATTTCCACTGATTCAACCAAAAAACGCAACCCATCAACAATATATTTATATATACTGTTTGTTTGAGGTTTTTGACTTAAAATAATATTTTTTGTTAAAATTTTTTCAAAAATAAAATAGAAAGATAAATGGATTAATCTATTTAACTTATCTGGCTGGCCATAAATAGTTCGAATTGAAAAATTATGACCCATGAATAAAGTAGATTTAAACGACTCGCAAACTTAAACGGGTCGAGTCTAAATGAGTCGGATTGACCCGTTTGATTGTTCTATGTGAAGATGATAGATGTGAATAACATTCTTGACAAGTAATTTTAGCTGTTGTCTTCATATTTTCATGTGAGTAACATATAATAGATTATGAATGCCACTAATAAGACAAACAAACATGATTCTTGTGTTTGATGGGATTCACTATGCTGTTTATTGAAATTGTATTAATTGGCATACAATGTAGGTGTTGATCATCCATGCAGAGTGCTATACAAAACAGAACATTGGAACCTTCCAGATTACCTGCCATGGGGTATTCCTCTGGCTTATCTATACCTTAATCGTTTTGCTGAGCTTATGGTTCATAAGCCCGGCGAAAGCTTCTTCCTGAGTTTGGTTGCCACTCTTCTTGCACCTCTGGTAATCATTGTTTGTCACCTTGTTATATGTTATGTTCATTGTTATTACTTTATTTGGAATCTTTATGTTATAGATTATGGTTATTGCTCATATGAAATTATTTTCATGTGAAGATTTAATTAGGATATATACATGTGTTATGTTAGGTAGCGTTTATTTTGAGACACTGAGACAGAGACTGAGAGACTGCGACTCATTATTATATTTCTGTCTCTGTCTATAAAATTTCAGTATTTCAGTACCTCTAAAAAATAGGGACACGGGGAACTAAAATTTTTAGAGATGGAGACTAAAACTTTAATAATATTTTATACCTAAAATATCCCTATTTCAATTAATTAATTCCAAATTTACCCTTTGTACAAATTAAATTAGAGTTTCATTCTTGTTTCAATTTCTGTCTCCCACTTTGCACCAAACAGAATAGTGAGATTTATTTCAATCTCTGTCTCTTAATTTCTGTTTCTCAGTCTCAATCTTTCTGTCTCTGTCTCTTCACCAAACGCTACCTTAAGAAGTTTAGTTAAATCATCTTAACAGTTTTCGGCTATTATCATCGCATGAAAATATTTTTTTGTTTGTTTGTTAATAGAGATGGGTGTTCTCAAAATTTGTTGAAAGCCACATAGATAGGAAACTTGGGTTATCAGAGGTTGGGATGGTACCAAGTCATAGCTTTCACCGAGAAATCAGCAATTGTTTGATCTCTACTGTCCCTGATAAGTTCTTTGAGAAGGTTAAAGAGGGAAGTATTGTATTGAAGAAAGCTCCAAGATTTTGGTTCTCCAAAGAAGGTGTTGTGATTGATGGAGAAGCCTCTCCTCTAAAGACTGATTTAGTAATATTAGCTACTGGCTTCAAGGGTGACATCAAACTCAGAAACATATTTGTGTCTCCCACTTTCCAAAATCTCATACTTGGCTCTCCAAATTCAACTGTTCCATTATACAGGTCAGGTTATTTCTCTATTATTATTTATTGGTAAAAACTCAGGTGAAGTCGACTTCACGTGAAGTTGATACCTGAGAGCTGTTAGATGAAAATTTAGTCAAATCATTTAACGGCTCTCAGGTATCAATTTTACGTGAAGTCGACTGCACCTGAGTTTCCACCTTATTTATTTATTCTTCTTTATGGTTAATAACATGGTATAAAAAAAAAAAATCTAAATTTCAATATTTTGTTATTAAAAAATTCAATGTATTAATTTATTCTCTACAAAATAAAATATCAATATGAATTAAATTTGTATGTCTTTAGCTTTTTTGACACATGTATTATCCCTAATTGCCACGTGACACGCATCCGCTAATGAAATGATCAACTTAATTCATGTTGATATCTTTCATGAATCAAATTAAGTCAAGTGCAGTAAACTTCATGTGAAGTTGTTAGTTAAAAATTGTTAAATAATTTGACAAGTTTGACTAAATTGTCATATATCAGCTTTGAAATCCAAAACATAATCTAATACTTGTATATTTGTACATAACAGCCTAAACTCTTTAGCAAAAGTTGTTGGCATGTATATAAATTTGATATATTTGATTTGATTAATTATTAAACAGGGAATGCATCCAGCCAGAAATCCCACAAGTGGCTGTGATTGGATTCTCTGAAAGTTTAGCAAATTTGTATACATCAGAAATGAGGTGCCGTTGGGTTGCAGAGCTTGTGGATGGAACATTCAAGCTACCAAGCATTGAGGAAATGAAGAAAGATATAACAAAATGGGATGAATACATGAAGAGATACTCAGGGCATTACTATAGAAGATCATGCGTAGCTGCATTGCACATATGGTATAATGATCAACTATGCAAGGACATGGGTTGGAACCATAGAAGGAAGAAAGGCATCTTTTCAGAGCTATTTCAACCTTATGGTCCTCTAGATTATTCTTTTTAAATGCCTTCACTTTCACATAAAATATGTGTAAGTTTGATTTAATTCAATAATTTTAAGAGAACATTTTCATTGATTTAAGAAATTCTCTCTCTCATTCTAATTGCTATTATTTTCTTTTAATTTCCTCATAAATTTCGAATTTCATTTTATTGATATCCAACATCATACAAGAAGTTTGATATATTGAACCATTTATAAGCATTTGCAATTTGGATACTTAATCGGTTGTTGAAGTGTCTATTCAAGATATTAAAGTGTTAAGTATTGTTCATACCCTAACCCAACGCTAAAGCCCAGGTCCAAACGAAAGACCCAATCCAAGGAATTGGGTCTCACCCTACACCGATCTCTGACCTACGAAGTCGGTTCTTGCCACGACTTGCTCTAAAGAAGTCGGAAACGAAGATTAGCTGGCAGACAAGCACTCACTTAAATGAGTAACTATCCCTAAAATCTCTCCACCCACTTCCAGGAGCCACATCCCAACCTCCCTAAGATAAAGGGATGGTTATTCCCCCCTTAAATGGTGGAACTACTCCAACGGTGGTTATGGGTTCATCACTATAAATACACTGACACTCCTCAGGTATCACTAAGTCCCAATACTCTCTAAACCTGCTTATTCCCTTGCTAACTTAGGCATCGGAGTGTCTTTGCAGGTACCACCCCCCGCTCATTCATACTCACAAGTCGGACGGAGGCCCAGGAACGTGATTCCCTTCGAAGGCTTCCCTCTTTAGACGATTGGGCCAACCTAACGAGTCCAGCCCATTAATCTCCGGTTACCCATCGTAACATTGGCGCTGTTGCCGGGGACCCGAGAGATCAACCAGTGATGGCGGACAATTCACCCGAAGATGGTCATACAGCGTCCGACTCCGAACAAGAAAACCTAGACACCGGAAACAACGACGCGGACCTAACTCTTCACCAGGGAGCCAACGACCAACAGAGAGAAGGCACCTCCGGGTTGAAAAATCCGAAGGTAAACTCCTCAGAAGGACGCGAATCAGGGAAGGAAGGGCCACCCCATGCCGCCGAGCTAATGGGGTTGGTCCATGGCCACCAAGGTCGTTTAGAACAACTGGAACAGGAGTTAGAGCGACAACGAGAGGCGGACCAAAATCTCAGGGAAGAAATAGAGCGACGAAAAGAGTTAGAGGAAAAACTCTTGAGGCTAGAATCTTCCCTTAGAAGTCGGAACTCCTGTAGCGACCGAGGGGAATCGCCCCTGGGGGGAGAGGATCTATTCACTGAGGACATAATGAGGGCAAAAGTTCCAAGAAACTTCAAAAGCACTGATATGAACCTCTATGACGGAACCACGGATCCGAAGCATCATCTAAGAAATTTCAAAAGTCGGATGTATCTAGCTGATGCTTCTGATGCAACTCGCTGCAAAGCTTTCCCGACCACCCTATCGAAAGCGGCGATGAAGTGGTTTGATAGCCTCCCTCCAAGGTCGGTTACCAGCTTTGAGGACCTCTCGAGAAAGTTCTTAATGAGGTTCTCCATCCAGAAGGATAAAGTAAAGCATGCACCGAGCCTCCTGGGAATAAAGCAGGAGGTCGGAGAACCTCTACGGGACTATATGGAAAGGTTCAACAAAGCATGCCTGGAGATTCAAGACCTGCCCACTGAGGCAGTCATTATGGGGCTAGTAAATGGGCTTAGAGAAGGCCCCTTTTCGCAGTCCATATAAAAAAGGCACCCCACCTCCTTAAGCAATGTACAAAAGAGAGCTTAAAAGTACATCAATATGGAGGAGAATGCCAGATTACAAGAGCCGGGCCGGCGACCTGGGCACCCTCCCCCAATAAAAGAGAGGGAGAGGGAGCCCAAGAAAAAAGAGGAGGTCGGTCTTAACAGACCAATGAAATATCACTCTTATACTCCTCTAAAGGTTTCCATGGTGGATGTATACAGAGAAATCTGCAACACTAAAAGACTGCCACCTCCTAGGCCCATTAAAAATAAAAAGAAAGTCGCAGTGAGTATTGTGAGTACCATAAGATCTATGGTCATTCAACAAATGATTGCTACGACCTCAAAAATGTGATAGAAAAGCTGGCCAGAGAAGGTCGGCTTGATAGATATCTCATGAAAAGGTCGGACAATCATGGGAAGAGAAAGCGAGTGGATGGGGACAGAAGAGACCCACCACCTCAAACCCCCGAGAGACACATACATATGATCTTGGGAGGATTTGCGGGAGGAGGACTCACCAAGTCCTCTCGCAAGAGACACCTCAAGCGAGTTTACCAGGTCGGAAGTGAAGCCCCCAATCTTCCTACTATCTCATTTACAAAGGAGGATGGGCAAGGAGTAATCCCTGAACACGATGATCCAGTGGTAATAACCATGATCCTAGCCAATGCCCATCTCCACAGAACTCTAGTAGACCAAGGGAGTTCAGCAGATATCCTTTTCAAACCCGCGTTCGACAAACTAGGGTTGGATGAAAAGGAGTTAAGATCCTACCCCGATACCTTATACGGATTAGGTGACACACCGATAAAACCACTAGGATTTCTGCCCCTCCACACGACCTTCAGAAAGGGGGAAAAATCCAAAACTCTGAGCATAGACTTTATAGTCATCGACGTGGGGTCAACATATAATGCCTTGATTGGCAGAGCAACCCTAAATCGACTCGGAGCGGTGGTGTCTACCCCTCATCTTTGCATGAAATTCCCGACACCTGCGGGGATAGCAACGGTACGGGGAGATCAGAAATTGGCAAGAAAATGCTACAATGAAAGCCTGAACCTGAGGGGAAAAGGCAAAGAAGTCCACACCATAGAGCTCGGTGGTGCAAGAGCCAAAGAAGAGCTGCGACCGCAGCCAAGAGGAAAAACTGAGGAAATACAGGTCGGCATAGAGGAAGGAAAAAATACCAACATAGGGGCCAACCTAGAGGAAGTCTTAAAGCAAAGGTTGACCAAGCTCTTAAGAGACAGTTCTGACCTCTTTGCCTGGAAAGCTTCCGACATGCCAGGGATAGACCCCGAGCTCATGTCTCACAAGCTCTCGGTGTATCCGGGGGCACGACCTGTGCAACAGCAAAGACGTAAGCTCGGTCCAGAACGAGCCCAAGCGGTGGAGGAGCAGGTACAAGCACTCCTAGAAGCCGGCTTCATCAGAGAAGTTAAATATCCAACATGGCTAGCGAATGTAGTGCTAGTCAAGAAGCAAAACAGCAAGTGGAGGATGTGCATCGACAACACCGACCTGAATAAGGCATGTCCCAAAGACCCTTATCCACTCCCAAGCATTGATGCTCTAGTGGACTCTAGCTCAGGATATCAATACTTGTCATTCATGGATGCCTACTCGGGATACAACCAAATCCCGATGTACAAGCCGGACCAAGAGAAAACATCATTCATCACGCCCAAAGCAAACTACTGCTACGTGGTCATGCCTTTTGGATTAAAAAATGCAGGGGCCACATACCAAAGGCTGATGAACAAGGTGTTCGCTCCCCACCTCGGGGACTTAATGGAAGTCTACGTAGACGACATACTGGTGAAAACCCGGGAAGAAACCGACCTCTTAACAGACCTTTCGCAAGTTTTCAACACCATAAGGTCACATGGGATGAGGCTAAATCCCGCAAAATGTGCTTTTGCTGTGGAGATCGGAAAATTTCTAGGATTTATGCTAACCCAAAGACGGATTGAAGCAAATCCCGACAGGTGCAAAGCCATCCTAGAAATGAAAAGTCCGACTTGCTTAAGAGAGGTTCAACAACTGAATGGCCGACTTGCAGCCCTCTCCAGGTTCTTGGCAGGGTCAGCATTAAAATCCCTTCCATTGTTCTCTCTACTAAGAAAGGGATGCCAGTTCGAATGGACTCCAGAATGCGAAGAAGCGTTCCAGGAGTTCAAAAGGTTCTTGAGCCAACCTCCAATCCTAACCCGACCTCTAGTTGGGGAAGACCTTGTCCTATATTTGTCTATAGCAGACAAAGCTGTCGCATCAGCCCTGATAAGAGAGGACGAGGTCGGACAGCATCCAGTGTACTTCACTAGCAAAGTTCTACAGGGCCCCAAACTAAAGTATCACAAACTAGAGAAGTTTGCCTACTCCTTAGTAATAGCCTCACGGAGGTTACGACCTTACTTCCAAGCCCACACGATAAGAGTCCGAACGAACCAACCTATGAAGCAAATCCTCCAAAAGATGGATGTTGCAGGGAGAATGGTTTAGTGGGCGATAGAGCTCTCCGAGTTCGACTTAAAGTACGAAACTCGGACAACAATCAAAGCCCGATGTCTCACCGACTTCATAGCGGAGTACGCGGAAGACCAAGAGGAAAAGCCAACTATGTGGGAACTATACGTAGATGGATCCTCAAACAAGACCGGAAGCGGTGCAGGCATAATACTGGTTAATGAAAAGGGAACCCAAATAGAGGTCTCCCTCAAATTTGAATTCCCAGCTTCAAATAATCAGGCAGAATATGAAGCCCTGATTGCAGGATTGAAGCTGGCAGAGGAAATCGGCGCAACAAAAGTGATGATATTCAGTGACTCTCAAGTGGTGACCTCCCAGATAAATGGAGAGTATCAGGCCAAAGACCCAAATATGAAAAGATACTTGGAAAAAACTTTGGAACACCTCGGGCGCTTTGCAGAAACTGAGATCAGGCATATAACTCGGGATCTTAATAGCAGAGCAGACGTCCTCTCCAAGTTAGCAAGTACTAAACCAGGGGAGAATAATAGAAGCCTGATCCAGGAAACTCTCCAAGAACCCTCTGTGGTGAAAGCAAAGGACAAACAAGATGTCCTTGAAATAATCGGTCTAAACCTCGGATGGATGAATCCCTTGGTCGAATACCTAAAATTCGACATCCTCCCCAAAGAGGAAAAAAAGGCCAAGAAAATCCGGAGGGAAGCACAATACTATACTCTGGTGAAAAATATCCTCTATAAAAGAGGAATATCAACGCCATTGCTGAAGTGCGTACCGACCTCGAGTACCACTGAAGTACTAGAGGAGGTTCACAATGGGATCTGTGGAAACCATCTCGGAGCCAGGTCGCTGGCTAGAAAAGTAATCCGAGCTAGGTTCTATTGGCCGACCTTGCAGAAAGATGCCACAGAATTTGTGAAAAAGTGCCAACCATGCCAGATGCATGCAAATTTTCACGTGGCTCCCCCCGAGGAGCTCATCAGTATAACTTCTCCATGGCCCTTCGCAAAATGGGGAATGGATCTGTTAGGTCCTTTTCCCCAGGCCCCAGGACAAGTCAAATACTTAATTGTGGGAATAGACTACTTCACAAAGTGGATAGAAGCAGAACTATTAGCCACCATCATAGCCCAGAGAAGTCGGAGGTTCCTCTACAAAAATATCATCACAAGGTATGGGATACCCTATTCCATTAATACAGATAATGGAACCCAGTTCACCGACTTCACCTTCAGAAGCCTAGTGGCCAGTATGAAGATCAAACACCAGTTCACCTTGGTAGAACACCCACAAGCAAATGGACAAGCCGAGGCAGCTAACAAAGTCATACTGGCAGGACTAAAGAAAAGACTACAAGATGCAAAAGGAGCTTGGGCTGAGGAGCTCCCACAAGTGTTATGGGCTTACCGGACGACGCCACAATCTGCCACAGGAGAAACACCCTTCCGACTTGTCTATGGCGTAGAAGCCATGATACCAGTAGAAATCAGCGAACAAAGTCCAAGGGTGATCCTCCATGATGAGGTCGAAAACATACAGGGGCACAAAGAGGAGCTTGAATTGCTCCCCGAAGTCCGAGAGCAAGCCCAGATAAGAGAAGCAGCATTGAAACAAAGGATGACTACCAGGTACAACAAAAAAGTCATTCGAAGGAGTTTCACCCCAAACGATTTGGTCTTGATCAGAAACGACATTGGAGTCAACAAATCGGGGGAAGGAAAGCTCGCTGCCAATTGGAAGGGACCATACAAAATTAGTGAGGTCTTAGGAAAAGGTTATTATAAGGTGACCGACCTAAACGGCACCGAGTTACCAAGATCGTGGCATGCTTGTAACATGAAAAGGTACTATAGTTAAAAGCGAACTCTACTCCCTGATGTACTCTTTTCCCGACTTCATGATTTTTTCCCAAAAGAAAAGGTTTTTTCTGAAGGGGGGTTTTTAACGAGGCATCACAGTAGAGACTAAGGGATCATAGATAGAAAAAAACCCTTAGTAGCAATAACAGTACCTTCGCAAATAAATAAAGATCTTTTATCTCTTATAAATTCCTTCTCGTTTTTCTTTCTTTCTACGAAACGCTCTGACTTAAGCTTGACAAAGCGTGAAAATCCCATGAACCGACCTAGATGGTCGTCAGGATGAAACGACGAGGTACAAGTCGGTGTAAAGAGGTTATAAAAGTTGATCGTGAGAAACTCGGATAATCCGACTCATAAGTCAGAAAAACCGAGAAACAAAGAAAACACATCACAAGAATAACCTAAGTCATAAGAGCTCAATAAATCAAAAAGTTGAGTATAAGGAATATCAAAAAAGAGATCAGGAAACCTAGTAAAAGCACTAAGGCAAAAGGCTGTCCCGAGTTACTAAGGAAAACTTAAAGAAAGGGACAGTCAGCCAAGAAAAAGATTTTCCAAAACAAAGATCCCAAAAGGTTTCTCTTCGAAAACCCAAACAGAAAAGCATGTGCACAACAAACAGAGAAAGGTAACTTAAACCCTTATCCAAAAAAAGGGTATTTTTTGTTAACGGTCATAAAAGGCCAAAGAGAATGTCAGTAAAATATCACCACAAAATATAAAATAAATAGTTTAAAAAAGAGGGGACCCACAAGCCGGCCCCCATATAGCCACAATCAATTTTTTCAAAGAACATCACCACCAGAGCCGAGAGGGGTAGTCGGAGCACCACTAGAGTCAGGAAGAGTCGTCGGAGCACCACTAGAGTCAGGAAGAGTAGTCGGAGCGCCATCAGGACCAGGGAGAGAAGTGTCCATAGGAGAAGGAGTGGAGGTTCCCGGAGCCTTCGAAGAACTCGGAGCATCCTTTGGTCGGAGAGGAGACTCTATTATCCTCTGCCCCCGAGTCTTCAAATCTGACTCGGTGACATATTGGGGAGAGGGAGGAGAGACTATAGCCCCGTCAATGACGACCTTGTCCGGATCCAAGGGAGAGAGATCCAGGTCGGGAGTGAGAACTCCGACCTGTTCCTTAAAGATCCTCCAGGCTTCCTCGGTCCCGTCAGCAATGGAGTCCTCCAACTCGGTATAGGCATTCCGAGCATTCAACAAATCCTTCTTCGCCGCCACGAGGTCCTCTAACAAGCTCGAATAACTCTCATGTGCCTTCTCCCTCAGACCCTCCGCCATGGAACACTGGGCCTGCAGCTTCCTCTCCTTCTCCTGGAGACCATCCCTCTCTTCCTTCAACTTGGCGACCTCCTCTCTCAACCCTCTCTCCTGCCCGTGATATAAGAGAAGCCTCCCCTCCAACTCTTCAACCCTCGAGGATGAACCCAGAAAGCTAAGAGGAGTCTTCTTAAAAATATCAAGAAACCTCGTGCACACCCCCGCCGCCCTAATACTCTCTTGAGCCATAATTGTAAGGTGGTTCCGAACAGAAACATCATCCATACCTATGCGGGTATGAGGATAGATGTACTTTTGAACGAATTCAGGCGCATCCACCTTGCCTCACCCTCAAAAGAAAAGCCAGACTCTAAGGTCTTGCGCTTCTTCTTTTCTAGCTCAGGAGAAGATCGGGGAGGAGGGAATGGCAGAGAAGAAGCAGAGGATGAAATGACAATAGGTTGAGTAGGGGTCCCCAAATTGCGAGAAGAGAGGGAAGGGGAAGGAAGGGAAGAACTAGCCGCCCTAGCGCCGCCGACCTTGGCGCGGGACCTCGCCTTGGCCTCCTGAACTCGCTGGTAAGACTCCCTGAAATTCTTCTTCGCCATCTCTATAAAAAATAATGAGGCAGTTAAAATCGGAAAAACAAGTCAGTAAAAACAAGTCGGAAACAAGGCTAAATAAAAGGCTACCTAGTTGTGTCTGGACAAAGGTCGGCGACCCCGGGAGAAATTTTTTGGTATCCAGATATGGGGCCCTCCCCCATACTTCTCGGAAAAACCCCACAATGGCCGCCTCCACCTCATCCAAATCCTCCAAACTATATTTCTCACAGGGGAGGCCTCCAACCAATACAGAGGGAAGCGAGAGGAAAGATTCTCATCCATGAAAAAGGGGTGGTGACCCTCTACGGCTTGAACTTTGAAAAAGTAATTTTTGAAGTCATGGAAGGATTCATCGAAAAGGGTGAAGACTCTCCGATCTTGTATAGCTCGGAAGGACACCCACTGCTGCTTGTTATTTTGCCCACTAAAGGGCTTGGTCATGTGAAAAAGGAAAAAGAAAATCCTCAAAGAAGTCGGAAAGTCTAAAGCGTGGCTGACAAACTGGTAATTTTTTAGAAAACCCCAGGAATTAGGGTGAAGCTGAGTAGGAGCAACACGGCAATGACATAAAACAGGAATCTCAAAATCAGAAAAAGGCAGAAAAACGCCCAGGCGAGTAATCATACTCTCATACATATAGAAAAAATGAGGGGCTGCCTCAAAAGTCCTCCCGAAACAAACCCGGTCTTCCGGACCCGGGGCAAGCAGTTCATAATTTCGCTCATCCTCATCAGAGGTACAGAGCCTATGATGAGTGCGAAGGTTGATGATAAAATCGGTATCAACAAAAGGTTCTTCCCCCAGAATCGTGACATCCACCCACTGAGCCAGAATTTCTATGGAAGACGTTTTTTCCTAAAAAGGATTAGTGAAACCTACAAAGGAAAAAAAAGGAAAAGAATAAAAAACATGGTCTCTAAGGGGCCTGGAATCAAACAGAAACCTACAAACCAACCCTCCTCTCTAAAATAAAAGGCATGCAAATGAAAGCATTTCGTAAAAGGAGAGTAGAGGAAAACTAACCTTTACTTGAAGAAGGATAGGGGCAGAGAAAGGAGAATTCCTTCGAGCAAAAGCTTCTTCCGAACAGAGGAGAGGAAGTGTGAAAGTTTTTAGAAATGAAACAAGGAAAGAGAGGGAAAATTATTTATAAGAATGTTGGGGGCATAATGGTAAAAACGGAAGCCGTCATTTAAAGATAGGCACCGTTTCCAATGTAACTGATCCCCGCGTATGAATACACAAATCCCTAACGGACGCGACGTTTGATTAGACGCGACTGTTGAAAATTTTTAAAAAACACGTCGGTTCTGAAACATCACATCGATTCCTTATCAGGTCGGCTATGGCCCTGAGTTAAATACTCGACCCCAATTCCTAAAAAAAATTGGGCTCGGGTAGGGGCACTGTTCATACCTTGGCCCAACGCTAAGGCCTAGGTCCAAACGAAAGACCCAATCCAAGGAATTGGGTCTCACCCTACACTGACCTCTGACCTACGAAGTCGGTTCTTGCCACGACTTGCTCTAAAGAAGTCGGGAACGAAGATTAGCTGGCAGATAAGCACTCACTTAAATGAGTAACTGCCCCTAAAATCTCTCCACCCACTTCCAGGAGCCACATCCCAACCTCCCTAAGATAAAGGGACGGTTATTCCCCCTTAAATGGTGGAACTACTCCAACGGTGGTTATGGGTTCATCACTATAAATACACTGACACTCCTCAGGTATCATTAAGTCACAATACTCTCTAAACCTGCTTATTCCCTTGCTAACTTAGGCATCGGAGTGTCTTTGCAGGTACCACCCCCCGCTCATTCATACTCACAAGTCGGACGGAGACCCAGGAACGTGATTCCCTTCGAAGGCTTCCCTCTTTAGACGATTGGGCCAACCTAACGAGTCCAGCCCATTAATCTCCGGTTACCCATCGTAACAAGTATCATCCCACCATATATCTTAATCTCATGTAGTAATGTGAATATTTATTCCTAAATATAGACATAGACATGTAGATTATTACTTTATTATAGAACATACTAGTTTTAAGACCCGTGCCAAGCACGGGGAAATAAAAGAGCTGCTTACGGAGAAGATCACGAAAGGACTACATGACTAAGAAACCGTTTAAGGCAGAATGTTAGAAAGCAAGCCGAAAAAAACTTTTCTATAGACAATATTAATAGTATGATCTGAAACTGTGCCGTTAGAACCAACAGATAATATCTTCAGTCCAGAATGCATGCTGACCCGAGAGAGCACAACATAAAGCTGTTCATGAGTAAAAACAGGCCTTGGAAGATATACGCCAACGGTTGATAGCGTTTGACTTTGGGACTTGTTTATGGTCATCGCAAAGCAAAGCGCAACCGGAAACTGTCGTCGAGTAAACTTGATCGGTAATGTATCATTATTAGGTGACATGTTCATCCTGGGAATAAATACAACCTCACCAATATTTCGACCTGCTAATATGACGCACTCAATAATGTGATCACCAAGACGCCTAACCTGCATTCTTGTACCATTGCATAGTCCATTAGATTGGTCAATATTGCGAAGAAGCATCACAAGAACACCGACTTTAAGAACTAACCGGTGTTGGAAAATTCCTGAACAATTCAACTCATTCAATGACTCGGTGCTCATTGTGTATAATTCAGATTCCAGGTGACCATAGTTATTGGTATTGTTATAAGATACAGGAAACCGAAGCCGTAGTCAGGTATATTATTTGGGCCACCCAGGCCTGGATACCGAAGGAGACACTGGATTAGATATACTAAAGGATTGACATCAATAAATATTGAAGATGTAATGACAAAAACACTTCCTAAGTGACGTGGCTAGGACAAATGTGATCCTTGTGATTCTTTTCATGAAAATTAATTGGGTAAGTTAAATTAAACACTTAAGCAATTGATAGTATGACCCTATTAACCGAATAAAATGAGAAAGCAAACTTGTTTAGAATTTGACAATGTGACGAAACAAAAAAATTAAGCAGATGTTGTTCAATGATCCAAGCAACCAAGCGGTGGTCATTAATAAAATTTGGGCCCCCTGAAGCAGAGTACATAGAATCTCAGCTGATGTGATGATCAGACGGCTTAGTAGATGACCCAGTTCAAATATTTAGCATGTAATACAACGATTAATAATCATGATAATGACCATAATATATAAAATATAATAATGTAATATATAATATATAATATATCTCGATGGTTCAGAATTAATTACAGAGACTATAGGAAGCACTTTATACGCAGTCCTCAACCAAAGTGAAAAAAATTGAAGAGTAAAAAGTTCCCACCTCTGGAAGAAAGCCCGATGAAAATGAATAATAAACAGGTAGTCAATAAATGCAACTCATTGGATGAGATCAGTTAGCAAACAAGTAGTGTGAAGTCTAAAAATAGCTGTGATAATTACTCAGTTTAATTACCCCTGAAATAAGTATGACTGAAAGAAGATATAGTATCATTAAATGAAATTCACAGTAAATGTTGAAGCAAGGATGGAAATTCAACTTCATTTACTCCAGGTAGGAAAAGGTCTTGTCACCAGAGATTCACAGGGTTGAACAGGATGAATGAGAAAAAATGGAACACAGCTAAAGTAATTAATTGCATTGAATCACCAAGAATAATGAAATGGAGATAAGATTAGATGAATGGGCAAGTCGGGGGGATATATGATAAATGGAGAGATACATGGGAACCAAGCAAAAAAGATACTGTCACGTTATAGTAAAAAATGAACGCTGCGGAAGATTTCAAAAGCGTATCTGTATATGTAAATGTATGTGCAATGTAAATGCTGGCCTAACAAATAGGCATGGCAGTAAATAACACAAGAATAAATTTGGCAGACAAAAATTAGTGGGGGCACAAGAATAAATTAGGCAGACAAAAATTACTGGGAGCACGATTAAAGGCGTTGGTTGATTACATCTAATCGGTTGTTTACCTGTTTAATGATCATCACTAAACGTGAATAGCAAAAGTTAGGTAGCCAATGTTGGATTAGCGGGGGACAGCAACAGATAAAAAGGCATGGCTTGATAAGATTTAATAGCGTGTTTACCGATGTAAAGATCATCGGTAATCCTTAATAGCTAAAGTTATTCACCCTAAATCAGATTAGCAGGGATTATCAACAGCGCACCTTAAAATGTATTCTGGATATAATTACTGTTAACAACGTAACAGACGAAATAGTGAGGATGAATAATATTTGATGGTATTATAACTATTACCATTATAACCAAAAAGAACAATTGACAAATTACCTGCGCAGGGAGGAGGCCATAGTTAAGGAAAGCAGCGCCAACAAACCGTATATCCTCAAAGTTCCTGAAGTAAGCATTGCCGCACAAAAGCCGGAGCTGCAGCGCACAAGAGGTATTAACTAAATTCGAGGGTGTTAACAGTTGAGGTCAAATAAATTATTCAGATTCAACTAATGGGATCGTCCTGCAATAGTTGAAACAAAAGAATTTTACATGCATGAAGTTGGAGGTTTTATTAGTGAAAACATTGTGAAAAGGAAATCATAAAGTAAATAACCAGTAGAAGAGATGAATCAGGAATTACCCAGGTCACACGAAAATGAAAGTGTGTTGGCCATGCTGAGGAGCAAGATCCATAAAAACGGCCACAAGAAGAATCGGCGGAGCAATCACAGACACGGCTTGCTGTGCCGACCTGACTGAGGTGAGTGACGGCCGATTCAAGGGTTTGGAGTGGAAATGAAATGAAGCGTGGCTGCAGGAGGATAAGGTCACAACATCAGTGTGGGCCAATGCTCACCCAACCCACAGTTACAAAGGGAATAGATTGGGCCCATGTCAGTAGAAAAGACCGGTAAGGCTTGAAAATATCATGATACATCAGTTAATGTCTTTGTATTGAAATGGCCGGAACAAAACGGCAGCCCAAAGCAACATATACCGGCTGTGACTAAAATATGTTAAGTTGCAAAGATTGAAAAAAAGTAACCGCAACACAAGCTGCCGGGCCAACCAGCCATTATCACAACCACGAAATCCAGTTCCGGCATCACTAATAAACAGTACACAACACATTACATAATAACCAGGGAATATGCAGTGGGAATTATAAAATATAAATTAAACATGAAACATTCATAGGTCAAGAGACATGGAGATAACGATCTGAATCATAGGGAACTAATCACCCCCCGGGGACAGAATGCAATCAACTCGGGGGCCAAAATAAAAGATTACAATTGGCAAACCACTAACTTGTTCAGAAAGTGCGTACATAAATCTTAAGAAATCAAAGCGCAAAACAACGCAGAAACAACAACACGTTATTCAGCAATATTCAGACTTCTAGAGAAAACCCCATGCAACCCTTGATGCAAACAACTCCAGGCCATCTCACGCTTCCAATCAACGTCACAACTCTGTCAGCCAAACCAATGGATCGGAACTTGGCCTCCGATACGACAGCATCAAGCGACGACTCAACACCCTCAAAATCACGGACACAATGGCTGATCCCGAGGAGCTCGCGACCTATCTTCAGACAGGGTGTTTCCGTCAGGTTAGTGACGCCAATAAAGAGATGCCGACCCCACGCCATTGCGCCACCGGGTCTAAAGTTGATGGTCATCACATGTACTCCGAACCTTAAAGCAGACCGCTCATAGGTAACGAAATCCACATAATCATCGTGGCCAATCAACGTGGAAAATGTGGAATAGTCCACACATGCCGCTGCGCCTATTTCTATCTCATCTCACGCAGAATCCATGGTGGCGTATCGAACCATAGAGACCGGCTTCTTCATAAATCTACCTTCACTATTGACCCAAAAAACACAGTTGCTGGTCACGGCATACCCACTGCTCAGTCTATTAATCATTTGCAGGGTCCGCGCCGCGGGGCTCCACTGACCTGCACTTGAAAGATACATCTGCACGTCGTATCCAGGAGTTGTCAGGTTACGGTTTGTGAGACTGAGAATCTTATAATCATCACAACCCACCATGCTGCGAAAGGCGTAAGCAGACCACTCCTCACGCTAGTTGAAGTGGTAACCCTCAGACCCAGGATCAGCAATAACAAACCTCCAGGAACCGAACGGGTCCCAAGTGATCAATGAACTCGAACGACCATCTATTGAGTATCTTGCACATAGCTTGCCGGTGTCTGTTCCCACCAGGGAAAACCACGTCCAGTCAAGAGGAGCAGCGACACGAGTTCCAAAGACGAACATAAAAAGCCTCCCACAGTCAGCACCTTTGAGGGGGTTGTCCAAGTGAAGAACCATCGTCTGCCCCCCCCTCCGATTTGAAATGAGTCACCATATTAACCGCCCGGTTCAATCTATTGTACCAATCACGCGACATACACCTCCCCTTCCTATGGTTTTTCCATCGGAACAAAGGAAAATCTTCAAAATCAGGTCGGTTGGCAGGGCAGAGATGTTCAAATTGACTTCATCGCCGCAATGTCCACCACGGAAGCCGTGAGCAGCCTCTTCGACTGTTGCTCGGGACATTCCAAATCGATGATGAGCTTCTTTGCTAGCCACGAAGGAGGAAATGCTCTGTAAACGGTAGAATGGTTTATTTAGTTGGTGTGAGTTCCTACACTGTTAGTGTGGCTCTCCTTAAATGCATAAACAAATGCATAAATAATAGATAACAGATAAATGGATAAATAATAAATAAATACATAGATAATAGCCATGTAATAGAAATGTAATATAATATAATTATCTTCTGCTTTAAATATTGGTTAGAAATAAGTTGTATAATTTCTTCTGCTCTTATTAATGGCTACTATGAGAGCAAGGAGAACATGGACAAAAACTAAAAAATGGTATGACGTCAGGAATAAATGACAACAGGAAAAATAGTAGCATTGTCAACAGTAAAAAAGATCAACTGGTTGGAAGGATTAAAGCAAAGCAAGACCGGCGAAACACGGGCGTTGCATAAGAGAATTCACACACCTAATATTAGCGGGGTTGCGACACCTGGCCTCTTGAAACCGGAAATTAGGATATTAACTTAGGATGAGTTCATCCTTATGCCATAATTCCTAAAACCCCAAATTGAGTAGACTTTTTTTTTTTGGAATTTATATGAATTTTGCATAAGTTTTAATCATGGTGAAAACTCAAATGCAGTTGACTTCACGTGAAGTTGATAGTTGGGAGTCGTTAGATGAAAATTTAGTCAAATCAGTCAAACCATCCAACGGCTCTCAACTATCAACTTCACCTAAAGTCGACTGCACCTGAGTTTTCACCTTTAATCATACGTTAATATATTGAGTTTAGTTTGTATGTATTCACAATGTAAAACATTTTAATTATAAGTATTTTTTGAAGGGTGAATATCCAATCTGATCCTCCTGACAATTATTTCAAAGAAACAACGAGGTTCTAAAAAAAAACTATTTTTTCTGACTACTGACTTTTATTTTTTATGTCAGTCCCATCAAAATAAAGATCAGGATTGAAAATGGTGTTTTTTTTGTTGAGAATCTTTGAGAATCTCGTTGTCCTTCGATATAATTGTCAGGAGTCGTTTATGATTTTTTTTTTAAATGATTATTTACACAATCAATATAAAAATTAGTTTTTTTTTTTTTTACCAAAGATAGGAGACTCGAACCCACAACCTCTTACTTGAGTATGGGGAGCTTATGCCATTTGAGTTATAATTCATTAACCAATATAAAAATTAGTTATATTTACTAATGTGACGTTATTTAATTAGATATACGTATAAAATAATTTTACATTAACAATACATCAAAATTAAATTTTTAAATCTTATAATATATTATATCATAAAATTATTATCTCAAAAATTTAAACTAAAAAAATACATAAATAATTATATATAACAAATATGTTACTCAAAATTCCACGTAAACTCTTGAATTAGAAACCATTATTTTGTTTTGGTTCGGTGATCTTATCCTAACCTGGCAATAATATTCAATTGATTCTCCTCCGATCTAATCAGGAATGGATCCTCTCAATTTTTTTTAATAAATTGAGAAAGTAAAATGTGATCTCTCACAATTAATTTTATAATTATTCATTTTTTTATAATTAAATTTAATACTAATTACTAAACTATAGGTTCAACTCTAAATATTTTTAATTTTAAAATTCCGTAAAAGTGAAAAGTTGAAATAGAATTGGAAATAAAAATTGAATCAACTTTACACGTAAAACCAAATAATACATAAGTATTATTTTTCATTTTGTTGGAGCTTTGTAATTTTAAATTAAATTAAGTAGTCGTGTAAGTTGATGATAATCGAGCATGTCTGGAAAACCCTCTTCGTTTTGGTTGAATGAGTATGAAATGAAGTATGCATGATGGTAGCAAGAGAAATGAGAAGTTAGTTAAATTTCTTCAACAACCAATCACCAATCCTCACTTCAATTTTTGTTTCTTTCTTCATCTTCAAAACCTAAACTGTTCCAAGCTTCAAGCTATCGTCAATGGCGGTTTCGGAGGAAGAGTGTTCTTCCGCGAAGCCAGGACCGTCTTCGTATCCCTCCACGAAGCCCTACTATCTCTCTAAGTGCGTTCTCAGAGGCAGTGCCGTTCTTCAGGTTCTTTATGGTCACATCCGTTCACCTTCATCGAACGACGTAGTTTTCGGCAAGGTTCAACCCTCGCTCTCTCTCCCTGTTACTCCATTTACTTACCTTCAGAATCTTCTGTCTTATTGGCTTCTGATGCTGCAGTGATTTTCTAGAGTTATTGAATTGCAAGCTTTTATTTGTTTGCGGTGACTCGTTTCAGCTACATTGGTTTAGTTTCCTAATTATAGTCTTAAGCTTTGAATTAGGGTTCATTAAGGTCGGAGGGAATCTGGTAATTGGAACTGAAATGCTAGCTGAAGGAAATGCTGGATTGCACGTTATTTATTGATTTATTTGGTGTCTAACTGAAGCATAACACTTACTGATTATCATGGAAATGGAAATTGGGAAAGGAATGAACCTGAATTAGGCACAAATACTTTAATTCAGCTGAAGTATGTATTTTGTTGTTAATGTTTCAGGAGACATCAATAGAATTGGTGGTCATTGGTGTGGATGGGATTGTACAATCAGTGTGTGATCAACCTGTTTTTGGCATAATCAAAGATCTTGCAATATTGCCATGGAATGCCAAATTCCAAATGCGGGATCCACAGGTATTAATCGCTTCATCTGTAGTGAGCTCAAGCTGATTGTGGTCTTTTATTGTTTTTCCCCTCCTTTTCCTGGGTTTCCTTTTGGCCAAAGTAGAACCTTAGTTGGTGCTTGTTTTCTTGGTCTGTAGATGTGGGGTAAAGATCTTTTGATTGCTTTATCCGATTCTGGGAAGCTTTCATTCCTCACATTTTGCAATGAAATGCACAGGTGAACCCTCTCTTTATCTCTACTAAATTTCCTTGTATGTCTATTATTGATAATTGAGATTCCAGTTTGGTTCATTAATGCAATTTTATGCATCATTGTAGATTTTTCCCTGTAACACATGTTCATCTATCTAGTCCTGGAAACACAAGGGATCTCCCTGGAAGATTGCTAGCAGTTGATTCTAGGTGATGTTTTCTCTGATATATATATATATATATATATATATATATATATATATATATATATATATATGCTGTCTTATTTATTCCATATAGGTTTCTCTGACTAACTATAAGTGATATCTGTTATTAATAGAATGGATATATAATTTTCTAGTTATCTGGAATCTGGATAATAATGTGCTTTCAAAATATAATGCACCATGTTAAAATGGACAAATGTGAAGTGTGTAAACTATTGTGAGTATTTCCAATTCTCATGTTTGTCTTTTTCAGTGGTTGTTTTGTTGCTGCCAGTGCATATGAAGATCGGTTGGCTCTATTTTCTGTGTCAGGGATTGGCAATGATATTGTTGATGAGGTCTGGAACTGCTTTGCCATTATGTATTTTAGATAGGCTTCATATTGGGGTGTGTTGGTAAAAGGTTGTGTGTCTTTTGATTTATGGGTTATACGATAGAAACATGTAGGGCAAGTTGGAGGGATTTGTTATCCTGGTCTCTTCTTTACACCTTCTCTCTCTCTCTCTCTCTCTCTCTCTCTCTCTCTCTCTCTCTCTCTCTCTCTCTCTCTCTCTCTCTCTCATTTTCGAAAGCTCTCATACTTGAAGCAATATATATTACTATAATTTTATGATTTTCCTAGTTAGCTTATTCTTGATAAATTATTGTTTTATTTGGAGAAATGTACTTACATGGTCTCATTTGCTCAACTCCAGAGGATAATGTATCCTACTGAAAGTGAAGGGACTGCAAGTATTTCTACAAGTAATCACAGAAGCACTTTAAGTGGTACTATTTGGAGCATGTGCTTTATTTCACAAGATTCCAAGCAAGCAAACAAGGAGCATAATCCTATACTAGCTGTTGTTCTAAATAGGTATGATTGTTTGTAAGTCTTATTATAAAAATGACTATTTTTGAAATCAGCTTTTCTTTCTTTTGGCTTTGTTTGTAATGATTAGCTACTTAGTACATTTTTTTGGCCTGGCAGGAGGGGAAAACCTCAAAATGATTTGATACTGTTGGAATGGAATATTAAAGCATGTACAATCTCTGTCATTTCTCAGTTTGTTGAAGCTGAAGCTGGGTTTCTAGCACTTAACATTGTTGAAGTTCCTAACTCTCATGGACTTGCATTTCTATTCAGAGAAGGTGATGCTCTTTTGATGGATTTAAGAGACGCTTGCAACCCATGTTGCGTCTATAGGACTAACTTAAACTTTTTACCCAATGCCATGGAGGAGCAGACTTATATTGAGGACTCTTGTAAATTACAAGATGTTGACGATGAACGCTTTAATGTTGCTGCCTGTGCTTTGTTGGAGCTGAGTGATTATGATCCTATGTGCATAGACAATGACAGTGCCGGTACTAATCCAAGTTTCAAGTATGTATGCTCATGGAGTTGGGAACCTGAAAATAATAAAGATCCTAGGATGATCTTGTCTGTAAATACTGGAGAATTTTTTATGATTGAAATTCTTTTTGAATCTGATGGCCTTAAAGTTAGTATCTCTGAGTGTCTTTATAAAGGTATGCCTTGTAAAGCACTTTTGTGGGTTAAAGGTGGATATATAGCTGCCTTTATAGAAATGGGAGATGGCATGGTTCTGAAATTGGAAGATGGAAGGCTATGCTATACAAACCCTATTCAAAATATTACACCTATACTGGACATGGCAGTTGTGGATTATCATGATGAGAAACATGATCAAGTGTTTGCCTGCAGTGGTGAGGCACCTGAGGGGTCGTTAAGGATAATTCGGAGTGGTATCAGTGTAGACAAGCTAATTAGGACTGCTCCCATATATCAAGGGGTCTATGGTGCTTGGACTGTTCGAATGAAAATTACTGATTCATATCATTCTTTTCTAGTGCTATCATTTGTTGAGCAGACAAGAATATTGTCAGTTGGATTAAGTTTTACAGACGTGACTGATTCAGTTGGTTTCCAACCTAATGTATGTACCTTGGCATGTGGCCTTTTTAGTGATGGTCTGCTTGTCCAGATCCACAAATCTACTGTTAGGCTTTGTTTGCCTACCAAGGGTGCTCATGCTGAAGGTATATCCATGTCCTCTCCTATTTGCACATCTTGGTCTCCAGATAACATGACCATCAATTTGGGGGCAGTTGGGCACAATTTGATAGTTGTGTCAACCTCTAACCCATGCTTCTTGTTTATTCTAGGGGTAAGGTTGCTATCAGATTATCATTATGAAATTTATGAAATGCATCATTTAGGACTGCAGAATGAATTGTCATGCATTTCCATCCCTAGACAAAAAACTGAGCAGAAACAACCAATTTCATCTTCTTCTGCAAATAATAGAAGTACTTCTTCCCTTGTTAGTGGAGTTGACATCAATAAAACCTTTGTTATTGGCACACACAAGCCATCTGTTGAAATTTTGTCTTGTGCTCCTGATGGAGTTACGGTGGTTGCTTGTGGGACAATTTCATTAACAAATACAATGGGGACTACCTTAAGTGGCTGTGTACCTGAAGCTGTGCAGCTTGTATTTGTTGACAAGTATTATGTTCTTGCTGGATTGAGGAATGGAATGCTTCTTCGCTTTGAGTGGCCAACAAGATCATCTTCAATACCATTGACTCTGGTTAATGCTGATTTATGTTCCACAAATTTGGTGAATTCTGTGGCCAATGCTTTTGACAAGAGAAATGACCTGCCTTCCGTGCTTCAGTTGATTGCCATTCGTCGTATTGGTGTTACTCCAGTTTTCTTGGTGCCCTTGGATGACTCGCTTGATGCTGATATAATTGTTCTATGTGAGAGACCTTGGTTGTTGCATAGCGCAAGACACAGCCTTTCCTATACTTCTATTTCATTTCAGCCATCCACACATGTTACTCCTGTTTGCTCCATCGAGTTTCCTAAAGGAATACTATTTGTTGCAGAAAACAGTTTACATCTTGTAAGGAAATCATTCTCCAGTAGTGCTTGATTTTTGTATTTTTTTATTACTTTATTCTTTGGTTTCTCTTTATTTACTGTTTACTGAAAGGCGTCTTTACATTAGAGATTTCAATGCAGAGAGAAGTACTAAGATATAAGCATGTGTTATCATTACTGTGAAATAGTTTAATTTGTCTGGCACTGGATTTAAGTTGCTGGCTAAAAATGCAAGCTAATAAAAAATGTTTTTCATGGTGTCTACTACTTGTTCTTGTTTGTTATTTCATTTGCATGATTTAGGAAATAACTACTATCTTATCATTCCTGATTCATGGTGGGTTCTTTGTTTGTAAATTGCTATTTTTAACTTTTACTTAATTCATCATGTGATGCTTTAGGTGGAGATGATGCACAGTAAGAGACTTAATGCACAGAAGTTTCATTTAGAAGGCACTCTACGCAAGATCCTGTATCACAATGAAAGCAGGATGTTGCTTGTGTTGAGGACTGGACTGAATTATGGTACATGCTCGTCTGACATATGTTTTGTGGATCCCACAAGTGGGACAGTGCATTCATCTTTTAGACTCGAACCTGGAGAAACAGGAAAATCCATGGAAGTAGTAAGGGTTGGAAGTGAGCAGGCTCTTGTAGTTGGAACTAGTCTGTCTTCTGGTCCGGCCATAATGCCCAGTGGGGAAGCTGAGAGGTATGCCATTTAGTTCTCCTCTTTTCTATTTTCCTTCTAAGTTGTATCAGTTGTCAGTGTTTCTGCCTCGAACTATGAAATTGCTCGTGAACTGTCCTTCTTGAATTACATCTAGCTTTTATGGGTTGAACGAACCAAGCTGTCAGTGAGCTTTTTGCAAGTTTCTTTTCATGGTGACATGGTGTGTACCCACCTCAACTCGCTAAAAGTATAATGCGACTTACACAACTTTGGGTCTCACAAGTGTGCATAATGCAATATCTTTAGTAAAGTAAAATTTCAGAAATAAGCATTTCGTAGTAGTAACCAGTAACCACCATCAACAGCACATGCTTTTCCCAATGAATATAGGACCTAATATTTATAACCTAAAACTTTTCTTTTCCGTCGTTGATGTCTGGTATTATACATTTGCTTGAGGTATCTATTCTTCTTAATATGTATTTTTGTTTCCTGATTGATCCAAACTGAAGGGCACTTTAATTTTTGCAACATTGTATGTGGCATGTCTGGCTTGTTTAACAAACTATCATCTATTAGAATTTTGTAAAATAACGATAAGGTGTACTAGAGTTAAGAGTATCCCAAACTGCATTTAAACAATAACTATTGAATCTATAAAAACATGTAGGAAGCTGTTTGGCCTCTGTGATGTTAAACATCACAAGTCAACCGGTTTACTCATGCACCAACAATCATAATTTTGAGCTGATCTTTTGCCTAATGGGGTCTTCTCTTCTGTATCCTTGTCTATGGTTAGCTATGATTATTTCGGAATACAGCCATCAAAACTCAATTCTGTCACCTCTTTAATTAGTATTGCATAGTCATTACTTTTTAACTAACTTTTTCTGCAATGAAGATATTCAAATGATCTGAATTCTCTCTAGCAATATATTTGTTCTACTATGTATATGCTAGCAAGCATTTTCAGTGTATAGAATCCGACCTTAGCGGAATCGAGATAGTATGTTCATACCATTGTCAAATAATTATAATTTTTGGAAATGTATACATGTCAGATTGGTTACTGTATTTTTATTGTATGGCAGTGCTAGGGGTCGCCTTCTTGTTCTTTGCCTTGATCATGTGCAAAATTCAGATAGTGGTTCAATGACATTATGTTCAAAGGCAGGATCATCATCTCTACGAACTTCACCATTTCATGAAACTGTTACATATGCTCCCGAACAGTTATCAGGCAGCAGTCTTGGCAGCAGCCCCGATGATAATAGTTCCGATGGGATCAAACTAGATGAAAATGAAGTATGGCAGTTCCGGTTTGCTTATGGCAATACATGGCAGGGAATGGTGCTTGCAATCTGTCCTTATCTTGATCGTTACTTCCTGGCATCAGCTGGCAATACTGTAATTCATGAAACTTGCCCCTTTTGTCCATTTATTCTGTCACTTCCACACTGCCACCCCATCCTTTCTCAAGATTTTCTTTTCATTCAGTTGTATCTATGTTCTTATATAGTCTACTCATTAAGATATTTTCTTGAATGCAGTTTTATGTTTGTGGTTTCCCAAATGACAATCCCCAAAGAGTGAGAAAGTTTGCGCAGGGAAGGACACGTTTCTTGGTAACATCATTGACTGTACATTTCACTAGAATCGCTGTTGGTGATTGTCGTGATGGTGTCCTTTTCTATTCCTACCACGAGGTGAGTGGTACTGTGGTCTCTATTGTGGACCCCCCTCCTTCCCCCAACAACTTTTCCTTCTTTTTTTTTTCTTAAAGAAAAAGGAAAAATAAAAGATAAATGGAAATAAGAGCTCAATTCTGAGGTTTACTTTAAATTGGATCTTCTTGGTAGAAAGGCAGAGATATTAGAGAGCATTTTCTGCATTAATATTGTTTTAGGTTTTCTGCTTTAGTTATGGATGCTTATACATTATTTTTGTATCCTATGTTTGGCATAGTAGGATAAAAATCCACTTATCTTGATATGTTTTGAGGAGGTTGGTAAAGTGATAAAGTAAGACTTTAATCACCCTTGAATTAAGATAGTAGGGCTCACCAAGGTTGTCAAACTCGCGAGTCTAAGTAAACTCGTGGAGCTGACCTAGACTCGACTCGCGAGTTAACTCATAGACTCGTACGAGTTCACCTGTTATGAAGTTTATATATATCATACATAATGTATATTTACTCAATTCTAACCCTTCAAAATTAATAATATCAATCTTAAAACACATAATAAATTAAAATAATAGCATACATTATAACAAATACTTTAAAATACAGATTCAAATCCTCTATAATTATTCTTATACAAATACAACATAGAATACACAAAATTAAAATTTCTAAATCTGTAATACTAAATCTTTAATTGAATATTGAACAATATCAAATAATCAAATAACTCTAATCAAAATAATTAATTACTAATCAGCCTTGACTGGATGAACCATCTGGCCATCTAACATAAACGATAAGCAATAGGCTAAAATTAGAAGCAATAAAATTTAAAAAGCAAAAAAAAACTAAATCAAGAAGCAAAGGCTCAAAGAAAGGGCAAAAGGCATACAAAAATAGAAGATACAGAAGAAAAGAAGGGGTAAAGTCCCAGAAACAGCAAATCGAAGACAAGGGTGCAGCAGGCAGCGGTGGAGAGGGTGCATCAGTAGCACGAAATGACGACGACAAATAGTCATAGATTTCATGACAGTGCAAATTAGAGCAGAGATAGGACTAAAAGAGAAGTAGTCGAACTCGTGAACGGTGATAGCACGATGGAGTTGCGGATAATGGACATGTGAAGAAATACAAAGCAGAGGGCAACATAGGTAAAATTCGCAAAGACAATGGCACAAATCAGAGCAGAGGTAGAAGACGCAGGCGAACAACGGCAGCTCGACGAGGAACGACGACTGCGGCAGAACATGGAGAAAGTGAGACTTAAGAGAAACGACGCAGATGAGTGAGTTGTGAGTGAGTTTTCTTTCATTCTTTGGGAGTGTTATCGTAACCCTAATAAAAAAATATTTTTTTGGTTTCAAAATGACGCTTTTTCGAGCAAAAATGAAGAAAAATACAAACTCGCTAACTCTGTCCTAGACTCACGAGTTTGTACGAGTTTGACCGAGTCTAGTCGAGTCTAGCCGAGTTTACTCAAGGTAGAGTCTATACCCGAGTCAACTTGATTCCATATCTAAACTCGTAAACTCGTATGAGTTTACGAGTTAAATCGAGAGTTTGACAACAATGGGGCTCACAAATAATAAAAGTTACAAATTCTAAGGTGATTAAAGCTTTACTTTTCCACTTTACCAAACCTCCACATTTTAGATAATCTTTTTCCCTCTTCATTAGCAGAAGTGTTTCACTTTTTTGGTGAACTGTTTCACTTATAAATTCTAATTTAGGATACAAAAAAATTGGAGCAACTTTACTCTGACCCATCGCTGAGGTTAGTTGCTGATTGCATTCTTATGGATGCTGAAACGGCTGTCGTTTCGGATCGTAAAGGAAGCATTGCTGTTTTATGTTCAGATCATTTGGAAGGTTAGCCTTCTGTTAAATCAGCTTCTCCTTAACGATTTTCTAATTTAGGGTTTACCATTGTGTTTGGCATCTTATCTTCTCAGTGTCCAAGAACTATTTCCAGTGTGTTTGGAAAGTTTTTTAATGTGAGAAAAGAATTCTATTTCATTAAGAAAATAATTTATTTCTATTTGAAACTCAATTTCATGATTTGGAATGACTTTAATATATTAGTAAAATTGAATTCAATTCTTTGGTTTGGAATGTCTTATAAATGAGTTGAATTCTCTTCTTTACAATTTTACCCTTGCATTGAACATTAACTTATAAATAGGGATAATTTTTTACATTTCAAATGTTAACTATGATTGTTGTGAGAATTGATTTGGAAATCAGACCACTTTTGATAAACATGAGAATTGGAATTCCCAAATGAATTAAAATCATTCTTTTTTTTTCGTTCCAAAGCATGAGAAAGAATTCCATTCTTGAGTGATTCTAATTCTAGCTAGAAACTAAAATATACATGAGTGTACATTTGGTTGTGTTAGAACCCAACAGAAGAACATCAAATCAATTTCATCAAGATATGCCTGTCTATATTATAAAGTGTGATATTCTTAGTTACTTGTGAATTATTCAATTTGATTTGCAAATATCGAGAAAGACCTTGTTTTCAAATATGGAAGCTTTGCTAATTATCCTTTTCTTTCAACTTGATTATCACCAACCTTTTTAATTCAAGGTTATGAAAAGTGGACTAGTCATTGAACCAGTGAATTTTGAGGTTCAAAAGTTTGACAGGAGTTCAACTGGATATAATAAAATAATATAAAATACAAATATTTTTTTGAATTTTTTAATCAATTTTTTGAACCAGTTAACCATAAAGGCCACCATTATTTCAACTGTTTCACTGGTTTTCTTGCAGCCTGTTTTTAGGCTACAGCCTGCCTGGTCAGATTCTCAGAACAGTTCCTTTTATAATGCGGCTAGATTGTGCATTCATGTGGCATATTTTTCATATTACAATGGTGTTTAACATTTTTACCGTAGCCTATTTTCATGCTATTAGCATGCATCAAGCTATTTGCTTATTGATTTTTTTTCCCTCCTGAAAACAATATTCTAATTTATAACCACATTGTGCTACTGTTTTTTGTCTCAGATAATGCAAGTCCAGAATGCAATTTGTCACTAAATTGTGCTTATTTCATGGGTGAAATAGCCATGAGCATTCAGAAGGTAGATCCTTTAAATGCTATCAGCTTCTGTTGAAATTTGATTCGAAAGCAGAATTGTAGAATGCAGATCTACTATGGCGTAATAAATATATGATAAAACATGTTGAATTAGTGAAGCTCCGTTCTGTAACTTATTGTCGTTGATGTAATGTTTCTAGCACTTGTTTTATTAAGTTTTGTTTTGAAATTTATTTTATAATGCAGGGTTCATATTCATACCGTCTTCCAGCTGATGATGCTCTGCAAGGAGCCAATTGGCCCAAGACAAACATTGATTCACTACAAAATACAATTATTGCTAGTACTCTGTTAGGAAGCATCATGATCTTCATCCCTTTATCAAGGTAATCATTAATTATGGCAGCACCCCTAAATAATTTTCAAGGGTTCCCAAATTGATTTAGTGGATCAAGTTATGCAGCCCAACACGTTCCATTCAAATTGGTATCTAGTTGACTCACATCAAAAAGTTGTGTTGGATAAAATGGGACAGTTGTTGTTACTTAAAATATATATACAGGAGTTTTATAAGGTTTTTTACTATAAGATCATATGACAAGGAGTTTACAAAATCAATTAGTTGTACAGGAGTTCTATAAGATTTTTTGTTTTGGAAACATTTTTTGTATATATATTTTTGTAGATATATGTGCTACTGTTTCGAGAAGACATTTTTTTTCATAAGTTGTATAGGAGGTGGCATGTTTTGAATGTGAATACTCCTGAAAATGTGGCTCAAATTGAAGATAAACAAATTTAGAAAAGTTCAAAAAAAGAATGTAGCTTTTTGGAAGGTTAGGACCGGGATAAAGGCATAAAGTTGATTGAGGTATGGTAAAGGGGTTAGGTAAGAACTCTGCATTTGGGAAGTGTTGGTTTGTGGATTGACTGGTTTCTGGGGCTCTATTCTAACCTTTTTTCCTCCTTTCTTTTCAATCTGAATTTTGTGTATATTTAGTCTTCATGATAATTGCATATTTCTTTAAGTGAGCTACTACTATTATTTGTTGATGTCACGGCCCCTTGATGGCAATTTGTAAGATCTGCCAATAAAGGCTTTCCAATATGTGGTGGATTACAAACCTGAAAAAGATGAATTTTATCTTCTGTATAGGGAAGAATATGAGCTCTTAGAAGCAGTGCAAACAAGACTTGCTGTACATCATTTGACTGCACCTATTCTTGGGAACGATCATAATGAGTTTCGCAGCCGTGAAAATCCAGTAAGAACCAGAAATTGAATTTAGTTAAAGCTGGCATGCTTTCAATTATTGTATGTGATCCATTAAGAATATAGAATGAGTTTTGCTCCTCTATCTTTTGTCATTCAAATCCATGCCCCCCCCCCCCCTCTCTTTTGTTTTCTATTATTTCATCCTCTTTTCGCCTTACTACTACATTTTGTTTAGGCCGGAACACCCAAAATACTTGACGGTGATATGTTGACTCAGTTTCTGGAGTTGACAAGCATGCAACAACAGATCATTTTATCATCCGACCCACCGGAAATGGTAAAATCAAGTTTGAAGTCACTCCTACCTCCACATGTTCCTATTAATCAGGTTGTTCAACTTCTTGAACGAGTTCATTATGCGCTGAACTAAACATAAATACACCTTTCTAGCCCGGTCCTCTTTTCCCCTAACAACGGTAAATGAAAAGCGGGACAATCCATATCTAGTCATAATCATTGTTGGCCGTAAATTGTTACTTCCCTTGCAAAGTGGTGTTTGATATGGTGTTTGATATGGAACATGACATGAGACAGTACCAACATGTGAGGAGGAGCTATTAACCCGTGGCTGCAAGATCCCACAATTAGCGGTGTAGTATTAACAATCAATCACAGGGTAAGCTTCTTGGTCGCAGAATCACGGCCTCCATCTAATGCTGTTGTTGAGTTTGGGTCGAAGCTGCTCAGGCATGACAGTTGGGCCAAGATTTCAGTCTTCTCAAATGGTTAGTCTCTTGTATCTGTTGTAGTTTCAGAAACTTATACAGTAGAAAAAGGACACGACACAATAAAATTGTACAATAGCGAGATTAGTATGTCCAGCATTTTTTTTTCTCTTGGGAAAGAAGGGTGGTGGTGGCAGCGGCGACAGTGTTTGCCGGGTGGGGGTCGTCTTATATTACAATATTGTACATTAATAGTTTAGAAAGAAAAGAGTTCATTTTCGTGTGAATTTTTGGGTCCTTACATATTCTCTCAAGTGAAGTATCATTTGTTCTCACTTAGATAAAATGATTGCTCTATTCAGCGGAACATTGATGTTTATAGACTTGATTAAGAGGAACATCCTTAGAAATTTTTCTGCATAATTCTACGAGTAAATTATTATTTCTATCCATGAAAGATGAAAACGCTGACATTTCTATCCATAGAAGACGGAAATTGAAGTTATACTCATGAATGATGGCTTCTATGTGTCGAAACAACCTCATCGTTAGTCTGGTGTTAGACTCTGTTACTAACTCTTCCTATGTTAGTCTGGTGTTAGACTCTGTTACTAACTCTTCCTATGTGGCATGTTTATGGCATTACGTGGTTTTGGGGGGTCATCATGCGTGGCATTGTGAGCTGTGTAACCATTATAAAAAAATTCTAAACCCAAAATTTTTTAAATTTTGAAAATTTTTCAGAAATTCATCGCTGGTCTACGAATATATGTGAAGATTTTTTAAAGCTATGGTTGGTATTTGGGGTGAATTTTTGGGAAAAATCTCAAAATTTAAAAAATTTTTGGGTTTAGAATTTTTTTATAACGGTTACACAGCTCATAATGCCACACATGATGACCTCTTAAACCATATAATGCTTTATCGTGTCCCATAGAAAGGGTTATTAACAAAGTCAACACTAGACTAATGATGAGTAATTCTGACACACGAGACTATTTATGGGTATAATTTCAATTTTCGTCTTCTATGAATAGAAATGTCAGTGTATTTATCTTTTATGAATAAAAATAGTAATTTACTCTAATTCTATCCAATACTCGCAACTTTGTGAGTTTTATCCTGCCGGATTTTATAGAAGGTTTATGAATCTGATGCTTGTGCTCTACTTTGATTAATGCAAAAATTATGTGGAGAAACTTTCGAATAACAATTCCAAACTTAATTAGGTGGTTCTACCATTTTGAACACTTGTTACTTAGTTTTCAGCATGTGTAGCTGTTTACCTCGGCCATGTCATAAAGCGGGGGCTTAAAGATTGGCAGTGCATCGATCTCTCATCATTGGTCAGCGTCTCATAGTCATAGATCCAACACCACATGATTTTGTTTTGCTTGACATTTTTTGTATGCTTCTGGTTCCACTTAGATTTCGTTTACTTCACTTGATCTCTCCATTCACGGAGGTTATGGAAGAAGGTACAAGAAAAAAAAAAAGGAACAATTTATATAAAAAGGAAAATCTTAGGGACAGCATTTTTAATAGGAAAAAAAAAAAAGTAAAATTGCTAACGTTAACTCAGATATAAGATGATACAATATATATTAATTTCTTAACATTTGTGATATAAAAATTCAACAACATTTTTAATATATTTGCAATGCATTTATTGAATAATTTTAAAAAAATATTTTCACTCTAAGTAACCTTATTAAGTCTGCTCTTATTGGTAGTTATTAGTAAATCTAGTTGTGTCGAAATTAAACTATAATAAATTTAGAAAAATAATAAGGGTCATTTTTAGATAGGTTCATAAATAATTTCTTTAATTTATGAAAAGTTATAGTATTAATGTTTAGTATAATTTTTAAAATTAATTTGTGACCTTCTAAAAGGTTATTTAAAGTGTTTATGAAAAAGTTGAAAAAAATGTCTTCTCCTATAATAAAAGATTTTTTATCAGTTTCTTTTTAAAATAAGCATTTTTATGACTAAAAAGTCAAATAAAAAATAATTTATTTATAAGTTATTTTTAATTTAAGTTCTTATGTTTTAAGAGGTTTTTTTTTTTTTTCTAAAAGAGCTTATTTAAGTTGTTTATCCAAATTGACTCTAAATATAAAATAATGATCAACCAACATAAATTTTGAATAATTTTAAAATTTAAATATATAATTCTTTTTTTTTTTACCAAAGATAAAAAGATTCGTACTCGCAATTTCTTAAATGAGTATGGAAAAACTAACCCATTTAAGTTATAACTAATATTAGCTTAAATATATAATTCTTTTAATGTGCAAATTGTGTATTGATTAATTATTGGTTGATTTTTATTGTTGTTCATCGAATTATTCCTTTAATTTCTCTGATTTGAGGAAAGGTAACCTTTTTTTTTTCCCCAGAAAACAACGAGCATTGAATTAGGATGTTCTTGCCAACTGATAGCAATAAATATAAAAAGCTCACAATATCTATCAATATTAAATTCGCGGGCCGGCAAGTTTGTTGATTGCAATAATGCTACTTTTATTGGGGCTCCATCTCCTGAATTGACCTCAGGAAAAAAGAATATCAGACATCTTACCTTGTGTGATTATGAGATCATATTCGAAATGCAGTGTAATTGTTATGAAATTAAAATATCAAACTAACCAATTTGAATTAATTTAATAGTTAGCTTACTAATCCGATTAAGCAAATATTGAGCTGCTGCATATATAAGGCAGGATTCAAAATTTTAACACTTATTTTAGTAGACTAGTGAAGTAACTATTAGATTAATCCAAATTAATTACCGACTGCTATATAGTATTTACTAGTTTACCAATGGTAAACACTATGATTAATTATTAATTTATCTTGTTGGAATAAAAAAATAGTGATTCTATTGATTAAAAAATGTTAAAAAGCTAATATTTTTTATTAAATATTAGGTAATACTTTAAATTAATACTTTATTTTTATAATATTAAAATTTATAGTTTAAAATTGAAGTATACAAATATTTTTATTTACTAAGTATTAACAAAAATAATAAATTTTAGTCACTTAGCATTGCACTATTAATTAATTGGAGGATACTACAATGAAAATTTTATAATTGTCTTCATGTGAATATATTTTTTTTTTACCCTTGGATGATGGATTATATGGTTAAATTTTAATATTTATAAAAGTGTTATTTTTATTTAAAGTGTGACTAGATAAATAAACCACACTTTTAACCAAAGTATCTTTATTGTAGTATCCACCTTAATTATATATGTGAATGTGAAGTAAGCCACATGCTCGTGGTGACCCATTTCTGCAGGCACTTAGAGGGAGTTATTTGTCGGTATATATATATATATATATATATATATATTTCCACAAAATAATAAATAATTAACTTCATCAGCTTTTTGTTTTATTCTGAATGAAACAAGTTTAAATATTGAAGCAGCTACTTGGCTTAATTAACACACACTCACTGTACTCAAATAATCCCGGAGTGATATGATAATTTATTCAAACTCATATTTTATCTTATAGTAATAACAAATAAAATGATAAGTATTTAAATAGACACATGAACAAATCTAATGAGTTACATCATCTCGAAAAAAATATAATATTGATTTTTAATAGAAAATAAATTCTCTTACTCTACAGTAATATATTACATTATATATACGCTTATTGTTAGTCCATAAAAAATAGAAAAGAATAATGTTCATACGAACAATTCTGTTAAATTTAAACGTTAAAAAATAACTAATTATTATCATTAGTAAAATTATTTTTTGCAGGCCATGTGAATATATATATATTTAATACCTTCGGTTGTTGTATGTGTAAGCACAAGTCCATTCTATTATAGCAGCTTGCATAGACTATGTAAAAGGTTGTTTGAAGATGACAAAATCAACAAAATCATGTATACAATTATATATTAGGTTAAAATTGTTTATAAATTATAAGTTAAAGATTAAAAAGTTTAGTTAGAACTATATATATATGTCATGTTGACATGAGTGCAAGTGGTGCACATACATATATAATATGGTTAAGTACCTTTCACTATCTGCTTTCATACACATTTCTAATAATAAAGAATAAAGTATCGTTTTTGTCCTTAACGTTTGGGGTAAGTCTCAAAGTTATCCCTAACGTTTCAATCATTTTATTTAAGTTTCTAACGTTTTAAAACTGACTCAATATTATCCTGCCGTTAGGATCCATTAACAGAATTGACAATGGAACAAAATTGAGACGATTTTAAAACGTTAGGGACTTAAATAGGGTTAAAATGTTGGAGACAAAAATGATACATAGAAATAAATTTTAATTTTATCCTTCAATAATATCAATTTTTTACTATACATAGTATTCAATTATTTTTTAATGACATCTAAGTAAATTACACTTAATCATATTACTTTTATTTTAAATAAATTAATTTTTTTTTTTTTATAATTTTACTCTTAAAGATTTTAGTTATCATGAAATATTTGTAGAATGACTAGTATATAAACTTGCAGAAAAAAATATATATATACAATAAAATATAAATTATACATTTTGTCTCTAATGTATCAAAATTCTTTAAAATTATGTATCATTTTTGTTCCTAACGTTTTCGTCTTATTTAAGTCCCTAACATTTCAAAATCGTCTCAATTTTGTTCCGCCGTCAATTCTACTAACGAATCCCTAACGGCAGGACAACATTGAGTCAATTTTGAAACATTAGGGAGTTAAATAGGACGATTGAAACGTTAGGGACAACTTTAGAACTTACCCCAAACATTAGGGACAAAAACGATACTTTACTCGGTAATAAATTTCTTGCTTCATTTTTTTCTTCTAGTTTTCTTGTAATATATATAGAAGGTTGTACTATATGGTATATATATACCTTGAAGCTCTCTTGAAATTAGGGCAAGCTAGTTACTACACTAATTAATTAGCTAATTGGGTAACCAAAAATGAGAACAAGTTGTGATTTTGGAGGAGGTGGCATAGTGAATGCCCTGAATGCTAACATGTATGGAAATGGATCACAAACATTGGTTCTTGCTCATGGATATGGAACAGATCAAAGAGTGTGGCATTTCCTCATTCCTTACCTTGCATGCTACTTCAAAGTGTTGGTTTTTGACTTGGCTTTCTCACCAAATGTGAGGCCTCAAGTTTATAATGAAAAGAAGTATGGTTCAAGTTATGATGGATATGCTGCTGACTTGGTGTGCCTTCTTGATGAGCTCAATTTGAATGACACTATATATTTGGGTCACTCCATGTCTGCCATGATTGGATGCTTGGCTGCAACAAAGAGACCACAACTCTTTAAGCATCTAATCTTACTCAGTGGTTCTCCAAGGTGATATATATATATATGTTAGGTTTATTTCTCTTGATTAATTTGTTCAATATTTATTGCATAAACATGCATATATCTATTATTTCTTATTTAATTTGGTCCATCCCCAATTCTCCATGCATATATCTATTATTTCTTATTTTTGGACCAACATCATTTTTTCCTCTTAATATCTCCAGTTAACCATGTTTTTTTCCAATTATTTATGATATTGGCTTATACACCACACAGTGAGGGATTCAAAAATTTTTAACCATAGAGAAATACTATATGTATATTATAATAGAAATTTTTACTATTATAAAATATAATCAAATTTTAAATTAGGTTTAATTACTCTCTTCATCCCTATAATTTCGTAAAATTTTCAATTAGGTCCCTATACTTTTTTTCTTTTTAATTGAGTCCCTGCACTAAATTTTTTTTTCAATTAAATTCTTCTTAATAGTAATTGGCTTAATTTTATAGGGATCCAACTAAAAAAAAGAATTGGTATAGGGACCTAAATAAAAGGAAAAAAAAGTGTAGGGACCTAATTAAAAAAAATTTGGTGCAAGAACTCAATTAAAAGGAAAAAAAGTATAAGGAACTAATTGAAAATTTTGCGAAACTATAAGGACCAACAAAGTAATTAAACCTTTAAATCATTTGACTAATACATTAATTTTAAAGAACATAATCTAAAATGATAAAATATTATTTGAAGTTTTTTATTTTTATTTTATATTTAAAAAATATAAAACAATCTTTTATTGTTAATATAATCAAGTTTCTTCAGTTTAAGAAATAAATTTTTTTAATGTGAAAGAATAATATCTCAGTCATTATAATATTTATAATTTTCATAACATGTGAATTTGCTATCTTAATTTAAATTTGATTAGAATGAACACCTTTTTTCATTTTACCAATCTCTTTTTTTTAAAGATGCATAATCTTTATCTTTTTATATATATTAATAAATAATTATTAAAATAAAATTTATTTTTTATACAATTACAAAATCAAAGTAAAGAGTTCTTTTAATTATATACGATTGTCAAAATAAAAGTTAACTTCAAAAATAGAAATATTAATAGATAAACATATTATTTCTAATTTTAAATAATTTTAAAAAAATGAACACAAATTCTATTTAAGTTTGATAATTGATATTTAGATTGCATATACATCTAATAAAAAATTATCAACTTAATTATTAGGTTTTAAAAGTTGAATTAAAAAAATTCTAATAAATAAAATTAAAATAATCATATCACTTTCTCGTTATAAACACTAAATATATTTTTTTTAAATTTTTTTTATCCTTTTCTAATTATCTCTTCAGTAACCTATATTTAATCCTCCAAAAATACTATCTTTCAAAAACTTATTATAACAGTTATCTCAATTAAAAACGACAACTCATTAGAATAAATTAATTGAATAAACCTAAATCAATATGATAAACTTAACCCTTTTTTTTGTATTATTCTCAACTCTTTTTATATTTTTGGGTGATATAAGACAATCTTAACTAATTTTCTAGGCCACAAAAAAAAAATTATACTCCAATATTAAAGAAGAACCTCATTACTTTGGCCCAATTCACACAACCTAAACAATTAATATTTTAGACTTTTTTTTCCTCTATAAAGCAATCCTCACCATATTCTACATGTTAGCATCCTCACATGAAAAATTTCTATCTACATCACCGCTTTTTATATATTTAATTCATTATTTAAACGTTAGTTAATTATTAGCATACTAATATATCAATAAAGTACATGCACTGACATATGTGAAAATCTTTCTAGAAGTTAATATAATTTTACCAAATAAATTAAAACTAATGAAATAGTATCCTAAACTTTAGTTATTAGGTAGTAGTTAGTAGATAGATACATATATATATTTTTTACTAAAGATATGAGATTCGAACCCGCAATCTCTTAATTGAGTATGAAAAGACTATGCCATTTGAGCTATTATTCATTGGCGATAGAGTTAATATATTTGGAACTTTACAAAGTAGTAAATTTATTCTTCATTTAATTAGAGAAACATCAAGAATGATTACCAAAACAATAAAGTTATTTGAATATATTTTTGCGGTAGACACTTTTAAATATCTATATGCATCTTATTTTTTATTATTATTATATAACAAAGTTTTGACAACAAAAATAAAAATATAATATTTTAAGAAAAACTTTACATAAATAATTTTTTATTTTATCTTACATTTGAATGCGAGCTAATATAAACTAACTTTTTTTTCATTTTTATACTAAAAGTATTAGGGTAATTAAGTTTGGATTTGCTTTTAAAAAAATTAATTTTTTTATCTTTTTTAAAAAAAATTAATAAATAAAATCTATTTTAAATTTGAATAGATTTTTTTTTTTTAAATTTAAATATTAAAAATTTCTTTTGTTTTTATTTTTTTAAAACAAGGTATTATTATTTTTTAAGAAAAGAAAATAATTTATTTTATTAAAAAATGTATTTTTTTAAAAATATATACCTAAACATGTTTAAAACTTAGTAAAAGTATTTTATTTTTTTTAGAAAATATACTTTTTTTCACTCAAACAAATCAATCCAAACCAATATTTAACTTCTAACAATAACCATATTTTAATAGACACAATACATAAATACTTAAAACTACTACAAATAATATGTTTAAATAAAATTTTATCAATTAAGAAGATCCACTATTTATCTTATGTTGCATATTCTTAACTATGATTTTATATTGGTGAAAACTCAAGTGCAGTCGACTTCATGTGAAGTTGATAGTTGAGAGTCGTTAGATGAAAATTTAGTCAAATCAGTCAAATCATCTAACCACTCTCAGTAATCAACTTTACGTGAAGTCGATTGCATCTGAGTTTCCACCTTTTATATTATTATTATTATTATCAGACTCATAAAACAAACTAAACCTACTAATTGTTTATATATAGGTACCTGAATGGAGAAGGATACAAAGGAGGGTTTGAGAGATCAGTTTTGGACACAATCTTCAAATCAATAAAGCAAGATTTCCCAAGTTGGGTACACAGCTTTGCTCCAACCGCTATTGGTGTAAAGAACGATCCATCTGCAGTTGCTGAATTTGAAGACAGCCTTCTAAGAATGAAACCAGAAGTGGCACTTAGTGTTGCCAAAACAGTGTTCTTAAGTGACCTAAGATGGGTTCTGCCACATGTTTTTGTTCCTTGCACCATAATCCAATCCAAACAAGACCCTGTTGTTCCAAAACATATTGCATTTTACTTGAAGAGAAAGCTTGGTAATAATGGTGCTAATAATAGTTCCAACAAGGTCAAGATTCTGAAAACTATAGGTCATTTTCCTCAGCTCACTGCTTACCCTTTGTTGTTGAAAGTTCTCAAGGGTCAATTCTTTGTTTGAATAGCTGCTTTATGTTCATACTCTAGAATCTGAATTTATATCTATGTATCATCACATATTTATTATTAGATAAAATCTGAGTAGTGGTCTAAATGTTGGTGTTGATGAAATATATGTGACATCCCTTAGATGGAGAATAGTAGTATCTCTAATGATCCATTTTTATTGTAACTTATTGTCGGAGAAAATTCTTGATAGATCAATAGCATTTAAATATGTACAAACAATCGTTGGCTAACTTAATTACTAGTTCGCTTAATTAAGTGTCAAGAGTTTAAATTCCGTCTTGTTGATGCAGTAATTTATTGACCAATAATAAATTCTTAAATTGAGATTTGATTCGCAACGTATTAGTTATTGACTTGTCAGATTGAAAGATACAATTGTTGGCTTAACTCCATATAAAAGGTGCAAGTAACAGTTTGCTTTTGGTAATTATATATGTGTTCATACCCTAACCCAAAGTATAAGCCAAACCCAACACAGTTAAAAGGCACAATCCAGTAGGATGGCTTCATCCACGTATCCGACCTCTTTTAAGAGGTCGGAACCGATTGAAACAGGCAGCTCTCACTTAACTAAGTGAGTAACTACCTCACAGAATCTCTTACCCACTTCTAGAAGAGAGATCCTCAACAACCCTAAGATAAAGGGACGGTTATCCACCATCAGAAGTGAAACTACTTCAACGGTGGTTATTGGCTCTCCTATAAATATCCTGGCACACTCAAGTATCTTTAAGTTCCAATACTTAAAACTTGCTCAACCCCTTGCTAACTTAAGCATTAGAGTGTCTTGCAGGTACCACGCACCCCCACCTATTCAAACACATACGTACAACTCGGATGGCGGCTCCCAGACATGAATAAGTCGGAGACCACCATCCTTCAAGGTTTGGGCCTTCTATTCGAGCCCAATCATCCGATTTCAGGTAAGCCCCGAAACATTGGCGCCGTTGCCGGGGACCTGGAGATCGACACTCAATGGCGGACGACCAACGTAAAGATGGACACACTGCGTCTGAGTCAGATCAAGAACATCAAGACGTGGTCAACAACGACCAAGCTTTAGTAATACCCCAGCCAAGAATGGAGGAGCCGCATGGGGAGGGCCTCTCCGACAATCAAAGGAGAATCTCATATGAAGTTCGCCTTCCCGAAAGGGAAAGACAGCCGCACAGCACCGACCTCATGGGACGGCTACAAGGACATCAGGACCGACTTGAGCAGATGGAACAAGAATTAGAACGACAACGCGAAGCGGAGAGAAGTTTGAGGAGAGAGATAAAAAAATAGCAAATTTTGTTAAAGACCCCTTTTTTAACGGATCAAGAGTCAGGAGCCATAAACAAGCGGAAAATATTTAAAACATACATAAAAAGTGTTCATAAAAAGGTCCCACAAATCGGGTCTTAACAGAGATATCACACGGGGCTAATAAGAGAATTGGAGTCACCATCAGGAGGGAAAGTCGGATCGGCCGCAGAAGTCGGAGGTGTCGGAGGAACCTCTTCGGCAGCAGGGGTTGGAACAACATCAGGTTGAATAGAAGAACTCGGCAGCAACTCCTCGGATGTGCTAACCCCACGGGGGAGAGACTCAATGATACGCTTCCCAGCCGTCTTCAACTCGGAGTCGGGAGCAGGTCGAGGAGGGAATACAATTTCACCATTGATGACAACTTTGTCAGGGTGAAGAGGTGACAGGTCCAAGCCGGGGAGCAAGAACTGAAACCTGCTCCTTCAACACCTCGAACACTGCCTCAGTCCCTTCGGCAACAGATTCCTCCAAGTCCTGGTACCCCTCCCTGAGCCGCTCCAGTTCCTCCTTCAGCTCTATTTTGTCGGAAAACAAACGAACGTAGTTCTGCTCGACCTTCTCCTTTAAGCCTTCAGCCATAGCGCAAGAGGCCATCAGCTGCCTCTCCCTCTCACAGGATTTGGAGAGTTCATCTTTCAACCGGTCCCTCTCCTCCTAAAGCCTCTTCTCATCCTCTCGATACATGGGCAGTTGGCCCCTGAGAGTTTCCAAAGAATGCTGAGTTGCACTCAAAGGAGTTTTATCCAGTTCATCAAGAAGAGAGGTCAATACCCCTGCAGTCTGAATTTCCCCCCGGATTAAGACCTGGAGATGAGTTCGGATAGAAGCATCATCCATAGCAAAAGAGCTATAAGAAGTGATGTGCTTCTTACTGAACTTCGCCCCATCAAAGCCAGTGTCCCCAACATTAGAAACACCAGCTTTCGAGGTCTTGCGTTTCTTCGAAATAGGTTCCGAGGAGGGAGGAACTGGAGGGGTAGATACAATAGGAGGAGGAGGGGGAGGAGGAGGGGTGGGAAGACTTACCAACTTGGCCAGACCAGAAAAAGTCGTCCCTGCATCTGACTTCTGTGCAAAAGGACTAGTCGACGTTCCACCCTCTTGTGCCTGAGCAGCTCCAGCTCGGGCGTTCCTTTTGGCCTCTTGCACTTTCTGGTATGCCTTAGAACTACCTTTCATTTTATCTGAAAAGGAAAATCGAAAAATGATTAACATACAAGTTGGAAGAACAAATTGGAAGAATACGAAAGGTACGCATAAAATAAAAAACAAAAGGCTACCTAGCTCGGTCCGGACATAGCTCGGAGTTCCGAGAAGAAACTTCTTAGTGTCAAGGTTTGGGGCCCGTCCCCAAACCTCTCGAAAAAATTCAACCACAGCCTCCTCTACCTCATCCAAATCTATCAAATTGTACTTCTCTACAGGAACTGCCTCCGCCCAGTATAATTGGAAGCGGGGTCTATTATTGTCATTTAGTAAAAATGGTTGATGGCCTTCAACGGCCCGGACTTTGAAAAAGAAATTTTTGAAGTCATGAAACGACTCATCAAAAATGGAAGACACCTTCCGACCTTGAATAGCTCGAAAGGAGACCCACTGTTGTTTGTTTTGAGACTAAAAGGTCTGGTCAAATGGAAAAGATAAAAAAAAAAAGACTCTCAAAGAGATAAAAAAAATTGAGTTCACAGCTAACAAGCTGGTAAATTTTAAGAAACCCCCAAGAATTGGGGTGGAGCTGAGAAGGAGCCACCCTACAGTGAGACAACACCTCCATTTCAAAGGCAGAAAAAGGGAAAGTTACTCCTAGACGAGTAAACAAGCAGTCATACATGAAAATAAAGTAGAATTCTGACTCGGTCAACCTCCCACAGCAAACCCGGTCCTCAGGGTTAGGGGCAGTTATTTCGTATTTGGCCTCGTCCTCAATAGAACTACAGATTCTATGATGCTTACGAAGTTCCTCTACGAAAACACTATCAACAAAAGGGTTGGATACGAGAACAGAGGAATCTACCCATCGCAATAAATCTTCAAAAATCCGAGAAAACATTTTGAAAAATAAAGGTTGAAAATATAAGAAGGAATACCTACATCGTACAAAGAAAAAAACCATAAAAAACAAGTTCGAAACAAAGCAGTTCTCTTCAAATAAAGTAAAAAGAACTGTCAACAACCACAAAAGAAACGATTTTTGAAAAGAAAGATCTCAAAGCCTTCTACTGTGAACAATGAAAGTACAATAAAACCTACTCAGAACCTTCCTCTTAATCATTAAGTTCGCTTAAACAGAAACAAGGCAAATATTATAAAGTCAAGAAAAAGTATTGGCCGTGAGGAACTAACCTTTTTTGGGAGGAAGAAACTGTTAGCAAGTGCCGAAGTGCTGAGGAACCAACGGTGTGGAGAGTAACACTAAAGTACTAAGAAGAAAGCGCGAGAGAAAAGTTCAAAGAGGAAGACGAAAAAGAAGAAAGAGAAAGAGGGAGAAAGTATTTACAAGATACCAGGGGTACAATTGTAAAATAAATTCACTCATTAAAAGAGTGAGCTGTTACCAATGTAACTGTCCCCCACGTGTTAATGTGAAAAGCCAACGGACGCAACGATTGACAACCTGATATCACATCAGTTTTTAACTCAAAACACGTCGGTTATACGACTTGAAAAGGAGTAGCCGATTTATATACCCCCGACTTCACCTAATACTCGAATCCGACTCAAATAAAGAGATCGAACTCGAGTAGGGGCACTGTTTATACCCTGACCCAAAGTATAAGTCAGGCCCAACACAGTTAAAAGGCCCAATCCAGTAGGATGGTCTCGTCCATGTATCCGACCTCTTCTAAGAGGTCGGAACCGATTGAAACAGGCATCTCACACTTAACTAAGTGAGTAACTGCCTCCCAGAATCTCCCACCCACTTCTAGAAGAGACCCCAACAACCCTAAGATAAAAGGACGGTTATCCACCATCAGAAGTGGAACTACTTCAACGGTGGTTATTGACTCATCTCCTATAAATACCCAGGCACACTCAGGTATCTTTAAGTTCCAATATTTAAAACCTGCTCAACTCCTTACTAACTTAAACATTGAAGTGTCTTGCAGGTACCACCCCCCACCTATTCAAACACATATGCACAACTCGGATGGCGGCTCCCAGACGTGAACAAATCGAAGACCACTATCCTTCAACGTTTGGACCTTCTATTCGAGCTCAATCATCCGGTTTCAGATAACCCGGAACAATATGTATATTTCGTTGTCTCCTTTAAAATAAGACAATAAAAAAACTAATCATTTTAGGTTATTTTATAAGATCTTATATATGAAAGTTGTTCAATTTGGATTAATTTCTTAATTTTTATTTTACAAGTCTCCTTATCTTAAAAAGAATTAAATTCTATAAGATTTATAGTTTTTTTAATCTATTGTTAAAGCTTTTTCATATCCAAATGAGAATTGAACAATCAACGCTTATTTTTCATTTTTTTTTTTTTTTGTCGTAGAATTCATTACTCAGACTATCATAGACTTTTTTTTTTTTGGTCAAGATACTATCATATACTTGTATTTGTATAGGAATAGCATCTTTACACCAATGCGCACAATAGGCTCTTTATTTTTGGGTCACGATGAGCGGAATAGACTTAAATTCTTGGCCCTGTGGACTCACTAAAGTCTAAATTGATAAGAAAAATCGAAAGCAAAATGTTTTTGGTCCGTTTACCATAACCCAAAGACTAATGGGCTACATCTATTTTTAGCTTTTCTGCAAAGAAGTTTGAAATCAGACACTAAAAGATATTGGGCCTACCCCTCAAGTATAAAAAATTCATAAAAAACAAGCACGAGAAAATTTGAAACTCCATGACCAAAAAGTGTGGGACTCTAACTTTTAGTTATAGTTAAAATTCCTAAACATTACTTTAATTCGATGCCCCAAAAAAAAAAAAACATTACTGTAATTCACGTATTGTTATTTGAGGAGTTTGTAATTGGAAAGTGAATCTATCTTTTCTAGGGTGGAAACAAGTTTTTGCCAAGTTTTGCTCTTAACAGACTGGCTTATCATGTAGTCAATTAGTAGATTTTTTTAAAAGTATTAAATTTAACCTATTATTCAGATTGGCCTAGTCTAAAGCATGTTAAAAGACTTGGTAAATTTTTTTTTTTACAAAAATAAAAATATTATTTAAAAAAATTATTATTTAATAAACATATTTATATATAATGTCATATTTAATATTTATAAAAAAATTAAATTTTAAAGTATTTAAAATATATAAAATTATTTATATATATAATTATGTATTAACAGGTCCAAGTAGGCCTAACAGACCAATAAAACTAATTAATGAATTTGAACCTGACCTATTAATATAATAAGACATTTATTTATTTATTTATTTATTTTTTATAAGGGACGGGGCCAAAGGCCCAAAGAAACAACAAATTAACTAAAATGTCTTGAGAACTTTATCCCTCTGCAGTCAGCGTCCAGCGAAAGAAATAGGAAATGAGGGGCTTATTCAAAGCAACTCAATCCATGGGGGAGGCGATGTGCATGCTTTGCAAGGTCATCAGCTGCAAAATTTGCTTCTCGAAATATGTGGTTCACCTGAAAAATTTCAGGCTTAGCTAGAAGGTGCTTGATCTCCCTCACCAGAGAGGTACTCGAATGTTAGGAGGTAGAAGTGCTGTGGATAAGGTTGAAGGCACACAGGGAATCTGTCTCTATAACAAGCTTTCTTAACCCCAAATCAATTGCGAGCTTTAATCCCAAATAAAATCCCCAGAGCTCAGTTGTGGTAATGGTTACCGCACCGATGTTAAACATGAAGCCTACCTTGAGTCTCCCATTTGTATCCCTCAGAAGTCCTCCACAAGCACCGGTTCCCGAATTAGTGAAAATCGAGCCATCGGTATTAAGCTTATACCAACCCTCCTCTGGTGGAGATCAACCAATGTCGATAATCTTGGTTGAGGTAAGGGATTTTCTGCTTTTGTCAGTTTTTTGAAGAACCTCATAATAGTGTTTGCCTAGGTTCTGAATTATTTTTGGAAGGTCTGAGCTGTGGATGCCCGAATTGTTAAAAATTAAATCATTTCTGTTTTTCCAAGCTGCATTGCAGGTAGTAACAAAATAGGTGGGACAAGCATTCCTATCCTTTCTTCGAGCAGTCACGCAAAGATTGTGCTTGAACCAATATTGGAAGTTTTGGTTGAAGAACTTGCCTTGTTGACTGCTATCAACGCTGGTCATCCAAGTTTCACGGATATAGTGACAATCCCGGAGAATATGGAGCAGGGTCTCTTCTTGGCCAGGGTACCTGGGACAACACTCATTGCTGGTAAGTCCTATCCTTTTCCTCCTGGAATTAGTGAGTAAAGCCTCATGTATTACTAGCCATGAAAAAGTTTTAAGACGTTGTGGTATATTGAGCTTCCAAACATCTCTAAAATTGTTGTCTGTGTTCTCATTATTTGAAAAATAAGCTTCATAGGCAGATTTAATAGTGAAATCTCCCTTAGGTTATGGTAACCAGCTGATACTGTCTTCTCCTAAATCAGAATGAGGGGATTTTATAATCTAGATTAACTATAAAATCTCCTTCGAAAGGATTTGATTTAGTTTGGACCAATCCCAGTCTCCCTCTGCTCTCGCATAAGCGGCTACCTTCTCATCACTCCTATCCCCGTCAATGGAACTTATAGCAAAATTGTTTAGCGAGCCTATGCCTAGCACCCAATGATCATTCCAGAATGATATCTTTTCACCATTTCCAATTCTCCAAATGACATTAGTGCTGAATTGGTTCCAAATCTTTGTAATACCTCTCCAAGCATTCGAACTACTAGCTTTAGAAATCACCTTAGGAATCGACTGAGTTCCACACCCATATTTTCCTTTCATAACTCTGACTCATAGGGATTGATTATCCTGAATAAGGCCCCAGGCTAATTTCATGAGGAATAAAGCATTTGTATCTTCTGCCTTTCGAATACCAAGCCCTCCCATACTCTTCGGCTTGCAAATAGTATCCCACCTTATTAAATGGATCTTTTTATTCGCTTCAGTTTCACCCCAAAGAAAGTCGCTACAAATCTTGTCTATTTGATTGCAAACTTCCTTCGGAATCTTCATGGTTTGCATCACGTAGCTAGGGATAGATGACAAGACTGACTGGATGAGAGTACTCCTTCCTGCAAAAGAAAGCGTCTTCATGTTCCAGCTAGAAAGCTTAGCCTTCATTTTATCGATGATGAATTGAAAATGTTGCTTGTTGCATTTCTCATGAATGAGGGAAACACTAAGGTACTTTCCTAAGTTGCATGTTAGGTTGATGCCCAAATGTTGACTGAGCTCCTGCTTGATGGTGTGATTTACATTCTTTGAGAAGAAAACACAGAATTTCTGAAAATTAACCCTTTGGCCAGAACTATCACAGAAAACCTTAAGTGTTTTCCTTATGACATTTACTTGATCCTTACTAGCTTGTGCAAATAAGACCAAATCGTCTACAAAAACAAAGATGAGAGAGTTTAGGCCCATTCCTAGATAGCATAATAGGTTTCCACTTCCTATCATTAACTCGAGAGTTAATAAGGTGGGAAAGTCTCTCAACGCAAAGAACAAAAAGGTAAGGTGAGAGGGGATCTCCCTGTCTAATGCCTCTGGAGGGACGAAATTCTTCTGATGGAGACCCATTCTAAATAAGATTCATAGTTGCCGTAGTTATGTAATACTCGATGACATTGATCAAGCTCTCTGGTAAATGCATCTCCTTGAGGGTATGTAAGATGAAATCCCAATTAAGCCTATCGTATGCCTTCTCTAAATCAATTTTGACCGCCATAAAGCCTTTTTCGCAATTCTTTGTCCTCATAGAATGGATCACTTCTTGAGCTACCAAAATATTATCTGCACTAACTCTTCCTGGAACAAAACTAGCTTGAGTATTTGCAATAAGAAAAGACATATGGGGTTTAAGCCTTTCTACAACAATCTTAGAAATAATCTTATAGACAACATTGCAGAGACTAATAGGCCTAAATTGAGTAAAGTTCTCAAGGGCGAAAACTTTAGGAATAATAGAGATGAGAGTCTGGTTAACGTTCACGATATTCTTAGGTTCCTGAAAGATAGACCGAACCCAAGTAACCAAAGAATCTTTAATAGTGTCACAAGAGAATTGGAAGAATTTAGCTGGAATTCCATCTCTCCCTGGTGCTTTCCACCCTCCCATATTGAACACAACCTTCTTGGTTTCCTCCTCTGAGGTCTCCTTCCCTAGTTCCTTAATATCTTCATCCACAATCTTAAGAAAGAAACCTGTCAAGGGAAAAGGAACACAGATCTGATCAGAAGAATGCAAATTTTTGAAAAAACATACTCCCATATTCTTAAGCATAACAGGATCCTCAATCCAAGAACCATGACTGTCCATAAGGGATGTGACTCGGTTCCTTCTTCTGTGACTATTAGCTTTTTGATGGAAATATCTAGTGTTTTTATCCCCAATTGAATAGTATTACACCTCGACATTTGTTGCCAATAGCTTTCTTCTTGGATGGAAATGACTTCATATTCCTTCCAAAGTTCTTTCTGAAGTTTATCCAGGAAGGGGTTGTGGCCAAAAGAAAACTTCTTATTAATTCCCTCCATACGGAGAAGTATACGGTTCTTCTTTTGAATGATATGACCAAAGACTTCTTTATTCCAAATATTTGCTTTTTGCATAAACGAAGCTATGTTGAGGATAAGGTCTCCTTTTTTATCCCAACTACTGTCTACTAGATCCTTGTAATTGTCATGGAGAATCCAAGGGGCTAAGAACCTAAAAGGCTTCGTTCCTCCATAATTGTTGTTCTAATTAAAGTCCAAAAGAAGAGGAAGATGATATGATTTGAGTCTCGGAAGATGTTTAACACCTGCATTAGAAAAAGCATTAATAAAATCTACATTGCAAATAAATCTATCAAGTTTGCGTTTAGTGTTATCCCGCTGCCAAGTAAAGGGTGGCCCGGTAAAACCCAAATCGCTGACACCACAATTAAGGATACAAGAATAGAATCTGTTACTATCTTGAGAGAGATTTGTACTTCCTCCCGTATCATTTAACGATAATATGGAGTTAAAGTCCCCTCCCCTAAGCACCATGGTCTATATATATTAGGAGCTAATATTTCCAGGGACTCCCATAAAGTCCTTCTGTTCGCTGGTTGTGGGCTGCCATAGACAGCAGTGAGCCACCAGGTGCTAACTTGCTGGTAGCAAACCTTCATGTGGATGAATTGATTGTGAATATGCATAGGTTCAATCTCCCAATAAGACTTTTTCCAGAGGCACCATATACCTCCCGCAAAACCACTCGCCTCACTTATGCACCACGAATCGAATCCCAACTTCTTGATGATATTTTCTGCTTTTGGACTTGACACATGAGTTTCCAAAAGAATGCACAAGTTAGCTCTATATCTGAAAGCAATATCTTTAATAATGGAAGGGAACCCTTTGACAACGGCTCCTCTATAATTCCAGATTAAGATATTCATAAAAACAAAATAGAAAAGAGGTAGAACTCATCCTGATAACAAGAAGACTCAAGCCTCCATAGACTTTGAACTTGATGGAGAATGCTCCATATATACTTTCCGTCCTGACAGCTCCATATCCTCCGTATCTGTAAAAGGATCATCCTCTCCAAGATCAGGGGGTTTAGTTGCTGTCATAGCTTCCTCTGGACCCTTAGCTCCCCCTCCCATGATAGAGGAAATAAGAGAGTTAGTGGTGCTATCGTTAGTGTAAGCTACATTCTTGTATTCTCCATCTTGATGTTTTTTGGCAATCTCTTTGTTTAGTCTGATAAAGCTTCGCCAATAATCACTGTGGTCATTTTTGTTTTTCTCATTTTGAGCTCTCCTTGCATTGCTTGTTGAAGGATCTGTGACCTGTGAACTAGCATTCACAAGGTCTAATGGTCTATTTTGTTTGATTGCTTGGGCTGACTTTGAATGGTCTGTTGCTTCTTACTGATTTCAGTGACCCACCTTCCTTTTACTTGTGAGGGGGGAGCCTTAGATTTTTGCTGATTTTTTTGGTGGCCCAGATTTTTGGGTATCGAATCTGGGTGCTGGTTGGAATTTTCCTTTCCCTCTTTAGTCTCTTTATTGCTATTGGCGTAGTATTCTTGTTTCTCATAATAGTTACTCTAATTTTCCTCCACGTAATCTTCTGAATTAATTCCTTCTAAAGCTTGAAATCTGCTTGACTGAAATCTTTCCTTTTTCTCCGTATGAGAATCTTCCATCTTCGACTTATATCTTCTTTGATTTCTTTTTACTAACATCCAAGGACCAAACGGACTTTCCTCTTTGGGGAAGAGATTATTGCCTTTTTTGTCTTTAGGATCTTGATTACTCCCATCTATCTCCTGATTTCCCTCCTTTAAGGATTCTACCCTGAGATTGTCTTCCTGCTCTAACGGCTCCTTTACATTTCTGCTGGGGTTACCACCACCACATTCTTGGTTGCTCCGATCAACCTCCATGGCAGCAGCTACCACTTTTTCAATTAGATCTCCAAAAATTTCATAACAATCTTCTACCTTATGGCCATACTGTCCACACTTAAAGCAAATCTGGTGGAGACCTTCGTATTCAAGCTTGAAGTCTTTACCAATAGCTAAAATATATGGAATTAATTTTTTATTCAAATCAATTTTCACACATATCCGTGCAAACTTGCCTCTAGAATTGATAGAGGTGAGTTCATCAACTTTGAGCATGGTACCCAGAGCTTTTCCAACTTTCCAGAGAAAATATTTGTTATAGAGTTCTGTCGGAAGATTAGGGATCCGAATCCAAACAGCAACCTTTTGGATATTAACTTCTTGTGGTATAAATAGCAGTCTCCATCTCTGGATCAAGAGGTAGTGATCTGCAATCATCCATGGCCCTTCAAACAAAGCATGGGAGTAATCTTCTTGGTTAGAGAATCTGACAAGGAAGAAATTTTCTTCTAAATCCATAACTCTAACCACATCTTTCTTTGCCCATCTTTTGCTTACCACCTCTCCATAGCCTGGAGATTAAGGTTCTTTCCCAAGGGTTTGACGATCAAAGATCTCTTCCATGGACGACACCAGTCCTCATATTCTTCTAGCGACACTTCTATGCTCGGCTTTGGATTGAAGGGAGCTTCTGTTTCTGGACTAGCATCAAAGGACTCCTTTTCCAGCACGTATTCCTCAGCGACCATATCTGCAATTTCTTTGGGATTGAGCTTGTCAAAACCATTATCAACGACCATGTCACGGTACGAAACCTTGCGGGTCACTGCCTCTATTGGGCTATCCTCTACCTCCTGCTCTCTGGGTGATTGCATATTTGCTTCCGCATTATGATTTGGAGATTCTTCCATGGTGACTTCTGCATTGATTTCCTTCATATCCTCGTGCATCTTGACTTTTTTAGAACTTGTTGCCACTAGATCCTCTTCTTCTGGTGATCTCTTTTCTAGTTCAGAGATTTGTGTATTGGCGTTCATGAGAGAAATCATGATTTTATTTTTTATTCTTGTGTTATAAAACTAATTTATAATGTCTGTTAATCACATAAGATTTTGAATAACTTTTTAAATAATAGGTCATAATAATAAGACTTTTATAAGAGTCTGAATCTGTGCCTATTTTATAACAGATCAGACCAAACACAGACTAAACTACAGATTTCTGGCAGGCCCTGACCTTTTTCCATCCCAAATCTTTTCTCATATTTCTTAAAGTAAATGCTATGGTGTCTAACACATTGTACCTAAGTTATTAAAAAGGATAAATAAATAATATTTAATAAATTTTACATAATTTAATTTTTATTTTAAATATTTTATTTTTTATTTTAAAATATAAATTAGGTAATTTAGACACTATATCAAAAACACTATAAAACTCACCATTTTTTAATGGGATAATAATTTTGTTTTTGAATTCATAAAGTAATTAGTAAATCAAAGTAACTAAAACAACTGTGTGTATAATCATTGTACTTACAGTTTTAAACAAATAAAGTAGCAGTTTTTATCTCAATAAAAAATTACGTGGCCCAGCGTCATTGGAAGGAATGAAGTTTTTCCCTCGTTATAACCGCAATCAAATTCGAAAAAATCCAAATAATAATAATAATAATAATAATAAATAATGAATTATTGGACACCGTGCAATTCAACCGCTATAGAAAGCACTTTCTTGCAACTTCACGCGCCCTCTCTCTTTTTCTCTCTCCATTTTGGAGGTTGCTCTCGTTCCTTCTCGACACTCCCTCACTCTGACACCCTTCACGGCGAAAATCGCCACCGCTGAATCAATCTTCCTCCGCCTAGGGTTAGGGTTTCCCCTAATCCCCCGACGCACAAGCACCTTTCGCCGTCGCGCTTCCGATTCTGCAGAGAGAGGACCACCACGATGGGCGCAAATTCGTTGCCATCTGACTCGACTCATGATCTCGACGAGCAGATCTCGCAGCTCATGCAGTGCAAGCCACTTTCTGAGCAACAGGTTTGATTCGATTTGGCCTCAATGCTCAGGATCTGCTTCCTTCCCGAATAAAATCGTTATCGCATGTATACGCAATAATTAACCTTGATTTTTCTGTTTATTAATTAGTTTTTGGCTCTTTCTCGCTGTGAATTAGGAATGTATTTGTTGTCGATGAAAATCCATGAGCGAAACTATGCTTAATTTCGGGAAATGAGAGTGAGATGATGATATTGATTTGCTGTGATCTGTTGTAGATCAAATAGGAAGAGATAAAGTAGTTTTTGGTTCACGAGAAGCGATTTTTTCAGCTGCGAAATTGGCTTCGAGATTTGTGCGGAGATTTATGTTACTGTGTTACGAATTTGGAAGCTTCGCATAAGAAGGCGCAGGTTCTCTGTTTTTGACACTGCGTTTTAGATTCTGCGAACTATTGCTGGTTCTTAAGATACTTGAGAAAGCGAGGTAATTTAGTGAATAAAATCAGGTGGTGAGAATTATAAAAAATCTGGTTCTATTTGCGTCATGTTGGATACTTGGATCAGGCGTTGGCTAACTGTGGGCTGTGTTTAATACATTATCTGGGGTGCCGCCATCTCTGATCTGTTGCTTTTTGTATTTGACAATATTGCTTGTTTTGCTTGTAACATTCTGAAAGTATTGAGATTAGAGATGGCAAAAATCTTTGGGTTTCATTGATAAATGCTATTTATTCTCCATATAAAGAGTATCCTTTCATATTGATTGGCTTTGTGTTGTTTATTTTAAGCAATATGTTCTTTATTCGGGAGTATTTTCAAATATCATTTACTTCTCTTATCATCAGTTTATTTTGCAAAATAATTTTTTTCCTTCTATGTGTGTAGGTTAGAGTTTTATGTGAGAAGGCTAAGGAGATTTTAATGGATGAAAGTAATGTGCAGGTGCAACTCTCGTTACTTTAACCATTTCAGACTTTCAGTTATATATTATCCCCTTGTTTGGGTTCATTAGTCTGATATAATTACTTTCTATACTTGATTTTCTTTCTATATAGCTTTTTGCCAACACTAACCATATCACTTTAGTTTAGTGAGACTTCTAATTTTGTTCTTATTTTAGAGAGATAAATCATTAATTTTATTTGGTGTCTCTCTACCGCAGCCTGTGAAAAGCCCCGTGACAATTTGTGGCGATATTCATGGGCAGTTTCATGATCTTGCTGAACTATTTCGGATTGGAGGGAAGGTACCACTTTCTGACTATGACTTTCTTTTTGTATCCAGTCTTATGTTCCAGCTGGGGAATAAATATTTTAACTAAATAATTGAGACCTGACAGAGAATATGATTTTAAAGATTAAGTGCATCATAAGTAGTTTGGAGTATATTGCAAAAGATGCGGAATCACTCATTCCCTTCACTGCAAACCTAATATCCCTAGCATTTTAATTTTGCAAAATGATATTCATATTCATGTTCATAATAACGATACGTCTTTCTGTCAGTTTCTGTTAATGTTCTTAGCACATTATTATCTGGATGTGGAATCTAAATACACCCCTTATGTTTACAGTGTCCAGATACTAATTACTTGTTTATGGGTGATTACGTGGACCGAGGATATTATTCAGTTGAGACTGTAACGGTAAGTTCAATCAAGATAAAAAATTTGATCTTCACCTTTTGGTAGTTATTTTGTTGAATCTCCTTCATCTCTCTCTTCCTCCACCAACCTTTATAAGGTGCATATATGATATTCATAAATTAGGTTGTGTTTGTATTTATCTTGCACATGATATTCAAATGACCCTAAACTCTAGATGAGCTAATAAGTTATTCTTTGCAGCTGCTTGTGGCACTGAAAGTGCGGTATCCTCAACGAATAACCATTCTTAGAGGAAACCATGAAAGCCGTCAGGTATGCATTTTCACTCTTATTTGATCAAAACTATAATTTGACTATGTTTGCTGAGGTCATTTATGGAATTTATGTTTGAACTTGTATAGTACTCATATTCTTGAGTGGCACAAAAACTAGCTAGGCTCAGAAGCTTTTGTTTATTATAGTTGTTATTGCTTGACAAGTAAGCATTTTTGGCATTTGATTCAAAGACTTGCTTTGGTGTATTTTTCTTGTTGAGCTAATTGTTCATCACTGTTCTTGATTTTATGCAGATCACACAAGTATATGGATTTTACGATGAGTGCCTAAGAAAGTGAGTTTACAACATCATCATTAAGAGATCCAATTGGGCAAAACTGTAGGAGTTTCTGTTTTGACAAAGATTTGTATGCATATTTTGCTGTAAATTGTTTCAACTGAAGTTCACAAGCAATTGGATCTACATTCAGATCCAGTTTGTCTTGTGCTCAATTGATCTGCTGATCGTGGATGTCACTGTGTTGTTTTGGTTTCATGCACTGAAACAATCACATTTCTTGTTTATTCATTATCTATTTTGCAGGTATGGTAGTGCTAATGTCTGGAAGATCTTTACAGACCTTTTTGATTTTTTTCCTTTGACTGCATTGGTTAGTACTTTCTTTTCGCCTTGTATTTATGACTTTAGTCTATGATATGTTTGTACACGTAACTTGTGACTTATTCTATCCGTGTATAACAATGCAAGATCGCCAATAATTAGCTTTTTGCTTTTTTTGTTTTTTTGTTTTTTTTGTTTTTTTTTTAAAGTTAGCTTTTGTTTAAAGAGATTCAAATAATTCCTTTGTATATATCTACTTGACTGCTTGTCAATAACTTCCCTTTGTTGTAAAAAATACTAAATAAATTAGGAATCATTGTTCAAAAATTGCTGTGTAGGTCCTTTTGGTCATCTTGCCTCTAATTTAATGCATGTCCCCTTCCAGGTGGAGTCTGAAATTTTCTGTCTGCATGGTGGACTTTCACCTTCAATTGAGACCCTTGATAACATAAGGAGCTTTGATCGTGTTCAAGAGGTTCCTCATGAAGGGGCCATGTGTGATCTTCTGTGGTCTGATCCAGATGACAGATGTGGCTGGGGAATTTCTCCACGGGGTGCTGGATATACTTTTGGCCAGGTAGAGATAGCTTTTAGCTTCTCTGCTCCATGTTGAATATGTTTGGTATATCAATATGTCTTATATAATTTTATTGATCACATTTGTCCTTTCAGGATATATCTGAACAATTCAATCACACAAACAGTCTGAAGCTGATTGCTAGAGCTCATCAGCTGGTTATGGATGGATTTAACTGGGCTCATGTAATTCTCATTCTCATTGAGTGATCTTCATTTTCTTGCTCTAGAATTATTGGATAAGCTTCAGCTGTGCATTGTTTTGTGGAAATAGGAACAAAAGGTGGTTACGATTTTCAGTGCACCCAACTACTGTTACCGATGTGGGAACATGGCTTCCATATTGGAGGTTGATGATTGCAAGGGCCACACATTTATCCAGGTCTCTCTCACACACACAACTTGTTTGCTCTTGCTCTGCTTGGTTAAATTTTGTGACTACAGTCCTAGCCTTTGGTTTGTCTGTGCATAAGTTTGAAATGTTTCTTGCAGTTCGAACCTGCTCCAAGGAGAGGAGAACCTGATGTTACCCGTAGAACGCCCGATTACTTCCTATAATCTAGCTGCTTACTGCTATACTGGTATCGTGGTTATCTATTACTTGTGCACTAATTTCAGATAGATGTGCATTCTCCTTGATGAGATTGCTGTAAGCATTTAAATCCATGGAGGTATACACGTCCCATGCTTTTTGTGATTGTCCAAAAAGACTGCTTTGATGTATAATAGGGCAGGTAAACATTCCACTGATCTGTGCTCAAGAACTTGCTGGACACACACCCCGTTTGGAGAAGTCGCCAAGATGTGATGACTATATCAGAATATGTATTTTTCCAGCAAAATGTTGATATTTTTTGTTTTTCTTTTCCCTGTCATTATTTCTTCGTATGTTTTATACCTCCCATTTCATGCTTTAGAAGCTATGAATGGATTTTATCTCATGGATGCTTTTGCTGTGTTTTTATTAATTCTGACTATATAATTTGCATGATAATAGTTATTGCTGCTTATTCTTTCTCCCCGCCCTCCCATACAAATTATTTTTAATTTAATCATCATCGATCATTGGTATATCCATCTGCCGTCGTGTGTGATTCCTGATAACTTGTCATCTTACGATCCTTGACCACCTCCTATTCAGGTAGCTGCTGTTATTAAATTTTCATTCATGCCTAAGCTTACTCAGCCTTCTCTTGCAGCGATAGTTTCCCCCACTTATATGGAGCGCAAATTCTTAGCTATACACGAGATGATACTCCAAAGATTATTTGTAGTTTACATTTATATATATAAATCCAGTGTTTCTACAACTGTATCAAGTACAATCTTTTAGCAAAAATTATTTCTAATCGCCGGCTATTGGGGGCGGGGTTGTTACTGGTCAATTAGATAAATAAATTGGTGAAAATTTACCGCCCATAAAAAGCTCCCCAAATGAATTGGTCATGTGAGTCGGATTAAAGAATTCGTTCAATTTTGGCTGAAAAATCTTTTTTTTTTATTCATAAAAGTATTAAAATCAAATTGTAATAATAAATAAAAATATATGTATCTATTAGCTGACATTATATACTGAGAAATGAATTTCAGTTTCTATGGCCAGAAGGGGGTATTCCCCTTTGCTATACAAAATTGTGTGTTTAGATAGAGCAACACGTGTGAGAAATCAGTCAAATCACAAGCTCAAGTATGTAAAAAGAGATGGCACAAGATCTACTACAGACCATGCAAGGCCAATATACTGAACAAATCTAATTCCGGTATCAACATCAAATGAGTCCTGCGGTGAAAGCAGCTTTTGGAAGTAACCTTCTTTAGGCTTATTTCCTGTGACTAATGGATTCAATTTGGGGATATAGCTGCTTGATTTTACTGGAATGCCCAATGTGTTTGCTACCACTGGAATCGTCCATTTTGCTAGAGCCTTGCTGCAGAATTTCACAATCAAAATTGTTGGAATCCCCACCAACACTCTTCCCGCAAATACAAGTATCTTCATTTCTGAAGTGAACAAACGAGGCACAAATTCACTGTGAAATTGATGATATGTTAGCTGTACCCCCGTTACCTGAACATCATTGGCATTTACATCAATATACACGGTACAACGTAATAACAACTTACTAGGAAATAGTACGGCATTGATCACTCCAGTTTTTCCTACTCTAAAATATCCGCTCAGAATAATGTTCATAAATTTAGCTTATCTGAGGAAAACCCCAGGGGGTTGTAGTTGATTCTACTTCGGATTCTTATACTATTCATACTACAAACTTGTGGTGATGTGAAATTGTGAACAACATTGCAAACATTTCAAACAGCTGATGTTTTCTTGAGCATATTCAACTGTAACATGCTAATCTATGGCTGTATCAATTTGTACTAAGTATATTTACAATTAAGTATATGACAGCCTACATAGAATTTTCGACTAGCCGGAGGTCCCTAACAACATTTAAAATTCAAATTATGTAGCCTTAAAATAGGAAGGTTTTGAGATCTGGGAAATAACAATGAATGAATCTCCCATTCTCCCTAACACCTTTTCTTTTGATTTATGGCTACTTCCTAACTTTTGTTAAAAGGGTAGGAAACTGCTTACAATTCCCAATGCAACACCATTGAAACAAGTGTGATATTCAAAACTCGGAGTTGGAATCTCTGGAGTTGGATAAGCAAAAAGCAAGAGGAAGCTCAAGCCAGCCCAAAACGATATAACTGCAACAAAAACAGATAAAGATGAAACAAAAATAAAAGGAAAGATTGCAAAGATGGTTAAGGAATAAATCCCAAAATCCTAAAGAACATAATTTTTCTATTATTGCTAATCATATAGGAAAATGCTATCCTATGGTAAATTTAGTACTTAGAATAATACCGTTTTGTCCAGAGACCACAAAATTGTCTATGTATTCATCAACTGAAAGCCAAAATGCAAGGATCCCAAGTCCAAAAAGAAGGCCAGCAATGATATCAATCACACTGTGCATGCCAAGATAGACTCTTGCTACAAAAAAGACCAAAATTTTTCATTGCTTCTGTGCAGCAGGATAACAATAGGAAGCCGCTAATAATGTATCAGAAGACCTACCGAAGCCAATGAGAGTCACCAACAAGACAACAAGAGGAACTCCAATATAGGTAGCATGGAAACCATCTATTTGAGTATGATACAGCACATAGTGCAAAAGGTAGCTGATAAAATATACATTCCAGAGGAACAAAAACGCCATTAACAACAAAACCGAGGAATTGAAAGAGAAAAAAGGCTTCATCTTTCTCAAAGTAAAGGATAATGTGACTTTGAAACATAACATATGTGATTATAAATACATTACCAAGCTCTTAAGTTGGTTATTTTGACTTCAGTTCATCCCAAAAAAAAGGAACACAGATAGACTAATCATTACTAGTAAGTAGTAACCATATACTTGACGTACAAGTCATGCCACATGTCAATTCTCTAGTAGTACATATCTAACATCATTCTCAACAGCTTCACCATACAGTTAACATCATTTGTAAGTACACCATAGAATTCATTCATGAAATTTTCCACCCCATTCTTAAAACCCAACCAACACATACAAGAATAAAAGTCAAGTGAAAATGATACCTACCCGGATAAGCAAACTGTGTTAAGAGTATGAGAAGAAGGGAGTCCATATTCTAAAGCATTATCTTCTTCATCTTTTGTGGCAGTAATTCTATGGACAGGGGGAGAAGGGGGTCTTGGAGCAGAAACCACATCCTGTTGAATCATAAAAGGTCAAAAACCCCCAACAAAAGCATTTAATTTAACAGGTAATATGAAAGACTGAATCTACTGATTTCATATCAAAAGATAAGTTCACAATATACCTTTATGCAGTTTCCAGTGTAATCACAAAACGCAATCAACAACGTCATCTGTCTCGCCAATTTACCATGGCCACTCTATAAAGACACCAAAAAAATAAATTCCCTCACCACAACATCAAAATTATGTTTATATATAAAAAATCCCACGTGTTGATGAGAATCTAATGTGGTCAACAACAGTTACACACCCAAAAAAGCAGAGGGAGGAAACCAGTGTAGAAGGGCACAGAAACAACGCAAGACAAACCCGAGAACAATGCATCCAGGAAGCCAAACCGGTAATTCTGCAACACCCCAAAAACGAAAATCGAATAGTAATCAGCATTCATGAATAAAAAGATCGAAAAGATTAGAAATTTGAGAGAATAAGAATCTGGGTATTTTCTGTTTCCGTTACCTGGATCTGAAGGATGAAAGGGACTCCAATATCGACATGGTGAGAAACCCAAGGTTGAAGGAAAGATCTAAGCTTGAAAGTAACATCGAGGAATGAAGCTGCGACAACCCATATCACTATTCCACCCAAAACCGCACCTTGCCACACTGCTGCATCTGCAGCCTCCATTTTTATTCTTACTATTTCCTTCTTATTATTATTATTATTCTCTCCCCAAAATAATCTCCTATAGAGAGAGAAGAGAACAAAACGAGATGGGTGAATCAAAAGTAGACCATGAATGTTGGAAAAAACCGGTGCTGCAAATATTCAACTTTATTTCTTCGTATCTGAAAATATGAAAACTAGCAAACTAAATAATAAAGCTCAAGGTTTTGATTTTGATTTTTGAACCATGAATATTATTATTATTATAATATTAAAAATATAATATTGGTTTGGAGAATTGGTACTTCTGGAAGAAAAAATTCGTTGGAAGCTAGCTGGCAGATTTAGGAATGTGCATAGAAACTATGGAGATTGGAGAGAGAAGTAAATACTGGTGGCTCGTACTAACGTGTGTACTAACTTTCTAAGCCACACGGCTTACTTAGTAAATTAATTTTAATACTAAGCTTCTTAATTAAACAATTCACTTCAAAAAATTAATTTTTAATTTTATCAATTGTAATCAAGGTTTGTTTGGTCCCATTTTTGAAAAAGATTTTTTTATTAATAATATTTTTTAAAAAATTTTTTTATAAAAATAAAATAATTTTATATTTAAATATTTTTTGTTTATTTATTATGTAAAAAATATTTTTTTTAAAATATATTTTAAAAAAATATAAATTATAACTTTTCAAAAAATATGTTTTTTTTATTTTTCTAGTATTTTTACTTTTATTATTAGAAATTTGTTAAACACACTGAAAAAAATTTAATAAAATTTTTTTTTATTGATTTAATAACGTCCAAACAAGTATTTAATTTTTTTTATAATTATTTTTGTACTCTAATATTCATAATTTTCTTTTTCATCTCTAAATTTTAAATCTTTTGAAAAGTGAAAATTAAAAAAAATATTTAAAAATTAATTAATATTGATTAATAAAAGATTAATGTTTTATACATTTCCTATAATTAAATATAAATTTATTGCAATAATATATAAGTTTTCATTTATTACAATAATAATATATAAGATTTAAATTTGGTGTGAAATTGTATCATCTCTTTGTTTGTGGAAGTTACCTGACATGGCATTATTAGGCCGTCCAACATTTATTGTAAACACTGAACAAACAAAACTTATAATTTTAATGTTTATATGCAATTCTGATATCTGACTATCTGAGACATGCAATTATTTGGGGGAAAAAATAAATGAAAATATCTATAATCAATAGTTGTAATTTTTGAAAATCTTACATGATCAAACAATTACAATTTAACTAAAAAGCTCAATTGAAATAACAAATTAAAGTTTAACCCACCTCATCTCAACACAACTCATGAACACCCTCTATATCATCACTTATTGTATTGCATTAAGATGAATTAATGATTTCCTTATAATAATATTTAAACATTGGAATCGTCCCCACTAATCAACTTGTTTATGAAGATATTTTTGAGGGAAGCAATGAAGGTCAACGGTGTGGACTGAGGACTCTTGAGTCAAGTTGGCGCCATAGAAACCTACCAGTCAATACCTGCCAACCACCTCTCTTCCTTGTTTTATCTACTGCCCTGAAAACACACTTAAAAACATTAATTATATCTATTAACTCTCAAATTTTGTATATTATTCATTTTAGTTCACTTAATTCATAGTTATTTCTAATTTTTGTATGGTTAATTATTTGTTTTAAATATAGAAATTAATTTTTAATTAGTTAATATTATTTTCATTAGAATTAAAAATTAAAAATTAAAAATTAAGATTCAGTGTTTAAAAATTAGGTTTTAGAGTTTTATGCGAAAATATATTTTAAAAAAGTTTGCAGATATTAGTAGAAAAAAGCAAGGATTTGAAAATTTAATTGGTGATCGAACTAATAGGATTAGAGGTTTAAAGGTTCAATCAATGTTTAATTGGGGTTAAACTACATACATAAAATAATATATTTATGTATAAAGTATAATTCTTTTTTAAAAAATGATTTTTTTTTTTGTAATTTCGTATTGTAAGATCCTGAATTTTAAAAAGTTATTAATAAATTATTTATTATCTATTATATTTGTTTAAGATTATATTTTTAGAGATTTTTATATATAAGTTGAGGAAATTCTTATTTATTATTTAGAGTTTTTATAATTGAAAAATAGTAAATATTTTATAAACCTTAATTTTAAATATTTAGATTTTTTAACCTTATTTTATAAATAAAGGAGAACTAATCTAATTATTATCAATTTCCATTAAATTAGTATTTATTTGAAAACAAATTTCAAGTTAATAATAAAATAACATTTTAAAGATGATTATTATATATTTAATTTGAATTTAAATTATTACTCTATACTTTTATTTTTATTAAAAATTACTATCTTATCTTAATTCCGAAAACTCCAAAATAACCTTAATCCTAATTTTATATAACACACAAAAAACCCTAATTTTCCTACCTTAACCCTCCTAACACTACCAGCGCCATCCTCTTCTCCAAACACCCATTTTGCAGCTTCAGAAACACAAAGAAAGAAAGGAAGCCAAGAGAAGATAAGATAGGGAGGAGAGGGGTGTGAGGGAGCCGCCGCCAGCTAGGGGTGCATATGACCCCGCCCGGTCCAAAAGTCCGGCCCGATTCCGAACACTTTAGGGGCTAATTTGGTGTAATTTCATCGGATTTAGGGCCGATAAGGGTCTCAAAAACAGACCCGGTCATTATTTCGGGTCGGGTCCGCGCCATAGCTCGAGTCATCCGAAGTCGGCCCGGTGACCCGGTTATCATACACAATTAATATTTTGTGTTATTAGTGATGGATCATGACTATTCTTATGTGGAATTTAAGTATTGTAAATTTTAATATTTTGTGTTATTAGTCATTATAAGACTATAAGTTAATGTTTTATATTTAGAATGCATAAGACTTTAGACTAATGCATAATATTGTGTTATTTGTATTGATTTAAATATTTGGTATTATTAGACAATATTAGTATTGATTGTGGTTATGCTTTAGTATTGAATGTGGTTATGCTTTAATTTTGAAGAATGGTTGGTTCTTGTTATATTTTTCTAAGTAAATTTTACCATGTTAAATAATGGTTAGAGTCTTGGAAATTTGGATATTTTTACATGCTAGCTTACAAGAAGGTATCAACGTAATGTAATGTTAACGGCCCGATTTTCACCCGGTATAATTGTAGCCCGAAAGTATATTGGTTTTATCGGGTCTAGGGCCGGGTTCGGGTCTAATAAATAGACCCGGTGTATATTTCGGGCCGGGTCTGGGTCACATCAAACCCGGCTTCACCTGACCCATGTGCACCCCTACCGCCAGCTGGTCGCCGTCGAACCCATCACCTGCGTCGCTGCCAGCTGCGCCGTCGCGGAAGAGAGATGCGCCGGAGATGGGGTTTGCAAAGGGATCGTCACTGTTCATCCTCACCGCGTCGCCATGGTCCTTGAGTTCGCGAAGAGAGAGAGAGAGAGACTGATGGAAGAGGGTGACGCGTGCGTAAGGGTAACCGGGCACTTATAAATTCTCGGGAATGGTACCCTCATTGAGCGATTTCATATATATATATATATGAGAAAAAACTATGCATAAACTCATGGGGATGCACGTTGGGGGACACTCCAAGGGTTTAGCAAACCGGACTTGTCAGGTTGGCTTGATAACCGACAGATGAGACTCATCAGCCATAGGGCAGGCATTCATCATATGCATCTATGTAACATTGTTTGGGTGTGCATATTGTAATTGGTTTGCCTACGTGAATAATTATGTCTAATTGCTAATTGCTCTACTTGATATAACTACTTGATTGTGTTTAAACCTTCTTACTTGTGTTTGTGACTGAAAACGGTTGGATTGTGGTGGATTGACTGTTGATTGAAATGTTTGGGTCTATGGCCGTGATTGATTATGTGATGGGTCGAAGGCCGTGAATGGTTTGTATTTTTAGTTTAGTAAAGTATGAAAAACTAAACTAGTTTAGTATTGACTTAATGAACCTATGTTTGGGACAGTTTAGTTATTCATACTGTCTAGAAAAAGCTCTTTTAAAAAGGTTTGGATTTTTGGAGAATTAATGGATTTCTCTTTTAAAAAGGATTTCGAATTTTGAATGTGGATCTATGATTTTGTAAAGATACACAAGGCGGGTAACAATCATTGTACTTTAAAAATAGTTTTTATTTTCATGTATCCTATTATAATAATTCTGCAACCCTATAATGAGAACCCTTTCGAGAATGATGTTCTCATTCCCCTACAGGTCTTTTCTTTTCTGGTTTTTGGAACGACGAAGTTTGGAAGAGTTTATTCATTTCGTTTCTGTTTAAGCAATATTTTAGGTTGTATTAGTTACTTTCCCCTTGCCTTTATCTTTACAAGTTTTTATAAGAGGGATAGGATTTTAATTATGTAATACTTGTAAAATTAATAATATATATATATATATATAATTAAAAAGTCTTTTGAGCGGTAATTCGGTTTAAGTTTTAAACAGGCTCATATTTTAGTATTAAATATCTTAAGAGTCGTCGTAATACCCGAACTATCAGAGTTGTGCATCCAGAAGCGTGGCATTTTGATAGTTAGGGTGTTACACGTATCATTTTCTCTTTTTCCCTCTCCACTCTTGTTAATTTTTTGCAAACTATAATTTGACAGATGACCATAGTTTTTATTTTTATTTTTTTTAATTTGCTAAACATATGTATTAGGTGATTGTGTGATTGTATTCATTAATTTTTTAATTTTTGTGTAATTGTATTCATTAATTACATAATGTCCTTGTATATCACTTCTTTTTTTACAATTTATATTTTTAATAATATTTAGTTGTAATAATGTTGTTGAAAATATATTATCATGATTCATAAAAAATAAAATTAAAAAAATTAAATGTCATTTTTAATTATCATAATATTAATAATATTCATGTGGTATTTTATCTAATAGTTTTATCATTGTATCATAGTATTTAAATATAACCTTAAAAGATAAAAAATAATAATAAACAAAAATAAATTAAATATTTAAAAATGAAAAAATATATAAAATCATGTGAACAAATTTCAATTGAATATTCTTATTATTTATAGTCTAATTTATGCATAATTTTCTTAATATTATAATTATTAAATTCTTAATTAATTTCTATTATTTTAAATTGTTATTTATCATCGACCATTACAAAATTTAAATTAATTTTGATGTCACTAAACAAAATTTTAAACTTTTTAATCAATTAAATTTACTGTATATCATTACTTAATTGAATTATAAAATAATGGTTAAATATAATTATTACCTATATTAAAATTGTATACCTTTTCTTTGTATTTCTTTTTTTATATAGTAATAATGTTGAATCATATATAAATTGTCAAATGAATGTATTGTACAATATTTTTTATAAATTAACTTTTAAATTTAACATTAACTTTACATATCATCTAATCTATCCCTAAACAACAATATATCATTTAAATTCATATTATATAGTATAATTAGTTTAACTTTCCGCATATTGCGGGTGTTAACTTAGTTATAATAATTCTAAGTGGGATCATTTACTTATAGTATAGTCTCTAGAATATTGGGACAAATGAAGATTCATAATTTGTGTATGTACAGGTAGCGATTGGTAGAGAGACAAAGATGAAAAGACTGAGACTGAGACTGAGACTAAGAGACAGAAATTGAAATAAATCTCAGTATTCTGTTTGGTGCAAAGTGGAGACAGAAATTGAAACAAGAATGAAACTCTAATTTAATTTGTACAAAAGGTAAAATTGAAATTAATTAATTGAAATGAGGATATTTTAGGTATAAAATGTTATTAAAGTTTCAGTCTCCATTTCTAAAAATTTTAGTCTCCTGTGTCCCTACTTTTTGGAGGTACTGAAATACTGAAATTTTATGGACAGAGACAGAAATTTTAATATCAGTCTCTGAACCAACAAACATGATACTGAATCTCAGTCTTTCAGTCTCTGTTTCAGTACCTCAAAACAAACGCTGAATTAGAAAACATTGTACTTGCAAGGATCAAGGGACCAAGAATCCAAGATCAACTAAGAATCAAACTACACTAATCTGGTTTACCAACAAATATTAATTTGACTTAGGTGAGTGTCAATTTCATCTAGTACTACTAGATCATGTGCATTATCAACCACTCATTCCACCAATATAGCACGGAATTAATGACTTGTGGGTTCCATGAATCATGGTTTGAATTTGAATCATTCAAAGCAAAATAGTATTCTGTAATTCACACCAACCATACAATTTTCTTTTGCACTCACTTTTTCCACAAACACAAAAACACATGACATCACTAGTGAATTCTCTACCAAAGGAAATAGTCAGAAATTTGATTTTCTTGCCATTTTTCTACCAAGTAAAGAAGGAAAAGAAAACTATATATGTTCTATTTATATATTTTTATTACAGTTAGTTGCAAATGTTGAAATAAGGCACATGATTGATGATTCAATCTCACTAACTACCCATCCCTCTTCCTTTCATGACATGTCTCCTTAGACCTGGTATGTGGACATTGGTTATGTAATTTCCCCAATCTATGCTCTTTACATCAAATCCAAAGTCCCTCTTTTCTTCTTCAGACATGCTCTCAATCAATTTTTGAGTATTGCTGTTATCAAACCTGCACCAACAAGAGACTAAGAATTTACTTAATCATTCTTGTAATTTATTCTTCAAAAAATGTATGATTGAAATTTTTTTAGTAAGTATCTAACCTTCCACCATAAAATGTATATGGCTCATAGATATTAGCCAAGTACTTTGCTTGTTCCACTGATTTTCTGCATATATTTTCAAGCTTTTGAGACACTTCTTTTGAGAGTGTTATATCAGTAAGGCCACTCTTCTGAATAGCATCTTTCCAAATGTGATCAGAGAATTCTTGAGTGGAGCTAAAAAGCTTCATCATTGGAACTTGGATTGGCCTACCATTTGAGTCAATGCATGGTGAGGAGCTGTAATGTTCATAGAGCAATCTTGCCAATTCCCCGAAGACTAAAGGGTTCACCACAGATGAAGCAATTTGGTAGACATTTATCTCTGGCTTCTTGCTGATTCCATGCATTGCCATTGCTGCTAACATTGCATTAACTACCATGTCTGCTGGCACCTGTGCATTCAGGTTCATCCAAAGAACTATGGTTATATATGAATGCAATTTTGTGCTTTTCCCATTTGTTTTTCTTGTGAAAGAATCAAACTTTTAAGTCTCACTAACTTACTACGTCGAGCACTCCATTTGGGTCTACCAAGAAACCAGTTAGCTGCCCTTTACCATAGCAAAGAACTATTGGATCCATCATCCTAATTGTAGCAAGAAAAATGTGAGTTATTGTATAGAAATTTCGCCAGCGAGCTCCAGCTTTCGTAAGGAACAAGCTACTAGACAAGTTCCATTAGTCTTTCACTTTGGTGTTACTTTTCTTTAGAGGGAGATGGATAGTACCTGTTTCCTTCCATCCAACCAGGAAATGGCTCCTTGAAGGTGCTTTCTATAACACTTGGTCGAATTATGACAACCGGAATATCCTCCCTCACTTTGTCTATCATCATTTCTCCCATGGCCTTGGTGAAAACATAAGTATCCTGCCATCCATGTCTTCTAGCCCTATTATGACATTCACTTGCATCAAAATATATTATGCATCTTAAGAATCATCTACAATTTGTGTGATCAAAATCTATATAGGAGGCAGAACGTTTCTGAGTTTCTTAAGGGCAAAATATTAGGACACTCAATACCTTTCTAGACCCAACTCCCTCATCTTTTGAGCTAAGATGTTGTCCTCAAAGTTTCCCTTGTAATTTGAAACCAGATTGATTTCGCTTTCGATATCCAATGTGGGAAGGACTTTTGATGAACCTTTAGGCAAAGAGTTTTCGCTTGCTATGCAATCTCCGATGCTGAAAGGCTTTTCCAATATTCTACCATGTCTTTGTCCATTAACATAAGCTGCAAAATCACAAGAAAGAATATGGGGTAACCAATGTGACATTTACTTCTTTCAATGGTTATATATAGTTTATGATAATCTTTCGCACTTTTCGACCTACTGGTGTCATTTTACCTGTTGAAACTTGTAGAAAAAGCTTAAGCTTCTTGCATTTTTTCGCAATGCTCATAAGGTTGCAGGGTCCTCTGGTGTTTATGTTGATAGCAGTGTCATATCTGAGATTATAGTCAAATTATATAAACTCTAGGAAATGGGGAAACTTTAACAGTGATGGAGAAGTAATCTGGTGAATAAGAAGATAATAACCTTTCATCAAATGTAGTATTAGCTGCTGAATTCACAATTATATCTACCTCATCTGCAATAACAGCAGAAGAATCCTCATCTAGTCCAAGATTGGATTCACAAATATTTCCTACAACCGGAACTAGCTTGCTCATCATAAAGGTTTTGAATGTTTTTCCATGGATTTGCCGAAGGCATCCGAAAAGTTCTGTATTTATGATCTAAATCATAAAAAAAGAAACAAAAAATATCATAAAATTAGGAAGTAAAAGTGTAAAACCATGAAACCTGACAAATGTAAAACTGAGGATACAAAATATCAGAAAAGCATACTTCATTGTTCAATCTATCTATTGCAGCTTGCTTATTCTCTGCCTTAATCAGAAGGTACATCTTGCTGACATCCGGTTCCGTCCTTAAAATCTTCTCAATAAGAACTAAGATTAATAGCAAATGAGTGTTAGTTGTGCATCATAAGTTTAAAAGCAGCAGAACCATGGTCCAAATTCCATAAATCATAGATAGACTAATACCTTTTGCTAGAAAGCCAGTTGCACCAGTTATAAAAAACTTCTTCCCTCTTAGAAACTTGACAATTCCTATGCCATCTTCCACTCCTATTAATGCATTGGATGCTGATCCACCATAACTCACCAAATCCTTCACTACAATCTCTCCGTGGCTTTTCGCATTTTGCGACAAGACGAAGCTTCCCGGATCCATTATAGTAGTTGCAGTGTGTTCTGTGTTGATAAATGTAGGTCTTTCTTGTAATATAGAAGAAAGGCCAGAAGAATTTTTCACATTTCCACCCCCTTGACAATGCACAATGTTTGTCCTTCTTGTAAAGGACAAGTGGTTGTTATTGTTCTGATTCACTCTGGTGATTTTATGGGGTAGAGTTGAGGAAGAACTAAGGGAGAAAATTCCCATGATTAGAAGGGAAAATGAGAATCCAGTTCAAGAGAAAAGATTGCTGCACCTAAAGATGATGCAGGTAAAAATGGTTGACTTGAAACCTTAGCTAATTCTTTCCTAAACAATAACAAAAACAATTAAGTGGAGGTAAAAAAAAGAAAGGTAGAATGGATTTGGTTGGTTTGATGTAAAGAATACAAAGTAGAATGGATTTAGGATGAAGGAATTGGATGTTTGAGTACTTATAATAATACTAACTATTTTATGAAATGTTAATAGTATCTTATATCGGCTCTCTTTTTGCCACCCCTTCATTTTCTTTCCCTTGTTTGATTAATCTTCTTAAGTAAGTGGAGTTTTCTATGATTTCTTCTTTCCTGGAAAATATAGAGGAAGAAAGGGTGTGAGAGATTTTGAGCTAAAATATAGATGTAGTGTAGATTAAATGATAATAGTATTACTATGTAAGTGTGATAATAAATAGTTAACACTAAATATATCTACTATGATTGAATTTATTTATTTGTTTTCAAATTTTTCTTCTTATCTCAGAGGAAATCTTTTAACTCCAGCATACCTTTTTCCAAGCAGAGAAAAATTACATGTCTAACTCTGTAGGTTCACACTTTAAACCAGAAAGTGATGGATTCCACAAATGAGAAACATGAGATAATGATTTCTCATTTCTTTGAAAGAGAATAGTCCCATATTTTTTTTTTTTAATATTTACCATAAGATCATAAGAGTTTGTTCGGTTTGTATTTTTAGTTTCTGTTTTCGATTTCAGTATTTTCTGATTTTAAAATTTGAAAAGTGAAAATAATAAAATTCTGTTTTCACTTTCCTCTTTTTTATTTACAAAATTTTGAAAATAGAAAATGACAAAATTTTGAAAATAGAAAATGAAAACGCAAAAAGGACCAGACTTTTTACAAGGAACTCTAAAATCATACACAATTAATAACTGACATGATCCATTATGCCCAGAATCAGTAATACATGTGTTAAAGCTATAACAATTAGCAGCAACCATTTCTTTAGCCCAAAGAAAGGAAGAAATAAAAAAAAAAAAAAAAAAAGGACAAATAGATCCCTGACCTTTTGTTCTGTGGACATTTGTGTCCCTGATCATTAAAAAATACTTTTAAATTCCTGACCTTCACAAAACTTGGACGGATCAGTCCCTCCGTCCAAATGCCTCCGTCAGGGACTGATCCGTCCAAATTTTGTGAAGATCAGGGACTTAAAAGTATTTTTTAGGACGAAAATGTCCGCGGGGCAAAAGGTCAGGGATCTATTTGTCCTCTTCTCAAAAAGAAGAAGAGAAAAAAGATCCAATTTGTACACATCATGTATTCAAAGGTGATCTCCAATCAAGATTCTCTTGTGGATAATCATCATCTTTCTGTAGCTCCTTAGGTGGTAAGAAACAGTCCATGGATAGTCCTGGAACATTGAACGCAACGTCATCAATGGTCCAAGACTCTTCCATGCGCGTAACGGCAGGTCCTGCCCTTAGATTATCACCAAACCTGGTGATAATCACGGTGGATCTGCCGCCATGCGCAATCATGACGCCGTCCACCATTCTATAATCCTCAATCCTTGTTGACATTGTTGTTTCCCAATAAGTAGGGTGAGTACCAGGTGACTGAATCCTTGTGAGGAAAGAGTCTTCAAGGTACACTAGAAGGCCATTTTTCTGGCTGAAGTATCCAAATGTGACATGCTTTATCATCTCTGCCGTGTTATCACTGCGATCAACAAGGTCCTTCTGATTTGCTGACAGCTTTAGAACGAAACAATCAGTGGCCATCATTTCTTTCTCTCCCATGTACTGTGCACCACTGAATACAGCAGACACTGCCAAAGGATCTAGTCCCTACACCATTAATAACTACATAATGAATACAAGAAAAATAAGTTGTCTTGGTACTAAGACTGAGAAGTGCATGAAATTAGTCTCACATCGAAAAAAACAGTAAAAGATGAGAAATTTATAAGAAGAGAGACTAATTCATTTAACACATTTTATATTCTTTCACTTGGTTCCTCTTCAAAATTTTCTTGATAGTGGCCCAAAATATTAATAAGAGGTGTCTCTTTACTTAGATGCTGATCAAGTCAAGTCACTATTCTACGGATTTCATGGTGTTCATAGTTTCAGAGAGTGGACCATATGGAAAAAAGATAACGTTTTCCCCATGACAAAGTAAATTGATATTTGAGAGTTTTTGTTTTTGTCTTGACATATTGAGACATTTTCCACTATAGAGAATCTTAAAACTAATTGGCCATGCCAAACTAATTACACATGCATGATGAATTGATGATGGGTTCCTAACTTCCTATTTGAAGCAGCCTCCGAAAATAAAGAAAAGGAAAAACAAGAATGTGGTTAGATCGAAACAAAACAGGGGAATTTTAGTAAGGAAACAAAGATCCATTATATTGGCCGGTAGCATATGCAGAATAAAGACAAGTTTCATATTAATTAAATGGAAAATTACACTTCCACCAGCATTTATGATTATATTTCATCACAAGTCCAAATCAGCCACACAATTTCAGGATAAATATATACATCATTGAATCTTTTCTCGTAATAATCCTAAATTCCAAACCCCACCATATTACATACTTAAAGAGGCTCTCATTCCTTCCACAATTATATTACAAATGAGATTAAGGTTTGGTTTGGAGAAACTTTTATTTTTTAAAATTAGTTTATAAAAGTTAATTTTTAAAAGATATATTTTTAAAAATTATAATATCTATATTTGATAAATTAAATTAAAAATGATTTTTAATAAATACAAGTAATAACAAGTGTGTTTGATAAAATAATTTTTAAATTTAAAAATATTATAATAGACATTAATATATGAATTAAAATTGGATATTAATTACTATATGAGATTATATTAGATTTTTTAATTTTGATAAATACAAATTAATTTTAAAAAATTTTTCCTTAAATATTTTTAAAAGTACTTTTAACTTTTAAAAATTGTAACCACAAATACATAAATTTTTTATTTAAAAAAAAAGATGATTGTGATTTTGAAAAGTACAATTATTTTTTTCCAAAAGTTTTACCAAAATCAAATCCAGATCATCAGTTCATGGAGCTAACAATACAGTTAGGTGTCAACACCATCAATTTGGTTATAATATTAGAGTTGGCATAATAATCTTTTCAGAGCCAAACATCATTAGATTGGCGCTTAAGGATTTGATTCTCTAAAGTTTGAATTTCACTTTAAAGAGTAAAATGTGATCTCTCATCATTTATTTTATAGGTGGGACCAAGAATAAATATGAGAGAGAAACCATTTAAGGGTAAAAGATCACATTTTACCTTCTAAAATACAAATTTAAAATTTAGAGGATCCAAATTCGGCGCTTAAATCCCAAATAAATCACTAAGATATGCCCCAAAACACCACCAACAATTTTGGAACCAAAGAATACCTCATGATCAAACCTTGCTTACACCAAAACAAACTAGTACTAAGGTTGTGTTTGGTAACTGTATTTGATAAATGTATTAAGACAGAAATTTTGAACACTTTGACAAGGAAAAATTATTAGGTGTTTTCCGATGTATTACTTAAATGACAAGTCATTAACAGAGTATTTATAACAAAATCATTTTATTAGCATACTTGGTTTACTCTCGTAGCACATAACTCACAAACAAGATACATATATGGGGTGATATGGTGAGATAGATGGTGAATTCACCTGAACAGCCCTCCGAAGAGGGCGCACGCCGCCTTTGGCGGCGTGGGGGCCGAGCCAAGGGGTATGGCGCCACGCCACAGTGCCATCACAGCCGGCAACAACCTTGTGACCGGCGACAACCAACTCAATCTGCCACTTATGAGGTATCATTTGCCAGATGACAAAGCAGCCTTTTTCTGATACCCCTGCAGTGGCTCCAACCTCATCCACCACACCCATTGCCACCTTCCCCGTTGCAAACACAGTCTTCACCGTCCCTTCTAACTTCCGGCACCCTGTTGCTGCCGTGAAGTGTTGGATAATGTACTCAGCTGATGATGACACCTGTCACAATAAAAAGAAAGAGAAAGAGAGATAGAGAGAGTTAAAGTAAAAGGTGAGAGTAGATGTGAAAAAGTTAAATGAGAAGCACATGGGGGAGAAAGAAGGACACATTCCTTTTCTTTGCAAAAGAAAGGAAAGAAAAAACTGCATTCCACTGACAACAAAAGTGACCAAAATTAAAGAATGCATGCATGCCTGGCCATGGTTGAGGGAAGGGAGAGAAGGGTGGGGAGGGACAGGGAAGAGAGGACAAGCCAGGACACTGAGGAGAAGCTTCAGATCAGGGTGCTTCTTGTTGAAGTGAGACTTGATGCAGCTCCAGTTTCGCCATGCATGGAGAACCTTCTTAGAAGAAGAAGATGAAGAGGTTTGGTGCTCAACTTGGTCGGTGATTGGTTCCACTTCTGAGAGAGTTGCGAGCCGACCCATCATCATCTTCTTCTTCTTATGAGAATGAGAAGAGAATGAATGAAGAGTTCACAAAGGAAGACACTCTTTAAAAACAAACACCCACACATACCTTCTTTTCTGCTTTACCACACGCTCCACATTGCTGCGTGTGCCTCACTACCTATCTCTTAATAACAAAATGACTAAACTACCAAAAGTAACTATGAAAGATCGATTCTCTGACAAAAGTAACTATGGAAGATCATAACTTTTTATATACCCACAATTGATTTGCTTCGTTTGTCAAAAATAGTCAAATCTAATGTAGTCTTAGTAGACTGTCTATATCAAATTTGGCTATTTTTGACAAACAAAACAAATCAATTGTAAATATCTGAAAAATTATGATCTTTCATGATTATTTTTGTTAGCGAATCAATCTTTCATAATTACTTTTGGTGGTTTAGTCTAACAAAATTAAAACGTTAAATTTTGAGGATCGATCCATTTGAACATCAATCCCCCTTTTAAGTATATGATACTTACTATGATACGAGGGGAATGTGGATCCCACACATATAAAGTAGCACCTTAGGGATGGGGATCATGGGATGAAAGAAAATCCTACTTTCTTGGACTTCCAGATTCACTGTTGGATGATCGGTCACTAATTCAGGTAAAAAATACATGATTTCATTCAACTACTGTTACCATCTTTTTAGCAGATTTATATTATTCATAAAGTTGGCCCATGCTTACTTTATATTTAGAAATGCAATTCGCCTCAGGAAATCAATGTTTCTTAACTTCTTGTAATATAAAATAATAAATATAATTTATCTTTATCAGTTCTATATTGTTACTTTAAAGTGGACAACACATGCAAATGCAGAAAAATAAAAGGGACCTGCACGTCATCACGTGTTGTGCATCTTTTCTTAAACAAAAACACTAGCATGGAATGTGTAGAAATTAATTAGAATGGTACGTGCTGAAAACAGTTATTGCAGAAACAAATGCAGGCCATCTCATTCATGCATTTTTTTGTATTACTGTAACTCACCAACTAATAGTGGTGATAAGTGAAAATTATTGTTGAATAATCCGACATTTTTACCAAATTATATAATATAATATGTATTAATATTTTAATTATTATTTGTATATGAATATATTTTTGTCTCAGTAATTATTTTATTTATTACCCCAAAAAAATAAAACAAAACAAAATAACTCAACTCACCGAACAATAATAATCAAACTAACTTTAAATTATACGAGAGAAATTCAGGTGCAGTCGAATTCACGTGAAGTTGATATTTTAGAGCTGTTAGATAATTTGACTGATTTGACTAAATTTTTATCTAACAGCTGTCAGATATCAATTTCACGTAAAGTCGACTTCACCTGAATTTTCAGCACCTTATATACATGTATGTAATGGAGAGTAGGCGCGTGGAATAGTAATGCTATGTATAAATGAAGCGAGAGGGTGGTGAAGGGATTAGTGAAGTGAGGAGAAGGAGCTTTTAAGGGAGGCAATGCAATTTAGTTGACGTGTCCACATCGCCTCTCATTTGCAATTATTCTATTTCTGGTAGTTTGGTGCAAATAAGGGTGCCATATGCTTTCTTTTTTACTTTTCTCTAATGTCCTTGTGTTTTTAGCTTTCCATTTTTCTGATTCATTCAACCATTGAGAATCAACAAGTTGGTGGGACTCGTGGCTCTTGTTTTTTGATAGCCAAGCTTTATGAACCTCACTACATTATTCTGTTTGTTATTATTATTATTTTGCCGTCGGTCAAACGGAAACGCAAAACCGATGACCTAGTATATCAATAAGAAATTAGAAATCTAATCTAAATATCTAAATATGTAAATGAATTTGGGCTACTACCACTCAGTACTGACTACTGAGTAGTTGCTAGTCAGTGTTAAGATAACTGACTTCTGCTATTTTCTGGTCCCGCTTCCAATTTATTTTTGTCGTATCTTTTGGCTTTTCTACCGGTAATGTTTCAAGGATTAATCTTTTAATTTCTACTGGAATGTTTTTGTTTCGAGATTTTTCCTACTTATACTTGCATTATTATTTGTTCCTGAGTTTCTTTATAAACAAGAAACTACCTGAAAATGAATGGGAAAAACAAAATGTGAAGATTAAATTACAAAGAATGTGTTTAACTAACACTAAAACAAATTATTCATCTTCTGAATCCGAAACCTCATCCTCACACAACTCATCACTCCATTCAACCTCTTCAGAATCCTCTCCTCCATGAACATGAGGATCGGCCTCCTCTAGCAGGGCGCCTTTGGCCCGGTAGAGAAGGCTGGTTCTCATGACATGATAGAACTTGTCTCTATGGCGAGCAAGTGGATGAGGATCCACAAGCTTCCCACTCTGATAAGCTTCTCTGAGAGTGACAGTAGTAGTCTTACACTTGAGAGACAAGTAAAAGATGCCAGGGTAGCGAGTGAAAATCCTTGTAAACTTATGCGGAAGACTCAACTTTTGTCTCAAACTCCGAAGGTAGTTCCTCTTTGTTTTCTTATGAATACTCAAACTCAGAAACTCGTGCAGAACTCCAACTACCCTCTTCTCCATCAAATCACTTTCAGGATCAAATTTTACTGCAATCTGCATACGGAGATATACATGGAAGCTTCTCGAACTCTTCCATCCAACTCCTAACCTTTTTATGAGATCCGTAACCCCTCGGGAACCTCATCGGAAATACTAATGCAGCTTTTCCTCTCTTTGATTCTCTGCACTCATTCATCTTCTGTAATGCTGAAACCGCCAGATCTTCCCGCCATTGCGATATTTTCAGTCCGCTCACGCCGTTAGGGTACTTTACCAGCTGGAACTGTTCGGGGAATTTGGGGATTAGGGTTTTCTCGAAGCAATCGGGGAGGCCGAGGTCCCATTTCAGAGGCTGGAGTGCGTGCAGCGGCGCCGTTTTGGTTCTCATCATCATCAGCACCTTCAAGAGCCTCTCCACGGCGTCGTTTTCGTGGCTCTGGTGGATTTCTTCTTCGAGCGAATCGAGGAGCTTTGCGGTGTCGGTGAGGCGGAAGCAGGGGAGGGATGGTAAATGGCTGTTTGGTGAAAACCTAAGAATAAGTAACATTGCACCATTGTGAAGATATTTTTACTTGTTAAAAATGCAGCCTGTCCATGACCAAACCAAAAAATCAAAAAAGAAATGCAGACTGTTATCTAGTCAGACAACATTTTTACACAGAATTCATTCACAAAATAATAAGCATTTTTTTTTGTTTCTAAAATAGTGAACATTTATACACAGAAGTTAAAGAGTAATTCTAGACCTATCAAATTGAACTGTAGAACAGCAATAGAGGATCTGTTAAAGGCCCAATAGAGGTGTCTAGTATGATCCAAGTCTTTTATGATCCTACGAACAAAAAAAAGGTCTTTTATGATCAAATTGAAACAAAAAACGAGAAGTATGTAACAAAGAATGGAACATCCTTTTTGTAAATATTTACAGAGAAGGCAATAGATGTGCTGATTGCCTGACACGTAAAAGTTTAAAATTAGATATTGACTATTGAGTTCCACTTTTGGGATATTCCTCCAAATGAGGTAGTAGTTTTCTTGTCTGATGATGAACAAATGGTAGCTTTGTCCCGTTTAGTTTGTAACTAGCGCTCTCTTCTTTTGGGTTTCTTTACCCCGTTTCTAAACCAAAAAAAAAAAAATGTAACACACCCTGTTATAAAAATGGGTTCTTTGATGATCGTTTTTACTATTGAGACACATCTATCTATCTATATTAATACAGAGGTAAATACCAAATTGGTACCCGAAAGATTTTGGCGTTGACAAAATGGTACCTGACTTTTGTTATTGACAAAATAGTCCTTGAAAGATTTTAAAATTTGACAAGCGTACCCACGAGTTCGCCGGAGCATATCTCCGACAAGCACAATGCTGACATGGCCACTACATTTTGATGACATGGCAAAAACCCTCCCCCACCCTAATCCTTCCCCTCCAATGCACTTTCTCTTCCCCCTCCCCAATGCACTCCCCCCTTCCCCTTCTTGAATGCACTCTTCCCCCTCCCCAACCCTAATCCTTCCCTCCCCCTCCCTAACCCTAATCTCCCCTCCCCAACGCACTTTCCCTCTCCTCAATCCAAAATCCCTCCTTCTGAACCTTAATTCCTTTCCCTTACCCCTTTGAATCCTAATCCCCTTTCCAACACACTGTCTCACACTCTCAACTCACTCTCTCCTAAAACGGCAGTGGAGTTCAACCTTCTTAGTCTTACAGTGTCACCAACACCGCATTTTCGCCATCTCGTCGTTGGGTCTTCTGCGTTCGCCAGCGTCGTTTGTCTCCTTCGTCGACATTGCATCGTCTGTGCACCTTCACTGCTTGTATCTGCTTGCTGTTCGCCCCCAGTCGCTGCCCTGTCTCATCTGTCTGTGTTCCATCTTGCCTCCGTCATGTCGTGCCTCCTCTGTCTCTAGTGTTCTTCTTTTGGCCTTGTCTAAATCTGCTTCTTCCTTTGGTGGTGTCTATATTAAACTTTATTTTATTTTATTTTATTTTATTTTATTTTGATTATTGTATATGAATTTGTTTGTTTTCTCTGAACTTTATTGTTATTAATCTTTTTGAATGGTAAATTAACCTAAAAATTTGAGATAATTTTGCTGATGTTGAGGTTATTGCTGTGAGTGGTGGTGTTGAGGGAGGGAGAGGAGAGTGTGCATTGGGGAAGGGGGAGTGGTGGAGATTGTTGTTGCTATTGATATTGAGGTTGTTGCTGCGAGTGGTGGACTTGAGGGAGGGAGGGTAGTGTGTGTTGGGGAGGGAGAGTGGTGGAGACTGTTGTTGCTGTTGATGTTAAGGTTGTTGTTGCTGCGAATGGTGGTGTTGATGGAGGAAGGGGGAGTGTACGTTGGGGAGGGGGTTGTGATGGGGCGGGGGCTGCGATGGGGGAGAAGTGTGCATTGGGGATGGGGCTGCAACGGGGAGGGAGAGGGAAGGGGAGGGAGTGTGTGTTGGAGGGGGCTTTGGGGGTGGTTTGCCACGTCACCAAAACACGGTGGCCACGTCAGCATTGTGCTTGTCGGAGATTTACTCCGGCGAGCTCGGGGCACGCTTGTCAATTTTTAAAATCTTTTAGGAACTATTTTGTCAATAACAAAAGTCAGGGACCATTTTATCAGTGTCAGAATCTTTTGGGTACTGATTTGATATTTACCAAATTTATGAAGTTAGGCGCCAGTTCAAAGGGAAGCGCTGGTCCCCACGCATTCAAGGATTGTTCGCAGATTAGATTTCTATTTTTTATTAAAACTTTTATTTTATTTATAGATAGGAAAAGATATTATTTAGTTTTAGAAAATATATTTTACATTAATTAGGATTAGATATAAAAGGAAAAAGATTCAACCCTTCGGGGGTCTCTCTTCTCTTTTACACACTTTTACAGTTTTTAAAATCCTGATTTTCTCTCTGAGCCATGAGCAACTAAACATCTACTGTTAAGGTTAGGAGCTCTGTTTATTTCTATGGATTGAAATTATTGCATTTCTATTTTAATTAATGTATTGGTTCAATTTCAAGGATTATTTTCGTACTTAATTTTATGAATTTGGGTGGAACAGAAGTATGACCCTTATTCTAGATGCGTTCTTGTGACCCTTGGAAGAGGTCTCTCGCCTGAACACAGCTTGAAAGTAAATTCCTCCTAAATTGCTAATTACATGAACTAATTGGGATACGTGACATATAATCCTGTTAGCTTTGGGTAATTAGAATTTGTGTGGTACATAAACTAGAATTGAACTTAACCCTCTAATCGGAATCAAGTGACAAAGGAATTGGCGGTTGATGAAGGTTAGAGGAGACTAAAAAGGTCTAAGAAATTAGGGTTTAGTCACCTATAGTTTGCCATGAATTGAATTTTGTATGATTAAAATAGTTGGTAAGAAATAGAAATCCGGAAGATAAACAACTTCGAAACCTTAACTGTTTTCTCATATATTCTTCACATCAATTTATTGTTTGTCCTTAATTCTCTAAATTTATCGTTTAATGCTTTACAACACTAAAACACTATTTTCTACTTGTCTGACTAAGTAAATCACTCAACCATTGTTGCTTGGTCCATCAATCCTTGTGGGATCGACCCTCACTCACCTGAGGGATTACTTGGTACGACCCGGTGCACTTGCCGGTTAGTTTGTGGATTTTAAATTCCACACCCGTGTCCTCCCAATATAGGGGAAATAAGGGTTCCTGGCTCTTAGAAAGGAAGAAAGGTCGGGTATCCACAACCCCTTTAATCTTAAAAAAGTGGTTCTTAAAGTCATAAAAGGAGTCGTCAAAAATGGAAAAGGCCTTCCAACTTTGAACAGCTCAAAAGGATATCCAACCCGATTCTTGGTCGAGCTGTACGGCTTGGTTGCAACGAAAAAGATAAAAGAAAACATTCAAAGTGGGTTCGACGTCCAACCCCCCGATGTAACATCCCAACTTTTTGAATCAAGTCATTTTTTTAATAGCTAATTAATTAATTAAAATGGTAATGATTTAAGATTTGAATTTAAAATTTAAACATATGAAAGCACTAGTGGTAGTAAATCTCTAACCGACAGTAAACAACCTTTTAAAACATAGTCATAACTAATTCTACATTTATTAGATTTGAATGATATTTTATTATATGAAAAGATAAGAATACTAGCTCTATTCCTTAAGTTAAGTATAAAATCAAATTCAAATTAAATTAAGTAGATAAATCGGTTACAAGTTCAGTGTAAAAAATCGCGCTCTTATCAGCCAGCTTGATATACTAACAGTATTTTAAGAATATCTCAAGCTGTGGTTATCCGATTGACTTCGTTTGATATTTGTTTTAAAGCTAATTCAATTCTCTATAAATTTGTCTCTAATAGCTAATTCCAAATTCCAAATATAGAAAAATTTATAGGACTCACAAAATGACGATCCAGATTGAAGATTTCACCTAAATGCCTCCTAACATAATCTGCTCATACCTAAGAGCTATTTGATCATTCCTTTCTCATTCTATTCCCTTTTTCTATACAAAACATTCTAGTATACACAAAGTCTAGCCATGAAACAAGTCTCTCTTCACTAACAAACCGCATCTATTTGCATTGGAATACCTAGCGGAACTTCACTCGAGGTATGGGGTTTTGTGCTAATTTTTATATGTCATATCTTAAATATTTTTTAATATATATATATATATATATATATATATATATATATATATATATATATATATATATATATATATATATATATATATATATATATATATTAGCATTGCACGTCATGATATAATGTCTCTTTTCTTCATACACATTATGCATTATAATAACAACCGTATGTGCATTAAAGAACTGAGGGAATGATCCTTTGGTAAGAGAAGATGAACCCCAAAGACAAGATAATCGAGATGATCCTTCGGTAAGGGAAGGTGATCGTTAAACTTTTGGAACCTTCGGTAAGGGAAGGAGACTCCCATCAATTTTATAATAATATATCTTGGTTGCCATGACTTCCTTCTTGTGTATGTTTAAATAACCTTGATGTAAATTGAATTAAGGGAATGATCTTTCGGTAAGGGAAGGTGACCCCCAAAGACAAGGTATTGATATGATCCTTCGGTAAGGGAAGGTGATCGCCAAAACGTGTGGGATAAGAACCTTCGGTAAGGGAAGGGGACTCCCACTTTTTATACCGGTTTGAACTCAATACCTTCCATAAAAGCTACGAGGAAAAGTAATGAAAAGTACAATGAAAAGAGTGATCATGATTGTTCTTCTTTTATTTTTTTTTATTTATGATTATGTTTATTATTGCATTCAAAGATCCTTCTTTTTCCAAAGTTCCTTCTTGTATGATGTATGATATTGTTTAAGATCTTTATTTTATTCATATCTATTCTGTTTGACTTATCTATGGCAATGTTACTATTTTTCTCTTATTTATTATTTATTTCGTCTTGCTTTATGGCCTATGAGAACTTCATACCAAGGTTTATAAGTTACCTTTATATGTTTTAACGCTATAGGTATTTTGTATGCATTACACATGTCATAACATAAGTAAATGAGAAGCATCTAAAAGTCACACCACTCCGACTAATCAAGACTTTTGAAAACAATAATTGAACAACATTGCATCATCACTGTTTTTATTTTAAAATTCGGAGTGGCTGGGGATGGATACGATGACACCATATAGATAAACTACTGAGAAACTTTTGTTTCTCACCCCCTCTCTCCGTACCATCTTCAGGAACGATGCAGTACGAAGCAATACAGTTGAGGTGAAAAGACAGGTGCACTAGTGGGAGCAAGCTATCAAGGACGTAGATACAAAACATTAAACGTTTACCTTAAGAAGGAAGAATATGCGATTGTTTTAGCCATAGTTAAACAAATTAAGAGAATTAGGATTTCCTATGTGTCTTGTTTTATCCTTATTGACTGATTGCAATTGTAACTATTATGTTTTCTTTTTTATTTGGTATAAGTAAAGCTTGTCATTGTTGTGCCTTCATAGTTTAGCACACCAGTTTTCCATGTTAGTATTTTCAAATCCACTTATATTTTTCAACTAGTAACTATTCTAATAAAAACTAATTATTCAATATTTTTATCTATAAATTATTTTATATAAATATTTCACATTTGTTTTAAAAGAAAAATTCCGCAAGGTTTTGAATACCAGCTACTAAATATAATCCAAATAAAGCTTAACTCAGTTTAAAAGTATTAGGGTGTTACACCCGACATAGGAGTTGGAACATTTTTATGAAAGCCCAAGAGTTCGGGTGCAGTTGGGAAGGGGCGAGGTTAGAAGCGCGTAAAACCTCCATCTCAAAGTCGGTAAAAGGAAGTCGGACACATAGCCTAGTGAAAAAAACAATCATAGGCATAAAAGCAAGGCTGCTCAGACTCCACTATAGGGGGAAAACACACTCTCTCCTCAGGATCATGCGGTTCTAGAACATAGCTCCTCTCATCCTCCGTACTCTCACAGATACTATGGTGACTACGAAATTCGTCACAGTACTCTTTGTCGATTAACGTGATACACATTAAAACAGTACTATCTACCCAGTTCCGAAGAGCAGGGGGAATCTTAGTTGACATGTTCAAGATAACTTTGCGAGACATAAACACTACACTTACAAACGAAAATAAAAGAAAACTGTCACCAAACAGGTCGGACATCATTTCAACAGAAGTTGGGTTATAGCTACCGAATTAAAGGAAAGCTACTCGATATCTCTTTTTCCACAGCACCAAATGGCGCCTCTTCGACACAACATTAAGTCAAAAATGACACCAGTAGGGGCAGTACGGTATGCAAAAGACAACAACAACACAAATTACAAATAGAAGATTCTTTAAAGCAAAAAAGAAAAGTCTTTCAAATCTTTGACAAAAATTTTTTACTCCTCAAACAAGCCCACAAGAAAATCGAAAAACAGATTTCTCCCAAGAAGGAAAATGCAAAGACAGCAAAGCAAACCAAACATCTAGCAAGTCTCAAAAGAAAGATGGGGGAAAGAAAAGGCGAGAACCAACCTGGAAGAAGACTGGAAAGAGCACAACAATAAACGGCAAAAACTCGAACGATCCCCTTCACGCCAGAAAAGTAAGCAACCTTCCAAAAATGCCAAGGCTGGGAAAGCTCGAGGCAACAGATAGTCAAAATAGCACTTTCAGAGAAGAATAAAGTAGAAGTAATCTTTCAGAAGCAAAGAAAAGGGAAAAATAGCTCAAGGGACTACTTATAAGGCACAAAGGGGTCGAAACGGCTCTTTCCCCCTTTTAAGGGCGCACGAATCTCCAGGAGTAACTGCCGCACGACATTTGACAGTCATTAAAGCTCCACCAACGTTCAAAAATTCAAAACACGTCGGGTAGTACCGACGAGGTGAAAGCCCGACGTCTACAGTGGAAGGCACAGAATGCTTGAGCCCGACTTATAAAAGGAACGAGCTCAAGCAGCGGCACTGTCATACATTGGCCCAACAAATGAAAACCACGCCCAATAACACTAGAAGGCCCACCAATAAAGGTGGACATCAGGATAAGCCCGACCTCTTGTAAGAGGTTGGATACTGACTCCCAAAGGGCGAAATCCCTACTTGCTCAAAGCAGATAAATTGCTCCCTAAAACCTCTACCACATCTAGAAGGTGAATCTCAACAAACTCCCAAGATAAAGAGAATGTTTATCTACCAGAAAAGATAAGACTACTCCAACAAAGATGGTTGACAGTTCTACTATAAATACACTGGTTCCCTCAGGTATAACTTACATCCCAATCAACTAAAAACCTGCCTAAAACCCTTGCTAACTTAAGTATCGGAGTTTCTTGCAGGTACCACCTCTCACCTCCTCACGAGAAACTCGGACAGGCGGCACCTCGACATAACAAGTCGGACGCTGCCACACAAAGAGATCTGGACCTCACGTTCAGGTCCAAATTAATGTTTCAGATAACCTTCGAAATAAGACTTTTTTAAAATTATGTAAATTATAGTTTTTTAAATTCTTTATTTTTTTAGTGTTTTTATTTTTATTATTAAAAATTTATTAAATATATCAAAAAAATTAATAAAAAATTATTAATTTAATAATACTTAAATAAATATATAATAACTAATTTTAATGTATAAATAAAATTTATTTATAAGTATATTACAATCAAGTATCATCAACATGTACATCTGGTTCTATGCTTAACGCAAGTATAGATGTGCTTATTTAATGCCATGTATATTTGTAGTCGTGTAAGAACAAGGAGCACATGAAAATAATTTAGGATTTAGGTGTAAAATATAAATTTTTATTTCATAAAATACATAATTACAGCGGTACTTTAATTTATCGTTTTTTATTCTTAAATTAAGTAGTTGTCATTTACTCATTTTCATTTTTTTGAACAACCGACGTGGAGAGTTTTCGTTAACAACGCAAAAAATATAAACACGAGACGAGCACAAACACAGAGCTGAAACAGAAGGCTTTAAAAGAGAAGGGCTTGTGTCCAAAACGTTCCCTAAACCAAACCGCCACAAACCACACAACAATGGCGCTCATGAACCGAACCGCCACACGCCTCCCTCAACTCCTCTCACCACACCGCGCACTCTCTCTGCACACCACCCTCCCATCTCTCTACGCCGCCACCAACACCACCACCCCAGCCTCCTACCCCCGCCCGTCACCGCCATCGACCTCAAGCCCGCCGGGAATCTCGAAGACGGCGGAGTTCGTGATCTCGAAGGTGGATGACCTCATGAACTGGGCCCGGAGGGGATCGATCTGGCCGATGACGTTCGGACTGGCGTGCTGCGCTGTTGAGATGATGCACACCGGTGCCTCCAGATACGATCTTGATAGGTTTGGGATTATCTTCAGGCCAAGTCCTCGCCAATCTGATTGTATGATTGTTGCTGGAACTCTCACCAACAAGATGGCACCCGCTCTTCGCAAGTAATAATCATTCCATTTCTCTGTGATTTTCCCCCCTTTTTTTTTGTCATTAGGGTTCATTTCTGGTGTTTCGATTTTTGTCTCTCCATGTCTAGGGTTCTTTTTTTCTCTGCTGGGAACATGTGGTTTGTTTGAACGTATTTGATTTTTTTTCTTTTCCGATATTATTGGAATTGAATTTTTTCGAGCTCGTTGATGCGTAGTTAGGTATCTCTTTGTAGAAGAATAGTTTTCCGATATTAGTATTTTTTATAAAATAAAATTATTCTTAGTTCTCTAAATCTTATATTATGGATTTCTTTTTTGGTAATTAGGGTTCAGTTGTTTAGATTTTTGTAGAATTTTTACGTATGTCTTGGGTTTTTTGTCCTGGGAAGTTGAAATTGTTTTTTTTTTCTTTTACTAGTTTTCAGATATTATTGAATTTGAATATTTGAGCTGGGTTGTTGCCTGGTTAGGTATTTTCTTCTAGAAGAAAAATTCCTTTGGATTGTATTAAGTTGTTTTTATGGGGTTAAGCCCCTCAACAAACATTTCAGCTCCTACTCGTGTTCTTTGTTTTTGCTTCGTGATTCGACTTTGTTTTTTTATGTAATTTTTCAATCGAGGAATGCTAGGGGGCCAGCAATTTTGATATTTTGTAACCATCAATTGGCCATCAATAGTGTTTTTAATGGTGTGAGATTATATTTAATGGTGGGAGATCACTCACTTTTGTTTTGATGGTTAAGTGTTGGCCAGAAAACATAAAAGTTGCTGGCCCCCTCGACTTTTCCTTTTCAATCAAGGGTTCAGTTGTGGTGTTTGGATTTTCTTTGAGTTGATTTGTGTAGGATTTTCTAGCATTATTGAACTTGAAACTTTGAGCTTGTTGATGCTAAGTATGTATCTCCTGTAGAAAACAATTGGTTTGGTTTGAGAGAAGTTTGTGTTAAGTTGCTACTCCTTTTCTTCCTTCTCTTTTCGGGATTTTAAAATTAGGGTCATATTATTTTATGTTCTTCAAATTTTGTGAGGCGTGTCTTGATTTATCTTAGGTTTGTGCTGGGCATGTGTGGTTACTTAACATAACTCTGCATTTTGGAATTATTTTCCTGTCCTCCAAATCAGGTTGAGGAAAGTTGATTTTGCTTCTCTTGATTTTTTTAAATATCTATTACATATTAATACCAATGACTTGTTTTTCAACCGTATAATTTTGAATTTCGTGGGTAAGTTACTTTCATATCTCATTCCTTGTATGAGCTGAATATATGTGAAAAATGTTTCACTTCTTTCACGTGCAATTAGAGGATATTGTGCAGTTGAAGAAACTCTGATTTGTCATATAAGTATAACATGCTTAGTATTGATGATGGTAAATTTATGTTGTTTCACTATATTGCTATTTAGTGAAGGTTTTCTCTGAAACTAAAATTTACATATGAAAGGGGGGAGGTTGGCAATCTTCTGTTTCAAATCAAGGCACTGATATTCATTATGCATGTTTTTAATTGAGCCTTGTTCTTTGGTTGTTGCTGTGTGGTTTCCTCTTGTCGTACTCTTCCCTTACTGGATATTTCTTCTCTATATGCCTGCTTGTTAATATGGAAAGTACATGCCATTTTAATTGGCCAATGCTGCATGTCAGAATAGTTACTATATTGGATGCCTATGAGTAATTGCTTCACAATAAGTGTGATGGGTGTGGACATTTTGAGGCGTGAATTCGAAAGTATAATTTGCTTTGTTACAGAAAAAGATGGGTAATATGGTTGTTGAGGTTGCAATAGTACATGTTATCATCATATTCTTTTGATTGTAATGAGCCAAATTCTAGCTTGCTATCAGCATATGATTTACTCTAGGTTGTAACTTGTAAGGCATGTTATCAACATATGATTTACTCTATGGGTTGGGTTTTTCCACTATTTCTCTAACCCCTGCTCCATGAGTCAATGATTTGTTCATTGTTTTCAATATTCGATACATTGTTGTTCATGATGTTGAAATTTTCTTCAGGGTTTATGACCAAATGCCTGAGCCTAGGTGGGTGATCTCTATGGGAAGCTGTGCCAACGGAGGTGGTTACTATCACTATTCCTACTCTGTTGTTCGCGGATGCGACAGGATTGTTCCTGTCGACATATATGTCCCAGGTTGCCCTCCAACTGCCGAAGCTCTACTCTATGGACTCCTCCAGCTGCAGAAGAAGATCAACAGGCGCAAGGACTTCCTCCTGTGGTGGACAAAGTGAGGACAATTAAGTCATTTCTTGGCATACAAGCTATGTTATAATAAGAAAAAAGTTTGTGGTAGTTTTGCCCCTTTTTTTTTGCTAAGATGAGTGCCTCCATGTAAGGTGGAGATTGTGTTGGATATATTTACCATATGACATATCTGCACATTCCTTTGTTGTGCCCCATTGTCACATTCTGTGCAGCTTTGTAGTTTTTTCTATCAGCTTGCAAATTTGTTTTCTTTTGGACTTGGAATAGACTTATGAAATATGCAATCTTTCTGCCCTTTTTTCCTGAAGCTGCAAATGTATGTTGATGAGCCTGGGAATAAATAAAGACACCTCATGTTGACTCATTAAGTTGCTATTCTTGTGTTGATTAATTTCCCACTTGTTTATTCCAAAGAGTACTAGGCTTGGAATGTATCTTTTGAAATGATGCTTGGGCTTAAAAATATAGAAATGCTAATGCAGCTAGAAACAGTGGTGCTTTTCTGTGGCTCAATATGCTCACTTTAGGAAGTGGCATTTTTGAAGATCATATATATGCAAAAAAGAGTAGTGCTTTTACACACCCAAAATTGAGCTTTTAAGAGTTAAGCTGTTAAAAAGAGGAGTTAAGTAAATGTTAACATTGGTGTACAACCATTTGGTGTTCTGAAAAAAAACATTTTTTCACAAAAAGAATCACTCCGACTAACAAGGTTCCATTAATCAATTTTCACAACCGAAAAAGGGTTGGGGGGTGGGGGAGGGGTAGGTAGACGAGAGTTTTTGTTCTATCTGATCCGGTTCTGTCTTAAAATAATCTGTATAGAATTCTTCTTATTTCTACTTTCTGTCTTAAAATATTTCTACTTGTAGGTAGTTAAAAATTGAATTCTAACCCGTCGTGTTTCTATCCGCCTCTATAATTATTAAAATTCAATTGATAATATTAAATTTTAAAATTTTTATAATCATCATCACATAAATAACATAAATTAAAATAAAAATTTAAAAATAATATAATATTATTAATTATTATTTTATATATATATATTAATTATATTACAATTAAAATTATATATTATGTATGTTACTTAGACTCTTGCCCCATCCAATACCCCATCCCACAAAAAACCTGTCTGCACCAAAGTGGATAATTACTTGAGGAGTGGAATAAATACTCAAATGTTTACCATTAGACTAAAATAACTTAAATTTTTGTTTGAATTCACTTGCCTATTATCAAGTGTTAGAGGTATTCATGGTCCGGTCTGACTTGAAGATCCGGTTCAGTTCCGAACATTTTAGGGATTAATTTGGTGTGATTTTATTGGGTCTAAGGCCGGGTAAGGATCTAAAAAATAGACCCGATCATTATTTCGGATCGGGTCCGTGCCATAGCTCGGGTCACTCGAACTCGGTCCGGTGGTCCCGTCATCATACACAATTAATATTTTGTGTTATTAGTGATGGATGAGGGCTATTCTTATGTGAAATTTAAGTATTGTAAACTTTAATATTTTGTGTTATTAGTCGTTATAAGACTATAAGTTAATGTTTTATGTTTAAAATGCACAAGACTCTAGACTAATGCATAATATTGTGTTATTTGTATTGATTTAAATATTTTGTGTCTGTTAGACAATATCAGTATTGATTGTAGTTGTGCTTTAATTTTAAGGAATGGTGGGTTCTTGTTATATTTTTCTAAGTAAATTTTACTATATCAAATAATGATTAGAGTCTTAAAAATTTAGATATTTTCACGTGCTAGCTTGCAAGAAGGTAATGTTAACGGCCCAGTTTTCACTCAGTTTTTACCCAGTATAATCGTGACCCGAAAGTGTGTAGGTTTCATCGGGTTTAGAACCAAATTCAAATCTAACAAAAAGACTCGGTATGTCTGGATCACATCAAACCTAATTTCACCTGACCATGAACACCTATAATGTGTTATGATGCAATTTGATTTGACCCTATTGGTGTCTTTCAAATAAAGGATATTAGCTTATTGCCAACTATTCCTCCCCCAACACATTCCATAGTTTGTGCTATTTAATTTAGCATTTGAGCCTTTAATTAATCAGCCCGGGGCTTGCTAACGACCAGCATGTTAACCTCCAACGGGCATTCCATGGATTTGCATAGTTTGCCAACAATTTCTCTAAACGTTGTTGGATATATATATATTTGTTACTCAAAAATAAAAACAAAATAAATGTAGTTTTGAAGAAAATAAAAAAATATTATTTTAGTCAACAGTGTTTAGAAATAATTTTAAAACATCTCTTTTTTTTTATTACATTTATCTTTAATGGTTACAAATGTTTTTAGTTGGATAAAATATCATATATTTTTTTTGGTCTCAAATTGTTGGGATAAGCATTACAGTGGTTTGGTATTATTTCACAATTTGTTTGATAAAAAATACTATTAAAGATGATAACATTATAATACATGGTAAATTCTTGTAATATAGCGATAAAATTTTAAATGGAGTTTTGATCTGTGACGGATTAGCCCTTATCCTGTTGGAATGGAGAATTCTGTAAAAAACTAAAAAAAAAATCACCAATGTGAATAATATTTAAAAAATTTTAAAATAACAAAGTTAAAAAAGAAAATAAAAAAATTAAATTATAAAAAATAAAATTTTCATTATTGCATTGCGAAAATATTTAGGTTTTGAAAATACATACATCTTATTATTATCCTTTCGACTAATTTAACCCAAATCATTTATCTAAGAAAAAAATATAACTATTTTAACATTTTTCTCTCTCGTTTTTGTTAACTATCATAACACTAACTATTTCCTTGAAAACAAAAAGGTATAACACTGATTTATTTTTAAATTTTGATTCACTTTTATAAAATTATATATATATATATTATTTGGAAACTAGTTTTTCAATTAAAAATCTAATTTCTTTTTTGTTAAAAAAAATGAAACAAACACACCTTCAATATTCTTACACTTGAATAATTAGCATTTACCAACAGCGCAAAATCTATATCATTGAAAATTCGGAAAAAAAATAATAATGGAATAATTAATTATATTATCTAATTATTTTTCCAACATATATAAGGGAACCCAGTCACGTCACGCATCAGCTGCAGCTAAATCTCGAGTAGCACCACAAGAGCTGCTTCGATATTTCGAGTCTCTAGGGTTTCTCTTTCTTCTTCTTCTTCTTCCTCTTTTCTCTAATGGCGGAAGAATCGCAGTACGAAACCACAACCACTCCTCCTTCGTTGAAACGCAAGTACGACGACCAACCACCGCCGTCCTCGGGCCGCGTCACCGGATTCTCCGATGGCCCGCCTCCGCCTTCCTACAACAACGTCCCTCCGCCAGACCCCTCTGGCATCGAGCTCGCCAAGCTCCGGGCACAGGAGGTCGCCGCCCGCCTCCTCAGCGGCGCCCCTCCACCCGCTGCCGCCGGAGCTCTCGACGCCAAGCGTCCAAAGGTCGATAACGGCGCTGCTCCTCACTCCGGTTTCGATTCCGTTGCTGGTGAGTTAGGGTTTCACTTATCGCTTTCGATTTTTCTGCTGCACATAAAAATATTTGGTTCTAATTCCTTCGGAGGGAGGGTTTCCATGACGCCGTTTCGATTTCATTAGATAATTAGTTGGTTTGAGTGTAGAATAAGCTAATCTGAACATACATGACTTCTTAGCTTAGTTTTGTTTTTTCTATTATTAATTTTGCACTGAATAGTTTATCTTCTCTGTCAGATGTTCGATTCAAGAGTTTTTTGATTGTTTGCTGTTTTAAATTCAAGATAAGCTAAACTAGAAACTGGATTCACTGCTTTTATCGTTAACAAAAAAAAAAAAATTAGAATCACCGCTTCTTGCCTTCAGCTTATTCATGTTTATTTGTTGCGTGTTTTAATATTTTGATGGGCGTGGGGGTGTTTCAGATGTGAAGTCTCAGTACTCGGCACCTTCGATTTCTCCATCTTCGGTTTCTTATGGGCATCAGGGTGCAAGCAAGAAGATTGATATCCCCAATGGAAGGGTTGGTGTTATTATTGGCAAGGGTGGTGAGACCATCAAGTACCTTCAGCTCCAATCTGGGGCGAAAATTCAGGTTACCCGTGATATGGATGCTGACCCCAATTCAACCACCAGGACAGTTGAGCTTATGGGTACTCCTGAAGCAATTTCTGCTGCTGAGAGGCTTATCAATGAAGTTCTTGCAGAGGTACTGATCGTTCTTGTAGTTGTATTGATCTAGTTTTTGGCCTGCTTGTAATGCTACTAACTCGAGATAGCTGCTAGCTTTTAGTTTTAAACCATATTAGTATCAGTATGTCTCAATTTTTGTTTTGTTCACATGAAGAATGTTTCTGTACTTCTGTCCTCTATGTTAGGACTCGAGGAAATTATTTTGGTTTGAAAGTATATTATGAACTATAATATGAAGTTTCAATAGTTATTGCGTTTCTAACAGGCTGAAGCTGGAGGTTCTGGCATTGTAGCTCGACGAGTATCTGGGCAAGCTGGGTCTGATGAATTTTCCATGAAGATCCCAAATAATAAGGTATGCAAATAACTTTTCAGTATTTTTTTTCCTGTTATATTTTATTTTTTTAATCCGTTTTAAGTGGTGGTTGGGCTGTTTTTCCCCAGGTTGGTCTTGTTATTGGTAAAGGTGGGGAAACAATAAAGAATATGCAAGCTTCCACTGGAGCTAGAATACAGGTTTGCCCTTTTAACTATTTTTAGTCGTCTTCGTGTTAAATCCTGAATCGTATCTTCTTTAATTGGAAAAAAAGGTCAAGCGTTAAATATGACTTTACCCATATCTTTGTTATTACCTACTGATAAGAATAGACTTGACTAATAAAATGACTTAATGTAAATATTTGAATTTTTGGAATTCCTATTTATTATCGATGATCATGATTTCTTATTATTTTTCAGGTGATTCCTCTTCATCTTCCCCCAGGTGACACATCCACGGAAAGAACAGTAAAAATTGAAGGGAACCCTGAACAAATTGAGTCTGCAAAGCAATTGGTTAATCAAGTTATCAGTGGCGAGGTATGTTCCGTGAACATCTCTTTTTGTTGGATTTTGCCATGGCTAGCAAGTTTTGCTTGCCATGTACAAGTCCGATCCTGTTTGAAAATATAGATTTTCAAGTGTTCTCCATATTAACTGTTGATATCTGTTAATCATTATGTGGGATGGATGATTTTGCTTTAACTTGATACATTTATGTTTGTGTATTTTCTTTGGTATGAATATATGAGAAGTATGCCATTTAATTGCCAGATGAGGCCATATTAATGTGTTATGTCCTAAAACTTGAAAGAACTGATGATTGTTGTAATTGTGTTGTTTTAAGTCTAGCATTTTTTTAATTGAAATAAAAAAGAAAAGAACACCAGTGACCATTGCAGGAATAAAACATACAATTTCCACTTTGGTAATATGCAATTGTTTTGACTTCTGACATTGTTTGGCCTATGAAACTTTTAGGGTTAAGATTCTTTTCATGGATCTTGCCATTTTTCATATTATGTTTTTATGTGTAAAAACTGGAATGGATACCCTGAAATGGGTTAAGCTGGAATAAGGTGGTGACTTTTTAGTTGCTGAGACATTTTTTGTCTCTAGCGACTGGTATATTTTTTGGGTATTTCTTTATAGTACTTAACAGAAGGAGAAGACCATATAGCTTCGTATCTTTCTTGGTTTGCAGTTCCATCTTAGATGTATTACAGATGCATTCGCAGAGATGGATGATACACTGAATTGATCATGTCCAGTAGTTATATTGATAATATACTGTAGCTCTGTTATCTTTCCCAGTTTAAAATGGATTTGGCTCAGAAGCTACGGTATAAGTTTTCATTATGCCCCTTCTAATAAAATGCTTGCTGATGAAGTTAAATTTTGTCATGGATAAAATAGCTATATGCACTTCTCAATTATTATGGCGTGTACAAGTATATATGAGAATTTCTGCAACATCTATTGTTCAAAAAAATTGATTAAAGTGGATGGTGGATATTATTACGTTGGAATCAGTTAGATCAGTTTTGCTGTATACAATACCATATCCTTTCTAGGGCTTTTCTTGACTAAGGTTAAGTTCTGTACTTAGTATTCTGTTGTGGTTTATATTATTGGTGACTTCAAGATTACCATATTGTGCTTTCTTTTTTGGTTTTGGGTCAAATTAATTTAATGAATAGCCTGTTCAGCCATGGATTGTCCGTAAGTGAACTTGTTATTGGGTCTATTGGAGGGTTAGTTTGTTTGGTTTGGACCATAAGTGACACCAAGATGGAATCTCTTTGTTGGTATTCCCTCAGCAATCCATGGTATGGTTCTAAATCTCAGTTTCAATATATTTGAAGGGCAATAAACTACTCTTAATGTCTTAGCAATGTCATATATAAATTATCATATTGTGTATTGGCTTCATCTTAGACTTCCTTAATTTTGCGCTGTAGTTCATTGCAAAAAGAAAACTGCTATATACTTGTGGTTGAAGACAATGTTTCTTATTATGTCTTATGCTGGTCTTTAATTTGTCATGATCAGGGATCACCCGAAGCTTGTCCATTGTGAAGCTTGTAGCTTACTTTATTCTATTCCCTGTCATTATTCTGTCCAATTTTCTTCCAGTTGCTATAGTGTCATAACTCATTATATCTGGATATTAGATTATCATATTTATCTCGTTTAATGTGATTTGAGCTTGAGTTCATTGCTCGATGGAACTATTATCTACTTGAAAGAGTGTTACATCCTTTCTGACAAAATAATCTTATTCGTAATTCATCCAACCTTGTCTTCATAAGTTTGAGTCTGAGCTTAATAAGTTTGCTTATGTTCTCATCTTTTTCCCTTCTCAGGTTTCTTCTCACTTTGAATAGTAGTTGGTTGTTTCACTTGTGTTTTTATTTGAGGCCTGTTCATGTGATATTAACTTAGATTGGATGGAAGAAAGGTTGAGAGGAGAACATTTTTATATTAAGGAGCAAAGAGTTATATTGGCAATATACATATACTTCCTATTCATGGTTGATCCTGCTTCTCCGATGCAGTTAAGATGTTATTCAAAAAGCCTAGCTAGTTTAGTTATTGTGAATGATAAATAATTTAATATTGTCAATTCTCAAATATATTACTCCATATTTTGAGATATTACTCAATGGATTGCTTTTTGATGGTATAAAGACTGTATGCTTGCCTGTTTCTACGGTTTGTGCTTTTCTTTTTGTACCCATTCATTTCGAATAGGAAGAGGGTGTGCTTCTGCTGGAGTAACTCAGTTACCACGAACCAGTACGGTATGTTGGCCCTTATACCACTCTCTGATCAAGTATGGAATCTGCAATGTAACTTGTAACCTTATCCTGTGTTTTTCTATGTATATCTTTAGTGATGTATGTTTTACTTGTTTATTTGTTTGTGCAACTGTTTCTGTATGTAATGCCATATTTTGGTTGCGTTTGTATGTTTTATTTGTGTTCACAATTTATCTTTCTGCAGAATCGTCTTAGAAATCCATCAATGTCTGGTGGTTATTCTCAGCAAGGTTATCAAGCCCGGCCACCATCTAGCTGGGCTCCTCCTGGTGCTCCAATGCAACAACCTGGTTATGGCTACGTTCAGCCTGGAGGCTACTCTGGTCAATCGCAGCAGTATCCACCTTATGCAGGCTATCCTCCCACTTCAGCTGGTGGATACTCCACCAATTGGGACCAATCTGCTGCACCACCACCCCAGCAGTCTACTCATGGTGCTGGGTATGATTACTATGGTCAGCAGCAGCAAAACCCTGGAGGTGCACCTCCTGCTGATGGCAGTGCTTACAATTATAGTCAACCACCTTCCTCTGGTTATAGCCAACCTGGACATGGCTACGGTCACGATGGGTATGGTGGGTATCAGGCACCGCCGCAATCAGGGTATGGGCAGCCACCATCATATGATCAACAGCAAGGTTATGGCTCGGCCCCTAGCTATGGCAGTGGAAGCAACACAGCACAAGAGGGCCATGCTCCTAATTATGGATCACATGGTGATTCAACCCAAGTTCCACCTGGGCAACCCCCTTCAACCACTCAGCAAGGTTATGGTTCTGGCCAACAGCCAAGTCCAAATGCTGCCAACTATCCTCCACAAGGTACTGCTCAGCCCGGTTATGGGGCTCCCCCAACCTCCCAAGCTGCCTATGGCAATCCGCCCCAAGCAGGTTATGGAGGTGGTTATGGTCCCCCACAATCACAAAAGCCAGGCAGCACTCCACCTGTTTATGGACAGTCACAGTCACCCAATACGGCTGCAGGCTATGGTCAGTCTGGCCATGTGCAATCAGGGTATCCCCCTGCCCAGCCTCCGCCTTCTGGATATGGCCAACAAGAACCGGGTTCTCAAAGGGCTCCACCATCTGGTTATGGTGGTGCCCAACCAGGGTATGGTGCCCCATCATATGGTGCTCCGGGTGGTCAACCTGGGTATGGTCAAGCTCCACCATCATACAACAGTTCTTACGGTGCTGGTTACACTCAGCCTCCAGCATATTCTGGTGATGGAGCAGCAGCACAAACTGCTCAGCAGGGTAGTGTTCCAAAATCTTCACCGCAGAGTTGATTTTGTAGTTCAATTTAGATTTATGAATTACTATCTACAGTGTGTGTTGTAGTGTGACTTCTGCAAAGGTACCGCATTGAGATAATATTCCAACATTGTGGCCTTAATTTGTTTTTGACATTGAAGTTCCGAAACTTGATGAGTTTGCATGGATCTTTATTCGTGACAACTGATAAGCAACACATTTTCTTAATGTATCCTACTGTTGCTGTCAGTGCAATTGATTTAGGTCAACATGTTAATCTAGACAAATCACATGCTTTAATATGCTAAAACAGGAGACAACTAGTGCTCAAAGGATGGATTTCGGTACTGGAGAGAGACTAAACATTTCAACTTGTCAACTTTTGTAGTGAGATTTATTGAAACGTGTTTGAATTTTAGGCCAACTTCCAACAATGTTCATTGAATTTTTCCCCCCAAAACAAAAGTTTCCCTTGATTTTTTCTTTTATTGGTTTAGTTTAGTTTATTTTGCAAGAGATTCAAAATCCTTTGTTAAAAAAAAAAAACAGAATACAACAACGATTTACTTGCACAAGCTAAATTCATATTATTGGAGGTAGTGTGTAATATTGCTTAGGAGTTGGTAGAAAATAATTCACTTTGTTATTATTATTATTATAGGTGTGTTTGGTTTGTGTCTTAAAATACTGAAAATAGATATACAGAGGGATAAAACGTGTTTGGTTGTTGACAGATACACAATAACAAAAATTGTATTCCAAGTGTGAAGATAGCATATTTGGTGTCATTGAGGTGGGAGAGCCAAAAAAAGAAAAGAGACAGAAATTTAAAGAAATCTTTTAGTGAATATAAAACCCTATAAATTAAAGAATAGTTTATCGAGTAATTATTATCATCACTACAACAGTGAGATAGATAAGAAGAAGAAAAAAGATAGCATAAAAAAAGAAGCTAAAACATAATTAATTAGTAGAAGATCAGTGGTGTTTTCTTGTAGCAAATTAAGGCTAGACATAAATATAAAAAAAACAATCGTATCAAGATGGCAGGAGGTGCATACATTGAAAGTGGTGGACGACAATATGAGGGAAAGGTGACAGCATTCGTGTTAATTACATGTTTCGTTGCTGCTATGGGAGGTCTTCTCTTTGGATATGATCTTGGTATCACGGGAGGAGTCACATCTATGGAACCATTCTTGGTTAAATTCTTTCCAGTTGTATATCAACAAATGCTAGATGATTCCAGTACCAATCAATATTGCAAGTTTGACAACCAGCTACTGACATTGTTCACTTCTTCTCTGTATCTTGCGGCATTAATAGCTTCTTTTTTTGCTGCCACAACCTCAAGATTGTTCGGACGCAAGCCATCCATGTTTTTGGGGGGCTTATTTTTCCTTGTTGGAGCATTGTTGAATGGTTTCGCAGTTAATGTTGAAATGCTTATCATCGGTCGAATATTTCTAGGTTTTGGTGTTGGATATTGCAATCAGGTGAGAAACGACATCATTAATTCACATGCATTATTAATAGTTAGTTCTTTAAGACTAATAATTGTTTGTTAAAATAGTCTGTGCCGATTTACTTGTCTGAGATGGCTCCGACTAAAATTAGAGGAGCACTCAACATCGGGTTTCAAATGATGATCACAATCGGAATTCTAGGTGCAAACCTTATCAACTATGCAACCTCGAAGCGCCAAAATGGGTGGAGAGTATCTTTGGGAGTTGGAGCTGTGCCAGCAGTTTTGCTGTGTGTAGGGTCTCTTTTCTTAGAGGAAACACCAAACTCTTTGATCGAAAGAGGGCAACACGTAAAAGCCAAGACAATGTTGCAAAAAATCCGTGGCACTAACAATGTTGATGAGGAATATCAAGATCTTGTTGATGCAAGTGAGGCGGCTAGTAAGGTGGAAAATCCATGGAAGAACATTACAAGACGCAGATATAGGCCTCAACTCACTTTCTGCACTTTCATTCCCTTCTTCCAACAACTTACCGGAATTAATGTCATCATGTTTTATGCTCCAGTACTTTTTACCATTTTGGGCTTTGGCAATGATGCCTCCCTCATGTCTGCAGTTATCACAGGAGGTGTTAATGTTCTTGCTACACTTGTCTCTGTTTTCTGTGTAGACAAATTTGGAAGAAGGCTATTATTTCTTGAGGGTGGCGTTCAGATGCTTGTTTCTCAGGTAAAAGATAAAAATTCAAGTGCAGTTAATTTCACGTGAAATTGATAATCGATATATATTAACAGCTCTTAATTATTAACTTCACGTAAACTTAATTGTACCTGAATTTCCACTCAAATATAAATAAATTTATATAAAAATTTGTATGCATGACGCGACTAAGCAAGAGAATTATTGCATGTATGGATTGTAGATTGTGGTTGGAATCATGATCGCGATGAAGTTTGGATTGAATGGTGAAGGATCATTTAACAAAGAAGAAGCAGACATCCTGTTGGTGTTTATTTGTTTATACGTGGCAGCATTTGCATGGTCATGGGGGCCACTAGGTTGGTTGGTACCAAGCGAAATATGTTCTCTTGAAGTTCGACCAGCAGGCCAAGCTATTAATGTGGCAGTCAACATGTTCTTTACTTTTGGCATCGCTCAAGTCTTTCTTAGCTTGCTTTGCCACTTCAAGTTTGGTCTCTTTTTCTTCTTTGCTGCTTGGGTGCTCGTCATGACCATTTTTATTGCCTTCTTGTTACCTGAGACTAAGAACGTCCCTGTTGAAGAAATGAACTACGTTTGGAAGTCCCATTGGTTTTGGAACAAGTATATGCCTGAATGTGAAGATCTCGTTGCTGGGGCTTACAACAATTTTGAAGCTGCTCCTCAAAAGGAATAGTAAAAGGCTATCAGAATTTATTGGAACAAGTATAAACTTGCCATCAATGATTTCAAGCAACTTGTTCTGGTAGTTGTTACCGAAGATATTTTATAAAGGTGAACGTTATGGTGTGTAAAAATGGTGTTTATTTATAAAAAATTTCCTACAAAAAAAATAAGTTAGGCTAAATTTAAATACCAACTCATAGCACCATAAAATTGATCTTTTATAAATGACTATTCTATAAATAATTGTATGAATGCTAATCAAAGTATATCCTAATTTTATTTTTATCAAATTTTGCTGGCTTCCTTTTCTTTACTTGAATCAATACTAATAAACTTTTTTTATTTTTTACACTTGAAAAAAATTAACTCTTAATATTTTTTGGTCCTTACAAAATTATAAATAATTTTAATTAAAATTATGAATATAATTAAAAGGTTTATTTTTTTAATTAATATCAGTCAAATTTTTAAATTATTTTTTATTTTAATTTTTAAATACTAATTTTAAATTCTAAATCCTTCAAAAAATTTAAACAATTAACTAATTAAAAGTTAAATATTTTAATTATTCATAAAATTAATGCATACAACTGTTAATAAGGTCAAAACTAATCCAATCCAACAGACACTTTCTAATTGTCACACTGTCATCCTGCTTCTTAATATTATTTATAACAAAATAATTATATAGAAAATCATGAATTAAATAATTTTATGGATATTTAATTTAATTTTAATTTTGTATTTTTTATTTTTTGAATTAGTTATATTTTTAATTATGTACCATTATTAATAGAAGTATAAGTTTTTTAAAAAAATTATTAATTTGCTTAATCTATTTTAATGTTAATATTGTGATTAAAGTTGTCTGTTTTGATTCTAGTATTGAAATATATTGATATTATGGTTAGATGATAGACTTTGTAAATTAATTAGGTGATGTACTAGTGTGATTATTATTTTTATTGTGTCAAATTAAGATACTATTGTAATAGTACGGACAAATTTTATGTTTATTTCTGTATTAGTTATTTTTGGAATTGAGATTTTATTATTCTTAAATATTAATAAAAATATGTATTTTAAATTTTTTTACTATTTTATATTTTTTATTTACATGAAACTAAGTCAATTGATTTAACTAGTAACTTATTAGTTGAATCAGTAAATTAGTAACCTAATCGATTCAATCACCTATTCGATTTTGACAATTATGATTTTAGATAATATATTCTTATATTTTTTTATAGAATAACTAATTATTTTTAACCTCAAAAATCCGAGTGCTGATAAAACTCAACATAAAAAATTGAAATTGACTTTATATCAATAAAAAATTAATTTTTACAGATAAAATTATTTAAATTATAAAAAATTAAATAATATTCTTTAACTGAACTTCTAACATAATATAACTCTAACTTCTGATTTTATTATACATTATTACTCTCTTAATTCTAAATTTTATCCACCACTCTCATCCTTAATTACTATTATCATTATCTTCATCATATGCATTTCTTAAATTCTTGTGTATATTCTTAAGGCTGGTAATGGACAGTAGGATTAGGGTTTGAATCAATTGGATCAGTGACGTCACACAAGAAGCAGCTCCAGCTTAAAAATAAAAATCTAGTAGTAGTAGTAGTAGTGAACAAAGAAGTGAGAACCAACCTTCCATATTTTTCGAGTCTATAGGGTTTCTTCTTCTTCTTCTTCTTCTTCTCTCCAATGGCGGAAGAATCGCAATATGAAACTTCCACCACTCCTCCCTCGTTGAAGCGCAAGTACGACGACCAACAACCACCGCCCTCCGCCCGCCAAAGCGGTTTTTCCTCCCCTGACGCCCCCCCTCCACCGTCATACAACAGCGTCCCTCCGCCGGCCCCCTCTGGCATCGAGCTCGCCAAGCAGCGTGCACAGGAGGTCGCCGCCCGCCTCCTTAGCGGCGCCCCACCCCCCGCAGCCACGGGTCTCGACGTCAAGCGTCCCAAGGTCGATAACGGCACAGCTCCTCCTTCGGGTTTCGATTCCATGGGTGGTGAGTAGGGTTTTACTTCTCGTCTTCGGTTATTATTATTATTATTGTGATTACGTTTCTGCATTTATTTCATCGGTAGGTAAGGTTTTCACTGTACATGTTTCGATTTGGCTAGAAAGTTTCGATTATAAGCTGATTCACAGAATTCAGGGTTTTATTACGGAAGGTCTCAATCTTGGTAAAATTTTTTTAAATCCTTAGCTCTTCAACCATTTTTTTTAGCAAAAAAGTTTGGCTATGTGCTAGATGTTGTTTTTTTGTCACATAAACTTCTATTACTAGCTGCTCAAGTTTTGATCTAATTGTAATCGAGCGTTTTGATATGTTTTTGGATATCATTTGAAATTTTGAGTTAATGTTGTTTGGAGTTTGGTTACATTTGATGAGAAAGTTTTGATTATAAGCTGTATGAAGTTTCGTTCCATCAGTAAAGAGGGGTTCCGCTAAATTGTTGGATAAATTTTGGTTTTAAGCTATTTGGTTTTGATTCCGTGGCTTAGTAAGGGTTTCCCTACAAGGTTTGATTTGACATTACTCAAGATAATCAGGACACACATTACTTCTCAGATCAGGTCTTTTTAATTTTTCTTGAATTTATTTATTTATAGAATAATTGATTTTGCTTTTGAAAGTTTGATCAAGAATATTTTGATTATAAATTGGTTTGAACTGAAAATAAGCTACTCCAGAAATCACTAATTCTCATCTTCAGTGTGTTAATTTATTTAAATTTAAATATTATTGAACTTAATAAATCTTAATCTTTTAGTGAATGTTTGGTGTTGCAGATGTGAAGGCTCAGTACTCGGTCCCTACCATTTCTCCTTCTGCGGTTTCTTATGGGTACCAGGGTGCGAGCAAGAAGATTGATATCCCCAATGGAAGGGTGGGTGTTATTATTGGCAAGGGTGGTGAGACCATCAAGTACCTTCAGCTCCAATCTGGGGCAAAAATTCAGGTTACCCGTGACATGGATGCCGACCCCAATTTGCCCACTAGGACAGTTGAGCTTACGGGCACTTCTGAAGCCATTGCTACTGCTGAGAAGCTCATCAATGAAGTTCTTGCTGAGGTACCGACGTTCTCAGAACTCTATGAATTTGTGATGCATCCGAAAAAAAGGTTGTAATTATATGAAATGTTTTGTTTAATGCTGTAAGTTATTGTGTTTTTAATAGGCTGAATCCGGAGGTTCTGGCATTGTTGCTAGACGAGTAGCTGGACAAGCTGGTTCTGATGAATTTGTGATGAAGATCCCAAATAACAAGGTATGTGAAGGTTTAAATTATTTGGTTTTATTCAACTCCGGTTCTTTCTTTCTTTCTTTCTCACCTTCACTGAACTTTATCTGGTGGATGGTTGGTCATGCGTTTCCAGGTTGGCCTTATAATCGGTAAAGGTGGGGAAACAATCAAGAATATGCAAGCTTCAACTGGTGCAAGAATTCAGGTCTGCCCTTTCAATTTTCAAATATTTGTCTTCTTTTGCTATTATATTCCAAACCCTTTTTCTTTTTCCTTTATATTTGTCCTTATATCTTTGACCGTAGTTTCTGATCACTGCTAGTATTAAAATTTGACTATGATAATCTCATACTTTTGAGATGTGGACTTTCAACCTGTTATTAGTGATATTGGCATTTTATGTATTTTTCAGGTGATTCCTCTTCATCTTCCCCCCGGTGACACATCCACAGAAAGAACATTAAAAGTTGAAGGGACACCTGAACAAATTGAGTCTGCAAAACAATTGGTTAATCAAGTCATCAGTGGTGAGGTATGTTTAGTGCACATATCCCTTTTATTGGATTGGGCTTTTGTTGTCATGTTTTGCTTGCCACTTCCCAAGTCTAGTTTATTTGTGCCCCTTCTATTTTCTGTATATATATGTTAATAATTCTGTAGTATGGTTGAGTTTATGGGTTGACTAGGTAATTTAATATTTGTTTTGTCACTGCCTGCTGATTGCTAGATGAATACTTGCACCTGTGATTTCCAGATTAGTCCATATTACTTTATGGGATCTTGAAACTTAAAACCGGACATGCTGAGAATTGTCATCATGCTACTTCACATTTATCTCTATTTTGCTTCTGGTTATTGCTTCTCTTCATCTATTGTAGGGGCAAAACTCATAATTTTTGAATTTTGTGAAGTATGTAATTGTTGTAAAACTGTGTAAAAGTTTGGCATGTTGGACTACTTAAAATGGGTTAGCTGGACTGGATTTGAGCTTGTGATTTCACGGCTAACGGGTTAAGATCATTTTGTCTCTAGTAAGTGCTATCTTTATCGGGATTCTGTTGTTAGCAGATGCAAAAGAACTTCATATTCTTTTATTTGCTGTTTTATTTTTAAATATACCTGTACAAAAAGTTAAAAGCAGATGGTGCACAAAGAATGATACTTTTCATGGATAATCAAAGCGGCATGAAGCTCTGCGCAAACAATGATAATGGTCAGAAGTCAAGATGTTGTATTGCAAATTTTGACAGTTTATCTGCCTGGTCTTTACAAGTTAAATCTTATTGGGTGAAAGGCTACTGTAGAAGTTATCCTTACTTTTTATATTTAAATATCAACTTCACATGAAGGCAACTGCATGTGAGTTTTCACCTTAAAAAATAAATTTACAGTAGAAGTTATTATTATGACCTATTGGATTCTTCATCCTTTCTTTTAAAACCTGTGCTTATCTGGCTCAAATACGGGCATGGATATGATAGTTACATGTACAGATTAATTATCTTTGGTATATAAAAGTTTATGGGAATTCCCAGAACTTCCAACGTTTTCTTGTTCTTCATTCAAATTATCTTGTGTTGGTGTGTTTATCTTGTATATTTTATACATAAATATACCTTCATTAATTTATTCAGATTTCAGAAAATTGGTTCAAGGGGATGGTGAACATGTTTAATTTGTAATTAGATTGGTCAATTTTCTTTTGCATAATACACCAAGCTCTTTAAGGACTGTTGTTCCTATTTGTGATTAAGTTATGCACTTTGTCCTCTGCTTTAGCTTAGCTCTTTGGAGCATCAAGGCTATGCTGTTATGTGATTGTTTTGTCCATACTGAGCTTGTTATTGGGACTATTGTAGGGTTTAGTTTGTTTTGGTGTGGACCATTAGTAATACCAACATGGACTCTCTTTGTTGGTTTTCCCTCAGCATGCCAATGTATGGCTGTCAATCTCAGGTTTGGTATATACTAAAGGGCAATAATCTCTTATTGATGTTTTGGCTTCGTCATATTTTGACTGGATATATATTTTCATAGAGTATTAACATCATCTTAGGTCATATCATTTGTGCATTTTTAGTCCATTGCTCAAAAAAATTATATACCTGAAACAACTATTTTATATACCATGCTGGACCTAATTTAGCAGAATAACTTGAAGCTTATCCTTTTTGAAGCTCTTGCCATTTTATTTTCCTCTCCCGAATTATTATTGCTTCCACTTTTCAATCTTATAGTTACTATTAACTTATTGAGGTCTCATATGTTGTAATTTCCCTTGGTATTTCGTTAACACTGTCATGAAACTACTCATCCCGAAAGCTTAAGCTGATAGGAGAATGCAACGTTAATAGTTATATCTCTAACACTTCCCCTCAAGCAAGAGCCTCTTTTGGGTTTGCTTGATTTCTGCATAGGCATTCTTTTTTCTTTTATTTGCCTTATGCTATTTTTTCACTTTTGGGGTTCACGAAAGATCAAACTCTGGACTTTTCGTACATAGAGCTCTGATACCATGTTATGAAATTATTCATCCCAAAAGTTTAAGCTGATAGGAGAATGCAACATTAATGGTTATATCTCTAACAAACACATGGTTGCCTTGTTTAAACATTGTGATTTGTGCTTGAGTTCATTATTTATTGCTCTAGTAATCATCCTCTAGTTAAAAAGGTGTTTCATCTGGAGGATGAAACTGAACTTTATCCTTTGAGGCTCTTGACGTTTGACTCCTTATTTTCATATTTCTGTCCAGTTGTCATTCTTACAGGATTCCTGACACATTTTTTGATGTTATTATTATACTTATTGTTATTATTATTTTAAATCTTTATCAGTGGTTTCTTATTCACGTATTTTACATTTCTTTTCCATCAATGTTTCCATGTTGTACATTGTGGCTTGTCTCCCTCTCTATTGTGAAGGCTCTTTTACTTTCTATTTTTGTTGCCTATGCCTATTCTCATAATTTGTCAGCTATAGTCTCTGTAACACTGTTGATATTTTAGGACCGAGTTTGGTAAGTTTATGGCTGTTGTCATAATTTCCCTTCTCCGCTTCCTTCTCCATTTGAATCCTAGTTGGTTTACTTGTGTGTTTATTTAATGTTCCAATTGAGCTTAACGTCTTTACTGAGGGGAGGGAAGGTTGAGGGTTTTTTTTTTTTTTTTGTGCAGCAAAGAGATGTCATCTTGACAAGCTGTATGTTTTGGATTTGTATTTGCTCCAACTTCTCTTATGTAGTTAATAGCTATTATATCAAAGCCTAGCTGGTTGAATTATTGTGAATAGTTTATAGAATTATAGTGTAATTATCTCAAAAGTACTTTATATATATTGAGATACTTACAGTGGATTGCCTTTTGAGACAATAGAGATAGTATGCTTGTCTGCTTCGTTGGTTTGTGTTTTTTGTTTTTTTGTTTTTTTTTTGTACCCATTCATTTCGAATAGGGAGAGGGTGTTCTTCTGCTGGAGTAACTCAGTTACCACAAACCGGTACGGTATGTAGGCCTTCATATCCCTCTCTGATCCTGTAAGGAATCTTTAATCTAACTTGTTAAGTTATGGCTTATAATCGTGTTATTTATATTTTTATTTTTAGTGATGCATGTTTTACTTTGTCTTTTTGTTTGTGCATCTTTTGCTGTCTGTACTGCCATATCTTGGTTGAGTTTCCTCGTTTTATTTGTGTTTGCAATTTGTCCTTCTGCAGAATCGTCTTAGAAATCCAGCAATGTCTGGTGGTTATGCTCAGCAAGGTTACCAATCCCGGCCACCATCTAGCTGGGGTCCTCCCGGTGCTCCCATGCAGCAAGCTGGTTATGGTTACGTGCAGCCCGGTGGCTACTCTGGTCCAACAGGCCAGTATAACCAGCAACCATATGCAGGCTATCCACCTGCTTCATCTGGTGGATACTCCACCAATTGGGACCAGTCCTCTGCACCACCAGCCCAGCAGTCTACTCATGGTGCTGGGTATGATTACTATGGTCAACAGCAGCAAAATCCTGGCGGTGCACCTCCTGCTGATGGGAGTGGTTACAATTATAGTCAACCACCTTCCTCTGGTTATAGCCAACCTGGGCATGGCTATTCTCAAGATGGCTATGGTGGGTATCATGCACCACCGCAATCAGGGTATGGGCAGCAACCATCATATGATCAACAGCAAGGTTATGGCTCAGCCCCTAGCTATGGCAGTGGAAGCAACACAGCACAAGAGGGCCACGCTCCTAATTATGGATCACATGGTGATTCAACCCAAGTTCCACCTGCGCAACCCTCTTCAACGTCTCAGCAAGGTTATGGTTCTGGCCAACAGCCAAGTCCAAATGCTGCCAACTATCCTCCACAAGGTTCTGCTCAGCCTGGCTATGGGGTGCCCCCGACTTCCCAAGCAGGGTATGGAAATCCACCTCCCCAATCTGGTTATGGAGGTGGCTATGGTCCCCCACCACAGTCGCAAAAGCCGGGTGGTACACCACCTGCCCAGCCACTACCTTACGATCAACAGGAACCAGGGTCTCAAAGGGCTCCACCAACTGGTTATGGCAGTGCAGGACAACCAGGGTATGGTCCCCCATATGGTGCTCCAGGTGGTCAACCTGGATATGGTCAGCCTCCGACATCATACAGCAACAGTTACGCTTCTGGTTACCCTCAGCCTCTGGCATATTCTGGTGATGGTAATGCAGGAGCACCTGCGCAGGCTGCTCAACAGGGAAGTGTTCCTAAAACTTCACCTGAGAGTTGATATTGTAGTTTTGATAACTTTGGTACTTATGGATTGAGGACTAGTACTAGTAGTTTATCTTGTTTTAGTGATATTGACATAGGCATTGTTGAGTTGACAATAGCATGGCCGCCTGTTATCTTTTGAGATTATTGAGGTTACGTAATTCCGGAGCTTGCATGTTCTTTACATGCAAAAGATAGCACTGCTATGAGGCATAAAATCTGAACTGTAGAAGGGTTCTCTGACTTTGAAGACATAAGTCAAGCTGCCTCTGCAGTCTGCACCGCTAGATAGAAAAGTAGAAAACACGTCCCCTTTTTTCTTGGTGACAAGAAAACACATCCGTTTGAATGCTTGTGAAAGTATTTTAATATTAAAATCGTAAAAGAAATAATAGTGCTAATTAGATTATTATAATAATAGGTACTAAATATTTTTGCATAAATTAATAATATTACATAGTCCATTTTTTTACATTTATTTTAGTATAGAAAATATTGAATGATGGTAATAGGTAAAGCATAACTCAGGTCCTGGTTGCGGTTGTGAAGGTTTAGAAGTTATTTTAACTTTTACATGATAAAAAAATACAGTATTAATATTTATAATTTTTAAAATTAATGTGACTTCTTAAAAAATTATTTAAAGTGTTTTTGAAAAAGTTAAAAAAATAATTTTCTCTTTTTTAAAAACTTTTTTACTTTTTTTTAAAAGTAAGTATTTTTGTGACTAAAATTAAAATAAAATAACTTAGATGCTTTTATTGCTATCTTTTCACGGCCAAAAATGATTTTTTTAAAAAACACAAAAATTTAAAAATCAAATTTTAAATTGGTTTTTTAAATAGTTATTTTATTATTCTCACAAAATTTTGAGTTAAATGCACACCGGTTATAAAAAATGATACCGCTTAATTTTAGTCGTGTTTTAGAATATGTTGAAGGTATTTTTATCGTTAACAAATTTAAAGCATTTAAAAAATATTTTTATCATTATCTTTTAATTTTAGTAGCATTTTAAAATATTTCTTTATATTGAAACGCAAAACTAAACAACATCAAACAAAATAATAGCTTTTTAAAATATTTTGAAAGTATTTTTATCCTTTATTTTTTTTTTCGGTTAACTTATCCTTTTTTTTTATTTTATCAAGATGTTCGGCCCAAAGTTGGATATTTAATTGGGCTTTCAGAATCTGCTTAAACAGACAAGTAGCATTAGGGTTTCCAAGACACATACACGAGTATAAAACTGGTCCATCTTTTCGCCCTTTGCCATGTGTTCTGGTCTCATTTAACCAAGCCAGCAGCTGCCTCATGGCAGAAATCAAATCCTTTGAGCCCCCTTTCCGATTTCGATCCTTTCTTTTCACTTCCGCTAATTCCTGGTGAGATCGCTGTTTATGTTTCCGTCTTTTTGCCTCATTTATTGATTCTAATATTGTTTTCCTGGTTATGGAGCTTACTACCAAATTAATCTTTATGATTATCGATAATGATAATAATGGTCAAAGGCTCTATAATAGAGTCAACAGCAGGGGCTTATTCAGTAGCCACTTGACTGCCGCTTAGAGCCAAGATCGAAATTATCAGATGAAGATCCTTGGAATCACAATCCTATTGTTTCAAGACACAATTTCTGATTATATTCTTTCTTATTACTGTTATTATCATTATCATTAGGGTTTTGCTGAAAAGTCAATTAGGTTTTACCAATATAGATCTGTTTCTTAATCGGTGATTTTAGAAATGATTGGTTAGTAAAAACCCTAAACCGTGTAATATTGTGATTCGGTGAATTTTATTTGGCATTTCAGTCAGACACGGGTGTTTGTTGCATTATTACTAAACAAGCAACCTTTTGCATGGTGCCTATATGAAAATCAGCTATTGATTCACGATTGGAGGAACCTCCTTTTGTGATTCCTTCAAATTTCAAGCAGCTACATATTTCACAACTAAGTTTTCTTCTTTCAATGAGTAGTTAACAAATATTATGTATGAGAATGAATGTATCTAAAAGTATTACAGGATTTGTAAACGAACCTGGAATGCTTATGTTGTGCTAGTATAGGCAATTTGGAATACTTATTGTCCCAAATATTCTCACCCTTGCAGATTGGTTACTTAAAATCTGATAATTATAGGCACTCTTTCATCCGACTACTGATCTACTGCTCGTGGACATTGAGATGGTTAAGGAGACGGAATATTATGACGTGCTGGGTGTCAGTCCCACAGCAACGGAAGCCGAGATCAAGAAAGCTTATTATATGAAGGTATCTAATTTATCTATCTTTTGCTTGTGGGCGTCATCTGTTTTCTACTTTTATTGCCATATGTAATACATCGATTAATTATTTCCCCAGAAGAATTAATATTATATGATTTGAATAATTAATTTCATTTACAATCTGTTCAAATACTCATAATTTAGATGTATCAATTTGAATTTTTTCCATTTAGTGAACTGAAAGCAGTGGATGCGCGTAGGTTTGATTGCCTAAGTAAATTGTGTACTTTTTCCCTGCAATAAGCCTAATATACAATAGACATGAAATGCTTCTACTAAAATGAATAATTTTGGAAATCCAGAAGAGAGATGCTGAGTCTTATCAATTTCTACAAATATCATATTGTATATTGGTAGCCGACCCCACTTAGTGGGACAAGGCTTTGTTGTTGTTGTTGTTGTATCATATTGTATATTGGATATTGAATCTGAAGATCAGTGGTTCTTTGGCCTATTTCCAATTTGTAAAGTATAACCAATTATTTTTCATCTTCATAATTGAAGGCACGACAGGTGCATCCAGATAAAAACCCCAATGACCCACTTGCTGCACAAAATTTTCAGGTGAGGGTGTTATATTTTAATTAGACCTGCTATTTTGAAGGCACTTTATTGTAAAACTTCATTTGAGTTGTGTAAGAGGATTGCAATAAGAAATTTCACTATCCTTTCATGTAGTTGGTAGAGCCATTCTACATGTCTTAGTTGTATTAAGGCATCATCTCCCATTATTTTTAAGCCAATTTTGAGTTGTAAAGGCTACAATATATCTTTTCCTCAATAATATCCTTTTCTACTTGTCAAGTTGAGCATGGTCGGTGAAGAACCTTAAATAATAAAATATTGTTAACCGTTGTATACCTGCCATTGTTAACAAGTCTACCAATAAATTGAACTATTTCAGCCTCACTTACATTTACCTTGTTTTGTATCTTCATACACATTCATCAAATGTTCTTTATTTTATTTTATTGACCTTTTATGCTTTTGTTATCTTTAATGGCTGAGCTGCATGTTGGGAGTATGCCTTTAATAAAATTGGTATTATCTTGAGCCATTGTATTCATTATTCATTATGCATAGCTTGGATTTTACCGTTGTTCAAATCATTTTACCACTCTAATTTTGGAATTTTGCTTTGGTATTAGGTTTTGGGTGAAGCTTACCAAGTTTTGAGTGATCCAGCTCAAAGGCAAGCTTATGATGCTCATGGGAAATCGGGAATCTCAACGTTAGTTTCCTTTTTTAAACCTTACAATATATTAAGTAATATTCTAACATCAATGGTGAGGATTATACCTAAATTTTTAATTTTTTTCTGTTCTTTTCAGCGAATCAATTATTGACCCTGCAGCAATCTTTGCCATGCTTTTCGGTAGTGAACTTTTTGAGGAGTATATAGGCCAGTTGGCGTTGGCATCAATGGCCTCAATGGATATGTTTACTGAAGGGGAACAATTTGATCCGAAAATTTTACAAGAGAAAATGAGGGTACAGCTTCACAAACTTTCTCAATCATGGCTCCAAGCTTATTTTGCTTTCTCTTTGCCATACTTCACTTAATATATTAAGTGGTTTAATGTATGCACTTGGTAACTAAATCCATATTTTCAGAATGGTCAGACACCCTCCAAAGTGTGTTATTACTTAATTGCCTCAAGTGAATGAAGCATTCCCTCCATAACATTTTATTCTTCATTCAGGTTGTTCAGAAGGAGAGAGAAGAAAAGCTTGCAGAGATACTGAAAGGTAGACTCAACCAATATGTTCAAGGAAACAAAGAGGACTTTGTTAATCATGCAGAAGCAGAAGTAGCCCGATTGTCCAAAGCAGGTACTGTCTACTATGCCTCAGCTGAAAGACTAATTTCAATAGGTGAAAGTGATGCAAATCTATCTGCTCAACGCAATTTATCACAAATAACATTTTATTGTAACAAAATTCGTTGAAATGTATACTTGTTTTGTTCCTAAAATCATGTTATGCTTAAGATGTTGACTTGTAAAACCTTAGCCTGATGCTAATCTCAAGTATTTGAAGTGTGTATAATACAACATTAACTCAGGGACTGCTTTTGCTTAATAAATTAGTTGTCTTTCTACAGCTTATGGTGTTGATATGCTAAATACAATTGGCTACATATACGCAAGGCAGGCAGCAAAGGAACTTGGAAAGAAAGCAATTTACTTGGGTGTGCCGTTTGTTGCTGAATGGTTTAGAAACAAAGGGCATTTTATCAAATCCCAAGTTACAGCAGCAACAGGTGATCATATTTTGTACCTCTTTTTCAGCTCTTCCTTGCTATGCTATGGATTCTTAATTCCAGCTCACATATTAACTTTAATCTAAACGTGTTATTTGCACAATTGCACTACACATTAAACTATTCTCATTTGTATTCCCTACTAAATAATTTTATAGAAGTTAAAAGATGAAGGTATATGACTCCAACAAGAGGTAGCACAGTTGGTTAAGGGTGGAGCACTGTGAGGACCTTTTTGGAGGGACAATCTGACTTGTCATCCCTCTCGGGAGTCCTCAAAGAGGTTGGGGGTCTTCCCTTGCCCTGGTGGGGGTAGCGGTGCTTCTCCCTACCTAAACTTTGTCATTATGAAGAAAGAAATTGAGTAAGACTGTTTGGGGTCAAAATACGCTAGCCAAGCCCATTCAGGCTAAACTATTTGATTTGGTTAAGTTAATTTTGGGATTGCAAAATCATAGTGCATCCAAATCCTTTGCAGATTGTGGACCATACATCATCCAACCTACTTTTAATATTTCACTTTTCTTTTATCTTCAAATAACTAAACAGACACAAGGGACAAAAAGTTATTATAACTGGTGGTTTTGAAATTGGTTTTCCTGGGTGGTTTGTTCTAGGGGCCATTGCTTTGATCCAACTGCAAGAGGATATGAAGAAGCAACTCAGTGCAGAAGGAAACTATACTGAAGAAGAGCTTGAACAATACATGCAATCTCACAAGCAGCTAATGACTGATTCTTTATGGAAACTTAACGTTGCCGACATTGAAGCCACACTCTCACGAGTGTGTCAAATGGTTGGTTTTGCTCAACCACTGTCACCTTGTATTTCATAAACCGGATATGGATTCTAGGCCTGCTTTAATTTAGATCATGTGTTTAACTATAGGTTCTTCAAGACAACAATGTCAAGAAAGAAGAACTTCGTGCCCGAGCCAAGGGGTTGAAAACTCTTGGCAAAATCTTCCAGGTGATATTTCTTTTCCATGTGTTTCCCTCTATGTACTTGTTATTAACTTTGCCCACTGATTGTGAAATAACGTTGATGTCAATGTAGAGGGTAAAGCCAACCAATGGGAATTTGGAAGAAAATGTTGTAAATAAAGCATTACATAAGTTGAACGGAAATGAAACTAGCAATAATGCTGGTTCTCCTAGTGCATCACTGAATTCCGCAGGTCGTGATTTTTCAGATCAAGCTAACTCTGTATCCCAGGTGCAATTTTAACCTCCAACAGCTGTTATTTTATTTTATTCTTTTATCGTTATTACTAAAAGTAGTTTTGTAATGACATTTTTTTTACCAAATGGATCTAGAGTCCATATGTGGAGGCTCCACAGTTTGCAGGCATGGAATTTGATCATAACTTCCCCAGGCCGACTGCACCTCCCGGAGCCCAGAGACCGGCAACAACTAGCAAAGATTGATACTTGACGGTTTGGAGGTTGATACCTGTATCGTATGTTCCCCCCAACACACACCACCACACATCTCTTGCTCTTAACCTTCATGTGTGGCTCGCATTAATGCTGTGGTTTATGCATTGTCAATAATTCCATACAAAAGATATCGTTGCCCTGGTGTCTTGTAATTTCTGTGTCTATTTTTATTGGGTTGTTTCCCCTCGGGCTCTTTTTCCCTTTCCTTGTGTTTTGTCTCTCAATTTATTATTATTTTTTTCAGATATAGGAATGCCTGTGTATTAGGGATTGTGATAATAAACAGAATTTATTGCATAGAATATGGTATTTTGTGGTTTTTGTAACAACACGATATATGTGTATTTTGCTTCGTGCTCCAAGTGTGTCCCTACTCTATATATGTTCCCTGAACTAGAATATTTCATGTATGAAATCCCAAGTGTGAGAAAATTCTCAATCAACCCACAAAAAAGAGAATTAGATTTTGTACTCTGTTTTATGTGCCTTCTGAGGTTATAATAATAATGGGCGCCAAGTGGGTGGTCAACAGTTTAAACCTACAATAACTTGTGAACACTTGAACGGAAAGCATTTAAAGAAAGGACTGATAAAATCTATTTAGTTTACAACTTTACCCCGAATTTATCTCCATCTCTTGCTGGGAGTCCACAAGAGTACAACTTGGGGGTGTAATCTCCTCAGTCAAATCCTTATATGGCTAATCAACACTTTTGTCTTTTGGTGATCCGCGGGGGTCAAAGACCCCAAGAAAGAGAAAAGGAAGAAACAAAAACAACACTAAAGCAAAGAAAGCTAATCAACCGCTCTTTAATCTGGGGACACCACAAGCATCAAGAAACAGAGCCTGTTGAATATCAAAGATGTGGACACCATGAGGAAGTTCTTGTCCTTTTTTGGCTAGTAAATCAGCAACATTATTAGCTTCCCGGGAGGTGTGTCTCCAGCTTAAATTTTTTCTCCGATCAGCGACAATTCTGATATCTTCAAGAAGCGGATAACAAGGATGAGATGAGGCACTTCCTTTTTTAACGAGGTTGATCGCCGCTTGAGAATCAAATTCAAGAACAATGTTAGAGAGGTGATTTGCTGCAGCAATTTGGAGGCCTCTAATAATGTCCCACAACTTGGTATGAGTAATGGAACAACTACCAATATTGCATGAAAAAGTTTTGAGGAATCTGCCAAGGTGGTAGCAAAACACTCCACCACAAACCGCATGATTATTGTTACGAAAATAAGACCCATCCACGTTCAACTTGATGAAATGTTCCTGAGGAGGCTTCCAACTAATAAGGAGGTCAGACCTTGGATTCCTTTTATGATGAGCACCAACAAGATCCAAACAGTTGAGGTGCTTGTTGCTTTACCATCAAAGATTAGGTTATTCCTAACGTACCAAAGAGAGGAAGTAGTAACCCCAAATAAACAAGACCACTTATCCTTAGTTTTAAGATAGAGAAAAAGACACTATATTGAGTAGGAGACATCAACTCTTGCCAAATTTGAGTCGCAAAGGGACAGTCTCTAAGAATATGGAGAGTGGTTTCCTCCACTCAGTTGCACTTGGTTGGGACATGTTGAGGATGGGCTCATGTGTCGTCTTCTTCTCTCCGGGCCTTTCCAATCCCACACCATCCTGAAGATTCGTGCCAGTTCAACAGGAGCATCATCCAGCGAGAGATAGAAAGTCTTTATGCTAAAGCTTCCATCTGATGAGAGATCCCAGGTAATATTGTCTGGACTCTTCCAAGGAGATGGCAGGGACATGCACACGATCCTCTTCACCATTGTGTCCTACAGCCACTCCTTAAGTTACTAACATCCTTGCAATCTGAAACAGAAAGAAAATCATTCAATTTAAAGATAAACTCCTATCAATAGAATTTAAAGATGAGGAAGTATAGGAACCAATAGAATGGTTGTACAATGTGTACAATGGAGGTTTAGGGATGTCCGATTCAGTATTAGAGATAGGAAAAGTATAGGTAACCAACAAGATTTTTGAACAATGTGTAAACAATGTGAATTAATAGGGTTAAAAGAGTAAATTTAATTAGTAGCATTAAATTAAGGTGTAGTGTATTTTCATTTGATTGGTGGTTGTTCATGTTGTTCAAAATTTTCATTGTTCCCCTAGCACTCCCTAGATAGTAACCATTAGTGTTACCTTTTCCCATCACTTTAAGTTTTTGGGATGAATTGTTTCATGACATGGTATCAGAGTTCTAGATCCGAAAGATCAAGAGTTTGATCCTTGGTGAACCCCAAAATCAGTTTCCAGATGGTTCTTTTGTACAAATATTTCATTGGCTCCCTAGCAGCTAGAACTCTTTAAAGATTAGATGGCATAATCTTTTTAGCCCTCCAACTTTAGGCACCCAATTATGATCCCAAAATCTGATTTGTTCTTCATTGCCTATACGTCATACATAATTCTTCTCTACGTCCTTCCAAGCTGTGGAAACACCTCTCCAAACATTATAATCAACACTTTTAATTGATCATAGGAAAGCTTACTTTCTTCGTTTCTCTATGTAATTTTTCATTTTAGTCAACTATATTTTTTTTATACAAATAACATATATATTACGATATATAAGATTATTATGAAAAATATTTGTACGTTTAAAATAAAAAACTTAAAGTATTAATGTGAAAAATAAAATTGAAATTAATAGGTTTAAAAATTAAGAGTTTTGAACATGAAATAAAAAAATGAAAAACATTGCTTCAATGATATTAATTTAATTCGCGTTCTTTCCGTTTGAGTCACTTAGAATAATGAGTTAATGACATATAAATCATAAATGACACGTGACGTTATCATTCATGTCATTAATTAATGGGAAACGTTATTACTTTATTACATGTAGTTGAACTATGTTCTAGATTCTAGCATGTGTTTGTCACCATGTCTTTTACGAAAAATATTCGAGAGATTAACCTGAGTCACATGATAGAAAGCTTGAGGTTCAATGATAAGTTGTAAAAATTAAACAATCCAATGAGATCAAGTTGAGCAAATACAAAATCAAAAAAGAAAAAGACATAGATAGTGAATTTATTTTTCTATATTATTTCATTTCTTTTATAATTGTGACACATGTCATATGTAGGATGTAACCTTTCAAGTTTGTCCTTTCATGTAATCCTAAAGTTTTGTCCACTTAAAAATGTAACTAATAGATAACTCGTTGATCCTTGCTTACATGGTTGTATATACACTTCAAAGGATTGACCTTTCAGGTTTGAGATTAAATAACACCTCCGTTTACATAAGCAAAGTAGCTAAATAACCTATGATATTAGTCTTCAACTTCCCATATGCTAATTTATTATTTCCTAAAATTCAATACCTATGTCTTCAACTTCTGGCATGCTTGTCAAGCTGACCATGTTAAATTGTTAATAAATAATTAAATAATGAAGTGCACTATCAAGAATTTTACTATTTTTATTAAAAACAAAATATTTGGGATGTGGCTGCTGGGATTCGAGCCCAGGTCTCCACGGCCACAACGTGGAATTCTTACCACTAAACTACAGCCACATTTTGTTGTAATCGTTGCTACCGTATAAATTTTATAATCATAAAATCATATTATGAATTCTTGTCAACCATCCTCTAGTAACTGGAAATCGCTACCCCTTCTTTTTAACTAAGAAGAAGTCTAGGAAGGCAATATTAATTCAGCCATTAATTTGAAAATCGATCAACATTCGAATAAAAATGAATATAAAAAAGAAATATCCTAAATTAAAAATAATAAAAATATCTAAAATTTAGTAAAAAAAATATTTGAAAGTGAAATAAAGTAAAATCAATTTATGATTTAGGATATAAGATTTATAATAGCAATAAGTGATTGGTAGTAAGAGGTAAAGTTGTAGTAAGGAAAATAAGAAAGAAATAGAAATGAGAAGAAATAAAAAGATAAAGGTTTTTTATTTAAATAAATGAAATAAAAACTAATTTTACTTGATTTTTTTAAAACAAATTTCCAAACGTATTTTCTTTTTTTTTAATATTATGTAAATCGTCCTAGGGTGATAAAGGTTATAGAATATGTTAAACATGGCACCCTAGGATGATTTATGCATGTATTGTCTAGGAGGATTAAGTGTAAATTGTCACAGGGCTTGTAGGGTTATGTTTACACGTAAATCATTCCTCCCTACCATAATTCATGTGAAGTTGGGCTAAAGCACAAAGGCCTACCACGATTCACGTTCAAAAGCGTAACCTGGGTAGCTTGGTACGATTTATGTTTACTTCGAAAACCCATAAAGTCCAGAGACGATTAATGCTTGAAGAGTTACCCTAAGATGGCTGCCACGAGTTATTGCTTCAATCTTCCCTCAACACACAGCGACGAGTTACGTTTGGGTGGGAGGAGCCACCATATTCGACCAGCTTTGGGAGAAAAGGATTGGGAGGAGGACAGCCTACACTGGTGGAGGAGGTGACAATGAGCGGAGGGTTCGAAGGTCCACTGGCGACGATGCGGCAGCGGCGGGGCCAGATCCACCATTGTCTGGTGTAGTGAGGCACAAAGTGGTGGTTGGGTTGTGCAGCGGAGTGGGAGGAATTCGTCTTGCGGGAAGGATGGCGGCCAATCACGGAAATATGTACCGCCTTAACGGTATTGCGCATGTTGCCGGATTTATCGACGAAGAGGTTAGTCATCGGAATGTAAATTTAGTTGAGTTGGTTGATGTCATGGCTATTTTCACTACACTGATATGTTGATGAATATTAGTTTGAATATGCATGTTAGAACATTTTTAATAAGGATTTGTGGGTTTTACTGTTTAGTGATCTCATAGGTTCTTGGTTGGGTTAAACGATGTTAGAGTTCGAATTTTTTAACGGGACATGGATAAAGTGGTCGATAATTTGATGGTTGTGATGTTAGTGCGGTGATAAATTTTCTTATGCTACTAGAAGTGAGAACTTTTGATGAATAGGGATAACCTGGCCTTTCACATATTTTTTGCCACACTTTCCTGCCTTCTGTAATATACTACTATGTAATTCCATCAAAGTCATTGGCGGATTTACAAACACACCTATCTGCTTTTTACTAGAGAACACAATACTTTCACTTGTATTTTCATCAATCTTCCTTCTATGATGAACTAACAAAAATATACTCTCAGTCATCTCTCCCTAAACTCACAAAACTTCAAGTGTGCTTTGTTTACGTCATACTCGTTTATTTATAGAATTTTTATCATCATAAATCGTTCTAGGTTCCTCAGGGTTATCATATTGCATGTGAATCATGGTAGGCCTATTAGGTTTAGCAAATATAACATAAATCGCGTCAAAGTTGTTAGGGTTTTAAATGCACATTAATCGTAGCAGGCCTTTGTATTTTAGTCCAAAATCACGTAAATTCTAATAAGGTGGCACGATTTATAGTTAATTTGTAACTATAGGCACCCTGACACAATTTATGGTGGTTTTGAATTTGGCAATACATGCATAAATCGTTATAAGGTGTCATATTTAACGTATTCTATAATCCTTATCGTCTTAGGACGATTTATATAATATTAAAAAGAGAAAAAATATGTTTGAAAATTTGTTTTAGGGAATCAAGTAAAATTGGTTTGTGTTTCATTTATTTAAGTAAAAAATTCAAAAGAACATTTCAAAAACTGTACATAGGCTTGTTTGGCAATTATCCAATAATTGGTTATTAGTTGAAGTTAATTGGTTCTTTGTTAGCTTCCTAATAGGCTTGTTTAACTAAATCGTGTTTGTCAATGCTAATGACTGTATCTGAATTATTTTTTATTTTTCTTTCTCTTGTGGTGGGGTAGGATTTGTTATGGAAATTCAATCACAGATCAAGTATTTACATATAGTGCCATTTGACTAAGGTATTAAATTATTTATAGGATCTTTCTGTTTCCTTCAACTTGGAATCTCTACAAAAACGAAGCTAGTAGGAATAGGATCCAGCAATAATGAAGTGAAGCCTTACTAAATTCAATGTTATCATGAATGAATAATTAAGTTAGTAATATAATATAACAGTTTTTTTGCACAACGGTTATTATTTAATAGAAAGTCATAACCTGTTGAGGCATGGTTGATAATAATTTATAATTATAATGATACACACTACCATGACCCTTAAAGCAGGTATTAGGACAACCTAATTAAATAACTAACCATTAAAATACATATCAATTATTGGACTTAATTAATTAGGACTTAACTCTAAGCATTCAGCCACTAGTTAACACATGCTGCACTATATATTAAATTAGGATTAATCTCTGCATATAAGTGTTTTGTGCTTACAAGCTTTACAAGTTTGAAGAGAACAAAACTCCATAAACGCGCTACTTATGTTACGGACCTCTTTAACAGACTTTTAAATCAATCTAAATCAATTAAAGCGTGAATATATAACTTCCATTTTTCAAAAGATTCCGTTTCCTTTTTCGATTTTTCATTTTTAGGGTTTATTTCCTTCTGTTTTTTTTTTTTTATTTTCATGGTTTCTAAAATCAAGTTTTGAAATTGTTTTGAAGATAATGGAACTTCAAAAATACACCCAAAGGATTATAGAAATACACCCAAACGGTTACAGAAATAAACCAAACGATTACAGAAATACACCCAAAGGATTTAAGCAATACACCCAAAAGATTTAAGAAATACACCAAATATCAGGGGGGGAGACAGTATATTTCTTCTTGAAATCTTTTAATATTTTGTTGGTTAATGATGAGGCACATGGCAGAGACAATCTAGAAAAAAAACCTAGAAGAACAGTAAAACAGTACCTTGAATAATGTTTCTTCATTTTTTATGGAGATTTGTATCTTTTCTTCTTGATTTCTTCTACTCTTCGCAGAATCGTAGTTTGTTTCGAATGTCGCTTGAATCTTGACAGTTTGCGTTTTGATTGAGGAGGAAGAGGAAGAGTGCGGCATAATGAACGTGTTGTAAGGCGCGTGTGTTGGACGCTCAATTTAAAGGAGTGGTGCGCGTTATTTTTTCTTGGACTTGGGCCAACTTGTATAGCTTGTAAGGCAAAAATGCTTGTATGTGTAACAGGCCTCATTAAATTATTATTATTATTAATATGGAAAATAATTTCTTACTATATATATTTGGACTTAATTAATTAGGACTTTGTCTCACTCTTCCAAAATAATTGCATAACAACAAAGAAGAAATGGGTATCTGTATATCCATTGCATCTTCTGAGATTCATGGGGCCCCTAAAGAAGTTTATGATGAGTGTGTGATAACATTTGAAGCAAACAAGGTTGTAAGTGGTAATCAAGAATTTTGTTCTGCTTACTCTAAACAAGGGACCAAAGGACTCAACCAAGATGCTGCTTCTATTTACCAGGTTTGTTTTGTTTGTTGATCATATGACAACCTTCAATTAAATTTCATGGCCATTTTTTAGTAATTAATGATTTGCTTGGTTTTAGAAGACATTTTTCAGTTGGAATGTTTTTTTTTTTAAACTACAAACAAATATAAAGTTTTAGTTTATAAGCACGATTCATTATAGAAAAAAATATATGATTATTCAATTATATATGATTATATTAATAGAATATATAAGTTCATTAATCACTACCTATTATTTTAAAAGCATTTCAAACAGAAACATCTCATCGAATAATAGTGTAAAACATTTATACTATATGTGCAAATCAATTAATTAAATTAATAGATTAAAATAAAGTGACTCTTTGGGATTTTATTATAAGAGTTTAATTTTGATGCACAGACAGTATAAAAACGTTTTTTACAGTCGTGCAATTACATCCGTTCTTTTAGATGACTATTCACATAGTCAATGTAAAAGATATGTATATTTACTGTGACGTTACGTAATTAGATACTCGTATAAAAACTACTTTGCACTGATAGTACATCAAAATTAAATTCTTTATTATAAATAGAAAATAGAGTTTGTCATTTTCCAATCCATGTAAATTCATAGAAAATTATTGTAAATTCCCTATTTGTCCATGTTATTATTAGGGTTATGGAATGGAAGATGGAATATTTTGTGGTGTTTTTGACGGGCATGGAAGGACTGGACGCATGGTGAGCAACATGGTTAACAGAAACTTATCTTCACTCATACTTGCCCAAAAGAATGCCTTTGAAAGGATTAATAACATAGAAAATGGTGATTCCAACACCCTAAACGACCATGTTGACACAGTCAAAGGTGACAATCATAAGGATCCAAAGAATTTTCAGATATGGAAAGAAGCAGTTACAAGTGCTTTCAAGCTCATGGACAAGGAGATCAAGTTGCAAGAGAATCTAGATTGTTCTTGCAGTGGAACAACTGCTATTGTTGTCATAAAACAGGTAAAACTTTACACATCAAATTGCTATATTTAAAAACTTTTTTTTTTTTTTTGAGATTTAGTTTCTATGAAAAAACTTTTACATAGATATTTAATAATGATGAAAACCCACATACACTTGTCTTCACGTGAAACTGATATTTAAAAATTGAGGAGTGTTAGGGACCAGTAATTTTTGTGATTTGTAGCCATTAAATAGCCATCAATGATGATTTTAATGGTGTAAGATTGGTGCGAGATTTCATTCAATGGCTCACTTTTCCTTGCTGGTTACATGTTAGCCTGAATTTGAAAAAGTTGCTGGCCCCCTAGATTTTTCTTTAAAAATTTGATAAATTTGACTAAATAATCATTTAACGGTTTTCAACTATCAACTTCATATGAAAACTTCAACTTCATATGAAAACTTCTGCATGTGAATCTTCACCTTCAATAATACTTTTTCATGATGGTAGAAATAATTATTTTTTAATTCATTATTTAAATAATCATTTAAATACATGAATTTATACATTAAAAAAGCATTTCTACGCACTATTATACAAATAACTAATGTATTGTTTCATAATTAATTTTTAGAATTATTACTTAAAAGATCATATAAACGCATGATTATAGATGTCCCCGTAAAACTCTAACAATGAATTAAAATCAAACTGTTTGACATGAAAACATAATAACAATAGCAATAATTAATAACCAGGGTGAAGGTCTTATCATAGCTAATTTGGGTGACTCAAGGGCAGTGTTGGGGACAATCTGTGATGAAGAACTCATGGCCATTCAATTGACCACAGATTTGAAGCCTGGATTACCTAGTAAGAATTTTCGCATATTTTTCCCTTTTCTTTTTCACATGGTGAAAACTCAAGTGCAGTCGCGTGAAGTTGATACCTGAGAGCCGTTAGATGAAAATTCAGTCAAATCATCTAACAGCTCTCAATATCAACTTCACGTGAAGTCGACTTCACTTGAGTTTTCACCTTTTCACATTCTTTCAGAATAGGAAAAAGATCTTGTGACAATACTTTTACACTTTTATAATCGTTAATCATGTGCTTAATCCTTATAAAGCCTTATTTGGTATAACACAGATGCTTGATAGGATAAATGTTGACAGAATAGGGCTAAATAAAATTTTAATATTATGAATTTTTTTTTTTATCAAAGATAGGAGACCTGAACCCGCAACCTCTTAATTGAGTATGAGGAGACTATGCCATTTGAGCTATAACTCATTGGCTACTATTATGAAAATATTATGAATATTTGATATTATAATATATAAGATATTTATCTATAAAATGATATTTTCTATTGTTACATTATGTATATAATTGTATCTAAAATTAAAAATCTAATCAAAATAAAATAATTATAAGTTAACAATTTAAACTGTTAGTTTTGTTTAAATATGAAAACAAAAATATTTTTATTCTTATTATTAATATCTAATTTTATATTAAATATTATTAATTTTTCATTGCTATGGTTTACAACATTACGTTAATAAAATATAAAAAATAACAATGTGTAATACTTTCAATTTGATATATTTGATATTATTATTTCTTACTATACACCACAATGAGAAAGAAAGTATAAAAAACGTTTTTTAAATAAATTATATATAATACGAAATTTACTAATTCTTTTGATGGAGAAACAATTAATTAATGTGTAACATTTTCATTGGAATGAAGGTGAAGCAGAAAGAATAAGGAGGTGCAATGGTTGTGTATATGCATTAAAGGAAGAACCACATATCCAAAGAGTGTGGATACCAAACTATGAGAACTCACCGGGACTTGCCATGTCTCGTTCTTTTGGAGATTTCTTGCTCAAAGAACATGGTGTCATTGCCATCCCTGATGTTTCATATTACCCTCTAACATCATCTGACCAATTCCTTGTTCTTGCAAGTGATGGTGTAAGTGTTACTAAATGCCATCTGATTGGATACAAAATATGTTCACCAAATAACTTTTTTTCTTTCAAAGAAAGAATAGCAAGGTGATATAACCATAACTATTTGTCAAAATTTAGTACCAATCAAAGAATGTGTTTGAAGTAGTCAAGTTACAATATGATACTTCCTCTCTTTTTTTATTATTTTTTCCCCTTGCTTTTGTTGGATTATAGGTGTGGGATGTACTAAGCAACATAGAGGTTGCAGCAATAGTGTGGACCACAAAGAGTGAAGAGGAAGCAGCAAAGAAAGTGGTGGAAGCAGCCAATGCTGCATGGAGAAGGAAGTACCCTTTTTCCAAGATTGATGACTGCACTGTGGTTTGCCTCTTCCTAAAAAACGAAAACAAAAGAAACTCAGGAATGTGGAAAGTGTAAAGTTTCATTAATCAGTGCACCTCTACCTACTCATTTTCTAGATAATATCATCATCCTCTGTAAAATCATAGCAGTGATGTTTGTTGAAAATGTCAAAAGCAAACAACAAATGTGGGGGCAAGAAATTTTTAAATTACTAGGCTAGATAAATCCTTATAGCCATCTTCATTTTTCCTTTTTCTTTCAATATATTCATGTGAGGAAAAATGTTTTGTAACATCCAAAGTCCAAACCATTGTACTCTCTCAAGTCTCAATATTCAGTTCACCACTATATAATTTTGGTGTGCCTTCAACTATAACACCCCAATTTTGTGTCTTGAATGACATTAATTGTTTAATAAAACTTACTTTTATATGCTCAAATAATATCACATATATATATATATATATATATATATATATATATATATATATATATAAGAGTGAGGAGGTTCAATTGCTAATGAAAAGTTGATGATCCATAGTAATTGCTTTATCTGTGCACCCCTTTCAAGAATGAAAAAATAAATAAAATTTTAGTTGAAGATAATAAAAGAAATTTATTACCTATAATGTAAGAAAAAAGGGAGGGAAACTGCCACATAAATTAAATTATAAAATAATTAAAGATAAGAAAACCTAAGTCACAGAATAAAGTGGTTCAGGCTCAAGCTGCATCATTATCTGCATTCAGTCCAAGCAATTCATCATCATAGGAAACTGGTATCCTTAATCTTTCATGAACTGGAATACGTTTGTCTTTCTCTTTCTCCTCGGAACATGGTGGTTCAAGTTGATCTTTCATTTCGGATGATGCCAGCAAGTTATTGTCAGATGCATTGCCCTGATGTTCGCCGGCAACTGTAATGGCCGTCCCTTCAGAAGATTCCTCTTTCTTTTGCAAGGGGTGTTGCTTCTTCAGATTTGGCTGCCTGAATTGTTTCTGCATTATCATAAACAAGAATGAGCAGTGACAACAGAAACTAACTCCTAAGAAATAATGGTGTGAAGAACCTTCATTACAAGTTAAATTATCCATAACACTTGTTTAAAACACAAGGTTCAATATATTTTACTTGAGGGGAAAAGGATGCCAAAACTATCCATTAACAAATGAAGAATTCAATTTTTTCTTAGAAAAAAATAAAGGTAAACTACACTAACCTCCCTTGAGATAAAGATTTAGAAAAGACACTAATCTGTGAAGGAATGGTATTACACCCAATATCCATGTATTTTATAAAATATGACACTCACTTCACTTGTAAATGCAACACTAGGCAAGTTAGTGTAGATATCACGCAAATCAGGGAAAGTCAATTAAATTTACCCCAATGATAACAATAGATATGTCAAACACTACCTCCCCAATTATCATTGCAAACAGAAAACAAAAAATGTGGAGGGAAAGAAGCGTATAGATTGATCACACACCTCAAACTCACTTGCTTTTTTCATGATCTCTTTGTAGGCCTGCGGTTCTCGATGTTTAATTATTCCCCATAATACACCACCTCCAGTCCGTAGGCGCTTACCGTCAGCAGTCTCCTGGCCTCCACAAGCTTGTATTGCATCCACCTACAACTTCCAAACTTCATTATACAAGTTTATGACATATCAACTATGATATATTACAGAAGAACATAAAAGCCAATGGCTTTTCCAACAAATAATCTACATATCAAATACAATCTCAGTACTACTCTCATACACTTAGGGGTATAGCCACTTTAAATAAATGCTGTCAAGATGATGATGCCTAGCACGTTTCAACCAACTAAAATTTTACTTTGTACCATCAAAAGTTCATTAATTCTCTTAATTTATAATAATAATTCAGTAAATATAAGTTGAATGTGTACACCATTCACGATTGTTAAGCAGAGATCCTACTATAAGTTAAATGAACTGCTATAACCCTCAACAGTCTACACAAATCTGATGTAAGTTTAGAGAGATCCAATTTTTGCTCAGATCTTCCATTGCAAGTTGCTCCATTTAGGAGAGCAGAATGAAGAGTTAAAAAAAAAAAAAAAAAAGAAATCAACCTTCACAGTATTTAACTAATGAAGAAGTTCATCAGCCAGGAACATCAAAGCTCAAGCAGAGAATGGGAACGAGCAAACTAGCTTCTGTAATTAAAATCTGCAAGGTTAGGGACAAAATTGTACGCATCAGAAATTATGAATGGTTGTATGATCCTATAAAGGTAGAATCAAAACTCTAACCTTTTCTTAGCAAGTACATCACATCTTCTCCCAAACAAAGCCATACCCACATTTCAGAATGGAAAAATATTAATCACAAAACAATTTAATTTGGACTTTGGAGAAGGAAAATGCACAGGACAATGAAGAATAAAATTGTGACAAGCTAGGATCAGGAAAATAGACAACTTATCAATCCATGGAAAACCCAAAAATGTTTGTGAGGTTAGAACTAAGGTTGAGATCAGTGAAAGCATCAGGAGGCAGTCAAATGGCTACACTGAAATGAAACTAATTCTAACAACTATTAGCAGAGCACACTTCACAGACCCATATTGGGAAGTAAAATAAGATGAATGGGTTTTATCCAAAAATAAAAAAGCATAGGTAGGATAAATCGGGTTACTCAGCACATATGAATACCAGAATATTGTTAAAAGAATATACCCAAGCAATCCTCTGATAAAGGAAAATGAACACTGAAGAGGAATGGATTCTTAGCAATGTTAGTACATAATGTCTGGCAGTACTTCAATTTTGTTCCAAGTGGCCAAGGTATTTAATAGGAAATAGTATAGACAACATAGACCAACTAATAAATTAAGTAAACATTCAAGACGAATCAACATTTCAATGCACAATAGGATTCCAATACCTCTTTGACAAGCTCACTTAGTGCAGAGACACCAAGGCAACCTATGGCTGTATATACCATGTATGACTTCTTCTCTTTCAGACGCCGACATGTATCTATCACAAACCTGAAAAGGGAGGAGCACAATGGTTAGATATTACTCATGTATTAATATGAATGAAATGGGTGCCAAAATCTTGTCGCATGGGACAAACAGAAATTATGAAAATGTTGGTCACTTGATAGGGGAAAAAAAACAGTGACCAGTAAACAATGCTTTCATTCATGATCACACGGACAAGAGGAAACAAATTCAAGACCCTTAAATACTTAATCAGTTAAAATCAAAATTACAAATGTTCACATGTTAAAAGAGGTAAATGAGTTTACTTGTACATCAGATGCATTGTGTTTGCAAATCACCAAAACATGGAATTGATTCAATTTGATTAGGTATGCCTCTGGCACCCATGGAACCAAGGTTGGCAGTAGCAGCCATAGCAGAGTGGAGTCTTTCTTGACCACTCCCAAATGCTTGTAACATGACGGTTGCGGCATGATGCGCCGCAAAGTATCTATTTTAGCCCATTAACACCCATGTTCATGCAACAGTCAGCACAAAATTTGGGACTTTTAGGTTCATTGACCCAGCTATACCCTAAACGTATAATCTTAAGGGTTTAGGTGCTCTACTACTAACACTGAAAATTATACATGAAGCAATTTAGTAACCATATTTCACCACTAATTTTCCATGTTTTCTCATGAAACTCTGTATGCATAAATGAATCTAAACAAGTCAATAGAATTGGCCACAAAGTAGATAATATCATCATCATCATCATTATCATCATCATAAATTTGCAACAAACAGGAAAAATATCCTTTGAAATTAGAAAGAGAGGTTGACCTGTCAATGTTGAATCCAGCAGCTCCAAAACCCTGCCTCTTTCGCTTCTTATTCTTCGTCTTCTTCTTCTTAGCTCTACGCATGTTTTTCTTGTTCTCATCGCTGGATTTCTTCATGGCTTCATCAGCATCTCCTCCTCCAACACCATTCTGTGCCTCAACACTCTCCACCAACTCTCCTTCTTCAATATCAACCATCTCAACATCATCATCGTCATCGTTCAAGTTATCATCTTCCAATATATCATCCAAAATGTTATCCCCGCCCTCCATATCAACGAAACCCTAGAAACCACAGATTCCAATCTCAGCAGAGAAATGAAAAATCCCTAAACCCTAAAACCCATTCACAATGATTACGTGGTTTTTGCTTTATTTGAAGAATTTGCTTTCCTCCTAAAAAAAATTAGCAATTTTACATATTTTTTAATTTTAGAAAATTCAAACTCGTAAAAAAAATTAACATATTGTTGTAAAATAAATAAATAAATAAGGAAGAAGTAATAAATATAAAATAAAATAATATAATTAGATAATTTTAGTAGTAATATTTACTACAATTAGTATTTTAATATTTTTTTGGTGGCTTATTACTATCTCGATATAATAGATATGATTAATATATTTATTAATATTGTATATATTACTAATGAGTAAATGTTTAAAATGGTCCTTTAATTTCAAATTGCTATTCAATTTAGTCCTCGACTTTTTAAAATGACCAATTAAATCCCTGAAATTCGAAAAAGTGCATCTCCGTTAGTCCCTTGCAGAAGTGTCGTCTAAACGTTGATGATGTGGCATTCCAGCTGTATGCTGATGTGTACCAAATTTGAATTTGATTCAAATTAGTACCTAAAATTGCTTAATAATATCCAAATTAATCCATTTTCAATTATAAAACCCTAATTCTCAAATTATTGTCTTCTCTTCTTCGATCTCTCTGCTGTCTTCTTCTCTTCTTCAACCTCTCTGCTATCTTCTTCTCTTCTTCGACCTCTCCACTATCTTCTAGTTCATCTTGTTTTCTCATCCGCATGAGTGATGATGGGTGGTGGGGAGAGAAGCCAAAGTAGCTCAAGTAGGAACAACTAACTCTATAGGAAGACCTTATGGCAGCAAAAGAATGTGCAACAGGAGAGGTAAGAACGCCATTTTCTGTAATTGCAGACTTCGGATGGTGATGAAGTACTCAACGACGACAGAGAATCTTGATAGACTATTTTATGGTTGTCCAAACTATGAGGTAAGGTTATGGCTCTAAATAAAATGTTAAGATAGTTTCACTTTGAGTTTGGATTCACCTGCGTTTTTTACTTTGCAGTATGGAATCCATTGTAATTTTTTCTGTTTGGGTTGATGGAGGTGAATCAATTTGTGCAACACCCATTTCACAAAAAGTTTTGCATGAGTTCAATTAAAAAATGACAAACTTAGAAAGTGATGTTAAGACCTTGAAGATGATGACAATGGTTACCTTCTTAAAAATGGAAAATATATTTTAGCTTAATGGACGAATCTGCAAGAATACATATAATTTAAATCTGTGTTGAACTTAAAATTAATCCAACCACATTAACTTGTAATTAAAATAGTTTTTAGGTAAGTGTATTGATGTTATAGTTCAGGATGAATATGAACTGGAAGATAGCGGTGAGAACGAAGAAGAGAAGAAGACAGTAGAGAAGACAATAATTTGGGGATTATGGTTTTATAATTGAAAATGGATTAATTTGGATATTATTAAGCAATTTCAGGTACCAATTTGAATCAAATTCAAGTTTGGTACACATCAGCATACAGCTGGAATGCCACATCATCAACGTTTAGACGGCACTTCTGCAAGGAACTAACGGCGATGCACTTTTTCGAATTTCATGGATTTAATTGGTCATTTTAAAAAGTCGAGGACTAAATTGAATAACGATTTAAATTTAGGGACCATTTTGGGCATTTACTCTATTACTAATATATGTAGTATCTTATATATAAAAGAAAGAAGAGTATTTGACAGTATAAAAGAGGGATAGAGAATTTTTATTATTGATCGTGTGCGTATATTACTTCTGACTATGCCTCCTATTTATACTTGTACAAGATTAACTTTTTCAAGTTTTGAAAAGGATGGCACCGTCTACATTAAAGATTTGTACTATCCAAGGATCTTTAATTGGATGAAGAGTTGGTGGTCATTTATATTGTAACACTCCCTTGGATGACCATTATGAATATGTCTCATTAAAACTTTACTAAATAAAATCTAATGGGAAAAAACTTTAGTAAAGAAAAAAGAGTACAATATTATTTGTGATGGGACTGCCTCATTAAAAATCTTGTCAAGAAAAATCCAATGGAAAAAAAATCTGACCAAGAATAAAAGAGTACAGCCTCCTCCTCTTGTCACCATTATTTAATATCTCAAAATCGGCACATTTCAATCTGATGTATCAATCTTTCGAAGGAGGATTTTGGAAGTGACTTTGTAAATAAATCTGTCAGATTATCACTTGAGCGGATCTGTTGGACATCAATTGTCCCTAGATTTTGAAGATCATGAGTGAAGAAGAATTTGGGAGAAATATGTTTTGTTCTATCACCTTTGATGTATCCACCCTTAAATTGAGCAATGCATGTTGTATTATCTTCAAACAGAATAGTTGGAGCTATCTTCTGATCAATCAGTCCACATGATGACAGAATATATTAGATCAGATTCCTGAGTCAAAAACACTCACGACTAGCTTCATGTATTGCTAGTATTTCAGCATGATTAGAGGATGTTGTTATAATCGTCTGTTTCGTAGACCTCCATGATATAGCTGTACCACCATATGTGAATAGATATCCTGTTTGAGATCTCTCTTTGTGTGGATCAAACAAGTATCCTGCATCTGCATAATCAACTAGTTGTGACTTGGATCCATATGGATAGAACAATCACATATCAACCATCTCATGAAGATATAAAAAGATTTGTTTGATTCCATTCCAATGTCTTCTAGTTGGAGAGAAACTATACCTTGCTAACAAATTCACAGCAATGATATATCAGGTCGTGTATTATTAGCAAGATACATTAGCGCTCCAATGGCACTAAGATATGGTACTTTAGGACCAAGGATATCTTCATTTTCTTCTTTAGGATGGAATTGATCCTTTTCAACATCCAAATACCTTACAATCATTGGGGTACTTAATGGATGTGACTTATCCATATAAAATCTCTTCAAGATTTTTTCTGTATACATTGTTTGATGAATAAAGATCCCATTCTTTGAATGCTTGATCTACAGGCCGAGACAAAATTTAGTCTTTCCAAGATCTTTCATCTCAAACTTCTCTTTTAGAGTTTTTATAATTGTTGGAATCTCTTTAAAAGTTCCAATAATATTTAAATCATCAACGTACACAACAATTATAATGAATCCAGATGCAGATTTGTTTATGAAAACACATGAACAGATATCATCATTTTTGAATGTGTTTTTGGCTAGATACTCAGTAAGACGATTATACCACATTCGTCTAGATTGCTTTAGACCATATAAAGATATTTGTAATTTGACTGAGTATAACCCTTGTGAATATTCATTGGATGGTTTAGATATCTTTAATCTTTCAGGGAATTTCATATATATATATCATGATCTAATGATCCGTATAAATAGGCTGTTACCACATCCATTAAATTCATATGTAGTTTATGATATACGGATAAACTGACCAAATAACGCAATGTTATTGCATCCACTATAAGGGAATATGTTTCTTCATAATCTATACCTGGTCTTTGTGAAAAAACTTGTGCCACAAGTCGAGCTTTGTAGCATACAACTTCATTTTTCTGGTTTCTTTTCCTCACAGATACCCATTTGTATCAAACAGGTTTTACATCTTCTAGTGTACAGACTACAAGTCCAAAGACTTCACGTTTTGCAAGTGAGTCTAACTCAGCCTTCATAGCTTCTTTTCATTTTGGCCAATCATTTCTTTGTCGACATTCTTCGACTGATATTGGCTCAAGATCCTTACTTTCATGCATGATATTTAATGTCAGATTATATGCAAATATTTCATTGACAATTGTCTTATTCCGATCCCATTTTTCTTCTGTAAAGACATAATTTATCGATATCTCATCATTTTCACAATTTTCAGGTATCTGAACGTCTTCTGGCGTCAAAACTATATCAAAGTTTTGGACAACTGCAGGTGTCTTTACTATGTCTTTTTCTGCAGGAATGGAATTTACCTCTTTTCTATTTCGAGAATTTTTGTCTTTGGAATCGACAGGTCTACCACGCTTTTGGCGTGAATTTGTTTTAGTGGCCATTTGTCCAACTGGGATATCAATTTGAATTGGGGTATTTTCAACTGGTATATAAGATTTGGTTATCCTCTTTGTATCAGAAAATGTACCAGACAATTCACTTGCTATTGTTTACAAATGTATAATCTTTTGAACTTCTAGTTCATATTGCCCTGATCGAGGATCCAAATGCATCAAGGATGATACATTCCAATTAAATTCCTTTTCAGGAAGCTTATTCTCTCCCCCTAATATTGAAAAATTTGATTCATCAAAATGACAATCCACAAATCGGGCTTTAAATACATCTCCAGTTTGTATCTCAAGATACATCATTATAGAGGGAGAATCATATCCAACATATATCTCCAATTTTCTTTGGGGTCCCATTTTGGTGCGAGAAGGTGGTGCAATGGGAACATATATCGCACACCCGAATATTCTTAAATGGGAAACATTTAGCTGCTGGCCAAAAGCTAATTGCATAAGAGAGAACTGATGGTAACTTGTTAGCCTCAAACGAATTTTGTTTCAAATAATACTGAAAATTACACCACTCATTATTATGTATCTGATTTCTTTGAGGATCTTAAAGGAAATATTGGTCATTTGATCAATGATGGAATAGTTTAATATATGGAATTGTTAAGTATTAATGTAAATAAATAATAAATTTTTTGTTAAGTTTTATTTTCTATGCATCTGAATTTCAAGTATGATGTATATAAATAATGTTTAATAAAATATTTATGAATTTCAAAACTAATGAATGTGCCAAGATAATAATATTTTTAGTATATACAATACTTCTTAGAAAAAATATTTTCAATTAAGAAAATAATTTTACTGCGCAAATATTTTTACTTATTTTATTATTATTTGTCTTTAAAAAAAATGGTAAGGGTATATAGTGAAGATGTTTGCCTTGCGGATAGTGTAGAGTAAATACCCATAGTCGTCCCTGAGATTCACGCAAATACCCATAATAATCCCTAAGATCCCGATTTTCCCATTGTAGTCCTCCAGATAGAGCTCCGAGCACTCAAAGTGGTCCCTAGCCATATTTCAGGTGATGAGTCATCACCGGAGCGCTGACGTGGACTTGGATTGCCACGTGGGAGGGGTCCAAAACGTCGTCGTTTTGGGTTTGACACCCTTAAAAGCCAAAAACGACACCGTACACAAATACTTCACTTCACTTATCTCTTCTTCTTCCACCTTCGGACTTCTTCTTCATCTCCCCATCAATGGCATAGCCATAGGGTTGTATTCGCTGGGTTTAGGAAAATTTGAGAGAAGAAGTAATCCGATCAGAAGTTGTTATCGTTCTTCCCCTCCTTCACCACCATAAGCACGAGGTTCTGACTTTGTGATCGGACTCAAGGTAACCTTCTTTTTTTTTTTCAATACAGTGTTGGTTCATGATATGCAAGTTGTTAGTATAGTTGAGGTTCTGGAGTTTCGGTCTCATTGTAGTGTCTAGGGTTTGAAGGCTGGCTGGGGTTTGTAGGGTTGCTCTATTTAACCTGAATGAAACACGGATGAAACAGGGAGTTGTATGCAGGATTGAAAAAATATATTTTCTTGTGGTGATTAATTTTTTTTAATGCATTAGTAGGCTTTCTTTACATTTTGTCTTAATACATGTTCCCTTGTATTTTCTTTTTGTATTTTCTGTAGGTAGCACCTTATGAACGTCCTGTACTAAGCAAGACTTACCTTTTTCCTGAGTGTAAGTTGTGATATTCTCTCTCCCTCTATGCTATAATTATCTTGATGTGACAATTGGATTTTGCAGCCCCTGCTAGACTTCCTGGTTTCCATGTTTGTGTTGGAAGTGGAAGAGAAAGATTGCTTCCTGAGTGGTATAATGAAAAAGGTGATTATTACGTTTGGTTCATCACAATTATTGGATAGTTTTAAGGACAACTAGGCTCTCATGCTAAGTGAAAACAAGAGTAAATTAGAAAAATGGTCCCTAACAATGATTTTCCAAATGCAAATTTAAATGTTTGATTGCAGGTATAGAGTTGATTCTTAGCACAGAAATAGTGAAAGTAGACCTTGCTGCAAAATCTCTATTTTATTTCATGCCATACTGTTTTATTTCTTTATATGTTTTTAAAGAAGTGCATTATAATCTGATGTAAAGTTGCATAATTAACAATGCAAAAATGCTTTACATATAATTGATCCTCAAAAACTATGTTGGGTACTCAAACCAAGTTAATTGAAGATTTATATGCATATAACAGTCCTAAAACTATCATTGCATGATTTGAAAAGGTTTCAACCTTGCTTTTTAAGGTGAAAGATTGGGGGTGTGGCTTGTTCTCTTTCCAACTGTTTATTTATCAGTAGGAATTGCAACTGCATTGATCCTTATAGGAGGGGAAACCATGAAACTCTTCTTCCAAATAGTTTGTGGTCCAATGTGACCTCAAATCCTTTAAGTTGGCTTCTAAATTTTTTGAAAGGTATTAGTGCTGCTCGTATAAAAGAAATGCAACAAAATCTTTCCAAGGTTTGTATTCTGGGTTATGTACAGTTTTTTGCTGCTGAAACCTTGTAAAAATTTTCTACTGTTTCCCAATGCCAATGGCAAGTTTAAGCATAATTTATGTCCCGTGCAATATAACCACTAATCACCCTGCATATTTGTTATTTTTCTAAAATTGATATTTAGTTGAATGTCTTGCTTTCCTATTTGGCATTAATTGCTTTTATTTTGTTTTCCAGTACTCAATGCATTTCCTGTATCCTTGTCCAGCTCAACCATTGGGTCCTGAAGACTTGGTTTGGAGAATGGTTTGTTACTTTCTGTTTTGATATTTTTTGATATGCTTGACCCTCAGTATTCCTAGACTGCTTCTTTTAGGAACTGAATGGCATTGTTTTCCTTTAACTATGGTATTGTTCTGTTTATGATGATGCTACAGATGGCTGGGAAGGTGGTGAAGCTTCATTCCCGAAGATCACAACGTGTAGTTCAAGGGTATGAAAAAGAAGAAGAAGAGATGAAGTCGAAGAGGAGATTAATTATATGAAAATTTGGGGATTTAGGGTTACATATAATACGAAGGACCAACATGGGTACAAATTGGAAATTAGCCAGCTCAGCTAGCCATTGGACCTTCCAGCGTGGCAATCTGAGGCCACGTCAGCGCTCCGGTGATGACTCATCACCTAAAATATGGCTAGGGACTACTTTGAGTGCTCGGAGCTCTATCTGGAGGACTATAATGGGGAAATCGGGATCTTAGGGATTATTATGAGTATTTGCGTGAATCTCAGGGACGACTACGGGTATTTACTCGGATAGTGTAAGTTCGCACACCATTCTCAAAAGTAATATATATTTTATCCATCTTGTGCCAAAAGAAGAATACATTAATACTATTATTGGCTCAGGCAATGTGATAGAAGGCTCCGAAAGAGCTATAATGTGGTGAATATTACTACTAGAGTTATCTAATTATATTCCTTTATTTTATATTTATTACATCTTCCTTATTTATTTATTTATTTTACAACACGTTATCAGCACGAGACTCTTATCAAATTTTAGAAAGACTCAGGTAATAATTATTCATTATGTCGAAAATTTCTTATCGTTAATTTAATGCTCTTGATATATATGGAAACAACTATTTATCATGGATACTAGATGCTGAAATCCATCTTGATTCAATGGATCTTGGAGATACCATTAAGGCTAAAAATAATGCATCCCAAAATGATAAAGCCAAAGTCATGATCTTCCTTCGTCGTCATCTTAACGAAGGATTGAAAAATGAATATCTCACATTAAAAGATCCTGCAGATCTGTGGAAAGACCTTGAAAAATGTATAATCATAAAAAGACAGTGATACTTCCTCAAGTCCGATATGAATGGACGCACTTGCATCTACAAGATTTTAAATCCATAAATGAATATAATTTAGCAATGTTTCGAATCATCTCACAAATGAAATTATGTAGGAAAAAGATAACTGATAATGGCATGTTAGAGAAAACTTTCTCGATCTTTCATACCTCGAATGTGCTCCTACAGCAGCAGTATCGAGAAAAAGGATTTAAAAAATATTTTGAGTTAATTTCTTGCCTTCTTGTTGCTGAACGCAATAATGTGTTGCTTTTAAAAAATCATGAAGTGCGCCCAACTGACCCCATTTCTCGAAGCAAATGCGGCAAATCATAATCTCAGAAGAGGTAAATGGCAAGGTTTTGGTAACAAACAAAATTATGAAAGGAAAAAAAATTATGTTCACAAGAAAGGATCTCACCGGAAGTGGGATAGAGAAAGAAACAATGGGCAAAATCAATCAACAGAGGATAAATGTTTCCGTTGTGGTGAAAAGGGTCATTGGTCGCATACCTGTCGTACTTTAAGGTACCTAACTGATCTTTATCAAGTATTCTTAAAAAATGATGACAAAGGAAAGGAATATAATTAGATAACTCTAGTAGTGATATTTACCATAATTATTATCTCAATATAATAGATATGATTAATATATTTGCTAATATTATATATATTAGCAATATATGTAGTATCTGTTACCATGGTACAAAGAGTTTAGGAAAGAAATATTTTGTTATTCATATTTCTCATTTGTGATTACAAAGTTCTTACCAATATATAGATCAAGAGTACGCTAAGGTAGTGTTTGGTGGAGAGACAGAGACGAAAAGACTGAGACTGAGAGACAGAGACTAAGAGACAGGATTGAAATAAATCTCAGTATTCTGTTTGGTGCAAAATGGGAGACATGAATTGAAACAAGAATGAAACTTCAATTTAATTTGCATAAAGGGTAAAATTGGAATTAATTAATCGAAATGAAAGTATTTTAGGTATAAAATGTTATTAAAGTTTCAGTCTCCATCTCTAAAAATTTCAGTCCCCTGTGTCCCTACTTTTTGGAGATACTGAAATACTGAAATTTTAGAGACAGAGACAGAAATTTTAGTACCAGTCTCTAAACTAACAAACACGATACTGAATCTCAGTCTATCAGTCTCTGTCTCAGTACCTCAAAACAAACACTACCTAAGAGTATACTCGTTATGGAATAATATCCTAATAAATTACATTGATTTTTTCCTAATCCTCTTTGATATTTTCCTGATTTTGTTCTCTAATTATGATATTCTAATACTCCCCCTCAAGGTGAGTAGTGGGATCACCAATACTCAGCTTGGTTAGAACTTTAGCAAGGGCTTGTCTTGAAACTGTTTTAGTAAGAATATCAGCCAACTGGTCTTCTGATCTCACAAATGGAAGCTCAATAATTTCATTCTCAATTTTTTCTTTGATAAAGTGTCGATCCACCTCAACATGTTTTGTTCTATCATGTTGTACAGGATTCTCTGAAATGCTAATTGCAGCTTTGTTGTCACATTTCAACTGGCTTGGCGATTGTGGTGGAAACCCAATCTCAGTCATCAATTGTCTTATCCACAATACCTCAGCACTTGAAAGAGCTACAACTTTCTGCTTCTTGCTTTTCCAAGTTACCAGGTTGCCTCCAACAAGTGTAAAGTAACCAGCTGTTGATCTTCTATCATTTGGGTTGCCCGCCCAATCTGCGTCAGTGTATGCCTCAACCTTCAAATGGTCATTCCTTTTGAAAATGATTCCACTTCCTGGAGCTCCCTTCAAATATCGAACTATCCGCATAGCAGCTTCCATATGATCTTCTTGTGGCTTATGCATAAACTGACTGACTATTCCCACAGCATAAGCTATGTCAGGCCGAGTATGTGATAAGTAAATTAGTTTTCCAACCAGTCGCTGGTACCTTTCCTTATCTGCTAGGGTGGCACCTTCTACCATCTTCAACTTGTGATTAACTTGCATGGGCGTATCTATTGGTTTGCAATCCTCCATTCCTGTTTCTGCCAGAAGGTCCAAAATGTACTTTCTTTGGGAGATAAAGATTCCTTTACTGGATCGTAGAACCTCTATTCCTAAGAAATATTTTAGTCCTCCCAAATCCTTCATTTCGAAGTCTGTAAATAGGTTCCTTCTCAATTTTGCAATTTCTTCAGCATCACTTCCCGTTATGATCATATCATCCACATAGATTATTAGGCAAGTGATTAAATCTTCCCGTTTTTTCAAAAAAAGGGTATGATCAGAGTTGCTTTGCTTGTACCCATACCTTTTCATGGCAACTGTAAATCTTCCAAACCAAGCACGTGGAGATTGTTTAAGCCCATAAAGAGCCTTCTTTAATCGGCAAACTTCATGTTTCCCAAATCCCGTTGAGAAACCTGGAGGAGCTTCCATGTACACTTCTTCTTTCAACTCTCCATGCAAGAAAGCATTCTTGACGTCAAATTGATGGAGTGGCCAGTCTTCATTTGCTGCTATTGAAAACAACACCCTGATAGTATTAATCTTTGCAACCGGTGAAAAAGTATCAGTGTAGTCGATACCATAGGTCTGTGTATAACCTTTGGCCACCAACCTTGCCTTGTACTGTTCAATAGTGCCATCTGCCTTGTGTTTAATGGTGAAAACCCATTTGCATCCGACTGGCTTTTTTCCTGTCGGTAGGATACACTTTTCCTAAGTTCCATTCTTCTCTAGAGCTTCCATTTCTGTATTCATGACTTTTCGCCATTCAGCTTTCGCATTGGCTTCTCGGACAGTTCTTGGAATGTCTTCTGTTAAGAGTCTGGCGGAAAAAGCCTTTGCAACATCTGCCATTCCTTCTCTAGCCACTCTTATTGGGTATCTTGAGTTACGGGAAACATGTTCTGGTGAGTACCGATCAGGAGGAATCCCTCTGTTTCTTCTTGGAGGAAGACTAAAGGTATTGGGCTCTGGTTCTTCATGTTCCAGTGCTATACTGTTATTGTTAGTGGCCTCATTAAAAATAGGGAGTAAATTATCAGATTGACAATTACTTACCTCTTGTCTGACATTCTCAAAAGGACTCTCACTGGTTGTATGTACCGAGTTGTTTGCTACGTTGAGTGAAGTATGCTCGGTGGCTCCATCTACTTGCTCTGTTTGAACAGTTTCTGGACAACAAAGGTTATTTAGCCAACTTGGTGGTTCTTTATTGTTCTCCCCCTGAATGCCATGTTGGCGGCTAAAATAAAATTCGGATTCTAAAAAATCACAATCCATGGTCACATGAATACGATGAGTGATTGGATTGTAGCACCTATACCCCTTTTGGTGTGTAGCATACCCAACGAAAACACATTTTTCTGCACAAGGATCAAGTTTGGTTCTATTGGCTTTGGGAATATGGACAAAGACGGAACATCCAAATACTCGAGGTGGTAAGGTTAGAATAGGCGGGATTGCAGTTTGAGTAGCCAAGACTTGTAAGGGTGTTTTGTGGTGGAGATTTGGGTAGGTAGGCGATTTAGTAAGTAGGCAGAGGTCGCTATAGCTTCAGGCCAAAAAATTTTTGGAACTTGTGCATCAAAAAGCATGGCTCGGGTCATCTCAAGTAACTTACGATTTCGCCGCTCAGCCACACCATTTTGTTGGGGTGTATTTGGGCAGGAAGTTTGATGAATAAGACCATTTTTCATAAAAAAATCGCGCATTGACTGGTTTATAAATTCCCCACCATTATCTGAGCGAAGTACTTGGATTTTCTTGTTGAATTGAGTTTGAATCATTTGGTAGAAAGCAAAGAACTTATCAGGTACTTCAGATTTGTGTTTTAAAAAATATACCCAAGTCATGCGAGAGAAATCATCCACAAATAACACAAAATATTGAAAATTATTATGGGAAATAGGAGCTGGACCCCACACATCTGAGTGTATTAGAGAAAAAATGGAATTGACTCTAGTGTTGGTTGGAGGAAAAGAAACTCTGTGATTTTTTGCACGAATACAAGTTTCACATTTAAAGGGTTCAGTACTACTTGTAAAAAGACTAGGAAATAGTAACTTGAGGTACCCAAATGAAGGATGTCCGAGACGCCTGTGCCATAACCAAAGTTGCCTAGTAACCGTTCCGTGAGCAAGCATGGCATGACCCTGGTGTGCTACTTCATCAACGTAGTAAAGGCCTTCTCGCTCAGTACCACGCCCAATGATCTCCTTCGTAAGAATGTCCTGTAAAAGACAAAAGGTAGAGTACATGAGTACCACACAATTTAGTTCCTTTGTTACTTGGCTAACAGACAATAATTTTGATGATAGTTCAGGGACATAGAGGCAATTTTTTAATTTCAATTTTTCTGAAAAAGTAATGGAGCCTCCTCCTTTAACATCAATTAATTCTCCACTAGCTGTTTCAATATGAGCTTTTGAGGGTATAGTCAAGCTATTAAAATCATGGAGGTCACGAGTCATAGTATCGGTAGCCCCACAATCGAAAATCCAATCATTTATCTTTTTAATTGGATTTTGATTTTGGGTATCCCCTTTATATTGAGTCGCGGTATGGGCTGAGCAGGCATGGAGTTCAATCCTTGCCCTTACCGCCGTTGCTGCCTTGCCATAGTGACTTGCTTCCTCTCTTCTGACCTCGCCACGGCTGCTGGTAACCTCTGGGATGCTTTCGGCTCCCTTATTCTGATTTCTTGATGACTTGGGATTATTTTTCCACCAATCTGGATAACCCACAATATTAAAGCAGTTTTCTTTGGTGTGTTTCTTCTTTCTTCTTCCACCAATTGCTTTTTTCATCAGAGTTGTCCATAATGGATAATCATATCCTTTTAGTTTGAAACCAATTGACAAATTGTCAGAATTGGTTTGTGATGATCGCATTCCAAAACTATTGCATAGCATATTTGCAATTTGTAAAGAAATGGTTGATTTTGAGTCCCTAGAACCTAACTCTGCTCTGATACCATGTTACCATGGTACAAAGAGTTTAGGAAAGAAATATTTTGTTATTCATATTTCTCATTTGTGATTACAAAGTTCTTACCAATATATAGATCAAGAGTACGCTAAGAGTATACTCGTTATGGAATAATATCCTAATAAATTACATTGATTTTTTCCTAATCCTCTTTGATATTTTCCTGATTTTGTTCTCTAATTATGATATTCTAATAGTATCTAGAATATTTGACTGCATAAAGGAAGAATAGAAAATTTTTATTATTAATTGTGTGTATATATTACTTATGACCATGCCTTTTATTTATATTTTGTATAAGATTAACTTTTTCAAACTTTGAAAAGAATAATACTGTCTACATTAAAGATTTGTACTATTCAAATATTTTTAACTGAATAAAAGGTTATCCATATTGTAACACATATAAAGCTTTTATATATATATATATATATATATATATATATATATATATATTTTGGACAGTGATACAAAATATTTGTATTAAATTTTTATTGTTGTTGGTTAACTTTAATGTACCTTAACGTGATTTTTTTCCCAGGTAAAAAAGATAAAATAAAAAGAAAAATAGAATAATAATATCTTAAAAATAAAATAGAGACTCGTTTTTTAAAATACAACTATTAAATAATAAAAAAATTAGATATTTCAAATATCTAAACGTCTTTTTGGAAAAAAAAAGATAAGTTTCCTTTTGAAACAAATTAATGGAAATTAATTAAGATATAGCCTTTATATTAGGCTTAATTTGGTTTTATTTTGTTTTTGGTAAATTAAAATATTCGTATTTTTAATTTTACAATTTTTAAAAATTATAAGTATTTTTGAAAGTATGTAAAAGAATTTTTGAAGTTGGTTTGTACTTATTAAAATTAAAAAATTTAATATAATTTTATATAATTAATTAATATCTAAATTTAAAAATTATTATAATATTTTTAAATTTTAAAATTAAAAGCACCTAATATCTATTATAATATTTTTAAATTTTAAAAATTATTTTACTAAAATATTTATTATTATTTATATTTATTAAAAGTTATTTTTAATTTAATTTACTATATATATATATACTATAATTTTTAAAAAGTTAATTTTTAAAAATTAATTTTTATAAAATATTTTTAAAAAATAAAAATTTTATCAAAATAAACCTTAATAAATCACAAAAAAATAGCACTGCATGGGTGAAATACTCTCTTGCACCTTTAGTGTAATTTGATCTTTTCGAATTGTGTTTTTCAAATTTTTAAAAAATTATTTGCAATTTGGTCTTTTCAAATTGTGTTTTTTAAATTTTTTTTTTTTGTTATTTGCCTTTGGCACATTGTATATTCATAAATCGTTCTCACATTTATATAAAATATCAAATTCTTCAATATTTATGTATTTTACACTTTAGTCCCCAGCATATAAAAATTTAACCACAAAAGAATGCATCTTCCAAAGGGAAGCTAGGTAGATTTATACATTAATTGGTAGTAAGAGGCGTTGCAAACTTTTGATGTGGTTGATTGGCATTGGTTGCAGCTTTGAAATTCAATCTCTTACTACCAACATCATTTTCATCAAAAGTCACGAAACATTCTCTATCATTCTTTTCCAACTTACACGGAAATATTTGCACCACAATAATCATGACACCAACACAAACATCATCCAAATTAAAAATAAAAAAACAAAAAATATAGTATCAATAACAACTGGAGATCATAAGTCATAACGAATAAACACCTAACTCGATTCTTGTCTATTTTTACAAAAGATAAAATAATTTTTATTTAAGAAGGACACTTCGATTTTTAATAATTTTATTTTGAGACAATCCGATTCTTCTATTAAAAAATCCATTAAATAATAACAAAAATTAATTTTGTGGAAATTTTAAACCTCCATAAAATTCTTTTTAAGTATATAATCAATTACTACCACTATTTTTTCATCCTCATTATTATCACTCATATCTCTATTATTTTTATTACTTTATCATCATCATTATCTCCTTTACTATTATCATCACCAATACAAATATTATCAACATTAAAATTCTCTTCTTTCATTTCTTATTTTATGTTATTTTTTTCTTTTAAAAGGTATTTAATTTGTACTATAATTACTTTTTTTTTGCGGCATCATTTTTATTAATGATTTTTCTTCACTTAACTACCATTGTTAAAGGAATTTTTTAAAAACAAACTTATTAATAGTTTGTGGAGGTTTAAAACCCTCACAAAATACAAATAAAACCCCCACAAAATTAATTTTTGTTATTATTTAACGGATTTTTTAATAGAGGAATCAGATTGTTCCAAAATAAAAGATTAAGGATCGAAGTGTCTCTTTTTTTAGATAGAGATCACTTTGTCCTTCGTAAAAATAGAAAAGAACCAAATTGAATGTTTACTCGATCATAACAAGATAGTCAAAAAAAATCTCATTGAAAATGTATTTTGCCGATCCACAATTTTCACCATGAAAATTTTAGAATATTTCTAATATTTAGTTTTAATTTTATTTTATTTTGAATTCCACACAATACTATATAAATATTTATAAAATGATTATATATTATAAAAATTAATTTAAAATTTAATATAAAATTTATTATTTTAATATTTGGTCTCATTTTAATTTAACGTTACAATAATATTATAATATTTATTTAATGAGTTTATCTTGTGAAAGATATGGCTTGCAAGGAATGTTATGTCTTTGAGAATAAAACAACTTTGCCTCATAAAATGGTCTCATTTGTATATATAATTTGATTGAAGAATACAAGGCAACGAAAGAGGTTTAGAACTATATTAACATCCTTTTTAATCTTGTTATTTATTTCAACTACTTTTCCAATTGTAATTAACATCACATACATTCAACACTTGTGTTATTGTGCATCGATTTAAATGTCTATATACTAGATTGAAAGAAAAAACAAAAAGAAAGAAATTGAAGTTATTGTTGCATTGTTCCGTTGTGAGAGGCATATACATACACCACAAATGTCAAAATTAAAGTTTCCGGCGGCGGAGAAAAAAATTAAGAAGATAAAGCCTCATGATATCATATCACATAACGTTACAATTCAGCCACTAATCTCCATTTTCTTATCCCTCAAATTCAAGAATCACCAACTTGTCTAATTCATATATTATTATATACAAAAATAATATTCATGTTACGGGGATAACCGGTGATTAATGGGCTGGACTCGTTGGGTTGGCCCAATAGTCTGAGAAAGAAAGCCTCCGAGCAGGTATGCGTCTTAGGGTCTCTGTCCGACTTGTGTGCATGAGAAAATGGAGGGTGGTACCTGCAAAGACACTCCGATACTTAAGTTAGCAAGGAAATAAGCAGGTCTAGAGAGTATTGGGAGTTAGTGATACCTGAAGGGTGTCAGTGTATTTATAGTTGTGAACCAATAACCACCGCTGAAGTAGTTCCACCTTTTAAGGAGGATAACCATCACTTTATCTTAGGAAAGTTGGGATATGGCTACTAGAACTGGGTTGAGAGATTTTAGGGGCAGTTACTTATTTGAATGAATGTTATCTGCTGACTAATCTTCGTCCCCGATTTTCTTGGACCAAATCGTTGTTGAGACCGACTTTTTGGGAGAAAGTCGGTGCCGAGTGAGAACCAATATTTAGATTGGGCTTTTTATTTGGACCTGGACCTTAGTGTTTAGGCTAGGTATAAATAATTTATACATTAAAATTAATTTTATATATATATATATATATATATATTATATTTTAATATATATTTTATATTGATAGCTAACTTTAATAACTAATTTTGATATTTAGGTAACATAATCGTACTATATTATATGCTTTAATAGTTGAAGCAATGCTGCAAGGGTAATGAGAGAACCTATATGCTCTCTAGTCTCTTTATTGCGTTTTTTATACAAAAATATTTAAGTGCACACCAAAATTAACCGTATTTATATATTCTATATAAATAATTTAGTGGTGTTTAATATTTTATGTATATATAATATAATTATTTTTTTCAAGTAAGCTAGTTTTATGGAGGTCGTAAAACTTTATAATATTAAACTATTAATCGATTAATAATACTAATATATTTATTAATTTATCTATTATTTAAATTATATATAGTACGTAGTTAATGAGAATAATCAGGATAATAAATTTTTTTAATATCACAACTAAATGGTCCATTAATTATATTCAGATCAAAAGTAAAATTTAAATATAAAATAAAAAGGGGTATTTATATCCTCCTTAGACAGCAACATTTATCTCATATATATCTTTTAGTTACCAAAAAAAGTGAACTTTGAATATTTCTTCTTCGAATACTATAAGAAAGGATTCGATAACGACACTTTACCTAAATCCAAATAGAGAAACGATCACCATGTAAAACCACTGTGGCTGCTGATAAACTTGCCACACTTAAAATTCAAAATCACAATCCCTCTATCCACAAATTTTACTTTATTTATTTTTGTGACTTCACTCTATAGGCACACAATAAAAGCAGGTTTATTAATTTTTTCAAAGTAAATTCATTATGTGAGAATATCATTTTTTTGGATAGGGAAGAAAATAAATGCTATCTGAACTATAAAATATAAATTATTAATTTATGTAAAATAACAATTGGGTAAGATGAGATCTCTGATATAATAGTTAAGTAACTGTATAGTTAGTTTAATTTTTTTTTTTTTATCAAAGATATGAGACTCGAACCTGCAACCTCTTAATTGAGGTATGGGGAGACTATGCCATTTTTTTTTTTGGTGACCGAGACTTTGCCATTTGAGCTATTATTCATTGGCGTATAATTAGTTTAGTTAGAGTAAATTAATTATTGTAACAGAAAAGAGAAAGTTAGTTAGAGTGCTTCTTCTAGAAGATTAACAAGAATCAAATACTATTTATGCTTACAGAAATTCTTCGCATACAAGCGATTAAGGCTTGTAAGTCTTACAAGTCCAATTAAAACTAACGCTCAAAACGCGCTTCTTCTTCTTCTTCTTCCTCTTCGTCTTCTTCTTCTTCTTCTCTTTCGTTTCTTGCCTTCTCTTTCTCCTCCTTCTTCTTCTTGCTTCACGTTCTTCTTCCTCTTCTTCTTCTTCTTCTTCTTCTTCTTCTCTTTTGTTTCTTGCCTTCTCTTTCTCCTTCTTCTTCTTCTTGCTGCACGTTCTTCTTCCTCGTCTTCCTCTTCTTCTTCTTCATTTACGTACGTGCTTTTCTTTCTGTTTTCTTTCTCCGTTATTCTCGATTTTCATTGTTTTTTGACATCAAACTCTGAAATCGTTTTTGAAGAAGAAGAAGCAGTAGAAGATGAGGAGGAGAAAGAGAAAGAGTTCTGAATTATGCATAAGGTGTACTTCAACGAATTTTGGGTGTATTTCTTAAATCCTTTGGGTGTAGTTTTGTAATCCTTTAGGTGTATTTCTGTAATCTTTTGGGTGTATTTCTATAATCGTTTGGGTGAATTCCTGTAACCGTTTGGGTGTATTTCTGTAACCATTTGGGTGTATTTCTGTAATCGTTTCGGTGTATTTCTGTAATCGTTTGGGTGTATTTCTAAAGTTCCATTATCTTCAAAACGATTTCAAAGCTTTATTTCAGAAACCATGAAAATCGAAAAAAAAGAAGAAGAAGAAGAAGAAGAAGAAGAGGAAGAGGAAGAGGAAGAAGAAGAAGAGTCGTTCATAATACATGGTGAGTGGAAGAGGAAGAGGAAGAGGAAGAAGAAGAGGAAGAAGAAGAAGAGTAGTTCATAATACATGGTGAGTGTAGCGCTTTGAAAACTGAAAACGGTTGAATAACGCATTAAAAGGCCCGTGTGTAGCAACTTGTAAGACTTGTAAATCAAAAAGACTTGTATGTGTAACAGGCCTCTTATGCTTAATATGTAAATAAACTTTGTAAAAAAAAATTTATTAAAAAATGAGAAAAGGATAAATAGGTCCTGACTTTTTGTCCCGCGGATATTTTCGTCCCTAACCATTGAAAAATACTTTTAAGTAGTCCCTGACCTTCACAAAATTTGGACAGATCAATCCCTCCGTCCAAATGCCTCGGTCAGACTTAACGAAAAAGTCTGACGTGACTCCCATAATGCTTGTCACACGTACGCGTGGGTCACGCGTACGCGTCGTCTGGCAGACTTTCCTCTCATGCATACGCATCGCCATGAATTCTACAAATCCCATTTCTTCTTAAATTCTCTACTTTGCATGCTTTTTTTTTTCATTTTTTTCAAGTTATTCTTACCTTCAAAACTTTAAATCACTCAAACAAACATATCAAAGCATTGAATGGGAGAAAAGTAAATTAAATTTAGCAATTTAGGCTGTGTTTGGCTTAGCGTTTGAAGCATCAAACGTAGGTTTAGTTTTTTTGAAAGTTTCACTTTTTAGTTTGGCTATTTTTTCTTCTTCTAAACGTAAACGTGATTCTGCTCTTCAACCCAAGTTTAGCCAAAGCTAAAAATGATAGCTGTTGCGTTTACATTTTCACGTTAGATTGAAATTTATTTTCTATCTCCCAATTTTGTCCTTCATTGTTCATATGATTAATTTGTTTTTTTATAACATTTTTTCTCTAGGACTCTCTCATGAATATTATTATTCTTTATAGAATTCTTTTTTTTTTTTTGTTTATATACATTTTTTATCTATTATTTTTTTTGTATAGAATAATAATAGTAAAATTATAGCGTACTAAAAAAGAATACTAAAAATATCTATATAAAAATATCATAAAAGATTTTTGGATTTATTTTATCACTATCAAGATAAATATTTAATTTTTATTATTTTTAGTACTCTTTTTTATAATTATAATTTTCATGTATTATATTTTAGTGTAATTTTTTATAATATAAATTATGATCTCATTAAAAAAGACAAATTAAATAAAAAATTAATCATAGAGACGAAGCAAAAAGAGAAAAAAAATGGCTCATTTGATTTTGATGGAATTCAGTGACAGTCCACTCCTTAGGCTATTATAAGCCTATCTAGAGGCCTCTCTAGGCCCTACTATCGAGGCGGGCTAGCCGGACTCTCAGACTATCAGTGTCGGCGATTTTTAACGATCTCTCGGCTTGTTGGTGCGGGTTTTAGCCCTCTTGCCTTATGAGAGGAATGAACTTTTGGACTGTGTACTACCTAGCTGACTCTCTTAGTCTATCACCGGCATTTTTTGAAAGTCACAATTCTATTCAGTTTGGTTTCGAAAAACTTGTAATAATATAATCATAAACGTCGAATTCCAAAATAAATATTAAAAATAAGATTATTGAGAGTATTGAAATAAAAGTACGATGTAAAAGAATACTAAATTAACATTTTGATGTCAAAACTCGCAATGTAAGGCTATGATGATGAAAAAAAATAAAAATAAAAAAATCTGACGAAAAATGTTACTAACGGTAACTTTTAACTTTGAGAACAGTTTCATCATTGTAACTTTCTTTAATCATGTAGAGCCTGTATCATTCTTACTTTTTTTTTTCCATTCGATATTTTGATATGTTTGTTTGAGTGATTTAAAGTTTTGAAAGTAAGAATGACTTAAAAGAAATGAAAAAAAAAAAGCATGCAAAGTGGAGAATTCATGAAGAAATTTGGATTTGTTGAATTCATGGCGACGCGTACGCGTGACAAGCTTTACGGGAGTCACTTTTCCGTTGGGTCTTGTACGGAAGGACTGATCCGTCCAAGTTTTTTGAAGGTCAGAGACTTAAAAATATTTTTCAATGATTAGAGACGAAAATGTCCGCAAAACAAAAAATTAGGGACTTATTTATCTTTTTCTTAAAAAATAAAATATAATGACTGAAAGTCTCTTTCTTCGGTCATAGTTTTTCACAATCGTATTTTTCATGAAATTATTTTTCTCTAATTCTCTAGAACTCACCAAATTAAAGAATAACAAGTTATCATTATATTTTATATGTGAATATATAAAAAATGACATATAATTATGTTTAAATTAAAAAGAAAATCTTCCAAAGATACATCCAATAATTAATATAGGGCAACTTTATTCATGGACCCCCATTGCATTCCATCCTGAATAAATAGCTGTAAATCACCAAGTCCCCAAAATCTCCTCATCAACACCCCACCCCACTCATCGATCTTTTTTATTTTGTCTGGGTTTTAGGTTTTAGTTGGCCGAGTAAACCATCAAAAATATTTTTCAATTATCAAATTGCCGATCAATTATTCTTTAAATTTATTAACGATAAAACAAGTTTAACATATTTTAAAATACAATCAAAATATTTAATTGTTAAATATATATTCTCAAAACAGCTTCAAAAATTAGATTTTGAATATAATTTTATAAGGTTTAATTACTCTGTTGGTCCTTATAGTTTCGTGAAATTTTCAATTAGATCTCTACACTTTTTTTCTTTTTAATTGGGTCTCTGCACTATTTTTTTTTCAATTAAGTCCCTCTTAGTAGTAATTTGCTTAATTTTATAGGGATACAACAAAAAAAAAAATTGGTACAGGAACCTAAATAAAAGGAAAAAAAAAAGTGTAGGGACCCAATTAAAAAAAAATGGTGCAAGGACTCAATTAAAAGAAAAAAAGTATAGGGACCTAATTAAAAATTTTGCGAAACTATAGAAACCAGTAGAGTAATTAAACCTTTTTATAAGTATGACTAAAAAATATTTTTTTTTGGGTTAACTACCAAAAATGCCCCAAATTATTCAAACGCTGACAAAAATGCACTCGATTTTCACTATCGACAAAAGTATCTTTAAATAATTTAAAAATGCATCAAAAATACCCAACAGTAAGTATGTATTTTAAAAAATTACCTTAGAGATTGAATTTTGATGCAATTTTTTATAAACATGATTAGAAAAATGAGATATTATTATTCTTAAAATTCGGTAATTTTTTGCTGAGTATGTATTTTTTTGTGATTTTTTAAAAGTATTATTGGTTGTTAACAAAAAAATTACAAAACAATTATATACTTAACAAAAAATCACCAAATTTTAAGAATAATAATATCTCATTTTTATAATCCTGTTTGCTAAAAATCGCATCAAAATTCAATCTGTAATGCATCTTTTGAGAAATACATATTTAATGTTAGATAATCTTGCAAAAAAATACATTAAATATGTATTTCTCAAAAAATACATTAGAGATTGAATTTTGGTGCGATTTTTTGTAAGTATGATTAAACAAATGAGATATTATTCTTCTTAAAATTTGGTAATTTTTTGTTAGGTATATATTTTTTTATAATTTTTTTAAATGTATTATTGGTTGTTAACAAAAAAAATTATAAAAAAAATATATACTTAATGAAAAATCACCAAATTTTAAGGATAATAATATCTCAATTTTATAATCATTCTTGCAAAAAATTGCATCAAAATTCAATCTCTAAGAAATTTTTTGAAAATATATATTTATTGTTGGGTATTTTTGTTATGTTTTAAAATTATTTGAAGATATTTTTGTCGATAGTAAAATTCGGGTGCATTTTTGTCAGCGTTTGAATAATTTAGAGACATTTTTTGTGGTTAACCCTTTTTTTTTTTAATTTTAGTAATTTTACTTTGATAAAAAAAACTTTAGTAATTTTATGCTAAGTAAAATTTTTTGTAATTATTTTTGTGTAAATAACTAAAAAAATTTAAAGATCGAATTTTGATCATAATTTAGAAACCATACTTGATTTTTACTCTAACCAAAATTACATCAAAAACGTCAAAAAAAAAAAAAGAGAAAAATTAATGTTATGGGCAATAATAATATAAACGATTCTTAACCTATCTAAACACACACATACACAGCTGCAATTGCATTTTTTTTAAATCTTCTCTAAATAGTAAATACAGTCTCCACTCTCTCATATTGTTTTCACATTGAGATCTATGATAAAGATTACCATGACTTAAAGATAAGGTCTCATTCATAAAAAAATATATGAACAAAGTTTAGTTTCGTCATCATATAGTGTACTTCTCAATTAGCTAGCCATACACATCCATGATTCCATGGCTCAATTAAATGTTATCTAATTAATTAATATTTCATCATCATTGCATCATAAGTTAATGACGTGGCATGCGTATTAGTCAAAAAGTTTTTTCGAAAAATCTTTGCCAACTTAATACTCCATCTCTTATTCTATTGTTACGTTTACTTGATACTTCCATCATCACCAATATTCATTTGCAAATTGGCTACACATAAATTAAACTTTTTTACTTGTGAATTAGTTTTTCAGCAATATTATGTCATTTAGGTTATAACTCGTTAGCAGCGATTTATGACTCTTATCTTTTATTTTTAATAAAAATTTTATTATATTTGTTTAATAATGTCCAAAACATGAAAAATAAGGTGAATACTCCACCCGATCCCTGACAATTACTTCGAAAGGACAACGAGACCCCAAGAAAAAAAAAACATAAAATTCGGCCCCGGATCTCTTTTTAGGATTGATTAGCCCCTGTACCAAAAAAAACATTAACTTTTTTGATAGAGGGACCTCGTTGTCTTTTCGAAGTAATTATCAAGGATCGAGTTAGATTTATTTTTTTGTCAAGGACCTCGTTGTCTTTCGAAATAATTGTGAGGAGCTATTTTAGATTTTTCTCCGAAAAATATAATATATGATATTTCCCTTCATTAATCAAAAGACCCGATCCCTGACAATTACTTCGAAAGGACAACGAGGCCCCCAAGAAAAAAAAAACACAAAATCCGGCCCCTGATCTCTTTTTAGGATTGATTAGCCCCTGTACCAAAAAAACATTAACTTTTTTTTATAGAGGGACCTCGTTGTCTTTTCGAAGTAATTATCAAGGATCGAATTAGATTTATTTTTTTGTCAAGAACCTCGTTGTCTTTCGAAATAATTGTGAGGAGCTATTTTAGATTTTTTTCCGAAAAATATAATATATGATATTTCCCTTCATTAATCAAAAGTTAAACTCGAGTTCCATCACTAATAGAAGAAGCATATCATGGATAGCTTTGAAAAAAAAAAAAAGAGATTAATTTCCTTACCTTGCAAGTATAATAAACATGAATAATAGCTTTGATTCTACTATTCTAGGTTTATCTTTTAAACAAAGATTCTGCATGCCTTGCTTTCCCCACATAAAACTAATAAGCTGAGCTGGTTTCATCACTGATAGATAAAAAGTAAAAACATATGATTTTAGAAAAAAGAAGTTTAAACTTTAAATTCAATTTTTTAGAGGGGTAAAAACAAAAGTAACTATATTCAAAAAAGAATAATAAAAATATTATATATACATAAAAAATTAATCACAAATCAGTTATTATGTATTTATATATAAATACATAAAAATTGTTTAATTTATTTTTAATTTATATAATATATTTTAAGATGTATTTTATACGAAAAGCTGATGATTTGGGGTTGATTGATTTTTTTATAGGTTTAATTATTCTGTTAGTCATTATAGTTTTGCAAAATTTTCAATTAGGTCCCTATATTTTTTTTTTCTTTTTAATTGGTCCATGCACCGAATTTTTTTCCTCAATTAGGTCCTTGTTAGCAGTAATTGGATTAATTTTATAGGGACCAACTAAAAAAAGAAATTGGTGCAGGGATCTAAATAAAAGGAAAAAAAAATATAGGGATCCAATTAAAAAAAATTCGTACAATGACTCAATTAAAAGGAAAAAAAGTATAGGGACCTAATTAAAAATTTTGCGAAATTATAGGGACCAATAGAGTAATTAAACCTTTTTTATATGTGTAGATTGATTGTAAAAAGAAATAGTTTTTTTTTTAATTTTAAATATAGTGAAGAAAAAAAGAATAAAAAAAAAAAAACTAAGAAAACAGTTAAAACAGTTACTTCTATGGCCTTATCTTTTTTGGGCAACATGGTATAGGCTTACTTGAGAAAGAGGATAAAGGAAAATCTATCTAATAATGTTGCAAAAAAACAAAGAGAATACTAAATATATGCTCCAATATTTATTTTTGGGGTATTAATAATATGCTCCAATTATTGGTACTACCTTTTAGATGATGTGTGCAAGCAATGCACCCATTCAATTATATTCAAATCCAAGATTCAATAATTCATACCCACCACACAAACCATATAAATTGTATTGAACCCACAACATTCCATTCAAAATTATATTATTAACAATAATGCTAGGAACTAAGATGGTTTGAGCCAAAAATCAGTCAAATGTCTTTGGGTAAATCTAAAATTTTTATGTGGATGGTGTTTATATTAGGCATTAAGATATTTTTTTTTCTTTGTAAATTGGATGATTCTGAATCTGTTTTCTGATTTATCATGTTTTAGACATTTGGAAAAGGAAAGAGTGTGAAGAGACGAAAACTAATTGAATCAGTTCCTGTGATTCACGTTGCAATGATACTGAACGTATCTTTTCCTAATTTAAATGTGGTAAAATATTTAATAACTAATATTTTAAATCATAAATAAATAAAACTAATTATTATATTTATAATTAATTAAGTAATTCCATTTTTGATTGATTTGAAATTGGTTTCATATATTTTTTTATTATTAATCAAAACTAAAATATCTATTATTGTGTTGCCAATGAGGTTGGAGGCCACATTGACCAATATACTCTCTCTGTTATCTTAGTAGCTTCAACTAAAATAATTTCAACCACGCAATGTTACTTAGAAAGCCACACGCAAGTTGGCTACATTATAATAATATATAGAAAGGAACACTAATTTTTGTTTTTAATGATTTTCAATAAATATGTTGAATTTTATTATTTTAGGTCTCTTTAATTTTTTTAAAATATATTTTTAGCGAGTAGTTTCTTAAAGGAAAAAGTTAAAGTCAAAGTAAGTAATAATCAACTATATATATTGTTAAACATAGGTTTTTAAGATATGTTTTTTATTTCCCACCAAATTATATATGTTACATAAAGAAAAATTCTTATATTCTTATAGAGTAAAGTATACATTTTTAAAAAATTTTAAAAATATTTTTAAATTTTACTTTATTTTAATTTTGTTTAATAAATTTTCGATTTCTATTGATTATATCTTAACAGCTAAATTTTCAAGAAATTTATGACTAATTTGACTATAATGTTTGACAACTAAAAAACAGTGACAGAATTTTGTGTTAAAGGTTATCTTTATAAAAAATTTTAAGAGAAAATTAAAAAAATAAAATTTAAAGATTTTTTTATTTTAATTTTAATAAATTTTAATGATAAAAAATATATTTTATATTAGTGTTTAAACGTCTTTAGTCCGAAGAAAATTTCGCTCGTACCTTCGAGAAATTTTATATCCATAATATATAAAAAAAGTTCTGCTAGGGAGACAATAAATTATTTGTACAATGTGTATAATGGATTATTGAATTACAAAATAAACATTTCTATGGCTGCATTTGTTTACAGACAGGACATTGAGATAGGATACAGAGACACAAAATTGTGTTTGGCAGAGGAGACATGAATAAAGACAATGTGTCCAGAGACACTGAATTAGTGTATTTTGTGTCCATCCTGACAGGAAGGACACGGAGATACTAATAAGGGACACAACTTATTTTTTATTTTTTCTTTCATTATTTTTGTTAATTTTTCATAATTATAGTTTTTGTTATTATATTTTTCATCTCAAATTTTTTGAATGAAAAAAAATGAGAATAAATTAGATTTTTATAATTTGTTCTAGTTTATCACCAAACAAAATACAAGAATACAAAATTTTGTGTCTCTGTCCATCAGTGTCTTCGGATCTAGAACTCTAATACAATGTCATAATACCACTCATCCCAAAAGTTTCAGCTAATAGAAAAAGATAACACTAATAATTATATCTCTAATATTTCCTAAATCTCTATTATATACATTATACAAATATTCCATTGGCTCCTTGTACTTTCCCTGTAAAAAATACTTTACCTATCATCAACAACCTTGCGTCATTAGAAAAATTACATTGTTTATTATATAGTTCAATAATGCTTTCCTTTAGATGCAGTGTACGTTTCATTTGAAGATAGTGTGTGTCTTAAGACTTAAGTCATAAATCATAATCTATTTATATATTTGTTTTTTAATTTATTGAAAACTGAAATAATTAGAGAATAGATTAATTAACCACCTAGCGATGGATACTAGATTTGGTTTTGATGTATTATTAACATACAATTTTATAGTTTATTAAATTATATAAAGTTATATTATTAAAGTAGAGTAATAGATATTCGCTCTTCTTAGATCACAGAGACCAATTTCATTAATTAAGTACTTAAGAAACTTACAATATAAATTGTGATAAATTAACTAGGACAAATTATATTATTAAATCAATTGAGATTTAAAATTATACAATTATAACAACTAAAATTTATTTATACATGTGTATAATTTTTATTTTTATATATAAATTACTACGAATTATAGTATTTTAACTTTTTATTTATAATTTATCTTAGATTATCACAATTTATGTGTAACATTATGCAAAGTAAAAGATTTATAAAAAGAGAATGACGAAGCAGAAATTACTGCAAATTATAGTAGTTTATAAAAAAAGAAAAATCAAAATGAACAATAATAGTTTATACTCTAAATATTATGTAAAAAAATAAAAAAATATGTGCTTTTTTTTTATAATTTATGTACTTATTTTAATTTATTTATTACTACAAAGTTGTTAAACGAATAACTAATTTATTACGAACTATAAATTTCATTTGTTATTAACTAATAAATTATTGTATGTATAAAATAAAATTTAAATTTTTAATATTTATTTAAATAATCTAATAAATTAACTATTAGAACAAGTCAAATTAATTACATAATTTTTGTAACACATAACATAATTAAACTTTAAATTAAAAAGTTACCAAATAAGTATTTATTGTAGGCAGTACTTCAAATGGTCCGGTCAATAGAATCCTCCTGAAAAGTGAAAGGGGTGCTGACTCTCCAAATTTCGGCTAATTAATTAGTGACACTAAAGATGCGAATTTTCATATTATTTAAAAATTAAAAAGGAGCATAAATAGATAGATTTCATTAACCAATACTTATCCTTTTAGGTGGCAGATAAATTCAACATTACATAAGCATAAATCCCAACCATATAAACCATCCAATGAACACAACAGATTCCATGTTACTTTTGGTCGGCCAGCAATGGATGATAATTAGATTCCACCACGCAAGGGAAAATATCTACATGCTATTGGGCCGTCAACATTTGATTCCCATTCAGCCCGGCCCACATGTTGGGCCCACCATCAAATCATATTATTAGATTCAACCGTCTAGCACACTATAGATGGCAAGTTGGACAGCTATACTTAGGATTTATAAATTATTTATTAGATACTCATACAAAAATAATATGGTGAATGCTATGGGGCTGATTTTTTTTATATGAAAAAAATATTGGTATTTTTTTTTTGGAAATGGAATTATTTGGTATAATTATAAATAGGTGAATTTTGTAGGAGAGGAGTCAACAAGTGGGGGACGTGTTGCAACACGTGGGGTCCTGGCCAACACGTGGTAGTATATTGGCCAACACGTAGGTGCGTGTTGAAACACGTAGGTGGCGTGTTGAATGATTTCCAAAATACTGTAATACACTTTAAATATCAATATTCAATCAAAACATTATTTCTATTTCCATATTAAAAATAATTTCTGATGCTATGGTGTTTAAAAAATGGTGTTTAAAAATTAATATTTAATTTAAAAAATATAAAAATAAATTATTTTTAAAAAATCAAAATTTACCACAAAAAGTAAGTTAGACAACAATTGATAAGCACCATAAAATTGGGCAAATAATATATATATACTAATTCAATTATGGATGATTAAATTTATAAAAATAACTATTTTTTTATGCTTATGTGGTAAATAGTTATCTAAAAACAAAAGTTTGATAAGACTAGAGTAGGTGAATTGAAGTTAAACATATTTATTACTTAATTTGTATGTGTTTTTATAGAAAAATATGTTACAAAAATATTCAACAATATATTATTATCAAGTATGAGTATAAAATAATAACTTTTATATTTATATTTTAAAGGATTCTCTATAAAAAAAAGATTAGATTAAATCTTTTTACGTATTAAAATTAAACTATTTTCTCTTATTAAAACAACAACAATAAGGACTCGGAAAGAATTTATATACAACTTCTTTTTAAAATATATTTCATTATATATAATTCTTTTTTTTATTATTTTCAATACTTGAATTCAATATCCTTTAATTAAATGATAAGTCATATATCATCTCAATTAATTCTATATTTAATAAATAAAAGAGTAAATTAATAAATATGTTAGTGTCATACAAAATAATAATAATATAATAGTTGGTAAATTATGAATAAGTTAGCTAAAATGTGAATATAATATTAAAAAAATTTTAAATGTACCGAAAATACTGGTATTACAGTTGTTTTAACTGTTGATTTTAATTAATATATATTATATATATTTTTTATAATTTAGATCAACATTAAAATAATCGAAATACCGGTATTTTCGATACATTTGAAACTCCTATATCAATATTATTGCAGTAAAATATTAGTTGATGAAAATAACCTTATTGGCAGATACGGCAGTTGTATTAGTTGATAGATTGAGGGTAGATATGAATCTCTCAGAAGGAATCTCTTATCTTCACCTAAGAATCTTGTCACACATTGTACAGCACAGCATGTTGAATGGTGGATTTGCACCTGTTACCTGTGTAATGGGCACACACACTAAACAATATGGGTCCCACATCGAAGTTTCCCACTATGTGACATTATACAAATAGAAAAATAACGTCATCAGTTACCAACACTGAACACCCATTTGGGTAAGTGATAAAAAAAAATATATAATATTTGAAATTAAACTAGTTAAATCTTTAAGGTAAATGCTAGGTTAATTTTTTTAGTAATTAATTGGAGGAGTGTGTTATGTATAGTTATGGATAATTAGTGTGTTTTTTATGAATATAATTTTTTTAAAATTAAAAACTACAAATTGGAGGTTCTGATTTGAGTGGAAGTAAAAAACTGTGGGTTGGACGTTGGGTGGAAGTAAAAAATTGAGAGTCGGTTTTGGATGGAATAAAAAACTAAGAGTTGATTTTGGGTAAAAAAAAACAAAAAAAAAATCAGAAAATCCAAATTAGAGAATCCGATTTGCATGCTAAAATTTTTTTCTATGTTAAAATACAAATCTCACCCTTTAATTTATAAAATATTTAAAATAATAATAATAAAAACCATAAATCTAACCTCAGATTCATACAAAAAAAAAAAAAACTAAATTTTCACATTATTAAAAAACACTACTTGTACTACAATACAAAAAATAAAAAACTTAAATACTAATGTCTTCTAGAAAGGTTTCTTAATAATTAACTTGTTATTACAAATAAAAAAAATAAAATATTCTAAATCTTAAGATTTGTTTTCAGTAATACAAAATTATTTTTACATTTGAGTTTTAGAATAATTAAAAAAATCTTGTACTACTAAACATATAATCACACACACACACATATATATATATATATATATATATATATATATATATATATATATATATATATATATATATATATATATATTCTTTTTCTAAATTTGATTAGTTGAATTTTTAGTAATAAAATCTTGATATCGATCTGGATGTTAGTTACCATTTAATAATAATAATAATAATATTTAGTTACCAAAGCAACACCAAGTCCCATACGCTACTCCCTCACCCACACTATTATTTAATCCCTTGCTTGCAACGAAATCCTTCATCACTTGATACACACTCTTAACTAACACTTTCTCTTATTCATGGAGTCCCTTCTAAGATTCACTCTTCTCTTCTTTGCCTTCACTACTTTCCTTGCGTCCGCCTCCGCCCACCGCGACATAGTCGGAGGTACTCTCCGGCTTCCCTCTGAGGCCATCTCCAGATTCTTCCATGAGCCAGAGAATGAAGGGACAAGGTGGGCTGTTCTTCTTGCTGGTTCCAATGGTTATTGGAACTATAGGCATCAGGTAATTAAATAAATAAGTTTAAATTATCATTATTATTATTACTCTCTTCATATATTTATATACTTTATGTTTAAATCTAATAATGGTTTCAAGGAACTTGTAAACCTTGCATGAAGAAAATAATTTTTATGAGAGTTTATCTTGTTCCAAAATTATTAATTTTGTATAGTGTATATTACTAAGTTACTAACGTCCAAAAATATGATGTGATTGGGCTGAGGTGTAAATATTGGTATCTAGATGAGGGAAATTTCATAGTATTGGATTCTTATGTGTCTATTATAGTACTTGGGTAGGTACTACAAGAAATTTTCTTTTTTCTTTTATTTCGAATATTATAAGCAATATTATCATTTTTGTAATTACATCCTAAACCTTAAATATGTATCTACTAAAGTAAAAATATTGGTATTTATATAAGATATTTCATAGTAATAGATCCATATTTATTGAACACCTTTATCATACTTTTTAAATTATAATTTGCTTAAAAGAAATCTTTAGCAACATAGATGAGGTATATCATAGTAACTAGAAGATAAAAAAAAAAAAATCTATTTATTTTACTGATTATCTTTCAAAATTGTTACATAGGTTTTTGTGTTCTTATGATCTGTTTTAAATAATAACTTTATATGTCTTATTATAACCATACCCTTTCCATTCAAAAAATTGTATTCATACCCTCCTCTGTTTTTCTTAAAATTTGCAATATTTCATAGATAGGTAGGTAAAGTTAGGATACTAGAGTTCCTCTGTTTTCATTTTTCATCATAACTTGTTCAATTTACATTTGCCTCTAACTCTCTTTATGTTACTTTTACTTATATGATATTTGTTATTTGATTTTAACTTTCAACTTTGTGATATTTTAGGCTAATATTTATTACACATAATTAAAGAATATTCATATCCAATTGTCTTATTGTAAAATTGATAGTTAAAAATCGTTAAATAATAATTTAATTAAACATATCTGATCATTTTTAATTAATAATTTCACATGACAACTACATGTGAGTTTCTATCTTAAATAAATGAATAATCATTTCACACACACGCATGCACGCATATGCACGAAATCTAGATATATTGTGTTAAGTGTCTATATCACTATTTATACAATATTTGTATATCTTATTATAAAAAAAGTTGATAAATCTAAATAGATTATTTCGTGATAATAGATCTGTACACATTAAACACTTTACGTTACTTTCAAATACTTTTTGATTATCTTTATAATTTGATTTTAACAATATATTTATCAGATCATAATTCATATTCACTTTTAAAATTATATCCCACTAATAATGCAATAATTAAGCTTCTAAGATCCTTTCTAAATAATAATACTTTATATATGCTTTATTATAGTCATACCCTCCCCTGTTTCTTGGACTATGTATAAATAATTACTCTGTTTCCATAACATGTTAGATGTTACTTGGATATTTGATTTTAATTATGAAACTTTGTGATTGTTAATTTTTAGGCTGATATTTGTCACGCATATCAACTATTGAGGAGTGGAGGGGTAAAAGAAGAAAATATAATTGTGTTTATGTATGATGACATAGCTTATAGTGAAGAAAACCCAAGGCCTGGAGTCATAATTAACAAACCAGATGGGGGAGATGTTTATAAAGGTGTCCCTAAGGTAAACATATTTTACTAGCTGTTTTTTTTTTTTATTTAATTTTTATTATTTTATTCTTTTTATCATTATTAAATTTAATACATATTTAAATATAAAATAAACATGAAAGAAGAAGGACTAAGATTGTACTTGATTTCTTCACAATGTTGTATTTTTCTAATTAATATTAATTTTTAGTTTATATTTTTAATAATTTTTATAAAATTCTAAAAATAGAAAATATAAACCAAACAGTTATAAGTTCTTGATAAAAACTTAAAAACAATTTTACTTTTTTTATCATATCTTCACAAAATTCTACTATATTTTTTTTTACCAAAGATATGAGACTCTAACCACAACCTCTTAATTAAGTATGAGGAGACAATGCCATTTGAGCTATTACTCACCGGCAAAATTCCACTATGCTTATCAACTCTCTAAAATCAAAACAAATATATGAATTATAAATGAAATTGGAAAATAAACCTGACGAATTGATAGATATGTTATTGTTCTAAAATGAAATGAAGTTTGATAGAACCCTAAATTCCTAAGATGGAGTTCTGGTTTTGCAGGATTACACCGGCAAAGATGTTAATGTCAACAACTTCTTTGCTGCTCTTCTTGGAAACAAATCAGCTCTCACTGGTGGCAGTGGCAAAGTTGTAGATAGTGGCCCCAATGATCACATATTTGTGTTCTACAGTGACCATGGAGGTCCAGGGATTCTTGGTTAGTATCTCTTAAATCTTCCATTTAAACTTTCTCCAATGAAATTCATGGATTTTCTAGTTTGTTTATATGCATACTTTGTTTTTTAGGGTTGTGTGTTTCTTTTTCTTGCTGGTTGTTGTTTATTTCTTGCTTGATTATGTCTCAATACAATGAAATCCCTAAAATCAATGTGAGATTTGTCAAGATGGTAGGTGGTAGGTACATTGGTTGCTAGAAGTTTCAGCTTTAAGCCCCGGAAATGGAAAAAAAATCCTTACCAATTTATGGGATCTTAGTTGTGTCAGGTCGAATTAGTCAAATTTCTGGTAATAGAAACCGAATATCGATGGTTTAATGGGGAAAATTTGTGTTCTGTGGCAAAAGTTGCTTTCTTTCAGCTGTCAGCACAATAGAAAATGAAAGAAGTTGCTAACATATAGATCATAGATGATGATGGTTTTAAAACTGAAATGTTCGCAAATTCGAGTTTTTTGTTGCGAATTTTTTGAACTTAAAAGGGTAGTCCTCGCATCGGAGTGCTTAATTCAGGTTACTCTTTTGAAAAATCATTTACAACACAAACCATTTTCCTTCATATATAGATATATGCTATTTTCTGTTACTTATTTGCTCTGGTTTGTCGCCGTGGGAATTTCAGGTATGCCTGTTGGTCCTTACTTGTATGCAAATGATCTTAATGAAGTCTTGAAGAAGAAGCATGCGTCTGGAGGATACCAAAGCCTTGTAAGTTATACAAATAATTATTGATTGAGTTCATCAATTTTTGTAGCAACATTAAGCCAACAATTCTTTTGGTGCAGGTGTTTTATCTAGAGGCATGTGAATCTGGGAGTATCTTTGAAGGCCTTCTTCCTGAAGACATAAATATTTACGCAACGACAGCTTCAAACGCGGTCGAGAGCAGTTGGGGAACATATTGCCCTGGGGAGGATCCTAGTCCTCCAGCAGAATACTCAACCTGCTTGGGTGACCTCTACAGTATTTCTTGGATGGAAGACAGGTATTTTCCTCACAAATATACATAATTAGTTGCTCTGTTTCAAAATAAAAATCTCATCAACTAATTTGGTACGTTGAAAAATCAATGCATCTATATCTGGAGATATCAGTGTATCTATATCTTGACACAATTTGTGTCTAGATACATTGATTTTTTTTTGTTAACATGACAAATTAGCCAAAGCAATGTTTATTTTGAAAGAGAGGGAGTAGGTCATAAATGAGTCAAGGGTAATGTATACAGTTTTCACGTGTTATATTACTGTTAGAATTTTATGGATCAGAAGAAATTTCATTGCTTTATAAGTAATTTTGTTTAGTTCTTGCATAGACTAATTATAGTTTTTATCTAATCATGGCAGTGACATACACAATTTGAGGACAGAAACTTTACACCAACAATATAAATTGGTAAGAAAACTGTGCCTATTGTAATCAAAGAATGTGATTCAATACCTTGATAGAATTCATTAAAACAATGCTAGAAGTTTTTTTGACATGCATTTTTGTTTTTCATCACAGGTCAAAGATAGGACTTTGAATGGAAACGCATACTATGGCTCTCATGTGATGCAATATGGTGACGTAGGGATCAGCGAGAACCTTCTTTTCCAATATTTGGGAACAAATCCTGCCAATGATAATTACACTTTTGTGGATGAAAATTCCTTGAGGACACCTTCAAAAGCAGTGAACCAACGCGATGCGGACCTCATCCATTTCTGGGAGAAGGTAATCTTGTGTTCGCAACAGTTTATTTTTTCAAAAATCATATATGTACTCACTCTTTTCTTGGATACTAAGCCGATTCACTAGCTTCTACCATTGGATAAGATGTGAGATCTGCATATGGATCCCACAACTGATCTAATAGCAGAGGTAAGTGAGTTGGCTAAGTGTTTGAGAAGGAGTCACTACAAATATCACAACTCTTATTGGTTGCTTGTTCATTACTTCATCTTCATTCTCAACTGTTTTTGGCAGTTCCGCAAAGCGCCCGAGGGTTCTTCGAGTAAGATCACGGCGCAGAAACAAGTTGTGGAAGTGATGTCTCACAGAATGCACATAGACAACAGCGTGAAACTCATTGGAAATCTCTTATTTGGCACTGAAAAGGGTCCTGAATTGCTAAGTGCAGTTAGACCTGCAGGGAAGCCTCTTGTTGATGACTGGGATTGCCTCAAAAACATGGTACCTGTTCCCATGATTCAGTTTCTTCTCTTATGCTGATATCATAAATTAATTACATTCTTGTTTGGAAAAATTATATGGTATAATGGAATTAGAATAATTTCTTTGTGGTTGGTCCTTGTTGTAATGATAAAATTTTCAAGTGAAATACCAAAAATACCCATCTAAGGATTTTTCATATCTTTAATGGTTTGAATTTTTATTCTTCTATGGATAATTTTGTCAGGAATATGATCTTTCGTTGGTAATTGACATTCTTATGGTCTTATCTTAATTTACATCTTGAAGTTCACTTTGGTTTATGAGAGAATAACCCAAATTAATCATTGTTTAATGCAGGTAAGGACTTTTGAGACACATTGTGGATCCTTATCTCAATATGGAATGAAACATATGAGAACCTTTGCAAACATCTGCAATGCTGGGATCCATAAAGATCAAATGGATGAGGCCACAGCACAAGCATGTGTTAGCATCCCTTCCAATCCATGGAGTTCTCTTGAGAGGGGTTTTAGTGCATAATTCATAAGATAATGCACTAATGAAGATTAATCTATTATTAGTGTTTACATTATCATATCTTTTATGCTAGCCATTACTATTAATTTCTTGATCCCTCTTTGTAAATACAAAATGGGGTTGGATCATTGTAATGATGCAAGAATTATTAATGATGCATTTATAGGGTTGGATCATTGTAAGAAAAAGAAGTTACAAGGGATGAAGGAAGGACCTAATTGCTTTGGCCAATTGGAATATCCAATATGATATAGGGCATAAGATCATGAATGCATATGCCATAATATAATGTGTATATTTTTATTCCATAGGCAAATTAAGCAGATAGGTTCTCTTCCCTTGGCAATTTGCTAGGGAATTGACATCCCTTTGTAGAATTATTTTTAGAGCAATGTATTTGGTACAATTATTGTATAATATTAAAAATATTCATTTTGAATTTATTCTTGTTCTTGTGCATTATTTATTGAGCTATAGTATTTTACTTTATAAACAATTGGGTTGCTCCTTTCTATTATCTAGATTTTTGGATGATAGTTGTGGCAAGGACAGGTTGCAAATATGATATCAGATTGAAAAATGGTTAATTTCCCTAATATAGTTTGCCAAAATGTGTTCTAATTAAGCACATAAAATTAATCCAAGACATATAGGATGATTATCTATACAAAACTCTTCTACAAAGACAGAAAATTAAATTGTTAAAATATAGAATAAATGACACTCCATTACGAGCCACATATGTTGGTAGAGTGCTTAATAACTTAAATCTAGAAAGAAAAAAAAGTGTCAAATTTTTGTAACTAAAAAAGTTTCGCGTGTAATATTATCTAGTATAAACAAAAATACAAAAATACTTGCGATGTTCTCTCTATGCTAAATCCTAATATTTGGGCCATTGGAAAATTGAAAGTTGTAGCAAAGCTGGCCTCAAATTGCTTTCTTCAAACTTCAAAGCGAAGTAACCAAGTTGTTTTCAATTAGAAAAGAAACTCCTTTCACAAAAGTTGCTAAAAGAATAATAGAATATATTTTTTAAACAATCTTATAATCACCTTTCTTTCTTGTTGCATGTCACACAATAAAGTGATCCATTTTTTTTTGGTAAAGTATAGATAAATAATTCTTAACTAACCAACTTTAAACAACTGTCATTAATAATTATTAATTTTATATTTTTATAACAATTTGAAAAATTAGAATTATCACTTAAAGACAAATTGACTAATTGGGTGTTAGTTATTTAGCAAAATTCTTTTTTTTTTGCACACGGTACCTCCAATCCGACTTGTTCACTTTGCGGACAGGAGAAGCATCGATTCATTTTTTTTTGGAATAACATACACAATAAAGGCGTGGAATAATTTTAGGGACACATTCTTAAGCACTTATTCTACTTCTTGTGGTTTCCGTTTTCAATTAAATAATGCCTTGTGTAATGAAGCTATGTAACAATGCTCCTGAACAAATTCTTAAAAATAGAAGGAATTGGAGGTAATTTTAGTTATGAAATGCAAACCTGAATTTACCTAAATTACAAAGGACTTTTTTTAATTGTTATGCACATGTTGAGGGACCATGTTTCAAATAAGATTAGTGTCACATTTCACAAACAAAAACAATACCAACTTTTTGGACAAAAATCATAAGCTGGTTTGCTACGATACGATGATAAATTCATACATACCGATATATTTAAAATATGGACAAGTAATAATAAGGTATGTGGAATTTATTTTCCACATCAACATTTAATTTTTTTTTTAAATATATATTTATCACCACTTTTACTAAAATACCTTTTTAATTAAATAAAAATAAAAAAAATATTTATTTATTTAATTTTATAAAAAGACTTAAATACCTTTTTTTTGTATATATTAGACAAAAATTATTCTTTTAGATTAATTAAATTGTTTAATTTTATAATTTTAAAATTTAAATAATCTAAAAAACAAAAACAAAAACAAAAATATATTTAACAAAATCATTTATCTCTTCATAAATCCTAATCAATTATTCATACCAAAAAAATTAAATAAATTTAAAAAGTACTAAACAAAATCACTTTTTTCTTTGTTTGCTGGGTTCTCACGCAACCCTCATCTCTGACTTAGCGTTTGTTTTGAGATACTGAGACAGAGACTGAGAGATTAAAACTCAGTATCGTGTTTGTTAGTTCAGAGACTGGTACTAAAATTTATGTATCTGTCTCTAAAATTTCAGTATTTCAGTACCTCTAAAAAGTAGAGACACAAGAACTGAAATTTTTAGAAATAGAGATTGAAACTTTAATAACATTTTATACCTAAAATGCTTTCATTTCAATTAATTAATTCCAATTTTAACCTTTGTTCCTGTCTTCCATTTTACACCAAACTAAACAGAATTCTGAGATTTATTCAATCTCTATCTCTTGGTCTCTGTCTCTCAATCTCAATTTTTCCATCCATATCTCTCTACCAAAAGCTACCTAATTATTCATAAAAAAAAATCATCTGAAAAATTGAAAAAAAAAATAAAAGAACAGAGTTTCATGTCTTCGTCTTCCTGAATTTTTCACCTGCACATTCTCCACGAACGTCTCTCTCATTCCCAATTATGAGACTCAAACTCTCTCTTCTCTCTTCTCTCGTTGCTCCTCTCCTCTCGTCGCCGGCGTTTCAACGTCTCGCGGCCTTTCCTGGGCTCCTCCTCGCCGGCGACAGAAGCACTCGTCGGATCGTCGTCGCTCGTCGTCTTCTGGCTTCAAGTACTCGCCGTCGCGAGTCGCCGTGGATCGTGGACCGTCGTAGGGTCGTCACTTGCTTCGTCGCTCGTCCTCTTCTGGGGTCGGGTCCTCTTCGTCACCCAGTCGCCCTTGGTAAGTCCATGCATCATCACTTCCCCTATTCTCCCTTTTCCCAGACTCCCTTCTCCCTGTTCGGTGATTTTCTTGGAACCTTGTTATTTCTCGTAGTTTATTCATACCCTAGAATTATCTTGCAACATCCATCAAATCTCCGGCAAACTAAGGAAGGGGGGAAAATGCTGCATATCTTTTGCCCTTAATGTTGCACTTGTTTTATATGATAATTTTACATGGAATTGTAACTTTGTGCTGTGCTTGTGGGATTGTGATGGCAATAGATGGATGAGATGAAATTCAGAACAGTTTCATGTATGCGAACTAAGTTTCAGATGAAAAACTTATTAGGGCCTAGCTTCGTAATAAATATCATGTATTAGGATTAAAAATACATTTTTTCCCCAAAAAAAGGGAACTAAACTAAGAAAATACTATTAGGGTTCATTGATTCATGCATGTACATCGTCTGCATCTTGTCTTAACTGCTCATGCTTCTCTTTTTCAGCCAATTGTCAGCCTCGCCTTTGCTGGAAAGTCTGAGTATCTCTTGTTTGTTTCGCATGGTTTAAAACCACAACTGTCTGTTTGGAGTATGTCAAAGTTAGCTATGGCTTGGTCATACCGGCTTCAAATAGAAGGTTTTCTTTTAGACTTATTATTTTTACCTCCAATAATGTTAATGTGCATCCTAATGATTTTGTTATGTCTCTTGTAACTTCATTTTCTGCAGTGTATCATAAATATTTTTTTCATCACTGTCTCTTTTGTATCTTCCTGGAAACACTAGAAGATGTCTAAATGCTGCCTTGTTTCTGAATTGACGACTTAGGATGGAAATATCGTCAATATGTATGAAACAAACAGAATTCAATGAATTGGCAAATAGTACTTGTTCTAGCTCAGGTTCAATGAATTCAAAACAGAAGCCAATAAAAGAAAAGAGTGTGAAACAATTGACATTTGAAGCTAAGGAAGTCAATGACAATGAAGAGCACGATATGGGAACTTCACACTTAGAAACAAAGAGAATGGATGCTCGTTGGTACTGGTCTCTGTTTCGAAAACCAAAAAATGGTAAGGTTGAGGTGCCTCAAAGGGTTCAACCTGATATCTTTAGAAACGAGACAGCACAAATGCCAGAGTCAAGGAATCCATTACTGGATGAAGATTTAGTTAGGAATGATGTTGGGCATGATGGAGAAAAATCGACTCATTCTAAGAGAAATGGAATCATGTTGGACACGGGTTCAGATCTTTCTACCACATTGGCTGATGATGATGATTCCAACGTCATCCCTTCAAGGTTGCGTGACAATATTGTAGGGACTGGTGGGTCATGTTCCAAACGGAGAAGGTACTTAAATGATATTTGAATCTATGAATTAATTTAGTTATGTAGCAGTGATTCTGAAGTAGAATGAAATTGGTGTTATATTCATTCTGATCCTTAGGTGTGATCTATTTCTTTTGCCGTGCCAAGCAATATTTTTAGTTAAATTCATGACGAAATGAGAAATTTCAATACAAACATCTCTTACCCTTCTTTCTGGTTTCTGATGGTGTTGGGTTCTCTTGTCAAATTAGCATATGTGATTGTGGAAAATATGTAAACATGTGAGGGCTAAATTGTTCTTGTTGGATTATATTATAAACACATTATTTCATAGTTGTTTGTGGGTTTAAGGCCTCAATAATTGATTCTTTTCATTGCAGGTTGGATTGTGATCCCGTGGTCTCATCTAACCCTTCTACAACTGAGGTTGGTTGGATTTAGTAGAAAGACTTTGCAGACTATTTCAAGCTCATAATTTAGATCTATTTGTGAAACCATGCTAAACTGATGACTGTTAATTATCCATGTTCTGGCATGGCAATTGGCACCTTGTTAAAATAGCTCATAATTTGTAAATCACAAGTGGCAAAACAGTTTAAAACGATAATCATGTGAAATCATTGATGTCTGTATTGTTAGTATTCATTTGTGTCATAGTGCTTGGCTCCTTGCTCACATTACCTTTGGCATTAGCTTCAGGATGGAGTTGATACGGATGCAAGTGTGTTGCAAAAGGAATATCCTGTAAATTCACCAAAAGAAGTCACAAAGCACACATGTCTAATTTGCAAGAGTGGTGGACAGCTACTGTGAGTACACTTCTTATAGTGTTTGGTTCATGCAAGTACTGTAACTTTTATATTAAATATTAATTATCTAGAACCATGATAGATGTGATGTGTTTATTTGATGCTTTTGTCTGAAATTATAGTTTTCACTATTTTGGCTCGTCTTGTAATTTTTTTCTCCTTTCTACATTTTCTAACTGCAGTCATATGGAGTTGTTAATATCTAGTTTGATGGTTTCAATAAAAGAAAGGGAAGAAAAAACAAAAAAGCTACTTTGTTGGATTTTATAAGCCTTTTAAATTATTAACATCAATTATAATCAATTCAAAATTAATATACTGACATGTAAACATAATTGATATACATGATATAAACTAGATTTAATAGGCATGATCATGCTTGGTAAGTCGCCTTTTAGTTTTTTGAGTCTCACCTTCCTTTTCTTTTATTTGCTATGTATTAATCTGAATTGTTATTTATATTGAATAGGAATAGTTAGAAATTATATTAATTTTAAAAAAATTAACTACAATTTCTAACAATGAATATATAAACTAACTTGATACCAACCAAAGATTGGGTTATCAAAACTACTAGAAATGTATATTTTTGTCAAGTGGACCTAGCCCCCTTAGACACCGCCCGAGCTCATACTTGGTAGTTTTGTAGGATGAACTCAATCTTTAATGAGTATGAAGTTAGTTCACCTCTTCAATGGTTAGAATAGGTTAAAGGAAACAGTGTTCAACCAAATCCTTTCAAATGATATGCACATGCCAAGCTTAATAATGTGTAACACACTAACATCTTAAGTGCATAATTTACAGTAGGATACATTTGCCTTATTCTCTAATTTTTTGGGTCCAAATTGTTCTTTTGTCATCCACTTATACTAAATGTAAATTTCTAGCTTTATCTCAAATATGACTCTTCTTTTATCCTTAAAAACAAAAAGGATCTATAGATTTGACCCAGTTCCTGTAAATTCTGTTGTCAAGAGTTGGTGTTGTAAGTAATAGTACACAATGGTGACTCTCAGGAAACTGAAACTAGTTTGTTAACTTTTCAATAAAATTATCTTCTGGCAGAGGAAATTGCCTTCTCCAGGATTCCTGGTTCAGGTTGTGCTGGTTGATTATAATGGTAATGTTGTGGCTTCCGAACCCAAGGCTACTGGAAAAAGATCAGATGAGAGTTCAAGTAATAGTGCCACCGCAGTTGAAGCAAGCATACCTGTGCAGAATTGTTGTTATCTGATTGTAGGGATCTAACTGAGTTGCCTGAGGAAATGTGCTTATGTGCAAGTGAGTTTATGTGCAAGTGTGTTTATGTGCTTTTGTATTTTTACTTCATTTGAAATAACAAAGAATTTATATATTACAAGGTACCTACAAGCACTGTAAAGTGTAAACAAGTGAGCCTCCAACTTGTAGTAGTCTGAAATCGTTAGTGAGAAGAGAAGGAGATGCATATGACTTTAGCCATGCACCATTTTTTTTAATGAAAATGACAATAGTTGAATTCAACAATATCAGGTTCATAAATCACACAATTTCCGTTTCAAGTTCAAATAAGGCCAAAACACTTAACCATATGAATGAAAACTTAAAAAAGTATAATATATACTACTAGCGTGCAAATAATGCGATATTGGAAAACACAAACTATAATAATCCACGTGGTTGTTCTACACAAAATTGGGAAATATCTATGACATCAATGTTTCAGACTCCGAATGAGAAAAGCAAGCAACAGGGTTTTATTCAAAACCTAATCTTGTAAAAAAGGAAATGTTATAAATCTAATCTTGTGGGAATTCATAATCATCACGATGATGATTATCATATAGCTTATTAAGATTTTTAATGGCATTTTTTTTGACCCTATAGTTTATCATATTATGATTCTTTGACACGAGTGACACTGTAATTTTTATCTGAACTCCATCATTCACCTAATAAAATTTGAATAATTACATATTAGGTTTAACTACCTAAATATAAAAGAAAAAACGAAGGAAAAGATTAGTGCATAATATTTTATTACCTTGATGTTAAAACTATCATTTTCAAAACAAGCTATCATCCAACGTGCAACCCACACACCCGCGTCATTCCTATATATCGAGAAAGCTATATTAAAGTATTATATAATTGCATAATTTCATATCAATAACTACTAATTATACGATCTTACGATCTAGTTTTGAGGGTGGGAAGGCCTTCTAGCTCTTCAAATTCAAAATGTGAAGAAATCAGATTTGGAGTGGTCTCAAAGTCATAGAATAAACGATCTTCCAATACCTCGTCCAAATAAATGGCCTGTTTATGTCTATGTTAGAGTTTGCCTTTTTAGTCATATATGTAGATAATTAACAAAAAAAAAAAGGAAAATATAGTTACTAATTTCAAAGCTATCCTCTTTCGCTTGAACTGTTTCTCAATGGGAAATGGGTCTAGCAAAATGATTTGTCTTTTAACACGATCAATCACTACGAGGTACCAGTGTTCATGACCTTCGTTAGTAGTTTCAGATACAGGGATAAAAACCTAATCAAGAGAAAGTCATTTTAGTTATTAAAATTATTTTATGCCAATATTTGATAATATGAATTTAAAATTATATAAACTTACTCTTTTTAGGTAGTCAACTTTGCCCAAATAAACATATGTAATACAAGATGGCAGACGGTTGGGATCCAATTTTGTCTTCTCTGACAGCTACATTATTTCAGCCACTAGTTTATATACGCAATACAAAGAACAACTACCAATATTATTTTAGTATACACTCCTATATACTTACCGCAAAAGTTGTGGGTAAAATTATTTTAGTATACACTCTTATATTATTTTAGTATGCACTATATTTTTTATGGACTCTTTTTGAAAATTAATGTTTCTGTCTTTAGTTCAATTATAGTTGAATTTGGGTGAAGCTTAATTTTCACTCTAGCATTTCGATTCCTTGAACCATTTCTGTATTGTAAGCTGGACAAGTAATGGTTTTAATCAATGTTTTGAAAACCGGTTCGAATCGGCCGGTCGAACCGGTTGAAAAGTGATCCGCTGCGAAAACGACTTGGACAGATGCCAAAACCGACATTTTGAAAAACCATATAAGACTGTCGAACCGAACCAGAACCCGGCCGGTTTTTTGAATTTTCGCAAAAAGCCAAAAACGGCGCCACTTGGATTGAAAAAGACTTCATATATGCATTTTTAATAAGGTTCTGAAAACCGATTCAAACCGGACAGTAGAACCGTGAACCGGTGAGCAAGACGGTTCGGTTAGAAACTATAACCACTAAATTAAAAAATCGTTATTGAACCGTCAAACCGGCCAGGCACCGGTCAGTCGAACCTATTCGGAACTCGACCGATTTCCAAAAATTCTTCACCAAGCGGCGCCATTTCGTTCATTGTAGAAACCATGGTTCTAAAAACCGGACCGAACCGACCGATCGAACCGGTTCGACCGAAAACCGTCACTAAAAATGATTCAATCCGCTACTAATAATCGCTAAAAAAACCGTTTAAAAACCGTCGAACCAGCCGAGAACCAATCGGTAACCGACCGATTCGAATAAAACAACGCCGTTTTGTTATTTAAAAAAAAAAAAAACTGAAGCAGGTCCAAGTCTTCGTGAGCCTAATAATTATTATTCTCCTTCCTATTATTATTATTATTATTATTGAAATTACCCGATTAATAATGAAAAAAGTAGATTATTATTGTAATTATTATTATTGAAATTACCCGATTAATAATTATTATTATTGTAAGTATTATTGTAGTTATTTCAATCTTTATTATTATTGTAATTATTATTTTTTAATAATAAATAAGAATTAGAATTATATCAATATTTTTAAAATTAATATAATTAAAATAACTAAAAATATTTAAAATCAATGTACGTTATTAATATCATAAGATTTGATCATTTTATGATTAAAATTAAATAATCTTATCATGATTACTACGGTGCCATTATCACATCTTTATCATATATTATTATTATTATTATTATTATTATTAAAATGATTAAAAGTATTTTTAATTAATAATTAATAAGTAGTTTAATAATGCATTAAATATTGATTAGATATAATTATAATAAAAATATGTTCCTAAATTAGTATAATTATTTATTATTCACCAATTTTAGTATATTAAGTAGATTAGAAAATTAGTAATCTTATAAGATGGACAAAACTAACCCTACCTGTTATTATATAATATAAGCTGAAACCCTAATTTCCCTACCCGATCATCACTTTTTCCATAATCAGTTCCAAAGCGGTTTCCATCTTCTCTCTCGCATCAATGGTCGTTCTCTCTCTCACATCAATGGCTACTTGCCCACATTGCGGAAAATACCGCAAAAAATGCTACAATGACTGTAGGTTCAAGCGGCATTTTTTTGCCTAATTCTCGCCGTGATCCTTTTCTCTCCCTCTTCTCCTTCAATTTTTGTTCCTGTTTTCAATTTTTGGTCTTCTTCTTCGGTCTTCTTCTTCTTTACTGATGGCTCGTTCCCTCTGTTAGTTTGTTATTCTGTTTTAGTGTGACTGTTTTCTAATTGCTCAATGGCTCGATTGCTCTGTTAATTTACTGATGGCTCTGTTAGTTTGTTACTCTGGTTTACTAGTTGCTGATGGCTCCTAAATTTTTTGCATGTGGATACAATATGAATTTGTGGAAATAATTATGGAAAAATGCATAACTGCAATTACTGTAATAGCATGACGCTAATTTAAGTCATTTGAGCATTTTTTGTTGTTTTTGTCCTGGCGGAAAAGAGAAGAGCGATTTGCAGCTGGAGGAAATTTGGTATCTGAAGGAGGAATTCGGACCCTCCATTTTGCTTGTAATGGGAAATTTTTTTGAACGATATGGGGGATGAAATATTGAAATCGAAGGGTACGAGTTGGTTTTTTTATTATTTTTTTGAATCCGGATAACCTAATTGAAGGGTCCGATTTTGTTATATGGACATATATAAAAGTGTGTAATTGAGGGAAGAGATCTAGTCGCGTTTTCTTCTCCTTCTTCAACGCCTTGTGTTCCTGGTTTTTTTTGCTGTGTTTCATGAAACCAAGATATTTATTAGTGAAGTTCATGTTTTTTAAGTGACTGATTTTTTTAAGTTCATGTTTTTTTAAGTGACTGATAGTTATTAGTGAAGTTCATGTTTTTTTTAAGTTCATGTTTTTTTTATGAAGCTCAAGCCTATCTACATCTTTAATTTTCTTTTTCTTTGGCATTTTTACTTAACTTCCACCATGCAAAGCTTGGAAGATTGGAGAAATGAAGAAGAAGAAGAATGGTGAAAGTGAAGCTTCAGAGTGAAGGAGTGAAAGTGTGTAACTCAGATGGTGAGTGTGGGGCTATGTTGGATGCTACACTACAAATTAAAAAGCTCTCTTTAGAAGTTTATTTTTTTTTTTAACTGTAATTGTTGTTTTAAACTTTTAATTGGTTAGTTAATCTATAAATTTTCATCTTGCTTCTTCAAATGTTGTTATCATTAGTCATTACTGTGATTTAGGATTGTTAATGATGTTGAATATTGATTCTGATATGCTCTGATATGCAAGGGTTCTGAGAATGGTGACACTGTGAACTATGCAACTGTGGTCAGGGAAGTGAAAGCATATTTGAAGAAAGGTGTTGCAGGGAAGGAATTGCAGTCACATATTGCTGCATTTCCTGTATCTGCTCAGGAGAAGATGAATGCACTTCTTGAAGGATTATTTGATGGCGTCGAAAAAGCGTTTGGAAAAGAAGCTACCAAGAGGAAGAATCACCTTGCTGCTGCAGTTGCTGGAGATGACGAGGGATCGCAGCTGTTATTGCTCAATGCTGTTGAGGAGTTCTGTTACAAGAAAGGTAGCAATGCGTTGAATGAGGTTGCACGTTTACTTACTGTTATTGTCCTCAGTTTGTTGATTTTCTTTACTGTTGTGTCCTTTTATTTTGATTAAAGGGTTTTGTTTTGGCCCCTTGTGTGGTTGAAGTGTTGCTAGAGTTCATGTATGTGTCTGGATTATGCATGATGTCGTGTTCTAAGTACTATGGTTTTAGTTATATATTCACTATAAGGTATGTTTCTGATTATATGTGCTCATAGATTACATGAATTTTGTTGGTAATTTCAATCATCAATAATGCTTATGATCTTTTCCATGTGTACAACATACATTTGGTTTATTTTTGCATACAAGTTAAGCATACAACGTTAATTTTCTCTATAATTTAGGCATTGATGATTTGCCCTTTTTACAAAGTGACCACAGTGTCCTCATCTCCACTCTGATTTTCATCAAATATTTCAACATCAAAGCAATTTCTTCATCGGAAATTGACCATGTAGCATGGAATCACCAGTATGATTTGCACTCTTCACGTGATGAAATAGGAGAATGACGAATCTGTATATAGAAACAATCATTAATTGGATTCCAGCTAATTTCTTTTTATTCTAATTGGCCAGACATTATGGATATAGCAGTTCAAATTAACTATGATAGCAGAAGTGCACAAATTCAGAATTGCAGAAGTGCACAAATTCAAAAGAAAATGAGCCAAATTGAAAACAAGGTAACTTCATGATAAATCGGAGGAAAATTAAAGGGAACAAAAGAAAAGAACGAGATGATTCTGGAAAACAAAGCACTTAAAAATAAGGAGACATTTGGAGAGAGAAATTGAGAAGTATTGAAAATAACCTGAGGGAAATTAGAGCTGAACCCAAACACAGAGAGAGTGTGAGAACGGAGTACAACTAAGTTCATATCATACTGAATTTGATAGTTTAATTTTTTTTCCTGCATGGACCAGTGGGGTTTGTTCATCTTGGTTTATGGAAGTTTTCGTTCATTTATGATATACTACTTCCCATAGTTGCATGTCATGTCAAATGTTCACTTTGTCATCTTATATGCTTATGTGATTCATGCTATATTTTTCTGTGTTTTGTCTGAAATACTTCTGGGATGTGTCCAAAATTGGATTTTGGACAGTTTGGTGGAAGTGCATTGCCTGATTATATAAGTTCCAAAGAGGAATGAGTGTAGAAGTTATGTTCTTGCTGCTCTAGGAGCAAGGATATTTTGAACATTGTATGTATATCCTGTTCTATGCACATCGATCTCCTCACAAGTTTCATTAAATCCTCATTGTTATCTTGTCTTTCCCTGGAAACCAACATAGTTTAATTATTTTGATAGAAAACCATTGGGATTTATTCTTCCCTTGTAAAATAGATATCTACTTTCATGTTAAATTGTTAATAGCATTGATGTATCATTTGATTCATAGCTGCCTATAATAGTATTTTGCATGCTTGACAAAGTAAACACATATAGTGCAGTCATTCATACTACCATGCAAATTACTACTTTTGTTTTGGATTTTTGCTGGTTTTGCAGGGGAGTAGGTGCAGGTTCTCTAACCATAGGCTGTGATTTGTGTGATGAGTGCTTTTGTTTTAAAACAGTTATCTTTGTGTTTGATGTTCTGTCTTCCGATTTAAAATAGTATGCCACGTTACCTATGTAAGCAAGTATCAGTATTGTTTGAGAGCAATGCTTTTTTTTATTTCTTGCTTCTGTCACATGGAATAAAGCCTGATTTTCAAATTTTTGGGTGGCCTACATAGATATTCATCCTTGTATGTTCTAACAATCATATTCTGCTGACTGATGTGGAATGATAGGATTTAGAGCGCTTTTGGTTGAAGGATACTGACAACCATTTGGGGAAAAGATCTAAAGGTTTTATGACCTGATCTTGCATATGATAGGAAACTTTAAAAGACTGGCCATGTTGACATAATAATAACAGCTTTTTGAAGTTTCAAAGACAGGCCACTGTTTGAAATGGCCTGTGTGTGTATTTTTAACTTAAGCCTAATCTGATGTGTATTCTAATTTGACACTAAAAGGTTTGAAATAACTGCTGTTAGCAAAACCATACACTGGCCAAAAGGGGATCTAAATATCGTGCTAGCAGGTGGTCTGGTAAATTAGAGCTGAACCCAAACACTGCTGTTTGGCTGAGGATTGTTGCGAAGGAGAGGTGGTTGCCTTCAAGTTGACAGACAACAAAGAAAAAATATCCACGATCACTTAATTTCATGTATGATTATAGTTTAAACTAACTTCATTGAAAAAATATCCACGATCACTTAGTTTCATGTATGATTATAGTTTAAACTAACTTCATTCTAAGTAAGTTTAATTATTCTTTGTGAAATGTGAAGAAGGGCAAAGGAAAGAAAATGATAAAGGAGTACTTAAACCCCCTATGTTGAGGAAATAACAAATTTAGTGAAAAATTTTGAAGAGTAAACAAAATTTCTAAAATGATTTCGTCCCAAATAATATTCCTCTTAATTCTTAAATAAAAGTCATGCATTTTCATGCTACAAAACCCCTTGTAGGAACTAGGAACCAAAACTTGGAGTGTTTGTAATAAAAACTTTTATTTGAAAGGAGTTCTATATGATTGTGCAGTCCAAGTGGCAATGATCCTGAAGAGCCAAGGATGAGATGATGGTGGCAATTTCCGAGTGTGATACCTGATTAATGACTCTTCTTTTTTCCGGTATTTATAAATCAAATGAGAATTTAACATATTTAAAAGTCATTTCAATCCAAAAAGTGGAATTCAATTTTATTATTAAAATTATTTTAAACTAAGAAATTGAATTTTAAATAAAAATAAATTATTTTGTTCATGGAATGCAATTCTTATCTCATAATTAACTTGAGTTAATTTAGTGGTTATATTCAAATTTTAGTTGGTACATGTTAGGGGTGTTCGTGGTGCGATTTGGTTCGATTTTTGAGAGAAAAGTCATCTGATCCGATCGTCTAATTAAATTGCGGTTCGATTTGGTTTATTTTTATCAAGGTTCAAATTAAACCGATTAAAATCGGTTTGGTTTAGTTCGGTTTGTTCGATTTTTTCAATCAATTCAAAAAAAATACTAACATACTATTTTATAAAGTCATAACATTGAAATTGACAAAAACAAATACATAATAGCTAACAAAATCTTGATCTAATAAAATTTTTAACGGTCCAATAACGGTTTTTTCTTTCAAATTTTTAATTTGGCGTCTTTCTCCCTAAGTGTTTTATTCAAGCATAGGTAGGTCCGTTTTTCTGAGATTCTACAAGAAGCTGATGCTATTATCCTATATGGTGGTAATTTGGGCATTAATCTTCCATCAGAGGTTAGTTTTGTTTTTGAAATTCATTTTTCTGGTTGAAGGACTCAAATGAACTTATGCTTTTGCTGGTCTTCTTCCAAAGCAGTGTTTGATTCATGATTGATATTCTCGTTGAATTGAATTAAATTAACTGCCATGGTCGATCAATAATTAATTTTTAATGTCAGGGGCTTGTTTGATTCTCCACAATTTTTTCCAACTCTGAATGACTTTTGTTGCAATCTTATATATATCAACCTAATTGTTGTTTGACGGTTTCACTTTCACCTGTGAACTTTTTAAATTTAAAATAGCATTAATGCTAGTTGGAGATTTCTTTAAAAATTACAAATGAGTTTTAAATTTGAGTAAGTTAGGATAGAATTCTAAATTATTTTATTTAAAATAGAACAAGATAAGTTTGAAAATTAAATTGACAAAAAAAAAATAGACTAAGAATTTGTTTAAGTGTCATTAAATTATTGAAAAAGATCTTTTGACGATATTTTTTTTAGTGTGTTTGACAAATTTTAATCGTAAAAGTAAAAACACTAGAGAAACAAACAGAATATATCTTTTAGAAGTTATAATTTACAAATATTTTTCATATAAAAATAATCAAAAGATAATTTTTATACTATTATATTTAAATATAATTGATAAATAATTTTTTTAAATTACTTTTATTATTTTATAAGTTTTTTTGAAAGATCTTTTAAAAAAAATCACTCAAAATTTTTTTTTTTTTAAAAATTTATCCAAACAAACCCTAATTCTCTTTCCTATATACTAACGGCTCAACAAGCACGTTAGTGTCTGTTCAGCCGCTTTTCTATTATTTTTAAGAAATTAATATTATCTTTTTGTTAATATATTATTCATTTTTTAAATTTATTAGATAAGTATTTTTTTATTTTAATATTGATGTGACTTTATTTATATTATATTTTATTAAAATTAAAATTATTATAAACTAAAATATTATTCAAAAAATAATGACTAACATTATTCTGATTCAAAAAAATATAAATAAATCAAAATACATGTTAATTATTTACAAAAGATAATTTTTATTTAAATATCATGGATATTGATATTTGTCTTTATCTTTTTTAAGTGGTAGGCCAAAATATAAATCTAAGTATGAAGAGTTCTTTATTTTTTTATAAATAGTGAAAAATAGAATAAATGAGAATGCTTATTTTTTTCGTTTTAAATATCAAAATATAAGAATAATTAATAAATAAAATAGGAGATTATAAAAATTGTGTATCTGACAAAAATATTTGGTAATTCATCATACATCTTCTTATCAATAACTTCTTTAGCCTTAGAAAACTATCAGATTTATTGACCATAAAAATAAATATATAAACCCTTCAAGATTATTCAATTAAAAATAATGTGTAATAAAATCAAAATAAAAATTTAGAAATATTATTTACAAATTAACTATTTATAAACGTTATAAAGTTTAATTATTTATTTTTAATTCGTATTTAATTTGAAGCCGAGATAAAAATTTATATTCAAAGCACTCTCTATCTCATGCATAATTTCAATTGTTAAAAATATTTTATTTTTTTAATTTTATATTTAATTTTTTAATTATCTTTAATTTTATTATTTTTTCAAAATTATTAATTTATATTTTATTATATCCCTAACTATATCAAACACTATTCTTTCTCTTGCTATTATTTTCTATACACATACATGTATGTCATTGTCTCATCGTCGTTATTATTATTATATTACCATGTTCTCCTTTCTCGTTTTTTCTTTTTCCTTCCATATTCTCTTCACCCGACCGTCCGTAATTAATTATCACCAAGTATTATTATTGCAAATTTTAATTTTGTCTATCACTTTGATTTATAATCATCTATTTCATTAACTTTTATGAGTTGTTGAAGTTTCGCTAAAAAAAGTAAGACATAAAACATTTAATTTTATATTTAATTTTTAAATTTTTTTTAATTTTTTAAATATTTTTTTTAATTTTATATTTAATTTTTTAAATATTTTTAATTTCATTATTTTTCTAAATTATTAACTTATAATTTTTATTATATCCCCTTACTATATCAAACACTATTCTTTCTCTTATTATTATTCTCTATACACATACCTATCATTGTCTAATCGCTGTTATTATATTACTTTGTTCTTTCTCGTTTTTTTCTTCTCCTTCCACCGTCTCTTCACCCACCGTAATTAATTATCACTATTTATATGTTACATCTTTTATATGTTAATCAAATAACCAGTGCCATATGCCAAACAAATGATATTATAGAAGTCAAAATAAATTATATTTTTGTAATATAATTCATTTATTTTAGTTTAATTTAAAAATAAATATTCATGTACTCAAATTTTAAATATGATATTCTGTATAATTAATAATTTAAAAATAAAAAAAATAATATTATCACATATGAAGTAATTTAAAAATCCTTAAATTTAACAAAATATTAGGCTTTTTCAATTCATCATTGATAGATACAGGCATATTTAAAAAAATACATATAATATGAAAAAAAATTAGTTCTTCCTTAGTAAGAGAAAAAGATAGAACACTATCTTTTGTACATGAAATATAAAGATAGAACACTATCTTTTGTACATGAAATATTGAGAACAAATTAAAAAAAAAAGTAAAAGAACCATGAAAATATTAATTAGATAAGTAAATTAAAGAGGAAAAAAAAATATAGGTAGAAGTTATACGTAAACATAATAACTGCAATAAAACTAAATAAAATTTGTAACGATGGATGTGATGAAATCGATAGCGTTGAAGGTAAAAAAATAAAAAACCAGTAAAATAGATGAAATTATAAAAAAAAAATAAAAAAGATATATTTTTTATGATTAAAAAAAATTCTAATAGAATAATTAGAATGAGGCTAAACTACTGGACAGACCATCAGAGTACAGTACTCACAGATATACTTAAAATAACACTATACAAACAAAGACCAATATAGAATTAAACAAAACATAATTTAAATGAAGACCTCCGAATATAATAAGATCTATACAAAAAATTATTTATCACCGACACTTGTTGGCTTATAATTATTTTTTTTATTTCATATATGGCCACGAAAATAAATCTTTTGACATCGTCTTTACCTAGTTTAAGATGTCAAAAAAAACTCACTTAAATAATTGTGCGGTACAGAGAAGAGTTCATAAGATAAAGAAAAATCAGACCAAAATAAAAAAAAAGAGATTGTGGGAGTAAAGAATTGAATAGAAGTTGTTTTTGTAACTGTTAGTAAATTAAGTAACTGTATAATATTTTTGAATTATGTTAGTAGGGTTAAAATAGGAAATAGAAAATTGGACACCAAACCTCTATGTTTTGGCATTATATATTGTTATAGATTATAGATAAATATACAGGAATCCTACCCATATTTATTACCATTCGGTCTATTACTTGAATCAGTTTCGCTTTTATTATGAGTATCTAAATATTTAAAAAATTTATTCTTAACATGAAAATAATGTAGGCTGAGAATTTAAGAGTACATTCGGTAGAGTACAGTAACATAGAGATATTGTAGAAATAATTCAAATTAAATGGCGAACTAAATTGTAGAAAAAAAATTAAAAAAATATACTATTAAGTTTTTTTTGTTACAGAGTCAAAAAATTTAATAACAAATATATTATTAAACAGTGAATATATATATTTTTCTTATAATAATACCATTATAAAAATTTTATATTTGTATGATATTATATTAAAAAATTATTAAACTATTTAATAATTGAGATTATAATGATGTAAAGTACATTTAAGATAATATAATAATATTATTTAGGCCAATAATAAAAGATTTATTGAATCAAAATTTAAGGAAAAATAAATTATTATTAATTAAATAAATATAAATATAGGATTCCTATCCATATTTGGATCGTTTGGTATATTACTTGAACCAACTCCGGTGTTATTGTGAGTAAAAAATTCATTATTAAGATGAAAATAATGTAATTTGATAATTTAAGGGTACATTCAAAGAATACTAAGAGTCTAGTAACATAGATATATCGTAAAAAATAATTCATATTAAAGGATAAACTAACAATATAAATTTATTAATGAGAAGTATAATTTAAAATACTTGATATAGATATAGAATATTGTTAAGGAGGTATATTTGTGAAAAAATATAGAAAGTTCAAAAGAAAAAGAAAAAGAAAAAAAAGGAAACACTGAAAGAATATATTCTTTTAGCGTTGATATATTCTTTTTATTTTTTTTGTTCAATTTATTTGTTGTTAGAAAGTTCAAAGAAGAATTTTGTTTCGAGTGTTTATAGAAAGTTCTCTCCTCTCAAAAGTTTCATTGCTAAAGGAGGACTATAAATACTATTAAATAGCATCTTTTCACAATCGGAAAAAGCTAAGCCAGAATTTCTACCGATAACTCAAGTATGAGTTTTTTCTTTCCTTCTTTGTTTCCTTGAATCCCCCTTGTTAAAACTGAATTCTTGCACTTCATCAGTTTTTTCCGATTCATGTAACAATAGGATATAGTTGCTTTTAATTTGGCTTAGTGAGTTGTTTCGTTACAGGTTTGTTTCTATTTCTTTTAATCATGTGATAATTTTTAATTTTTTTCAATAGGGTTAATAATGAAGAAGGAACGTGCACCATGTCCGGGTGTAGTACGGCCAAGATTTAAACCCAGATTTAAATCCAATAAACGTCCATGCAACAAAAGCAAGCTTGATGCGGTTATACAACGCCTTAAACTTTTGAAAAACATCAAGGTAACTAAATATCAAAATCCTAAACCCTAAACCAAAATCCCGGTCACCTCCTTCATAGTATTTGAATTCATTTAATATATGATTATTTTTATTTAGAAATTAGATATTTATGGTTGTTTTATGTCTTCATATATTTAAATTGGAAATTTTTTTATATAAATAAAATAAATCTAATATTTTTTCACATTGTTATCTCGTTTGCTCACTTGATAAGTTTCTAACTTTAAACGTATATTTGCAAACAAGATATTGCACTCCCAATAAGATAAGATAATATTTTGCACTCTAGTTTGTATAAATGGCAATATAATCTGTTACTATTTGAATCATATCGGTTTAACTCTTATTTTAAATTGCATATGTACTACATCGATTTGAATTCATTTTTGGAAAAATTATTATAAAGGACCGTTAGGAAGATTTAATTATTAAAAAGGATCTTTAATATTAAAATTATTAAGAAGGACCAAATCTTTTTATAATATTTAAAAAAAAGAACCAAATCTTTCTATAAAGAGACAAATATATCTTTAATGATTTTTTATTTATTTTTTATAATTTTTATATTAACAATTTTTTTCTAAAATTTTAGTAATTTTTATTATTTATTTATTTATTTTTTTACTTTTCTGGTCTTTTAGCTTTATTTTTATCGTTGGGTAAAGATTACAAAAATAAAAAAATAAATAAAAATTATTAATAAAAATTATTAAAATTTTAAGAAAAATAAAATTTATCAACATAAAGATTATAACTTTTAGAGACCCTGCATTTTATATTTTCTTTGGGGTATAGTATTCATGTTAATTTTTTTAAGAGGTCTCCTCATACTCAATTAAGAGGTCGCGGGTTCTAGTCTCCTATCTTTGATAAAAAAAAAAGCATTCATGTTAATTTACGTTAATAAATAGAGATTAAAATTATACAGATGTTCTACATAAAATTATTTGATTACACATCTGTTTTAAATATATCTATATAAATTAAATTAGATAAATTTAATTTATTAATAAGATAAAATATCTAAATAAATCGAATTAGGCCATTTCAATTTATTAAAACAAGCGAAAAATTATATCTGCACTAAATTCTTTAATAAATCCAATTCAATTTATTATTATAGAAAATACATGATGAATTGAATCAGTTCATAAACTCGATTTACTATAATACATAACACGAAATAAGTATTATTGTATAAGTATCTAAAGAATAATTATTAATTTAAAATTTTAGATGACCAATTTTAGAAAATAATATTTAGTAAAACTGTTATTAAAAATTTATTTTTTATTATTATTTTAGTAATTTTTATTATTTAAGGAAAAATTATAAAAAATAATTAAAAATATATTTGTCTCTTTATAGAAAGATTTGATTCTTCTTCTTAAATATTATAAAAAGATTTGGTCTTTCTTAATAATTTTAATATTAAAGATCCTTTTTAGTAATTAAATCTTCCTAACGGTTCTTTACTATAATTTTTCCTTCATTTTTTAATCCAATCAGATTCAAACCATTGTAATTTTGATAGAATTGATTTATATTCTATCTAAATTTTATAATTTAAAAATTTCTTATAATTAATTTTTTCAAACATTGAATTATATCCTATCCAAATGTTAAAGTTTAAAAGTTTTATAATTTAAATATATCCATCTATGTAAAGTCGACAGAATATAGATTTTTTTTTCTAATTAATTTCAATTGGGGTTTATTCATCATTCTTGCAGGCCCGATTCAAATACAATTTGGATATTTACAGCTCGCTTCTAAACAAAGTAGTAAAGTACATGACTGGAAGAAAGTCTATCACCCAACTGAGTTCAGATGTTAGTGATGTCTCTATTGTTCTTATTGTTTCTGTCTTGATTGTTTGGTTTCAACAATGCATACATACATTATTGTTATGGGAAGGAAAATTTTCCAAATAAATCATAAAAAAACTATTATCTCCCAAAAAAACTATATACCTTAATTCATTTTTTCTGGAGTGGAAAAATCGGTTGAATCCATCGAATTTTGGTATAAATTTATTATATTTAAATTAATTAAATTAAATTAAATTAAACTGTTTTTATTAAAACATGTTCTACTACTTATAAAAAAGAATTATTACTAACCGGTTCATCTTAAATATCTTTTATCAAGTTAAAAATGATATACTCTTTGTTAATTATATGATCATAATTCGTTTATTTTGTTGTATTTTGCATGAATAATTGAAATTTAAAGTTGCAAGATATTAATTTAAACATATAATTAATTAATAATTGTATTTTTATATGAATATAAAAAATATTTGGTGGCCAATGAGTAATAACTCAAATGACATAGACTCCCCATACTCAATTAAGAGGTTGCGGGTTCAAGTCTCCTATCTTTCCAAATTTTGCCAATGAGTAATAGCTCAAATGGCATAGTCTCTCCATACTCAATTAAAAAGTTGCGGGTTCGAGTCTCCTATCTTTGGTAAAATAAAAAAAATAAAAAATAAAAAATATTTGGTGAACAAATAATATTTTTTCGAATGTAGGCTGCTATACTTATGCGGGGCCATCCAGATCTTATTGACCAGTTTAACAAATGGATTCCCCGTACTCGTCAAGATTCATGCACGTTACTCTCCCACCACTTGGCAGCAACACATTTGGAGAACCGTGATCTACAGGATGAGGGCGATGATGAAGTATCTACGGATACGGATACTGATACGGATAGTGATACTGAAGATTGGGACTGGTTGAAAAGGTTATTCTCTATTTTTTTTTTCTTTAAACATCATTCAAGTAGTAAGGAGTTAGTGATGTCTTAGTTTTGTTTTAATTAGTCACGTCATAGTCATATACCTCTTTTTTATTTATAGTGTATAAAATTATCCAATATATATTGCTCGTAATACTTTATAAAATATTTTCTTATTAATGAAGGTCGACTAAGCTTGGTGGATGTACAGACCCCTATAAAGTTTGGAAAATTTGGAAAAAGATCAAGGTAACTCCGAAGTCAAATCCTGTGTTTAATTGAATTGTATAAATAACATTTGTGTGTTGATGATGCATATAGGATCGGTTTAAGTGCGATATGGAGATTTGCGAGTCGCTAAGAAATAAGGTGGACAAGTACAAAGATGGAAGAAAGTCTATCATCCAACTAAGTTCGGACGTTAGTGATGTGTCCCTTATTCCTATTGTATTGTGATTATTGGTGAAAATTCAAGTACAGTCAACTTAATGTAAAGTTAATAGCCGAGCGTTATTAGATGACAATATAGTTAAACTTGTCAAATCATTTAACGACTCTCACGTATCAAACTTCACATGAAGTTAACTGTACTTAAGTTTATACATGCAGGTTGCTACACTTTTGCGGGGCCATCCCGATCTTATTGAGGAATTTCGCAAATGGATTCCCATCACTCCGAATGAGGGATCCGATGAAGTATCTAGCGATACCAGCAGCTTTAGTTCCACTGATACTGACACTGATATATACACTGATATATCTTCAGATGCCATGGATTAATCTATCAAAATACACTGTTTTATGAATAATGCTCTTGCTATTTTTATATTTAAATTGATTATAGATTTAACAGACAATAATGAACATGTTTTTTTGGTATATTTTAAGTGTCTTGTTTCTCAATAACTTTTCTAAGTGATGACCATTTATTTTCTTAGAGTTTCCAAGTTCAAATAGTACGGCTAGATAAAATATCAATCTAATTGCATTGCATTCTCTAATAAACATAAATTCCAAATTGCTTTAAAAACTACCTCCTAATCGACAAACTTTGTCGATTTCAATCAACAAAGTAAAAGTAAATTGGTAATATATTGGCCGGCTGAGAATAGTTCACATAGGAATAATTCAACGAAGCCTAACTTCCTTCTTGGTTCCGGCAGTAATGTCTTTGATGCTGTAAATTTTGTGCGTCTCTAATTCTTTTCCTGCTTAGTAAAGAGAGTTTATGTTTTGGGTTTAATTAATTTGAACCTACAAACAACATAATAATGGTAGTATGAGTCTCTAGAAATAGTGTGTCAATCATGATTCTGTACATAGACGTACATAGAAGAATTGAATTTGCAGAGGCGGCCAAGTACAAATAGCATATCTATATGTCTGTTATAGTGTGTGTGAATGTGTTATAAGAGTGACAATGGGTAGGATAGGGTAGGGTAGGTTTTGGAGCCAATCTTAATCCTACTTTCTTAATCCTACTCGCGCGTTGAGAATATCCTAATCCTCTATCCGTTTTTAACCCACAAACATCCAAATTCTACCGGCGGCTTACAAAAAAATGCAATATTATTATATAATTTGATGATAATTTATAATAGAACTAACTTTTATGTATAAAAAAAAGATACTAAATTATTAATTAATAATCTTCTTGTAATGGCTAAGGATTTTTTGCATTTAGTGAGAGATGTTTGTTCAACATTCACTTGAAAGGTCATTAGATTATACAAAATGATAAAAGCATGGAATTCACTTATTTGTTCTCAAGGTTGGTTAGACACAAACTCTAATTGTGTAAAATTTATTTTTGAGTTTTTTTTTTTTAACCAAGGATAGAGAGACTCGAACCCGTGACATTTTAGATGAATATGGAGAGACTACGTCATTTTTAAACTATAGCTAATTATACATTACACATTAGTAAAATTATCCAAAATACATTAATTTAATTGAATAATTGCATAAAATTTTTTGTAGTATTAGTGTATTAAAATTAAATTTATTGTCTAATATTTTTCTTTTACTACCCATAAGAATATGAAATATAACCGAACTTAAACATCGAAAAACAATGTTAATATATATTTTCATAAGTAGAAAAAATATTATTTGTAGTGTAAATTTGAGAAAAATTGGTATAATTTATTATTATTTCTTTATTCATTCATTCATTTTTATTTGTGTTGTTTTTCTATGTAATATAAGGCTTACGTGGAAAATGACATGGGTTTTAGTGCATAATTCATAAGATAATGCACTAATGAAGATTAATCTATTATTAGTGTTTTACATGATCATATCTTTTATGCTAGCCATTACTATTAATTTCCTGATCCCTCTTTGTAAATACAAAATGGGGCATATTAGTAGATTATTGTAATGATGCAAATAGATGCAAGAATTATAAATGATGCATTTATAGGGTTGGATCATTGTAAGAAAAAGAAGTTACAAGGGATGAAGGAAGGACCTAATTGCTTTGGCCAATTGGAATATCCAATATGATTGATATAGGGCACAAGATCATGAATGCATATGCCATAATATAATGTGTATATTTTTATTCCATAGGCAAATTAGGCAGATAGGTTCTCTTCCCTTGGCAATTTGCCAGGGAATTGACATCCCTTTGTAGAATTATTTTTAGAGCAATGTATTTGGTACAATTGTTGTATAATATTAAAATATTCATTTTGAATTTATTCTTGTTCTTGTGCATTATTTATTGAGCTATAGTATTTTACTTTATAAACAACTGGGTTGTTCCTTTTTATTATCTAGATTTTTGGATGATAGTTGTGGCAAGGACAGGTTGCAAATATGATATCAGATTGAAAAATGGTTAATTTCCCTAATATAGTTTGCCAAAATGTGTTCTAATTAAGCACATAAAATTAATCCAAGACATATAGGATTATCTCTTCCCCCCTCTCTCTGTTAGTATGACAAAACATAAATGATTATCTATACAAAACTCTTCTACAAAGACAGAAAATTAAAGGTGTTTGCTACGATACGATAATAAATTCATACGTACCGATACATTTAAAATATGGACAAGTAATAATAAGGCATGTAGAATTTATTTTCTACATCAGTGTTATGTCTCTTGATGAAAAAAATATTTATGATACACTGCAGAAAATGAAGTTACAAGAGACATAACAAAATCATTAGGATGCACATTAACATTATTGGAGGTAAAAATAATAAGTCTAAAAGAAAACCTTCTATTTGAAGCCGGTATGACCAAGCCATAGCTAACTTTGACATACTCCAAACAGACAGTTGTGGTTTTAAACCATGCGAAACAAACAAGAGATACTCAGACTTTCCAGCAAAGGCGAGGCTGACAATTGGCTGAAAAAGAGAAGCATGAGCAGTTAAGACAAGATGCAGACAATGTACATGCATGAATCAATGAACCCTAATAGTATTTTCTTAGTTTAGTTCCCTTTTTTTGGGGAAAAAATGTATTTTTAATCCTAATACATGATATTTATTACGAAGCCAGGCCCTAATAAGTTTTTCATCTGAAACTTAGTTCGCATACATGAAACTGTTCTGAATTTCATCTCATCCATCTATTGCCATCACAGCATTGAGCAATAACAGCTGCGATCCCTCGTCATCTCCAGCAACTGCAGCAGCAAGGTGATTCTTCCTCTTGATAGCTTCTTTTCCAAAGGCTTTTTCTACGCCATCAAATAATCCTTCAAGAAGTGCATTCATCTTCTCCTGAGCAGATACAGGAAATGCAGCAATATGTGACTGCAATTCCTTTGCTGCAACACCTTTCTTCAAATATGCTTTCACTTCCCTGACCACAGTTGCATAGTTCACAGTGTCACCATTCTCAGAACCCTTGCATATCAGAGCATATCAGGATCAATATTCAAGATCATTAACAATCTTAAATCACAGTAAAACAACAATTGAAGAAGCAAGATAAAAATTTATAGATTAACTAACCAATTAAAAGTTTAAAACAACAATTACAGTTAAAAAAAAATAATAATAAACTTTTAAAGAGAGCAGAGATTGTAGTATCGTTGTGAAAAATCCAACTCGACCAGGCTTAGTCAAGGGGGAAGATGAATGTACTTACCTGCTCAATCAATTAAGGAATGAACTAGATCCTTCAAGACAGAGCACAGAGCGGGACAAGGAGCACGACGGTGGGGCTGAGGCAGTGGAACAGACCAAAAGTCCAAAACAGAGTAACAAAAAAAGCTTCACCCAAAACATTTCAGCAAAACCAGCATTCAGCATTCCAAAACAAGCAAAACCAACAACTACAAAACACTAAAATCTGCCTACAGCATTAAGCATCTAGCACATTATGAAACATTCCAAAACACTAAAATGTTCTATACAGTAAAAAAACCAAATATGACACACTAACAAGCTCTTCTCTTTTCCGCCCGGACAAAAACAAAAAAGAATGCTCAAATGACTTAAATTAGCGTCATGCTATTACAGTAATTGCAGTTATGCATTTTCCCATAATCATTTCCCGTATTGTATCCACATGCAAAAAATTAACATCACAATCACATGGAAACATAAACCACTTACCTCTATCATCGGAATTTAAATCCCCAGTAGCATTTCCATTGTTGGCATACCCTTCTTGTGCCACTGTTCATAGGGGCAGAAAAATGGCAAAATTAAATAAATAATGAATAAATAGCAAAATCGCATCAAACCGAAAAATAAATGAATAAAATTTGAACAAAAAAATTTAGGAAACATTGAACCACTCTTACAAAAATTAAATAAATAATTGACGGCAGGATAACATTAAATTACTCTTACAAACGTTAGGGAAATAAATAGCACGATTTAAACGTTAGGGACACAAATATCCCAAACGTTGAGGACAAAAACGATACTTTACTCTAAAATAAAATAAAAAAAACTTAACAAATATATATTTAATTTTAATTAAAATTTCATATTGTTTCTTAATTATATAGGCCAAAAATACAAAAATCAAGCCTGGCTGCATGAAAGTACAGCAGTGAATGTATCTTAATTCTTAAGAAAAAAATGTAAAGAAAAGAACAGGAGAGATTCAACGTTTATTCTAAGATAAAAAAGTATTGTATTTTGAGTTGAAAATATTTTAATAGAATTTTTCACTTTGTTCTATAATTTTAAAAAAGTTTTCGTTGAAAATATTTTCAATCAAACCAATCAGTCTCTACAAAATAAAGATAGGAAAGATCCAATCTTTTTAAGTAATCAAGTTTCATAACAAAGAGAATAACTCAACGTTGATGAAAAGAGCAAAAGCTTGCTAATTTCTAATTGATTCATTTAAAAAAATAAAAAAAAGGATAAAATTTTAATGTCTTTTAACCAATGGACAAAATTAATTTTAAGGCAATGGATATTTTTTCTAACTTTTGCAACTGCTGAGTACTTTTATACCTTTTGTATGTGTGTACGTGATTTAAAAGAGTTACAGTAACTAAATTTTTATCGTATTATTAAAATGTTAAATTTAGGTGTATTTTGTCTGCATTGGAGTCTCGAAAAAAAGTTCCTCTTCGTCATCATCTTGTGAGAAATCGCTATCGTTGCTATTAGTAACATAATCTTCGTCGGATTCTTCGTCGTCAATGTCCATCTCATAAATCGAATGAACAACATAGATAGACGGTAGTGCGAGGGGCTGATCATCCTGCACAAAATTGGACTGCTCAGATCCACTACCACTCACGTCACCAACCTCTGCGAAAAATTCTATCACTTGTTCACACTTGATTTTACCATGAACGTCAAACATCAGTCGCACATGATCGTTGTCACGCAGCCAAAACAGACGAAATCAAAATACTCCATTTCCTATTGGAACTGACATCTTATACCCTATCCTCCCAATCTCTTTACTCCCACCTTGATCGAGGAGCACCGAATTCTCACACTCAAACATGGCTCCGTTAATTGGGATACACACAACCAAATATACACTAGTAGACATTATGATTGGTTTGGAGAAGGTTTAGACAGAGGTGGTGAACTTGTTGTGAAGAATATAATGGGTTGTAGTTGCACACCCTTTTTATAGCTGTTGCAAATTTGTCCTATTATATTTTGTTTACACAGTAAACCATGTGTTTCGTTTACACAGTAAACGAATTGAATTTACACGTATACATGTGGTTTACAGTGTGAACAAAATACGTGTAAATTCAATTCGTTTACTATATAAACGAAATATGACATGTAAGCATTTTCGTAAAAACGCTACAAATTACGCAAATCGGTAATTAATATAATTATTTAATTTATATAAATAAAAAATCCAACAAAATATACATGGACACACATTTTATTTTTGTTTTTTATTTTCACCTACCATATCATGCACAATACAAGAACACCACATACAAAAACACCCTTATTCACTTGTAACAATTGTAGAGTCATTTTCTTATTTTGTAATATCTCTCCAACTTTTATGTATCTCTTCGTGTACGAAATGTTTGTTTGATTTCTTTTTTTATGTTCTTTGCCAACAAATTTATAAAAGTGGCAAGCATTTATTATTATCGTTATTTTAATATCTATTTTCTTGTAAAAAAAATTGTATTTTTTTATTTATTTATTCAAATACTACAACTTTAAAATACATATTTCTATAACTAAAAATTCAAACACAAAATAATTTGTATATAAGCTATTATCAATAAGAGTCCTTGTACTTTAAATTTTTTCTAAAAAAATTTGTTTAAATTATTTATTCAAATTGGATCATAATACATGTTAATATTAATATTTTTATTATATCTAGTTTATCAAGTTTAAATTAAGCTTATTAGAAATAATAAATAGCTTATTCATATGTGAAAAAGACATGAGTCTGTTTTCTTGATAGATTTTCTTTAAATGATTGTGCTTTAGTTTAGTGTTGAATTTGTTTTTAAATAAAACATTATTTTTTTATTTGGATAATAAAAAAGATTGTAATATAAAAATATATAAAAAGTCAAAAAATTTTAGTCGACCCTTTTTTTGTGTGCAATTATTGTATGAGTAGTTTTTGTATCTTTTTTCAATTTTATTTAAAAATTATAACCTTTTTGCACATGATTTTATAAAGAGATGATCATAATATTTTAATTATTTTAACTATTAATTTTAATTATAAAAAATATATATAATATATATTAATTAAAATCATAAATTAAAACTACTCAATAGTCACACAAACAGAATAACAAACTAACAGAGGGAACGAGGCATCAGTAAAAAAGAAGAAGACCGAAGAAGAAGATCAAAAATTAAAAACAGTCACTAAAAATGGAACAAAAATTGAAGAAGAGGGAGAGAAAAGGATGAAAGAATTATATTTTTATTTATTTAAATTTTTTGTTGAAAAACAACAAAAAAAATCCACATTTTTACAGAATTGATCGAAAAAAAAAAGCTAATCCCCTACACACTAACATTGACCCGATCACCTTTTGGAGCATTGTAGACTATGCCTCTTCTCCTTCAGTTTCCGTCGCTCTCTCTTCCCTGCTACCATTGCTTTCTCCGTCTGTCTCTGTCGTTTCCTCTCCCCGGAGGTCGCGGATCCGTTCTTTGAGATTGCGATTCTCTCTTTTCAATCGCAGGTAAGCTGAACGTGGCCCTTTGATTCTATATCTTTTCCACAGTCGAAGAAAATATAGAAAGTCGATTGATGCGAACGACGATTGATGCGAGAGAAAAGACGGAAACCGCTTTGGAACTGATTATCGGAAAAGTGATGATCGGGTAGGAAATTAGGGTTTTAGCTTATATTATATAATAACAGGTAGAATCTTTTACAGGGTTAGTTTTGTCCATCCTATAAGATTACTAATTTAGGAACATATCTTCATTATAATTATATCTAATCAATATTTAATGCATTATTAAATTACTTATCAATTATCAATTAAAAATACTTTTAATTATTTTAATAATAATAATAATAATAATAATAATAATAATAATAATAATAATATGATAATGGCACCGTGGTAATCATGATAAAATTATTTAATTCTAATCATAAAATGATCAAATCTTATAATATTAATAACGCATATTGATTTTAAATATTTTTAGTTATTTTAATTATATTAATTTTAAAAATATTGATATAATTCTAATTCTTATTTATTATTAAAAAATAATAATTACAATAATAATAATAAAAGATTGAAATAACTACAATAATACTTACAATAATAATAATTATTAATCGGGTAATTTCAACAATAATAATCTACTTTTTTCATTATTAATCGGGTAATTTCAATAATAATAATAATAATAATAATAATAATAATAATAATAATAATAGGAAAGAGAATAATAATTATTAGGCTCATGAAGACTTGGGCCTGCTTCAGTTTTTTTTTTTAAATAACAAAACGGCATTGTTTTATTCGAATCGGCCGATTATCGGTCCAGTCCAACCGATTGGTTTTCGGCTGGTTCGACGGTTTTTAAACGATTTTTTTAGCGGTTATTAGTAGCGGATTGAACCGTTTTTAGTGACGGTTTTTAGTTCGACCGGCCGATTCGGTCCGGTTTTTAGAACCATGGTTTCTACAATGAACGAAATGGCGCCGCTTGGTGAAGAATTTTTGGAAATCGGTCGGGTTCCGAATAGGTTCGACTGACCGGTGCCTGGCCGGTTTGACGGTTCAATAACGATTTTTTAATTTAGTGATTATAGTTTCTAACCGAACCGTCTTGCTCACCGGTTCATGGTTCGACTGTCCGGTTTGAATCGATTTTCAGAACCTTGTTAAAAATGCCTATATGAAGTCTTTTTCAATCCTAGCGGCGCCGTTTTTGGCTTTTTGCGAAAATTCAAAAAACCGGCTGGGTCCCGGTTCGGTTCGACAGTCTTATATGGTTTTTCAAAATGCTGGTTTTGGCATCTGCCCGAGTCATTTTCGCAGCGGATCACTTTTCAACCGGTTCGACCGGCCGATTCGAACCGATTCTCAAAACATTGATTAAAACCATTACTTGTCCAGCTTACAACACAGAAATGGTTCAAGAAATCGAAATGCTAGAGTGAAAATTAAGCTTCACCCAAATTCAACTATAATTGAACTAAAGACAGAAACATTAATTTTCAAAAAGAGTCAACAAAAAATATAGTGCATACTAAAATAATATAGGAGTGTATACTAAAATAATTTTACCCACAACTTTTGCGGTAAGTATATAAGAGTGTATACTAAAATAATATTGGTAGTTGTTATTTGTATTGCGTATATAAACTAGTTGTTATTTGTACGAACAATTAGAGATGAAGGTTGTGTAACTTGTGTGAGAACCAGCAAACAAAAAACAAAGTGATTTTGTTTAGTATCTTTTAAATTTATTTAATTTTTTTGGTATGAATAATTGATTAAAATTTATGAAGAGATAAATGATTTTGTTAAATATATTTTTGTTTTTATTTTTGTTTTTTAGATTATTTAAATTTTAAAATTATAAAATTAAACAATTTAATTAATTTAAAAGAATAATTTTTGTCTAATATATATAAAAAATGATATTTAAGTCTTTTTATAAAATTAAATAAATAAATATTTTTTATTTTTATTTAATTAAAAAGATGTTTTAGTAAAAGTGATGATATAATATATATTTAAAAAAGAAAAAATTAAATGTTGATGTGAAAAATAAATTCCACATGTCTTATTATTACTTGTCCATATTTTAAATATATCGGTACGTATGAATTTATCATCGTATCGTAGCAAACACCTTATGATTTTTGTCCAAAAAGTTGGTATTGTTTTTGTTTGTGAAATGTGACACTAATCTTATTTGAAACATGGTCCCTCAACATGTGCATAACAATTAAAAAAAGTCCTTTGTAATTTAGGTAAATTCAGGTTTGCATTTCATAACTAAAATTACCTCCCATTCCTTCTATTTTTAAGAATTTGTTCAGGAGCATTGTTACATAGCTTCATTACACAAGGGATTATTTAATTGAAAACGGAAACCACAAGAAGTAGAATAAGTGCTTAAGAATGTGTCCCTAAAATTATTCTACGCCTTTATTGTGTATGTTTTTTTTTTTTTTTTTGATTCGTCCTTTATTGTGTATGTTATTCCAAAAAAATGAATCAATACTTCTCCTGTCCGCAAAGTGAACAAGTCGGATTGGAGGTACTGTGTGCAAAACAAAAAAAAAAAGAATTTTACTAAATAACTTTTTTTTGAAACGAAGAAAGCTTAACACATGACAGTAGAGCATACAAAGAAACATAAAAATATAGAAACTACCAACATAACTCACACAACCCCTGGCTTCTCCATCAATGCCATCATCCCCCATAGGATCACAACCACGCCATGTTGTGTAGCTCAACTCTGACCGTGTGTGAATTATCTCAATACTCGTTTTGTCATTCTTAAAGATCCGTGCATTGCTAAATAACTAACACCCAACTAGCCAATTTGTCTTTAATTGATAATTCTATTTTTTTAAATTGTTATAAAAATATAAAATTAATAATTATTAATGACCGTTGTTTAAAGTTGGTTAGTTAAGAATTATTTATCTATATTCTATACTTTACCAAAAAAAAAATGGATCACTTTATTGTGTGACATGCAACAAGAAAGAAAGGTGATTATAAGATTGTTTAAAAAATATATTCTATTATTCTTTTAGCAACTTTGGTGAAAGGAGTTTCTTTTCTAATTGAAAACAACTTGGTTACTTCGCTTTGAAGTTAGAAGAAAGCAATTTGAGGCCAGCTTTGCTACAACTTTCAATTTTCCAATGGCCCAAATATTAGGATTTAGCATAGAGAGAACATCGCAAGTATTTTTGTATTTTTGTTTATACTAGATAATATTACACGCGAAACTTTTTTAGTTACAAAAATTTGACACTTTTTTTTCTTTCTAGATTTAAGTTATTAAGCACTCGCCAACATATGTGGCTCGTAATGGAGTGTCATTTATTCTATATTTTAACATCGAAAAACATCGAAAAACAATGTTAATATATATTTTCATAAGTAGAAAAAATATTATTTGTAGTGTAAATTTGAGAAAAATTGGTATAATTTATTACAAAAATGCTATTTGTACACCAAAATCAGCCACTATTATATTTATGTATAAATAAATGTGTAATTTAATTTATTTTTAACGTGTATTTGTATTCCAACATATATTTTATATACACATAGCATAACTCAATTTATTATTATTTCGTTATTCATTCATTCTTATTGTTATTTGTGTTGTTTTTCTATGTAATATAAGGCTTACGTGGAAAATGACATGGTGTGCTTAGTGACTCCACAATCAGAGTGGCAATGCAAGTGGCGTCCACAAAGGGGTCTAAATGACCACATCAATGTTTACTTTACTATTTCTTAGTCAAGCAAGAAAATTGAGGACCAAATGACACTTAATTGACAATATTTGTTCTTCAATTTACGGAACCCGGCACGTACGCAATTTGCCCCATAGAAAAAGGTAAGGACGCAATTTGAAAGCACCTTTGTCTTTTGATAAGGCATCATAAGAAAGCAGCCGCTAATTCATGTTCTGTTCTGTTCTTTGTGCGTCAATACGTGTAACTACACCATTTTCAGTTTTCAATAAAATAAAGGAGTTTACTTTTCAGCTGTGCGCACTTGTGTTTTTGCGAATGGCCACCACCGAGCTTATTACTCATTAATTTTTTTTAGGTAAATTCTATAATATCTTTGTTATAGTGTCTAAATTGTCTAACTTCATTTTTAAAATAAAAAATAAAATATTTAAAATAAAAAATAAATCATATAAAATTTATTAAATATTATTTATTTATTTTTTTAATAACTTAAGTACAAATTAATAGAAACCATAGCATTCACTTTTTTTTTTTAAGTCATGAGACGTAAATTCTTAAATCTCTTAAATCGAAAGCCAAGTAGCCAAAATTCTGTTTGTTGACCTTAGCTATTTAGTTGTACACTTATACTAAAAATTAAATTTTACATACTCAAATTTAAATTCTTGAACTTCTAAAATATTCATGCTCTGTTATTATATTATGCTAACACGTAACAAAATTTTCATTCACCGTGGCAAACTCTGCGTTAATATTAGCAGCACCAAGGCTATTAAGTTGTTTGCTAAATAAATTGAACTAGTAATTTATACGAAAACTATAATACGTATAATACAATAATCAATTAAGCATACTAAACTTTAGCTTGCCATTGTCGTATTAAACTTTAAATCAATTTATTTATTTCTATAGTGTCACCGGTTTTCCAATAGATTTTGTAATTTATTTATAATTAAATTTCTATAGTTCAATTACATAATACTAAGAAATAATTCAATAAAAAAAATTAACGAAGTAGAACCAGTTGCTTTTGTAGCTAGCTACACACAGTGACTCAGTGAGTGAGAGTAGAGCACTAGAGCTACCTCAAACTACATTTGAATCGGGGAGAAAAGAGGCACAAATTTGAATACAAAATAGTAGCTCAATTATATACTAAAAACAATCGTCACAATCATAAATCATCACAGATCCATATACTTTAACATAGCATTAATCTCTACACAGCAATATGTATAGAAATGAGAGAGAGAGAGAGAGAGAGAGAGCCAGAGTCAGAAAAAGAAAAAAAATATATATATTATATAGATATGTCTATATACTACTATAGTCACTCATCAAACTCTACTATGAATCCACACCGGAAAATAGCAGACGAAAATCCATGGAACCACGCCAGACTCACGTGCTCAGATCCTGAGACCAGATCCGAAGGCGAGAGCAGCGACGGCGGCGACAAAAACGGCGGCGAAAGACGGTGAGACGGCGGTAGCCGGAGAAGTAGGGCTCGGAGCAGGAGCTTCGGCGGCGGTAGCGACGGAAACCACGGCGGCGATGACAAGCATCGACAATGCGGTAAGAATCATTGCTTTAGAGAAAGCCATTGGTGCTTCTTCTTGCTGCTGTATTTGTTGATGGTGTAGGGTTTGAGATTTTGCGGGGAATGACGGAAAGATTCTAGAGGAATGGGGGTTTATATAGAAGGGGAGCGGGAAGAAGTTACGGGCAGTTCGGGTAGGTGCCCGAATTACAGGCTGGTGATAGGGTAGTTTTGCCAGCTGGATCTGGTTCTGTTGTATCTTCAACCGAATCCAGTTTCACATGGCTCCTTCTTAACAGCAATCATCAACGACGTCGTTGCAAATTAACTACCATTTTCGCGCGCTTCATCTCACGCGCCTTTTCTTAACCAGTTAAGTTTTTTTTACTTTACATAATTTTTTATATATTTTTTTTCAATAATACTATTCATACATTAAAATCATCCAATAATATATTTGTGTATAAATATATATATAAAAAAAGGTCTAAAGGATCAGCACTTTTATTAAAATCTAACCAGTACTTAACTAGCAAAAAAAAAAGTGAGTAATCCCACACCATTTGATGAAATCTCACACTATTAAAAATATTAATAATGACTACTTGATGATTACAAATTACAAAACTTGCTGACCCTCTAGCATTCCTCGTACATATGTAGTTTAATTTATTTTCAATATATATTTATATTTCAATATGTATTTTATACTGATAGCTAACTTTGGTAATTGATTTTAGTGTAAACGTAGTATAATTTATTTTTTTGGTTTCCTATATACTTCCATTTCGACGGGTCAATAACTAATTTATGGTGGATCGAAACTTTATTTGAAAATTTGTTATTGGCCAATAAGTTACTCCATGCACAAGACGAGATTCGAACTCTCATACTTGTTTAAGCAAACTATTGAGCTAACTACTAGACCAACTAAATTGTTATATTTGATTTTATAAAAATTCTATTTGTACATTAAAATCAATCATTGTATTTGTTTGACTTTTTTTAATGTGTATTTTATATTTCAACATATATTTTTTGTTATACTAATATAAGTAAATAAGTTATTTTTATTTAATTATTTTATATTGGTATAAAAATAAAAAATAAAATTGTTTAGAAGTAGTCTTTTGATAGTGGTAAAAGTACTCCAAATACAAATATGTTTATACCTAATTATAATTATATTTGCTGAATCTAAATATTTTTAATATAGTCTGTTGATATGAATGATAAATACTTTTTCTTGCTTATTTGCTAAGCTGTACTTTTAAGACACTGATTAAGAAATTGGTTTGTTAATCAAGTACGGAAGACTTAGCAAGGTTATTTTCATTGTAATCATAGAAGAAGACACAGAGTTCATAACGCATTTGGACTCTTGCGCATGTGCTTAATATTAATGCATTGACAAAAACATATTTGATTTTTTCGTGTCTAAATAGATATTTGATTTAAAATAGGATCTAGCATGGCACAAAAGAGAAATTAATTGTAACTACAAAAGGTTGTAATTAATTTGATAGCCACAAAATCAGGTAACTTGAACAAATATTCTTAATAAAATACTTCTTATTAACAAAAACTAACTATCCGTAATTTAGTTATTTCTTATGGAAAAATTTAGGGGACCAGTAATTTTATTGAATTTTGACCAGCATAAAATTAACAAAAAAATGTGAATCATTAGATAAAATCTCACACTAATAAATCATCATTAATAGTTATTAAATAGTTACCAATCACAAAAGTTACTGATCTCTAACATTGCTCATTAATTTTATAGAGACTAGTGAGGAGGGTAGAAAGTAGGAGCAGAAAGTAAAGATGTAGAGAATATTTTATGAGGTGTTTTGATACTAATTAAGGATTATTAATGAATTAAGTAATGAATAATGAGTAATGAGCAATGTTGGGACCATGGAATTCATGGTCCTTGGCAAACACCAATATTGTTGCAACAAGTGGCACTTTCTGTCTAAGATTTTTATTTTGTGTCTTCCTTTCTAGAACCTTCTCTTTTGTATTTGTAGTTTGTAAAATTACTAAATTAGTATTCCCTTTTCAATATACTGTAATTCATATTGAGATTTTAGGGCACAAATTAAAAATAATAAAAATATAGATGTATACTTATTTGAGTTAAAAATCACGGTAGACAATAAAAAAAAAATGTTAATGGCGTCACAAATAGAAAATTTTTACTAGAAAGTATAATTTTTATTCTTTTGGTTTAAATTTATTGAATGTATTGATAATAAAAAATATTATATTTATATAAAAAATCAACCATTAAATTGATTAATATATATTTGTGTATAAAAATATACATAATTTAATTTATTTTTAATAAATTTTATATTTTTATTTGTATTTTATATTAATAATTTATTTTAATAATTAATCTTAGTATACACTTAATATGATTGATTTACAACATTGAAATAATCAAATGTTTTATTTTAACTGTGTATAACTAAAACCTTTTATGTGAGACGGTTTTACTTAATTTTATTGTATACAGTATGTTCACTCTTTCTCACATTTAGATTTAAATTGGTGTATTAATTTATTTATATGTGCATCAAATTTACAAGTATTTTCTAATTAGTACAATCTCACGTTAGTGATTTATTTTCAACTAATATAATATAATACAATTGTTAGTTTAGTGGTTAGCTCACTAATCTGTATAAATGTTGGGAATTTGAATCCCACCTTGTGCATGCACCAACTTATTAGTCAGCGACAAACCCTTAAATGAATTTTAGATCCACGGCAGATTAATCATTGACTTACCGGATTGGAAAATACCATAAAAAAAAATATAATATACAATATATTTAAAATTATATATATTCGTATGTTCAAATAATCCTTGTTTAATTTTGATTAGGACACGTTTGATTGTAAGTTGGGTCATTAGTCAACGGGCCTGGCATCCAAGCCAAGGATGCGACAAAAGTCAAAATAGAGAATAACTTCTTCTAAATAGTATTAACAAAAACATTGATTCCACCTGAAGTTACCCTATTGGCTAATTACATCAATGATGTTGAACAATGATATCAATTTCTATCTTCACTGATTAAGTTTCTGAAAACCACTATTCAGATTGATTAACACCTTTTTTATTGTCACCTTACAATCACATACAAATTTAGGTAGGGGTAAGTATGAATGTTCTTGAAGAATTGTCAACAATTCAAAGATTATCTTAGCTAACTTACTGTAAGAATTTTCAAGAAAAATAATACTGCATTTTCTTCGTAGTGCCTATTATTTTGAGGAAACTTTTTAGCTTAGTATATCTGTCATTTTTATTTAATATTTGCTAAATATTCTTTATTTATATCCTCTGATCTACATAGTATTAAGTACAATATACACAAAGTATTTATTTCATAACCTAGTTATTAAATAAGTCTAATTTGATAAATAGTTATGTAATGAGTTCTTCATTTTTGGTTTCTAACTCTTCAAATGATCAAAAGACAAATATTATGAATGAAAAAAAATGAAGAACTCATTAAAACATAAAGATATCCTATTAATTAGTTTTATTGGTCTGTCAAGCCTGTTTGGACCTGTTAAAACATAATTAAATATATAAATAATTTTTTTATTATTAATAAAATTATAAAATATTTTAAATTTATTATATTTTATTGTAAATACTTTTGTATATATTAAATATTTTAAAAATTCTTATAAATATTAAATATGACATATTATATATAAATTTTTTTATTAAAAATTATTTTTTAAATAATATTTTTATTTTTATAAAAAAAAAATTAACAGACCTTTTAACAGACTTCACACCAAACCAGACTGAATAACAAGTCAGACTTAATACTTTAAAAAGAATCTATAACAAACTGCAACCCATACTCAAGTCAATTAACTACATAACAGGCCTATTAAGAGCAACGTCTGGCCTAACTTTACCTATTTCCACCCATATCTACATATTTCTTTTAATAAATTTGGTTGAGACTATATTTAAGTTTTTTTTTTCTCCGAATAAATAATGAACACATATTAAAATGGAATAGTGAATAATGGATTATCAAATTTGGTTGGCATGAGTAGTTGACCAAAGAAGGGTAGGTCTATGAACCATTCTCCACGGATCAAAATTGCCTTTCTGAAAATGGTTAAAAACTTAAAAATGTTCATCAATATACACATATCCACCTTTAATTAATCTTGTTAATATTCTCATCATATTTTAAGGTCAAAGACAAAGGCCATAGGCCTATGGCGTATATATATGGTTACTTTTGCTTCACATCAATTTTCTTAAAATAAGGGTTTTTTTTTTTTTTCCCTTTAAGGAAGATGAATAGAAATTACCATATGGTTACTTTTGCTTCACATCAATTTTCTCAAAATAGGGGTTTTTCACTTTTTCTTCAAGGAAGATGAATGAAAATTACCATATAATTTATTAAGCTAGTTCCTAAAATTTTACAGAAAAATTATGTGTATATGAAAAATCAGTCACTAAATATATTATTAAATGTATATTTTATATTTTAATATATATTATATATAAATAACTAATTTAATAACTGATTTTTTTATATAAGTAAAATAATTGAAACCCTTTATTCTACACATACATTTTCCTTGTAATCACAACGAAAAGTAATAGTATTTGTCAAATCCTCATACATAACCTTTGAATCCATATGCTACAAAGTTTGCATAGCAATTTTTAATGGAAATAAATTGGTGGTCATGCATTCAAGAACTATTATATTTGGAAATCCTTGTATAGTTCTTACTAATTGCTAAGTTGAATGATTCATCAATCAGCATAGTAAGAAAATAGTGCTATCGCATAATAAGACCAAAGAAAAATTCAACTAACTTCTAATAAGACCGTGGTTTCCAATGAAATTGCAAATTCAAGGTTATGTCTATCAATGAGTCCAAAGGAACATAATTGGCTTTGTTTTAGAAATTATCGGAAGCCAAGAGAAAAAAAACAAAAGAAATTTTCAAATGTTCTAAATTATATTATTGATTTGATTTCAATGCACCATTAGTGCATGTAACAATAAACGTTAGCATAGATCCAAAGAGGTATTCCCATAAAGAATACTAATTAAAAAATGATAATACTAAAGAGACAAAAAAAGTCAAAATTTATATTATTTAACAATTATTAATTATTATAATAATTAATAAATATCAAATAAAGTAAATTTGAGCTATTTTTACTTATTTTTTTCATGTTAACAAATATTTTTGTTAGAAAAATATAGCTGACTCACTAAACAGCTTAATCTCTTTCTCTGATAATTCAAAAAGAGGAAGAAAGAAACTCTTTAAGCTCTTTGAAATAGGGGAAATTGTTCAATTCAACTTGTTCTAATGGACATGGCTAATAGTCAGGTTATTGAAATCAGAAAAATCTGTCACATTAATGAATTGATAAATAAATAATTAAGCAAAATAATAAAAATTCTCTTTTTTAGTCTTTTTTTTTATTTCAGGATTTTATATAAAAAAAAATTCAAACTTATATTTTTATTTCATGTTTACATTTTTTTTTCTTTACATAAGTTTTAAAAACTAAAAATACTAAAAAAAAATAAAAAATAAAAACGCAAACTAATGACATTCTTAATTGCATCCAACATTGTTGGCTAGATTTCTGCAACAATGTTATTGTTAGGTGTCCCATCAAGTTGAGCATAAACCTACCAACATATTGATAAGCTTATTAATTAGAGGACACGCAAGAATATTTTTAAGATAATATATCATTACCCTTTCATTATTATGAATCTATAAATTTGGCCAAAGTTTTTTTTTTTTTTTTAAAAACATATACAGGACTAAGTTCATAATGTTAGCTTAGATGGGTCAACTTGAAATAAATTAAGATGGTTGAACTCCTAGTTTGTTTTATTTTTAATGTTCTATGATACCTTCAAATCTTTGAAGACTTGTTTGATATCACAAGTATTCAAATGCACTATTTATTTTTCTTAGGTCTAAATTGATATTCTAGCCTTATTATCACAAGTTTATTTTATAGCCAAAGTAGTTCTAGAAAATGTAACATTTCAAAATTCTATTCATATTCTTGAGATGTTCTAAAATTAATTATCAAAGTAAAAGAAAGAAACAAAAACTAGATAGAGATAGATGAGTATATGGTATTCAGTGTCCTTGCTATCCATTTTCTCTTGGCCATTCTTCTTCCTTTCAATTTTTTTTCTTGGATGTTTATATCACAGTGTGGTTTCTTCATAAAAACATTATCTGCACCTTTTAGTTTCTTATTCAAAAATACTCTGCGTTAATAAAAAAATCCACAAAACCAGTCATTTCATTATATATATGTATATATTTACATGTGTTGTTTCGTACATTTTTAATGTATATTTTATATTTTTTAACATATATTTTATACGTGTAGTTAGGGCCGTCAAAATGGGCGGGCTTTGCCTCCAAAATTAAGTCCGTTTAAATTTCGGGCTAAACGGGTTGAGTTCGATTAACCCGAAAAAATGACGGGTTAAACGGGTTAGCCCGCGAGCTAAACGGGTGGCTCGTTTAATTTTTTTTTTTTACATTTTTTTAAAAAAGTAGCACTTTTAGTCTATATTTTCCTCTATCTGACTCGAAAATCCGACCCATCAACTAAAAAAGTTTTTTTTTTAAAGGTTTTTGATATAAAAGTAATATTTTTTGTCAAAATATTTTTTAAAAAATAAAATAAAAGACGGACTGACTATAAACGGTCTGGTCTGAAAAATTATGACACGTGAATAAAGCGGGTTTAAACGATCCAACCCATTTAACCCACGGGTTTAACGGAACGGGTTTAAATGGGCCAGGTTAGCCCGTTTGACAGCCCTACGTGTAGTAATTGATAACTGAATTTTTTTTATACATATAATATGATGATTTTTTGTTTGGTCCTTTTTGTTGAAGAAGTAGGATGCTTCTAGAACATATAAAAAGCCTTGGAAGCTACTATTAATTCCCTTAATTTTTTTTTTTTTAAATTACAAAGTGGTTGAGTGTCATAGAGGCTACATTTGAAGAGATTAGTGTATGTAAAGAGTTGCAAATTCACAAACAAATTATGAAGATCAAGATTCAATCATTATGTAAATTTTTAAAGACAAGGGCTAATCATATACTTTGTACATCAAAAAATGTCTAAAATGGTGAACAAGAAACCCACCAATCACCATAGCCATATGATTTACTAAGCTATAAGCTAAGCTTCAAAAGACTTTATATTATTGTTATTATTATTCTACATGTATATCTTTCCTATAGTTTCAATTGAAAGTGAAAAATATCAAGTGTTAGAAGCCTAAGACCCTTGAATCCATATCCAACAAAGGTTTCAAAGAACTAGGGGAAAATTTTCTTGCAAAAAGAACACAAACTGTGGAGTTTCTTTCATTGTATTTGCATTGGTGACGACTGCGAACTCTATCGATGAACTCTTCTCTGATGTCTGATTTTCCAAAACTAGCCGGGTGCGCGCCACCCCGGGACCAGTCCACCCAGGTTAAGCTCCGATTAGCCAATGCATTCCCTGCTTCAATGCTCAGCATGGTTGGAAAATAATGCTCATCAACATAACAAGCTGGTCTACAATACTTTTCAAAAATCGGATAATATCTCGTGTCTTCTACAATTCTGGTGGCAATCTTTCGATTCACTTCAAACCATTGAGAGCCTTTACGCCACTGTGTTATGTTCACAAGAGGGGCCATTTCATTATGGTAGCGTCCCCTTCCATAAGGTCCAGGATCATCAAACACACTCATGAAGCTATGCTTGGATTCCATCATGTAATTGTAGACGAAACTGAAATTGTAGAGAGGAATGCATGATTCGGATAGAAGAATAAACCGCTCATTGTAGATGTCGAGCAATGCATTGGCGAGTAGTCTTCTTTCGGCGTCACACATGCTCATCCTTCCCCACTCAGCAACCTGCAGGAGAAAAGAGAAATTCATGTATTTTCAATATTCGAACGAGTTTAAGCACAAAAGCGACACAGGAATAACCTCAACTCTGAAATGCAGCCAAGTCTCCAGTTTATAAGGCATAATCATTTCTTTTGTAAGGGTGTGTTTGGCCGGAGGTTAAAAGAGGGCGAAAACTTTTCATGGATGACTCAAATGTGTAAAACAACTAAAATTACACATAAAGCTCGTCCATGAAAATTTCAATCCGATTTTTACCTCCTGGCCAAACATACTCTAAGAATGATCCTTATAATATGGCTGAGCACAAATTATGTAAATTCACACAACCTTAATCTATGGTTAAAAACCTTAGGAAAACTGATTGATGCAACCACCTCTTACTTCCTAAAGAGAGCACAGATCATGATTACCAATTTGCTAAACTAATCCATAGTTCGTAGTCTTAGATTCAGGGGAACATTTATCCATAATATGATCAAATACAGAAACCCTTCAACCTTGTTGGAGAGACAAAGAACCAACCTCATACTTTTGACTAAAGGTTTGCGTCGTTTAGACGGCTGATATATAATGGTATTAGAATTTTTATAGCTTTCGATTGGAGTACGATCATAAACTAGATTTTAGCATATGATCAAGTAAGCTTAGATAATGTCCATGCTTCGAGCCCAAAGTACTACAGAACCAATCTTTTTCTTATTATCTTATACATAGCAACTTAAACTCTAAAACCATTTGTCTTTAAAAACTCCTCATTAAGAATATGCATCAGAAGAATCTAACACATGTCTATCTTAATCATGGCAACAGAGAATAAGTAATTGCAGATTACGGCCGCACCTCCCCTCGAACTCATCTTCAAGACTAATCACTAACACACACTCTGAATCGTCACCGTTGTGTGCAAAGGCTACCTAAAATAATTTTGAAGAAGAAAAAAATTGCTGCATTTTCATCAAGAAACTGCTGATTTTTGTTACTCAGCTCTGTTGCACCTAAATCTACAACATAGCGAAAACGAAAAGCAAAACAGTACTAACACCAGAAGCCAGGATTATGAAAACACTAAATTCTCTTCAAGCATGTAATTGATGAACAAACAATCTAAACAACCAAACTGGTATCAATTAAGGATTAAGGGATAAATTAAGTAACCACAATGAAATTTAAATCAACAAACTATGTGTACCATAAGAGGATCAATATCAGCATACCTTGCTAGGGATTTGCCTGTTATAAAAAACAGAAGAACGACTGAACTGAGGCTGAAACGATGGCAGCGAATGGACATATATCGAATAAAGCCTCTCATTTCCTTTGAAAAACCTCTCCCAAAGGGGTGCTAATGGCAATGGTCCCTTGGTAAGGAACATGAATGCAACCTTAGGAACTCTTTTAAAAGGGTAATCCTTGATCCTAGGACCAAATGAAGCTCTCCAAAGCAATTCTTTGTCGCTCATATTGTGGATTGGATTTGAATTAGGCCGAATCCAATCTTCCAAGTCTAACAACCTATCCTGTTCCCCACGACATGGCTGAAAACTAGATTTCATCACTGTTGTTGTGACAACACTCTCAATCCCAAAATGCTTGAGTGTGTATATGCTAATAACTGAGAAAACAGCACAGATTGTAACAAACAAAATAAGCACCCTCAACAACGTTATAGGTAACCCTTTTACTTGGTTTGTTGTTCTCTCTTTCCCTTCTTCAAGAACCATAGCCCTAGATTCCATCTTTCCCAAAAGGCAAAACAAAACCACTAAGAATCTAATATTTCAATTACAAAACTCTTCTTCTCTTGTAAGGAAGTCAACTCTGAACACAGCATCATCACTGAATATAAATAAAGGCATCAAAATGAAGGGGAGAAAAAAAAAAAATCTATGATATGGTTGTTATTTTCAAAGCTTGAATTGAAAGGTTATGGCACAACAATAATCACCATGAGCTATAATAAAACCGCTATAGATCTATCTAATAGGGAGTACCAATACCATAGACTGCGCCAAAAATCAAGCCTTGAACATGTGATGTTGTGAAGAGTGAAGATCATCAATATGGGCACATGGGTAGTTATAAAAACATGAACTTTATCAATGATTGAAGCCAAAATTAGGGATTTTTACTATTTTATTACTAATTGTATAATTGGGATCAAACAGAATTAAGGGGTTATGCAGAAAACTGGAAACTGAAATTAAAAAGGACTTTGAAATAAGAAGAAGTAGTAGTGGCGCGAGTAACTAACAATGATGTAAAGCAATCTATGCATGGGGTTTTGGAGAGATATCTATGATGAATGCATTTGTGTTTGGTATGCACACAAACAGAGTCAAAGGTTGTTGGGTATGAAGCATGAAGAGGAGTGTGTTATTTTGGAGTTTGGCACAAATGAATGAAATGTGTCACGTTGTTATTTGTCAAACCCAAATGGCCAACCTTTATTAAAGTAAGACACTGTACTTTTCACATTCCATTTTTCATCTTAGATGGCTGCCGTATAATGTGGGATTCTTAAAGCATGAAAATTCCTAGAAATTTTAAATGCTTATATTTATTGAATTAAATCCCTTTGAATGTGAATTAATTCTAGAAGGATCCTATTTATTTATTGGCCAATTCTATGGTGCCTATTACTTGGTGCCTAAATTTTGCCTAACTTTCCTTTTGTAGTAAGTTTTGAATTTTTAAAAATTATTTATTTTTATATCTTTTAAATTAAATATTAATTTATAACTCTTTTTAGTAAATAGGTACCACCTTTTAGGCACCATAGCATTCACCTTATTTATTTATTTGTAGTCTCTAATTTTGTGTGTAGTTTGGACTCTATCAAGAGTTTATTTATCAACACAGTCCATAAACCCATTTGAACGGTCTAAAAAAAATGAGATAATAAAACAATATATATACTTCTTTTAATGCTAAAATTACTAATCATATTATTCTAGCTATACCTTTTAATTAGTTGTAATTTCACATATTGTTAGCATTTTGTCGCTGAATGATAATACTACATATGATAAAAATGTGTTAAGAAACGTACTCATTATTAAATAAGTTAGGAGATTAATTGAATTAGTGATTGATAGATTAGCCAGAACCAACAAAAATGTTAGCACTTAGCACGGGTAAGGGGAAACTTAATTTGTCCAAAGTGAGTCTTCAAGTAATATCACAAGTCATAACTCTATGAATCAAATTAGTTTTCATAAAAAGTGAAATGCTTAATGGCTTAATGCAAAATACACCAACTTTTCCTTATTTAAGTGTGAATAGTGTTCTTTAATTTACCAAGGAAAAGACAAACATGCTTGACTGCAGAAGCTGCCGTGGCCCATGTCTATATCAATTCTTCTTTCCCCCAGTTTGGAGTGGGCTGTGGGGACGCTATAAAACACAAGGGTTTGGCTCACGAAATTATTACGAAAAATATAGAATTTAATTTTTTTAATGCATTTATTATATATATATTTGGTGAAAAAAATGGATAATATATTTAATATAATACTGTATAACTTAAAATATATGTTAGCAAAACTCTAACACTTTGTTTGGAACAGCAGATTTTGGAAGGAAGGAAAATGAAAGGGGAGAAAATGGATAGAAAAGCCCATTTTTCTTTGTTTGGTTTAGAGTGGAAAATGGATGGAAAACAAAAAAGTAAGTGTAGGGCCCATATAAAATTTTTCATCTCATTCCTGTGATGAAAATTGCAAAGGGATGAAAAACAATGTTAAATTTCATATTTGCCCTTTCAATAACAAAAAATAAAATTCTTAACTCACTTTAATTTTTTCTTTTAAATGGTGTTTTATTATATATATTTGTTTGAAAAATAAATATACAACCTTTTGTTTATAATATTTAAAATTTTGAAAAATAATTTGAAAGATTTTTTTATTAAAAAAATAATTTAAATACATTAATAAATTATAATTTATATATAATATATATAAGGATAATAAAGTAATTTTATTCTATTATAATTTTCTCTCTTCTTTTCTTTCTATCTATTTTCTCTACATCAAAACAACATACAAAAAAATCCATTTTTCCTTTCATTTTCTTTTCTTTCATTTTCTTTCCTCCCATTTTCTTTCCTCTTATTTTCCATCAAACATCCAAACAAAGCATAAAATCAAATCGATTTTGGTATTTTACTAATCATTTTTTTAATTAAAAAAACAAGAGATGTATTATTCACAAATAATAGTAGTTTGACCTAAAACTATAAAATGTTGTGAAATAAATAAATAATAAAGAAGAAATAAATATAAAATAAAGAAGTATATATATATATATATAACTCTAATATTGATATTTACCAATATGAATCAATATAATAGAGATAATTTATATAGAATTTTTAGTAAGCTCAAGTGTTTTGAATTTTTGTGATAAGCACAATAAATAATTTATAAATATAACCTAAATGGGATTTAATAATAATTATTAAACTTTTACTTTTACCACAAATATTTTTAAAATTCATTTAAGTAATCCTAAGTTTATTACCTTCACTGAGTGACTAAACCCACTAACACACTCTCTACTCTCTTTCTCTTTCCTTTTCACAGAACCCACTACCATCAACAATCCCTACCCACTGCCATCAGCCTCTCTTTCTCTTCCCTTTTCACATAACCCACGTCTACTGCCAATTTATTTGAGAATTCCCTTTTGAGTTTCAGAGTGTCATCGTTCTTTCTGCTTTCATCGTGCATCGTGTCTTTCTGTCGTCCTCACTCCTCAGTGCCGTCTCCCATTCATCGCTACACTTCAAGAGTTTCAATGGAGCCTCAGCCTCAGGTACGAACCTGTTTCATTTAGCTCATTTTTTTATCCCTTTATGTTCTGCTGCATGAATCTGTTTCGTTAAAGTCATTCAATTATTTTTTTTATCTTATTTCATTCAATTAGTGGTTTTGTTCGATTTACTTGGTTGTTTAAAATTTCTGAGTTAGGGTTAAAAAATTTTGGTATTTGTTTTATGATTTTGATTTCAATTTCTGGGTTTATGTCTCTTTTCATGATATTTTATTTTTTATTTGCTATTGTTGTTTGATTTCTGATCATGATTTCAATTTCTGGGTTTATGTTTCTATTCAAATTTGGTATTTATTTTTCTGATTCTGATTTCAATTTCAGGGGTTATGCCTCTTGTATTAATTGTATAATGATGATCTGTACCATTGAGAATCTGCCTATCATGCATCGACAAGTTGTCTTGCTTAATCTTGGTGGCAGCCCAAACTGCAGCTCCACTTTTGAAAAGTTAATAACGCAAATGAGCATACATCTCCTCAGATTTCAAATTTTCGTTCCATATTGATGTAGCCAAATCTCAACACTACAGTGATTTTGAGGGCAATTAGAATGTTTAATCTGTTTTTCCTTTGTCACCATTGCTTACTCAGATATAGTCAAAAAGTAATGTAGAGAAGCAAAAGTGATCATCATTATAAAACCAGAGAACTATTACATTAGAAGTATTTCATTGTTGAAATGCTGAGGAAGGGTTAATGTTCACTCTAGTTCTTCTAAGTATACTCGTGATGTAAGATATTTTGATCCCAGGTTTTAATGAGAAATAAAATGACAACTGTAAGAGCTAATTTGCATCAATGTCTTGTATTTCTGAAGTCCTCGTTGGAGTAATTCTGAAAGGTAATGCTAATACGGCTATTAGATTAACATTGATTATGAAGATCCAATTCATTGCGGCATCTGCTGTTAATAATTTGAATAATATGCACTATGAAGCTCCTTAATCATAGGAATGAACCAGTTTTAGGCATTGATGATGCCAAAGTAAGTAAAAACCATACAGTGATAGTACAAAAGTGCGTACTAAACTTTTAATGGAAGCAGCTTGGTCAAATAAATAAATAAAACAAAGAAAGAAATAAATAAAGAAATATAGCAATACTTGTGACAGCAATTTGGTTGCAGGATTTAACACCAGTAACAAAACAAAGAGGTCTTAAGTGAATCTCTTAGGTCTAGAGATCCTCATTTCATATTTATTGTGAAACAACTACATGAAATAGGCAAAAAAACTAGTGTCAAATAACCTGAATTGCAACTAAATAATTTGAAGACTATTTTCAAATAACACAAACTAGTGTATACAAATAACAAATGATTTATGATTGGTTGAGTTCGCTGAGTTGAAACCAATGCTCACTAGCGTTGTCCATAATGGTCTTTCTCAATTTATTGGAGGGTCCCAAAACCAAGTCTATGGTAGTTGTGATTAGCACCTGATTTTCCATAATAATATGCACTTTTTTCTCAAAGAATGCAAAAACAATAATGGAGCACATTACTTGTGAGCCTTGCTCGTGTTTCTGTCTCAATCAATGTTCTGAAAATTGGTTCGAATCGGCCGATCGAATCGATTAAACCGTGAATCGATGAGAATTACGGTTCGATTAGATGTCAAAACCGTAAAAATTAAGAATTGGAGTTGAACCGCTAAACCGGCTGGTAATCGGTCAGTCGAACCGAACCGAAATCCGGCCGGTTTTTTTATTTTGCCCAAACAACGCAAAACGCAGCCGTTTAGCATTATGATACCTAACCAGTAACCCTCCCGACCCTTACCAATCCTAACTCACTCCAGGACTCCAACGGTGCAGCAGCAACAGCACACACTCTCTCCCTCGTCCCTTCCATCACCCTCGAGCTAGTCGTTCCTCTCAACGCTGGTGAGCTCAGTCCCTCCCTTTCGTTCAGCCGCCGGACTGATCTTGACGCCGTCGCAAGTTGGAGCTTCAAAGCTCAGTCGGTCCCTCACTCCTGCTCATGCAGCTAACGTCTCAGACTCTCAGCAGTGGAAACACAGTCGCCGGGCTCGCCTCCTGCCTCCATCGCGAAGCTCTCTTCCATCGTCGTCGGCGCCATCTCTGTTCCTCCGTCGCAAGCTCTGTTCCTGCCTCCGTCGCCAGCTCTGTTCTATGATTCGTTGCTTCTAGCTTCTAGGTATTTTTTTTAACAATAATTGTTGAATAATTATTGTTGAATAATCTATGAACTTGTTATGGGTTGAATAGTTGTTAATTAATTTGTGAATTACTAGGTTGAATAATTGTTCTTAATTAATCTGTGAACTTTGCTGTTTTTTCCCCTCCAACCCCCCTCTTTTATCTGTTGTATTTTATTTAATTTCTTGGTGAATATATGCATGAAAATGGTGACATGGAAAATCAAATCAGAATGATATTTTCTACTCTATGATCAGTAAATTATGAAACACAGAAACGGTTTGTATTGGTGGTGAAATTCTGGATATGTCGTTTCCTATAATCTTTTATGAGTTGTAGTGCATCATTGCAGTATTAACTTTGACTTCATCTAGTAAGAAAAGTCTGTTCTAAAAATCAACGAGCCATTGTTCTGGGGAACAATTGTTATGTTTTCACCATATGTGAAGGCATTCTGCATTAACCATTGTGTGTTGCTGCTGATAGTTCTTTGAATAATCAAAGTGGTTTTGATCACTAGGAGTGGAAATAATTTAACAGTAGTATGCTTCAAAGTTTCAGAATTTTTCTGGAATGCGTGTTTGTTTGGTTTATTTTAAAATATCATGTATTTGTGTAATCGTATTTATAAAACAAACATAACTAGGTTATATAATGTTAATTTTGCAAGTCCAGCCCTGCTTATATATCATGTTATCTGGATGGAAGTCGGATTTAGGGTCATAATCTTGATTTATCATGCATATATATTAAAAAGATAGATTTTTGTGCGATTGCTTTGCCCATGTTCTTGAACACACTTTATAATGAAGCTTCTTCTTCTATCTGTATGTAAAACTGACCATGCACTAATGGAGAGAAAGTTGGTTGAAATTCGACATGTAATGGTTGAAGAAATCATGAAGACTTGTTGAATAATATGCTCAACAAAAGTGTCAGTTACATATCTTACAGAAGTTACAATTTATGTACTCTAAAATTATAATGTGTACTCTCATGCAGAGGTTACAATTGGTGAGAAGTATATGTAGTTATATTTAGTTATTAGAAGAAAATAACTTCTATTAGGGTTCTATTGTAATTTTTTTAATTATTATAAAACGGTTTTTTCAGTCAACTACGGTCGAACCGGTTGACTAAAGGTTTGACGGTATTAGAATTTTTATAGCTTCGATTAGAGTACAATCTTTGCTACCTTCATTCTTTATAATAAACTAGATTTTAGCATAAGATCAAGTAAGCCTAGATATTGTCCATGTTTCGAGCCCAAAGTACTACAGAACCAATCTTGTTCTTATTATCTTATATATAGCAACTTAAACTCAAACCTTTTGTCCTTAAAAACTCCTCATTAAGAATATGCATCAGAAGAATCTAACACATGTCTATCTTAATCATGGCAACAAATATCTCTTATAAGAACTACGAAAGGAAACAGAGAATAAGTAATTGCAGATTACGGTCGCACCTCCCCTCGAACTCATCTTCAAGACTAATCATTAATACACACTCTGAATCGTCACCGTTGTGTGCAAAGGCTACCTAAAATAATTTTGAAGAAGAAAAAAATTGCTGCATTTTCATCAAGAAACTGCTGATTTTTGTTACTCAACTCTGTTGCACCTAAATCTACAACATAGCAAAAACGAAAAGCAAAACAGTACTAACACCAGAAGCCAGGATTACGAAAACACTAAATTCTCTTCAAGCATGTAATTGATGAACAAACAATCTAAACAACCAAACTGGTATCAATTAAGGATTAAGGGATAAATTAAGTAATCCACAAATGAAATTTAAATCAACAAACTATGTGTACCATAAGAGGATCAATCAATATCAGCATACCTTGCTAGGGATTTGCCTGTTATAAAAAACAGAAGAATGACTGAACTGAGGCTGAAACGATGGCAGCGAATGGACATATATCGAATAAAGCCTCTCATTTCCTTTGAAAAACCTCTCCCAAAGGGGTGCTAATGGCAATGGTCCCTTGGTAAGGAACATGAATGCAACCTTAGGAACCCTTTTAAAAGGGTAATCCTTGATCCTAGGACCAAATGAAGCTCTCCAAAGCAATTCTTTGTCGCTCATATTGTGGATTGGATTTGAATTAGGCCGAATCCAATCTTCCAAGGGTGTGTTTGGTAACCACGTTTGAAGAAGAAAAGCACGTTAGAGCTTCTTGAAAGTTTCACTTTTTTGTTTGGCTAAATTTTTTCTTTATAAAGGCAGAAGTGATTTTGTTCATAAAATCACGTTTACAAGAAGCAATAATTTCTAGCTTCTCCGTTGCACTAACGTGCTTTTAGCCAATACCTTCAATATTTATTTTTCTTTTACCAACTTTATCCTTTATACATGTTATTGCATTATTTATAGAATTCTTATTATTCTTCTCTATATGAGTTCTTTTTTTATTATTTATTATTTATATTTTTTATTAATTTTTTTATTTGACATTATATATTTTTATAGTTATAATTTTTGTGTGATATATTTATTATTATCTTTTTATAATAGAATTTATTGATCCCATTAAGTAAAATAAATTAAATAAAAAAATTAATCATAAATAATAATAATAGTTAAAAATTATAATGTACTAAAAAAGAGTACTAAGAGTATTAAAAATATACTATATAAAAAATATATAAGAAAAAGGTATAAAAAAAATTAAACATGTATAAAAAAATAATATTATAATTTAAAATCATGTCCTTTTAAGTAATTATTTATCTAAAAAAGAATGACTGAACTGAGGCTGAAACGATGGCAGCGAATGGACATATATCGAATAAAGCCTCTCATTTCCTTTGAAAAACCTCTCCTAAAGGGGTGCTAATGGCAATGGTCCCTTGGTAAGGAACATGAATGCAACCTTAGGAACCCTTTTAAAAGGGTAATCCTTGATCCTAGGACCAAATGAAGCATGAAGAGGAGTGTGTTCAAGTAATATCATAACTCTATGTCTCTATGAATCAAATTAGTTTTCATAATTAATGCAAAATACACCAACTTTTCCTTATTTAAGTGTGAATAGTGTTCTTTATTTTACCAAGGCAAAGACAAACATGCTTGACTGCAGAAGCTGTCGTGGCCCATGGCAACAATTCCATTATTGTTGCCTGCTGTCTATTAGATAGAATTTAATTTTTTTTTAATGTATTTATTATATATATTTCTGGTGAAAAAAATAGATAATATATTTAATATAATAATGTATAACTTAAAATATATGTTAGCAAAACTCTAAAATAAAATTGATTTTGGCATTTTACTAATCATTTTTTTAATTAAAAAAAAGAGATGTATTATTCACAACTAATAGTAGTTTGACCTAAAACTATAAAATATTGTGAAATAAATAAATAATAAAGAGGAAATAAATATAAAATAAAAAAAATATAGATATAACTCTAATATTGATATTCACCGATATGAATATCTCAATATAATAGAGATGATTTATATATATATATTGCAATGGATATAGAGACAAAAAAAAGAAAAGTATTTTTATATTTGTAGTGTATTTTCATTGCTTTATACTATATTCCTATTTATATATGTGTAATATTAACTTTTTTAAATTTTAAAAATCTTCCATTAAATGTTTATATCTCCCAAAAGTATTTGATTGGAGGGACAAGTCATTACTAAGTAGACATCCATATTGTAACCACACTCCCCATTGGATGTTTATTAGAAATATGTCTCATTAAAATTTTATTAGAGAAATACCCAATGAAAAAAAAATTTTTAGTGAAGGAGAAAGAGTACAATATCCTTTGTAATGAATACTGTTTCATTAAAAATCTGGTCTAAGAAAAATCCATTAGGAACAAAAACCTGACCAATAAAAAAAGAGTACAGCTTCCTCCTCTTGTCGACATTATTTAATATCTCAAAATCGGTGCATCCCAATCTGATGTACCAATATTTCAAATGAGGATTTTAGAAGTGATTTTATAAATAAATATGCTAGATTATCGCTTGAGCGGATCTGTTGGACATCAATTGTTCCTTGATTTTGAAGGTCATGAGTAAAGAAAAATTTGGGAGAAATATGTTTTGTTTTATCACCTTTAATGTATCCACCCTTAAGTTGAGCAATGCATGCTGTATTATCTTCAAACAAGACAGTTTGAGCTATTTTATGATTAATCAGTCCACATGATGACAGAATATATTGGATCAAACTCCTGAGCCAGAAACACTCGCGACTTGCTTTATTTATCGCTAATATTTCAGCATGATTAGAAGATATTGATGCTATCGTCTGTTTCATGGACCTCCATGATATAGATGTATCACCATATGTAAATAGGTATCCTATTTGAGATCTTCCTTTGTATGGATCATATAAGTATCCAGCATCTGTATAGCCAACTAATTGTGACTTGGATTTATATGGATAAAACAAATCCATTCAACTGTTCCATGAAGATATCGAAAAATTTGTTTGATTCCATTCTAATGTCTTTTGGTTGGAGAGAAACTATACCTTGCAAGTAAATTCACCACAAATGATATGTCTTCTGATGTATAGACTACGGTTGCAAAGACTTCACGTTTTGCAAGTGAGTCTAACTCAGCATTCATAACTTCTTCCCATTTTGGCCAATCATTCCTTTGTCGACATTCTTCGACTGTTCTTGACTCAAGATTCTTACTTTCATGTATGATATTTAATGCCACATTATATGCAAATATTTTATTAACAATTGTCTTATTTCGGTCTCATTTTTCTCATGTAAATACATAATTTATCGAGATCTCGTCATTTTTATAATTTTCAGGTACTTGAACGTTTTCTGGCGTTAAAACTATATCAAAATTTTGGACAACTGCAGGTAACTTTACTATATCTTTATCTTTTTTAACAAGAATAGTATTTATCTCTTTTCTTTTTTTAGGATTTTTGTTTTTGGAATCGACATGCCTACCACGTTTCTGATGTAAATTTTTTTCAATGGCCATTTGTTCGACTGGGACATCAATTCGAATTGGAGCATTTTCAGCTGATATATAGGATTTAGTTATCCTTTTCATATCAGAAAATGCATCAAATAATTCATTTACTATTTTTTGCAAATGTATAATCTTTTAAACTTCTAGTTCACATTACCCTAATCGAGGATCTAAATGCATCAAGGATGATGCATTCCAATTAAGTTCCTTTTCAGAAAACTTATTCTCTCCCCCTAATATTGAAAATTTTGATTCATCAAAATGACAATCCGCAAATCAGACTTTAAATACATCTTCAGTTTATATCTCAAGATACCTCATTATAGAGAGAGAATCATATCCAACATATATCCCTAATTTTCTTTGGAGTCCCATTTTGGTGTGAGAAGGTAGTGCAATGGGAACATATATTGCACACCCGAATATTCTTAAATGAGAAATATTTGGCTGGCCAAAAGCTAATTGCATAGGAGAGAACTGATGGTAACTGGTTAGCCTCAAATGAATAAGTGTTGCGTCATATAAAATAGCATGCCCCCAAGTCGAGGTTGGGAGATTTGTTCTCATAAGTAAGGGTCTAGCAATTAATTGGAGGCGTTTAATAAGTTATTCTGCGAACCCATTTTGTATGTAAATATGAGCTATTGGATGTTCAACGCTTATTCCATTAGTCATACCATACAGTAAGCATCAAAGGCTTGGGAAGTGAATTCACCAGCATTATCAAGACGAATTGCTTTGATTGGATTTTTTAGAAATTGTGCTTTTAATCAAATAATTTGAACAAGTAATCTCGCAAACGTCAGGTTGCGAGAAGACAATAAGCACACATGTGACCATCTCGAAGATGCGTCTAATAGGACCATAAAATATCTAAGATGGTGGATGAATAGGTCCATATATATCGCCTTGAATCTTTTTTAGGAATTCAGGGGATTCAAATCCAATCTTTACTGGTGATGGCCTTAAAATTAGCTTTTATTGAGAATATGCAGTACAACCAAATTCACTAGATTTAAAAATTTTGTGATTTTTTAGTGAATGTTCATAGGAGTTTTCAATAATTCTTCGCATCATGGTTATTCTCGGATGACCCAATCGATCATGCCAAATTATGAATTCATTTGAGCTAGTAAACTTCTGGTTTACAATGACATGTGATTCGATTGCACTAATTTTAATATAATATAACCAACATGAAAGTGAGAATAACTTTTCTAATATAACCTTTTTATTTGAATCATGAGTTGTGATACATAAGTACTCATGATTTTCCTCATTCATTGTTTCAATATGATATCTATTTCGGTGAATATCTTTAAAACTTAACAAGTTCCTTAGAGACTTAATAGACAATAGTGCATTATTTATTATGAATTTTGTTCTTCCGAGAAAAAAGATTATAGCTCTTTCGGAGCATTCTATCACATTGCTTGAGCCAATAATGGTATTAACACATTCTTCTTTTGGTACAAGATGAGTAAAATATATATTACTTTTGAGAATGGTATGCGAATTTGCACCATCCGCAAGGCAAACATCTTCACTATATGCTCTTGCCATTTTCTTCAAAGACAAATAATAATAATAATAAAGTGAGTAAAAGTATATGCGTAGTAAAATTATTTTCTTGATTGTTTTTCTAAGAAGTAATGTACATGTACTAAAAATTTTATTATTATTTTAGAATTTGACACATTTAATAATTTTAAAATTCATAAACATAAATATTTTATTAAACGTTATTTATATACATCACACTTGAAATTCAAATACATAGGGAATAAAACTTAAAAAAAAAAATTAATTATTTATTTACATAAGTACTGAACCCAAATATCAAACATTCATCATTAATCAAATGACTAATATTTTCTTTAGGATCCTCAAAGAAATCAGATACTTCATAATGAGTGGTGTAATTTTTAGCAGCATCATTCGAAACAAAATTCGTCTCCTTTCTTTTGTCGTCCTTTTTCAATGATGCTTGATAAAGATCAACTAGGTGCCTTGGGATACGACAAGTACGCGACCAATGGTTCTTTCCACCACAACGAAAATATTTATGTTCTGTTGATGAGTTTGAAAAACTTCAAATTATTGTGATGATCAAACATTGATAAAAATATTAATTAGAAATTATTAATTTGATTTAAAGCTTCAGATTATTTGATTAATAATTTCTGTTTTATGTGTAGTATTTTGATCAATGGGCATATGCAACAAAAGGCCCAATAAATTGGGAAAATATTCAGTATGTGGTACAAAAATATTCAAGTACTATGGCTGAATTATTTTTTGTGTTGATTGGGCTATGAAAACTGATACAAAGCCCAAGATATAATTGTCCTGGCCCAATATTATCATGGGTCCGAAATTGGAAGAAGAAAGAAAGCAATGGTGCATGCTTTCCACGGATACCTACTCCCCTCTTTAATAGAATTCAAATTTAATTGACTTGGTTTAAATGCATTGGTAACAGAAAAGAAAAAGATGAAATTGATTTGATAGCAATTAAGAGTTCACACATTACTATGCATAGGAGAATGAAAAGTTGAAATTTAACTCATTTTAATTTCTTTATTTACTTCAATTGAAAGCTTTTCTACCTTCTCTCTCTATGTTTCGGTCACTTCATCTGTCAGGAAAGAAGAAGATGCAAGCTATCAGAGGAAGAAGCAGAGAAGCTAGGAAGAAGCAAGCGGCTAAGGTGATGATGGCCCTTGCAAAAAGAAGATCTACAATATGGCGTGGCTAGGATTTTTGCTACTAATGGCAAGATGTGGAAAAGAAGCTTCAAGATCTCCATGCCTAAAGTAGTAGCAATCCGTTTCGGTCAGAGAAAAAGATCTCTGAGGTGAAGCTCGTTTCTACTTTTTGTTCATCCATCACAGAAGGTAGCTACTGTAGCTACGTGGAGGAAGAAACAAAAATAGAACAGATGGAGCTGTCAATGATCAAGAGTTCATCAAGGGTCAGAAAGTCTTCCTGGAGACCAAATCAAGATGGAAGGCTCAGATTGATGGAGCTTGATGAGAAGGGATGAGAGAGAGGTACATGCATGTTGATTTGCTTTCGGTTTTCCCTCTCTCTTCTCTCTGTCCGAATCGGTTTTGGTGTTGAAGAAGAAGAAGTTGGCTCGGTTGAACCGTTTTAACCTTGGAAGCTTCCCCTTCTATAATAAAGGCGAACGGCCAAGGCTTGAGACAAGGAGAGAAATCACAGAGTTCTCATAGCTGCCCTAAGCTTACAGAGTTCTTCTCCTTCAATGGGTTTTATTTTGTATTCTTTTCTTTAGTTTTGTCTGTCTGAGTCTCATGGTAAAAGACAAACAGAGTGAGGTTTGTAAGAAAGAGCCAGTGAGAGGAAAAAGACAGAGAGTGCAAAATTAAAGAAAAAGGCATAAATGTCTGAGAGTTTCTTTGTACATATGTGTTGTGTATCATGATTCTGTGGGAATCCCCTTGCAAGTTGGGTTAGCACTTTGCAGTTGAAAGCTTAGTAGGTGACCAAGTCAAGTTCAATTTTGGGGATAGATTCTGGACTTGTCCCGGATAGGAAGGGTAGTTCCTAGGAAAAATTGGTGTTTGTAATCAAGATGATTATAGTGAAATTCCATCATTGTTGTGATAGAGACTGGATGTAGGCTGCATTGCACTTAGCAGCTGAATCAGGATACTTCTTGGTGTGATTCTCTCTCTCTCTCTCTTCTACTCCATTTCTGTTTCTGTTGCGTAGGAGACAAAATTGAAAAATATCTCCTAACTGGTTACGAGACATAAAAAAAATGTCTCTTGACTAGTTACGAGACAAAAAGAAGAAATCTCCTGAAGCTATTTCAAAGGGCAGAAAGTAACACTCAGCAAAAAGGGGCTAAGATTCAACCCCCTCTTCTCTTAGCGGCTGATTACCATCATCTGTTAATTTATTTTGCCCATTATTCCTTTCTTTATCCTACTTCTGGTGAGATCCTTTCTTGTGAACATATTTTTTCTTCCTTCCATAATTTTTCTTGTTACTAAAATCTTGTCATTTATCTCTTTTGGGATAATGATTTGCCGCATTTGTTTCAGGAAATGGGGTGGCGCCAGCTGGGCATGCTTCATGATTTTTTAAAAGCAAGTCATTGTTGCGTTCAGCAACAAGAAGGCAGGAAATAAGCTCGAAATATTTTTAAAATTCTTTTTCTCGATACTGCTGCTATAGGAGAACATTCGAGGCATGGAAGGTGGAGAAAGTTTTCTCTAACATATTACTATCAGTTATCTTTTTCCTACATAATTTTATTCGTGAAATAATTCGGAACATTGGTGAATTAAACTTATTTATGGATTTAAAATCCTGTAAACACAAGTGCGTTCACTCATATCGGACTTGAGAAAGTATCACTGTATTTTGATGATTATACCTTTCTTCAAGGTTTTTCCACAGATCTACAAAATTTTTTAACATAAGATATTCATTTTTCAATCCTTCGTCAAGATGAAAAAGAAGGAAGATCATGGCTTTGGTTTTATCTTTTTGGAATGCATTATTTTCAACCTTAATGATATCTCCAAGATTCATTATCAAGATGGATTTCAGCATCTAGTATCTATGATAAGTAGTTGTTTCTAAATATATCAAGAGTATTAAATTCAACATGAAAAAACTGACATAATAAAAATTTATTATCTAAGTCTTTTTATATTTTGATTAGAGTCTCGTGGTGATCGCGTTGTAAAATTAATAAATAATAAAGAGAAAATAAATATAAAGTAAAAAAATATAAATATTTAACTCTAGTGTTAATATTCACCAATATTAATATCCTAATATATATATATATATATATTACAACAGGCAGAGACAAAAAAAAAAAAGAAAATTTTTATATTTGTAATGTGTTCCCATTATTTCAACTTATACTCCTATTTATACATTCTCCGATTTATACATGTATAATATTAACTTTTTCAAATTTTAAATCTTAAAAATTTTGCACCGTCTTCCATTTAATGATTGGAGGAACATGTTTATACCTCCCAAAAGCATTTGATTAGAGGAACAAGTCATGCTGAATAAATACTAAGTAGACATTCATATTGTAACACAAAAAACATTTAAATAAAGAATGCAGCATCATACTACAAAAACACAAGTGAATCATTACATTGAGCGCTTTATTTCACCTAAAATTAAAAAGACTACCACCAAAAAAACATGAGCGCGTTAGAACCTAGAAATCAAACAGAGTTAAATTTATTTTAAATTTTTGTTAATATCATCAAATTAATTAGTATTTTTCACTCTGCCGTCAACTTATTCTTCTGGATTTTTTAAAATGATAGCAGTCAGACTTATCCTCCAAAGTTAATATCAATTAAAAATGTTAAAAGCATTGAAATTGATTTGTTAATATTTTCACAATTTATTCCAGCAATATAAAGCTATAATAAAAAATGTGGAGTATTAGAAACAGGAAAAGGGAAAGTGGGAGATAAGGGAAAAATTCAGAATAGAATACCTAGTCTATGAATATTAGAAGATAGCAAGACAATAATGAGATCTTCACTTGGGACCCATCAAAGATTTTTATTCATTAAGACAGAAAACGCACCACATTTGATTTCTGTGTGTCAAAATGGGAGTGGAAAACATGCAGATACTTTTAATTATCAACCACCACAGGGGTTATGGCATAAGAGGTGTCTGAGAGGTTCTCATCATTAAGAAGGTAATTCAGATTAGACAAAGACATCAATCAACATAACGCAACTTACCAAATATGAAATAAAATGTGCTTCACATCGATCACTTGGAAATAGGAAGCTGTTTCTCCCCCCTCCAAATACATCATGGTTAACATGTATAGTTTTAAGGTTCTCACGAATACAGTGCCTAATTACAACCTAACGTGAGCTTAAAAGGTAAAACATGGAACGGTCGATTTTATGTACCCGGAAATGAGCAAACAGCAAACTAGTTTACTCTACTTCACCACCTCAAAAGTGGAGCGAAGATTGGATATCGTGACAGGGCACTCTCCTTTCTCATCATAATCGGCGAAGTCTCCACTTGACAAGTCAATATTTCCAAATGTGGTTCCCTCCAGCTACAAAGGTACAACTTGCATTATTCGGAAAATACAAAATAGGCACAAACGTGGAAAATTTATGTTGTCAAAAAATATGAAGCATGTCAAAAGTCAAAACCTCAAGTAAACAATGAAAATCAGATGAAGGATTACAGAATTTGCTGATAATCTCAACAATCATGAAATCAGAAATAACATATCCAAAATGATTTGGAAGAAAAAACAAGATGACAAAGCCAATACCTAAGGAAGTGAAGATAGATATTTCCGCATCAGGGGAAAATGATCAACTAGTACAACTTTGCATGAAAGGGGGTCTGGCTCTCACTATAAATTTATTTTGAACCTACTCATTATTGCTTATAATTATTACTTTTGTTTCAGCACAAAAATTAATATTCATGCAAGTTTTGAGTTCTTAAGTAATTTTCAAGCATAAGGGATAACGTATATCTAGTTTTCAACAGTAAACATAAACTCTGATAATGTTCACTTTTACCACCTTAGAGAAAAGCTGTATGAGCTAATTACAGTATTTAGTTGATATATCAGCAACACTGAACTATAATATGAAATCACACATAGTATACCACACTTAGAAAGCAATGAGCAACAATAAGGAGACTCACCGACTCAGCTGTCCATCCATCAGCAAATAAAAAATCCACCGGCTCATATCCCCTACAGTCAAACAACATCAATGGAGCATACTTTCCTGACTGACTTTGTGAATGAGTAAGAGGTTGGCCTCTTCCTTCAATCATTGCCACTGTACCATCCCTGCCACAGAATTTGCACTGCATGCCAAGTAAAAGTTAGAGGTGCTAAATGAAATAGAATTCCACTCAGTTGCAACTAGCAATGAGCTTTTATATATATATATATATAACTTCTAAGTTGTCACATTAATAAAATTGTAAATTTCAGAACTCATCCAATCTACAAACACATGCAGAAATTATTTCAGATAGATAATTTCACAGTTCAAAAATACCAGAGCTACATATCATTTGTTCTCCAGTGGTGCACTCATTCAAATCAATCTTATTGAAATGAATTCAATGGAGACTATAGCCATCAAAAATCAACAGCAAAGTTTTGTCCTACTAGATGACATCAGTGCTAGTTAAATCTTGTCGATATTAAAACCATTACGATCAGAGTGATACAACATTTTTGAGTCAAGTACCATGCCAACTCCATAGGAATTCATAATTTGTTAGTTCATTACTGCCCTTATTTATATTGCTAATTACTAACTAAATAAATAAATCCCTAACAACCCTTAATTGGCCTAAAACTACTGGGCTAATGGGCTCTGGCCTTCTAGTCAAAGTTCCCCCTCTATCTCTAGCTATTAAGACTATTGTCTATCCTGTAAACCTCCTTAATGGGGCCTCTCACATGTCTTCTACACATTTAATCAAACAGAATGCATGAATAAAATTATACGGTAAATAGGGGCAAACTGTATTAGCTCATTTAATGGAAGATTACAACCAAAGTAATTGCTGGGTAGCACAGGTTACAAATTTGGCCATGCAAAAATAACAAGAGTTGATCTATTTTGTTGAATTGAATCATCTAAAAACACAGTTAACAAAAATAACGAGCTGAAGAGTGATTAATTGTACCTTCCGAACGTAATTGATGATCCTAGGGCAAGGAAAAATTCTGTGATAAGGCTAAATGAAACAAAATTCCTCTCAGTCTTAACTCTTAAACTAAAAACGAGCTTATATATATATACTTCGAAGTTGTCAAGTCAATAAAAACGAAAATTCCAGTACTCATTCAGTCTACAACCACATGCAAGAAACTATTTAGATAGATAACTTCACAGACACCAGAGTTGCATATTCTTCGTGTTCCAGAGCGCAGCATAACTTCACGGTTCAAAAATACCAGAGCTACATATCATTTGTTCTCCAGTGGTGCACTCATTCAAATCAATCTTATTGAAATGAATTCAATGGAGACTATAGCCATAAAAAAATCAACAGCAAAGTTTTGTTCTACTAGATGACATCAGTGCTAGTCAAATCTTGTCGATATTAAAACCATTACGATCAGAGTGATACAACATTTTTGAGTCAAGTACCATGCCAACTCCATAGGAATTCATAGAATTCATAATTTGTTAGTTCACTGATGCCCTTATTTATATTGCTAATTACTAAATAAATAAATAAATCCCTAACAACCCTTAATTGGCCTAAAACTACTGGGCTAATGGGCTCTGGCCTTCTAGTCACAGTTCCCCCTCTATCTCTAGCTATTAAGACTATCATCTATCCGGTAACCCTCCTTAATGGCGCCTCTCACATGTCTTCTACCCATTTAATCAAACAGAATGCATGAATAAAATTATACGGTAAATAGGGGCAAACTGTATTAGCTCATTTAATGGAAGATTACAACCAAAGTAATTGCTGGGTAGCACAGGTTACAAATTTGGCCATGCAAAAATAACAAGAGTTGATCTATCTTGTTGAATTGAATCATCTAAAAACACAGTTAACAAAAATAACGAGCTGAAGAGTGATTAATTGTACCTTCCGAACGTAATTGATGATCCTAGGGCAAGGAAACTTGCTGGGAGAAGGCTAAATGAAACAAAATTCCTCTCAGTCTTAACTCTTAAACTAAAAACGAGCTTATATATATATATATATATATATATATATATATATATATACTTCGAAGTTGTCAAGTCAATAAAAACGGAAATTCCAGTACTCATCCAGTCTACAACCACATGCAAGAAACTATTTAGATAGATAACTTCACAGACACCAGAGTTGCATATTCTTCGTGTTCCAGAGCGCAGCATAACTTCACGGTTCAAAAATACCAGAAATACATATCATTTGTTCTCCAGTGGTGCACTCATTCAAATCAATCTTATTGAAATGAATTAATGGAGACTATAGCCATAAAAAATCAACAGCAAAGTTTTGTTCTACTAGATGACATCAGTGCTAGTCAAATCTTGTCGATATTAAAACCATTACGATCAGAGTGATACAACATTTTTGAGTCAAGTACCATGCCAACTCCATAGGAATTCATAGAATTCATAATTTGTTAGTTCACTGATGCCCTTATTTATATTGCTAATTACTAACTAAATAAATAAATCCCTAACAACCCTTAATTAGCCTAAAACTACTGGGCTAATGGGCTCTGGCCTTCTAGTCACAGTTCCCCCTCTATCTCTAGCTATTAAGACTATCATCTATCCGGTAACCCTCCTTAATGGGGCCTCTCACATGTCTTCTACCCATTTAATCAAACAGAATGCATGAATAAAATTATACCGTAAATAGGGGCAAACTGTATTAGCTCATTTAATGGAAGATTACAACCAAAGTAATTGCTGGGTAGCACAGGTTACAAATTTGGCCATGCAAAAATAACAAGAGTTGATCTATTTTTGTTGAATTGAATCATCTAAAAACACAGTTAACAAAAATAACAAGAGCTGAAGAGTGATTAATTGTACCTTCTGAATGTAACTGAGGATCCTAGTCCAAGGAAACTTTCTGTGATAAGGCTAAATGAAACAAAATTCCTCTCAGTCTTAACTCTTAAACTAAAAACGAGCTTATATATATATATATATATATATATATATATATACTTCGAAGTTGTCAAGTCAATAAAAACGAAAATTCCAGTACTCATCCAGTCTACAACCACATGCAAGAAACTATTTAGATAGATAACTTCACAGACACCAGAGTTGCATATTCTTCGTGTTCCAGAGCGCAGCATTCACCCTTATTGAAAGAATTCCACGAAAGCTATATCCATTAAAACTGAAAATAATATACCGGATAACATCACCTTGCGACTTGCGAGTTTCCTAATAACATATTAACAAATTACCATCATCGTCACCAACAGTCTTGTCTCACTCCGCAGGGTCGACTAAAAGGACTAGATGACATCATTGTCAGTCATAATAAATCCTGTCTATGTTAAAACCATTGTAACATAAACCATTCAAGCTTTTCACATCAACAGCTAACTCCATTAGGAATTCGCTGAACTCAACTTCACTATTCACAATCTTATTTACGACAACGCTAACACCCTTATATCCAGTGCTAATAAAACTAACTAACCCCGAAACAAAAACCCTATGGAGTCTGAAGTCTGAACCGAACGGGTTGGCTTCTAATTATAGTTCTTTCTTTCTACTTCTCCCTCTACCCTCGAGATATCAAGATTTAAGCCTATTCGAATGAAGAATCTATGACGTTAACACATATATATGCTGCAAGATTTAGAAATTCAAATGGAAGAAAAACAAATAACATCAAATAACTGCAACGAAACACAATTGATCCATTTTTCTTGAATCAAAACATCTGAAAACACAGTGAACAAAAAGAAGAAGCGATTGAAATTGAATTGTACCTTCTGAAAGAGATGAGCGATACCTCTACTCCTGGGAATAGAAATGGTCTCCTTCAAAGAAACACAAGTCTCTTTCTGGCTGAGCTCACCGCAGTTTCCACATTTGACCTACAGAGATAGAAAATGGGAAGTGATAAGAAGAGAGAAGCATGGAAGAATGGAATTAGGGGAAATGACGAGAAAGACCTTGAACATATAGGAGAAGTCAGGGTCATTGCAACCAAATTGAGGTTGAAGATTGGTTAGGTTTTCGAGATCGGCGGTGATCATCAGCATGAGGAGCACCATTTTCGTTTCTTTCTTCTTTCTTTCTTTCTTTTTTTCCTTTGGCGTCAATCACAAGCGAGTTTTCTTCTCTCTAAGCTCGCTCCCTCGATTTGTAACACTTTCTCACTCTCATTTCGGTTTCGTGTTACAAATTTATATATTGGAATATTGAATTAAAGGATTCGATGATTCTAGAATCTAGAGCATCCGTTTCTTTTAAGAAAATGGCATTTGTACCCCCCCAAAATAAAATTTGGATTATATACCCATTTTGGTCCTCAAAGAATTTCGGACCGGATATTTTAGTCTCCAACTAAAATTAATTACTCGATTAGTCCTAAACAATTAACTCCGTAAGTTACTTAGGTCCTTTATTCCGTTAATTCTAAGGGAAAATAAAATAGTCCCTGACAACTCTAACAAAGGACAAAATGATCCATGATCCCTTTATTCGAAAACGACACTGTTTTTTCCCAATTTTTATCATATCTCGCATAACCCTAACATTCATACTCTTCTTCTTCACATTTACAGTCTTCTTTTCTATCTTTTCCTTCCTCCTCTTTAACTCCAAGATTAAGCTATGGTGTAATTGTCACACGTGTGGTACCTACCTCAACAGGTCATAGACTACACACTTTCTAAATCTTTGTGACTGGTATATCCACCTCTTCTGCACTTCACCAACCAAAAGCATCCACTTCTACGTCTTTGATAACATCACCTCCAACCCCAACAACGTTCACGACATCCTCAAGACCAAGTTCCATAACTACTCCAAAGGCACACATTTCTCTATTCTCCGGTAAGCAATATAGATTGTTGGACATTAGGACATCATGAGAAGATTCTCCTTCGACATCATATGCAAATTCTCATTTGAAATAGACACCGAGTGCTTCATTCCTTCTTTTCCGGAGTCCAAGTTGGCAGACAGCTTCGACCTTGCATCCAAACTATTACAACGAGCAATGTCGCCGTTGCCGCTCATATGGAAACTGAAGCGATTACTGAACATTGGTTCGGAGAAGAAGTCGAAGGAAGCGATCGGAGTAGTGGACAATGTGGTCATGGAGATGTTAGGGCAGAGGAGGAGGGAGATGGCAACGACGACGACGAGTCTTAACAAATCAGACTTGTTGTCTAGATTCATGAGATCCATCGAAGACGACAACTAGTTGAGAGACATAGGCATTAGTTTCCTGAGTATGAATTAGTTGAGAACAAGTTGAGGATTTTTTTTTCTTGTGAACATTAAATTTATAGAGTGTGCATTGTCTAGTTTGAAGTTACAGTGTTAAACTGTTAGTGTTATGCGAGATATGATGGAAATTGGGAGAGAACAGTATCGTTTTCGAACAGAAGAGATCAGGAACCATTTTGTCCTCTGTTAGAGTTGTCAGGGACTATTTTGTCCTCCGTTAGAATTAACGGAGTAAAGGACCTAAGTGACTGACGGAGTTAATTATTAAGGACCAATCGAGTAATTAATTTTAGTTGGAGACTAAAATGTCCAGTCTGAAGTTTTTTGAGAACCAAAATGGATATATACTCTAAAATTTGTAAGACAAAAAATACTTGAGGATTATTAGATTATCAATATTTAAAAATATGAAATAAAGTATATCGTTAAATTATTAGATTAAAGGAATTAAATTCATAATTAAGTGATGACAAAAAATAATCAATTTTATTAGTCTCCAATATTTTTGGTATAAAACTATAAATATATTGTTATTTAATTTATTTTTAGTGTATATTATATTTTTTTATTAAATAAAATAAATACCAAATTTATTCTAGACACGCATTACTAAATTTAGGATGTCCAACGGAATAAATGATCAGTAATAATCGGCATGATATTTGATTTTGTTACGAGGTAAATTGTCACATATCAAACTAATTAGGATTGGAATGAAATTTTACTTTTTTTATTTTTACTTTAAAATTAGTTTTATATAGTTAATCAAGTATTTAGATGACTTTTTTAAATAGTAAATTTTAAAATTAATTATACTAATAATGTGATAATATAAGATAATGTTTTGTGTGTAAAACTTTTTTACACAAATGAAAATTCTTTAAAAAGACCCTTAGTTAAGATTATTTCTTAAATCAATATTAAATAAAAATTAATTGATAGTATAATACTTATTAAATATGTATATTAATTTATTGATATATATGTACTATTTGGTCTCTAAAGTTTAATTTAGTAGTACTCGAGACAAATAAAATTTTAAGTGGCTAGACTCAGTATTATTCTATCATTAGATTTAATATGAACAATTAACTACTTAAAAATATAGAGGATCTACAAAATTTTATAAAAAATTTACTTAGTATTTAATTTTTCTTAAAATAAAAGATATAAATCTATTATAAAATTCTTTTAAAAAATATTTGTCCTATTAATCAAAAAATGAAAAGATTTGTATATATCCTTGTTCTTTAAATTGAGTGGGTTTAACGAATAGGTAACACATAAAGAAAAATAAATAAATAAAGGTTTAATTACTCTATTAATTTTTATAATTTTATTGAATTTTTAATTAGGTCTTTATATTTTTTTTATTGAGTTTCTATACCATATGAAATTTTGTAATTAAGTCTTTATTGACAAAAACATTAAAATTAACGGAATATTTCATTAAACAAAACGAATATGTCTAAACACTTGACTTATTACGGTAGAATCTTACTTACAAAATTTGATTTGGTATAAAACCTAATTAAAAATAAAAAATAATATTTTATTAGTTTTAATGTTTTTATTACGATAGAATTTTACTTACAAAATTTGATTTGGTATAAAACCTAATTAAAAATAAAAAATAATATTTTATTAGTTTTAATGTTTTTATTACGATAGAATTTTACTTACAAAATTTGATTTAGTATAAAACCTAATTAAAAATAAAAAAAATAGAAACCTAATTCAAAATTCGAAAACTATAAAGAGCTATGAAATAATTTAATCCATAACTAAATAAATATGTCATATACTTAGCTAGTTAATTATCTTTAGACGAGGTAAAACTCTACAACTATGAACATGTTTGTATACATTGCAATGATGATGGCTTTTGTCCACGTAAGTTCAGTTAGATATCTGTTTATTCCTTCCATTACCATGATTTCAACTTCATGTACATGTTGAAATTATGAATAATGAAAAAAAGAATAATATATATCTTTCTATATATTAATGAATTGATATTCAATCTTCTTAAATCATATTATTTATAAAGATATTGGATTCCTAAAATATATAACAACAAATAATAATAAAGTCTTGTCCCACTAGGTGGGATCGACTACATGAATCAAACGACGTCATTGAACTCTGTCATATATCATGTCTATAGAGAGACCGTTTACATGTAGATCTCGTTTGACCACCTCATGAATTGTATTCTTAGGTCTTCCTCTGCCTTTCACCCCTTATCCATCTTTCATCTCATCCACCCTCCTGATTGAGTGTTCCATCGGTCTTCTTCTCATATATCCAAACCACCTGAGATGCGATTCTACTATCTTTTCCACAATGGGTGCTATTCCAACTTTCTCCCTTATATATTCGTTTCTTATTTTATCCAATCACGTATGACCACTCATCCATCTCAACATCTTCATCTCTGCCACACTTAGCTTATGTTCGTGCTCCTCTTTGACCGTCCAACACTTCGTACCATAAAGCATAGCCGGTCTTATAGCAGTGCGATAGAATTTACCTTTAAGTTTTAAAGACACTTTTTTGTTGCATATAAAACCAAATGCACTCCGCCATTTTGAGCAACCTGCTTAGATCCTATGATTTACATCTTGTTCAATCTCTCCATTATCCTATATGATGCACCCAAGATACTTAAAACTTTTAACTTTTCATAGGATGTTTTCTCCAATTTTCACCTCTATGTTAGGGTTTTCCCTTCTCATACCGAACTTACATTCCATATATTCCGTCTTGCTACGATTTATGTGCAGACTATACACTTCTAGAGCTTCTTTCCATAAGTCCAACTTCTTATTTAGGTCTTCCCTTGACCCTCCTATAAGGATGATATCATCAGCAAAAATCATACACCATGGCACAGGCTCTTGAATGTGCTCTGTGAGTACTTCTAAGACTAATGTGAAAAGATATGGACTTAAGGATGATCCCTGGTGTAATCCAATACCAATAGAAAATTCCTCTGTCACACCATCTTGAGTCTTCACACTAGTTGTACCCCCATCATACATGTCTTTAATTGCACGAATATATGCGATTTTTACTCTCCTCTTTTCTAAAACCTTCCATAAGGCCTCCCTTGGCACCCTATCATACGCTTCTTCCAAATCAATAAACATCATATGTAGATCCCTTTTATTACTATGATACCTCTCCATCATCCTTCTTAGCAGGTATATCGCTTCGGTGGTGGATCTGCCTGGCATAAATCCAAATTGGTTCTCTGTTACTTGTGTCTCTCTCAATCTCCGTTCTATCACCCTTTCCCATAACTTCATTGTATGGCTCATGAGCTTTATCCCTCTATAGTTTTCGCAACTTTGTATGCCTCCCTTATTCTTGTAGATAGGTACTAAGGTGCTCTTTCTCCACTCATCAAGAATCTTCTTTGACCTTAAAATCTCATTAAAAAACTTGGTTAACCAGTTGATGCCTTTTCCTCTAAAGCCCTTCCAAACCTCAATCGGGATATTATCAGGACCTACTGCCCTGCCATTTTTCATCTGCTTTAGAGCCTCTTTTACCTCAAAGTCTCGAATCCTTCGATAGTAGTCAAAGTTTTGATCTTCTTCCCTTGTGCATAACCGACCAAGGCTCGGAAAAATCTTATGTCCTTCATTAAATAACTCGTAGAAGTAGCTCTTCCACCTTTCATTAATATTCTCCTCTTGAGCCAGCACATCTCCATCCTTATCCTTTATGCACTTAACTTGATCCAAATCTCTCGTTCTTCTTATCCTTTATGCACTTATCCTTATCCTTTATGCGGCTCTTTGCGATTCTATATATACCTTTTTCTCCTTCTTTCGTACCCAAAGACTGGTAGAGACCCTCATATGCTATTGTTCTTGCTTCACTCACAGCCATTTTTGTCTCTTTCTTAGCCGTCTTATATTTTTCCCAATTATCTGCATTGCGGCATAAAGATCACTCTTTAAAGCACTCCTTTTTTATCTTTATCTTTTCTTGTACATTCGCATTCCATCACCAGGACTCCTTATCTCTTGGTTCTATTCCTTTAGATTCACCAAAACTTTCTTTTGCTATTCTTCTAATAACTTCTGCCATCTCCCTCCACATCTCTTCTGTGCTTTCATTCCCATCCCACCTTACCTCTTCTCCTACCCGTCTTAGGAAACTTCTTTGTTTCTCACATTTCATCCGCCACAACCTCGTCCTTGGGTTCTTCGTATGATGTCTTTTTCTCAACTTTTACTCAACGCGAAAATCCATGACGAGCATCCTATGTTGTGTTGTCAAACTCTCTCCCGGGATAATTTTACAATTAATGCAAATTTTTTGGTCGACTATCCTCAATAAGAAAAAGTCGATTTGAGAGCTTGTCATGCCACTCTTATATGTTATAAGATGTTCGTCTCTCTTTTTAAAACATGTATTTGCGATGAGAAGGTCAAAGGTTGAGGAAAAATCCAAAATAGTTTTAGCCTCGACGTTGATCATCCCGAAACCATGGCCTCCGTGAATACTTCCATACTCAGTCACTTCTCTTCCAATATGGCCATTTAAATCTCATTCTAAGAAAATCTTATCTCCCGAATGTATGTCTTGGACTAAACTCTCTAGATCCTCCCAAAACCTTATCTTATGTTGTTCGTCCAAACCCACTTGCCGTGCGTAGGCGCTAATCACATGAAAAACACCTCCCTCCAATACAAGTTTGATAGAGATGATCCGATCTCCCACCCTCTTGACATCCACTACGTCCTTCTTCCACTGCTTATCCACAATAATACCAATCTCATTCCTATTCTTCACCTTTTCTGTATACCAAAGTTTGAAACTGGAAGTATCCAACTCCCTAACAGTTGCACCAACCCATTTTGTTTCTTGTAGGCACATAATGTTAATCTTCCTCCTTGTCATGGTGTCCACCACTTCCATGAATTTTTCTATTAGAGTACCGATGTTCCATGTCCCAAATCTCAACCTTCTGTCGCTCCAACCTTTACCTTTTACTTTGTGAACTAGCTTATTTACCCACGTCCGTTCACGAAAACGTGAGAACCCTTACTCATTTAACACTACATTCGGGCACCAATGCAGCGGCTCTTGCTCATTTGACACTGCATTCAAGCCATACAGCACGTTGCTTTCGGGCAACGATATAGTTTTAGCGCAATAATATCTTTGATTCATGTCATGGGGATTCGACTATGTTTTTATATTGGTTGTCGAAGACCTAACACAACCATCCTCCTTTATCCGGACTTGGGACCGGCTATGTACCACAAGTATAACATAGGCGGAGTTTGAATTCCCAACGTATGATGAAAAATAAAAATATTTTTTAAATTATCCATTATATCTAATTTAAATATTTGCATTTTTCTTTTAACTTGACAAATGAGTAAAGACTAATAAGGAGGTACCCGATAAATGAAGCATGCTTTTCATGCCAAAGATCCAATTAAAATCATCATAAAAACAAAAGTTGAATGACATATTTAGATGGTAAATCATGCAATCATCACTGACTACTCACTCATTATATTGTTAAGCAATAATGTCTTATTTTCTAGTTAGTTCATATCTATATATATGTTTCCAATAAATAATAATAATTAATGGCACATAACACATATGTTTTCAAACCCCAAATCATATCCTTGTCTTCCATTTCAATTATATTGTCTCAAATAATATAATCACCAATAAATAATATATATAGATAATCTTCTATCAAATTAAATCTTGATGGATTATTCCAAAATAATTTTCATCTTTTTATTGTTGGGCCTAGCAATCATAGCTCAAAGTTTTGTAAACCATGGTGGTTCATTCTCCAAACAGAAGGTTTTGGAAGTTGAGAACAAATTGAGACATCTTAGAAGGCACTCCTTGAAAACCATCAAGGTGAAAAAACAGTATTTACTAATTAATAATAATTATTTTTATACTCTTCAAATTAATTATTTAATTATATATTGCATGTGTTCGTTAGAAGAAAAACTAGTACATGCTTTTCATATGTTAGTCATGATTAATCAAATCCTCTATAACATTTACATTAAAAAATAGGTAATTAGTTACTTTGTTAAGTTTCTCAACATTTTTAAGTTGTTTTTAGGCAAGGTGCTTATTACTAATATTTGGTGCTGATAATGCTAGGAAGACAAAAGAAAACAGGCAGAATTTACCTTATTTAACATTCATTAATTGTTGTAACAATTAATGCTAAATAAAGTAAGTTATGGCTGTTTTTGGCTATTTTTTTTTATTACTAAACATTTCTGTTTGGTGCTAATCTCACTAACATGTATTGCATGACTAATAATTGTAGAGTGAAGATGGGGATATTATTGATTGTATTGACCTTAATAAGCAGCCAGCTTTTGATCACCCTGCTTTGAAAAATCACAAAATCCAGGTGAGATTATATATATAATATATAATTTGTTTATGATTAGTTATTTAAAAAAAAATATTAGTAAGGTTCTAATAACTGAAAATTTTGATATAGTATAGAAATTTGATTACGAATTAAGAATTTAATTAAAAATTTGATAAAATTATAAAAACTGATAGAATAATTAAATCTTTCAATGACTTTTATGTAGTTAAAATCTTTTATATAATTAAAGAAAACGTCTAAGAAAAACTTATTTTTCTTTAATTTTTTATTTTTTTAAATTCATCCAAACATACAAGATTTTTTTTTTTTTCTCAATGGAAATGAATGTGATTTTTAGTTATAATTTTTTTTTTTTGAAATAATCACATCCTTGGTGCATTACATTACCTACTAATTAGTACATTTATTTACATATTAATCAGATGGCTCCCACTAAAAATTCAGCAAAGAAGGAACCTATTGAATGGACCAAAAGTAGAAGCAAAACAAAGGATGCTGAAGATTCATTATCATTGAGGGTGTTAACTTCCCAAATATGGAAGAAAAGTGGAACATGTCCAGAGGGAACAATACCTATTAGAAGAATAAGAAAGAATGACATGCTTAAGGCTCCTTCAATTGAAGAATATGGAAGGAAGAAACCTAGCTTCTCTCCCTCTAGACAAGTTCATGAGAATCTTGACTCCTATGTACCGCTAAGAAACCACTCTGTGAGTCTATTACAAATACTACATACATTTTAATTTTAATATATTGACAATATTAGTGTAAAATATTTTATATAGTTGTTTAATTAAATTTAAATTATATATATAATCATGCATAGACACAATAGCATGTACCTAATATATAACAAACGAAAAAACATATGATGCATATATACAGAAGGCAATATTGTTCGCAGTAGGGTTCAGGTACTTGGGAGCAAAAGCAGACATAAATGTATGCTGGCCATTTGTTGAGAAAGATGATGAATTCAGCACTGCGCAGATTTCTCTCCTCACTGGCTCTTATCTTCACTTTGAATCTGTTCAATCTGGATGGGCGGTAATTCATTATTCATTCATAACACAAACATATTATCCGTGTGCACCAAAATTTGTTATCAAAATCAGTCACTAATATAAAAAAAATGTTATAATATAAAATAGTTAAAATACATATTAAAATAAGTTAAATAATATACATATATATTTATATAAATATATAATGATTAATTTTAATATATAAATAATATTTTTTTATTGAAATAAATAATTTTTTTAACTAATTCTAATTTAAATCGTTGAAATAAGTAGTTTCATGAGATAATATGTATCAGTATAATTCTATAACATAAAGTTAATATTTGTTACCAAAAAGATATATATGAAAAAAGAGGCTTACAGTATATGCACAATTCACAATTATTTGAAACCCAAAAAGAGTTTTATGAAAGAGAAGGTAACAATATTTTTTTTATTAATTTAAATTTTTTTACATAAGTAATGAGTCTGGACAAATTCAGGGGCGGTAGTTATTTATTATATAGTAAGGGGGGAATAATGACTTCCCAAATTAAAATTTTTAATGTATAAATTTTTTTAATTTTTATTAGTCCCCTAATTTTAATTCCTTTCTTCTTTTATATACTGATTTTTTTTTTTTTTATATTGGCCTTCTCCAATAAAATGCTCTAGTTATGCCCGTGGACAAATAATCCACTTCCCTTCATGGGAAATATCTGCATTTATTCCACCCAAACATTTTTTATATTATTGGTATAGGAAACATTAAAAGAAAACATCAATTAATTAATTCTCTTATTACTTGTACGTATAAAGTTCGAATAATAAATTTTGCATGATAAATGGTCACCAACTAAAGTGCCATTTTTTGTTAAACATGCTAACTGCCTCATCCGTCAATTTGAAGTTATATACACCATTTTTAGCAATAAATTTCAATCCTTTTATTTGTCTTTAATGAAAACAGGTCAATCCGCGTGTATATGGTGATAGACAAACTCGTGTGTTCGTATATTGGACGGTAAGTATTTCATTTTAATTAATTATTGGGTTCTATATAAGAATAAATAAATGTTAATTAAAAAATAGATACATAGAAATTTTGCATATTACAGTGTTTATGGTTTTTTTTCCCATTATTCGGAGAACTAAATAGGATTAGTCGGTTCAACTGAATTAACTAAAAATGATCATTTGAATTCTTTACTTCGATACAAATTTGGTGGCCAATAATCTGAGATAATATGGATTAATTCCCTTTAATTTTATGGTGATATTGATGATAATAATGCAGGCTGATGGTTCAAACAAAACGGGTTGCTTTGATCTAACTTGTCCTGGTTTTGTTCAAACTAGTAAAGAAATTGCATTAGGTGCTGCAATTTATCCAATCATTCCAGTTCCCGGTGACCTTCCATACGATATAAATATTTACATCTATAAGGTCAGAATACTTTATATCAAAATAAAACCCTACTTTTAATTTAATTTGTTATTATCCCTATTATATATTGTTTCAGTAATGTTAGGGCATTAATTTTTTTTGGCTAATATCGTTCAAAATTTTTAAAATTATTTTATTTATCCTAAATATAGACCATAAATTATAAATTTTTAACCATAAATCCTAAATTATAAATCATAAAATCTAAAGTTAGTTAATATTGACTAACTAAAAATTAGTTTCGTTTACTTTTTTATATTATTTATTGAAAAGATATAGAAAATCAATGGTTAGTTAGTCGACATTAGGGGTGTGTTCATGGGTCGAATTGGATTTAATTAGACTCCATATCTAGCCCTAAAAAATCGTCACGCATATTTTTGTTCTGAATTTAATTAGACTTTGGATCCAATACTAAAGAGTATATACAAATTTATAAATTTTATATACTAAAGTAATAAAATTTTATTTTTAAAAATTAAATTTAACAAATGTTATATCCTATTTATACAAAAAAAAATATTTTAAAGCAAAAACAATATCGTATAATATAAAAATATTAATTAAAGTAAAAAAAATAATATAACATTACTAATTTCATTCTAAATTATAAAAAGCGGTCTTGGGTCGGGCCGGACGGCCCGAAGCATAACCTGCCCCCACCCGAAAGGGGAAGAAGAGCGGGGAGGGGTGGGGGCAGACCGAATCTTAAACACCCCTAGTCGATATTATCTAACTTTAATATTTAAGTTTATAATTTAGAATTTACAGTTAAAAGTCTTTGTTTTAGAGTCTATAATTTAAAACAAACAAAATAATTTTAAAAAATTAGTTGATGTTAACTCAAAAAAAAAAGTTAATTATCTGAAATTGCTCTTATTTATTTAATCCACTTAATTAATTTAATTTCCTTATTTATTTAGGACATTTTAACTAACAATTGGTGGGTGCAATATGGAGAGAAGACAAACATAGGGTATTGGCCAGCAGAGCTATTTGAAACATTATGTTACAATGCTGATTCTGTGGAATGGGGTGGTGAAGTTTATAGCTCTAAGATTTTACACTATCCTCACACTAAAACAAACATGGGCAATGGTAAATTTGGCTCACAACCCTACTCTGCCTACTTCAAAAGGATGAGAATTCATGATAACTCTGAGTCCTTGAAGTTTCCTGAATATGTTGATCGCTACTCTGATGAATATAATTGCTATGATGTTAGGTTTCTTGGGGATTATGTTGAAGATCCTGAGTTATATTATGGTGGTCCTGGCTCAAGTGACTATAATTATATGTGCCTTTAATTTGTTTTTCATATAGTTGTTGGCATTTACTATGATGTTAGAGTTAATTAATGATATGAAGCATATTCTAGGTTATAGGGCTTCTAAGAATACACTTCTTTAATTTGCATTATTTATTATTTTTTAAGGTTTATACTTTAATTATATCTAAGCTTATGTTGCTTTTTGTTGTTTGTTTTGATAGTTTTTACTTATTAATAGAGTAAAGTATCATTTCTGTCCCAACGTTTGGGATAAGTCCTATTTGTATTTCTAACATTTAAATCGTTCTATTTGTATTTTTAATGTTTTTAAAAGTGATTCAATGTTATCCTATTATCAATTATACTAACAAATCATATTATATTTTTCAATTATTTTCACTTGAATGTATTCATTCTCAATTAGGTCTCACCTGGATGTGGTCAATTTTAATATTATACCCACTATTTGTGTTTAGATTCAATTATATCCCTAGAAAAATGAATTATGTAAATATTGTAGGAATTAGTTTCAAAGCTATTTTTCGGAGTAGATCATCGATTCTATCCCAGACATTTGTATTCTAACTTCAAGAAGAGATTTTTAAAACTCAAACTAAAACGCTCATTATGTGTAATTGACGGCAGGATAATATTGAATCACTCTTACAAACGTTATGAATACAAATAGGATGATTTAAACGTTAGGGACACAAATAAGATTTACCCCAAACGTTAGAGATAAAAACGATACTTTACTCCTTATTAATATTTTGGCATTACTATATTTATATTGATGTATGTCCAATAATTAAATTAAATACTATTCAAGTGGGTAAAAGTACATGATTAGGTGCCAATGAGTTATAACTCAAATGGCATAGTCTCCCCATACTCAATTAAGAGATTGCGGGTTCGAATCTCCTATCTTTGGTAAAAAAAAAAAAGAAAAGAAAAAGTACATGATTGCAAGCTATATATGTTATCCTCCTTTAATGTTATATTTTAAAATTAAGCAAATTTATATACTCATTCTTAATAACATTTTACTTTCTTTGGTTCTTTCAAGTTTGACGGGGACTTAATATATATGACATTACTGAAAAAAATTGCTGTAAAAAAGAACGGAAAGAAAAGGAAAAAGAAAAAGTTCAAACTTGACATGATGAACCCGGCATAAATTGATTATATTAATATTTTTTTGGTTTAATTCATCAGTAAATATTTATAGTCTCAAAAAAGTTTTAATTAAATCCTTATGACCTTATAGTTTAGAAATTTGTATTAGATAAAAAATTAATTAGATCCTTTTTAATTATATTTTATTAAAAATACATCTTTTGAAATATTTGTTTTGTATTCGATATAGAATGACTTAAGAATTTTCTAAACATAAATATTCTAGTATCATTGTATTTTATTCTAAAAAAAAACTAAAATTAGTAAGAATGTTTTTTAATACAAAATCTCGATTACAAATTTTTAAACGATAAAAATTAATAAGAAATAGATAAATAGGTCATTGACCTATTGACCTTTTGATCCGCAGACATTTAAGTTTTTGAGGATTTGAAAATATATTTAAGTTTCTGACCTTTTTACAACTTTGACATATCGATCCCTCATGTTCACTTGGGTCTGTCAGACTCAACGAAAAAATCAAACGTGACTCTCGTTGTACAGACCTGGTTGATACGGATGCACATGAGAGGGTTTTTAAAATTGGACAAATTAGAATCAAGGATCGATATATCCAGATTTTGAAGAGGTCACGAATTAAATGTATTTTTAAATCATCAAGAACTTAAATGTCTGCGAACTAAAAAGTTAAGGATCAATTTGTCCTTTTCTCAAAATTAATTAAAATCTTAGTAAATTTTAGATATAAACAAACCAATTAAACTTATTATTATTTAAAAAGAGTGCTACATATATAATTTTGACAAATTGGTCATGATCTCTCAAAACATTTTTATCAGATTATCCAAGTAAAGAAATATTCGAGTAGGTTGATAGGTGAAAATATGCATCAAAATCATCATATTTTTCATAATCTCTTACTTTTCGGTATGTGACTCTGTTGAAGGAATAAGAAAATTCTCAACAAATTGTACAGAGGTTAGAACTTGTTCTTATTATTGTGTAAATAAATATGATATATTATCCCGTTATTAATTAGTCTTCTCCTAATAATCGCTGTTTGTTTTTCTTGCACTTTCCCAAGAATAAAAAAAAATTAAGGTCTTGTTCCTTGTTTTAGCTTTGAGAATATTTTTTTTACATATTAATTTATTTAACATTATTATAAAAGAACAATATTAGATATTTTCTATCATAATATACATCCACAAATTTATTCTTCTTTAAATGAGTCTTTTGTAAATTTTATAAATTTTTATTTAATCACTTGTTCCATTTAATTTGGCACTTATTAATATAGCTTACTATTATTTGGTATACCTAATGCTACCACTACTTTCGCATTATCCAACCCTGGCGTAAAGGTAAACTAAACACTTGATTTCTTAGAATATTAAACAAATTATTTTTTATCTTTAAAATTTGATATAATTTAATCAATTAGCTATATTATAATTTATAAAATTAAGAATCAATTTATTACTTTTTCTTAAATGTTAGGAACTATTTTATTCTTTAATTTTATTAAAAACTAATTTATTTATTTATTTATCTAGTAGAAAAAAAATTGTTAAGAACTTATTTAAAGTATTATTCAATAAATTTAGCAGTCAATAAAAATAATAAAGCAATATATAATTTAATTTATATCTTCTCAAGAGAGTGTAATAATTAATTATGCTTCTATATACTTTGTTTTGCATGATATTTATTTAGGATGCCCTCTTTACTCTAAACGCTAAAGGAAGATATAATGGCATGGAAGCAGACATAAATGTTTGGAAAGTAGCCATGGAGGATTAGCACCATGTGAAAATTGGAAATGTAGTAAAATAAAATAGCCCTTGTTCTTTTTCTAGTTTCTAGAATATGAAAATTATGGTAGTTATGATTATGCAAATCAAATTATTGCCTTGTTTATATTGGCCTTTTATACTTTCGATAACTCATTCAGTAAATCAGTAAATCTAGAAGAAGGAACCCATTTAAATTAAATCCTAATAAATCAAATGAGATATCCTAAAACTTTATTCTCCAACAAAATCCTCCCTAAATGTCTATTGGTAAAAGTTTACAAAATCACATACACGATTGGATCACCAAGGTAAAATCTAATATAAACGATAAAATGAAAAAACAAGTATATAAGTAGACAACATATATTAGTGTTACATTTTGACCAGTTTTGATATTCCATAAACATATTATATCTACATATGATATAAATATGCTTTGTAATTTGGTCAACAGCGAAACCTATAGTATACTTAGCCTGTTACATTCATTTGTTACATCATATATATCCGACCATAAAAAAGACTTACAGAAACCGATGGAATTCCATATGCTGATTATTAGGAATCATACCTTTTTCTCTCTTCTTGAATTGATAAAAAGATTCTAGCAGCTGATTCTGTTGCAGATCTTCGGTTGTGAGGCACAACTTTGATCACCCTAGTCTCCGATCTAGTTTCATGAGACTGATTGGCTCCATCTATTACCACCACAGGATCCACAAGGGAAGGTGAATTTGCTTCTCTTCCTTCAGCAACTTGTTGCGTTGTTCTAGTCTCTTGTGCCGTTTCATTAGGGCTATTCGTGGAGCTTCCTTGGAACTCGCTATCCTTTGGTGTACGAGATTTCCCAGCAAGCGACGCAGATCCGGTTCTCTGTACCGGCTGATTAGAGGAGCCTTGATTATGAGCAGGGAAATCGATTCTGTCAGCTGACGAATGACCATTTTGAAGATGAGAGCCTTGTGCCATGAACTGGTTTGCCTGTTCAACGGCCGACCCTGACATTGCTTGATTGTTCATAAATGGCATCCCATAAGGAGGGAAGTAGGCATGACTTCCTGGAGGAATGTAAGGCGGGACCCCAATTGCTTCGTGCGAAGCCGGGAGTCCATAGACGGGATTCATGTAAGTATTGCTCATAGGAACCGGCCCAAGGGGTCCAAATCCTCCACAAAATGACCCAGTAAATCCCGGTCCGGGATATGGCTTGTAGACAAGCCCTTCAGAAGGAGTCATAACAGGAATCAACCATTGATGCCCAGGTGACGGATTGAAACACATGGGAGCCATTCTATTATCGGCGGCACCACTGGCTTGGTGTGGATCTCCTGGAGTAGAAGAGTAATTCAAATGGTGGCTACCACTTTTTTGGGACGAAAAAGATGCTCTCCCGACTGCATTCTCAGCTGAACATTCCATCTTATGGTTTAACTTTTGGGAATCATCCTTGCGCTTTAGATTTTGTCGCTTAGGTTCCACGAGTTCTTCCAGTGAGAGGTTTTTGGTAGTAGACCCCTTCAAAGGGATCTTTCCAATGAAAGCAGCATCTTCAATCAGAAGTTCAGGCGATCCGGCAATCAGCTGTTGGACCTGTTTAAATAAAAGAGAACCAATCAGCATAAACCAAGTGGAAGGGCAAAACTGTGTGCTTGTGCAAGCGAGCAAGATAGGCGAACAAGCTTCCAATTTAGAATAGTGCAAGGCACTTAGTGTTGGAGATTATGATGATACCTTGATCAGTCTGTGCAATTCAAACACTTGGACTGCAAATATTCTCTGTTGACTGTACAGAGGAATGGGAGTTCAATCAAGACAATTGCACAAAACTCGTCCGGTGTGGAACATTAGACACAACATCAAAATAAAATAGAATGGACAAGAAGTGAAAATTCTAGCAGTCAAAATAATGTGAAATTCTCATGTGACACTCCATTTCATCAACAAGTAACCACTAAAATCAGAGGATCTCTAGTCTTAGCTAATCAATTAAGCCAAAAAATCTACCATTCATGTACTCAAAATATTTCATATGTTCATAGAAATCTTAAGAGGACTATTCCACAGAGATTAAAATATATTAACCACACATTTATAACCATATTTGTTTCCAAATTCAATATTCCTATTCTTTACTCATAGATTGCTTCAGTTTAAAAATCTAATACAAATTAACAAAATATAGCTAATATCGGACAACAAATTATAATATACGAACGTAATATCTGTCCACTCATCTTCAGCATTTCTAAATCAAAATATAAAGATCTCACAATAAAAAGCACCCATCCAACCCTTTGAAATCTAAAGCTTTATGGTTAACTTTCGTTCAGGAAGAAGGAAGCACATATACAGCAGATAATAAAAAAGGCATCTGATCGATAACAGAAAACCCAATATTATGATTAATCTAGACCCTCAAGTCATCACAAAACTCTCGAAGCGTCCCTACCATACTCCCTGGGATCATCCTGCATATACTTGGTCCCCTTCTTAGCCCAAGTCCGTCAGTGTAATTAAGGGCAAGTGTAGTAAGGGGACTTGCCCCAATGGTCACATTGAGAACCAAAGTAAGAGGAAACCAAGACAGGAATATCCAAACAGTGAATCATGAGATGATCGGCTGTCACAAGGGTCCCTCTCCGACATAGTACAATATTTAAGATTGCTCAATGCCCTGTTATAAAGATGATCCAGTACCCACCATAGAAACATTAGTAAGACTTTGAACAAACAGAAAAATCAATCTAGAAGGGACCCCAAGAATATTTAAATTCCCTTTTTTCAGAGTCACATTTTCTTTTATGCTATAACCAATTTGTAAATTAGTTTAAAAGGTGTGTGACTTCTGAAAAAGGAGAGAAAAGAGAAATTTGAGAGAATGTGTAGAATAAAAAAAATTAAATAAAAAAAGCAGAGTTAGAACTCATAACTAAAACACAGGTATCTTTAATTAGAAGCCTGGAAATTCACCTTTCTATCTACCCTCCAAGGGTAAAACTTTCACATTCCAAAATTATACCAAATATCTTAAATATGCATGCAAAAGAATAAGCGAAGGGAGAGAAAATCTCATCATACATCAGAAATCAAACTTCCACCAAATCTAACCTAGGACTTGTTACTTTTTTTTTGTGGGGGGGGTGGGGGGGGGGGGGTTTGTTTATTTTGAAATCCTGGCAGACATAGAAATTAAATTATCACTTCTTTTATGAAAAATCAGACTTATAAAATTCACAAAACTCAAGAATTAACAAGACACTATCAGACTTGAGCATATAATAATATGCATTTATCATGTAACACGGTTTCACAAAGATATGGTTAAAAACCACCAGAGGGGCAGATGCTACTAATAATTTAACATGAGACTTACTTGGCAATTTCTCGTCTTGCTTTAAAGAAATGTTTTTGACCCAGTATCCCTACAACATCATCAGTACTAACTCTCAAGGTTGACGAATTTTCTATACTGGAGATTTTGGAAATGTCATCACTGTCATCTAAATTCTCCCCTTGCATTGGGCCACCAATCTGTGTATCCTGACATTCGGGATCATTGTTATCCTCCTGTGGACTAGTTTGGTTTTCTGTCAAGATATCATCGTGTTCATCATCATTGCTTTGTGAGCCAGCAACAGACACTGGCCATAAGCAAGCATCAGCATGATGTGATCTACTAATATTTGACACAAAACAATTTTGATTAGGAATTGTCTTTGTTTGACTTAGACCATTAACGGTTTCCCTCGATGATATGTCTCTACAAGACATTACTGGCTGTTGTCCATTGGAAATTATTGATGGATGTCTTTCACTCCTCACCATTGGAGTGAGATGTCTCCCATTGGAACTTTGAACTGTTTCATCATTTGATTGACCATTCCTTGAGTGAACATATACAGGAACCATGAAGTCATCATCATCTACCTTTCTCCCCTGTTCAACTTGTGTGGACGGAGTGTTCAGGTTCGCTCCATCATATTGGCGAGAACTATAACTTTCTCGACGAGTAGATGCTTGAGAAGGTTTATGAACTGGGAATGCATAGCTCCTCTCAGGACCAGTCCCCTGCAAGCAAGTTAAATCAACTTATGTTTGCAATACATAAAAGAAGTCATTCATGAACCTTCAACGAGCAGCTTATACTGTTGACATGGTTAGTTCGTCACAAAAATCAAAGTCTTTTCATGGCCAAGTACGGTTGTCCCATTCTTCTACTTTCAAAACAGAAGTTGAATTTAAAACATGCAATATTAATAATTGGATATAAAAGCATCTACAACAAATCCATAAATACAGAGGCCACATAAGAATGTATAACAATTGAAATACGCCAAACATAAAATTGTTATACGTTCCTACATGTTTGGACGAGCTGTTGGAGGGAGGAGTGTCAATTTCCACCACAACTGATTTTGGCCATTTAATATCAAGTTTGGTTTTTCTCAACTAGAATAAGTTCTTACTTCTAAAATTGACTTTAGAAGAACTGCAAATATTTTCCTCGCACAAAATCACTGTTAGAGAAGTAAATTACGAAACATAAATGATTTCACATAAAAATCAATTTTAACTAAACCAATTCTGTCAGAATTAACTCTACCTACAATCAGTTCTAAAGAAGTAGAACCATACACACATAAGATTTTTATATCTCAAATCTCAGTTCACACAGACATACACACAAAAGACAATAATTCCCAAGATCCTAGGAATTACATAAAAAAGTGAGGATTGCCCCCAAAATTGATTGATACACAACTAGTCATAGTCTCATGCTAAAATCAACTAAACAAACAATCTCATGAGAACTATAAAAAGTGGATCACAATAACCACAACACAAAATCGAAGCAATAATTATACCTGGCTTGAGGATGATGGGGTACTTGGATGATTGATTGGTAGAAGACGCTGGTTGTTGAACCTTTGAGAAGGAACACTAAACTGTTCATAAAGTGCCATCTTGTTCCTAGGTGGTGCTCTTGGCCCTCCTTTCTCTGTATCATTCACATGAAGCCTTGGAAACATTGCTTCCCCAGCAATCTTCTCTTCCTCTTTCCCTCTCTTCATCCTCCTCTTCTTCTAACCTAAAATCCTCAGAGACAATAACACAAACACCTTAAGTGCTTAACACCCCACAGCACAAAAAAACACCCCCGAAACAAGGCATAACAACAATTACAACCTCAGAGACCCAAATCAAAGCGACTGATAGCTCAATAGCTCAATAATACCCTACAAACACAAAAGGAAAAAACTGGAGTCTTTAAATTGTGTGAATCTGGAAGTTGGGAACTAATTGAGACACACATGAAGTTATGTGATTGAAATTAGAAAAGAGAATGAAGATGTGGAAGTGAATGGGTTTCTTGTGGAAATTTGTGGGTGTGAAGAAAGAAGAAAGAAGAAAGAAGAAATTTTGAGAGGTGTGAGAGGCTATTTAGGGATACAGAAGATGAGAAACAAGAACATCATGTGTCCGATAAAAAGGGTAGAAAAAAAAAAAAAGTGCGGTGTTGTGGGGTCCACTAGTATCCAACTAGACTATCCCTTCCCACAATTTTTTTTTTTTACTGGATTTTCGTATTCGAGAATGTTCTCTGTTTTTATTTTTGGGAAAAGGATCCGTGGACATTTTCGTCTTTGACTATTAAAAAATATTTTTAAGTCCCTGACCTTCATAAAACTTGGACAGATCAGTCTCTCCGTCCAAATACCTCCGTCAGGGATTGATCTGTCCAAATTTTGTAAAGGTCAGGAACTTAAAAGTATTTTTCAATAGTCAGAAACAAAAATGTTCGCAGAGCAAAAAGTCAAGGACCTATTTATCATTTTCTCTTTTATTTTTTAATTTTCGCTGATTATTTTAGAGTTTAAACTTAATTTTGATGTATTGAATTTTCAATTTCTTTGTCAATATAATTTTAACTAAGCCACTAAATTTAGTTTTTATGGTCTAACAAATATATGTATATTTTTTTATAAATATTATATAAATTAGCGTTTACGGTATTAAAAATTTAAAATCTAAGTATAAAAGATTAACTTTTTATTATTATATATAACTCATTATTTTAAAAAAAAGTCTCAAAAATATTAATTGCAGAATTATATAATTTTAATTTTAATTATTTAATTAAAAATTTATAAATTAATGTTTTTGTTATTGTGTTATTATGAATTTCAATCAAAATTCCGAACAATAAAATTTGCAACTTTTTTTAATTTATCATTATGAATTTTTTATTTTCAATTAAAATAATTTATTAAATTAATGTAAAAATGATAAAAATATAACTTAAATTATCTATAAATTGTTTTATATAATACTTATAGATCCAATTAAATATAATTTAAAACTTATATTTGTTTAATGTTAAAATATAATATGTGTTGATGTATAAACCTTAAATCAAGTCTAACTAATAGATATAATTTTAAATTTTAAATAAAATCATAAAATTATATTATTCTTTTTTCATAACTAACAACCACAATTGTAAAGATATTTTCATAAAAAAAATTTACTTTATATTATTTAGATTTAGATGACATTAGAAATTATAAAATTAAATTAATTTAATTCTAATTTTTTTATTAGATTGCGGTTTAAGTTGCGTAGAGTCGTAGACGTTTTAAATCAATCTAAACTGTATTAGATTTTTTTTTTTTTATATCCGTCCTAATTTAATAGTCATGTAAACACAAGATATTAATTTTAACATGTTTTATCAATATACATTTGCAATAAATATATTTGGGTGTTTAGATGTATGGTGCCAATGATATAATTAATAAATTATAAAATATAAATAATTTTAAAAAATATATAAACAAATATGAAATTTAACTTGGTATAAACATCTCAAATGTATCGGGAGTAGATCCTTTTCAGTGAAAAAAAAAAATAGATGGTATTCCGTGTTTAATCTCATCCTTCATTGTTTTTTTTCTTCTATTTATTTTAGGTCTCACTTATAGAATTAAAGGTGAGAGATCACACTTTATTCTCTCAAATGTTAAAAAAAACCGGAGAGAATCTATTTTCCAAATGTACTTAATTTTAGCCTACATATATATTTACCAGAGTGCACACAAACAAAAAAAGCAAAAAACATGTGTAATGTTGTGATAAAAATGATTATGTGGATGTCTATTTATGATAAACAGTTCGGTATTCTCAAGATATAATGAATTTAATAAAATTTGAAAATGTAATCTTTCGTTAGTATATAAATAGGAGGTTAAGTCTCAGTTAATTCTTAATAATACCTAACAACAACAACAAACACTTTTTTCTCTCTTTATATATATATATATTGAGATAATAATATTAGTGGATATTAATTCTAGAGTCTTCTATTTATATTTTATTATTTTATATTTATTTCTTCTTCTTTATTTATTTATTTTACAATATGTTATCAGCACAAGACTCTTGATTAAAATTTAGGAAGACTCAGGTAATAAATAATACATTTAGAAACAATTACTTATCATAGATATTAGATGGCGAAACAACTACTCATTATAGATATTAGATGCCGAAATTCATCTTGATTCAATAGACATTGGAGATACCATTAGGGTTGAAAATAATACATCGTAAAAGGATAAAATTAAAGCCATGATCTTCCTTCGTCATCATAATAAATATCTCACACTAAAAGATCCTATAGATTTGTGGAAGAACTTTGAAAAAATGTATAATTATCAAAAGACAGTGATACTTCCTCAAACCCGATACGAGTGGACACACTTGCGTATACGGGATTTTAAATTCATAAATGAATACAATTCAACAATGTTCCGAATTACCTCACGAATGAAATTATGTCGGAAAAAAGATGACTGATAATGACATGTTAGAGAAAACTTTCTCGACCTTCCATATAGGGGTGGCAACATGCACCCTACCCAAGGGTACCCAATCCGACCCCACTCGGTTGGGTAGGGTGCGGGTTGAACCTCAGCCCTACTCGACCAACCTGCACCCTATATACGTATATGTTATATACTTATATAAACATATGTTTCAAGTGGATGTTGAACTAAAGACATCTCGCTAAATGTAAAAGATCTTTAACCACTAAAAAAAGGTAATTAATTGATAATTTAATGTTTTTTATTTTACATAAAAGTCAGTTCTATTTTAAATTATTATCAAGTTATATAATAATGTTGCATCTTTTTTGTAACCCGCGGATTAAAAATAGGTTGAGTTAGGGTTAGGATTGGGATATTCTCAACATAGGGTAAGGTTGAGCTTATATAAAAATCTCAAATAATGAATTGGATTGGGTTGTGACAGCATTGGATTGGGTATCCCAAATAATGAATTAGACCTTAAATGTTTAGATTTTGTTAATAGAAAAAAAAAAAAAAGAAGAAGAAGAGAAGTAGCCATGTTCAGCAATAAGTAGTAGCAATGGAGCCTCAAATGAAAATTTATGCTGCCTTCATGTCAATTTATTTTTTTAATATCTTCTGACTCCTTTAATATTTATCTAGTTTGGAACAATTTATTTTGATTTTGAGAATTCGAAATAATTTAAAAAGTTCATTTTAAATTCAGTTTTAAATAGCAAAATTTATATAACATTTAATTTAAGTTGCAAAAAATTTTAAAGATTGAAACACAAGGATGAAAAAATTAATATCCAAAATTTATATATAGCTTGCAATGATCTTTTCTTCCTAAGCTTCTAAGAGAGTAGTTTTCGAAATTTTTTTCTAAGATTATAAAGTTAGCATTTCATATTTTAGCTGGTTGTAATATTATTATTTTCTATATACTTTAGGATATGACTAAAAATAATTAGTCTTTTTATTTATTAAGATATAGGATTTAATATATTAAGAAGCTTCACTAAAAAATATTTATTATTACATAATTATATAATTTCAATTTTAATTCCTCTGACTGAAAAGTTATAGATGAATTATATTAATTTATAATATTTTTATTATATTAATAATTTTGTAGATAAATTATTTATGTTGTCAATATGATTGAACTATTTTTTTTAACTAAATCACTAAATCTAATTTTCTTAGTGTAAATATTATTCACTCAATATTTTTTAGATAAATCATTTGTTTCATCAATATTATTTAACTAAGTCATCGAATTCAGTTTTCATGGTGCACTTAATATTTATAATTTTTTTACAAACATTGTATAGATTAATTTTTCGGTATATTAACTTAATATATAAGTATACAATGTTAATTTTTTTCTATTGAAATATATAATTAATAATTAAATATACTAAGAAGTAGGTTTTATTACTGTTTATGGTGGTTAGCTTAGCATATAAATTTTAGGCTTCACCACTTGAGAGCATAGATTTGTATAATTATTTTATTGCTTCATATATTTATGATTTTTTCAACTCATGCAATCTTTGGCTGTAATATATTTTTCACAAGTTACACATTTAATTTTTAGTTATTCCTAAATCATTGATTAGCCTTTACAGGTGGTTAGTTTAGTGATGAAAACTCAAGGGTTCACCATTTGAAAACAATGGTTTGTATCTTTTTTTTTATTACTTTTTATATAATTTAGGATATGACTATAATTAGTTTTTTTATTTATTAAGATATACGATTTAATATATTAAGAAGCTTTGCTAAAAAATATTTAGATTTAATTATTCTATTGGTCCCTATAGTTTTGCAAAATTTTCAATTAGGTCTTTATACTTTTTTTTTTTTTAATTGAGTCCTTGCACCAAAATAACCCTTAACTATGAATGCTAACTCACAAGTCCTACATCATAAATCGGACTTTTTAATCTATAAATTCTAAATACTAATTTCTTAACTCTAATCCTAAATAATATCATACACAGTAAAATACTAATAAAGATATTTTGTATCACTTTTCTAATTAAAAATGCCAAAACTTTAACATTTGTTGTATACAATCCTATAAATTAAAAAATTTCTACTGGAACCTAATATTTCAAAATGTGAAATCTAATATTGTAATGAGTAAACGAGTCTCTAATTTTTATGCAAGGATAATTTTGGTTCAAAGGGTTTATTAAATAATATTGAAGTTAGCCCAAAATCTTCTTGTATCATTTAGTAGTTATAAAATTATTTATAGATATATACCTATAATTTTCATAAATTACATTTTTTTTGGGCCATATAAATTGAATTATGTAAATAGACTGACACACATTAACACATAATAAACATATAACCAATTTTTATTCAGAACATGTGTATAATTTTAGCCTTCAATTAATTTATTAATATAAATTATCGTTGTTTTTAAATATTATATATATATATATATTCTTCTTTTTGTTTTATTTTTTTAAAAATTAATTATTCTTTTAAACTTTGAAGGATTCATTAACTACTTTGCATTTATTATATATCTTCAATATTTTTATAAAAAAATATCAAAAAATTTAAATTACAAAATACTAGCAAAAATATATATTTTTTTTAATTTTTAGATATAATTTAACTTTACTTACGTAAGATATTTTATTAAAACAAATCATGCATACCAAATTAAACAATAAATTTTAAAGTAAGTAATTTTAATTAAAGAAACGGACTCCTAAGGTTTAAGGGATATTTGTTTAGTATTATTAGTAAAAATTATAAAAAAAATAGTGATGTATATTGTTTAGTGTTATTAGTAAGAGTTTAGGATTTAATGACGTGTATTAAGTTTTTTTAAGAAAATAGTTTGTAAACTGTATAAAACAGTTTAAAACGCTAAACATCCATCAGAACTTGTTAATTAATTAATTTTAAAACCCTAAACGTCCATCATAACTTCTTGCTTATTATTTTTGTGGCGTAAGACTAGAAATTTAGAATTTTGAAGAAGCCACTTTTTTCTTTGAGCTTTCGTTTCTTCTGGCCTTTTTTTTCCCTCTTGGTTTCTTCTAGTTTTTTTTTTTTTTGGTTTACCCAAACGGTATCTCCCAACCCGACAGGTTAAGGACTAATCCGTCGCGGATCTAAGCTCCATTTAAGGGTTTGCCGCTGACCAATGAGTTGCTGCATGCACAATGCGGGGTTCGAACTCCCGACACTTGCTTAAGCGGACGAATGAGTTGACCACTCGACCAACCCAAGTTGGTTTGGTTCCTTCTAGCTTCGACTCTTTCATTTAGGATTGCCCATTTCAAACTATAGTGTCAGTCAAATTATTTTACCCAATTGTTGTTAGATCATTAAAAAAGTTCAAGATCATAATCATCTTTATTAATGCATGAATTGGATATTAACTAACTAATTCCTTCATATAGTACTTTTTTGGCACCCTGCAGAATTGTCTGGAACTTTACCAACAAGGTAAACACGTGTTGCTTTTCTCTTTATGACACATACTTTTAGCACCAACTGAAAAATTATCTTTTTAGCACTATAGTATAACCCTTATTGTTATTGTAAGTGTTGGAATAGACTCATAATATTGTCATTGTTAGTTTGTTTGTTTTATATTTTTTTTCTATGATGCTAAGGTTTTTTAATTCAGATTTTAGAAATTTTTCTTGTTGATCTCAAATAATAAGTAGCAATTTTATGTTTATATAGTGAAAATATGAGATCTTGATGATGTTGTTGCTGTTGCTCCAATGACATCATACCGCCATCTCCCAACCACTGAACCCAAAAGAATCTTATAATGCAGAAGGTATAGACAAATTAGTAAATTAATATTTTTTTTTAATGTTTATTGTTAATAAAGGTTTAATCACAAAAATTGATATAGCATAAGGACTCAATATAAAAAATATATATATATAAGAAACTAATTGAAACCTATATCTTTCACAAGTTATGATTTTAATTTTTAATTATTCCTAAATCCTTGATTATTGTTTACGGTAATTAGCTTAGCGATGAAAACTCAAATAAGGTTCACCATTTAAAAACAAGTATCTGTATCATTTTTTTATTACTTTCTATATAATTTACTATATGACTATAAATAATTAGTCTTTTTATTTATTAAGATATATGGTTTAATATACTAAAATGCATCATTCAAAAATATTTATTATTATATAATTATACAATTTTAATTTTAATTTTTCGGTTTGAAAAATTATAAATAATTTTTATTAATTTATAATAATTTTATTATATTATTAATTTTGTAGATAAATTATTTGTGTTGTCAATATTATTTAATTAATTTTGTAACTAAATCACTAAATTCAATTTTCATAATATAAATATTATTCATTCAATATTTTTTAGATAACTCATTTGCTTCATGAATATTTTTTAATATACTTCAATATTACTTTAGTATTTATATATTTAAGATTTAAGATTTATATATATGATTTAGATTTTAGAATTCAAGGGTTTCGGTTTATGATTTTATAGTTTGTTTTCATGATTTAGTGTATCGGATTTTGAATTTTACAACGTAGTGTTTTAGGATTTTATTGGTATAATTTTGTTTTAGGAGTTTAGATTTATGTTTTATCCTTTATTATTTATTGAAAATAATAATTTTTATTTTGTTGTCCTGAAACAAGTTTTGTATAATTAATAAGTCAACTGTGTTACACGTTATATTTTCTATTTTTATTTCTTTAGTATTAATATATTACTTTTCGTTATTATTGTTATTTTTTGTGTATGATTAATTTTATTTTTAATATTTAAAATATTATATTTTTGTCATCGTTAAAATTAATTTTTTTTTTCAAAAATATATTTTTCTCTAATATGATTGTAAATCTACAGAAATTAATTTATTAATGGAAATAAAAATAGTGATGTGTAAGTATATTGTGGCATGTTGTGTAATCCACAAATGTGGACTGATGAAGTCAGTAACTTGCAAAACGCAGGTTATGTTTTGACTGAGACGAAAAAGTGACATAGCTGCAAAACGCAGCTTGCGTTTGACAGGGAAGGAGAACGAAATCTCGAAACGTGTTCCTGTCCTCTGCATGCTGACATGTCTCCCAGCTTTGACTATCCTCGAAGTCCCAAAATGCAACCTGCATGTATGACACGTGTATGGGAGAGTGGTGGAGCCGATGTTTAAAAACAAAACGTAAGCCATGAGTGTTTCACCGTTTCACTTATACTTGTTTCAAATTTTCACTTGCTGTGAGTGATATAGTTTAGAGAGTGAAAGGGTTGGGGTTGAGGGTGAAAGGGGGTAAGTGGTGGGAGGAAGAACCAGTGAAGGTTTGGGTTTTTATTTAGTGAAGAAGTAAAAATGTCTCGCAATTTTACTTTACCTGAAGAGCACATTATTGAATATCTATGTTGTGTTCAGAGTTGTATTTAAAGTTGTATTCAGTGTTGTATCTTATATTTAGATGATTATGTTTAGTATTACTATTATTATATATTTAGCTTTGTTCTCGTATAGCTCTGTTTGAGATTATTATATTGCACTTTTGTAACGAAATGTGTATTTATGAAAGAGTTATATAACAAGGTTACATAAAAAGTAACATATAATTGTGAAGTAGGTCATAACAAAGTTATATTAAAAAGCTTAACCACTAATGACCTCCAGCGGAGCTTGGACCTGCGCACTGAGGACATCGGCTGTGGCTATGTCCCTCGCGTCCACATATAGTACACTAGCGAGGACCACGCATATCCCGCGAATCCATCTCATTCAAGTAGCGGGTTGACTTTGGTCTTCCTTTCGTCGCGCGCCTCAATATCCAGTTGGCAATCACCTTCGCTCATTTATATCTATCCCACGTAGATGAGTCACCCATCGGAACAAACTCGCCTCTGTACACCTTGTAAATTTCAAACATCTTGTACACGTCGGGCACATATACTTGCTAATCAAGACGCTGGTTAGTGCAACATGCAAGAACGTGGCGACATGGGAGTCTCTCGACTTGGAAATGGCCACAGTCGCAGTGTCGTTGCACAAGGTTAACAGTGTAAATGGAACCATCTTGCATTTCGTGAACCTCAAACATCTCATTGCGCCTGTCGAACCGGTTGACCACAATGTTTCCTGCACGTCGAAAGCTTTCTTCAACTCTCTTCGTTGCAAATTCCGAATACATGAATCCGTTGCGGACACGCTCATGAGCATCGGTGCTCTTCCGAGTAAACAATTCGTTCAGCCAATAGAAAGTAGACATAACAATGGCAGTCACAGGAAGGTTGTGTGCACCCTTCAGGACAGAATTTGTACACTCTACCAAGTTTGTCGTCATATGTCCCCAACGATGACCCCCGTCGAATGCCAACACCCACCTCTGAATACCGATGTCATCAAACCATCGAGTATATGCCTCACCCCGCTCTTTTAGCCTCTGGTAGTTGTTGTTGTACTCCTTTTCCGTCCTAGAATAGCCTGTTCAACAATTCATTTAATCATAAGCAGATACTACAAAATTACTTTGAATAGAACCATAACAGCGAAATAAAATACCTGTGTTAACCAAAAATTTATGCAAATACGGAGTCTTGAACCTCCTTAAGAAGTTGGAACTGATGTGCCTGATGCAGTACATGTGCCACGCTCTTGGTGGTGACCATGCACTGTTATTGTGAGCTACTGCAGCGTCGATGGAGGTATGACGGTCAGAATAATTCCCACGCCATTGATGGTAACAATATATCTCCACAAATTGGTTAGGAAAAACTCCCATGCGTCAGCCATTTTGCCCTCGACTATCGCAAATGGAATGGGCACAATGTTTTGTTTCCCATCTTGTGCAACTGCAACCAGAAGTGCACCTTTATATTTTCTGTACAGGTGCGTGCCATCAACCTGCACCAGAGGCTTACAGTGTCTGAATGCTACAATACATGGATAGAAACTCCAAAAAACGCAGTGCAGTACTCTTACACCTTGAACCTCCTCACTCTCACGGTAAACGGGGAGTGTTTTAATTTGAACACGAGACATTTGCATCTTCACAGTCATTGCTTTCAACCATACTGGCAGAGTCTGGTAGGAAACTTCCTAATCACCGAAAATTTTTGTGACAGATTTTTGCTTTGCCAACCAAGCCTTGCGGTCACCTGGATTGAACTTCTGCAATAATAGACTTCATCTTTATCGACAGATCTGCTTCGACCAACAGCCTAATAGCCTCTGCAATTGTGTCTGAGTCCAACTTGGCATGATCTTGTGAAATCGTGCCCATGGTGCACGTGTGTTTGCCATTGTATCTTCTGATCTCCCAACAACCCTTCTTTCGAATCAAACTAGCTCGGATAAGCCAATCACACCATGCACCATAACCCTTGCATTTCGCATAGAATGTCTGTGGCTCGGACTCATACACAGTGTAATCAACTCTTCTATAGATGGTGTAGCTTTTGATTGCAAATATCATCGACTCCCTGGAACCAAATTCCATTCCGACACTAAATTCACCATCTTCCGCCGCAGCATTGCCTCCACCTATGACATGCAAACCACAGCCAGTCGGACAAGGCAAATAAAATAAATAGTAGTTGTAACTTTAATTAATAACCATAAGATAACATACCGATATTCGCATACTCAGGAAATTCCGGGGCACGCATGGCTTCGAGGTCGAGAGTCCGCATAAAAGACGGAACGCCAAAGGGGTGCTGACTTACAATCGCATGTGCCTCATCATGTGCCGCCAGATTGCCTGCCAAGTCTCCGTCATCGTTTTCGTCATCGACTTCATAGTTGGCTTCAAACTCCTCTTCACTGTCGTTGTTATCTTCTCCCCAATCTAACTCCACAACATCAACGTTGACATCGTCGCCAACCGCATCCATCCCCGTATGCTGTTCAAACTCAACGTACAGCTCTATAATCGGCACGTGACCTCGGGTTTGTTGATAAATAAAGAACATCCGCTACATGCATGCGTTGTCGGTGATGGACATCAGTTGAAACTGCATCAGCCCACCAAATACTTGTACATGATTTCTGTACAAAATGTTGCTCACCCTTTTAAAAATGTGACTCTGTATGTTCTCACAAAGATCATTTTGTAACTCCACAAAACTCATGGTACATGAAATAGCAAATGAAGACGGACATTCACAAATAAAAATCACTCATTCGTGTGTGTTTGGTATAATCTCACCGTCATAATACATTCGAATATTTGCAATACATTCCATACTCTCAACCTCACCTAATCCGATTTTGTTGACACTACTAATTGCCCAAAAAATTCAGGTTTGAGATATATGAAAACAAGAGGAATGGGAGTAGAATGAAAATGAGCAACTTGAGATGGGTTGTGTTTCGTATTTATAAGCAAGGTTTTCGAATAAAATATTATTTCCTATACAAAACGCACCCAACGTTTTGAAATTAAAAAAAAAAAAAGAATTCTGACACAGAAATGCAAATTGCGTTTTGGAGACCTAAAAAAATTTTGTGCCGTTGTCCATCCAAAACGCAGGCTGCATTTGGGCCAAAAAAAATAAAAAATTTCAGAAATTAGAAAAGCATAAAACTTTGGGCTGAACGAAAATTTTAAAAAAAAAAATTAAATGCTAAACGTAACCTACATTTGGTTATTTTTTCACAAAAAAGAAAAAAGGTTAATGAAATGTGCAATTTGCCCTGACCCAATAGGAGTGGAAAACACCAAGTCACCAACACACTCCTATTTCAATGAACTACACCAAATTTTTTTCCAAACGGAAAAAAATGAGCCGTAAATCTAATATGAGATATTTTTTGGTTTTTCCTACAAGCATTCCTAATAATTAATATCTCTTTTTCTTCCTTGAAAACAGTTGCGGAGCCCTCTCAAAGAACAAAACGACTTGGAAGAACACAAAGCAGTGACTGAGAAGTGAGAAGTGAGAACTCAGCTCGCATTTCCTTTCATTTACTCTCAACTCTGAAGACTCCTATAAAAGCCAGAAAGAGAGATCAGAGAACACAACGTTCATTTCGTTTTCATTTCCATTTCATTTCACGAGAGAAACCTCTCATGTGACGACCACATTCACCAATGGCTTCTTCTTCTTCTTCTTCTTCTTCTTCTTCCGCGCCTACAACTCCTTCTCCCTCCTTCACCGCTCGCATTCCCCTTCCTCCTTCAGGTTCGTCTTCTCCACTAAACCTATCTTTATTCTCTTTTGTTTAGCTTCTACTCTACTTTCCTCCTTTTCGATCGATCTAGGGCTCCGATTTTCCTTCATTACGCCTTTTCTTCCCCGATAAAATGTGCCGAGTGCTTATCGAATTTCAATTTGGTGTTTTCTTTTTAATCTTTCATATTTATTCGTTTTGCCGCTTATTTACAGGTCAGAATGTGCGTTTACTTGTTCGTACTTTTGTAACGTTCTTGCTTGATTGCGTTCTGTTCTAACTTACTATTTGATCGAGTTGCTTGGAGTTTTTTCCTTTTTTCCTTTTTTTTTTGTCTTTAGCATTTTTCTTTTTATCTTTTAATATTCTTGATGTTTGTTTACTTAGACAATGGCCGGTTACCGTTTGATAGAGCTGCTGTTTGTTTGTAACTACTTTTCTGCACGAATATTTTTACTTGATTCCTGCACGAATCTACTATTTTGATCGAGCTGCTGTGATTTTCTTTTCCATTTTCTTTCCTCTTCTTGATGTTATTCGAGATCATTGACTTGGATTTTGCAAACGCTGATTTCTAATTAGGTGACAGCCCTCCTAATGTTGAATCTAATTCAGCTCTGGTTCCTATCCATATTGTGACAACTGCATCTCAACTCCCAACTGAGTTTCTGGAACCATCGCCGCAGCACCAGTTCATCATTGGTTTTGATTGTGAGGGCGAAGACTTGTGTCGAACTGGAGCTCTATGTCTAATACAGCTTGCATTCCCAGATGCCATTTACTTGGTTGACGCAATAGAAGGTGGGGAAGCGCTGATCAAAGCCTGTAAGCCTGCGCTCGAGTCCAATTTCATCACAAAAGTGATTCATGATTGCAAAAGGGATAGTGAGGTCGATTTCTTGCTTTTTTTCTTTATTGCTTTTTATTTTTTATTTGTTGAAGTTTAGATGCTTTTGATCAAGTAAGAACAAACTTTAATGGTAATGTTTGCATTCTAGGCATTGTACTTCCAGTTTGACATCAAGCTGAACAACGTGATGGATACCCAGGTGAACTCTCCAGACCCAGCCAATGTATTAGGTCTTGTTAATTTGGCAGTGTAATTGCTTCAACGTTAGCATGCTTTCCCAAATGCTTTATAAATATACGGTTTGTGTATGACTTCTTATTATTATTTTATATATGATTCATTTGAATGTGATCATAAATCTAGTTGAACTTTAATCAAATAAATCTAATTTAAACTGTCTTAGCTTCTCATGCTCTTTGATCACTTTCAACAATATGATTATTAAAACATTCAATTTATGAGGTTTATATCATTTTCACTTGACTTTTATTGTCTGCTCTCATGTGTGATAGTGTTTGTACATCAACTTAAGATTTACATATCACTCGTTTGCTAATCACTGTCCTTTTTTGTAACATGTTAGAATATTGCCATTTATGATTAGAATAGTATCATTTGGTCAATTGTGTTTGTTTGGTTCTTGTAACTTTTGTGAGTAATTTGCTTCATGATGATAATAATCGTCTTGTCATCTTATTGTATACATACTATGAATACATTAGGCATCAATGTTAACTGGATGGTGGCACCTAGGCAGAGATTACAGTTAGTGAATTGGATATCTACTATGTACATATCTGTATCATGTTTGGTTAAAGTGGATAGAACATAAAAGATGTAAAGAGGTAAATTATTGTGTGTGTGTGTGTGTGTGTGTATTAGGAATGCAATTTTATTAATCAACCTAGTTTCTGCCTCTCAATCCATGTTGTTCACCCAGTGGAAGAATACAAATTTTGTGTTCCTTTTCATCTGGTTTTTGTCTCCAAGTGTTTATTATCTCAACAATCAAATACCTTTTGTTTCTCTTCCCTATCTCTATTGTTGTGGGATAATAACCAAACACCCAAATATACACATAATCTATTGGGTCTATCTGTCCAATTCAATCACAAAAAAAAAAAAAAAAAAGATACACATAATTTATCATAATCTTTACAGATAAAAAAAATAACCTACAATCATAAGATAAATCATATTACAAGTTATAACTCAGACTTAAATCATCATTGAAGTTGAAACACATGATTCTGTCACCCTACTGAACACAGACTTCTTTTTTATTGCCCCTTTCCTTGGGTGATCAAAGGGTGATCCATTTTAATTTATGAATTCTCAGTTGGAAACAGGAAATGGAAATCATATCATATTGCAGATATATATCCTTAGAAGTCTTTGATCTTTATTCTTTGTGTTTGCTTTCGATTTCATAGGATACTTACGCTGATGTGGTATATATTTATACATATTGAATTTTTTATCCTATTCTATTGGTTCAGATTGCATATGCACTGATCGACGAGCAAGAAGGGAAGCGGAAAAGAGATGACAACATTTCTTTTGTTGACCTCCTAGCTGATCCACGTTTTTGTGGTAGTATATATATCGTGGTATCCACGTTTCTATATATTGTTGACCATATTACTCTGGATGGATATGATTCAATTTGTCTTAATAAATTCTTAATTATAATTAATTCCTCCATATTCACTTTGAGTGTTTGCATCCAGGCATATCATATGATGAGAAGGAAGAGGTTCGGGTTCTCCTTCGACAGGTTGGTTTTAGAATCTTGGTTGTGCAGACATATCCAATTTACACATTTCTACTTCAAAGTTTAAATTGTTGGTCCAGCGTGAATGTTTTAATTCATCATATTATTCTTAAAGTTGTACTATAGAAAGTAAGAAACTGTAAAGCATCATGAATATATTTAGTTATATTATAATTATTCATATCATTATGTGATTTTTATTTGTTCGGAGGGCTAGTGGGATGAAGGAAGTGATGAGCATCTGGGGATTAAACCCTTGTGCCAAATCCCAATGCCAGCAACCCCTGGCTCATTGATCAAGGGAGGTGTCACTTGATTGACTTGAGATACAACTTTTTGACAATATTTGAATTTCCTTTATGTGCATGTTACACCTATAAAATATTTATGTATGGGTCATTGAACTAATCTATCATGTGATATTATTTCTCAATGTGTTGTGTTCTCAGGACCCCAAGTTTTGGAGATATAGACCTTTTTCTGAACGTATGGTCCGCACAGCTACTGATGATGTCCGTTTTCTTCTGTATGTTTATCACCGAATGATGGTGAACTTGAATGAGCGGTCCTTATGGCATCTTGCGGTTCGTGGTGCCCTGTATTGCCGATGTTTTTGTGTGAACAATAATGATTATGCTGATTGGCCATCTCTGCCTCCTATCCCAGGTCTAGATAATGTTGACAAGAACCTTCTATGACAAAAACTACATGGATGCATGATATTCCCAGTTGCCTTTTATTTCCTGACATTGCCAACCTTAATTTCAAACATGATATCATTGATGCTATTTAAATTTTACTTACTGTTGATGGAATAATTTGCCCGTTGAAATAACCATGATAGGTGAATATTGCACTTCCCATTATGGAGGACTTTCTGTTGCATCATCTACACAAACATGTTGATGCAAGTGGATTATTGTTTAGTGATGCTTTAGGTCAATTTATTGGATATAGACATATAATGTCTGGAATGCTTGTATGATTTGTTAATGATATTGACTGCTAAGCAACACAGTTTTTTATTCCCTTTTAGATACGCTGAAAGTTGATGGAAATGATCTGGAGGAAGAAATTCTTTCAGTAGTAGACATTCCCCGAGGAATGATGGGACGAGTTATTGGTAGAAGGGGGGCTACAATCTTGACAATTAAGGAGGGATGCAAGTACGAATTTTTCTGAGCGCTTTCCATTTCCTTGGTTTAGCAAATAATTTTTGTGGGTGAATTACTAAATACTTTGATTTTAAATGCATTTGTTCTTGCAGTGCGGAAATTGTCATTGGAGGTTCGAAGGGCCCACCTGACAAGGTTAGTATACTCGCCATTACAATTCTTAAACTCCAGTTCCCCAGTGCCTGGCTTTTTTCAATCCAGGGGTTGTTGATTTATTCATAGTCTATCTCTTATTTTTATGAATGATGAACATGATATTTGCCGAGATGTAGACGGTTTTTGAGTTTTGTTACGTACGTACCTGCTGTTGTTTTGCAGCTGATTTTTTTAATGACAAATTAAAAATTATATTACCAATTTTCAATGTTGTTTGGTGTTTTATTATGTAGGTCTTCATCATTGGACCAGTGAAGCAGGTGTTGAAAGCTGCGGCATTGATTAGGGGTAGAATCATAGATATATAGTGAGGAAAATGCTATGGCTGCATCTCAATTCTGATACATACAATTTTTAGCCTATAGTGCGTCTTGGATTGAATTTCGGGGGTTGGAGTTGATCAAATACCTTCGACCCCCTGTCCCCTTCATCTGCCGGGGAGAAAGGATACAAACATTTTGAAATTTTTTCAATCACAGAACTGCCAAAAATTGTTTCATTTCTCTTCTCGTTTCACCAGATTCAAACTACTGTTTGACAGCTCTACTTAGCATTAATATAGTATATTCTAAAGAGCTTCGAACATTAATTTCAAAAAAAAAAAAAAAAAAACTTGTTTTAAGAAAGAAGAATTCTTATAACACTCTTATAAACTTTCAATAGACTTTATATAGAAATACTCAAATAAATTTCTACTTCATTCGAAGCTAAGAATTACTAACTTCAAAACATAATAAAATTGACTTTTCTAAAAACTGATTCTAAACACAAAAGCACCCCCTATATATATATATAGAATAATAATAATAATAATACTTTTTTGGTTGTAGTGGAAAGCCGAAGCCAATTCAACTGGTCTCTAATTTTAATGATAGCATCCGTTTTAGCTCAGACGATTACCAGAAATTAGAAGAAAAACACCCCTTACACAACTGTAGTTTGCTACAATGTAACATAAACGAACAGAAAAAAAAAGGACATGGGGAAAGAGAGAAAGGGAGGGGAGGAATTGTTAAGTTGATCTTCACGAATTTAAGGACTAAAAAAAAAACAGTAACCTAAAGTCGGAAGATAATATTTTACAACTCAAAGCAATACCACCAAATCTTTGGGCACTGCACGATGATGTTGCATCCGATCAGCGTGGGTGAAAAACACAATAGTAAATTCTTACCCTTTAGTAATCACAGCAGTGTGAGAAATATACATAAACAAAATACAAAAACCCACAATGGCAAGAAGCTCAACAGTCTAGGTAATGCCGGCACACAAAGAATGAGTATATAATCAGAGAATTTTACTTCTGGAATCCACCAAATTGATATTGTTGGCTGCTAAGGCTTGAGAACATGTCATTTCCGGTTTCTGTCTGTGAAGGAGTGAATCCAGATCTACCAAGACCAGAACCTGAACCCATAGCTCTACCCATGTAAAATGAAGGTGGAGGGCCTTTCACCACTTCATCTGATCCATCACTTAATCCACCCACAATCCCAACATCTGCAAGATTTACTTTCTTGGCTGCAAAAACAATGGTAGACAAATAAAATTATGGAAACTACTCAATTGCTCAACCAATTGGTATATTACAGAAAGAAAACCAAAATGTGTATTCACAATGTTGCACAAACAGGAAGATAAAAAACAATAATATATTGAGATGATAAACTTACGGCCAGATATATTGAGATCAATCAGTCCACGGCTAAGTGAATCTGCCCAGATGCCAGATTTCACCTGGAATGGATCCTTTTTAGGTGAAACTTTAGAGTCTACTGAAGTTTTACCACTCATCTTATCATGGCTGATGTCACTGGCAACATTATTGGAGGTCTGTGAAGATGCTGAATCAGGTTGAGAAGTAAAATCACCAAAAACATCAGATCCATCAAAATTATTAAGTGGAATAGCAGCAAAGGGGTCGAAAGTGCTATTGTTCACAGGAGCAGAATTTCCTGACTTATTGTCAGGCTGCGCAACTGGTTCAGGAATGGCAAAGGGATCAAAAGTGCTATTATTCACAGGAGCAGAATTTCCTGCATCTGTATGCACAACTGGTTCAGAAACAGCAAAGGGATCAAAAGTGCTACTATTCGCTGAAGCAGAATTTCCTGACTTCTTGTCTGGCTGTGCAACTGGTTTAGGAATGGAAAACAAGTCAACTGTTGGTGTAACTGAAGGAATGGCTGGCTGTGATGCAAATAGATCCACTTCTTCCTATACATAAGTCAACACGGATATGAAAAAATAGAAATTATTAACTATGTGCCAAAAGTAATAAAGAAAAAAATTTTCAGCACATTGAAGTAAAATGTGCAAAAAAGAAGGCAAGGCACACATTATTCTCTCTCATCAGTTCTTCACAATCACACATTAAAGCTTTTAAGGAGTGCAATTTATCTAGATATGAATAAGAACATTCAGAATAATGTCAAAAATTGTGCATCAGTGTTAATGATGGCATATCCCACTCATTATTGGTTCCCCCTACCTGATCATTTCAGCAAGATAACTTGTACAGTTGAATATCATTAACATACTACTTCGGAAGATGAAATTGATATTGTAATTCATAATAAAGAACAGGTCAATAATGTTTATTTCAGTTAAATACTATTCAGTCAAACAATCCTAGTTGATAATGGAAGAGAGGTTCTGAGCTTAGGACCACTAATTAGTAGAGGTTCCTGCCTTTGAATCTGCAGGCAACTGCTGGTGCAGGCATGAGAAAACCAACTGCAGTTGTAAAGAGTGAAGAAATCTAACCTGAGGTTGAGAACTAGCTCCCTTGTCCACATTAGGTGGTGCCGATACAAATGAAGCATCTGCAAATAGATCAACCTCTGAAACACTATTAGCAGCAGCCTTTTCTGTAGAAACAGATGTTGGAGCATCCATGAAGTCACTGATTAAATCTTGTCCAAAGAGATCAACTTGATTAGAGCTTCCAGCCGAAGGCTCTGTTGGAATGAAAACCCAATATCATTGACAGATTGAGAAGAAGAATAATTAAATGACTATTATTGTGGCAGATCTTGTCATCAAATGGATAGTTAAATTGATTATCGTATTTTCTGCCACTAGCTGCTCTGGGACTGGGTACACAGTTCAAGAATAAACAGATCATAATGAAAAAATAGGGATTATTTGAATAGAACTTTTACTGCACCATTTTTACATCATTTCCCTTTTATGAAAATCAAACAAGCAAGAAACAGACTCCAGCACACACTCTCCATCCTCCCCAACCCCGCGACCAGTTAAAAGGAAACAAAAACAGGAGAGGCAGTAAGAAAACTACGTCAAAATGGGGTAGGACTAGAACTGTCATTTTTCCAATCTAACAAGCTTCACCTATAGAGATAATCACTCTACCGGACCAGTCATTTTACTTGGAAAGCTTGTATTATCATATACATAACAGAAAAATGTGCATAATTTTAGTTTCATCCTAAATCTAAATTGAAGGAACAGGTTAATATCACTATTTAAATTAAATGAACAAAATCAGCAACTGGGATGCACTAGACTTTATGGGAATACTTACTAGCAGAAGTTCCTCTTGGATCAAAGTCGTCAAAGTCATCCTCGGTATTATTTGCAGGTGCACTTGAACTTTGAGAAGCAACTGAACTGTAATTATCTTGGGCATTAGTAGTAGATGACTTAGATACTCTGGATGGTGCATTCTCCTGACTTTTGCTGCAAGATAGAGATTCTGGAATTAGAATAGAGGAAATAGCATGTCCCTACGCAACCAAAAAACTGAGCAATTGATGCATGTAAGAGAAGGGAAATGGGATGAGCATCTCAACCATTGACCAAGAGTCCCATTTAAGAGAGTTCTCATTTCTCAAAAGTCAGAACAAGTTCGTTAAACTGGGAATAGAAATGCAAGGTCAAAGGCTTGAGTCTGGCTTTGATACACAAACTTATTTATTTGTTTTACAATGGAAGTATTTGAGTCATAACCTGTATTATTAAAGGTAAAAGGTGATAAAATTTTCCGAACACATCTAATACAAACCAACAAGTTTAGTTTGATGGGATTTAATATTCCTTTGGGATATTATCTGGCAAAATTTCTATTAGAACACTTCTAAAGAACTGCAAAAAAAATAAAATAAGAAAAACAAAAACATTGAAGGAAAATAGTCAAAACCATACAAATTCCTTAGTGCAAGGAACTTAAACAATTCTAGATATTTCAGGCAGCAACTTAACATATAATAACTAAATATGAAGCATCAGAAAACAAAGTACAACAAAATATATGCCATAATGACTGAATTTACAAACTAAGTTCAGTATTTCCCCCAAATTCTAACTAGTACCTAGGGTTATGCCAATGTGTAGAGACAATAATATGGCATAAACATAAAGTACAGTTACAAGTAATTTACAGACGAGAATAGCAGTAAGATATGCCTCACCTGACAGAGTGTGCAGTACCCTTTTTGAAGGAGTTCTCTTCATCGTCACCGATGTTTCGTGATCTTCTAGTGTATTTGTCTTCTTCATAGTCTCCCTTGTCTCTGTAGCTATCCCTAAACCTATCACCATCATTTGAACCAAAGCCCGAATATTTACCACTGCTCTGATAGCTGCCACTACTAAATGAGGTTGACCCAGACTTGTACGTGATTCCACTAGAAGAAACTCCGACGTATCTAAAGTACTCATCCAAAAGAAAAACAAGAATATTATTTACTAACAACACAATCTATATCATAGTTTAATTAAAATCAATTCTGGGATTAAGGTAGTGACATATTCGACCTACTTGTCACGGTTTGCAGCAGCTTTATTTCTCACTTCCTGTATCTTTTCTCTATTATTTAAAAGGGCCACAATGGTTTCTGCCTTCTTCCTGACATTTAGTCCCGAATCCTTACCACTAGGCTCAACATATTCAAAGCTAGAAAGTGCCTTCACCAATCCAAAGTAAAGGATTATATGTAAGAAAATTTATCGTTCATTCTTATTGCCAGTCTGTTTAAATATTGCAAGTTCAAAATAGCAAATACATGAGAAGGATCCTTACTGAGATTTGAAATGTATGCTCTATAATGTCATCAACTGCACGTTCAGACCCATGTGCTACCAAATACTCTATAACAGCTAATGCCTGACGTAAAAGTACTTGAGTTATTGGGTGTGATGTAACAAGAAATAAAATGCAAGGCCTTCCCTTTGTAACTTAAATTTTAAAATAACATGGTTATGCAGAAAGTGTTACCTTGTAAACATAGCGCCAATCTTTTCCAGTTTCAGCCAATCTTGTCCAAAGGACATTCATGACCATTTGACATTCAGTACTGAAAAGTATAGCAGAAGCAATAATTTAAGAATAACACTAAATTTCCTCTAAATAAGAAGGAAAAATAGAACTTCTAAAAGTAGTATAATATAACTAGAACAGAAATAGATAGATGATTACAATTTTTTGGTAGCCAGTGCAATCTCTGCCAGTGCAGAACCATGAGGACCCCAAGGTTCATTATCAGTTGCATCCAACACCTAAATCATAAATAATGGTAAGAACTCCAATAAATAAAACCAGCAGATTTATTAATCATATAATTCAAATGTTGGAGCCATACATCAAATCTACCATACACATCTACAGAGCAGGGCCACAAACCAACAACATATCACTTGCTTAATTCAACTTATAACACCATCTTTTTAAGGTTAAAAGTTATTTGTTAAGTTTGAAACTGAAAGAATGACCATAACTTAGAACAATTTATAACTACCTATCAAATTTATACCATACAAGAATTTTCTTATATAGTGTTGCTATGTAATATCTGATATCTTCCATCTTCTCGACAAAAGGCGCCAGGCTGGTGTATTTGCACAAGATGAATGAGGCTTACAACTAAAAAAATTCAAGTTCCAATAATGGTATAGAATTGCTGGGTTGGGTATGCCCAAAGTGGAGAAAACGAATATAGACTACATACTCTCCATAAATTGGGTCAGGTAAGAACTCCAATGGCAACTCTTCCGGAAGTTGAAGTTATTCAGTGAAGGCCCAATGACAGTTTACAAATTTCATACTATGTAAATGATCTATTTGGTGAAAGCCAGCCACCAGGAACTATTTGTATATCCAACAAGATGTGAAAAGCAATGAAATGCAAACGGATAGGCAATTAACTTTGATATGGCATATTGGTGTATATGTTGATAACTTTCATTCCTCTCGTTCTCTGTATGCACTCCCTGAGTTGGTTTCCCAGAAGGCTGTAGACTTGTAGTTTGGTTTAATAAAGTCCAGCATCTTACTATGTTAAACAGATCAGATTATGCAACGAGGAGATACAAATTCCATAAATAAAAGCAACATCATTGGTTTTTATGTTGCCTGTTTCTACTTTCAAGTTTTAACATGAAAAAAAAAAACATTCCTCAAAATGTTGCTGCTTGGTCCATGACTTCTATAATTAACAAAGTTGGGGAAAAAAATGAAGTGGCAACTTCTTATTTAAAGTCTGAAATATGATATGAAAACAGAAAATTGGCTTCTCTAGTACATTTTTGTCAAGCATCTTACATAAAATTATGAGTTTTTAAACAAAAACGTGCATTTCATCAACACTACTTTTTATACAGTCTATGCGAGACTTATGCAACAATTCTGCCCCATCTTCCCATGAACACAAAGATAAACAGAGACAATTCACATTCACATATGCATTTTACATACAAATCAAATCTAGAACAACACAACACAATTCAATTCACACACTCTCGCAATTCACATTCAATTCAGGAAGGGGAAAAAATATTTCTGATAAACAAAAGAACAAATCAAACAGCAATCTCATGAACATTCCAATCAAATCAACGCAAATAACAAGCAAAACAGCAGCAATTAGAATTTAACTTTACCTTCTGTTCGATCTCGGGAACCTTTAGCACCTTCAGATTCACCTCTCTCTTTCTGATTTCCACACACACATCAGGGAAAAAAAAGAAAAAAAAATCAATCACAACGTCGTGGATTAGAGATTAACACATGAATTAATTCGCATAACAAGAAGATTTTAAAAAAATATAACAGATTGCTCACATTTCTCGAACGGTTTGATCGAAGACCTTCATGAAATCCATGGCGAAGAAAGTTGCAGATCGGATCTGATCTAAGCGCAGCGTGATTTTATAAATAAACAAAGAAAAAAAGGAAGAGAAGAAAGTTACGAATGAAAAATCATATCTTATTGTATATAATTGCAGCAAAATTTCGATGGCTTAGGTTCTTTGAGTAGCAACAAATTTTTTTATTCATATTAATTTTTGTGCATGTTTGGGCGCCATTATTTTATTAAAAAAAAGATTTTTTTTTTATTTTTTAATGTGTTTGGCAAATTTCTAGTAGTAAAAGTAAAAGCACTAGTAAAATCAAAAAAAGATCTTTTTTGAGAAGCTGTAATTTACATCTTTTTTTAAAAGATCTTTTTTCCTTAAAAAAAAGATGTTTTTCGTGTAATAAATGAACAAAAAAGTACTTTTATATTGTTATACCCAAACATAATTAATAGATAAAAAGACCTTTTTACATGAGATATCCAAACATAAAATTACTTTTACTTCTCTGTAAGATCTTTTAAAAAAAGATAACTCGAAAAAAAATCTTTTCTCAAAAGCTCACCCAAACAAGCCCTTTAAGTGCATGTTTGGGTGTCATTATTTTGTTAAAAAAAAAAGAGATCTTTTTTCAATGAAAAAAAGATTTTTTTTTATTTTTTAACGTGTTTGGCAAATTTTTAATATTTAAAGTAAAAGCACTAGTAAAATTAAAAAAAGATATTTTTTGAGAAGCTGTAATTTACATCTTTTTTTAAAAGATCTTTTTTTCTTAAAAAAAAAATGTTTTTCATGTAATAAATAAACAAAAAAGTACTTTTATATTGTTATACCCAAACATAATTGATTGATAAAAAGACATTTTTACATGAGATATCCAAACATAAAATTACTTTTACTTCTCTATAAGATCTTTTAAAAAAGATAACTCGAAAAAAGATCTTTTCTTATAAGCTCACCCAAACAAGCCCTAAATCCAGTGGTTGTTTAGTCCCATTATTTTGATAAAAAAAAAATTTAATAAAAAAATATTTTTTTTTAGAGTGTTTGGTAAATTTTTAGTAGTAAAAATAAAAGTATAAAAAAATAAAAAAATATCTTTTTTTAAAAAGCTGTAATTTACATCTTTTTTTTAAAAGATGTTTTTTCTTTAAAAAAAGATACTTTTTATGTAATAAATAAACAAAAAGTACTTTTATATCGTTATATCCAAACATAATTGATAGATAAAAAGATTTTTTACATAAGATAACTAAACATAAAATTACTTTTACTTTTTTATAAGATCTTTTAAAAAAATTAATTCGAAAAAAGATTTTTTTTTTTAGAAACTCACCCAAACAAGCTCCTAATATGGTCACACTACCATGCCAATTTTCCTTTTTTTTTATTATGTTAAATAAAAAAAATAATGAATATTCTCACTCTGACCGTAATAATGTTATTTTAATTTGATAAAATTTTATTATCAATATGATTCATTTTGATGAGTTTAATTTTAACAACCTAATAGTGTAAATAATCTTATATAATTATCCAATTAAATTTATGTATTTAAATGATTTTTTAAATAATAAATTAAAAAATTTGTTATTTTCATTGATATGATAATATAAGAATAATTATTTGTGTAAAATTTACTGAATAAATAGTATTATCAATTTAAGAGTAGATTAGTTTTTCCAAAATGGATATTATTGTATGTTTAATTCTATGCCTAAAGAAGTTCATGTATTCATATATTTTCATATGTATTATACTAAATACATGATAAAAGTTATTTGGAGAATAAAATTTTGTGTACTACATCTCTTCTCAGTTCTTATTATATATAGTAGGCAATTGTTAAAAACATGTCAATGATACTTAGCTCAGTGTGTTTCGTTATTTGCTTTGACTGACTCCTATTAAGTTCTGGAAAGTTTATTGTTTAATTTAAGTTTTTTTTTTTTAAGATCCTCCCTTTACAATCAAAACTCAATATAAGATTCTCTTTCTTTTTTTTTTTTTTTTGGTTAGATTGAACAACCACACTCACATTACACACTCACTTAGGGGTGGCAAAGCGGGCCGGCCCGCCTCAACCCGTCCTGCCCCGCCTAGGCCCGCCACATAAACGGGGCGGACCAGCCCGCCCCGCCAACTAAAATAGGTTCAAAATGCTAACCCGTCCTGTTTTATGGCAGATTGGCGGGTTGGCAGGCTAGCACGCTTGACTCTTTTTTTTTTTGAAAAATAAAATTCATTAAAATTAACCAAAAATAATAATTAAAAAATCAAATACAAATGAAAAATAGTCAAATTATAATATAATTTTTTATTATTTTTTTTATTTTTAACTTCAATAAAATTGTTCAAAATAATATTTATCAATAGAATCATCTTTATTTTAAAAAATAAGTCACATAATTTGAGCATATATACGAAATTGTAAAATAAAATAAATAAAGTTAATAACTCAAAAAATAATAAAAACAAAAAATGAAAAAAAAATGTTTAAAAATTCTATAATTATTAATTTTATAATAGTAATCACTCTTTTATTTAATTAAAAAAAAGAAAAATAAAAATCTTCGACCGGCAGACCGGCCCGCCCCGCCAATTTGGCGGTGCGGGTTTGGCGTTTTTTTTAATTTGGGCGGGCTCCAATTTCTAGCCCGACCCGCCTTTTTAGCGGGTTTAGCGGATCGGCCCAACAGGATCGACCCATTTTGCCACCCCTCACCCACACAACACTAAGGCTGCGTTTGTTTTTAAGAAAAGGACATGACAAGACACTACAGTGACACAGGATTCATTTTCAACTTGGTGCATATACCAAAGTTCGAATCCGGATACAGAATATTAAAAGACACATAATTTACCATCTGAGCTAAACTTCAGTTGCATCTCTTGGTCCTTTTTTTTTTTTTTTGGTCAAGACATCTCTTGGTCCTTTGAAGTTAATGTAAAGATGCTCCAAAATTTGTCCAAATATCTATTGGATGGAAAAACAAAAAATTAGGCCCAATAATGATTGAACAGATCACTAGCCCAAAACTGATGCCATGAGTGTAAGCCCATTGATTCACATTTTCTATTTTTTGAGAATATTATAATCCGGTGGACAAAAAAGAAAGAATATTATAATCCCCCGTCCAAAAAAAATAATATTATAAATTTATAATCCCTTGTCAACAAAAAAAAAAAAAAAGTATTGCAATCCGTGTCATGTCCCATTATCTCATGATTCCCAGAGTTCTTAATTCCTTTGAAGTCAAGCAAATAGTTTGTCTTCTTCATATATGGAAAATAAAAAATAAAAACCATGTCTTATTCTAGCATGTGATCATGGTAAAATTAAAAAGCATTCAAACTTTATTTATTATAGAAAGCTATTATAAAAATGACAATATTTTTGGTCTATAATAACCTTTTGTCCCAACCAAATTGTCAAGGTTTGTGGGGTAGGAGACTAGGAGCAAACAATAGTTTACTTCTGATCAAGGTATGTACTTTTTTTATCAAGGACATGGAATAATAATAATAATAATAATAATAATAATAATAATAATAATAATAATAATAATAATAAAAGTTGAGAACAATGAGATAATATAATTTTTATTTTGGTTATTAATTAAATATTGTTTCCCATTTTTTATATGAAATTAAAGTACAAGCATGCTTTAGGCATTCTTTAGTGAGCAAAAATGTACAAGTGTACCCTATTGAGAACAAATAAGAATATGTCTCTTTTTTATCAAAGCTATTTGTGAAGGAATATTCATCCATAATTTCATATGCATAAAATGCCAAAAGGAAGAAGATAGTGTAGGACAATAATAAATTAAAAGACTAGCAAATCTTTTATCAAAATAGACATAACCAAACATTAGAACAAACAAAATGTTTTGGCCATCTTTGGAAGCATCTTTTTTTTTATATAAAAAAAAATTCATAATAAATTTAATTTAAACAAGTCAGTTCCAAATTCAACTTTTGATTTTTATCCATTTTGTAAACAATGACCCCCTTAATATGGGTCAAGAGTGTAATCAAAGTAAGACTAGGAATAAAGAAAATGGTCAATTAGTAAGCTTTGGCTGCCAATTATATTGGTTGGCACATGAACAATTACCACTATGAGTGATTTTCTCCATTTATAGATAAGATTCCAAAAACTTAATACTAATTTAATAATTAACTATGTATGTAGTGATCATAAGTCATAAACTGTGGTCTTGACTAGGAGCAAAAACAACAACATATAGTGGGATAGGAATGATGAGATATTAATATGAACTTATATTATAATCGTATTTTTTTAATGAATTAACTCTTTTTTGTTGTCTATAATATTTATTAATTCGATAGACTAAAAATTAATTTATCATAGATCTGAGTTTTACTTAAAGATCTATTATTGATTAATAAATTACTGTTTACACAAGACAAAATTTAAATTTCTGACCACGCTTACTTAAATAAATGAGTGAGTTAAATATTTGATGAACCCAAATTATTTTTTTTAATGAATTAACTAATATGTAAGATATCTGTCTTTTAATAATTAGTCACTTATTAATTAGAATTTTAATAACTATTATTAGCTTGTTATTAACAAAAACCTATTTTTATTGTTAGCTATTAAACAATTGAATTAAAAGTTTTATGAAAGAAAATCAAATATAGTTTATCAACAAAATTTTAATAGCTAACAATAAAAATATGATTTTGTTAATAACAATCCTAAGTAGCTATTAAAATTAAAGTTCATAGTTTATATATGAAATGGCGGCTACATATATACATCATAAGCTATATAACAAAATCCTTATAGTTAAAGTCTGTTTGTGGACAAATTTATATTGGGAGATTTTCTATCATCTATGATAGAGTAAGGATTAACTTTAGTTAAGAAAGAAAGTTAAAATTCTGGTTAGTTTTTACTCAAAAAATTTAAAATTCTGTTAGGATTCAATTAAGCAGTTAGTCAAGTTAGACTTCAGATTAGTTAGCTTAAAGTTTATATATATCATTCAGTGTAACTAATTCCCGTTGATGCAATTCAATCAATACCAGAATTATTCTCAAAATTTTCTCTCAACCTCAACTTTTCTCTTTTCTTTTCTCTCTCCCTTCTCTTCTTTTTTCTGCTTCACTGCTCAGAGGTCTGATATCTTTCATGGTATCAGAGCTTGCATCGATAACCATGGCTGAAGAACAAGCTCCGCAACAACCAAATTTCACAACATCTTCGATCTCAATGAAACTCGATAATGATAATTTTCTGCAATGGAAAGACCAAGCTGAATCTACAATTGAAGGACACAACTTGCTGCATCACATAACCAGAGAAAAAATACTAGTAGGATTCAAAGCAAATGGCGAAGTGAATCCAGAATTTGCAATATGAAAGTGACAGGACGCTTTGCTAAAATCATGGCTTCTGGCCTCGATGAGAAAGCCATTCACCACCAGAAATGGTAAGGTGTGTATACGCATATGAGGTATGAAAAAGTTTAGATGATTATTTCACTTCTCAAATTAGAGCAAAGATCATACAATTGAAACACAAATTAAGCACTATCAAGATTGGAAATTCGGTAAACGAATATGTACTTGCGTTGAAAGGAACCATAGATGCATTGGCGTCTGTTGGAGAACCAATGAGAGAGAGCGATCACATGAACACAATTCTGAACGGGCTAACGGAGGAGTATGGATCTGTAATCACATCAGTAGTTGCAAGACCGGTAAGCATTACAGTTGGAGAACTTGAAGCTTTACTCTTGACACACGAAAGCATGCTTGAAAGATTCAGGAAACCAAAATCGTTCGTCCAAGCTAATCTTGCTCATATGCGAGGAGGATTTAGAGGAGGATTCAGAGGTGGAGACTTCTGAAATCGAGGTGGCAGATCAAGTAGAGGAGGAAGATTCTCCCATAATGACAATAGCAGGTTTGACTCTAACACAGTTTCAAACTAATGAACAATATGGAAGGTCACATGGAGGATATGCAAATGGAAATTTTCAAAACAGTAATTTTCAGAATGACAACTTTTAGAATGGCAATTTTTAAAACTACTCAAGATCAAGCCATTACTACACCAATGCACCAAAATCAGCTACACAGTACAATGACAACTCAAGATTCATACAGAAGGACTACAATGAAAATCCAAGATTTGTCAAAATGATGAGACAAATAATGGAAGAATGGTGAACAATGAAAAATCTGTGTGCCAATTCTATGACAAGATTGGCCATATTGCCAAGAACTACTGGTATAGGTACGAAAGGGACAACAACTATGGAGCTGGCTCAAGATCTGGTATGATGCAAAATTCACAAAACGCACAAGCAAGTCAATCCCCTCAACCACCTCAGGCACTGCTTGCAACTCCATCCACCATCCATGACCCAAATTGGTACCTGGATTCAGGAGCAACCCATTATATAACACCAGACCAACATAATCTGATAGAAGGAGAAGCCTATGATGGATCAGATCAAGTAATTGTAGGAAATGGTTTAGGTTTGCAAATTAACCTTGTTGAAAAATCTATCTTTAAATCTGATTTAAGTAATAGAGAGTTTATTCTACAAAAATTGCTTCATGTACCCGATATCACTAAAAACTTGTTGAGTGTCTATCAATTCTGCTGTGACAATGCTGTGTTCTTTGAGTTTCACTCTAATAAATGCTGTGTCAAATCTTTGGAAACTAGTGAAGTAGTTATCCAGGGAGAAGTTGAAAATGGAATGTACAAATTCCTTAATTTCAAATCTTCCGTCAAGTCTGCATATGCTTCAACAATGTGTAGCAAGGACAGCTTCTTGCTCTGGCACAATAGGTTGGGGCATGCCTTCGATAGTGTAGTGTCAACTGTTCTAAAGTCTTATAATATTCATCTTGATTCAAATAAATTAGCCTGTAAAGTATGTTGTATAGGAAAGTCACACCAGCTACCTTTTTCTGTATCTGATTCTTCATACATAGCACCATTGCAATTAGTGTATTCTGATATTTGGGGTCTTGCCCCCACCTCTGACACTAATGAAAATCACTACTTTGTTTTGTTCATTGATGCATATTCAAAATTTACCTGGCTATACCTTATAAAAGCAAGATCTCAGCTTAAATCAGTATTTAATTCTTTCCAACGTATGGTTGAGCTGCAACTAAATGCAAAATTGAAAATGTTACAAACTGATAATGCTGCTGAATACACTAGTTTGTCCAAAGAATTGCAGGTACAGGGAGTTGTACATAGATTCTCCTGCCCTTATGTGCATCAACAAAACAGCACAGTGGAGAGAAAGAACAGACATGTAGTAGAAAAGAGACTTGCAATGTTTGCTGGAGCTGGTATGTCTACTAAGTACTAGGCAGAAGCTTTTGCATCAGCAGCAAACTTGATCAACCAACTCCCTACACCAACTCTTGGAAACTGTTCACCCATGGAGAAGCTTTTTGGAAAGAAGCCGAATTATGATAGCCTAAAAGTCTTTGGTTGCCTCTGTTTCCCTCATCTAAGACCCTACAATAAGCATAAACAAGAGTTTGGTTCTGCCCCTTCCGTATTCATTGGCTATAGTTCAGCTCATAAAAGGTACAAATGCCTTACTCAAAGTGGCAAAGTAGTGCTGACTAGAGATGTAATTTTTTATGAAAATAGATTCCCATTTAAAGAAGGAAAATTCCTTATCACTCTATCAGAGAAAGATCACTCAGAAACCAACAACCATGTTCCACCAAGAATACCTCTTCTACCAAGAGTCTTATCCCAAGAGCACCAACCTTCATCAGGTACCAACCGAAACCCAACTACATCTTCTAACAATTCAGCCTTACAGCCTAACTCCCTCACACAATGCTCAAATCCCTCAATCTTACCTAGCCAAATATCATCACCTACACCACAACCTAGCACTCAGCAACCTCACCATCAACATTTGTTACCAATGTCACAGCAAACTACTTCACTAGACATTCTACCACTACATACATCACCAATACCTGTAGCTCCATCCAGCATTCCAATTCCAATGCCTATCTCTAATCTAAAAATTGAGATACCTGTAATATTAGATACAGCTCCACCTTAGCCAAGCACCACCAACATGCATCCAATGATCACAAGAAATAAACACGGACTCTTCAAACCAAGAGCACTACAAGCCACAGTTGAACCAAGAAATGTCAGAGAGGCACTAGCTCATCCTGAATGGAAGAAGACCATGGACAATGAATATGAAGCTCTAGTGAGGAATCTAACCTGGAAGCTGGTACCATTGCCACAAGGGAAAGAGGCCATTGGAAGCAAGTGGGTGTTTAGAGTCAAGTATAATGCTGATGACTCCTTACAGAAACACAAGGCCAGGTTAGTAGCACAGGGATTCTCGCAGAGACCTGGATTTAATTTTACCAAAACATACAGCCCAGTAGTCAAACCAACTTCAATAAGAGTGATCCTGACAGCAGCACTTGCGAATGGATGGAGCATTCGCCAATTAGATGTCAACAATACATTTCTTCATGGTGACTTGAGTGAAGATGTGTACATAAAGCAACCTTAGGGCTATGAAGTTGGAGATGGAAGCTTCGTCTGCAAACTTACAAAAGCACTGTATGGGTTGAAGCAAGCACCCAGTGCTTGGTATCACAAGCTCTCTACTATGCTCAATCACTTAGGATTCATTGCTACCAAATCAGATGTTTCGGTCTTCTCAAGGTTCACAAAAGGGGCTAGCACTTTCATTTTGGTGTATGTGGATGATATAATCATCACAGGAAGTTCAAACACAGAAATCAATCACGTGATTCACCAACTAAACATCAAATTTACACTTAAGGACTTGGGTGACTTGCACTATTTTTTGGGGATTCAAGTCTCAAAAATTAACAAGGATGAGTTGCCACTCAGTCAAGAAAAATATGTCAAGGACCTACTCATCAACGCTGGAATGGTTGGATGCAAGCCTTGTCAAACTCCCCTCCCTCATTAGTTAGGTTCTCTGCGTTCGGGGGAGCCAGCTTTGAAAATCCCAAATGTATCGGCCAGTAGTAGGAAGCCTGCAATACTTAACTATTACAAGACCTGAATTAGCCTATGCTGTTAGCAACGTCTCACAATTCCTTCAAAACCCTCTGCTTGAACATTGAAAAATGGTGAAAAGAATTTTAAGGTATGTCAGTGGAACCTGTAGCTATGGATTACACCTGCATAAGAACAGCTCCATGAAAATCACTGCATATAGTGATTCAGACTGGAGTGGGTGACCCAGATGATAGAAAATCTACAGAAATTTTTTGTGTGTTCTTAGGAAAAATTCTCATTTCCTGGAGTGCAAAGAAACAAACAGTTGTGGCAAGATCCAGCACTGAGGCTGAATATATAGCCTTAGCAGACCTGGTAGCTGAATTGATATGGGTCAAGAACTTGATGATTGAGTTAAAATTTGTCATTTCAGCCCCTCCTTTGATGTATTGTGACAACCTTAGTACAGTTCTGTTGGCAGCAAACCCCATTCTACACTAATCAAAACATTTTGAAACTGACATTCACTTTGTCAGGGACTATGTGACAAAGAAGATAGTCACCATCAACCATATTCTTGGCTCAGTACAGATAGCAGATGTGTTGACAAAAGTACTGCTAAGCACTCCATTTTTAAAGTTTAGAATGTTGCTAAATGTGGTAGAAAATGGGTCCAACAGTGAAGAGACAAGAAAGAAGTTAGAAGAGTTAGAAGATGGAGTCATGCAGCAAAATTAACTTGCAGAACAGACTTAAAACTGGCAGAAGAATTAGAAGAACTTGAAAGCAGGGAGCATGATAGAGTAATGATTAACTCTGGTTAAGAAAGGAAGTTAGAACTATGGTTAGCTTTCATTCAGGGAACTTAGAATTCTGTTAGGATTCAGCTAAGCAGTTAGCCAAGCTAGACTTCAGATTAGTTAGCAACTTAGCATTCAATTAGTTAGCTTAAAGTTTATATATATATATATATATATATCATTCAGTGTAACTAATCCCCGTTGATGCAATTCAATCAATATCAAAATTACTCTCAAGATTTTCTCTCAACCTCAATTCTTCTCTTCCCTTTCCTCTCTCCCTTCTCTTCTTTCTCTGCTTCACTGCTCAGAGGCTTGATATCTTTCAATCTAAAAATGTTTTTTCAGTATAACATTGATGACATATTTTTACGTAGCGATTAAAATAGTTCCTCAATTTTTAAATCAATTAAAATTAGACTCTAATTTTAAATTGTAAATTAAGTTAATCCTCTAGTTTCTAAATTGTCACGTATTATATATAAGTTGTTGCGGCAGAAAAATCATTTTAATCAATTTGATTCTGAGATGAAAAATTGAGGAGAGCAATTTGAATGTTTAGAATGTCCAAATTAAATTGATTGAAACAATACTAACTTGATAAAAATGTATAGCTTGATATCTTCAATTTTAAGTATATGTTTATATTAGTTTTTTTAATCAACATAAGATAGTAGAGTAATTTTTTCAAATCCTACAATAGAAAAATGTCACTCTTTTTTTTAATTATGTATTTTTTTAATTACTCCTATTTTCATTATTTTATTTTTCATAATTTTTTTATTAAAAATAAAATATTATTAATTAAAGAATAGCACAATCACCCGTTTATATAAAATAGAATAATATTAAAAAAATTATTTTTTTCAACTAATTTTTTTAAATTATTTTATTTATTTAAATTTTAAATTATAAACTCTTAATTTTAAACTCTAAATTTTCTAAAAAAATAAGAATTTTTAGGATTAATAAAATATTATATATTATTTCGATATCCATGTGTATGAAAAATCCTTATATGCGAGTGGAAGGAGAACTCTTACTAGGATTCTTTTTTCTTTTTCATTTTAATATTATTTTTTTTACAACATGAATGAATATTATTTCAGCTTCTGCTAGCTAGAAATGCTTCCTTCACGAGAGAAGCGAGGAAAGAGAGAAAAAGACACAGAATCTTTTATGGCTCATGAATGAGAGGGACATAATCACATAAATATTTAAAATGATTTAAATATTATTCAATTCTTATATATTATTATTAGGTTTGAATTGGCCACCATCCCATGCAACTTTCGTGACCACTATGATCAAACAAACAAACATGCTTATGTCATTAAAATTATTATATTATATTAAAATTATTATTCAAGTCTATGTGCATGCATGTGTTCAAACTAACAAAAGCTTTAAGAATTATATTATATTAATTTATTTTTAATATATTATATTTTAAAATATATTTTATATGGATCAAATAATTAATTTAATAATTAATTTTTTGTATATATGTATGTAATATATATCGTTGAATTGAAAATAATGTTCTTTCAAAAGTTCATGAAAAGCTCTTTATCTGCTTTAATTAAATGGTAAATTTGATGGTGACTACATTTTTATTTTTCTCTTTAATAAACTTATAATTTAGGTGAATGATAAAATGTTATTTTAATTTGATATTTTCATGATGCGACACAAAAATAAGAGATAGCAAAACGGACTTTCATGAATATTAGTCATTCTTTTCGATATTGCTATGAAGAATAAATTAATAGACAAAAAAGCTTTTAACAAGAACAAATAACAAATAATTTAAATAGGCAAATAATTAATAATAATTATATTTTGAAAAAATTTAATGAGACAGAATAATATGACAACTTGTTTCCCTATATATAATGTAATAGGCGCTGAATTTAATTATTTTCTCATTGACCCCACATTCCACCATGCATGAATCATGTATGATCAATGATGAACCTTTAATTTAGAAAAGACAAAGAGAAGAAAGCATCATGCATGCATTACATGTTGATAATCTTTAATAATTTTTTTGTTTAATTACTGTAATGGTCCCTATAGTTTCGTGAAATTTTTAATTAGGTCTTTATACTTTTTTTTAATTGGGTCTCTCTACCAAATTTTTTTTCAATTAAGTCCCTATTAGTAGTAATTAGCTTAATTTTATAGGACCCAAATAAAAAAAAAATTGGTACAAAGACCTAAATAAAAGGAAAAAAAAGTGTAGGGACCCAATTAAAAAAAAATTGGTGCAAGGACTCAATTAAAAGAAAAAAAAGTATAGGGACCTAATTAAAAATTTTGTGAAACTATAGGGACCAACAAAATAATTAAACCTAATTTTTTCTTTTAAAAACTCAGATGCAGTTAATTTTATGTAAAGTTATTATAGTTGAGAACCGTTAAATAATAATTTAAATAAATATATCAAATTATTTAATAATTTTCAACTAACTTCTGCCCATAAATTTTCATTTTTTTTCTCTTTTGACCTATAGTGCTACTTACTAAAAAAAATGTTCCCTTTTATTGCTTGTTCTCTCCTTCAATACATGTGTTATTCCATTATTATTCCCTAATTATAATTAGTGCTTTTTAATTTTTTTTCTTTTTACAAATTCCACAAAGTCAAATTCTTTTTTGTTTCAAATAAAACATGCATCACTTTAGACAAAATTAACATATATTTTAAAAAATGAATATATCTAGATATGTCAATTTGTCAAAAATAAATACATAAATACATAAAATAGAAAGAAGAGTATATCCAATAATACAACATTAATTTTTAATTTAATTACTCAATGTGGCTTAATTTCAGCACAGTTGAAATCAACCCACTCAGAGTAACAACAACTACTAATACTTTGAGAAAACTCACCAACTACTCTCTCATGACAATTAAGACCATTAACAATATCATAATAAGTAGGAACTCCATCAAACCCTAAATCCATCAAGAATTCCTTATTAGATTCATCATTATCATCACCAACACCATGTTGTTTTTCTTCTTCTAGAAGTGATGATCCACCCTTGTAGTCCAATAATGCAAGTGATGAAGAAGAAGTTGAACCTTCAATATTACTACTATTATTGTTCTTGTTGCTCCTTGAATTTGCACCATCAATTTCTAAATTCATAAATTGTGGACTATAGAGTTGTTGATGAATTAGGTCAAGACTTAGGTTAGAACTAAAATTATTAATATCATTGCTTAAAATTGGAAGATGCACTAATGATGATGATGATGAGGGTGGTGAACAATTTTTATTATCTTGAAAATCTGAGTTTTGTTGAGTAGTCAATAATGTTTTATTATTATTATTATTATTAGGGGAAATTACTTTTCCTGCCATTAGCTTCTTCTTGAGCTTGGTGTTCCAATAGTTTTTGACATCATTGTCTGTTCTGCCAGGAAGTTGAGATGCTATTGCAGACCATCTAGGACAAGCACACAAGTTTCATGTGAATACCCATAGTTTTTTTTTTTTTTTTTTTTTTTTTTTAATTTGAATATCAATAGACATACAATAATACAATAATGAATTTATAAGAAGAGTTTCAAGTATACTAGGAACACCGGTGTTTCAGTTGTTTTAACCGTTGATTTAAATTATTAAAAATATATATAATATATATTAATTGAAATCAACTGTTAAAAAAATTGGAACATCGGTATTCCCGGTACACTTGAAATTTTTCCGAATTTATATATAACTACTATACTTGCATTTGAAAGAAAAAAGTAAAAGTATCAAGCTTTTGGAACATTCAACTAACTCATGAAAATTTAAAATTTTTCTTTTATTTGTTGAGTAATTAATATTTTTACAATGGATTTGGTAATTATGTCAAGACATAAATAATATATATACAGAAAAATAAATAGAAAAATATTCAAGAGCAAGCAAAATGTATTGATTTTTATTTTGCACGTACTTTTAGAAATTAATTCAATTATTTTAGTTTAGTAATTTAATAATATATTTTTAGTCCATACTTTTAAATATTATTAACTAATTAATAAATAAAAAAATAAATTCTACTGACTCTCTAACCTTCCTCAAATAAATATCTTGAAACGAATACTCTTTCAAAAATTATACACAACAAAGTCAACGAGAGAATTTTTTGTCTCATTATTGTCACGTTTTATATCATAAATCGTCTGTTTAAATGAACTCATATTTATTATTATAATACACGCTTTTGATTTAGAAAAAATAATTAATAAACAAGTTTAGTGTCTTTAAATATATGAAAATTTTTTAAAAACAAAATTTTAGCTAAAAACTATCAAAATTTTTTATTTTTTATTTTATTTAATACACCTTAAAATAAATACATGCTAAATAAGAGAAAATTGAGCTGTTTGAACTAATTTTTTGTTGTCTTCTTAGTATTACTAATAAATATACCACTAGTGGTAGTAATGAAATTAATAATTTACAAGCTATAGATAGACTTGCCTGCTTCCCATTTGAGTATAGAGAGTGCAAATGATTTGATCCTCTTGTTCAGTAAATCCTCCATGTTTTATATCTGGCCTTAGATAATTCAGCCACCTTAGACGGCAACTCTTCCCACACCTCCTTAGACCTACATATATTAATTATATCACATCATCAATTAATCAAATTTTAATTTGTATAACACAAAATTAGAAGAGGGGGGGGGAAGAAAATATCAAATTAAAGCATATATTTGTTTCATCATATCATGATCAATCTCATCTATGTATATGTGATATCCGTTTTGCGTTAGTCGAAAACCGTCGCTATATATCCGTTTTAAAAACTGCTATTATCTGTCGGAATTCTTGTAGTGTTTGATATGATATATATATATATATCTGTCTTTAATTTGTTCGAAATTTATTCTAATTTTATTTAAAAATATGTTTGAAGATGAATGCACCTACCTCTGCAATTTGAATTGAAATTTACAAAGTAAAACACTGAATTCAATCAAAGCACAATATTGAGACAAATTAAAGATACAGATTTGAAAACCTTTAACTTAATTACACTTAATAAGCAATAATTCTTCCAATCCCCACTGATCATAATGTTCATTATAGGGGAGAAAAATTCACTTATTTCCTTTCTCAAGAACGAAAGAAAGAAGATCACCACCAAAATTATTAATGATCAAAACAACACCCCATGATTTTTTTTTCTTAAAAAAAGTTTAATTTATAATATACGATCTACTCAAATTCTATGCAAACAGAAACATAACAATTTAAGAAAAAGAAAAGAAAAGAAAAAGAACCAGCTTTTCTTGGTAATGCAATCCAATTTCCTCCAGTGCCATGAGTGTGAAGATAGTTCTTGAGTGTTGCATCCTCATCAGGAGACCATGGTCCTCTCTTCACATTTGCTTTGTCACAACAAGGAGCTCTTCCCATGGCCGCAACACTATACTATTCTCAAATGAAATAACAATAATAATTTATAATAATAGTAATAATAAAATAATGATAGTAATATAGTGACCCTTTGATTTGAGGCTTCTATCTATCTAGTGAAGGTGGTTATAACTTATAAAGTTGGTGGTGGTACCCTAGAGGGGGACCCAGTCAACTATTGGGGACAGGACATTGTAAATAGTATAATACTAAAAAAAATATGATAAATATCAACTATTAAATAAGCTATTATTGTATATTATATATTAATTTAATACTTTTAATTAAATAATTAACTATTAGAATAATTAAATTTATTTATAATATTATGAAATGTTTTTTTGAGATACTCAATATGTATTTTTAAATATGATAAGTAATTGATAATTAATTTTTATATACAAGAAGTATGATTGAATATTTAATTAGAGGTGAAGACTCAGGTGCACTCGACTTTACGTGAAGTTGATAGTTAAGAGCGGTTAGATAATTTGACTGATTTGACTAAATTTTTATCTAACGACTCTCAACTATCAACTTCACGTGAAATCGACTGCACCTGAGTTTCTACCTTTAATTAGATTATTAGATTATAGATAATATGACGAGAAACCTAAAGTTATTAATACTTGGTACAATTAAATTTCGGTTCTAATTATTCTAATCTTCTTGTTATAGTTGGTGGTTGAATTGGCTATATGTTCATGAATAATGCTCTTCATTGAGAAACTTTTTTAATTAAGATTCCCAAAATTAATATTTTATATATGCATGAAATTTGTATAAAAGAATTAATATTAACCACTCTTTTGTAAATATAATTGTTAAAAAGTAATTTATTGTTTTTAAATCTTAAAGAATCATTTTATCTTTTCTTTTTGGTCTGGAATTCGTCTTTCTTTTCTTTTCCTATTTTTTTTTTAAAAGATATTTAAGTATAGTACGTATAATAGTAGTTGAATAAGTCAGCGATCGAGTGGTGAAAAAAAAAAAAGAACAAATTTTCTTTTTCGTTTTTTTTCCTTTTCAAATAATTCGTTCTTATCAATTATTGGAGCTTATAATTAACATTGACTATTTAATTTTAATAAATTTTAGCTAAGTAACAAGAACTTATTAAACATTATGATTAATCAATCATGTATCGTTATTATATGTTATATATATATGGTATGGATTGTGAAAATAAAGTAATATATATACGAGGATAACATGAAAATTAATTAGTTTATATTAATTTATAGTTATATGTAATTAATATTATCTTTTAATTTATATTAATAGTATGATCAATTTTACTTTTATTCCCAAATAATTGTCCCGTTATACTCAAAATATAATTATAATTATACACGGATTAAAAAAAGCATCTTGATTTGATATAAATTTAAATAAGTATTCAAAATTATTATTATTAGTTATTAATTAATTATTTTGTTAGTTCTTATAATTTTACAAAAATTTTAATTGGTTACTCATAATTTAAAAATGTATAGTTAGATCCTTATTTTATATTAAATTTTTTAATTAAATCCTTAGATTAAAATATATAATAATCTTAGAATATTTACTTTTAAAATATTATTCTACAATTCATCTTATATCAAGTAAAAAAGTAAATATTTTATATTTAAAAAAAATAATTAACAGAAACTTAATTGAATTATTTTTATCAAATATAAAGATGTAATTATAATTTTTAAACTATAAGATTCTAATTAAAATTTAATAAAATTATAAAAATTAACATAATAAATAAGATAAATCACCCGTTTAAAATAAATTTTGTCCAATATTATTCGTTCGTTTGTTCTGAATTGACTTTCGTTACTAATATGTCATATACAAATTTTTTGAGCTAAAACGATTATTACTAGTAGTCACCAAAAAAAAAAAAAAACAATTACTAGTAATTTCTAGTAAATCGTCAGATTTATGTAGAAAATGAAGGCATAGGTAAATGATTTTAAATGGGTGATTTTTCATAATAAATAACTTTTATTTAGTTATCATATTCTTATATTTGCTCTTTTTTTTCTAATTCACTTTCTATTCTTCATTTAATAAAATTACTATGTATAAATATATATGTAATCTGTGTATAAATATGTATAATTCAACTTATTTTTGTTATACAAATTTATATCAAGAATAGAGAGAATTAGAGATAATAAGAGAGAATAGAAGAAAAATTTTTAGGATTAGAATCAAAGAGAGAAAGTAGAGTTCTTATTACATTATATAGATTCCTATATTATTACATCATACTCCTATCTATAGTATAATTCTCTAATTGGACTAGCTCAATACTAATTTTATCATCATCAGACCCTTAAATGGAGTTCAGATCCGCGACAGATTAATTCTTGACCTGTCGAGTTGGGACCGTAGACAACCAAAACAAAAATCTTGTACTCAAAATTACAGAAAAATATAAATCCTAATAAAAATTATAAAAACTAATTATAATTACTAAAAGAAACTAAACAATCCTAAAATAATACTTTCTATAACCACTGCTGACAAAACATATTTTTTTTTGTTGGTTTTCCACGGTATCCCCCAGCCCGACATGCCAAGGACTAATCCGTCGCGGTACTGAGCTCCATTTAAGGGTTTGGTGCTGGCCAATGAGTTGCTGCATGCACAAGGCGGGATTCGAACCCCCGACACTTGCTTAAGCGGACTAGTGAGCTAACCACTAAACCAACCCAACTTGGTAAAAAAATTCCATGAGCCCACTTAGAGTAAGTTTGTATACCAAATTTTTGTAAAACATGCACACTACTTGCAAAATTCTGTTCTGCATTAGAGTTTGGGCCCAAATCAAATATAGTTAAGCCCAGAATTCTAAAACATAAGGCTTCACCTTCAAACTCCTTCCAGAACCTTCCTCCAACACTGTGAGCCACTCCTTCGCCGCCCAAACACGCCTTCACTGGAGCAGGGGTTGTGGTTACCGGCGCCGCCAGGACTTCTTCCCCTTCTGTCATCACCTCGCGCTTCTTCCTTGCTCCTTCCTCGCCCGCCACCCACTGCGAAACGAGCCAACAACCGCGTGTGCCGCCATCAATATCGCCACCGCTGGAGAACTCGAGGCTTGTCGCCACTGCAGCACGATCCCAGGGAAACGATGCCGCCATGAGCGGTGGTGGCTTAGCCGCCATCGGAAGTCCGCGACTGAACCCACGAGAGTGAAGATCTTAGCCTTTCCCCCTCCCTGCTCCACCAACCAAGGCCTTCGCGAGTGTCCGCTCTCCCCTCGTGAGGGCGCCGTCCTCGGCGCCACTGCCGCTGTGCTGGACTGAAGCCGCGCCAGCGCCGCTCGCTGTCGCCAGGCCAACCGCCGCCTTTATAAACGAGTAAGGTGGCTTTGGCGGTGGGCGATTCAACCTCGCCGCTGCTGCTCCGCCGCCCCGGACGGCAACTTCCTCCTCGGCCAGAGCCGTTTCCTCCAAATGCGCCAATTGTAGATCCAGGTGTTTTTCGAATTTTGCATATGCAACTTCTGGTAAGTTGCTGATTCTATTTGAGAGCTTAGCAATTTTTCTGGAATTATGAGTTCTTACATGTTCTTCAGAAATTGCACAAGCTGGACTTGTTGGATTGGGAACTGAGCCTGTGAAATTGAATTTGTGCTCTATAGTTGTTATATGTCGCTGAATTGCTAGTTGGATCTGAATTTGCATAGACTCCTGCCTCTTGTTTTTCTTGAAATTTCGTTGATGTTGCTGCCATTTGTTGCTCTGTTGATTTTTCGTCTGTGTGTTTTGGATGCATTGCTGATTCTGGAATTCTTGTCGCTGCATTCTCTAATCATGCATTCTCATAAACCGAATCTGAATTTTGGAATTGCAGAACTGGAAGTGTTGAAGTTGTTGTTTCTGGATTTGTTAAAGTATTGTTGATTGATTGAAAACCTACTGCTGATTTGGCTTGAATCTGGACAATTAGATGCTGTTGGAGATGTTGATTAGTGTTCAAGGTTGCACAATTCTGGCGCAAGTTGCTTTAATATCTTAAAGTAACTGTGTCTGTTTTTGATAATTTGAATTCAAGCGTTGTAAATTAGTTTGAATCTGATCCCAAATTGAGTCCGGTGAATCACCATAGAAATTTGGCAAGGTGTTGAAAGCACCATTTGATACGAATTTGTATCAAGAATAGAGAAAATTAGAGATAATTAGAGAGAATATAAGAAAATTTCTAGTATTAGGGTCAAAGAGAGAAAGTAGAATTTCTATTACGTCATGTATATCCCTATATTATTACATCATTCTCTTATTTATAGTATAATCCTCTAATTGAGCTAGCCCAATACTAATTCTATTATTTTTAATGTATATGAAAGTTCAAAAAGTATTTGTCCTTTTTTCTTATTTTTATCTTAAATCTAAATTTCAAACCTTCACCTCCAAATTTTAAAAACTAAATTATCCAAGAATAATTTTTTTATAATAAAAAATATTTAATATTAACTATTAAAAATTAATTTTTTATACTTATTTTTTTTATTAACAATTATTCATTGTAGGAGTGAATAATAAGGGGGGACTTTTTTCTTTTTAAATTTGTAGTTAATTATAAAAAATATAAGGTAGAATCACGTTTTCATCTACATGTAAAAATAATAATTAAAATTGAAAATAACAATTAAGAGGGGAATGCCAATTAACAGTACCAAATATAATAATTCAAGTTCTTCCAAGTTACATTTGCGGGTCGCGGCATTTTCAAGAGTTCATGCTTCTCCTTCAACTTCATCTTCATCTTCATCTAATTCTTCTCTTTAATCGTCCCATTGTAACTGTTTCTCTTTCCCTTACTATCCTCTCACAATTTCATTATTTTAACGAGTTTTTAAAATTTTGTTTGCTGACTGCATGTAACATGTTTGCTGAAATGCCTCAACGAATTTTTTCATTATAGTTGGTAATGTTTTTGTATGCAATCTGTTTGATGAAAAATCACATCAATCACCTGATACTTAGCTCATTGCTATGTGTTGCATACAACATGTTTGATAAAAAGTCTCAATGACAAAATACTACAAATCCCCATTTCCTGTCACTGAAACCTCGTGTTTTTCCTCCTTTTCAGATGTTTGAACCATGTTGAACAACATAAATAACAGTAGCCATTCATGGCTGTGGTTTGTGGCGAGGCACTACTCTAGGATTCGTCCTCCAAAGCCTGTCCCTGTTGAATCAGTGATCAGGGTGTCCAACAACGTTGCTCGTTTGGGTTCTCGGAAAGAAGGCCCGAAGCCGAGGCAGCTACTGTCTTTGCCACCTTTTCCTGGTCACCCTTTGCCCGGAAGGAACTCAAATGAAAGTTTTCAAGATGGGCAGCAACATGATGGTTATGTCACTGCTGTTAATTGGATCAAGTATTACTTCAAGGGCATATTGGGTTCTGTCATTGAGTCTCATTTCAGGGAGGGTCTTGTAAGAATTCATTGCTCTGTTACACTTTCATTTGCATTCCTTGTTGTTCCATTTTGTTTTTGATGCAATACTGTCTATTTTATTGTGGACAATGAATTTCTGGAATTTTCCCTAGATTTAATTTACTTGTCTTTAAACATCGATTTGGTGTAATGCTTATCATCTTTTTATTGGATTTTCCCTGTTAGACATGGTGAGAAATTGAAAAGCTATGCTTCACTGATAGCTTTTTTTTTAATCTTTGTTTAATTTTTCTATCTTCTTGTTCATTCTTGCCTTTGTATTAGTAATATTCTTCTTTTATTCTAATCTCTAAATATGAAAAACTACTCTCATTTATATTTGAATGGTGGATAGTTTATATGATGCTTTTGAACATCTTTTAACCCCAAAAAGATTATTGATTTGTTCACATTTATAAATATTTTGTTGGCATGCTGTGCTACAAGAATGTGAATAAATGCTTACAAAGTTCTTCTATTTACTTACAAGTTGTTACAAGGTAGTTGGATCTATGCTTTCTGTGATGATTAACATTTATATAATCTTTAATAAAAACTGTGGACAAAACTTTTAGGAAAGCATAGATTTAATTTGAAGTGTCTCTTGATATGTTTTATGGTAAAGCACAATAGTGTTGTTTAATCTAAGTAATTACCTCCACTTTGTTTTTGTTCTTAGTTCTTTTAATGGTCGGAAATAGATATGGAAAATAAAAGATGTGCTCACAGGCTTTATTTGTACTTCTCCTATACTAGGTCCAAATGGAGGACCCAATTTCTGACAATAATTTATCTCAGAATGAAGAGCCAAGGAGACCCTTGCGAAAGGTATTAATTTTGCTGTGTACTTTTCCATTTTGTATGACAAACTTTGCTTTTGATAGTTTCATATATGTATGTTTATTTTTCTGAGTCAATTGCTTATGATAATATGATTTGCTTTTGGGTTTAATAATACTACAACAATACAGCTTCACTACAGATTAGACCTAATGAAGTAATGAAGCAAGGGGCAAGAATTCATATCCCTGTGTCAATTGCCGAGGCTAGAATTTCCAAAAGATATGATGCTATACCAAGTGGAACACTATATCCCAATGCTGATGAAATTAAGTATCTGCAAAGGCTTGTCATTTATAAGGCATGTCTTGCATCCAATGTCAAAATTATTTTATTTTACAATTTCTTTTTACTATTCTCATTCTTCAAATGCATGGTAATATATTTTATTGATTGCATATTATGTTCAATGTATTATTCGAAGGACTTGGCTATCATGGTGCTAAATAAACCCCCAAAATTGCCGGTTAAGGTTTGTAAACCATTTTTCAGATATACAGAAATTCATTGAGTATGAGTTTAGTGGGATTTTCATTTCTTGCTGATGACCTTCTTAGGGGAATCTGCCAGTTCATAACAGCATGGATGCATTAGCAGCTGCAGCACTATCCTATGATTATGATGAGGGTCCTAAACTGGTAAAATACTCTTTCCATGCATCATTACACTGAAAAAAATTGGTTTGTACTAGAAAGTAAAATGAATCATCATGTAATAAGCAAATTTCTGTTTGTAAATAGATGGTAGTACCTCCCATTTTAGAAAATCTCGAAAAAAAAAAAAAAAAGGAATAGATAGTGACTCGGTTAAGCCAATTTCTTGGTTTCTTACCCTGGTCTCCCTTTAAAGGGAAGACCTTTATCTCTTATAGGATTTTAGGTTGTCCTCGTATGTTTTGCCTTTAGCATGTTACTGAAAATACCTGGTTGTCCTTCAAATTTAAGGATCACTACTTTGACATTTGCTGTAATGTAAGGCTTTTCAAATTTGAAGGTTGCCCTGCTAAGGGTTTCTTTCATCAACTGAAATTTTTCTCTCGATAATATGCCAAAAGACAAATGGTATTCTTGAGTATTGTTCATCTCTGCTCTATCGTAATTTAGAACTTATTGATAGTTATTGAAACTATTGTTCAACATAATAGTTTTGATGGTTGAAATTCAGGTCCACCGTCTTGACAGGGAGACCAGTGGCATCATTTTATTTGGCAGAAAAGAAGAAAGTGTGTCTCACCTGCAGTGGCTGTTCAGTAACATAAACAATGCAAAATCTTCTAGTAAGGTGCCTTATTTACATGAAGTGATGAACTGCTGTTTCCAATCCTCGTGTTCTATTAGCGAATGTAGATATTGTCTTTTTATACCCACCATCAACAACCTCCTATCATTTACATTTAATTTATGGTTCATTTGAAAATTGAAATAGGTTTGGAATGATGCATGTGAATCTACATATCAGAGGTATTGGGCACTAGTCATAGGGACTCCCAAGGAGAAGGAAGGTGTAATTTGTGCTCCCCTTAGAAAGGTTCATGTCCTTTCTTTCTTAATTTCTTCTTTATATATGTGTTAATCCAACAATGTCATGTTTTATGTCAGTGCTATCTTCCAACTTTGAAATTGATTTTGTTCCATTGTCTTCTTGTTTCAGGTGCTCTTGGATGATGGGAAGACAGAGAGGGTCGTATTAGCTCACCATTCAAGTATGGAACCGCGCCAAGAGGCTGTAACTGAATATCGAGTCCTTGGTCCAAAGATAAATGGATGCTCCTGGGTGGAGCTGCGACCACTTACGTACCGGAAGCATCAGGTATATTGGATGCTTATATGGAATTTCGATTATTACGAAGCTACTGATAATTGCATGATCCTTATTAATGTACAATCGGACTTCTTTTGTTACTTATAGAATTCTCAGATGTTAACTGTATGTTGAATTCTTTACATTGTCAAAAATGAATTTGCAATCTTTATTATTCAGACTCCTTAATTTATGGTGAATCTATAATCTTGCTGAGTTAAGCAATGTATTTTTTGTTCATGTTATTTCTTCTCCCAATTATGCAGTTGCGTGTCCATTGTGCTGAAGCACTTGGCACTCCGATAGTGGGCGACTACAAGTATGGTTGGTTTGTACACAGTCGTTGGAAACAAATGCCCCGAGTTGATGTCGAGCCAACGACTGGAAAACCATACAAGATGAGGAGACCAGAAGGCCTAGATGTTCAGAAGGGAAGTGTATTATCCAAGGTCCCCCTATTGCATCTTCACTGCAGAGAACTTGTACTTCCCAACATAGCTAAGTTTCTTCGTGTTTTCAATAAGAGTTCAGAAGAACTGCCTCGTTCGCTTAGCGCAGAACCTGATGTTCTTCGCTTTGTGGCAACAATGCCATCGCATATGAAAATTAGTTGGAATCTTATGTCATCATATTTAGTCTGATAAGAGTGCAAGATGGAATTGATTAACTCATGAGTGATGTTATTTGAACATACAAAGTGGACATCCATAGAAAGAGAAAGGCTTGTTCTTCAATCTTCACTTTGTGGCAACAATGCATTCGCACGAGTATAGTTCGGAAACTTACGATGGTTATGGTTCGAATCTCAGGCTGATTGGCCTAGATATCTACTATGATATCCTTTTTCAATGCTCAAATAACATCACTATTCTTAAATTATCAAGTGAGAAGTCAACTAGCATTTTTGGACTGGAGCATCACTGTGACCAAAACCACCTTTAGGCTGAAAAAAGGAACTTAACCATCTTTGTTGGACCCAAAATAATATCGCATTTCGGCATAGTAATTGTCCTTTTATTGCTATACACTACTTTTGATTGGTAATATTGGATTTGATCTCTCGTGTTAGTGTTATATCTTATAAAATTTAATGGTAATGTGTTTGTCAGATACATACTCTTTTCGTTTTTATTTATAAAACCAACTGTATTTGAATGTTATTAACTGAAATTTAACTAATTTGGTTTTATTTAATGTAAGTTTCATAGCAGGAGTAAGACTGTAAGAGTTTTTAACAGTGGTCTTGTATTCTTAGGGTTCATACTTATGATTTGTTTTCATGGGATCAAGACAAAGATCACTATAATCAATTTACTAGAATAATATTTACATGTAAAATCTTTTGGGTTTATAGTGAAAAGGGTCTCCACAACTTACGGTGTGGCTTAGTTCTGTCGTTAAAAATGTAAACGTTTTAAATTGTTTCTTAAAAAATAGTCAAATTGATTTTTTTTTATTTTACTTAATAACACGGCATAAAATTTTGTACCATCATATTTGCTCACATGAGATGCAATTTGAACCCTCAAAACATTTGTTTAAATATATGAGTGAATTAACTATTCAATTGTTTTAACGTATTATTATTAAACTGACAGAAAAATTTAGCCTATCAATGATAAATTGATAATATTTTGAATATTTTTAATAATAATCAAAAGAGAAAGTATGAGAAGCCAATGGAATATTTATACAATGTGTACAATGGAGGTTTAGGAAATATTAGAAATATAATTATTAGTGTTATCCTTTCCCATCAGCTGAAACTTTTGGGATGAGTGGTATCATGCATGGTATTAGAACGCTAGATCCGAAAAGTCAAGAGTTTGATCCTTGGTGATGAACACCAAAATCAATTTAAGCTTTTGAGAAGATGGTTATACTAGTTAGTATGGGGGATGTTCATTTTGTAACTCAATAGTCCATTGTACATATTGTACAAATAGTCAATTGTCTCCTAGCGGGATCCTAATCAAAATACTTAATCCCATTATTTTAATGAATTTATCTATTTTATATTTTAAGGATACATGTTAAATTTATAAATTAAAAATTTTTTTATTAACAATATAAAAAATTTAAGAGGCTGATTGGTTTGAGTGTTTTCATTAATATTTTGAAACGAAAAACATTTTCAAAAAAACATAACAAATTAAAAACGTTATTTTCATGTTTTTAGTATTTTCAATTTTAACTTTTGAAAACCTTTTCAATCCAAAATAGGTGTTTTTAGTTTTGAGATAAATGTTAAAGGATTTAGATTTTCTAAATTTTTGAATTTCATTCTAAAAAAGTGAGATCACACTTTACCCTCTAAAATAAAAATTCAAAATTTAGAAGATCCAAATTTAACATTTGAACCTCTCCTACTTCTTTCTATACTTTTTTTTCTCACGTCACATTCATCAGTGTACTTCTAGGCTAGTTCTTTTCCTCCCTTCTCTACCATGAGTTCTCAATGTCAACTCCTTCCTTCTTTACACGTTTTGTTGTTATGGTATTTATTATCTACCTCCAATTTATATATACATTCTTTTGAAAAGGTGAAGTATTTTTTCAATTCTTTTTTAATTTTATTTGATCCTTTTAGTTTTCTATTTTAGACTTGATTTTTTTTTATCAGCTCCAATTAGAATTAAATATGTATTTTGAATATTTTCAATAATAATCAAAATAGTTAATCCCATTATTTTAATTTTTATCTTTAAAGAAGATAAAAGTCAGAAACCAAACACATCAAAAGGAGTTTTACTCTTGGATTTTGTGTGCTGGAATTGTTATCTTCACTCTTCAGTTCCAGTTTGCAATGTTTCTGTACGTAGAAAATTGGAACAAACTATGTCATATACGTACAGACAGAAAAGCCATCTCCACCTAACACTACAACATCCTTACAATCAAAGTCTCTCTCAAATGGATCATACATTTTTGTGCAAAATTAAGGAACCAAACCATTATCCTTCCTTAACCCAAGATCCTTACTTAGCCTTCCATTCCAATTCAAGCATTACTAATCTGCAAGCCAAAGCAAAAAAGTAAGATAATCCATAATACCCTTTATTCTATTTGATTGATTTATTTTTCTGTGTTAGGGATTTTTTTTTAATGATGGGTCGTTGATGAAAATTTGTTATGAATTTCTTTGATCCTAAAGTTTGGACTTTGGATAGTGGTAATTGGGGAAGAAAATTTGTTTGGTTGGCCCCAATTTTCCGTAGTCTTCACTCTCAAATTTGGTGGCACAGTGGCTCAGTGGCAATATATAAATGAAGAGTTTGTGTGCTTGCTTCTTCACAAGCAGTGTCTTCAACTCTCACTCCCACTCTCACTGGAACCATAACCATTCTCATTCTCATTCTCAATCTCAGGTAACTTTGGCTGCATTTGGGGGTACTAATGTCATTTCATAGTTTTCACTTCTCCCTTAGCCTACTAGATTACAGAACTTGGATTAGTCGATTAGTTAATTCACTCGTCTGCATAAGCAAGTGGCGGAATTCGAATTCTGTCCTGTATATGCAGTAACTGATTGGCCAATAGTAAACCTTAAATGGAGCTTGACAAACTAGTCTTCGCCCCATCCAACTGGGATATTGTGATAATTCAGAAAAAGAAAAAAGAGCCTAATGAGTGGTGTGTCTTATAGTGTTGAAATTGATCAAAGATTCATTTCCCCTTAATAAGCTTTTTACTTTTGTTAATAAAAAGGGTCCTTTTGCATTAATCTCAATGAATTGTGCTCCGTTGCTGTTTTCTTGGTAGTGAAGAGTGCACAATTTTGTTGCCTCATAGTTGTTAAATTTTCAAGCTTCATTGCAGATTTTAGCTCATTGTATTTTCCCTCACTGAAGTAGATTGTAGGTTACTGCTACTTTGTTTTGTTGAGTTTCTTTTGTTACATTTGATGATATGTATAAATTATTATGTACAACTGTTTAGATACTTTAGTTTAGGATTGCTGTTTATGGAAGATCAGAGATGGGGGAAGTTCCTTCCTTCAAATTTGTTAAATATGCATTTGAAATCATTGCGTTTGGGTCAACCGAGCAGCGATTTTCTTCTTGGTATATAGCTCCAGCTGTCTCCTGATATATTGCTTTATGTGACAGATCATGGCGGGAAGCATCTCTGGTCCGAGTGGGGGCAATGCCGCTAACATTTTACTGAATCATGACTTCTCCGGAGGGTTGGATTCTTGGCATGTCAATTGCTGCGACGGCTATGTAGTTTCAGCTGAAGAAGTTTCCCAATTAGGAATATCAATGGAGACAGATGGTAATTGTGCTGTTATCACCAGCCGAAAAGAATGCTGGCAAGGTCTCGAGCAAGACATCACAAGCAGAGTTTCCATTGGCTCCACTTACATAGTTTCAGCTCTTGTTGGAATATCCGGCCTGTCTCAGGGATCTAATGATGTCCAAGCTACTCTGAAACTTGAATATCACGATTCGGCTACTAGTTACTTGTTCATTGGAAGGTACATAATTTTATAGTTTTGTTGTTTCACCTTCCTTGTTCAAGAGTTTCAGAGTAGAATGCTCTCTTTGTTTACCATTTTTTCCACAGAACTTCTGTTACAAGGGGAAACTGGAAAAAGCTGGAAGGGACATTTTCATTGTCAACTATGCCAAAACGAGTTGTATTTTATTTGGAAGGACCTGCTCCTGGAGTTGATATACTCATTCGCCCAGTAGAGATCGGCTGTTCAAATCCGAACAACAATGTATGTTGTTGTATATTGGAACTTAAGTGATACATGAGCATGGTTTTTGTTTCAACGGCTAACATGAAATTGCGGTATCTGCATTTCATTCTTTATCTATGTAATTGTTACTAACTTATGAATTTGTGATTTGTTTTTGTCTTCTTTCAAAAGATTGCAAGAACTGGATGTGTTTCTACTGGAGAAGATAATATCGTAATAAACCCGCAATTTGATGATGGCTTGAACAATTGGTCCGGAAGAGGCTGTAAGATTGCATTGCATGATTCCATGGGAGATGGGAAAATTCTACCTAAGTCTGGCAAGTTCTTTGCATCAGCGACTGAACGTACACAAAGCTGGAATGGAATTCAGCAGGATATCACCGGAAGAGTGCAGCGCAAGCTCGCCTACGAGGTCACTACTTCAGTTCGAATATTTGGAAACAATGTCACTACTGCTGATGTTCGCGCTACTTTGTATGTCCAAACATCAGATCTTCGAGACCAGTACATCGGCATTGCCAAGTTAGTCTCTATCTTATTTTTCTATACACGCCTAGTTTGGTAGCTTGAATAACAAGTTACCAAAACAGTGCGAAAGTTTAAAACCAGTCACAAATAGTTAAAATATGGAAATGAAAAGTTTTATGAAATTCATGAATCAAAATTTAGAATTAATTATCCTTTTCTATTACTATACGTTTTCCTAGTTATTATTCTTGATTCTTGATGACAAGAACAGAACAGAATTTGTTATAGTATGATTCAATAAAAGATATTGCGCAACAATGAGATTTGAGGCTCGCTTAATTTCTTTTCGAGTGCTGAACCAAGATAGTATGTTCTAAAGTGTGCAGGCAACAGACAAAGATTGGATTGATATGCAGGGAAAGTTCCTTCTAAATGGATCCCCATCAAAAGTGGTAATTTATTTAGAGGGTCCTCCGCCGGGTACTGACATTCTTGTTAATAGTTTGGTTGTAAAGCGTGCGCCTAAGACACCTCCATCAACACCACCGGACATAAAGGTTGAACTTTCTGGATGGTTCTTTCACGAATGATACACACTAATATTTTAAGAACTTTAATTGCATCTTGTTTTTTGCAGGGTGTTGCTTTTGGGGTTAATGTAATTGAGAACAGCAATCTGGCTGATGGCACTAATGGATGGTATCCCCTTGGTAACTGCACATTGAGTGTTAAAACCGGCTCGCCACATATAATGCCGCCGATGGCAAGAGACTCTCTAGGACCACATGAGCTTCTAAGTGGACGCTACATACTTGTAACAAACCGCACACAAACATGGATGGGTCCTGCTCAGACTATCACTGATAAATTGAAACTCTTTGTGACTTATCAAGTATCGGCTTGGGTTCGGCTTGGTTCAGGATCATCCGGGCCACAGAATGTGAATGTTGCCCTTGGTGTTGACAACCAGTGGGTCAATGGAGGACAAACTGAGGTATCCGATCAAAGATGGCATGAAATCGGTGGGTCGTTTAGAATCGAAAAGCAGCCATCAAAGGTTATGGTTTATGTCCAAGGTCCTGCTTCAGGTGTTGACTTAATGGTTGCTGGACTTCAAATTTTTCCTGTTGATAGACATGCAAGGTTTAAATATCTAAAGTCTCAAACAGACAAGGTAAGATCTAGGACCTGTTTGATTTCTATTTTCATTGTTGTTTTCTTTTATAACGTTTTCTGTTTCAAAATTTTGTGAAGAAAAAAGTGAAAGTAGAAATAGACATGTCATGTCATGAAACCACTTCTTCCAAAAATTTAAGCTGATAGGATGAGACACATGAACGGTTATAAACACATATCCTCAAGCAAGAGTTTTTTGTTTGGGTTTGCTTGAATTTTTGAATAGGCCTTCTTTTTCTCTTTTTATTTGTCTTATGCTATTTTTTTCTTTTTTGGGGGATAACAAGGATTGAACTCTAGACTTCTCTGTCGTAGAAGCTCTGATACCATGTCTTATCCTATTCTGTTTCCTTTGTGATTTTCCAAGTGATTTGTTTCATATAGCACCATTACTTCAGGTTTTAGAACCTGCATCAGATTTCTAAATTCTACGACTATTATGAACAAACAAAGATCAAAATTGAATGCTTCATATATATATATATAGATTTTAATCATATCCATTCTTTTATTGAGAAGACATGTAATTCAAAGTTTTGCTTTGTATCCTCTTGCTGCATTACAGATCCGAAAGCGTGATGTTACCCTGAAATTCTCCGGACTGGATGCAAGCAACTACTCGAAAACCTCAGTGCAAGTCAGACAAATTCAGAATAATTTTCCAGTTGGAACATGCATCAGCAGGATGAACATTGACAATGAGGATTTTGTAGACTTCTTTGTGAAACATTTTAACTGGGCTGTGTTTGGTAATGAGTTGAAATGGTACTGGACCGAGCCGCAACAGGGGAATTTCAACTACAAGGATGCAGATGATCTCTTAAACTTGTGTCAGAAGAACAAGATAGAAACTCGCGGCCATTGTATCTTCTGGGAAGTGGATGGAACCGTCCAGCAATGGATTAAAGCGCTGAACAAAACTGACCTCATGGCGGCCGTCCAGAACAGATTAAACGGCCTGCTTACTCGGTATAAAGGCAAGTTCAATCACTATGATGTTAACAATGAAATGCTGCATGGTTCATTTTACCAGGACAGGTTAGGTAAGGACATAAGGGCCAACATGTTTAAGACTGCGAATCAACTTGATCCGGCCGCTACCCTTTTCGTGAATGATTATCACGTGGAAGATGGATGTGACACCAGATCATGTCCGGAAAAATACATTGAACATATTCTTGATTTGCAAGAACAGGGGTCCCCTGTTGGTGGAATTGGAATTCAAGGCCATATAGATAGTCCGGTTGGGCCTATCGTTTGTTCATCCCTTGATAAACTGGGAATTCTTGGCTTACCTATATGGTTCACCGAGCTAGATGTGTCGTCGACTAACGAATATGTTAGAGCAGACGATTTGGAAGTTATGTTGAGGGAAGCCATGGCTCACCCGGCCGTCGAAGGCCTAATGCTGTGGGGATTTTGGGAGTTGTTCATGAGCCGGGACAACTCTCACTTGGTTAATGCAGAAGGTGAAATCAATGAAGCTGGAAAAAGGTTCCTTGCTCTTAAGCAAGAATGGCTTTCTCATAGCCATGGAAATGTTGATCAGCAAGGTCAATACAACTTTAGAGGCTTTCATGGAACATACAAGGTTGATATTGTCATTGATACAAAGAAAGTTTCCAAGACCTTTGTCCTTGACAAGGGTGACTCTCCAATGGTGGTTTCCATAGACTTCTAAGTTATAACCATTCTGCATTATTCAATTAACTATAATCTATGATCTTGAATTCTATGTCACTCATTCATATGGTTTGTTAAACAAATATTGTTGTCTTTATACATGCCTTGTTGTGTGATGTAATGATATTAATATTATGTATGTTTTCTGGAAAAATAAAATAAGATCAGTTCTTGATGGTTCTGATATTATTATAGTTGTTTTGAATTTCAGAATTTCTACTTTTCAAGTCATGGATATTTGCGTAGGTATTATTAGTTAGCGGTTTATGATGAAGTGATAGTTTTGATAACGTGAATACTTAAAATTGAAGGATAAAAGATACTAAACTTGCACTAAACAAATTTTTTTTCAATTTTTATGTGATAAATTTTAAAATAATTTATTATAAAATTACTAATTATGTGTTAAAAAAATTAATTGGAATATGTTATGCTAAACTATTATTTTGAAAATTACATCATACTTCTTTATAAAAAATTAACTTTAGGATATTAATTAACACAATAATGTGTATAATTATATATTATATATACAAATTTACCTATTAATATTCAATAGACGACATGTTTAAATATTAACAAATAAGATATAATGAATATAAATATTATAGTGATAATTAGTATTAAATTTCTAAAATTATTTTTAAATCAAACGAAAATATTATTCATACATAAAGTTATCTAATTCTTAAAAAAAAAAAGGCAAAACCTTAAAAAATAAATCCCACTTAAAAAATTAAAGACATTAATAATAAAATTCATATTTACCATATATCAACAAAAAATAAAAAACTTCTAAAGATAAAAAATTAAACTCTATAAATATTTCTTTTATTAATCAAATATAATTATGCAAACATAACAAATAAAAAAGACTTATATATTTATATAAAGACCCAAATAAACTAAGCTAAAATCTTAATTATAAGAGAAAATTCTCAAATTAAATACTTAACAAAAATTTCTAATAAATAAAATAGCATAAATATAAACTCTCATCCTAAATTTTAACATAATTTATGGACTTATATGTATATTTTAAAGACATTATCGATCACAAAAACGTATAGTAGCCATGTTCTTCCTTCATATGAACTTGTAGCAATGATGGAATTTCGAAGTATGTACCACATATATTGCAATGACTTGGATTATAAACAACTGGATTGTGAAACTTGCTCTTATGACTGCGTAACTTTTTTGAGGTAGAAAACTTTTTATCACATTGATCACACTCGTATTTCTCTTCTTGATCAGACATGATGAACAATGTTCAATATCCAAGTAAAAAATTATATAGAATAAAATATGTAAAACAAATAATAAGAATGTATTGAACAACTATTATAGTATCATGGGTATATATAGTGTGAATAAGAGAAGGTTATATGTTTTGGAACAAGTGTTACGCTTGGTTTTTTTAGTATTTGATTTAGTTTCTTTATTTAAAAGATATTTTGCAAAAATATAATATAAGGGCGTAAGAACAATGAGCATAAGATATAAATAAATGTAATCTAATAAAAAAGTTTGCAATATTAAAATTTAGAAATACTGCGCAAGAATTATTAGTTATGATGACACATAATTGATTGAGGGAAAAAACAACAATCAATCGAAACAAATGTTAAAAAGATCTGAAATGTTAAATTAGGAAAAAAATTATAATTAACCATATTAAATGCAAAGAATTTTATGACAAGCAAATAATTAAAAAAGGGAAAGATTATAGGAAAACAATAAAGTTTTTATATCTAAGATATAGTAATATATGTTATGTTATTAGAACGTATATCAGAGCGTATATTTAAATAAATTTAAACATGAATATGTATTTTAGTATAAAAATTACTTTGTATTTGGAATGTACATTCTTTTATAAGGATAATATATCTAGCAGCAGGAAAGAAAAAATTAAATATATTTTTAGTCCTTATTAATAATAAATATATGCCAATTTTAATTTATTTAAGTCTCTCCATATATTTTTTGAAAAATTTTCTCTTCATATCTTTTAGGAATATTTGAGTCTCTTTTTTTAAATATTCTATTTTTTTATTTTTTGTCTCTTGTTAATTTAACTTGTAGTATTTTCGAAGAGTAATTTTAAAATTCAGAACAGATGATGTTATTTGTGAGAATTTTGATCTTATATTTAAAATTCAGAAGTCTTTCTTCGACAATGGAATATTCAGTTTGATTGGATTTCGCATTAGCAAAATATGGGACGAAAAACAATGCTAAAAATGTATTATTAATCAGATAAATAATTTTCATATTAAGTAAATTTTATCAAATGATCCAATAGGTTACATGCTTTGGTATGCTTACAACAATAAAATTTAAATCTACTTAATTTAGACAATTTAAATCACTCACCGCTAAATCTTTTTTTGTTTTCTAAATATTTAGTTAATAACAAATTACTTTTGGTTGCTAGTTAATATAGTTTTCATTCTATTAATATAAACTATCCTCGTTGTATCAAGTATCATACATATAAAAAACACTATTGTTTTACTTTACTTTGTTTGTTGAATGATTATTATAAGGTAGTAGTTGTAGAAAAAATAAGAAGTAAAATATTATTTTGCTCCTTAATGTTTAGGTAAAATTTTATTTTGGTTCTTAATGTTTCAAGCGTTCTATTATTGTAACACTTTTTTTCATCGATTATTTTACTTATATACTGAAATCAAATGCTATTAGCTCTTTAATATGCAAATTGTCCTGATCGTTGATGGATCGATTTTACTTATATAATGAAATCGAATGCTATTAGCTCTTCAATATGCAAATTCCTCCATTCTGACAGATAAGATTCAAATCCACAATACTTACTTAAATGGATGAGTAAGCTAACTACTCGACTAACTCAAGTAGATTAGTATTTTGTCACACTTTGTTTGTTCACTTCTTTTGAGATTTTTTTTTTGTACTAAAGAGGCCCTAAGGCCGAACAAGAAACAAAATCAACGGAAAACCCCACTACAATCAGCCAAGATCAAGGTTTTGAGAACAAGACCAGTTATCAAATCGCTTTAGTCACTGATTTACTGATCTAATCGGTCTAACCTGTGGTTCAACCAGAAAAACCATTTTAGAATAGAATTGTAAATAAAATATAAATATGCAAGTATTAAGTTGAAGGTATAAAGTAGTATGAAGTTTTTTCAATGGAGTCGTGAATTACTCTCTTAGGATTTTTCTTTTTTTATATTAAATGCAAAATTGCCACATGAAAGCATGATACCAAGCAAGTACAATTCCTCATCCGTACACAAAATGTTAAAAGAAATATCTAACAAGAATAGGAAGAATATCAAATGAATTATCATAAATCCAACTAAAAAACTAAACATAGTACTCCGATAAATAAATTTGATAACGTTATTAATAACAAAGTTGGTAGTGGACTAGTGCTAGAAAGGTTTCAGCAAATGAAGGTGCATACAGGCTTTAAGAGACAATAGACTTGGATTTGTGCAGTAGCATTTTGTGATGAGTTGCTTTGAAGACCATTTGGTAAAACTAAGCTTTGAATAGATACAATACAAGCTTCACCAAATGCTCATAACACACAGAAAGACAGTTTCTCAAGTTGTCTTTCTCAAGATACATAAGTGCTCATCCTCTGAAAATAATCATCTGAATCGGTATAAGGCAGGAAAAAATGACCATAAATCTCTTTATCCAAGTCAAAATGAACAACCATATCTGAACTCAACAATCAGCACGAAACATTACAAAACATTAACCAATAATCACACTAAACCCGCAACCAGCAATTACAAAACAGCAACAAACATTAGTACATTATAAAACATTCCAAAACAGTGATGACACTAAACCTGCATAGTAAATAATCTCAAAGACAATGATCACCAATATCCAGCAAATAAACGATAAATATAGAACAACAATGTAGCAAATAAACAAGAACAAGACCTAAATAGAAAATCCAACAAATTAAGTTGCAGCAACCTAACAATTTGACAAATTAAAACAACAGCAGCCCAACAATTCAGCAAATTATCAACTTAACAAATTCAAGAAAAGAAAATCACAACAAAAACAAAAAAAAATTAAAAGTAATAGAAGAACACAAGAACAATTAGCAAATTAACAAGTTCACAATAACAGTTAAAATTTAGCAGAAGAACACTAATGCAAGTGGAATCATCATGCTAATATGTTTTCTGCAAAGATGCTATTTGTGCACCTAAAATTTCCTAATTACTATGATCCAATTATTCTAATTTCACATGCAATCAACTTACTGAGTTTCTAAAAGCAAGAAATTATAAAACTAACCAGAAATATGGTTAAAGCATTTCATCAAACATGTTGAGTGCGGTAAAATTAAAACGAAATACGAGAATTCAAAGTTTAATTTCAATGTGATAGAAAAGAGAACATAACTATTGTAACTTTAATTCAGTCTATGAAAAAATCCAAAACACTACCAAATCAAATAATTCCTTATTGTAATAGAAATCAGAAGTTGCAGGGTTTGAAGCAGAGTATTGGTGTTGTGTGAGTGTATTGTCTGGTGGCGGGTTTAGGGAACTCACGGCGGGGACAAAAGAGAGCAGTTCGACGGCTGAGTGGAGCGCGCGGGTTGGTCGCAGAGTTTGAAGCAGAGCAACGTGGCTTCTAGACGAACGCGAACTCGAACGGTGAACAGCGAGTGAACGCGAACGATAAACGCCAAGCGAACGTGAACGACGAAGAACGCGAACGTGAACGGCAAACAAACGGCGACGGAAGCGCGGCTGAGCAGACAAAGACGACGGACGCCGAGCTCGAGGAAGCAGCCGCGATCGGTGAGAGCGAACAGGGGTTGAAGACTTGGAGTACGAGGAAAGCTAGATGACGGATGGCGAACTTTGAGTGCAACGGACGGCGGCAGTATGCCACTCCTTGTGGCGGTGGTGTAGGCTTACAGTGCTAGGGTTCTGTGGTTGGGTTTGTGTGATTTCTCTAACTGAAAGAAAGAACGGGAGAAAGAAACGAAGGAGCTTCCCCTTTTTGCTTAAACCGGCCGGTTCTCGTTCGCCGGTTTTACATGCCTGACCGGACTGTAAACGCTACCGATTTGGTCCGGTTTTCAAAACATTGGCCAAGATTTTAATCGAGATTTTTCGGTTTTTGTTTTGGTCAGAGGACATTTTTGGTTTTAATTATTTTTGGTCAAGTTCCTTTTTTTTTTTCAATTAACTAAAGAAATTCTTTCAGAATTAATGGGCCATGGATAAGACCAAACTTGTATGAAGTAGGGTTAGGTTAGCATTAAACTTGAATAGAGGCATTTGTCCCAAAAAGGCAAAACTTGAATAGAGGCAAATAAGATACAATATACTACCCATGGCTAAAAAAAATGATACAATATACTATATTACTATATAATTCTAAAAAAAGGCAAAACCTTAAAAAATAAAATTCCACTTAACTAATTCAAAGACATTACAAGTAAAAATTTATATTGATCATACATCAACAAGAGCTAAAAAACACTTATAAAGATTAAAACTTAAACTCAAACTTTTTTTTATTGATCAAATATAATCTTGCAAGTTTAACAAATAAAAAAAAAAATACATCCGTACATAATAAGAATCCATATAAGATAAGCTAAAATTCTAAAATCCTAATTAATTAGATAATAATTTCAAACTATATTGTAAAAGAAAGTTCATAACAAAATAATAAATAAAATATTATAAATATTAACTCTTGTCCTAAACTCTAACATAACTTGTAGACTTATATGTATATTTCAAAGACTTTATCGATCACAAAAGTATATAGGAAATTAGTAGCCATGTTCTTCATTCATATGAACTTGTAACAATGATGGAATGTCGAAGTATTTGCCACATATATTACAGTGACTTGGATTATAAATAACTGGATTGTGAGATTTGCTCTTGTGGCTACGCAAATTCTTTGGGGTAGAAAATTTTTCATCACATTGGTCACACTTGTATTTCTTCTCTTGATCAGACATGATGAATAATATTCAATATTCAAGTAAGAAAAGTATGTAGAAGAAAATTGTAAAGCAAATAATAAGAATGCATTGGACAACTATTATGGTATAGTAGATATATATAGTGGAGAGTAGAAAAATTTTGTATATTTTAAAATAAATATTATGCTTAGTTTTTTAGGATTCGATTCAGTTTCCATTTGAAATATATTCTACAAAAATATAATATACATACGTAAGAACAATGAAGATATATAAGACATAAATAAATATATCTAGTAAAAATTTTGTAATATTAAAACTTAGAAATACCAAGTAAGAATTATTAGGTATGATGATATTTGATTGATGATTGAGGGGAAAAAAATAACAGCAATCAAAATGAATGTTAAAAAGATTCGAATGTTAAATTATCAAATATATTAGAACAACTATGATGAATGCTGGCAAAGCAAACAATTTTAAAAAAATGGGAAAATCATACAAAAAATAAGAAAGTTTTCATACCTAAGATATAATAATATATTTCTTTATTCGGAACGTATATCAAAGAGTATATTTAAAGAAAATTGAACTTGATTATATTTATTTTAGGATAAAATTTAATTCGCATATATATATATATATATGGACTGTAGATTGTATTTCTTTAATAAGGATAATATGTATATCTACCAAAATATGGAAAGAAATATTCTTTTGGTATATTATCAGATGATCAATAAGTTACATCGTTTTTGGTATGCTCACAACAATAAAATTTAAATCTACTTAATTTAGACAATTTAAATCTCTGCTAAATTTGTTTTCATTTTCTAAATATTTAGTTAATAACAAATTACTTTTGGTTGCTAGTTAATATAGTTTTCATTCCATTAATATAAACTATCTTCATTGTATCAAATATCATACATATAAAAACACTATTGTTTGACTTTATTTTGTTTGTTGAATGATTATTATAAGGTAGTAGATGTAGAAAAAATAAAAGGTAAAGTATCATTTTAGTCTTTAATATTTAAGTAAAATTTTAATTTGGTTCTTAATATTTTAAGTCTTCTATTTTTGTTCTAAAATTTTTTAAACAGGTTAAATATGATCTTATCGTTAAATTTGACAATATTATAACACTTTTTCTCTTGATCATTGGTGGATCGATTTTACATATATAATGAAATCGAATACTATTAGCTCTTCAATATGCAAATTTTTCCATTCTTGACAGACAGAATTCAAATTCACAATACTTATTTAAATAGACGAGTGAGTTAATTATTCGACCAACTCAAGTTCGTTAGTATTTTGTCACACTTTTTTTTTCTTTTGGGGATAGGTATCACACTTTGTTTGTTCCCTTCTTTTGTGAATTTTTTTTTTCATTTTTTTTTGTACTAAAGAGGCCCTAAGGCCGACCAAGAAACAAAATCACCGGGAAACCCTACTACAATCAGCTAAGATCTTAATCGAAATTTTTCATTATTTTGTTTTGGTCAGAAGACATTTTTTGTTATTTTTGGTCAAAGATCTTTTTTCAATTAAGTAAAGAAATTCTTTCAGAATTATTGGGCCATGGATAAGACCAAACTTGTATGAAGTAGGGTTAGGTTAGCATTAACTTGAATAGAGGCATTTGTCCCAAAAAAAAAAAAAAACACACAAAACTTGAATAGAGGCAAATAAGATACTCTGACAAAAAAAAAAGATACAATATACTACCCATGGCGAAAAAAAAAAATAAAAACTATATAATTCTAAAAAAAGGCAAAACCTTAAAAAATAAAATTCCTATAATTAAACTCTAAAGATAAAAAATTAAACTCTATAAATATTTTTTTATTAATCAAATATAAATGTGCAAACATAATAAATAAAAAAGACAAATATATTTATATAAGGATCCGAATAAACTAAGCTAAAATCTTAATTATAAGAAAAAAATTTTAAATTAAATACTTAATAAAAACTTCTAATAAATAAAATAGTATAAATATTAACTCTCATCCTAAACTTTAACATAATTTATGGACTTATATGTATATTTCAAAGACATTATCGATCACAACGTATAATAGCTATATTCTTCCTTTATCTGAACTTGTAGCAATGATAGAATTTCAAAGTATGTACCATATATATTGTAGTGACTTAGATTATAAGTAATTGGATTATGAAACTTACTCTTATGACTGCATAAACTTTTTGAGGTAGAAAACTTTTTATCACATTGGTCACACTTGTATTTCTTCTCTTGATTAGACATGATAAACATAAGAAAATTATATAAAATAAAATATACAAAATAAATAATAAGAATCTATTGGACAACTATTATGGTGTGTGTATATATATATATATATATCATAATAAGTCAAGGGAGGAAGAAATTTACACAAATCTGCCAAACTAAAATCTGCTTCATGAATCAACCAAATCACGTTTATATGTAGTTCGAATCAGTTAAATTCAAACTGCATTTACACATAATTCGAATGATGTTAATTCGAATTATACTCAAACGCACACACCCACTAATTCGAATCAACCTGAATTACACACAGTAATTCGAACTCACACACGCTGCACATAGTAATTCGAATTTGCCAGATTCGAATTACTCATGATTTAATTCTGCCCATTCTTTTATTAAAAATTTAATAATTGATTAAAAAATTAATAATTTAAAAATAAAAAAAAAACTAACAAAATATTTAATTATGAGACTTCTTTAAAATATTAATGAGCTATCCATTCCAATTTCATACAATACTCTTTTGCCCATTTATAATAGCTCACGAATATTTTTTTAGAAAATTTTTTAATAGATTTATTTAAATTATACCACAAAAAATATTTTATTCTATACAAAATAATTTAAAAAAATAGCTTAAAAGATGTTAGGGGTACTATAAAAATTTGTAATGTCCTAATAACTTAGGACATTAAAGAAATACTCTACATCGTCAATAATAATTTAGAAATTAAAAAAATAGTTATAACCAGTATTTACCTAAATTACTAGAATATTACAAACTTTTATAGTGCTTCTAACATTTTTTAAGCCATTTTTTAAAAATTGTTTTGCATAAAAAAATGGCTTAAAATGGCTTAAAATGCCATTTATTCTATACAAAATAATTTTATAAAATGGCTTAAAAGATGTTAGGAGTACTATACAAATTTGTAATGTCCTAATAATTTAGGACATTAAAGAAATACTCTACATAGTCAATAATAATTTAAAAATAAAAAAAAAATAGTTATAACCAGTATTTAACTAAATTACTATAATATTACAAACTTTTATAGTACTTCTAACATTTTTTAAGTCCTTTTTTTTATCATTTTGCATAGAAAATGGCTTAAAATTGCTTAAAATGTCCTTTATTCTATACAAAATAATTTTTAAAAATGGCTTAAAAGATGTTAGGAATACTATAAAAATTTGTAATGTGAAATACTCTACATAGTCAATAATAATTTAGAAATTAAAAAAAAATATAGTTATAACCAGTATTTACCTAAATTACTAGAATATTACAAACTTTTATAGTACTCCTAATATTTTTTAAGTCATTTTTTTAAAATTATTTTGTACAGAATAAAGGGTATTTTAAGCCATTTTAAGCTATTTTCTATGCAAAACAATTTAAAAAAAAAGACTTAAAAAATGTTAGTAGTACTATAAAAGTTTGTAATATTATAGTAATTTAGGTAAATACTGGTTATAACTATTTTTTTTAATTTTTAAATTATTATTGACTATGTAGAGTATTTCTTTAATGTGCTAAGTTATTAGGACATTACAAATTTTTATAGTACTCCTAACATTTTTTAAGCCATTTTTTAAAATTATTTTGTATAGAATAAAATATTTTTTTTGTGGTATAATTTAAATAAATCTATTAAAAAATTTTATAAAAAAATATTCATGAGCTATTATAAATGGGCAAAAGAGTATTGTATGAAATTCGAATTGATAGCTCATTAATATTTTAAAAAGTCTCGTAATTAAATATTTTGTTAGTTTTTTTTAATGCATGAAATAAAATATATATTTTTAAATTTTTAAATTATTAATTTTTTAATCAATTATTAATTTTTTAATAAAAGAATTGGCAGAATTAAATCATGAGTAATTCGAATCTGGCCAATTCGAATTACTATGTGCAACCTGTGTGAGTGTAATTCGAATTACTGTGTGTAATTCGAATCAGGTTCATTCGAATTAGTGGTGTGTGCGTTTGAGTATAATTCGAATCAACATCGTTCGAATTATGTGTAAATGCAGTTCGAATTTAGCTTATTCGAACTACATATAAACGTAATTTGGTTGATTCATGAAGTATATTTTGGTTTGGCGGATTTGTGTAAATTTCTTCCTCCCTTGGCTTATCAACGTGAATTGCCCTATATATATATATATATTAGTATTTTTACCCGTAATAACATTACAGAAATATAAATTTAATAAAACTATGGTCTACTTTGTTTTTTTTTTTTTTTTGAAAGAAGGAGCTCAACACAAGAAGTGGAGCAAGTACAGAACAAAGACACAAAATAAAGGAACAAACCTAACTAACTGATCTAACCATAAAATCCTCTGTCATCTCCGGCATTGCTATCAACAACTAAAGGGGTCAGCACCTAACCACTCAGTGTAACTCTGAACAGCTAAGCTTATAACCTCCTGTGCTCCTTTTTCTTTATTCTGAAAAATTCTCCGGTTACATTCCAACCAAATGTTCCACATAATGGTACAAAAGCATACCATCCATCTCTTGCGCTCCTCCTTGTTAATTGAGAACTCAGTCCAGCTTTGGAAATGCTCCTTTACTGTACCCGGGTATATCCAATGCAAACTAACATGAGATATCCAAGCACACCAAACCTGCCAAAAAAAATTACAGCCAAGAAACAAGTGGTAATCATTCTCATCGCCCATTTTACACAAGACACAGAGAGAATCTTCTTGGTTAATAGCCCCAAACCGACGCAGTCTCTCCTTCGTATTGACCCTGCCAGTCAATCCAAACCAAACAAATAACTCCACTCTAGGAGGGACAAGCCCTTTCCAAATAGACCTAGTAAATCTGTAACTTGATATATCCTCTGGAGCCATATCTACCTGTAACACCTGTACAAATGAGTTAGTAGAAAAGACACCTTGCCTATCATATTTCTACACAACTCTATCCTCTCTCCCAAGTACAAGTTTGACTACTCTCAAAGTGTTGTGAAACTGGTTCACTAGATCCAACTCCCATTAGAACAGTTTTTGCCTCCATTGGAAGTTCCATATCTAAGTTAACCTATCCCAAAACCCACAATCCTCAATCACTGATCCTCTTTGGTTTGAAACACAGAAGAGCCTGAGAAACTGATCTTTTAAAGACCCTCCAATAATCCAAATATCCTCCCAAAATCGAGTACGTCTCCCATCCCCCACCTCCATAGCCAAACCAGTAATCATCTTCTGCCTAACTTCTTGATTTTTGAACTGTAGTTGACAAATGTCCTTCCATGGACCCCCGAATAGGTAATCTCTGCGAGGATAGAAGCTCGTTTGGATTCAAGTTATTACATGAGCAAACCACCTTCTTCCACAACGGACACTCTTTAAACAGAAGGGCTGTATTGCGTACTACAGCGTCTCCAACTCCCAATCCTCCTAACCTTTTAGGAGCATGTACCACTTCCCACTTCACCAAGGCCATACCAGGCCTTCCGTCCTCCCTACTCCATAAAAATCTTCTTTGTAAAGAAATCAGTTTCTCTGCAACTGCCTTTGTCATCTTATATAGACTCAAATAATAAACCAGAAGGCTATTCAACACAGATTTAATAAGCACCAACTTACCGGCTTTATTGAGCACCTTGGCTTTCCAGAGGCTGAGCTTCTCTTCCACTTTGTCTATTACTGGCTTCCACGTCTTAACCAATCTTGTGTTCGCGCCTAATGAGATGCCCAAATATTTAACTGGAAGGGAGTCTTGCTTGCAGCCTAACACATTACACATACGTCGTACCCACTGCTCGTCATAGTTGATAGAAATTAAACTCGACTTCTCAAAATTAATACTTAAACCTGACATCAACTCAAAGCACCGAAGCAGCCTCTTGTAGTTCTTAATGGTCTCATCTTCAGGAGGGCAGAACAAAATCGTATCATCCGCGAACTGAAGATGCGACAACTCTATATGATCTCTTCCAACCAACAGAGGTGATAATCGACCATTCCTAACTGCTTCTTCAAGCATTCTATGTAACACATCTACAACAAGTATAAAGAGGAACAGAGATAAAGGATCATCTTGTTGAAAGCTCTTTTCCATCTTGAACGGCTTAGAAGGCGAGCCGTTTATCAATACTGACATTGAGCACGAACTCACACACTTCATAACCCACGCCCTCCATCTCTATCCAAATCCCATCTTCTGCAACACTAGGTCAACGGATTTCCACTTTACTCTGTCATATGCTTTCTGGAAGTCTAACTTTATTATTGCCGCTTTCAACTTCCTCATTCTGATCCACTGTACCGTTTCACATGCAATAAGCGCCCCATCATGAATCTTCCGACCCTTGACAAAATAGAAAAATAGAGAATGAGAGAAAAAAGAGAGAAAGATAAAGATGAAGAATGAAAGTGAGAGTGAGAGTTTGTTAATTTTGGAAGAAACATTTTTATTTTAATTGTAAAAAAATATCAGATGACATATTTTGATTTTTCAAATTACTAATATAAAATATAAAATATAAATTATATATAGAGTAAAAAAAGTAGAGAGCAATAGAAAAATGGAGAGAGGTAGATGACAGAATTTAGGAAGAAAGTTTATTAATTTTGAAAAAAATATTTTCTCTCAATTTTAATAAGAGAGTGTAATGTGGCATATTTGATTATTAAATTAGATAGTAATATATGATACATAATATATGTATATTTCAATTTCAATTTCAATTTTAATATTTTAATTTTAATTTTAATATAATTAAAGAATGTCATGTTGCTCATTTTGATTGTCAAATTAGTAATTAATCATTGATATTGATAATGATATATAAAATAGATAGAGTGATTGAAGGAATGAGAGAAATAGAGAAAGGAAGAGAGAGGAGGGGGAGAACTTTTTAATTTTGGAGGAATGATTTGATTTCAATTGCAACGAGGGAGTGACGTGTGATACATTTTGGTTGTAAAATTAGTAAAGAGGAGGAAATAATTCTTCAATTTTGGAAGAAAGGATTTAATTTCAATTACAATGAAAGAGTGACATGTAGCATATTTTGATTGTAAAATTAGTAAGGAAAAGAGGAGAATTCCTCAATTTTGGAGGAAAAGATTTGATTCTAATTGTAATGAAAAAGTGACATACGACATATTTTGGCTCTAAAATTATATATATATATAGTGGAAAGTAGAAAAGTTAGTTTTATTTTTTTATTTTTAAATATTTTTTTAGTTGAAGTTTTTATGTTTCAATTAAATTAAATTTTAGATATTTTTTTAAATTTACTATCAATTATTAACTACTTTATTAATTGAAATGTCTATGTTGACACCAATACTTTTTCCATGGTATTTGTTTATGTTTTGTTTTTGAGGTCAACAGAAGTCAAATTCTAATTTTTTTTATAACAAAATTTTTAATATTATATTATAAAACTGCTTATACTAAAAATATTATATTAGATGAAGCATTTGTTTAGGTCCAAAATTGGAAGGTAAACAATACAATGAAGATTTTTGCTAAAAATAATGTGTGTGTGTGAGAGATGTAAAGAAGGGGGATATTTTTTATGTATTTTTTTGCATGATATCTAAGTTAAGAGTGTGATGATGGTTTAAAATATCTTATATTAGAGGCTTTCATGGAACATACAACTATACAAGGTTGATATTGTCAATGATACAAAGAAAGTTTCCAAGACCTTTGTCCTTGACAATGGTGACTTTCCAATAGCGGTTTCCATACACTTCTAAGTTATAACCATTCTCATTATTTAATTAAGGGTTAAGTACTGTTTTCGTCCTAAGGTCTGGGGTGAAAATCAAAATCGTTTCCAACTTTTTTTTGTTATTAAAATCATCCCCAACGTTACAAAATGTTATATAAAATCGTCTTTTTGTCCATAAATAAAATTTTTCGGACAATTTTGTCCTTAAACAAAAATTAAAAAGTCTCTCCACCTTCGTCACTACCTTCTGCATTATCCTCTGCATTATCATCACCATCACCATCGCTACACCATAACCACCAACAATCCAGCAACAATCACAAAATAAATCAACAAAAATTTTAAATTAAACAATTCAGCAATCATCAACCATAATTTCATATCCAAAATTTGCAACAACATAAATTAAAAAATTTAAAAAAGAACTCATATGTTCTTCAAAAATGAAAAAAAAAAAGAAAGAAGAAGAGAGAAAGAGAACAACGGAAGAAAATGGGAACAAGAACTCAAAATTGTAGTATCTCTTCCTTCCATTTTCTACTTCTGTCATTTACTCCCCACCCTCAACACTCCTTCCACCTCCATCACACCACTGCCTTGCCCCTTTCTTTTTCTACTACCAAAAAAATATCACAAGTCTAACTTTAGCTTTGCCCAAAATCAACAACAACAACAACAGAAACAAAGAAAAAGCGAATCAGAGAAAGATGATACAGAAGAAAGAAAATTAGAAAAAAAAAAAAGAACAAATTCAAATCCAAGAAATCAAGTAAAAGGAAGAAAGAAGGGAGCAAGAGTTGTTACTACTAGCAATTCCATTATTGGTCCAATAATTCCAATGTGCTTGTTGTTGTAAATGATGACCGCGCTGAATCCAACATTATTGTTCAAGATTGAATAAAAATTAAAGAAGAAAAAGTTGAAGAAGCATCGTTCCGATGTTCTTGCTGTTGTGGATGATGAACAGCATTGAATCCACCATTATTGTTCAAGATTGAAGAGAAATTGGAAATCCTAGTTTGCATTGGAGCCATAACTGAAGAAGAAGAAGAAGAAGAAGCAAGCGGTGATGGTGGGCCGATGAAGCTTGTTCAGAGCAGGGAAGAAAGTGAGGGGGATGGAGGAGGGGTTGGGGAGGGAAGAAAGTGAAGAGATACACGCGGCAGAGGGGGGTTCGGTTGGGTTAGGGGGATTTTTTTTTTAATATTATTTTTATTAATTATTAAGGGTAATTTGATAAAAAAAATTAAAATTGAAATAAAAAAAGACGATTTTATAATGTTTTGTAACGTTGGGGATGATTTTAATAACAAAAAAAGATCGGAGACGATTTTAATTTTCACCTCAGATCTTAGGGACAAAAACAGTACTTAACCCTTCAATTAACTATAACGTATGATCTTGAATTCTGTCATTCATTCATATGGTTTGTTAAATAAATATTATTGTCTTTATACATAACCTTATATGATGAAACATAAAGATGATGATGTTGTAATGATATTAATATTATGTAGAGTAAAGTATCGTTTTTGTCTTCAACGTTTGGGGTAAATTCTATTTGTGTCCTTAACGTTTAAATTGTCCTATTTGTATCCTTAACGTTTATAAAAGTGATTCAATGTTATCCTACTATCAATTATACTAACAAATCAAATTATATTTTTCAATTATTCTTACTTGGATGTATTCATTTTCAATTAGGTTTCACTTGGATGTGTTCGATTTTAATATTATACCCACTATTTGTGTTTAGATTCAATTATGTCCCTAAAAAAGTGAATTATGTAAATGTTGTAGGAATTAGTTTCAACATTTGATGAGCTATTTTTTGGAGCTATCCCAAACATTTGTATTCTAACTTCAAGAAGAGATTTTTAAAACTCAAAATAAAACGCTCATGATGTGTAATTGATGGCAGGATAACATTGAATCACTTTTACAAACGTTAAAGATACAAATAGAACGATTTAAACGTTAGGGACACAAATAAGATTTACCCCAAACGTTGAGGACAATATTTTCTGGAAAAATAAAATAAGACCAGTTCTTCATGGTTCTGATATTATGATAGTTGTTTCGAATTTTAAATTTTCTACTTTCAAGTCATAGATATTTGGGTAGGTATTATTAGTTAGCGGTTTAGGATGAAGTGATAGTTTTAGTCATGTGATAAAGATACTTAAAATTGAAGTATAAAAGATACTAAATTTGCACTAAACAATTTTTTTTTTCAATTTTTATGTGATAAATTTTAAAATAATTTTTATAAAATTACTAGTTATGTGTTAAAAAAAATAATTAGAATATATTATTCTAAGTTATTATTTTAAGAATTACATGATATTTTTTTATAAAGAATTAAATTTAGGATATTAATTAACACAATAGCTTGTATAGTTATATATTATATATATACAAAATTATCTATTAATATTCAATAGACGACATGGTTGAATATTAGCAAATAAGACATAATGAATATGAATATTGTGGTGATAATTAATATTAAAATTCTAAAATTACTTTTAAACTAAACAAAAATATTATTCATACATAAAGTTATCTGATTCTTAAAAAAAAAGGCAAACCCTTAAAAATAAATCTCATTTAAAAAATTAAAGATATTAATAATAAAATTTATGTTGACCATATATCAATAATAAATAAAAAACTTCTAAAGATGAAAAATTAAACTCTATAAATATTTATTTTATTAATCAAATAAAAATTGTGCAAACATAACAAATAAAAAAGACTCATATATTTATATATAAGGATCCGAATAAACTAAGTTAAAATCTTAATTATAAGAGAAAATTCTCAAATTAAATACTTAACAAAAACTCCTAATAAATAAAATAACATAAATATTAACTCTCATCTTAAACTCTAATATAATTCATGGACTTATACATTATCGATCACAAAAACGTATAATAGCCATGTTCTTCTTTCATATGAACTTGTAGCAATGATGGAATTTCGAAGTATGTACCACATATATTGCAATGACTTGGATTATAAATAACTGGATTGTGAAACTTGCTCTTATGACTGCGTAATTTTTTTGAAGTAGAAAACTTTTTATCACATTGATCACACTCGTATTTCTCTTCTTGATCAGACATGATGAACAATGTTCAATATCCAAGTAAAAGATTATATAGAATAAAATATGTAGAACAAATAATAAGAATGTATTGGACAACTATTATGTATATAGTATCATGGGTATATATAGTGTGAATAAGAGAAGGTTATAGGCTTTAGAATAAGTGTTACGCTTAGTTTTTTTAGTATTTGATTTAGTTTCTTTATTTAAAGGATATTTTGCAAAAATATAATATAAGTGTATAAGAACAATGAACATAAGATATAAATAAATGTAATCTAATAAAAAAGTTTGCAATATTAAAATTTAGAAATATTATGCAATAATTATTACTTATGATGACATATAATTGATTGAGGGAACAACAATCAATCGAAACGAATGTTAGAAAGATCTGAAAAATTAGTAAAATATATATATATATATATATAATTAACCATATTGAATGCAAAGAATGTTATGACAAGCAAATAATTTTAAAAGGGAAAGATTATAGGAAAATAAGAAAGTTTTTATATCTAAGATATAGTAATATATGTTATGTTTTTAGAACGTATATCAAAGCGTATATTTAAATAAATTTAAACATGAATATGTATTTTAGTATAAAAATTACTTTGTATATATTTTGAATGTACCTTCTTTTAAAAGGATAATATATCTCGCAGCAGGAAAAAAAATTAAATATGTTTTTAGTCCTTATTAATAATATATATATATATATATATATATGTCAATTTTAATTTATGTAAGTGTTTGCATATATTTTTGGAGAATTTTTTCTTCGTATCTTTTAGGAATATTTGAGTTTCTTTTTTTAAATATTCTATTTTTTTATTTTTTGTCTCTTGTCGTTAATTTAACTTGTAGTGTTTCCAAAGAGTAATTTTAAAATTAAGAACAAATGATGTTATTTGTGAAAATTTTGATCTTATATTTGAAAAAATAAAAGGTAAAGTATTATTTTGGTTTTTAATGTTTAGGTCAAATTTTATTTTGGTTCTTAATATTTTCATTATTCTATTTCTATTCCAAAAATTTTAAATAGGTTTAATGTGGTCTTATCATTAAATTTTACAATATTGTAACGCTTTTTTATCTGATCGTTGGTGGATCGATTATTTTACTTAGGTTTAATTACTCTATTAGTCTTTATAGTTTAACAAATTTTTAATTAGGTTCCTGTACTTTTTTGTCTTTTAATTGAGTCCTTACACTAATTTTTTTTAAATTGAGTCCCTACACTTTTTTTTCTTTTTATTTGAATTTCTGCACGTCCCTATAAAATTAAGCCAATTATTGCCAAGAAGGACCTAATTGAAAAAAAAATAGTGCAGGGACCAATTAAAAGGAAAAAAAGTATATGGACCTAATTACAATTTTGCGAAACTATAGGGATCAACAGAGTAATTAAACCTTTTACTTATATACTAAAATCAAATGTTATTAGCTTTTTAATATGCAAATTGTCCTGATCGTTGGTGGATCGATTTTACTTATATAATGAAATCGAATGCTACTAGCTCTTCAATATGCAAATTCCTCTATCCCGATAGATAGAATTTAAATCTGTAATACTTATTTAAGTGGATGAGTGAACTAACTGCTCGAACAAACTGAAGTTAGTTAGTATTTTGTCACATTTTGTTTGTTCACTTCTTTTGGAAAAAAAAATTTTCCGTTTCTTTTTTGTACTGAAGATGCCCTAAGGCCGAACAATAAACAAAATCAACGCAAAACCCCACTATAATCAGCCAAGATCTTAATCGAGATTTTTCGGTTTTTGTTTTGGTCCAGGGACATTTTTGGTTTTAATTATTTTTGGTCAAGTTCTTTTATTTTTCAATTAACTAAAGAAATTCTTTCAGAATTAACCAAACTTGTATGAAGTAGGGTTAGGTTAGCATTAAACTTGAACAGAGGCATTTGTCCCAAAAAGGCAAAACTTGAATAGAGGTAAATAAGATACAATATACTATATTACTATATAATTCTAAAAAAAAGGCAAAACCTTAAAAAATAAAATTCCACTTAAAAAATTCAAAGACATTACAAGTAAAAATTTATATTGATCATACATCAACAAGAGCTAAAAAATACTTATAAAGATTAAAACTGAAACTCAAATTTTATTTTTATTGATCAAATATAATTCTACAAGTTTAACAAATAAAAAAAGACATATCTATACATAATAAGAATCCATATAAAATAAGTTAAAATTCTAAAACCCTAATTAATAAGATAATAATTTTCAAACTATATTGTAAAAGAAAATTCATAACAAAGTAATAAATAAAATATTATAAATATTAACTATTGTCCTAAACTCTAATATAACTTATAGACTTATATGTATATTTCAAAGACTTTATCGATTACAAAAGTATATAGAAAATTCCATGTTCTTCATTCATATGAACTTGTAACAATGATGGAATGTCGAAGTATTTGCCACATATATTACAGTGACTTGGATTATAAATAACTGGATTATGAGATTTGCTCTTGTGGTTACGCAAATTTTTTGGGGTAGAAAATTTTTCATCACATTGGTCACACTTGTATTTCTTCTCTTGATCAGACATGATGAATAATATTCAATATTTAAGTAAAAAAGTATGTAGAAAAAAATTGTAAAGCAAAAAATAAGAATGCATTGGACAACTATTATGGTAGAGTAGATATATATAATGGAGAGTAAAAAATTTTGTATATTTTAAAACAAGTATTATGCTTAGTTTTTTAGGATTAGATTCACTTTTCCGATTTGAAATATATTCTACAAAAATATAATATACATACGTAAGAACAATGAGGATCTATAAGACATAAATAAATATATCTAGTGAAGATTTTGTAATATTAAAACTTAGAAATACCAAGTAAGAATTATTAGGTATGATAATATTTGATTGATGATTGAGGAAAAAAAATAACAGCAATCAAAATGAATGTTAAAAAGATTGGAATGTTAAATTGCCAAATAGATTAGAACAACTATGTTGAATGCTGGAAAATAAAGCAAACAATTAAAAAAAATGGAAAATAATACAAAAATAAGAAAGTTTTCATATCTAAGATATAATAATATATTTCTTTATTTGGAACTCATATCAAAGAGTATATTTAAAGAAAATTGAACTTAATTATATTTATTTTCGGATAAAATTTAATTCACATATATATATTTGGAATGTAGATTGTATTTTTTTAATAAGGATAATATATCTACCAGAATATGGAAAAAAATTAAATATATTTTTAATCTCTATAAATAATATTCTATTATTTTCTTTGTTTGCATTTTGCACTTTCACAATTTGACTCATTTTTTTAGGGTTATATTTTTTCGTAAAGGTTTAGGATTTAGTCCAAAACTAAAAAAAAAATGTACTAATATTTTTGGTTTTTTTTTAGTTGTCTATAGTATCTTATAATTCGATAAGTTAAAAATTAATTTGACGTATATTTGAGTTTCATTTAAAGATTTGTTGTTGGCCAATAAATTATTACATATAAGATGAGATTCAAATTCTAATACTTGTTTTTTTTTTTATTATAATGAAAGAATTAGTAGCGCATGGCCCATGGGTAAGTCCTAACCTAGTAGTATTAGTTTAACAATAAACTAACCAAAAATGAAAAATAATTTACCACAAAAAAATCAATGAAACTCAATAAATAGTAACTTGAGGTAAATGTGAGAGAGTCCAGCTATTGGATGAGTCTAACAAATCCATTAATACAATAATATTAGAGAACCACGATTCAACCAACAATTTAGTCGACAGTATTGGACAAAAAGAATGCAATAAAAAAAAATAAGAACCACATTTTTTAAAAATTATTCTTTTACTTTTTTTTCTTCTTTAATTTTCAGCACTACAATTTTAGCCACCACTAGTATTATTGTCAGCCACCAGTTGTCCATCACTATACATTTTAAATTATAAATCTTAAATTTTAAATTTTAAACTCTAAGTTAATTTTATAATGAAGTGATAGTTTTAATAATGTGATAAAGATATTTAAAATTAAAGGATAAAAGATACTAAACTTGTACTAAATATTTTTTTTTATTTTTATATGTGATAAATTTTAAAATAGTTCATATAAAATTACTAGTTGTGTGTTAAAAAAAATTAATCCGAATATATTATACTAAGCTATTATTTTGAGAATTATATCATATTTTTTTACAAAAAATTAACTTTAAAATATTAATTAACACAATAGTGTGTATAGTTATATATTATATATACAAAATTACCTATTAATATTCAATAGATGGCATGATTGAATATTAACAAATAAGATATAATAAATATAAATATTGTGATGGTAATTAATATTAAATTTCTAAAATTATCTTTAAATCAAACGAAAACATTAATACATTATTCATACATAAGGTTATTTGGCTCTAAAAAAAAGGCAAGACTTTAAAAATAAATTCCACTTAAAAGTTCAAAGATATATTAGTAGTGAAATTCATATTGACCATATATCAACCAAAAATAAAATGCTTCTAAAGATAAAAAAAAAATAAACTCGATAAATATTTCTTTTATTAATCAAATATCATTGTACAAGCATAATAAATAAAAAATACTCATATATTTATATAAGGACTCGTATAAGCTAAGTCAAAATCCTAAACCCTAATTATAATAGAAAATTCTCAAATTCAATACTTAACAAAAATTATTAATAAATAAAATAGCATAAATATTAGGACAAATTACAATATTAAACTAGGAAAAATTACAAGATTCTCCAAAAGCATATTTTTCTGTAATTCAAACTAAGAAACCAAGAGTAATTCGAATCACATCAATTTAAATTAATAGGGAAGTTTAATTCGAATTTAATCCGTTCGATTATGCATGCATTAAGTTACAGGTAGTTCGAATTAGCCATATTCGAATTATGAGGAAAGCAATTCAAAGTGTAGTTCGAATCTGACTCCTTTGAATTATATATATGTAATTCAAAAATGTGCATGAGTATGTTCGAAGTTGGCTGCTTCGAATAATCAAGCCAACCAGGTGAATTTTACGATATAAATATAATTCATGCAATTATTTTAATACACAACAATGATATCTATATGGAGTCAATGCTAAATCGAATTCAATTAGTTCGATAATACGAGTCTATGAAAAAAATTGCATTTTATAAATTTTGAAAATTTTTATTATGTGATGGATTAGTAACGAATACATTATAAATTTTGATAGTACTCATCGTAACTATGTTTAATTTAATTATTGTTATTAAAATTTTAGTTGTACTCGTTACAAAATAAATAATTACAATAATTTTTTTTTTTATAAAACTTCCTTAAAAGATGCCATGAGTATTATAAAAAGTATCTTGAATTAATTTACATAAATTGACTTACAAATTTTTATAATACTCATAAAACCTTCTAAAAAAATTTCACATTTTATAAAATTATTTACAATAATAATAATAATAAGGTTTAAACATACTTTATTATATTAAGTTAGATAAAAATTAAACTATTTAAATAAATAATTCGGTGTTTAGAAGTCAAGCATTAGAATAGCTTTTTGAGAAGTATTTATCATATCATCAATTCATAATTATGCAAGTATGCCAATATTTATTTTTTAAATTACGTTTTTAAATTAAATGACTTTCAAAATTATTAAATTGTCCTATTTTTAAATCAATCAATTCATTTTATATTTATATATTGTTATAATTTTTAAAAATTTTTATTGTAATTGTTTATTTTGTAATAAGTACAACTAAAATTTAAATAACAATTTTTAAATCAAATATTATTATGATGAGTATTATAAAAATTTGCAATGTACTCCTTTACTAATCTATCACATAATAAAAATTTTTTAACTTTATAAAATGTAATTTTTTTCATAGACCCGTATTATCGAACTAATTGAATTCGATTTAGCATTGGCTCCATATAAATATAATAGTTGTGTATTAAAATAATTGCGTGGATTAGATTTATGTAATAGAATTCACGTGGATGGCTTGAATAGAGGCATTTGTCCCAAAAAGGCAAAACTTAAATAGAGGTAAATAAGATACAATATACTACCCATGGCTTAAAAAAATGATACGATATACTATATTATTATATAATTCTAAAAAAAAGGCAAGACCTTAAAAAATAAAATTCCACTTAAAAAATTCAAAGACATTACAAGTAAAAATTTATATTGATCATACATCAACAAGATCTAGAAAAATACTTATAAAGATTAAGACTGAAACTCAAATTTTATTTTTATTGATCAAATATAATTCTGCAAGTTTAACAAATAAAAAAAAAAGACACATCCGTACATAATAAGAATCCATATAAAATAAGCTAAAATTCTAAAACTCTAATTAATAAGATAATAATTTTCAAACTATATTGTAAAAGAAAATTCATAACAAAGTAATAAATAAAATATTATATATATTAACTCTTGTCCTAAACTCTAACATAACTTGTAGACTTATATGTATATTTTAAAGACTTCATCGATCACAAAAGTATATAGAAAATTAGTAACCATGTTCTTCATTCATGTGAACTTGTAACAATGATTGAATGTCGAAGTATTTGCCACATATATTACAGTGACTTGGATTATAAATAATTGGATTGTGAGATTTGCTCTTGTGGCTACGCAAATTTTTTGGGGTAGAAAATTTTTCATCACATTGGTCACACTTGTATTTCTTCTCTTGATCAGACATGATGAATAATATTCAATATTCAAGTAAGAAAAGTATGTAGAAGAAAATTGTAAAGCAAACAATAAGAATGTATTGGACAACTATTATGGTATAGTAGATATATATAGTAGAGAGTAGAAAAATTTTGTATATTTTAAAACAAGTATTATGCTTAGTTTTTTAGGATTCGATTCAGTTTCTCCATTTGAAATATATTCTACAAAAATATAATATACATACGTATAAACAATAAGGATCTATAAGACATAAATAAATATATCTAGTGAAGATTTTATAATATTAAAACTTAGAAATATCAAGTAAGAATTATTAGGTATGATGATATTTGATTGATGATTGAGGGAAAAAAAATAACAGCAATCAAAATGAATGTTAAAAAGATTGGAATGTTAAATTACCAAATAGATTAGAACAACTATGTTGAATGATGGAAAATAAAGCAAACAATTAAAAAAATAGAAAAATAATACAAAAATAAGAAAGTTTTTATATCTAAGATATAATAATATATTTCTTTATTTGGAACTCATATCAAAGAGTATATTTAAAAAAAATTGAACTTAATTATATTTATTTTAGGATAAAATTTAATTCATATATATATATATATAATGTAGATTTTATTTCTTTTATAAGAATAATATATGTACCAGAATATGGGAAAAAAATTAAATATATTTGTAGTCTTTATAAATAATATTCCGTTACTTTCTTTGTTTTCATTTTGCACTTTCACAATTTGACTTATTTTTTCTAGGGTTATATTTTTTTCGTAAAGGTTTAGGATTTAGTCCAAAACTAAAAAAAAAAGTACTAATATTTTTGTTTTATCTATAGTGTCTTATAATCCGATAACTTAAGAACTAATCTAATGTGTATCTGAACTCTATTTAAAAATTTGTTGTTGACCAATAAATTAAATTACTACATATAAGACGAGATTTAAACTCTAATATTTTTTTTTATTATAACGTAAGAATTAGTAGCCCATGGCCCATGGGTATGCCCTAACCTAGTAGTCTTAGTTTAACAATAAACTAACCAAAATTGAAAAATAATTTACCACAAAAAATTCAATGAAACTCAATAAATAGTAACTTGAGGTAAATGTAAGAGATCGAGTCCAGCTATTGGATGAGTCTAGGGGGTGTGCATGGTCCGGCCCAATCCGAAGACCCGACTCATACTCGAACACTTTAGCGGTTATTTTGGTGTAATTTCACCGGGTCTAGAGTCGGGTAAGAGTCTCAAAAATAGACCCGGCCATTATTTTAGGTCGGGTTCGGGCCATGGCTCGGGTCACCCGAAGTCGGTCCGGTGGCTCGGTCATCATACACAATTAATATTTTGTGTTATTAGTGATGGATGATGGTTATTCTTATGTGAAATTTAAGTATTGTAAACCTTAATATTTTGTGTTATTAGTTATTATAAGACTATAAGTTAATGTTTTATGTTTAAAATGCATAAGATTTTAGACTAATGTATAATATTGTGTTATTTATATTGATTTAAATATTTGGTGTTATTAGACAATATTAGTATTGATTATGGTTATGCTTTAATTTTAGAGAAGAGTTGGTTTTTGTTATATTTTTCTAAGTAAATTTTACCATGTCAAACAATGGTTGGAGTCTTGAAAATTTGGATATTTTCACATGCTAACTTATAAGAAGGTATCAAGATAATGTAGACGGTCCGGTTTTCACCCAGTTTTTACCCGGTATAATCGTGACCCGAACGTGTATAGATTTCATCGAGTTTATGGCCGGGTTCGGATCTAACAAATATGCCCGATATATATTTCGGATCGGGTCTGGGTCACATCAAACCCAATTTTACCCGAACCATGCACATCCTAGATGAGTCCAACAAATCCAATTCAATTCATTCCAATTACATATTTATTAATTTCGATTCTTTTTTGAGTATGTACAAATAATATTATTGATAATAATGTGCTGTTAATAACTTTCTTTTAGGAAGAATAACAATTAAATGTTAATTTTGTTACAGTTAAAATACATATAAAATTAATTAAGCTCATCTTTGATTGTAAAGTTAAACATAGAAAGTATTATTGTTTATATTCGACTAAAAAATATTAATTCTATAATACAATCAACAAAATTAAAGGAAAAAAGGAACAAGATGAGTGGATGAATATACACGTATAGATGAAAGTTTGTGTCCAAAAAAAAATTAATACAATAATATTAGAGAACCACCATTCAACCAACAATTTAGTCAACAGTATTGGATTGACAAAAAGAATGCAATAAAAAGATAAGAACCACATTTTTTAAAAATTATTCTTTTATTTTCTTTTTCTTTTTTCTTCTTTAATTTTCAGCACTACAATTTTACCCACCACTGGTAGTCTAGTACTAATGTCAGCCACCAGTTGTCCCTCACCATAAATTTTAAATTATAAATCTTAAATTTTAAATTTTATACTCTAAATTAGTTTTATGATAAAGTGATAGTTTTAGTAATGTAATAAAGATATTTAAAATTAAAGAACAAAAAATACTAAATTTGCACTAAACAATTTTTTTTTCAATTTTTATATATAATAAATTTTAAAATAATTCATATAAAATTCCTAGTTGTGTGTTAAAAAAAATTAACTCGAATATATTATGTTTGGCTATTATTTTAAAAATTACATTATGATTTTTTACAAAGAATTAATTTTAAAATATTAATTAACACAATAATATATATATATATATATAATAGACGACATAGTTGAATATTAACAAATAAAATATAATAAATATTAATATTGTGGTGATAATTAATATTAAATTTCTAAAATTACCTCTAGATCAAACGAAAACATTAATACATTATTCATACATATTTGGTTCTAGAAAAAAGGCAAGACTTTAAAAATAAAACAATAAAATTTAAATGTAAGACTTAATTTAAATCTCTCACCGCTAAATCTTTTTTCGTTTTCTAAATCTGTTACTTCAAATATTTTGTTAATAATAAATTATTTTCGGTTGCTAAGATAGTAGTTTTTATTCCATTAATATATACTATCCTCATTGTATCAAGTATCATACATATAGCCAATGAGTTATAGCTCAAATGGCATAATCTTTCCATACTCAATTAAGAGGTTACGGATTCGAGTCTCCTATCTTTAGTAAAAAAAAAAAAAATATCATACATATAAAAAACATTATTGCTTGACTTTTCTTTCTTTGTTGAATGATTATTATATGGTAGTAGTTCCAGCAAAATAAATTATACTGAAGGAAAGTTTGCTTAATGTAAAGTTATAAACAAATATTCACACTTCATAGTTCATAAGAAAATTTGATCATAAATTTTTTGTCACACTTTGTTTGTTCACTTCTTCTGCTAATAATAATAATAATAATAATAATAATAATAATAATAATATAATTATTATTATTATTATTATTATTATTATTATTATTATTATTATTATTATTATTATTATTATTATTATTATTTGTCCTAAAGAGACCCTAAAACAAGAAATAAAATTACCAAAAATCCCACTACAATCAGAATATATATAAATATTTGTTAGAGGAGATTTTTTTTTAGGTATTTTCTATTTCAGAAGATCAATGATTAATTTATCTCAAATTTTTATTTAAAAATTTGTTGTTGGCCAATAAATCAAGATTTGAACCTTTAATACTTATTTAAGTGGATTAGTAAAGATAGACCAATCTATTTAATTAGAGAAATTCTTTTAAACTTAATGGGCCACCATGGATAAGCCCAAACTTGAATCCACTGGACATAATATTAAATGTCGCAAATAAGATACAACGTACTACCGTCCAAAAAAAAAGCTACAATATACCGATTGTTCTAAAAAGAGGCAAAACCTTAAAAAAAAAAGTTCCACTTAAAAAATTTAAAGATATCACTAATGAAAATTCATATCGATCACACATCAACAAGAATTAAAAAAAAAAAAAATGCTTATAAAGATTAGAACTTAAACTCAAATTTTTTTATTAATCAAATATAATTGTGCAAGCTTAACAAACCAAAAACAAAAATATTATTCGTATATTAAAATTAGCCACTAAAATCAATTATTAATGTATTTGTGTATAAATATATTATATATATGTAGTTTAATTTATTTTCGTAATGTGTATTTATATTCTAACTGGTGACTAATTTTAATATATACGTAGCATAATCCAATAAAAAAAAGACACATACATTTGTGCATAACAAGGACTCATAAAAAATAAGCTAAAACCCTAATTAATAAGATAATTTCTAAATTAAATTCTTAAAAATTTTTTTTAATAAAATAATAAATAAAATATCATAAATATTAAATCTCGTCCTAAATTCTAACATAACTCATGAACTTATATGTATATTTCAAAAATTTTATCAATCACAAAAATATATAGTAATCATGTTTTTTCTTCACATAAACTTATAACAATAATAAAATATCGAATTATTTATCGCATATACTACAGTTATTTGAATTATAAGTAATTGAATTATAAAATTATTCTTTTATCTCTTTTTTCTTTTTTCTTTTTCTTCTCATCGTTACAATTTTACCCACCATTACCTATCACTACTATCAGCTAATTATTGTCCGTCATCTTAAGTTTTAAATAAAAAATTTTAAATTTTAAATTCTAAATTATACATTTTATATTCTAAATTAGTTTTATTTTTCTTTTAAATATTTTTTAAGTTGATTTTTTTATGTTTTAATTCTTTTAATTTTAGATAATTTGTTAGTTATCAATTATTGACTACTTTGTTAGTTAAAAAGTATTGACACCAAAACTTTTTCTATAGTGTTTTTTATGTTGAAATTTGTTTTAGAGGTCAAGATAGAGAAGTCAAATTCTAATTTTTGTCATATAATTTTTAATATTATATTATGAAACTGCTTACACTAAAAATATTATATCTAACGTAGTGTTTGTTTAGGTTCAAAACTGGAAAGTAAACCTTGCAATGGAGATTTTTGTTGCTAAACATAATAAAAAGAAAGATTATATATATGATGTGAAGCCGTGAAGGGAAGGTTTAATTATTAATTATTTTTTTATTTTTTATAATATTTCTCAACTCGACAAGTTAAAAATTGGTTCGTCGTGAATTTGAGTTTTATTTAAAAATTTATTATTGGCCAATAAATTATTAAATACAGATCATAAATTCAAATCTTGACGGACGAGTTAGCTCACCACTCCACATCTCCAGCGGTTAAATTATTACTTAAATAGCTATCAAATGGGATAATATGATGGCCCATATCCAGACTTTATAGAGTGAAAACATGAGAAGGGTACAGACACCGTAACCACTCACGTCAACTTGACAACCCTCCACTATCAATTTATCTCCTAATTTCTAATTTATATTGGGACTAGTACATGTTAAATTAAGAATAATAAAAATAAATTCATAAAATTCATCACCAATATAATAACCAAAAAATAAATAATCTACCGTCTCATCATGCCGTATATATATTTATTTTAATTTTGAGAAATTCACTCAAGATTATTATTTTTGCAATTATAAGTTTCACATTTAGGTAAATAAGTTGAAATGATTGTTAGTAAAATAAGAGAATTGATATTATTAATTATATAATAGTATTAAAAGTTTAACAATATCAATAAATATTTAAATCAAATTAAATTATTCTTAAATAACCCGAGGTTTTGCACCTCTTTCTTGCATCCATGATTAGTTATGTATATGTTATGTTAGCTAGAGTTATGGAACTATTTCTTCCATTCTAGAATTTCGTTCAAGAATTAGCATAAGATGAAAAATCTTTTATATTAGGACTTAAGTTCTTTAACTCTAATAACAATAGATTTTAGAAATGTAATTGTCCTACGTTCTTGTACTCGTCATCACCATTACCATGCATATATAGATAGTTAGGTGATATTTTGTTGACAATGCCTAAACAACAGTGTGATACTTACAAAATCATTTAAAAATTATCTAAAAAAACATAGCAAGCTGTATAATTTACAATTAGATATATAATTTATTGATAAATTTTCCGATCCCAAAATATTATATATCAAACAAAATTTGACAATGTCACCAAAAAAAAAAAAAACAAAATTTGACAATTTCAATATAAAAATACAAGCCACCAAAGAATTGGCCATTTTATAAAGATAATGCTATAATAAAAAAGTGAAGTTTTTGTGAAAAATAAAAAAAATATTATATACTATAATTATATTTTTTAAAATCTAATAAAAAAAATTATTTTTCACTCAATTTTACCGAAAATTATTTTTCTTATGGAAAAGTAGTTGGTGTTTTGGGAGAATATTGGAGGATGGGAAGATTTATCGGGTGGTGGAGCTGCCGGTCAACACGCAGGGGCGTGGTGACTCTGCTATGGTGCAACGTGTACCACCACGCAGGGGCGATATGACGTGGTGGAGCTGGCGTGGCAGAGTCCCGATGCACCACGGGGGGCGTGCTGAAGCTGATGGCATGCAGGAGACATGTCTCACCCCGGTAAACAGCGTGCAGGACATTCCCAGCTCTATATAAACGGAAGCTTTTGTTACAATGAGATAAAAAGAATGTTAGTGAGGGGAAGGAGGGCTTGCTCTATATAAACAGAAGCGTTCTTTTAAGGAGGGCTTGCTGGCTGCTGCTTCACCGGGCTTGCTCTATATCACGCCCCCACGTTTTGAGTTAGCACGCCCCCACATTTTGCCACCGTATCTCACTCATCCTGCGCCACGTCATCTCACCTGACACTCGTTGCAATCACCACGCCCCTACGTGTTGAATATACATCCACCATTGAGTAAAATACAATATTTCCCATTTCTAACCAAAACACTAATTTACTTCCCATATTAAAATTTTTGAGCCCAATTTTACTCTTCAGCAAAAAAATTTGCATTTTATAATTAGGATTACCAACTTAACATCCGATCCTTTGGTTTATTGATACCATATGGCAAAATATATATGTGGAGCATGATCATTGCAAAGATGGTGATTTGACCCTTGTTATTGTCCTATTGGCCATTTGAATATCCTTCTCTCTTTTTTTTTCTTTTTATTGTTCACGATATTTTTTACTCTGGTAGACTAATTATTAATATATGGCAAATCTAAACTAATTATTAATATATGGCAAATTTAAACTCTAATTAAGGATATATTACTGACTAATAAATTATTACATACGTAAAATAAAATTCAAATCTTTGATACTTATGTAAATTAGGGATGTGCATGGCCGGGTGAAATCGGATTTGATGTGATTCAGACCCGACTCGAAATATATACCGAGCCTATTTATTAGACCCGAACTCGGTCCTAGATCCGATAAAACCTATACACTTTCGGACCACGATTATACCGGGTAAAAATCGGGTGAAAACCGCGCCGTTAACATTATATTACCTTGATACCTTCTTATAAGTTAGCATGTAAAAATATCTAAATTTTCAAGACTCCAACCATTATTTGACATGGTAAAATTCACTTAGAAAAATATAACAAGAACCAACTCTTCTCTAAAATTAAAGCATAACCATAATCAATACTAATATTGTCTAATAACACCAAATATTTAAATCAATATAAATAACACAATATTATGCATTAGTCTAAAATCTTATGCATTTTAAACATAAAACATTAACTTATAGTTTTATAATAACTAATAACACAAAATATTAAAGTTTACAATACTTAAATTCCATATAAGAATAGTCATCATCCATCACTAATAACACAAAATATTAATTGTGTATGATGACCGGGTCACCGGGCTGACTTCGAGCGACCCGAACCATGGTCCGGACCCAACCTGAAATAATAATCGGGTCTATTTTTAAAACCCTTATCCGACCCTAGACCCAGTAAAATCACACCAAAATAACCACTAAAATATCTGGGCCCAGACCAAATTTTCGAACCGATCTAGACCATACACACCCCTATTATAAATGTACGAGTGAATTAACTAGCTACTCAATCAACCAAAGATGATTTTCCTCCCTCTATCTTACTTTGAAGGTTTTCTTCTCAACCTACTATGGAGCCCACTTCCCACATGGCCATATAGTGACCTTGCCGGACCTCTAATTTTCTTGCATTTGCCTCACCTACCTATATATATAAATTTTGCTTCTCAAATAAATAGAAATGGGTCTATGTCACATTGAGTTATGTATTATATTATAAAAGTTTTGATAGGATACATGGCAATTGGAACCTCTTAATTAATTAGCAGGCCTAAGTAATGGGACATGGATGGACAATATCTCAAAACGTTTTTATCAAATCTTCAACTTTCAACTCTCTCAATTATTCCTTTCATTGAAACCTGAAAGAGATAGATGGAGCTGAATTATTTCTTCTAAATTATTTAGTTACCAAATAATTAAAAAGAAATATATTTTTGAAATGTTGCATGTTTTTATCTCATTTAAATTAGTCAAAACAACAAATTAAACATATATGTATGTGCACAGAGACACGCTGTACTATATACCTAGAAATGAATGGACAATAGAGGAAACAAACTAGATACCTGTTAACAATGTGTTCAGTCACATCTCATCTCTTTATACTTTTATGATATTTTATGACTAATTAATTATTGATGGTTTTTAAGAAGTAACAATGCAAGTGAAAGACATACATTTACAGATTACAATCTTTCATTTTAATTGTCCATCACACGTGCAAGATATATAATAATATTGACGTAACCAGGCTACTAATTTTCCGAAAAGATGTACATTTTATGTCCATTATTTATTTGCTAAAATAAAAATATAATCTGCAAATAATTAGTTTGTGTGATGATAGACAGTACTAGTCTTAAAACAAGAATGTGAGTTATAGGAAGGATTTTGTTTTAAATTGAAAAAAATGATGGAAATAATTAAATGTTATATACATAATAAAAATAAAAAATTTGATTAGTTTGATATTATAGTTTATAAATATGATTAAAAAAGAGACATATTCATTACTAAAATTTGGCGAATTTATATTAAGGTAATTTTTTTTGCAATTATTTTTTGCGAATATCCAATTTTTTTTTAAAATGATAAAAAAATTAAAAATCAAAATTTGCTCCTATATTTATATATATCTTCTAAAGAATTATTTAAATGTTTCTATAAAAATTATAATGAAATATTCAAATTATTTGTCAGTTATAAAAAATAATATTTTCTTTTATTATTTTTATTATATTTTAAAAATATTTATACATGATATTTAAAATTTTTTATTCATTTAATTTTGTAAAAATATTTTTAATAATTTACCCTAACGCAGCTCTCCAAATAGAGGGGAAAAAATAAAAGAGAATTCTATGGTGCCTATCAATTGTTGTCTAACTTTTGTCTAACTTATTTTTTGTGGTAAGTTTTAAATTTTTAAAAATAATTTATTTTTATATATTTTAAATTAAATATTAATTTTTAACCTTTTTTAATAAATAAACAACATTTTTTAAGCAGCATAACATTCACAAAAAATAAATATGTTATGAAAAATAATTAAAAGTTTGAAAAAATGAATGATATTTATGATGGTGGTGGTGGAAGCAATGGATGGGTTGTGGGGTCAAAGTTGAAGAGACGTGCGGTTCATTGGGAAACAGCCCCCGCGCTGTTCTCGCGCGCCATGCTCCAAAACGACATCGTTTCTGGGTCCCACCCCTTTTCTTTTCTGACAGTGACACTTATCCATTTTATACTCTCAAAACCACTCACCTTTAACTCACACTCAACAACTGCACTTAACTCAACTCTCTCTCTCTATCACCCATATTTCACGTGAATTTCTGGATTGATTTTGCTTTTTGTTTTTTTTTTTTTAAATCAAATAGGTCATTAATTTTTTTATTTGTAGATATTTAAGTTTCTGAAAATTTAAAAGTATATTTAAGTATTTCTGACTTTTTTAAAATTTGAACATATTGGTTTTTTATGTTCACTTAGGTCTACCAGACTCAATAGAAAAATCAAACGTAACTCCCGTTATACTGACTTGATTGACACGAATGCACACGTGTTAGAATTTTTAAAATTAAACAAATTAAATTTAGGGAAATTAAATTTAGGGATGAAAGTTGTGTCCAGATTTTAAAGAGGTCGATAACTTAAACGTATTTTTAAATCCTAAAAAATTTAAATATTTGCGGACTAAAAAGTCAGAGATCGATTTGTCATTTTTTTTTGTAAAGTTTCATATTTTGTTACCAAATTTTGTTTGAGGCTGAAAAAGTTTAAATGTGGGAGAATTATGAAATGTATATGTCTAAAAATAGTATTGATAATGTGGTTAATGCAAGTATACAATTGGTAGCCATATAATCATTTATTAACCGTTTTTTTTAATTTTAAAATGATTGATTTTATAATATGATATTAGAATTTTATGGTCTAAAGACCTAAAATTTAATTTTTATTTATCTCAAAAAATTTTTTACAATATCCATTAAAAAAAGAAATAAAGCTTATATAAAAATTTATACAAATAAAAAAATTTATATGAAAAAATATAAAAGATATAATATTTATGTGTCTTTTTTTATTATCTTAAATATTTTTTAAAAAAGTGATTTCATGAAAATTCTTTTTTTAGTAGGGATGATTTTCTTTTTCCAATGGGAGTGAAAATAAAATTTTAATGAATTTCAAAATTTTAACAAATAGAGCAATTTTTTGTGAAAATTATTTTTAGCACTGAGTTGTGTTAGTGTGAAAAGTATCCATCAACAACAACAAAAATATTTTTTTTTATCCCTGACGAATTATCACTGTTTATATTTGTATTACACTATTATAGTATTATCCATATTTCTGTAAAATACGATTTTTGTATTCATTGAGAAAATAAAAAGTTTGTTTAAACCATTATCTATTAGTTTTTAGTTTTTTTTTAATCATAAATAGATTAATCATTTATCACTTTAAAAACAATTAAAAATTAATTTAAAATTTTACTATCTAGTACTTTATACATGTCACATTAGATTATTGAGAACAATAATAGAGTTAATTTATGGACATAATTTTATTTGATGTATTTTCAGTACAAATTTTTATATAAATATGTAATTGTTGCTTAATTTAAAGTAACTGTATGTCTGTATCTTAAATTTATTTTTAATAATGATCTAAATAGATAAATCTGATTGAATTGAATGATTATTCTAAAATATTTTATATTATTAGTATATTAAAATTAAATTCATTTTTCGGTACAAAATTTTATGGGTTAATTTTATATAAGATTAAGTGGTTTTTTTTATTTTTATTTGTTTATCTGTGTTACGATATTTAATTTTAAGTAGCGTCATATTTATAATTATCGACAGTATGATATTTTATAAAATATAAAAATTAATTTTTTTTATAATTTAAATATCAATGTTTGAGTTAATTTTAATTTAACTTTTTTAAATTAACGTTATCTTTCATTTAGATCTTAATTAATTTAAAATACAAAAATACTAATCTGCCATTTTTTTAAATAATAATTTTATTTATTGTTTTTTCTTTTATATTTTGTTTAGCAAAGATAATATATGGATTGATATGGAGTTAAAGAATACTCTATGTAATGCATATTTGGCACTGATAAATTCATATAAAACAAAAGAGAAGAAAAGAAAAAGTTAAGGAACACATAGTTAAATAGTGTATTTGTATTGTGTAGACAGATTCATTAAAGTCAAGTGTCTCTGTGTTCTCATATTTCATCTCATTTTTCAAAGTCCAAACACATTTTGAATGTAAGGATTTTAATTATATTTGTTTTTTTTTTCTTCAATAAATACTACCATCTTTTACTGTTTTTCGCTATAGGCTTGTCTTTTTGTTTTAAAAACAATATATATAAATATAAAAGAAAAATCAAAGAAATTAAAATTATTATTGTATTTTAAAAAATTAAATGCTCTTTTAATTAAATATTTATGTAATTTCTATCTAGATATAAATTGTATTTTAATATATTGAGTGGTAAATATAAAAAAATATATAATAAATAAGTTAAAATAATAAATGATGAAATATTATATTTATAAAATTGAATTTACATTTTATTCTATTATTATGTATAAAATTTATTTAAATACATAAAAGTATGTATCAGGTCTCTTTCCTCCACGTTAATTTGTAAACATGATTTTTTAAATATAATGATGTTATATATACAAATATTTTTGGTAATTAAAGTTAATTAAATTGGTATAAATTTAAAAAAAAAATACACATATTCATCACGTGGTTCTTTATTTCTACACTTATTCAGTATAGAAATTTTATAACAAAACACAAAAATTTTGTTATAAAACACAACACAAAAAATTTTGTACATATAGAATACAGTCTTATGAATATAGCACATAAATTTTTTTGTATTGTGTATTAATTTTTTTGTATTATACATTAAAATTTATGTACCTAATATTTTTATTGAACATAATAATAATAATAAAAAAGGATGAGAATAAAAAATAAGAAGAGGACAACGACAGCGACAATGATAACAATATTAAAAAAGAAGCCTGCAAAAAAAGAAGATAATAAAAGAAAAGGAAGGAAAAAACAACAGTAGTAATGCGTACTTATGTGAACAAGAAAAAAAAAAAAAGCACAACGACTCAGTTGGAGACTTAATTCAAAAAATACTTAAATACCTAATTTTATTGTTTTAAATAATTATTAATGCAAAAAGAATTTTATATAAATAAAATATTATTTTAGTCTTTAATATTTTAGTTAAATTTGATTTTATTTTTAATATTTAAAATATTATATTTTTATTCTAAATGTATAGTATAAGTATATCATTTATTTTTGTCTCTTGATCAAAAGCAAAACTTTTTTTTAAAAATATTTTTTTACTATTATCTTTTTTTTTAAATAATTACAATTATCACTGTGACGATTATAATTATAATTTGTTGCTACTTAAAAAAATCATAATAAAAAAATAATTTTTAAATAAATTTGTAGTTTTGATAAAAATTTAAAATAGAACAAAATAAAATATTAAAATAAAAATAAAAATGGAAATAAAATTAAGATTTAACAAGGAGTAAAATTAAACAATATTTTATAATGCATATATTATAGCTTCTAACTAGGGCATGCACTATTATTACTAGTTGCAAGTTCATTGCATTCATCGCCATCTATCTATCTATCTATCTATGACTTCAATTTTAATCAAGTTCCACCTTCAAAATGACAAGTGGCGAACATGCAAGTTGATTAATTACTAATCAAGGAGAGTATCAAGCATTATTAAATATTAAATAATCCATTCAGCATGCATTACTTAAAAAATATACTCGGGATATTGTTGAAAGAACAAGCCAATAAGTGTGAGTTTCAGATTCTTTTGGAAGTGACGAGTGTATGTGTATATATATATATATAGTTGCTTCCATTATGAAAAGCTGATTCTTTATAAGTATTTATTTATTTATCCTTTTTTAATTAAGTTGTTGGCTAAAAACATATATGTGGTTTTATATCTAATATATATGCTTTTAGGCGAGATTTGTTTAATTTTAAGAAAAATGAAAATAATAAGTATTAATTTTAAATGTCCTAAGCATAGAAACTTAACACTCGTGTTAGTTCATAATGTTGGTTTTTTTTTTTTAAATATAGGATAAAATATACTTTTCTTATTCTTAACGTTTGTAATATTTTTAAAATATCTATAATATTTAATTTTATTTAATTCTATTTTTAATATTTTAGATTTATTTAAATTCGTCCTTAATATTTTTAATTTTTATCAAAATTATCGCTGGATATTTACAACTTTGCCTCTAATACTACTTTTGATGTAGTTAATATCTAAGAATAAATTTGACACAAATAAAAAAATATTAGAAATAAAATTAAATAATAAAAATATTTTTGACAAAAAATACAAATATTAAATAAAAAGTGAAATTCAGATATCATGTTATCCGATCCGTCTAAAAAAGTGCCAATAAAAGAATATAATGTACATTAAAAAAATGTTTCATGAAAATTAATTTAAGATATCTTAAAATTTAATTTTCACTTTTATGGAGAGAGTCCTATATTAATTAAGAGCTGTTTTTTTATTAAGTATTCAAATTGTTGGAGAAAGACTAAATAAGTTTTAAATCTACTATATATGGGTAATGATGAACAATACAAGTGAATTTTCAAGGTTCATACATATACAAGTCAGTTAAAAGCAACGTAACGCACTATCAATTATTTTGGAGGAATGTTAATATTATTTGTATTTAATTTTGATGTACTGATATTATAAAATAATTTTATATATATTTTTAATTACGTAATACTATATTAATAAAATAAAATAATTATTTTTTATATTGACTGTGTGAATAATTAAAAAAAAAAACAACTGTAACTGTATAATTATATAAAACACTTTTATTATCAGTAGATCAAAATTCAACTAATATTATTTTGCAAAACCTTTATTTCAATTGAAAAGAATGATGAGAAATAAAGTTGTAAAAGTTAGTATCATCATCTTTGGAGCCTTGTGGCTCCATTATTATTATAGTAGTCCTGGGACCTGGCCATCATATCAATTACATACAAATTGCTAAATAACGATGAAGTTGCATGACATCAATAATATAAATATGCTTTAATTATTAAATACATTTTGCTACGAACTTATTTAAAACTTATTTGAATTGAAAAAAAATTATATTTTTTTAAAAATTAATATAATTTATTTTTATTTGAGACTCAATTTAGTTATTTAAAATAAATTTAATTCTTTAATTTAAAATAATTTTTATATGAGTTAAAATTTTTCTTTTATAATTTTGTTTTTAACAAAATTATTTTATTAAATATTCACTTATTATTAAAATATATAAATAGAAATATTTTTTATATTTAACATATTGAGTTTGTTTAATATGAAAAATAATTTTAAATTTTTTTACTTTATTTATAAAAAAAGTTAAAATTAAAATTTTCAAAAAAATTTAAATATTTTTTTTTGTTTATTCTCAAATAAAAAATGTTAATTTTTAAATAAATTCTAATTCATAGTTTTCCAAACTCTATACGATTATTCTACCCTTTTATACGTCAATTGATCAATGCGCTTGACTGAACCCTGAACCTTTATAAAATTTGATTTTTGTATTCGATTGCTGATGGTAGATTGTACATATTTAATAGTTCTTTAATTAACTTATAATAAGTTGTGTTTATTTGTATGCGTTGAAGAATAATTTGTTTTGTATGTATTAGTAATCATTATGATGTGATACTTTTTCAATTAATAAAAGGAAAATTATAAATTTTATATAAAAAATTAAAAACTTTTTAATTTATATAATACTTTTTTGTTACAAGAAAAATATTACCTAGAGCAAAACAGCTCATTTAACACTAAAAATTTAATTCACATGTTAAATTTATAATTATTTATATATCTTTGATAGATATATTAGTTAATGTTGAATTAGTACAAACAAAATCAGTTAGTTAGTGAGTAGTTAGCTTGTAATCAATTTGTTAATTAGTTAGCTGTAATTAAGTACATGTCAATTAGTTGGGCAGTAGTTAATTTAGTTTGTAACAGCTGAAACTTTTTTACTATAAGTGGCTAGAGCTAATTATTATGAGATCAATCTCACTTTATCAATTCAATTGAGAATTACTCAGAACCTTCTTTCTCTTCTTTCTCTACTCTTACTCTCTCTTCATTCTTGAACTCTTCCCTCTTTCTACTCCCTCTCTTGCTTGAGCCTGATATCTGTCATGGTATCAGAGCTCTCTTCTTCATTCAATTCAATGGCAAATAAAAGTTAGAGATCTGAAAACACAATGAATCAGTCAATTACAGCTCCGAATTTTAACTCTTCCCTAATTTCTATGAAACTCAACGATGACAACTTCTTGCAGTGGAAAGACCAGGCCAAATTAATAATTGAGGGCCACAATTTGCTTCATCACATCACCGGAGAAGGAATCCCGTTAAGGCTTGATGAATCGGAAAAAGTAACACCAGAGTTTGCTACTTGGAAGAGACAAGATGTGTTACTCAAATCGTGGCTTCTTTCTTCAATGATCAAGCCGTTCACCACTCGAATGGTAGGATGCATCTATTCGTATGAAATCTGAAAAAGGTTAGAAGACCACTTTTCTTCACAAATTAAAGCAAAAATAATGTAGTTGAAACACAGGTTGAGCAGTATTAAGATAGAAAATTACGTAAATGAGTATGTGTTAGCTCTGAAAGAAACAATTGATACTTTAGCTTCAGTAGGAAAACCAATGCGTGAGAGTGATCATGTAAATGCTATTTTGAATCGGTTAACTGAAGAGTATAGCTCGGTAATAACCTCAGTAGTGGAAAGGCCAATGAGCATCTCGGTTGGAGAACTAGGGGCTCTGCTATTAACTCATGAAAGTATGATGGAGAGGTTTCGAAAACCAAAGTCATTCATACAAGCAAATATAGCACAAAATGCACCAAGTTACTCTCAAAATTTTAACACAAGAGGTGACTTCAGAGGTGGTTTCAGAGGAGACTATAGAAGCAGAGGTGGTGGAAGAACCTTCTATAATGGTCAATTTGGTGAGAACAACTCTAGATTTGGAACTCAGGCTTATAATCCAAGTTTTGGTGGTGCTGAAGGGGCAAGAATGGTCAATAATGAAAGGCAGCAGCATTATAGTGGTTCAAGAATATTCAATAGTGATAGACCCATTTGTCAAGTATGTGATAAGCCTGGACACACTGCCAAGGCATGCTGGTATATGTATGATCCACCAGAAAGCTCCCTAAATCAATATGAAGGCACAAACTCACAAATTCTGCAAGGATTACAAGCCAACTTGAGCAATGTATTGGCCACACCTGCAACACTGCAAGATTAAAGCTGGTATCCAAACTCAGGTGCTACACACCATATGACCTCAGACCAGCAAAATCTAATTGAAAGGGAGAAGTATGAAGGTGCACACCAAGTAATCGTAGGCAACTGATCAGGTTTGCATATTAACCTTATTGAAAAATATTTCTTTAAAACTGATTTGAGTAACAGAGAAGTTGAACAAATTACTACATGTGCCTGACATCACAAAGAACTTACTTAGTGTATATAAATTATGTTGTGATAATGATGTCTATTTTGAATTTTATTTTAATGGCTGCTGTGTGAAATCTCAAGAAACTAAAGAGATTGTTATACATGGAAAAGTTGAGAAGGGAATGTACAAGTTCCTCAACTTCACTCCATCTTTCACTTCATCAAATAAATCAGCTGCTTTTGACTCAAATGTGTCTACTGTTTATAAGTTTTTCTTGTGGCACAACAGATTAGGTCACCTTGTAAATAATGTTTCCTATATTTTGAAATCCTATAATATTGTTGCTTCATTGAATAAAAATTCTTGTGCTTTCTATTGTATTGGAAAGTCCCACACACTCCCTTATCCTCCTTTAAATACCTTATACAGTGCTCTCTTACAACTAATATACAAAGATATCTGGGCCCTGCCCCATTCTTGACTTAAATGGACACTTTTACTTTATTGTCTTTATTGATGCTTATAGTAAATACATTTGGTTTTATCTTATTAAAACTCATTCTCAAATCAAATCAGTTTTTAATTGTTTCCAACAAATGGTTGAGTTGCAATTAAACACAAAAATTAAAATACTTCAATCTGACAATGCTACTGAATTCTTGAGCTTAGCTAAGGATCTACAAGTATACAAGGTGTATTGCACATGTTTTTCTGTCCTCATGAGCATCAGCAAATGGTAATGCTAAGAGGAAGCACAGGCACATAGTTGAAAAGGGCTTAGCTATGCTAGCAGGTGCAGGCATGCCAATTAAGTACTGGGGAGAGGTCTTTATGACAACAGTTCATCTAATAAATAGGTTACCAACATCAGTGTTGCAAGATATGTCACCATTTGAGAAGCTGTTTGAAAAGAAATTTGATTATACAAGCCTCTGGATTTTTTATTGTTTGTGTTTTCCACATTGCGACCATACAATAGGCACAAATTGGAATTCAGGTCAGCACCATGTACATTTTTGGGCTACAGTGTAATGCACAAAGGTTACAAGTGCCTCACTGCAAAAGGGAAGATAGTGATATCAAGCAATGTGATCTTTGATGAACAACAATTTCCTTTCAAAAATTCTGCAACCTCTTCAACACCCAAACCTGATCTGTCTCCTGACTTTCACTCAACTCCAACCATTCCATTACTAAATATGAACCCACCTCAACCTTACACAACACCATAGAGTCAAGGCCTCCACAACCTATACCAAGCACTCTAGAGTCAGGATCTTCTTCTTTGTCTATCACAGCCACCTCCCCCACCTCATCCTCACTATTACCTACAGAACCATTAGCCACACCCATTCCAATTCCTATCCCAGACCTGAAAATAGTTCTTTCCTTTGATGATGATCACTCAACTTCAGCAATACCCAACCTAAATGTTCATCCCATGATCACGAGGAGCAAGAGTGAAATTCTCAAGCCTATATCCTTTCTAGCTAGTATTGAACCAAGAACTGTTAATGATGCCTTATCCAAACCATAATGGAAAGCCGCGATGGATGCTGAATATGCCGCACTTATGCAAAACCAAACTCGGAAACTGGTTCCTCTTCCTCAAGGCAGAGAGGCTGTGGGCAGCCGCTGGGTTTTTCAAGTTAAATATAACTCTGATGGAAGCTTTCAAAAATACAAGGCTCGCCTAGTAGCTCAGGGCTTTTCTCAGAGACCTGAATGTGATTTCACTGAAACATATAGCCCAGTAGTGAAACCAATCTCAATTCGCATTGTTCTCACCTTGGCACTATCAAGGAATTGGAGAATTAGGCAGCTTGATATGAATAATGCGTTTCTACATGGTGATTTGGTCGAAGATGTATATATGAAACAACCAAAAGGTTATGAAATTGGGAATGGCAACCTAGTGTGCAAACTCACTAAGGCCCTATACGGTCTGAAGCAGGCACTAGGGGCGAAGCTAGGTTGAAGTTGAAGGAGGGGCCAAAAATTAATCTTGTAATAAAAAAAGAGTAAAATAAAATTTTTAAGGAGGGCTAAAATAAAATTTGTACACAATTTATAAAGAAAATTTGAAGTTTGGGAGGGGTCATTGCCCCCCTTTTGTTATATGTGGCTCCGCCCTAGACAGGCACCAAGGGCCTGGTACTATAAGCTGTTAACAACTCTCTAGCATCTTGGCTTCAATTCAACAAAATCTGATATCTCTGTTTTCACCAGGTTCAAAAACGGCTCCTCACTGTTTGTTCTGATATATGTAGATGATATAATCATCACTGAAGACTCATATGAAGTAATCTCTCAGGTCATTAAGCAGCTGAATGATAAATTTGTGTTGAAATACATAGGTGATCTTCATTATTTTCTTGGGATTCAGGTCACCAAGACTTCTAATGGAGGTCTATTACTATCACAAGAGAAATATGCTGGAGATCTACTCAAAAAAGCTGAAATGGAACATTGTAAGCCTTGCCATACACTTTTACCTTCTTCAATTAAATTTTCTGCTTTCGAAAGCTCTCCATTCCAGAATCCTCAGCTTTATAGATCAATTGTGGGCAGTTTACAATACCTCACAGTCACTTGTCCAGAATTGGCATGCTATGTGAGTAAAATTTCATAGTTTATGCAAAATCTCTTTGATGAGCACTGGAAGTTAGTAAAATGAATTCTGAGGTAAGTGCAGAGAACACTTAACTTTGGTTTACACTTACACAAAACAAGGGTGCAAACCATCAAAGTCTATAGTGATTCTGACTAGGCAGGAGACCCAAATGACAGGAAGTCCACTGGAGATTTTTGTATCTTTCTTGGAAGCAATCTGATCTCATGGAGCTAAAAAAAGTAGGGTGCTGTTGCTAGGTCTAGTACTGAAGTAGAGTACAAGGGATATGGCTGACTTAGTTACTGAACTAATTTGGATTAAGAACCTTATGGTTGAAATAGGAGCAAAACTCTCAATAGCCTTATCAGTTTACTGTGATAACTTAAGTGCTATGCTGCTGGCAGCTAATCCAATTTTACATTCTACGTCAAAATATTTTGAAATTGATCTCCATTTTGTAAAAGATTATGTTACAAAGGAGGTTATTCACGTAAGTCATGTTCCTAGGGCTGTGCAACTAGCTGATGTGTTGACAAAATCACTGCCCAATGGTGCATTTCTTGAGTTCAGGACAGGACTGATGGTTGAAGACTTGGAGACATCCACTGATGAAAACAGACTCGGCAGAGAGGATCATAAAGGGAAACCAGAAAATCCTGAAAACTCAAGAAGTGCAAGAAGTAGCAGTCATGATAGATATACTAATTGATGTTGAATTAGTGCAAACAGAATCAGTTAGCTAGTGAGTAGTTAGCTTGTGATCAATCTGTTAGTTAGTTAGTTAGCTGTAATTAAGCACATGTCAATTAGTTGGTCAGTGGTTAGTTTAGCTTGTGACAGCTAGAACTCCTCTACTATAAGTGGCTAGAGGTAACTATTGTAAGATCAATTTCACTTTACCAATTCAATTGAGAATTACTCAGAACCTTCTTCGTGCTTTAAAGGAGGATGCCTGATTTTGAAAATGTTTCTAAAAACCAAACAAAGTGCCGTACTGATATAATAATGCATGCATCCGAGACTTTTCTAAAAACCACACACATTTGGCACGCTGAGCTTATAATAATAATAATAATAATAATAATAATAATGCATCTTGTCTCATCGCCTTTCTCGTGCTTTGAAGGAGGACACCTGGTCAAAGGACGTTACATCACAAAGTGCCGTACTGATATAATAATGCATGCATCTGATAAGTAATGGAGGAGACATTTTAAAATTTGTTTCTCTCTTCTCTCTGCTCTTACTCTCTCTTCGTTCTCTCTTCATTCTTAAACTCTTCCCTCTTTCTATTACTCTCTCTCTCTTGCTTGAGCCTGATATTCTTCAATCTTTATGATTAAATTAATTTGTCAATTCTTATAATTTTATTAAATTTATAATTAAATTTTTGTAATAAATAATTTTTAATTGAGTTTCTATATTGTTTTAAATTTTATAATTAAATTATTGATTTACAAAAAAAAATTAGAATTAATAAAAATAATTTTCTCAAATTAAAGATATTTACACTTGAAAATTAAATTTCTAAATCTGAATGTCCTCTCATTTTTTAAATATTTTGTTAATTCTAATATTTTTGTATAATAAATACTTAATTATAAAATTTAAAATTGTATAAAGATCAAATTAAAAACTTTAAATTACAAAAAATTAATTATAAATTTAGTGAAAGTATAAAAAATGCATGATAGAATAATTTAATCTATCTTTATCTATCAATCTAAATTTATGTAATAAATAGTTTTACAATTATATTATATGTACACTAAAATCATTCACTAAAATTAGTCATTAATATAAAATACATATTAAAATATAATATAAATACATATTAAAAATAAATTAAATTGTATATATTTATAATTTTAGATACAAATATATTAGTGGTTAATTTTAATAGCTAATTTTAATGTACAAATAGCATTTCTAAAATTTGATTCTTGTTAGCTAAAAAGAAAGAATATAAATATAAAATAAACAAAAAGAAAAAGAATCTACTATCAACAGGTTTCAAATTAAAGTTAGAAGAGATTCTTGTGTAAGAAAGGATGTTAACTATATAAATTATTCATGTGTATTTATTTATATATCAAGTTAAATTTTTAAGATACACAATTTTATGACATTATAATTATATAATATAATTAAAGGAGTTATTAAGTACTTATGGAGTTATGGAAGTTACTAAGTTATATTTCTACAAGAACAACAACTGTAATTTGCAACGAGCTGTTGTAGGTTTTGCGGCCATTTTAAAATGTCAGAAATTCATTTTGCAGCGGTTAACCGCCACGGATACAAGCGTTTTAATATCTTAAAATTCATTTATCTAATTTCATCTTAATATTTAAAGTGTATGATTTGAAGTAAAATTATGTCAACAAAAGTGTCTCAATTAGTCATATTTCCAGTCATACATGATTAAAACCATGCTTTGACCTTATTTGGACGATCCTTTTATAAAACTAAATTGTAATTTTTTTTTGGTAATAGTTAACGTTGATAAATTAAAAACTAATACTATTAGAGTCTTCAATATATATAGTTTTTCATAAAATTATGGTGTATTCGCCGTTTCTTTTTTTTTTTTTCTTTTTAAAAGTTTTTTGTGGCTTTTCAAAGGTGATTTTCAAAATATCATAGCACCTGTATATTTGGTAAATAAAATAAAAAAAGTAACTTTCAATGAAAAAAAAGCCACTTTAAAAAATATTCTCAGAGATATTTTTAAAACAATAAGGTAGAATCTATGACGACTATTATTATATATTACCATGGTTATATTCTATTTAAAAGTGTTATTAAAATTAAAGTAATATTTTTATATTTTAAAATATTTATACTGTTATTTTTTAATTCAAAAATATTATTTTAATTTTAATAATATTTTTAAATATTATCAATAGTTTATAATTACTATAATTACCATAATAATAACCACCATACCATGTAGCATTTATAAATAGTACCTTTTGTTGTGCAAATAAAGTATATTATTGGTTGATTCAAATTGAATAACACCTTTCTTCACTATTCTTTTTTCTGAAATCCAGGTCCAAGTTTGGTTAAGAGTTAAGACGAATTTTTCATGTCTCTTTCCCTCAAATCAATGTGCTTATCTCTTTAAATAGACATATTAGGTCTTTGCCATACACTATAGTCAAATAATAGATAGTGCTTGCTACTGTATACAAATATTAACTTAATTAAGTGATTAAATCACCCAAGTTTCCTTTCATAATTGATTAATATAGAAGAATGACACCTTTTATACCAAAAAAAATAAAGACACTTTTTATTAATTGACTAATAATTAAGTTGCTTAGGACACTAAACTCTCCTTTTATGTCCATTGTTGGACAGCAAAGCGGAATAAACAAATAATATACCTAATAAAGCAAAGCAAATCCTTATTACTTTTAAAATTTGCCTTTTTCTTTTATTACATTTTAATATTTAGCAGCTGTAATGTTGGTTATTGCTTATCATACAAAAGGGCTGGTAATGAGTAAGGTAGGGTAGGGTTCAGACTCTATCCTAATTTTATTCGTAAGTTGAAAACTTTTTTAAAATTTTATCTTATTTTACTCGCGAGTTGAAAATTTTTCAACTCTAATCTTATCCGCACCCTAAAGTTCTAAACCATTTCCTATTCGACCCTATCCACAGAAAAATAAAAAATTTTCAAGCAAATATAAAATTTAATCATTTCAAATTTCATACATATTAATAAAATAAAAAATAAAAAATTAAGTTCAAATTAAAAACAATAAAATTTTATAGAAATCTAACATAAAATTACAAATAATATGATCATCAACTAACTTAGTGATTATTTCAAATTTTTATAAGAAGAAGATTGTGTATTTATATTCACTTTTTTATTACATGCATAACTTTTACATATATATTATATAATATATTATAATTGCGGGTAGGGTAGAATAAGGTATACCTTGAATTTGTACCTTACTCTACCCGCAGGTGAACTCGCACCGCACCCTATCCTACCTACAACAAATCGGATAAATAGTTCTATCTGAATGAATTGGTTCGGATTGGATATCCGCAGATAGGGTATAAATTATTAGCCCTACCTATAAAGTTTGTTGATTTATATATTGTAACCTGCTAATTAAGGAATGTGATTGATTTTGTTATAATGGTTACGTAAGTAAAGATTTGTATTATTTAATTAAATTTTTATATTTATATATTATTAAACTTTGAAAATAATAAAAAATTAAATCAAAATTCTTGTTAATATAACAATATATATATTTCTAAACAAACTTCTATAGTGAAAAAAATATTATATAAATTAAATTAAAAAAATTCCTCGGATTCTTACTACAAAGTTCGATTTGGTTGGCTTAACCAGTTATAAATAATATTCAACTTAACATTTTATCCGTTAATTCCTCAGTTTTGTCTTTTTTACGCAACAAAGATGTTTTAGTATGATGACTAATCAAATTAGGAAATTAAAAGTTGGCTGCTAAACATATTTGATATGATTTTAATGGCAGACATGGGTCCTCCAAGGATAATCTCTTGTTTAGGATATATTCTTGAATCATTTTTCTTTTTCTTTTATCAAAATATTAGGATTTACTATATTTGATAGTGGCAGGCACAAAGGAAGGGTGCTTCAAACCCTACCAATACAAAAGTACAACCTCTAATCAAAAGAATGAAAAAAATAATAATAAATTAAAGTCTAAATGATATGCTAATATTTTTTGAAAAAAAAAAGTTATTTTATTTTCTGTTATGCAACCTATTAATTATTAATTAATGAGAAATTCTCCACATACAAACGTTTTTTTATATAAATCTTTACAAGTCATCTATATTAACATGCTTCGAACTGTTTTTACTGCATCTTCTTCTTATTTTTTCTGCACGTTTTTTTTTTCTCTTCTTCTTTTCTTTCGTTTCTTGCCTTATCTTTTTCCTTCTTCAACCGTTACTGCACGTTTTCACTGCACCTTCTTCTTTTTCTTGCTGCACGTTCTTCTTCTTCTTTTCTTTCGTTGCTTGCCTTCTCTTTCTCCTTCTTCATTTACGTGTTTTTCTCTCTGTTTTCTTTCTTCGTTATTTTCAATTTCCATTGTTTTTTGACATCAAGCTCTGAAATCGTTTTTGAAGAAGAAGCAGCAGAAGATGAGGAGGAGAAAGAGAAAGAGTTCTGAATTATGCATAAGGTGTACTTCAACGAATTTTGGGTGTATTTCTTAAATCCTTTCGGTGTAGTTTTTGTAATCCTTTGGGTGTATTTCTGTAATCGTTTGGGTGAATTCCTGTAATCCTTTGGGTGTATTTATGTAATTCTTTGGGTGTATTTCTGAAGTTTCATTATCTTCAAAACGATTTCAAAGCTTGATTTCAGAAACCATGAAAATCGAAAAAAACGAAGAAGAAGAAGAGGAAGAGGAAGATGAAGAGGAAGAAGAGGAAGAGGAAGAGGAAGAGTCGTTGATAATACATGGTGAGTGTAGCATTTTGAAAATAGGAAACGGTTGAATAACGCATTAAAAGGCCCGTATGTATAGCAACTTGTAAGATTTGTAAATAAAAAAGACTTGTATGTGTAGCAGGCCTTAATTAATATATATGCCTAATAACTTGAATTTATTTCTCACTTGTTAGGGCTTGTAATGTACGAAATATATATTCTATTATTGTAATACATTGATCAAATAATCCTATATTTTTTTTTAAATGAAATTATATAAAACATTATTAGTCAAAGCATGATTAACAATATGTGAGTTCTATGGAGAGCCTTCTATGATTTCAAGAACTATGTCTATAGCATTTTTAATCTTTAATTAATTTACTCTTAAATTTCAATTTATTCGTCTTTACTCGTATGTAACTCTTATTTTAAAAACTAAAGCTCTCCTAATTTGTAATTAGTAAGTCGAATACCGCAAATTTGTCGATAAACTAAACAGGGCGACAAATATAATATTGCAAACAAATGATATTTTCAATATTTGAGATCTTATGTATTTGAAGAGTTTTTTATTTAGTGATGATTGGAGAGAAATTTTCCTTTTGCACCTCACAAGCATAATTTTCTATTGGGTTTGAATTGTAAGATAGTATTTGTTTTTAAAGATTGAGATTGAGAGATTAGAATTTAATACTGTATTCAGTAGTTAGAGATTGAAATTAAAATTTCAGTCTCTTAATAACATTTTTAAAAAATAAAGATATAGAGACTAAATTTTTTTTAAATGAATTAGAGACTAAAATTTTAATAACACTCTTTTTTTTAAAATATATCCTCATTTAACTTTTTAAATTTTAAATTTAATTATTAATCTTTATATTTATCTTAAACTAAATATAATACTTAAATATAATTCAGTCAATATATTTTATATTAAACACAATATAAAAATTTAATTTAATTTTAGTCTTTTTATCTCTATCTTTTAATTTTAATCTCCCAGTCTTAATCTTAATTTCTTTTATAAATACAACTTAATTAGTTTCTTCCTTATTTTTTTTTTACAAAAATAAAATAAAAAATAATATCTGAGTTCGAATTTGACAAGGAGATCCTGAGTTTAACGTTTTGTGGTTTCCTTCGCTAACCGCTCCCGTATTTTTTTTTAGGAAAAGTCTAGAGGACCAGTAACTTTTGTATTTTCTAGCTAGCACTTAACCATCAAAACAAAAGTAAGTGATTTTCTACCATTAGATATAATCTCACACCATTAAAAACACTATTGATAGCCAATTGATGATTATAAAACACTAAAATTACTGGTCTCCTAACATTCCTTTTTTTTTTAAGATTGGGTTAAAATGAATTCTATAATTTAAAAAAATATACGCTTTTATTCGATATATGATTAGAGATTATTATATGATTAGAATGGAAAAATCAAAAGTAAAAAACAGTGTTTACATTGCAAGTGATATGACAGGAACAGCTAAGTCATTCATTGATGATTAGATGGTGATGTGATAGGAAGCAATAGCCTCAACCATTACCATTATTGTGCCATTGCATATATGGAATTTTAATTTTTGGGGGTTGTAATTTTCAGTTTTTTACTGTTTTTCTTTAAAAATATCTTTAATACATAAGTACATAGCCAATACTCTATACTCTATTTTTTCTCATCAATGCACTTATTTTTGTTAATATTTTGTATATATTTTTCTGAAGGAAAATCAATGCCCTCAAGCTCTCCCGATTAGATTATATAAAAGAAACTTAAAAATATCAATATATTGATAATTTTAGAAATTAAAATAAATTATTATTGTGTTTGACCTTACAATTCAAAATTATATATATAATCACAATAGAATTTGCAAATTTAAGGTAGTTAAAAAATACTTAAATGTCACTATAGAGTATAAATTTAAATTACACGTTTTCAATATTATTTAAATATACATCTTTAAAATAGGTTTATTCTTAAATGGCAATGGCATAGAACATTTCATTTATAATACTTTCAAATTTCATTTTTCTCTCAATTGAGTAAAACTATATAAATCTTATAATACTAATTTCCTATCATCTACAATATTAATTATTGATGCATCAATATTATATATATCAACTTAGTATTGAGAGAAAATAAATCCGACGTAATAAAATCAAACATACAAAACTTAATAAAAAGATATATTTTTTAATTTTTAATAAAAAACATCCAAAAATAAAAAAAAATATTTAAAATTATTAAAAAAATTATTCAAAATAAAAAAAACCAAAATATAAGAAAAAAAATAATTCGAAACTTAAGAAAAAAACATCCAAACTAATAAAAAGAATCATCCAAAACTAAGAAGAAAAAGAAAAAGAAGAAGAAGATCTACGAGAAGGGACCGATTGCATCGAGAATACGTTGCACGGAGAGCTGCGCGTCGCGGCAATGAGGAATCGATGCAAGGAAAACGGTGCACTCTGCGGCAATCTCAAACGAGACTCTCGCCAAGCAAAGCTCTACCTCAATGATCTGAACGCACCACTCGCGACGATGAGAATTCAATGCAAGGAGGAGAAGGAGGAGCGATCACACCGAGGATACATTGCACAGAAAGCGACGCGTCGCGACGATCTCAGATAGCAGAGACTCCGCCAAGCGAAGCTCTACCTCAATAATCTGAATGCGTCACTCGTGGCGATGAGAAATCGATGCAAGTCGGATTGGGATACGTGCACAAAGAAATTTTGGCAGAGGACGTAGTGGCTGCGCGACAGGTGGTTGTTCTCAATGGACCGACGACATAAGAGAACGCTACACATTCACAAAGTAGTTACGTAGTGGTTACGTGATGATACATACTGACGCCGGGACGTCGCTTGGGTCACCAATCTTGGCGAGGTTAACAATCCCACTATGATGAAAATAGCTATAAAGCCACCTTGGTTGGCCAAGACAAGGATGCACCTCTTACTCTCAAAGAGCCTAGAGGAAAATAAGCACACGGCCTATTTCATATTTAAATAAACTTCAACTCTATTTCATAAGTAAAAGGTACATGAGTTATTTATACTAGTGGGAGAAGGAAAAACCTTCATAACTTGAACGATATGGGACTAATACATAACACAAAGTTTACTATCCTAAACAATATGAGACTTGTATTCGCTTATTATAATTAACTAATATAATTAACCTACTAACACTACTTGCTCCCGCGTCACATACATTTATGAAACTATATGTATTTACGTTCACAGAGGAAGGTCCTAATTTTATGAAACTAGTTCTAAGGAGAAATATAGGAAACAACACTCCTACAAGCCAACATAAACCAACTCTATTATAAATAAATAAAAATTTAAAAATTAAAAATTTAAAAATCAAAATTCAAAAAAATCCTTTCTACATTTATCCTAATCACGTTTATAATATACAATAAAAACAATCCATAAAAAACCTAATCCCTTCCCATTCATTTGGAAATAGTCAAATCTCTCCATCCACAAACTCGCCGTCTCCACGCAGTTTCGACGCCGTCGCCCACCAACTATCGTCGCATCTTTCGTCGCGTTGCGCGCCTCTTTCTCGCGTCCGATCACCGTCCTTCTTTCGTCGATGTCGCCGCCCACCGTCCCGACGCATCTGCACCGCCACGGCTCCCATCCGTTGCGACGCAGCCACCGTCAGGCTCCCATTCGCCACGCACGATCAACTACTCCGATCCATGGCAACTCCTCCATTCGTGATGCGCGGCCTCCGTGGCTTTCTCCTCGCAATGCGCCACCGCGAGTCTCCCATCGTGCACGCAACGCCGTCCAAGATGTCGTCGCCAGTCACCCTACGACTCTTCTTCTTCTCCTCTCCTATTTGGTTCTTTTAACTAGTTTTTTATGTTTCTTTTTTCTAAATTTCGGATGATTCTTTTTCCTATGTTTTGTATATTTTTTTCTTAGGATTTTGATGATTATTTTTTCTATGTTTTGTATGTTTTTTTCTTAGGGTTTAGATGAATCTTTATCTTATGTTTTGGTGTTTTTATTTTTTAATTTGGACATTTTTTAAAATTAAGATTTGTGTAATAAATTATAAAAAATGAATTAGAGTAAAAAAAATTAATAATCATTAATTTTGTGTTTTTTAAAAAATAAAATTTAAATAATCAATAATTAATGATAATTAATTAGTATAAAATACATGATTGTTGGCTATACACACAATACTATTTTCCTTTAATTTTTTTTCCCTTGCATTGCATATATATATATGCTGATTGAAGATAAGGTAAAGAGAAGTAATGGACTACGTACCATATCTATGTTCTGTATATTTGTTTGTTTTATTTGTTCCCTGTTTTGTTGTGCATGAGTAGAAAAAAATAGGGATCAAATTTCAATGTAAGACATGAAAAGTGTGCATGGGGAATTGGCGAAGAAAATAGTAAAGTTGAATGACAAATGAACTGAAACTGAGACTGAAACTGGAACATGGAAGAGTAAGATTATTGATGAGGTACCTCAACTTAAGTAGCTAGCTAGAGAGTGCACTACTCATATTCTTTTATCACCAAAAATTTAGAAATGTCCAATCTGTCGGTTTTCTTTTATAATTTAAACAAGTAATAATTTATTTATTTAAATTAAAAAAATCAAAATTTTTAAATTACTCCTGCTAACTCAACTGAATCTCATCTCAAACGTTATTCATTTCAATTTTTTATTAATTAAAAAGATTTGTTTAATAAATTTAAAGGCTTTTCCTTTATTTTTTTTCATCATAAAATGTGGTGACGATTATTCTCGACATTTTTTCAAAATTCCCTCACACTCTAGTTTCTGCCTACTTGGAATATGCTATGACATAAAGTGGATTTGTTTTTTAAATAAATTCAATATTTGTGAGTTTGTACATTTTTTAAAAAGGTTATATTTTTACACTATATTACTTATTATAAAAACGAGGTGATTTTTTTTTTTTTTTACATTATATTCTTGTTTGAGAGAGTAAACAAATTATTATACATATTTTGTTTATAAACTAAATACTTTTAAAAACTACATTAAACACATCTCATGAGCAGTGAGCCAGTGACAGCGAAATATGTGTATTACTCTACATTTACAATATGATTTGGATCTACTTAGAAAATAAAATTGATATATTTTATTATAATTTGAATAATATTAGTTTAATTTTTATTTTTTAATATAATCTAATTTTATTTAAAAGATTATGATGTGTATTTATTTTTAATTTAATTAAATTTAAAAAATTCAAATTAATATAATACACATCGGATTTTTTTGAATAAAATTAGCTTAGATGATATAAAAGATAAAAACCAAACTGATCTAATTCAAATAGTAAATTATATTAATTTTACCTTCTAAATCTCAAATCATACCATAAATTAATGTTGAACGTATCTAGGTTTACAAATAAAATATGCATAATATTTTTTTTATTTTGTTGACAGCGATAATAAGATAGGAAAGTTATCAGGTATACTGGAAATACCGGTGTTTCGGTTGTTTTAACCGTTGATTTTAATTAATATATATTATATATATTTTTTATAATTCAGATCAACAGTTAAAACAACTAGAACATCGGTATTTTCGATATACCTGAAACTCTTCCAATAAGATATGTTTATTAGTATCTCATTAACATTTCTAATGAGATAAATAATAAAAAATATAAATATAAATAAAGTGTAAGGTATTCCTACTTTTATTATTATTATTATTATTATTATTATTATTATTATTATTATTATTATTACACTGATAAGGAGTATATTACCTAGAGAATATAAAACTGAGACAATTGATTTTCTTCTTAAAATACAAAAGCTTGTTAAGATACAAGTCTGACATGATAATTGATTATTAAGGATCCCTGAAGTGTACACACACAACGGTTTTCGTTTCAACTGTGCAATAATTGATATGAAGAACAAATTAAAGCTTCACACAAAAGAGATTATTATTATTAAAGCAAAGAAAAAATTCAATCAAACAACCCGATCCGAACACTACTTGAGAGAGAGAGTGTGTGTGTGTATTATATCCTTATTTATATTTAAATTTAAATTTTATATTATTGTGATTAATTTTTAGAAAAATGATATCACTATTCCTAGTTTTTTTTTTTTTTTATATATTATCAACTTTTGTGTGTAATTTTTCTAAATTATATTTCATTCTCCTTATTTTTTAACTTCATGGTGATAGGAAAAAAGTTCTATTATAAAATAATTTGCATACATATAATAGCTAGATGTGTGATATTAATTAGAGAAAAAAAAGTCTACACTCTCTAATTTTTATGATAGCTAACTTTTAAATAATTTTAAAAATATTTATTAATGCTTGGATTAATGAATTAATTAGTATTGAATTTATTTTAATTTTTATTAAAATGAAAATTTTAAAAATAAAACGTATTAGTTATATGATTAAAATAAATTAAGTGTATGCAAAGATTAAAAATATGACGCCATTCTAACTCTTCTCTCACGTGCACACATTACAAAATGATTAATAAGTCTAATATTTTCTATGATTATCTTTATTTTGGAACACATTATTTTTATTTCTTAATTAATTTTATAAAATATGATGTCATGTTATACACACAGTTTTTTCTCATATACTATTTAAATTTTTATATGATAATGAAATTATTTTATAAAAAAAAAAAAAAGAAGATTTGTTAAAGAATAACTATTCTACTACTTGCTTTTACATGATGATTTTTAAAATACTTCTTTTTCATTTTTCTCGTCGCAAATATAATAAAATTGAAAGAAAGTCTTGTCAACCAGCTCTCTCTCTCTCTCTCTGAATCCGTACAACAAACTTACATGTGAGTGTTTCTTCGCTGGTTAAAAAAAATCTAGTGCGGTGCAATCATAATCTTAATGGAAGATTTTCAAATGTATCGTCGTAGTCGTATATCAGTGATTTTTAACCATTGATCTTAATTATATATATTATATATATTTTTTATAATTAAAATCAACGGTTAAAAATTACTGAAATATTGGTACGACGGTACACTTGAAAAATTTTCGATTTTAATTCACTTCACCAAACTTTAATTTCCTTTATGCTTCAATTTTCTTCTATACCCTCTTCCCTTTTTTTTTCCATTATTAAACACCTTCAAGTATATATATATATATGATTTTTTTATTTTTTCTATAATAGTATGTTGCCAACACAAAAATAAAAGCATTATTTTCTGGCATATCATCACATAACATTCATTACATATACTAAATCTCTCTCATATATGGTTTTCATTATTAGGGTTTCAACTTTTCAACTATCCTTTGAGAAAAATCCACTCATAATAAATAACAAATTAAAGTAGGGTACTTTCTAATTTCTCTCTCTAATTTTTCTTTCTCATTGCTAGCTTTCCTCCTCCTCCTTCTTTCTTTTAGCTGAGTAGTAGTATAGGGAGAAGATTTCTTATTAATTTCATTTTAAAAAAAAAAAGTCTTTTTTTTTTGGGTTGTAATGGAGATGGAGGAATACCCTAATAATAATAATAATAGTAATAATAATAATAATAATTTGAGGCCAAGTTTCTTGTACTCATCAACTACTAATAGTGCTTCTCTTCATAATCATCATCATCACAACCAAGTTCCAATCAACACCTTTAATCTTCAATCTTCAGATCATCATCAACAATGTTTTGAATCTGATGATAATCATCAAGTTCTTGTTGTGAAGACTGAAGCAATTAGCACCACCCCACATCATCATCTTCAAACTCCAATTCTTCATCACTATCCTTTATTGAGGGGAAACAATAATAATATGCATCATCCCCACCATAGCCAGCAACACCATCATCATCAACAAGGAGGGAATTACAACCAAAGCTCCAATAATGGTGTTGGTGAAGTTGAAGCCATCAAAGCCAAAATCATTGCTCATCCTCACTACTCTAATCTCTTAGAAGCTTACATGGATTGCCAAAAGGTAATTAATTACTTATCATTTCAATTAATTATTAATTTATTTTATTTATTAACCATTTTTAGTATGCTTACAAAAACATTATTCTTTTTTTTTTTTCCAAAATAGATAAAATTTTTAATTAAAAGATGTTTTAAATCTAACATTATTTAATTCAATTACAATTTACACATTTTTTTTGAATATATCTTTCTTTATTTCCTTTTTCTTTATCTCATATAGTTATAATTTATCTCAGAAAACCACCGCAAAATAACCGTCGCTATCTTAAGGAATTGTTGTAGTGGTTTATCTATAACAACTTAATTTGTAGGTTGGAGCTCCGCCGGAAGTGGTGGCGCGACTGGTGGCGGCGAGGCAGGAATTTGAGGCACGGCAACGATCTTCAGTTAGCTCAAGGGAAAGTTACAATAAGGACCCAGAACTTGACCAATTCATGGTGTGGGGTCTTCTTTTTAATTTAAATTATTATTTATTTTTATAAAATATTATTCTTTTTTGGGTGGGTTTTCTCTTTTGCTAAATTGGGCTTTCTAGATTTTAATTTTCACCTACTTGTTAATTAATGGTATTGATTGATTGATTGATTCATGATTTGATTATGGAATAATATAGATTATTATTATGTATTTATGTGACCTTAGAGACACTAATAATATAATAACTTTTTATTTTTTATTTACTTATTATTTTTTTTTTATAGGAAGCTTACTATGACATGCTTGTGAAGTATAGAGAGGAATTAACAAGGCCTATACAAGAGGCTATGGATTTCATGAGAAGAATAGAAACACAGCTAAATATGCTTTGCAATGGACCCGTTAGGATCTTCCAAGGTATAGTCTGTATTTTAATTTAATTAAATTATAAAACTTTCTCTTTATAGGGTTGGTAATGATGAACAAGTGCCCTATTCCCCTTTTCACCCCCTTCTCAATTTTTCACAATTTCTTCTAAAATTCAATGTCGGCAAAGACTATGAGTCCATACAGAAAACAAGATTTAGAATTAAAATTTTATTTTAGGGTTTTATTTTTTAAACAATTAAAACTGAAAATTTTGTTGTATTTTAAAAAATTATGCATTAAATAAATAAAAGTTTAACCAACCAAATACTCTTGTTAAATAGTTCAATTTTTTTAATATAGATAATCTCAAATATATTTATACTAGGGTTTTTTTTAAACAAATTTTTTATAAATTAAAAATGTAATTTTTTTTTCTTTTACTAATAACCATACAATAACTGAATCTCACTCTAAAAAAAGCTCATTAATTCTGGCCTAGAATTTTTTTCCTCTAAAATAATGTTGGCACAAAATTTTGCGCATGGTTTCTGCAATTCTTGAAATTCGAAAACTCGAGGTGTTTGTGTACTGAGGCATGAAATTTTGACCAAAACATTTTTTCCAACCTTCTTCAAATCGTGGGGGATTATAGGGGACCCAGATAGAGAAGAAGATGCACAGAACCCTAATCACGAGCTTATAATAATATTATACCATTTTAAAAAATTTTTAGGGTTATATATATATATATATCTCACTTCGCCATTAATTTTAATCAAAGAAAGAAGCTAAGCACAGCATCTTTCTTTCTTTCTTTTTAACCCCATGATTTGACAAGTTAGTACAATTTTAATTTTAATTTTAAATACTTTATACACCTTGTTGGAAATATTGTCCACTCTTCACAATTCCATATGAAGTATGACCCTTTATAATAATAATAATAATAATAATAATAATAATAATAATAATAATAATAATAATAATAATAATAATAATTACAATTTTTTTATTTTGCTAAAACAAACCCAAATTCTCTACTCTACTCTAAGCTTGTTGTTGTCTTTCCCAGGTTTCATTAATTCTGAGTTCTGACAAAGTGATTCTTTTTAGGGTTTTCCTAGTTAATCAATTTGAATTTTGTAAACCACAACATACATTTTCACACTATATTTTGCTAAGCAAAACGGTTCATTGGGTTTTGTATCATATGACAACATTCTTGTAAAAGTAAAGTGACAATTAGTTTCTGAGGATTTTAATTTTAGATTAATTAATTTTAAAAAAATATTAATTTAATTTTTTAAGATAGTAAAAATAGATATATGATATTTTTTAATAACTTATTAACTAAAATTTAATAGTGATATTTATATATATTATTAATTATTCTGATATGTCTATTTATAAAAGAGTTTTATAAATAATAATTTTTTGAATAAAATTTTACTTGTTTTGATAGGATTTGTGAAAAATAGAAAGTAGTTGATAAAAAATATATGAAAACTCAAAAGATAATAAATATTTCACTGTCCAAAACAATGTCCAAAACTATATAGTTTTTATGCTCATGTTACATTAATGAGACATGCACCATTGTAAATAATAAAATATATAGATAATTTCATTTTGTTTAACACTATTTATTGATAGAATAATATATATATGTCCATCGTTTGCTATCTTAAAGAGTCTAGTTAATTGGTATTTTTTTTTCAAAGACTAATTAATTCAAGATTAACATCTTCAAGAATTTAAGAATTTAATTATCACTTTACTCATCGTATAAATATAATTCCTTTTACACATACACACGCTATTATCATTTGTAGTCTTCAATTAATTATGAAATTAGAATGAGTATATTAATTATGAAATTAGAATGAGTATGTAATAAAATAAAATATTATTTTTATTTTTAATATTTAAAAAAATTTAAAATCATTCTTAATGTCTAAATTATTTAAAAACTTTTGAAAAAAAAAGCATGTATATATACAATAAAGTATAAATTATATTGTTTTATTTTTAATATGTCAAAATTTTTAAATATATAATTTAATTAAATTTATTTTTAGCTTTAAATAATTTTATTTCTTTTCAACAATTTCAATTTTTTTACAATAGATAACTATTCAGTTGATTTTTTTTATTTTGTTTTTAATAAAAAAATTTTATTTAGAATGAAAATAATATCATAATAAGAGTAAAATTAAAAAGATTGATTTAAAATAAAAATAATGTGACTAAGAATATTTTATTTAGACGTAATTAAACAATAATTGAATAATTATTTATGGTAAAATTGATAATATATATTAAAGGATTAAATTAAAATTTATTTTAAAATTAAAAATAAAATTTAATTGAATTAAGCATTAAAGAAGTTTAATACATTAGAGAATTTATATTTTGTTGTAGATGTTTTATATTTTTTTTACAAATTTATGTACTAATTATTTTACAAGTCGTATTGCATGATAGGTAAAATTTTTAAGAGTAAAATTAAAAGAAAAATAGATTTACTTAGAATGAAAGTAATACGATTAAGAGTAATTTATTTAGATGTGATTAAAAAATAATTAAATGATTATATATCATAAAAACATTAATATTATTAAATAAAGTTTATTTAAACTAAATATTAAAAATTTTTGATATATTCGAGACAAAAAGAGTATCGTGTTTTTTTCTTTTAACAGAAGTTTATCTACTAGTAATGAGTAAAATTTTTAAATTTGTAATACAATTTATTCGATTAAAATTTATTTTCATTATACTTGATTTGATAATTCTTTTAAAAATAATGTATTATTTTTGTTTTTAATATTTTTGTCGTATTTAAATTTTTAATGATTCAAAATCGTTTTAATTTTATCACATTATTAACTCTATTAACAGATCACTAATATTAATATAATTTTAAAATATTAAAAATTTAAATTAAATAATTTAAACAATAAAAACAATTTTAAAATTTACTCTAAATATTAGAGTGAGAAACTATAATCTACTCAATTACTAGCGGCAGCACAATAACTGAAAGAATACATTGGATGCCGTTCCAGTCCTCCAAGTTCCCATGGACACTGTGCGACGATTGGATGTTTTCTACTACAAATAATAAATATATGAAAAATATTAATTTCATATTTAAAATATATATTTAAATAATTAATGAAATTCAGTCTTTCTTAAATCAATAACTTTTAAGATTCATTTAAATGAATAAAAGAAACATTTTAAATTTAGCATCTTATATTTTTTATTTCTTGTATTTAAAATATAAAATTAATCTCTTTAAAATAAGTATATTTAAGTTTAAAATAAATTATAATTTAAACAAAAATAAACCTAAAAATTTAACGTCTAAACTCTAAATTTTTAAATTTAAATTATTAATCCTAAACTCAAATTTAAGAGATATTTTAAGATTTTAAGATTGAAAATCAATTTTAATTTAAGTTGGTGGTTAGTTTTCTAAAAAAATTAGAAATTAAATATATAAAAGTTTAATATAATTAATTTTTGGATTTAAAAACTGATTAAAGACGAAATCGTTATTGCAGGCTAAGTAGCATTTTTCATATATTTTTGTAATTTTTTTAATTTAATTTCTTTCTCCATGTATATGTACATGTCTTATATTCCGTGCGTAACGTCTGTATTGAAATGATAAAAATGGTATTTACTAAAAACTTTTTTTAATGATTAGTAATATTAATGAATGTCTTTGTTTCTTGTATTTCTTTAATTAATACTTTATCAATAAGAATATTACATTTAAATACATTAATATGAAAATACCGTGTATAAAAATGATAATAACATGAAAAGAAGGTTGATAAGAGTGGGTTTAGGAACACAATGAATTCAATTATTTAGGGTAAAGTATACTTTTTATCCTTAAAGTTTGACAAAAGTTTTAAAAATATCTCTAAGTTTTATTTTGTTTCAATTTTGTCCTAAAAGTTTTCGATTTGCATCAAATATACTCTTGAAGGCTAATTTTTCAAAAAATTTAAGACCAATTCAACAACAATTTCATAAGAACAACCTTCAACACACGCAAATCAAGCATCATTTTCATGCATTATTGTTAGATTGGTCTTAAATTTTTTGAAAATTTAGCCGTCGAGGATATATTTGATACAAATCAAAAACTTTTGGGACAAAATTAAAATAAAATAAAATTTAAGGATATTTTTAAAACTTTTGCCAAACTTTAAGGACAAAAAATATACTTTACCCCAATTATTTATTAACACAGTCAATTTCTTCATCAATGGCTGCCTTTTCAATGAGAGTGTATGCCTCACTTAGAATAGAAATTTTAAGGTATTTTTGGAGTATCCTATTCCCTTAAAGTAAACTTCCCACGTGTGGAAACTGTTAAAATGAATAAAACTTATGGGCAACGTAAAAAAGAAAATGTATGAGTTGTTCAACAACTTTTGTAAGCTATCGATATATGAAAAATTTCTAGTTAATAATCATGCAAAATAAAAAAAAAAGTAAAATTAAGAGAAAAAGTAAATGTATAATTGACAAAACTAAAGTTTTGCTTTGGAAAAAATAATTGTTTTATATTGTTAAACTTGTCCAAATAATATTGTCCGTTGCTGAGGACTAATTATTTTTAGGTTTAATTATTTTATTGGTCTCTTTAGTTTTGTAAAATTTTCAATTAGATTCTTATATATTTTTTCTTTTTAATTGAGTTCTTACACCAAATTTTATTTTTAATTAGGTTCTTATACTTTTTTTTTTCCTTTTATTTGGGTCCCTGCATCAATTTTTTTTTCTTAATTGAAATCCTATATAATTAAACTAATTACTGTTAAGAGGGACTGAATTGAAAAAAAAATTGGTACATGGACTTAATTAAAAGGAAAAAAAGTATAAGGACCTAATTGAAAATTTTGCGAAACTATAGGACCAACAGAGTAATTAAACCTTATTTTTATAATTAATTTAAAAAAATACTAATGTCATTCTCATTTTCTATAATATCATTTCTTATATAATTTTTTTGTCATTATATGTTTGTATAAATTTGTTAAAAAAAAAGGAATGTATTATCAAACTAGGAGTGAAATTATCTTCTTCTTTTTTAATTTAAAAGTCTTATAAAAAATTATGTGATTATTAAAATATATAAGTTATAAAAGAAATTGAACCCCAAATGTGTCATTATTGTTGGGTGTGTGCACTTATTTTTGGCTTAAATAGTTGATGTGCACCTTATTCAATATTTTAGTACTATAATCATTACTATAAAGAGCACTAACAAATAATTTAGTAGTACTCTAACAACTATGTGTGCCTCTCCTATTGAAAGATGGAAAAGGCCTTAATTTAGCATAACAATAATTGGATTATTAAAACAACCATGGATTTACATATTGCTTCATTTAGATGCATGTGTCTACTAATTACTTCTTACATACTCATATCTACAAAGATCAAAACTATTATGGCTTAATTTTAGAATAAATTATCATTTGTATTCATAAAAGATATAAATGCTGATAAATATATCCATATAAAAATAAAACGACAACTATAATTATAGAAGATGGCTTTCGTGTGTCAAGAGTACCCAGACGTTAGTTACACAATTGGTCTATTAGGGTATTCTTGGCACACGAAAACTATCTTCTGTGAATATAATTGTCGTTTTATTTTTATATGGATATATTTGTCAGCGTTTGTATCTTTAATGGATACAAATGGTAATTTATTCTTAATTTTAAGTATATTATATTGTTGAATAATTTGTTATTGAAATAATTATATCAAATTATTCTAAGCTTATATTATTTACTATATAGATTTTGTTGATCAAATTTTATATTAATCTAAAATAATTGGGTCCACACCATTTTATTTAATTTGTATACATGAAATCAAAATGTACATTCAGTTTTTATAAAATTTGACACACATAAGTAGCATGATAAAATAATTAATCAACAATAATTGAATTGATCAAAGAGATATATTTTATGAAAAAGTTATCCATGATCATATATAATATAGTATTTGCTCTAACAAAGTGTAAATTTATATAGGTTTAATTACTCTATTGTTCTTTATAGTTTTACCAAATTTGTAATTTGATTCCTATATTTTTTTCTTTTTAATTAGGTTCTTACACGACTATTAATTTTATAATTAGGTTCTTTTTATGTCAAAAAACGTTAAAATTAACAGAATGTTTTTTTCAAAAAACATGTGATTAAAGATCTAATTAAGTTCTTAATTATGGATACTTTCAATTTGCAGAGAAATATGAAATTAACTATAACATTTTTTATATTAGAAAGGATCTCGTTATAAAATTAAAAATGATGTATAGACCTAATTAAAAAAAACATGTATAAAAACTTAAGAAGTAACAGAGTAATTAAACCTAAAATTATTCCTTATGCCATAAATGTTTATCATTGTTGAGGAAATAATGATGGTTATTCAGATGAGAAATGTGAAGGAGAAGGAGGTGGTTCATCGGAAGAGGAACAAGAGAACAGTGGTGGAGAAACAGAAGTAGCAGAGATTGATCCAAGAGCTGAAGACCGTGAACTGAAGAACCATTTGCTTAGAAAATATAGTGGTTACTTGAGTAGCCTTAAGCAAGAACTCTCCAAGAAGAAGAAGAAAGGAAAACTGCCTAAGGAAGCTAGGCAGAAGCTCCTTAACTGGTGGGAACTTCATTACAAATGGCCTTATCCTTCGGTATGTAAATTTCTTACATTTCTTTACAACCTCATACATTTTATGAATATTCAATCAACAACATACATAATCATAGAATTTTTTCTTTGTATGTTTAAGCTTATGAAATATGTACACTTAATTGAGTCTCTGTATATTTATGTCTCAGATACATTTTAAATACTACATTCATCTGACACTTGTATAATTCACGTCTTACTTATCTAATTGCGTCATAATAAAAAATATTTTTTTATATATTTAGACACATCCAAATATGATCACATATTTAGTATTATTCTTGAAATATATTTTTAAATTGAGTTTAGAAATATTGTATATTATTAACTATTAATACAAAAATATCTAACATATTTTATATAATATAAAAAAGATATTAAAATAATAAGAAAATTAGTTTATATTTTAATATTAATAAAATATTAAGATGTTTCAGTATTCATGATTCATAGGCTTAGTTTTTTTTTTAAGGATAAATGATTTTATGGGAATGTTATTACAAAATTTCCCCTTATAATATTTTAAAATTACTGCAGGAATCAGAGAAGGTGGCACTGGCAGAATCAACAGGTTTGGACCAAAAACAAATAAACAACTGGTTCATAAATCAAAGGAAGAGGCACTGGAAACCCTCTGAAGACATGCAGTTCATGGTGATGGATGGCCTTCATGCTCATCAGAAAGCAACCCTCTATATGGATCCTCATTATTTGCCTGATCCTCACTACCGTCTAGCTCCATGATCAACACCTCTTAATTAACTGTAAGCTAAGCTATCACCTTCTTTATATTTTTAACCTATTAATTAGGGTTTCTTTGTTATTATGTCGCATAATATTATAAAAATTACCGTAATTTCTAAAATAGCGCTCAAGATTATGACTTTTTTTAGAAGGGAGTCACTCAGATAAAGACGGTTAAAACGTATTTTTTTAAAGATATTTTTTAGTAATTAAAATTTATTATATATAATTATTAAATTGTGTTATTTTTGTCAAAATTAGATCAGACAATTTGATTTGACAAAAAAATGGTAAACTACACCTCAAATCAATTTAAATTAATATTTTTTATAAAAAATGATTACAATATTTCTATTATAAAAAATGACTAAAATACTCTTATTATTATTATTATTATTATTAAAATTTTGAGAACCCTAAATTTTAACCTTTCTCTTCTCTCTATGCTGTCATAGAGATTATTTTTTATAAAAAATGATTACAATATTCCTATTATAAAAAATGACTAAAATACTCTTATTATTATTATTATTATTATTATTATTTTGAGAACCTTAAATTTTAACCTTTCTCTTCTCTCTATGCTGTCATAGAGATTCTCAAAATTAATATATATAATAAGAATATTTTAATCAATTTTTATAATAAGGTTATTATAATTATTTTTTATAAAAAAAAAATATTAATTTAGGTCAATTCAATGTTTGGTTTATCACTTTTTCGGTCAAATCAATTTATCTTGTTTAATTTTGACAAAAATAATCCAGTTTAATTGATTATATATATTAAATTTTAATTACTAAAAACATCTTTAAAAAAAGACTTTTTAAGCGTCTTTATTTGAGTAGCTTCCTTTTTAAACACATGACCTTGAACCAGATAAATAATTACATCAGCCTGATCTCGTTTTTATTACGCATTTATAATAGCCATAATTACCATAAAAAAGGCCGTTTATACCAAATTATTTTATAGTTCTAGATTAATTTTGTAGTTTAAGACTAGAGGTTGATTTATATATATCGTAGATGAAGGTATCGGTGGTAATCTGAGAAAGAAAAGAAAAAGTGAAAACAGATAGAGAAAAGAGAGATCAGAGTGATGGAAGATTGGTTTGAGAGAGAGATTGATTTGTATGATTCAATGCAATGAGTTAGTTACACAGTTTGCTATTTATAGCCGATGCTTCACTATGTTCGTTGCAACTAACTTCTGAGTCTAGCTGGCATTCCGTAACAGCTTTTGCCAACTCAGCATAACTAACTGAATCAGTTAGGAGTTAGTTACAACTTTCCTAATATAGCTAACTGTTAGTCAGACTCTTCACTGATATATATAATTATATACACTTCACACTATTATTATTATTATGAAATTGTGCCTTTGATTTTTTAGTTGTTACACATCAACTATACAAAATTTTGGGGAGTGTGTAACTCTTAAGTTGTGATTTTTGGTGCATGCAGATTTGGAGCTAGCTTTAATTTCTGTACCATATAAGTTTGTAAGGATCCTATAAAGCCTTTTTGTTTTTCCCCTAAGTGTATATGATGATGATGATATATATGAGATGAACATATATATCCATCACAAAACTTGTGATGCTACTCATCATCGATGTTTAATTTGTGGGACCATCTTGGTCTATTTTATATTCATATGCTTCTTAAGTTTTCTTTTTCGGAACAACTTGGATATGTGATAATTAGTTGAGTTCAATTAATGATTTGATTTATATATTAAGTATAATGTTTCGAATTAATAAGAGCTACACTTGAATGTAGCTTTTAGAAGCTCAAGGAATCTAATCTCTAACAAACTACCTAACAAAAAAAGTAACTCGGAGTAACTAACTATAATAATCTTTTGAATAATAACTCGGAATAACTAACTATAATAGCCTTTAGAATGTCAGGATCCGATTTTCAGTAAACTGATTTTTTTGAGTATTTTATAATTTATTCCGTAAAATTCGTAATTACAACACATATGTAGCGCTTGGTAGAGAGATAGAGATAGAAAGATTGAGATTGAGAGACAGAAACTAAAAGACAAAGATTAAATTTCAGTATTCTGTTTGGTGTAAAATGGGAGACAGAAATTGAAACAAAAATGAAATTCTAATTTAATTTGCACAAAGGATAAAATTAGAATTAATTAATTGAAATGAGGGTATTTTAGGTATAAAAAGTTATTAAAATTTTAGTTTTCATCTCTAAAAATTTTAGTTTTCTATGTCTCTATTTTTTGGAGGTACTGAAATACTGAAATTTTGGGGACAGAGACAGAAAATTTAGTACTAATCTTTAAACCAACAAATATGATACTGAGTCCTAATCTCTCAATCTCTGTCTCAGTACCTCAAAACAAACGCTACCATAAAAAACTAGCGAGACATGCCCAATAGTTAAAAAAAAAAGTAAGAAAATAATAATTAATAGGTCAAATTTAACTTTATGAAAATAATTACTCATTTTAAATCAAATTTAACTAGTAAAAATAAATACTCACTCCTAATTGGTCCGTTATTCTTCATCACTCGAGATTTTTTGAGAGTAGCTAGTTTTCCTTTCTTCTATCACATTTCACATATAATCAATCAACAATACTAAGGAATCAAGAGGGTACCAGCCAAAAACTAACCAAATGTCTCTGGATGAATCCAAAATTTCTACGTGGATGGTATTTATACTAGGCATTAGGATGTTTCTTCTATTAAGTATCAGAATGTTTCTTTTTCATACTAAATGGATGTTCTTTTATATATTTTATAAATTTTTTTATATACTAAGAATTGGGATTGTTGGAAATTCCGTAATCCCCGCTTCTATTTCTCCAACATATCATTTAGAATTTTAATTTGGGGTGAGAAGCAATTAATATCAAATATTATAAATTAAAAATAAATAAAATTAATTAAATATAATTATAAATTAGTTAAGTTGTTTATTTTTTGCTAATCACCTCTTGGTTCCATATACTTTTCCATAATCAATATATTATATTGCTTTTGTAATGCGAAAAAACATTTTCTTTGATAGAGAATTTTGTTTATGTTATGTGAGAGTTTTTAACCCTAAAAGAATCCCCCAAATCAAAGTTTATTAGTTTATTTTTTTTAATACTTTTTTTTGGGGATTCAAAGCATAAAAAAATAAACCCCTCCAACCAAACTAAATAGAATAAATATAGGAAATCAAATTAGTCAAGTTTAATTAAACTTTTATTGTAAAATTATTTTCTTAATCTTCATTTTTAGAAGGTTTAATTAAGGTTTATGATTAACATTTAGAGTTTAAATTTAAGATTTAGGATTTAAATTTAAAACATAAAATAATTTCAAAAATTAACTTCCTAATTGAACTTAATTAGTTTTATAAATAGTAGCAATTAAGTAAAGAAGTCCATTATTTATCTCTTTAACAGTTGTGAATTAGTTAGGAACAAAAGTGATCAATTTTTACTAAAAGAATTATTGGGGTGAGTTGAATTGGGTTAAAATGTTTGATTGGAGAAGTCACCAAAAAAATGTTTGATTGGGGAAAAAAAGTTAACCCGAGACAAAAGAAAAATAGTTCTTGGATTGAGTTGAATGACATAAATTTCATGGTTTTTGTTGGTTATATTTTTTTTTTTACATTTGTGGGTCCTAATTTCATTCGGCCAAGAATTTTAGACCTACTTTGAGGTCCAAAAGAGAATAATAATAATAATAATAATAATAATAATAATAATAATAATAATAATATCTTAAATAATATTGTTTCCATGAAGTTTTTTATATATGGACATAATTTATCAAATAAATATATATAAATGGTTTTATGTAAATTTTTCTTCATATATAAAATATTAATTTAAAGTATCTAACAAAAGCTAAAAGTTAAAATTATTTATTATTTAACATTTATAACACACATGAAAAAAGGACTCAAACAGCTAAAGTGTATTTTAATCATAAAAGAATCTTCGTACATTGTAATCCGTCTCTTCTAAAACTGAAAAGGAAGGAAATCAAATATTTTTTTATGAATCAAACAATAAATAGGAATATTTATATTCTACTTTCTTATCCAAAGAAAATATATAGAAGTAAAGACTTACATATATTCTGTATGGAAATTATCCCCAAACCTTTTTCTGAGTATTACGTGGAAAAGGTTACCTACCTGGCATCGGATTCGATAGTCCCAGAACGTTTGGACTATTAAATGGTCCTATAACAAAATATATTATTTAAATTTTTTAATAACTGATAAATAATTTTTATTTAATTTTAATTACAAATTAATTCTATATATTTTATTTAATCATAAAAACTATTTTTTATTTTATAAATTATTATTTTATTATTAATCTATTATGTTTATTAACAATCAAAAACAAAAACAATAACGAATTAGATCTTCTATTGATCGTAATAAACTTTTTTGCTATTCCAATCGATTAAAAGATTATATTTGATCTGTGACATTCGCCCAAGACTGTGAAATCATGTTTCTTTGAAAATCAATTGATTGGATTATCAAAACAATCGATTGAATTTCAGGTTTTCCATAACTCAATCGATTGGACTACATGTTGTTATCACAAAATAATCGATTGAAAATTGCAAGGCAGCGTGATTTTCACAAAAATCAATCGATTGATCATAATACCCAATCGATTGAACGATCACTAAAATGTGGGTTTTTAACAATTCAATCAATTGCTTATACTACTCAATCGAAAACAACCAGAGGTCTCACAATTCAATCGATTGGTTGTGTTACCTAATCGATTGAAGTCATCAAAACAATATGGATTTGCATATTAGAACTTTATATTAATGGAAAGAATTGAGGCTGATCCTAATCCACTAAGAATTGCATCCTGTCCGTCTTTTAGTTTTAGCTATATTCAGATCTTAGAACTGTGATGTCAATTTTGCATTCTTATAACATTGTCTTCTTGAGCTTATTCACTTGAGCATGTGAACGTGATTGACTGCATAAATGAATGAGACTCCAAACTTGTAGTCTTATTTAGGATAATTGGTTATGCATTCTCTCTTTTGGATAAATGATAATATATTATACGTATTTGAATAGACTTGTGACTTTTTGTGCCTAAGAATTGTAAGTGATGGTTAATCAATTTTATATGTCTTTTATGTATCATTTATTGGGTAGCACAAACAATCGATTGAATTCGGCAAATCCATATTGTTTTGATGACTTCAGTCGATTGGGTAACACAACCAATCGATTGAATTATGAGACCTCGGGTTGTTTTGAAGCATTCAATCGATTGAGTAGTATCGATTGAATTATTAAAAACCCACATTTTAGTCATCGTTCAATCGATTGCGTAATATGACCAATCGATTGATTTTTGTGAAAACCATACTGCCTTGCAATTTTCAATCGATTCTTTTGTGATAATAACCTGTAGTCCAATCGATTGAGTTATGAAAATTTGAAATTCAATCGATTGTTTTGATAATCCAATCGATTGATTTTTAAAGAAATATGATTTCACAGTCCTTGACGAACGTCACGGATCAAATATAATTTTTTAATCGATTGGAATAGCCAAAAAGTTTATTACGATCAACGGAAGATCTAATTCATTATTGGTTTTGTTTTTGATTGTTAATAAACATAATAGATTAATGATAAAATAATAATTTATAAAATAAAAAATAAATTTTATAATTAAAAAAATATATGAGATTAATTTATAATTAAAATTAGATAAAGACTATTTATCAATTATTAAAAAATTTAAAAAATTATATTTTATTATAAAACTATTTAATGGTCCAAACGTTTTGGTACCATCAAATCCGATGCCAGGTTACCTAACACTTTTGATGAGAGGATTAACTTGTCTCTAGCATCCGATACATTAGAAAATGAACACATGCATGTACGAAATAATTATTTTATTAATTATCATAATAATTATTAGTGGCTAATTGGGTTTTGCCGACTAATGAAAATCATTGGTGAAATGACAAGAATGATGATGAAATGATCAAGAGTCAAGACTATTATTTATTATCACAATTTATTGATGTGATCACAGTAGTTAATTCGGTGTACATTAAGCTTTTGAGGGAATTAATTTAGTACCTTTTTGGTCCAATATAATTAACCAACCAAAACTAATTTGATCTACATTACTTTTGGAAGAAGTAAGTCTAAACTCATCAGTTTTGTATATTGTTATTTTGTCAAAAGTATTTTTTTAGGTGAAATATTAATATTTTTATCAAGCATGTGTTTACACACTTTAAAACTATATTATATCTCTTAAAGTAATTCTAATTAATAATTTATTTTATCCAAACAAAAATTATTCTCTTAGCTTAAACGTACCTTAAACATACTCAAATCAAATACAATTCAATATATAAAAGAAATTCTTCGTCTAATTAAAATGAATTTGTCAAAAAGAAATTTCAAATTCTTACGATTTTGTTAAAAAGAAATTTCAAACTAATAAATTTGTCAAAAATCATAAATGTTAAACCAAACAGAACCTTACTTAATTAAAAATAAAAAATTTTTAAGTTTTAAAATAGTCTTTAAATTTTCACTCAACTTTTAAATTGGTCTTCTAATTTTAATTCTCTGATCTCAATTTAGATTTAAATTTTCACTCCATAATTCGTATTTTAGTTTCTTGAATGTTTTTTGTTAACAGCGTATTAACGTGACAAAAAAACATAAATAATTAGTGCTACGGATTAGAATATAAATTAACCATGTGTAATAGAATGATGTGTTAGTTAACGATACAAGATATATCAATATAAATACAAAATAATACACGTGTCATAACATGATTTGTCCATGTGTCAATTTGGTAATACATATTACTCGTATGTTATCATTGCAATAAATTTATATTGTCTTTTGAATTTTATTGAGCAACTTATTTTAATTTTTGAAATTAAATATCATAAAACAAAATAGTCTTTAGAACAATTTTACTTTTTTTTTTTCACAAATTCAAAATCCTTAATATTTCATCCATTAATTTCTTTTTCTATTTATCACGCACTACTTAAATATAAAATTTTTATAAATATTTTGTTTAAACTTTGATCATTCAAATGATTTATATATAATAATAATTAAATATTAATTAATTTGACAATATATAAATAAAATTTTTTAATTAAAAAATATAATGATTGATTAAAATAGATACTTTCTTTATTTTGCTTCAAAACATGCATATGTTATGGAAAAAAACTTATTTAAGTCTTATTTAACTTCTTAAGGAGGACTATTATTACTAATTGAATATTGATTGATTGAATAATTAAAAAGACCAATTATATGAAAATTCCAAAAAATAATTTGTTTAAAAAATAGTTAAAGAAAGACCAAATTTATCTTTTATATAGACATTATATATTTTTATATTTTTTTTCCTTCTATCTTTCATCGTCAAAATATATATCATTAGAATTTGAAAAGGATCAATGATATTATCATGTAAGAAAAAACAAAACAACAAAAAACAAAGCTTTTCATTATCACCATTAGGTTTACATATTTTAAGTTTATTAGTTCGATTTAATTGGTGATGATGTATTATATTTGATTGAAATATATTACTCTTAAAATAACTATTTAATAATTTTATATTTGAGCAATGAACATTTTTTTAGTTTAACAAAAAGAGAAAACAATTGTATAAAGAGAATGTTTTTTTTAATATTTTCTTATGTTGTAATTGTTTTTATAAAATGATTTGTTGTACAGTAATTTTTTTAAATAATTTTTCTATTATACATGTAGCAAGAGTTTTATTTAAGTTACATATAAAAAATAGATGAAAATTAATAAGTTTGAAAAATAACGAGAGTTTTTTTCTAATTTATGGAAAAAATTTTGAAAAAAGTTTAGTCCAAAAATTAATTTGATTCATAACTTTTTATTTTAGAGACTAAATTGAGATATTTAACATATTCCAGTGCTAATTTAAATTACTTGTAAGAATAATATTCTAGTAAATGTATAGACAAATTGTGTTATGATACGTGACACTAAAGGTATGTCACCACTTTTTTACATATATTTAAACTATGTAGGGCTGTCAAATGGGCTATTCCGGTCCATTTAGGTCTGACCCAATAAATTTGTGGGTTAAATGGGTTGAACCGTTTAAACCCACTTTATTCGCGAGCCATAATTTTTCAGTCCGGATCGTTTATGGTCAGCCCGTGGGTTAAATGGGCCAGTCCGTTTATTTATTTTATTTTATTTTTTAAAAAATAATATTTTTTTTAGTTGATGGATCGGATTTTCGGATCGAATCGGAAAAAAAAAATATTGGCTAAAAAAGTTACTTTTTTTTAAAAAATATAAAAAAAATTGTACAGATCACCCATTTAGTCCGTGGGCTAGCCCGTTATTGTTGTTAATGTTTTATAAATTATTAAGGAAACTTTTTTTCATATTAATAAAAAAATATTTAAAAGTATATTAAAATAACCATAAATTACTTCTACAAAATAAAGAAAAATGATAGAAACTCAAGTTAACACACAAACCCCATTCTAGAACGCAATGATGATTCAATTGATTCATAGATAGAGTTGGCTGCTCCAAATTTTGGGCTTTTGCATGCTGTGCGTTGAAATTCACTTCCTTTCGCATGCAAAGACATTTGTGGATGTCAAATATATATTATCTTCACCGGCCTAATCTTTTAAGATTTGAAGCTTCATCTTCAATTTTCTTTCATTCATTTATTATTATCTGCTGCCATATATGATTAGACTCCACATGTATACTCCCATCCATATATATATAGTTTTATGGAAAAAAAATTTTCTGGAGGAATAAATATAGGGAATTAATTTTAATTAGTTAATATTTTTATTATAAAATTATTTAATTAATTTTTATTTTTTGGAGAATTTAGAGTTTAAGGCTAGAATTTAAAATTTAAAATTCAGGGTTTAAAATTTAGAATTTAAAATTAAAAATTAATTTTAAAAAATTGATTGATATTAACATTATTGTAAAAAAAAGCATATTATATAACTTTTATTTGAAAGGTACAAATACACACATAGGGATATTAGGCTGCGTTTATTTACAGAGACAGGAGACTGAGACATAGATACAAAGACACAAAATTATGTTTGACAGAAGAGACATGAATAGAAACAGTGTGTCTAAAGATACTGAATTAGTGTATTTTGTATCCATCATGACATGAAGGACACAGGGATATTAACAAGGAACACAACTTATTTTTTATTTTTTTTTATTATTTTTATTAATTTTTTATAATTATATTTTGTTATTATTATTTTTTTCATCTCAAATTTTTTGAATGAAAAAAATGAAAATAAATTAAATTTTTATAATTTATTTTAGTTTATCACCAGACAAAATATAAAAACACAAAATTTTGTATCTCTATCAGTCTAGATCAGATGTGGCATCTAAGTTCTAACCCGATGTTATAGTCGCCAATTATTATCCTGCATTGTATTTGAGGCTCTGAGCACAATATAATGGTCCTAATGGAGCCAAATTCAGCTCTATTAAAATTAAATTCTTTTATGTTTTCTGTTTTTATTATGGTCGACTCCTACAAAATAGAGAGAAAAGTAGAAATTAATGTAACTTTTTTTTTGGTTTAAAGCATGAAATTATGCAATATAAGCTCTAATATATTAAAATCCTTAAATAAATTTAAAATATTAATGATAAAATTAAAACATATATGAAACGTTAGTTAGGAACAAATTGAAACAAATTAGATCTTAAGGTATTTTTAAAATTTTTCAAAAACTTTAGAAAAAAATATATTTTATCAAAAATTAAAATTTAAAAAAAAAATTTTTTAGTAGGATCAACAAAGATTATATTATAGATTTTTAGGTCATAAAAATTATGATACTATATTATGAATTATTTCTTTTAAAAGTTTATCTAATAAAAAAAAGACACATATAATTCCATTTTTAACAACACTCAATATTCCAGCCAACCGTATTTTTTAAAAAATAATAATAATAGAAATTAAATCAAGTTTAAGTTTTTAAGATGTGAAAATTGTTTTCTCGGCCATCAGTAGTTATGACAAAAAATAACATCATTTATTATTTATTAATCTTCACTTTGTTTGTATTGAATTTCACCTCTCATTTATTCTGTTAAATTGAATTGTGATATAGTTATTTTATTTTTTTTGGTTATGTTGGTTTTGGTTATATCATTCACAATTCTGATGGATGTTGGTTGAAAAGTTACAATGGAAAAATCGAAGTGTGCAGTATTTTTTTTTTTTTTGCTGAATTGTATACGATTTGGAGAAGTCTATTTCTAGTTTGAGATAGTGGATTTCATGAGATTATTTGTGAAATAGACCGAAGTCTTTTTTGGTAAACTAAAGAATGCTTAGTAATGATATTCCGAAATGGAATTTGGCAAAATATATACAGGAGGTTATGAATTGGAATTAGAGAGTCTCTATTCTTTTAACTTAGAAGAATGCGAATAGTGTTGCAAATTGTATGACTAAAGCAGTCGCTTCTACTGATGCGCACATTCGCTCGAATTAGAGTCAACTATGGAGTGAGCTTCAACATCTAATAGATTTAGATATAAATCTAGCCAATTAATTTGATTTTGTCTCTATTTTTTTCCTTTTTTTTTTGTTTAGTCACAAAATATATATATATATATATATATATATATATATATATATATATATATATATTGAAGCTGTAAAAAATGAATTGCTACTAAGATTTTCTTTTCATTTAAGTTGATAATATTTAAAGATATAATTATTAATGTAATTTTTTATCAAATTAATTTTTTTTTAAAAAATAGTTTCATGATATAAGCAAAAGGTTTAGATTTTGATTCTTATTGAATCCGAAAAGAAAGAGTGTTAATATAAGACAAATTAAAAAAAAAAACTTTATGCAAAAAATCCACACAATTTTAAAATAGAGACTCTTGCATAAAAAAATATGTTAGAGATATGAATATTCATATGTCTTATTTTATTTGTTTAAATTTTGAAAATAAATTTTATATATATATATATATATTTAATTATACTGTTAATGTAAAATTGTTTTACACATGCATTCAATTACATAATGGGACGTTAATAAAAATAACTACTTTACATTGATGATGTGAATAATTATCAAAAAAATGATTGTGATTGTATTGTAAAACACAATTTATGCTCTCAGTGTGTGTATATATGAAAGGGACACCTAGAATACTAATTGTTGACATGCCCAACATTATTAATCAATCATAATAAACTGAAGAAAACTTAGTTGAAGTGACAGCTTTCTTATTCTTATTCTTATAGTAGTGTTTCTCCTAAATGTATATCTTACATATAAATATATAATCAAAATACATTAAAAAAAAAAAAGAAAACAAAAACTCTGTTTGAGCTATGTATTGCATTATTATAATCTAAAATTTGATGGTAAAAAAAATCACATGGGAGCTCTATACTACTAAGCTAGATTTAATTACATTACACTTTGCTAATTAAGTGATATATAATAATTGACCTCACCACCATATCACAAAATTAAATACCCATAACGAAATACAACAATAATTCCCCTGAAAATTCTGTGTAGTGTTTATAGCCTTCTATATGTAAAGCTAGCATGTTGCGGATGATGAGTGTTTGAATAATGGATATCCATTATTTTTGTAGAAATGATTATGGTGTTGATGAGTTTTTGAACTTATAAGCAATAATTCCCCATTATTATTATTATTATTATTATTATTAGACCAAATTTTCTCACAAGAAGGGCATATAGTAAGAGTTGTTGGTGGAATTTGCATGGAAAAGGGTGGTGTTGTTTGCATTGATTTGAGTTCTTGAAGCTCGTTTTGGAGCCTCTTATTCTCTTCTGTTAGACTTTCGTAGCACTTCTTCAGGAACTCACAATCTGATTCTGTTTGTTTCAGCTTTGTCCTGTGACCATCAAATATAATATATTAAAATAAATTAAAATAGAGTAACTTTTCTTTTCAATTCTTGACATTTTTTAAAGAATATAGCGTCTTTTCATAATTTAAAATTTTTTAATTATTTTTTAATTATTTAAATAATTAATTTAATTGATTTCTGTTATTGGCCTAACCAGTTTCTAACACGTCAACATGTTATTATTTATAGGAATTTTTGTGACTACTAATAGAGACTACTTATTAAATCAATTATTTAAATGAATAGAGACTGATTAGAAATTTTTAAATTATAGAGTGATAATTTGTCTTTTAAATAAATTATTAGAGATCGAAAAGAATATTTACTCATAAAAATATAAGAGTTTTAATCTGATTAAGAATAAAGTAAGTCTTGAATAAAATTTTAAAAAATAAATTTTATATATATTTAAGTTTTTAATTTTAATATATTAATAGTGTAAATTTTTTTATATAATCATTTAAACAAACTCATGTTTAAATAATTTTTTAAGTAATAAATTTTAAAATTAATTATTTTTGTTAATATATGAATATATGATTGATTATCCGTATAAAATTCTTTCAAGTTTTTACTCTGCTATATGTGAGGGTGTAAAAATTAAGAAAAATTTTCAAATGTGCCGTCATATCGGTGTTTAAGTAATTTTTAATCGTTGATTTTAATTATAAAATATATATATATATATATATATATATATATATATATATATATATATATATATATATATATAATTAAGATCAACGATATTGGTATGATGGTACACTTGAAAATATTCCAAAAATTAAATTCATGTTAGGGAAACCAAAAAATAATACCCATCTCTAAACATAAAAATCTTTTTGCTAGTGCTATTCCAGTTATATTCACGTTCATATTGGTGAACAAACTTTTCCAGTAAAAAAGTGAAAAAGTTAAAAAGAAATGCTTAAAACCGAGTACTTTTCAACTAAGTAATGATAAATTTATAAAATTTGTTTCATGCTTTAAAGGATTCAATAATTATCTTTTAGCTCCCAAATAAAATCTTTTTAATGAAAACAATGGTTTAATTATATTTAAAAAAAAACAGTTTCATAAAAATAATAAAAATATTTACTAGCTAATATCTCTAAAAATTACATTTTTTTTTAAGTAATTAATTAAATTTCTCTTAAGAGAATATGGAAGCATATTATTCTGGGAACCATACCTGGCTCTCCTGTTCTGGAACCATACCTCCACTTGTCTCGGCAGCAGATGCAAGTGTGTTGCCAATTCTTGCTTTTGCTTCTGATCAGAAAAAGTGATCAATTTATTATAGAAGATATCAAAAGGGCAAAAAAAAAAAAAAAAAGAAAAAAAAAAGAGAAGGGTGTTATTAGATTATATATGATTCTTATCAGGTGAAAATTCGAGTGTAATTAACTTCATGTAAAGTTGATAGTTGAGAGACTTTACATAATAATTTAGTCAAATTTATCAAATTATTTAATAATTTTCAGCAATAAACTTTCTGTAAAATTAACTGCAACTAAGTTTCTATCTTCTGATAATTAATAAACTGAGTTTTACTTTTAGAGAAAATATTAGTTAGAGAAGATTAGGTTTTAATAACTAATTGAAAGATTAGATTGATGAGGAGGATAATAGTCTTTATTTTTTCTGTAATAATAATAAAATGCTAACATATACATAATATAGAGAAAAGGACAAATAGGTCTATGACTTTTTGTCCCGCGAATATTTTTGTCTCTGACCATTGAAAAATACTTTTAAGTCCCTGACCTTCACAAACTTGGACGGATTAGTCCCTTCGTCCAAATGCCTCCGTCAGGGACTAATCCGTCTAAATGTCTCCGTTAGGAACTGATCTGTCCAAGTTTTGTGAAGGTCAGGAACTTAAAAGTATTTTTCAATGGTCAAAAACAAAAATGTCCGCGGGACAAAAGGTCAGGGACCTATTTGTCATTTTCTCTAATAAATAAATAAATAAGTAAAGAATAATATGGTACATAAAAGAAAAATAGATAAATGGAGTAATGTTATAAGGCATTTAATTAATTACCGGATTGGGATTAGAATAGTTCTTGAAGCTTTCCTCCAAGATTATAGATTGTTCTTTTGAGAGCCTAAGTTTCTTCCTTTTTGTGTTGTTACCATCTTCATCCCTTGATGATGATGGAGCCTTCTCATCAATCTCAACCTCAAATTCTTCAACCAAGAATTGATCTTTCTCCTTCTTGATTATGATAGAAGAGTTGGAAAACGATGACACTGCACTTGGAGAAGAATTAGAGTCTTCAATAATCTTTGAAGCTTGATTATTATGATTATCATCATCAATTATTGCTGGTCCTAATGTAAGAGATGGGTATGCCTTATTATTGCATTTTCTTGATGGATCATCCTCCTTTTTCTTCATGCAATTCTTCTCTTGATGATGGAAGCCAATTCCAAGAGCAAGACCAAGTTGAAGGCTTGTGTTGGAGACACCATGATCAAAGTTCATGATCACATAAATTATGGGGCATATACTTTAATTAATTTGATGGGTGAAAAAAATGCTATTTGATATAATAATATATATAACAACAAAAGTAAGTGTAGGAAATGATGATGATAGGAATTGAATTAATTACTTGTAGGAGGGTGTGAAGGAATAAGAGGGTTTATGATTGAATATAGGTGATAGGGGGTGCTTTGTGGGGACTAATTCATTTATTTATTAGGCAAGAGATGAAAGACTTTGAGGCAATAATTATATGAATATAATAATAATCAAAGTTAAATTTAATTTTGCATCTCAAATTTTGGCTCATGCGTTGACCAAGAGAAAGTTCATGAGTCACCCTAGCTCCCTTTTCAAGATGGGGTAAAAAATTAAATTAAATTAAAGTGTAGTAAATAATAAGGCTGATTTTTTTTATATGAAAAAAATATTGGTATTTTTTTTTGAATGGGATTATTCGGTGTAATTATAGATGTGTGAATTTTGTAGGAGAGAAGTCAATACGTGGGGAGTGTGCTGGACATGTGACAGCATCCTGGCCAACACGTGGAGGACGTATTGGACACGTGGCAGCATATTGGCCAACACGTGAGGAGCTTGTTGAATGATTTTCACAATACTGTAATATACATCAAATATCAATATTCAATCAAAATACCATCTCTAATTTCATATTAAAAATAATTTTTAAAATAATAAAAGTATATTGTAAATAAATTTGTACCATGCATGATGAGTGTGTATATGGTAGATGGCATACGTGGAATCACGTGGAAAGTGGGTAGCACAATCAAGAGAATATGATCTTCAGAATATTTCAGGCCTTTTATTATTATTATTAGCTTTTTTTTTCTTCTTTAATTAATTTATTTCTTTTTCATGCACTTTCCTCTCATTGAGATTAATTTTACTTTGTCCATATTTTACTCATGGGGGGTGAAAATAGGCAGGTTAGGCAGTTTAGTTAGAAGGCTGCGATCTGGCTTGTATTTATTTGTGTGACACATTATTGAGATGGTAAAAGAAGGTAGAGAATCAAATTTAATTCTTGTGTAATAGATGAGTAGATATATATCTAAAACATTTTTGTGATGATGAATTTATAAGGAGTCTGTGAAAAAATTATTTAGTAAGTTCTTGACTTCTTGAGGAAATTTTTTAATAGACTCATTGATCTTTACCGATGATTATTATATAAAGTGGTTACTTTTATAAAGACATCTTTATGTGAAAATAATATTGTGAACTGTTAGATAATTTAGTCAAATAGGTTTAGTCAAATATATCAAATTATCTGATGGTTCATAATATTATATTCACATGAAAATATCTACATTAAAATAAATTATCACAAAACTTTTTTAATTGTAGGCAATAAATGTATGTATTAACAAATATTTTTGTTGTCAGAAAAGACAAAATAAATTATCACTAAAAATGAATTTTTTTTTCATAGTGATAACGAAACTTATAATGCATGGTATGCGTATATATGTCATGAAATAATACAGGAGGAATGTTATTAGATATGTTATAAAAGAAACTATATCCAATGCAACAATTTAGTTATAACTTATAATGGAGTTAAAAGAAACTTTGTCATAAAACGTTTTAACAAACATGGTTGGGTTCATGAATATATGGTCCAAATTATTTGGTGTATTTGATATGTGTGTGTTCAGTGTTGTTGGAAAGTCAAAATTGAGAGAAGGCCCAATTCACATGTTTGAAGGACAAGCTGGCTAGAAATATCTCTTGCAACAAAATAGAATTTAAGTTTTATTTTCTTAGAGATTAAGCTTGAGAATTAGAGATGATAATTTTCAAAGTAATGTATGAAAGTTGTATTGTAAATGAAAGCTTAATAAAATTAAAGAGAGAAACATAATGCACAATTAGCCAGTACAAAACAATTAGGAGTATTTATAAATTAGATAAAATTAGATTTAACTCAATTTGAACTTTACTCAATAATTTTATCGGATTATTTATTTAGACCTTTATCTTACTATAAATATGATAAAACTCTAATATATTAAGTCACACGAAAATTGAGTCTAAACTTTAGACATATCAAAATATATAAGTTATCATCGTTTACTACTATCATCTTTTTTGTTTCTACTATTCTACTTCTTCAATTCCAATCTCATTATGGTAGTCGCTACTTAGTAACAGTGAGAGGTGACGATGACGAAATAGTGATAATGAAAAAGAACCCTAAAAAAAAAAGTCAAAAACAATAACCTAAATCTAATAATAAAAAGAAGTATTGATAAGATCTGAACAACAAAAAATACAGTAATAACACATTTAAATAAAAAATAAGTAATTAATAAAAGATTATATAGAAGACAAATAATTAATGAAAGATTATAATATTGACAAATTTGATCATAAAAAATTATTATTTTATCATTAAATTTGTTAACATCAAAATTTTTTATGATCAATTTTGATATTTCAATCTATAATTAAGGATAAAATTAGACAAAAAAAAATACTAACTATTAGCTGTAAAAAAATTAACAAAAAAAACATTATTAAAATAAAATAAAATTAAATTAAAATTTAAAAATAATTTTAAAGAATTTCAACAATATCACAAAAATATGCATAAAAAGGAGCGCGGCGAAATAACTTTTAAAAAATAAAACAATATATCAACCAAATGTATGGTCATAAAGATTAAGAATATTAGAATATTGCATCTAACGTACTGGATAGTACGCATGTACGGTCATATGGTTTTTTTAATAGCCGTAATACATCCTTTTTTTTTTTTTTGTTAACTATAATACACTTCATTCTCCTCCATTCTTAATTTACTTTTTTCCTTTTAATATATTCCTGTTGCTAAGACTGTATTTAGAAGAGAAATTAAAATTAAGAGATAAATATTAAAAGATAAAAATTAAGAGATTAAAATTAAATTAAATTTTTATATTATATTTGATATAAAATATATTATATTAGATTATATTTAAATATTATGTTTAATTATTTAAAATAAATATAAAATTTGAAAAATAAATTTAAAATTTAAAAAATTAAATAAAATATTTAAAAAAATATTATTAAAATTTTAATTTCTAATTTTAATTTTTTTATTCTTATTTTTAAAAATATTGAAGAAACTAAAATTTTTGAGAATTTTTGATTATTAAATACAATATTCATTTCAATTTTTAAAAACAAATACTACATAATATATTAGAAAAATTTTTAAGTGTACTGTCATATCAGTGTTTCAGTGATTTTTAATCGTTGATTTTAATTATAAAAAATATATATATAATATATATAATTAAGATTAATAGTTAAAAATTACTGATATATCAGTATGACAATACATTTAAAAATCTTTCAATAGATTATAGTACAGAATTAATATTAATTTTTTTTTTTTGTATTATTGGGAGTCAAATATACATATATCACTTATCTCATCAGCAGATGTTTACAACATATATATTTATAATTTACTCACACGAAAAAATAGAAACTCAAACTTAATTTATAACATGAAGCCAATTAAGTCAAAGCCACTGACAAGTTTTTTTTTTTAATATAACATATAAGAATAAAAGAGTAAGTAAAATCTGACAAGACAACGTTCTTATTAAGATTATAATTGTTGACCAAGAAATTGGCTGGCCACCGAAAGTTTATAGAAAAATAATTGATTAAAAGGTTTGCTTAATTAGAAATTATTAAAAAAATCTTTTGCTTAGCGAACAAGAGAAAGGAATTTCTATAAATCTTAAAACTTGTCCACACGAGTGCAATACAATATTCGAATGCAGATGGATAACTCTTTTTCTATTGTATCTAATTAATAAATTAAATTGTGGCCGGTTAATTATATTTTATTATCACAAATTTAACTAATTTAATTTGATTCGATTAAATTTAAAACATAGAAAACCCTAATTTAGAACCCTCTCATATTTTAATTGGGTGTTTATTTTAAACTGAGTTACTATCTCATGAGAGTTAATATCTTGGAAGGCAGTGACAGCCTGACAGAAGAAGAAAATGGAACACCTAATAAGACGGTGATACTTAAGAGGCACAATGACGACGACAAAGGAGTGGGAAGGAGTAAACGCAATTAGAGAGAGTTGGAGCACCTTTTCTGGAAAAATGATTTGGGAAGAGAAAACAAGACACCAATGAGACGGTGATACTTGGGAGGCGTAACAACGACGAAGAAGGAATACAATGGGGAGGAGTAAACGCAATTAGAAAGAGTTAGAGTACCTTTTCTGAAAAAATGATTTGAGAAGAGAAAATAAGACACCAAATGAAACAGTGATGTTTGGGAGGCGTAATGAGTACGACGAAAGAGTGGGGAGGAGTAAACACAATTAAAGAGATTTGGAGTAAAGAATGATTTGGGAAGAGAAAACAAAATACCAATGAAACGGTGATGCTTGGGAGGCGCAATCACAACGAAAGAATGGAGAAGGTAACTCGGGTTAAAATAATCATCCAATTAAAATATGACATATCAGAGAGAATAACTTACATATTACTTTAGAGAAGATAGGATAGCATTCACCTATATATATATATATACACGTGAATATAAAATCAGTTTATTCGATCGTATAAGTGGATAAGGTCATCCCTTAAAAAAGAATCATAGCATCTCCATCAAAAGTATTATTAAATTATATATAACATATCTATCTTACATTTTACCGGAGTTATCCATTATCTTTTTTTTTTTGTTTTTTAATAATTAACTCGTATATATTAAGAGAAACAAAAATTACAGCAGCTAAAATTGCACGCAGATGCAAAATGACCTAGAAAGTACTTAAAAAAAAATAAATTCACACATGAATTAGAGTAATATTTTGTGTCTAACCAATTCAAAAAATAATACTCCACATACACGTCAATTTTTTATTAATGATATTTTATTGTGAAATATAATTAAAAATATACTACTATTTTATATGGGATCCTTTGAGCTTTTGTTTATCCTTTCACCATTGAAGCTATCTCTTGTGGAATTTGACTACATAATTAATTATCAAGTTGTATTTTGATGATAAGCACTTGCATTGGGTATGACATATATTAAATTGATTAAATTGATAATTTAGAATTGGGCTAAATTTATTTAATCCAACCCTCTTCCTTTATATTAGTTAACTTTAATTTCGAATAGGTTGTGATACATGATGGCTTGATTTTTGCAAATTTTTTATTTTTATTTTTGTTTATATCCTATCCCAAAATATAAGTCAGGCTCAGTAAAATTAAGAGATTAAATAAAAAAAAATTGTTACGTCCACGTATCCGACCTCTTAGATGAGGTCGGAATAGATTAAAATAGGCAGCCTACATTTAACTAAGTGAGTAATTGCCTTCCAAAATTTCTCACCCACTCTTAGAAGGGAGATCTCAACAATCCTAAGATACAGGGATGGTTATCCACCATCAGAAGTGAAACTACTTCAATGGTGGTTAGTGGCACATCACCTATAAATACACTGACATCTCTCAGGTATCTTTAAATTCCAATACTCTAAACCTGCTTAACCCGTTGTTGACTTAGGCATCGGAGTGTCTTGCAGGTACCACCCCCGCCTATTCAAACGCATTCGTACAACTCGGACGGCGGCTCCCAAGCGTGAACAAGTCGGAGACCACCATCCTTCAGCGTCTGGGCCTTTCACTCGAGCCCAATCGGCCACTTTCAGGTAAACCCCGGAACATTGGCGCCGTTGTCGGAGACCTGGAGATCAACGCACAATAGCGGATGACCAACATGAAGAGGGACACACTGTGTCTGAGTCCGATCAAGAACATCAAGACGCGGTCAATAATGACCAGGCAATAATACCTCTACCAAGAACGGAGGGATCGCGTGGCGAAGGCCCCTCAGGTGTTCAAGGACCAAGGAAATCTCCTCTGAGGTTCACCAGCCCGAAAAGGAGGGACAATCTCATTCCACCGACCTCATGAGGTTACTACATAGCCATCAAGGTCGACTCGAGCAACTAGAACAAGAGTTGGAGCGACAGCGTGAAGCGGAGAGGAGTTTAAGGAAAGAAATTGAGCGGCGAAAAGAGCTTGAAAAAAAGCTTTCGAAGTTGGAATCCAATATCCGAAATAAGGATTTTCACGCAGATCGGGAGGATACCCTATTGGGGGAAGAAGACCCGTTCACTGAGGATATCATGAGGGCTAAAGTTCTCAGGAACTTCAAAAGCCCTTATATGAACCTGTATGACGGGACAACTAACCCGAAGTATCACCTCAGTAACTTCAAAAGTCGGATGTACTTGGCGGACGCATCGGATGATACTCGCTGCAAAGCCTTTCCGACAACCTTAACGAAGGCGGTCATGAAGTGGTTTGATAGCCTTCCCCCTAGGTCGGTCACCAGCTTTGACGACCTCTCGCATAAGTTCTTTATATAGTTTTCAATTCAGAAAGATAAGGTCAAGCATGCCTCTAGTCTACTCGGAGTAAAACAGGAGGTTGGAGAGCCCCTGAGAGACTACATGGAAAGGTTCAACAAAACATGTTTAGAGATCCAAGACATGCCTACTGAGACAGTAATAATGGGACTTGTCAGCAGACTCCGAGAAGGACCCTTCTCTCAGTACATCTCAAAGAGACACCCGACTTCTTTGAGCGACGTACAAGAATGAGCTGAAAAGTACATTAATATGGAGAAAAACGTCAGGTTACGAGAACCAAGTTAGCGACTAGGGTACCCCTACCAACCAAAGGAAAAGGAGATGGAGCCCAAGAGAAAGGAAGAAGTCAGACCTGAGAAGCCTATAAGATATCACACTTACACTCCTCTACGAGTTTTCCTAGTGGATGTCTACAGGAAAATCTGTCATACTGAAACGCTTCTCCCCCCACGTTCCGTTAAGAACAAAAAGGGTAGAAGTCATATTGAATACTGTGAATGTCACAAACTGTATGGGCACTCCATAAATGATTGCTACGACCTTAAAAATGTGATAGAAAAGCTGGCCAGAGAAGGTCGATTGGATAGATATCTCATGGAAAGGTTGGACAGTCATGGAAAAAGAAAGAGAGATGATGAAGGCCACGAACGGAGAGCCCCCCCTTCCAGACTTCAGAGCGACATATTCATATAATATCAGGAGGGTTTGCTGGAAGTGGGTTGACCAAGTCGTCTCAGAAAAGACATTTGAAAGAAGTCTATCAAGTCGGGAGCGATGGACACGACCTCCCAACCATCTTTTTCACCAAAGAGGATGGACAGGGAATCATGCCTGGGCATGACAACCCGGTGGTAATTACAAGGATCCTTGCAAATGCTCAGTTGCACAGAACCCTAGTGGATCAAGGGAGCTCAGCCGACATATTGTTTAAGCCGGCATTTGATAAGCTAGGGCTAGATGATAAGGAACTAAAAGCCTACCCAAATACACTCTTTGGGTTGGGAGATGCTCCCATCACGCCATTAGGCTTCATCTCCCTACACACAACTTTTGGAAAGGGGTTGAAGTCTAAGACTTTAAGCATCAACTTCATTATCGTCGATGTGGCCTCCACTTATAATGCCCTGATAGGTAGAACAACCTTGAATCGGTTGGGAGCGGTTGTCTCAACCCCTCATCTTTGTATGAAGTTCCCGACACCAGAGGGGATTGCTACCATCAAAGGGAGATCAGAAGCTGGCAAGAAAGTGTTATAATGAAAGCCTAAACCTAAGGGGTAAAGGCAAGGAAGTCAACACAATAGAACTCGGAGGAGTTCGAGTAAGGAAAGAGTTACGACCACAGCCTGGAGGAAAGATGAAAGAAGTCCAGATTGGCCAAGAGGTCAGAAAAACCACCAGCATAGGAGCTAACCTAACAAAAGATCTGAAGCAGGAACTGGTAAAGCTCCTACAACAGAACTCTGACATCATTTCCTGGAAAGCCTTCGACATGCCTGGGATAGATTCCAAACTCATGTCACACAGGCTGGCTGTCTACCCGGGATCCCGATCTATCCAGCAAAGGAGACGAAAGCTCGGACCTGAATGAAATCAAGTGGTCAAATAACAAATACAAGCCTTGCTAGAAGCAGGGTTTATCAGAGAAGTCAAGTACCCGGCCTGGTTGGCAAACGTAGTGTTGGTTAAGAAGCAAAATGGGAAATGGAGGATGTGCGTCGACTATACTGATCTCAATAAAGCATGTCCAAAAGACCAATATCATCTACCCAATATTGATGCCCTAATAGATTCTAACTCAGGATATCAATATTTGTCATTCATATATGCCTACTCGGGATATAACTGAATTCCGATGTACAAGCTGGACCAGAAGAAGACATCCTTCATCACCCCCAGAGCAAATTATTGCTACGTGGTCATGCCTTTTAGATTAAAAAACGCAGGGGCCACATATCAAAGGCTGATGAATAAGGTGTTCGCACCTCACCTTGAAAAATTAATGGAAGTATATGTGGATGACATGTTGGTAAAGACCAAAGATAAGGCTGGCCTCCTGACCGACCTCTCACAAGTCTTTGACACCATAAGAAGGCATGGGATGAGGTTAAATCCCACCAAGTGCACTTTTGCAGTAGAAGTTAGAAATTTTCTAGGATTCATGCTAACAAAAAGGGAAATTGAATCCAACTCCGATAAGTGCAGAGCAATCCTAGAAATGAAAAGTCCGACCTCTTTAAAGGAAGTCCAGCAACTAAATGGCCGGCTTGCAGCCTTATCTAGATTCTTGGCAGGATCAACATTAAGATCCTTACCGCTTTTCTCACTGCTTAGAAAAGAATGTCAATTTGAATGGACCCCTAAATACGAAGAGACTTTTCAGGAGTTCAAAAGGTTTCTGAGTCAACCTCCCGGCCTTACTAGGCCAAAAGCAGGGGAAGACCTGGAGATGAGTTCGGATAGAAGCATCATCCATGCCAAAAGAACAATAGGGAATGATGTGTTTCTTACTGAACTTCATCCCATCAAAGCCGGTGTTGCCAACATTAGAGGCACCAGCTTCCAAGGTCTTGCGTTTCTTGGAAATAGGATCCGAGGAGGGAAGAACAGGAGGAGTAGACACAAAAGAAGGAGGAAGAGTGGGAAGACTTACCGACTTGGCCAAAGAGGCCATCCCCGCCTCCGACTTAGGAGGAGAGGAAGTAGTCGACGTCCGCCCTCTTGCGCCTGAGCAACTCGGGTGCGTGCATTTCTTTTTGCCTCTTGCACTTTAAGATAGGCTGTCTTTGACCCACTTTTTATTTTTTCTAAAAGAAAAAATAAGAAACAATTAGCATACAAGTCGGGAAAACAAGTTGGAAGAATACAAAAACACCTATAAAATAAAAAAGCTACCTAGCTCGGTCCGGACAAAGCTCGGAGTTCCAAGAAGAAATTTCTTAGTGTCAAGGTTTGGAGCCCGCTCCCAAGCCTCTCGGAAAAACTCAACCACAACCTCCTCTATCTCTTCCAAGTCTACTAGGTTATATTTTTCTACCGGGGCTATCTCTACCCAGTACAAGGGGAATTGAGGTTCATTGTTCTTATTCAAGAAAAAGGGGATGATAACCTTCAACAGCTTGGATTTTGAAAAAGAAATTCTTGAAGTCCTGGAATGACTCGTTAAAAATAAAAAAAAATTTTGGCCTTGAATAGCTCGAAATGAAATCCACTGTTACTTATTTTTAGCGCTAAAAGGCTTTGTTAAATGAAAAAGATAGAAAAAGATTCTTAAAGAAATCGGAAATTCGAGTTCATGGCTGACGAGTTGGTAAATTCTAAGAAAATCCCAGGAATTGGGATGAAGCTGTGAAGGAGCTACCCTACAATGGGACAACCCCTCTATCTCGAAATCAGAGAAAGGAAAGGTAACCCCCAAACGGGTAAACAAACAGTCATACATAAAGAAAAAATGCGGATCAGAGTCGTTAATCCTCCCACAACAAACTCGGTCCTCTTGGTCAGGGGACACTATTTCGTATTTGGCTTCTTCAACATCAGAACTACAAATCCTATGATGTTTATAGAGTTCGGTTATAAAGACGCCATCCACTATAGGATGTTCAGAAGGGACAGAGGAGTCTACCTATCTCAATAGAGCCTCAGAAACTCGGGAAGACATTTTTTCGGAAATAAGAAAAGATATATAAGGGGATATACCTACATTACACAAAGAAAAGAAATCATCAAAAACAAGTTCAAACAGTTCTTTCCCAACAAAGCAGAAAACAACCAACAGTCACAACAGAAATGATTTTCGCAAAGAAAAACACAAAATCTTAAAGTTTCATACTATAAAATGAAGGTACCACAGAAACCTACCCAAATCTCCTCCTCAAGCATACAGTATATTTAACAGAAACAAAAAATACTTGAAAAACGAAGAAAGGATGCAAGCCAGAAGAAACTAACCTTTCCAAAGAAGTAACGAAGGAGGGAATCCCAGCAACAGAGAGGCGAACGTTGTGAAGCACCGACAAACGAAAGCCAATGGATTTGAATAAGAGGGGAAGCGCGAAAAAACAAAGAAAGGTAGATTTAGAGAGAAGGCGAAAGAAAAGAAAGAGAAAAGAGGAAAATGTATTTATAAGATATCATGGGCATAATTGTAAAATGGCTCACTCATTAAAGGAATACGCCGTTACCAAACTGACGCGACAGTTGATAAGACGCGGCGATTGATAATTTGAAACCACGTCGGTTTCAAAATCAAAATCACGTCGGTTTTACGACTTGAAAAAAGTCGTCAATTTGCGCGTCTCCGACCTAATTTAATACTCGAATCCGACTCAAACAAAGAGATCGGTCTCGAGTAGGGGCACTATTCATACCCTAGCCCAAAATATAAGTTAGGCCCAGTAAAGTTAAGAAGCCCAATCAAGGAGAATGGCCTTGTCCACGTATCCGACGTCATCTAAGAGATCGGAGTAGCTCGAAACAGGCACTCCACATTTAACTAAGTGAGTAACTGCCTCCCAGAATCTCTCACCCACTTCTAGAAGGGAGATCTCAACAACCCTAAAATAAAAGGACGGTTATCCACCATCAGAAGTGGAACTACTCCAACGGTGATTATTGACACATCACCTATAAATACACTGACACCTTTCAGTTATCTTTAAGTTCCAATACTCTAAACCTGCTTAACCCCTTACTGACTTAGGCATCGAAGTGTCTTGCAGGTACTATCCCCCGCCTATTCAAACGGATTCGTACAACTCGGATGGCGGCTCCCAGGCGCGAACAAGTCGGAGACCACCACCCTTCAGCGTTTGGACCTTTCACTCGAGCCCAATCGGCTGGTTTTAGGTAAATCCAAAACAATTTTTCTTTAAAAACCATGTAAATTTAATTGTTTTGTTTTGCGACGATTATTTTAACAGTTTATAAAAATTGCCGCCAATCATTTTGTAACATGCAATATTGAATCAATTTATAATTTTTCATTATCTGTTTTAGGATGATAAAAAACCGTCATCATTTAACTTCAGAATTGTCATTATCTGCTACTATTTATACGGTAAATTTTATTAAATAAAAGTAAATTTTTAATTTCCAATCTTACAATTTTTTATTAATCATTTATCATCGAAAAATTTTCGACCGCAGTTAGCATGTTTTTAGTAACATTAAAAAATGGAACAATTTTTTTTTTGGGGAGAGAATTGCTGCACTAAGAGGATAATGCATGTATCTTCCCTCTCCTTACCTAAAAGACTTGAGATGACAATTGCAAGATAGTGCATAAATAAAGTTAAAAGGACAAAACAAGTTTGATAGACGTTGCCACGCACTCATGAAGCCAAGGGAGCAAAGTAACAATAATGAAAAAAGTGAAATAATTAAAATATGAAAGCAATATCCACTGAGAAGACGAAACATATAATGTTTTTCAAGCTTTCAGCATATATATCATATCTTTATCATTTCTTTCCTTGCTTCATCTTTCTTTCCCTCTCAGCCGTCAGAGTTGTTATGATGATTTTTTGTTGCATTTTATTTGTTCCATGCATTAATTTGTCTTTGATGCTCTTAATCTTCTAATATAGTTAGTTTGCTGTTTATAGGGAAACAAATTAAATGCATGCTTCATGATGCATTCAACTTTCATGTGTGTATCTCCAATTTAGACCAAGCAATTTTCTTTTGGAAAATACGTTTTTTTTGTTTGTTTGATATTAGTATTTGTTTTAAGTTTTGTCATTAATTATCATCTTGTTAATTACAGTTAATTACTATTGTTATTACAAATATAATTATTAACATACTTCTTCCTATTAATTTAAATTTTTTAGAAAAAAGTAATTTCATAACGTAGTATTACTATAACTTCTATAACTGAAAATTTAAAATTTGATCCTTACTCATTCTAAAAAGAATTTAGCATAAGACAAATTAAAAGAAAGTGAATGCTATGGTACGTATCATGCTGTGCTTAACTTACTAAAAGAGACAGATACATAATATTTAATAAATTTTAAATATTTTATTTTTATTTTAAATATATTTTTTTAATTTTAAAAGAAAGTTAGACAATTTAGACACCATAATAAAAAAACACCATATAATTCACCTTAAAATAGGAGATCTATGCAAAAAGATTACGTAAATCTAAAAATAGACTTTTGTGTAAACGAACATATTAAAAATATAATTATTTATATACCTCTTCCTATTAACTTAATTTTTTTTAAAAAATGGTTTCATATACACCAATTATCGTTATTATGAAATTACTAATCCCACAAATTTAAACTAATAAGAAAAGACAACATTAATAGTTATACCTCTAATTATATCTCTAATATGTACTTCTTTCCCTCAAATAAAAATCTTTTTTTGGATTTATTTGATTTTTGTACAGATTTTTTTTTCCTTTATTTGTTTTATGTTGTTTTTTTTTTTTTTTGGAGTTCACTAAGAATTAAACACTAAATTTCTCTAATATAAAGCTCTGATGATAATATATTATGAAATTATTTATTTTAAAAATTTAAACTGATAAAAAAATTATCATTAATAATTATATCTTTAACCATCATAACTATTTTTAATTACGATAATATGTTCCTAGAATCAGTATGTGAAATAGTCACATGTAAAAAATTTATACAAAAGTTAGATGCATGTGTATTTAGGGTATCCATCAATAATTTTTGTTTTATTTTTATCATTAGAGTTTTGTTTTAGAACCGCATGTTAAAGATAATTATGTGCGAGCATTTAATTTCAAATTCTATAGGAACATGGATTTTTCATCAATACCCATTTTTCTTTTTCTTTTAGAAAGTATGAAATATGCTTGCATCACGACATGAGCACTATAGTACGTGATTTAATAAACTAAAGTTCTTCAATCATTAAAATATGTAATGTTTCTAGCATTATCACTTAATTAATTAGTCAATATGAGATGGAATTAACTTTGACTTAGTTTGACACAGTAGAGAAAATACAAAAAGTAATGCTTAAATTTAAACCAAAGGATGATTAGGAATAATTAAGATTAGACATACAACAATAGTCTCTCGCTGGAAAGGGAATAGTACTAGATAACACAAAAAGTAGTGATGAGTTAAGAATAATAGATAAAATTAAAAAGAAAAATGAAATTAAAGCTTAAGATTGAAGGATATCCCTATTGATATGTTCACATTAATAATGATTATGTTGTATAAGTGATCTCATCAACTGTATTAATCATGCTCCTCATTAACTGTGTATACAGTGTGGAGCTTGAAATATTTTTGGGAAGGTTAAATTTATTTTATAATAAATTCTTATTTATTCATAGTAATTATATGTATTTTATATATTTATTTACATTAAAAATATTATAAACTTGCTTATAGGTTAATATCAAGAATTTCAATTAGACCCTTTAAAAGGAGCAAGAAGCATATATAACTTCAATTCTCACATTACTTAATTTCATAAAAAATACGTTGTGAATATAAAAAATAATTATTAAAATAGTTATTTTCATATTAATTTGATTGTTTGCCGCCTATGTTAAAAATAAAACTATATCTAATAAAGAAAAAACAATTCTATAAGTGGGATTACATTTACTTCCAAGCAATAGTAGTATAGTACTATCAAAAACATTATTATTAGAGAATCTTCAATTTTAATTTTAATTTTATTTTAAATTTTATTAAAAATATTTGTGAGATCATATATTATAAATAATAATTTAAAATTTAAAATAAAATTTATTTTTTTAATATTTAATCTTAATTTATTTCAAATTTTATATTATTTTTAATTATTTTATTAACATAATTATATAAATAACAAAATTTTATTAATTTTTTATTACAACAATATTGTATCTCTAAAGTTAATTTTATATATAACTTAATTAAATTTAAGTGATGTTGAAATATTTTTATCATTCAATAATAATATCGTACTTCTTTTTTTTATCAATTAAATTTTGATTTTATTATAATTTCATATACTTTTTTATTTAATTATTATCATTAGGCTAAATGATATCACTAGCAGTTAAGAGTGCACATAAGATTGGGTGAAGTTGAATTCGTCTTGACTTAGATCTAGTTTTAAATAATGATTGGGTCTATTTTTAAAATTCTTATCTGATCCTAAAGCCGATAAAATCACATTATTTTCAGGTCACACTAAAACTAGATCTAGACCGGATGAAATCCGAATCTTGATAAATTTTATATCACATTATTATACATTTATTTATAAAAAAGAAAAAAACATACTTGTTATCGAAAAGTTGATATCCATACCTAAATTTGAATGTCTATAAATTCTAATTTTATATTTTTTTATCTATTTTCTAATTCAACAAATGCGATTAAAAATAAAATAATAAATTTACAATTAATATAACATAATATTAAAATTAATTTAAAACATATATATCTTTTTTAGTCTTCATAATTTGAACAATTTTGTGAGTTTTCGCTGAGCTGAATTGAGTTTAAAAAATAGACTCGATTGTTAATTAATGAGTCGAGCCGTAAGTCAAACTTAATTTTCATGAGGTAAATTTGAGTTTGATCTAACTCGACTCGTTTCCAACTCTACACATCTATAGCCAACCACACACGGTCATCATCAGAGTCGCATATATATATATATATATATATATATATATATATATATATATATATATATATATGTTGAGCTAGTTCAACATAAAAATTAGTTTAAGCATTTCTAGGATTACTTATACCTCAAGGAAACTTCTAATAAGAGATATATCCGTTGTGTATTCAATGAATGAGGCAATGATTAATCAGAAGAAAAAGAGGTAGATATGCATGCTAGCTGATGAGAGACAAAAATATAAAAACAAATATTACAATTATAAATAAACAAATAAAGCTAAGGCATGAATTATGAATATATTGTAGTTAAATGAAGACAAAGGAGGTGGTGATGGCGAAGATGAATGGATGAATGGTTGGTGAGGAAGAAAAGAAAAGATAGAAGAGAGAGAGATGGGGAGATGGAAAGAGCAAAAGAAGGAGCACAAACCCAAAATGCCACTGCTCAACAAACACATCACACTTCACAATCCTTATCTGCCTCCCATTTCCTAACTTACCTTCAAATCTCCATCATTATACTCATCCAAATTTCATTTTCTTTAATTTGATGCTCTATATATGATAGGAAGTTTTTAACTTTTATTTTTTGAATAATTCATTTAGCTTCTCTTTGATTTAGTTTTTTATTTTATTTTAAATTTCAATTTTTTTTAAACATTTCTTTTTATCATTGAGACTTTAAAGTTACCAAAAGTGTAGTAGTTAAATTTAATTTTAGGTGATGAAATGTGTTAAAAATTAGAAAATTTTTGAACTGTTTAAAAATAGCCTATACAATATATAAAATGAATTTTTTTAGAGGAGTGCTACACATACAAATCATTTGGTTTACAAGTCATTATACAAGTTGGGAGAAACTTAACAAAAAACACGCTGATCCATATACGATTTTCATAGCGTGCTCCTCCTTCTCCTTCTCCTCCTCCTCTTCCTTCTTCTTCTCCTTCTTCTTCTCCTACTCTTCTTCTTCTTCCTCCATGAAAACGAGTTTCTTGCCAAATTTGATCTCCTTCGTGCATTCTCTATTTGCCTTTTCATTCGTTGTTTTATCTGCGTTTATCACTGGTATTCTTGCTTCGTTTTTTTTCGATTTTCATGGTTTGTGAAATCAAACTTTGAAATAGTTTTGAAAATAATGGAATTTCAGAAATACACCCAAACGATTACAGAAATACACCAAAACAATTACAAAAATACACCCAAACGGTTACAGAAATTCACCCAAACGATTATAAAAATACACCCAAAGGATTACAGAAATACACCCAAAGGATTTAAGAAATACACCCAAAATTCGTTGAAGTACACCTTATGCATAATTCAAAACTCTTTTTCTTTCTCCTCCTTATCTTCTGCTGTTTCTTCTTCTTCAAAAATGATTTCAGAGTTTGATGTCAAAAAATAATGGAAATCGAGAATAACGAAGAAAGAAAACAGAGAGAAAATCACGTAAATGAAGAAGGAGAAAGAGAAGGTAAGAAACGAAAGAAAAGAAGAAGAAGAAGAGGAAGAAGAACGTGCAGCAAGAAGAAGAAGGAGGTGCAGAAGATGAGGAGGAGGAAGATGAAAAACGTGCAGTCAAGAAGAACGAGGAGAAACACGACGATGAAGATAAAACACTTCAAAATCGAAGAAGAAGAAGAAGAATAAGAAGAGGCACGGAAAAAGAAGAAGAAGGAGAAGAAAAAGAGGAGGCATAGAGAAAGAAAAAGAAAAAGAAATAAATGACTTGTATGACTTGTATGTGAAAAAACTTGTATGTGAAAAATTTCTCTTTTTTTTAATAGCTCAATTTACTTGTTTGAAGATATTGTCCATTTTAATACTATAAGCTGTGCAATTTTTTTTTTTTTTTTTACAAAAAATCTTAGAAGATAATATTTTTTAATAAATGTTAGCTAATATTTAATTAGTATTAATCTTCGACATTTTATTGCAATTTGGTTTTTCTAAACTTATATACAAAAATATTAGTATTGTCTAACTATAGTCCAAAATAATAAAATCTATTAACTCTGTAACATTTTTTTTTTTATGAGAAACACTAAATTAGGTGACTATCAGAATTTATTTTCGACTATCACTTTTAACTTTTAACCCAACTATTTCTTAGTCTAATAATTTAACAACATACTTTAGTCTATATTTTTAAATATTAATAATTAATTAATAACCAAAAATAATAAAATTTGATATATTTTTTTTTTGGGTTACATAACCCACATCAAAATGCTTCTACTAAAGATATTTACCTTCTTATTGTCAACGCAAAATAACACATAGCAGTACCATAGCACAATAAAACTAAACATGTCACGCCTCCAATTAATTTTCTGTCGGTACACGAATCATAGAAAGAAATAATTAAACAACTTTCATCACCTTACTAGACAATCATATCATATTTACTTTAAAATAAAGCATAAGCTGAAAATTGAAGGTTGCTTTTTTGGTTAAGATCATAGCTATTATTCACATGTGATATATTAAGCATTATTCTATAAGCGGAAGCTCAAAGGTATTTTAAATCCAAATTAATTCAATATCGTTTATATAATTAAATTCAAATTTTAAATTGATCAAAATTGAAACAATTGGATTGGGTTGAGATAAATCTTATATCTAGCAAATCATATGAATTAACTGAAACGGAGTATATGAATCCATTAACCAATCAAAATTTCTGAACCCCATTACATGAAATTTAACGGGTTTTTTTTTTTATTATTATCAAACATTCAAACTTATCTTTTTTATTTACAATATGCTTAATTATATAATTTATTTTAATCATACATTATTTTTAGTTAAATACTAGTCTGTGAATGTGATATAAATTTTTATTTAATTATTTATTGTTATCACTTATCAACTTATATTATATTTATCTTTTAATACTGATAACTTTAGTTGATATTTTTTAAAAACAAAAACCCAAATAAACTGATTAAATACAAATCGCAAAATTTTGAATTAAATTAAAAAATTAGTAAAAATTTAAGTACAGTCAATTTCACATAAAATTGATAATTGAGAGCTGTTAAATTATTTGACTGATTTGACTAAATTTTCATTATTTAACAGCTCTCAACTATCAACTTTACGTGAAGTTGAGTGCAGCTAATTAAGTTTTCCCCAAAATTGTAATAACAAACTGCAATACAAAATTGTATATAAAAATATCTTCACAGTCTCTTTGGTCTAATAATCTAATCTTTAATTTGACATTTTTTTTTACTTCACTGTGCCTGTTATGTTTACATTCAGTATAATATAGTAGCTTAATTTACTTGGACATCATGATGAGTTATCAAATATGATATGCAATAATCTATATACTAATTTTATATTATTTATTATTTAATATTTAATTTTTATCTAATTTATTTTTTTATAATAAATTTTAAATAATTAAAAATTATTTAGTTTTATATTTATTAAATTAAATATTAAATTTCACATTTTTTATAAATTAGACATTACTTTTTACATACTATAATAATTACCTAATCTATACTATACACAATATAATGTTTATTTGATTTGATATAGTTGACAGAGACCAAGAGATTATATTTAGGTGAGTTCTATAATGTTTTTGTTATGGTGTTTAAATTGTCTAATTTATCTTTTAAAATAAAAAATAAAATATTTAAAATAAAAAATAAATAATAAAAAATTTATTAAATATTATTTATTTACCTTTTTTAATAACTTAGATACAATATAATAGGTACCATAGTATTCACCAATTAATTATTGAAATAAGATAATCGAAAGTGAGACAGAAAGGTCTCGTCAGAGACATCATACCATCTAGCCGATGAACACCATAAATTAAGTCTTTATCGTCAAAATCAAACCCCACTTGGATCTTATTTATTTTATTTGGTCATGCTTCTAACTATTATTTAAAGTAAAGAATTGTATTTGTTTCTAACATTTTAAATCAAACTTAAATTATATTTTTATCTTATTTTATTTATTTAGTCAAAATTAATACATTTTTTGGGTAAAATATATTTGTTATTATCCTTGAAATTTGTAAAATATTTTAAAAGAGTAAAATATTATTTTTATCCTCAAACATTTAAAATAAATTTCATTCATATTCTTAACGTTTAAATCATCTTATTTATATTTTTAATATTTATAAAAATAATTTAATATTATCGTGCTGTTAATCGAATGAGTCGTTTAATTGTGCCAAGTGTCCATCTCTTATTTGTGGGCCAACTTAAAGCCGCCCATAGTCAGTTAGTCACCACTCACTTAACCACCATAGAGGCCGCCAAAGTTAATTAATTATAATAATTTAGTAACGAAAGTAAAAAAAAAATTAGATAAACAAAAGATTGATAGATAAACAAAAAAATTATAAATGAAAATATACATTAATTTTTATAACTAATTTTTATTAATAATTAATAATATCAATATATGTTATTATTTATCAGTTTTTTTTGTTAATTTACCACTGTTTTTAAAAATTATTTATTTAGTAATTAGTAGTCACCATTTTGATTACGGTGGCATTTTTTGTTTTGGCATAGTAAGAGAAAAACGCAAAAGCAAAAAACACCTCCAATCGAAGAAACATTTTTACGATGAGCGCATTTTTCAAATTAAGGAAAGAAAACGTGTAGTCAATAAACTTCTTATAAAATAACTAGGACCGCCCATTTCTATTTCCCCCATAAAAAACTGAAAAAGAATAGGTGAAAACTCAGGTACAGTTGACTTCACGTGAAGTTAATATCTAGAGCTGTTAGATGATTTGATTAATTTGACTAAATTTTTATCTAACGACTTTTAGATATCAACTTCACATGAAGTCGACTTCACTTGAGTTTTCACCAAAAGAATAATAGAAAGAAACAAAAATTCCTCCCAGAGTGTGACTTAGCCCATGTAAAATAGAGTAATATTATAGACATAATAATTTAAAATATTTTATTTAATTTAATATTTGTAATTTTATGTATATAATATTTAAAGTTATATATTTGTTATATTTAATATTATGTATTTATTTTAAAATTAATTAATAAATATAAAATAAAGTAATTTTAAACTAATTTTTATTATCTTTTAAATATTTTTGCCTGAAATATATGGGTGCGGTTATGATTGCATTGCTTGACTTCATATCTAGTTGTTGCCGCTCTACAAATTTTGCCTCATTATTGGACATCACAAAAGATCATCTATAATAATTGCCATATCTATTATCCTTGATTGATAAAAAGCCAAACTCCTTATCTTCTTAACCACTTTAAAAACTCATAATTTCATCTTTAATTATTGTCCAAGTAGCTTGTGATTTTGATGTATTCACAGTTAGGAACAACACAACATTGTACATTTTCATTTTACAATCATTATCGAAAGAATTATTTTTCACATACAAACTATTTTATTATATAAAATGGGATAATAATATTGTTGGAAGTAAAGTAGTTGAGACTTGAGAGTGGTAAGTGAGGGACTGAAGAGAGAGAAACGGAAAAATCTATAAAGATCTTGAATTTCGTGTAATTCTTACATGACCACGTTTAAATTGAAAGAAAAAACAATAAAAGAGAAGAGTGATAAAAACTTGAAATCGTATAACTATCTTTAAAAAGAGGGTTATGCAGATAGTGAAATTTTGACGTGTTCTTCTCCACAACTCTTTTAACATTTTCTTCATATTCATATTCATATATTTATATCCTTCTTGACATATCTTCTCTCATAAATTTACCAGTTATCATCTTCACGTACATAATGCCATAAGTCACTATTTATGTACATAATGATATTATTTAATGAAAGGTGATAAATATATAACTCATGTACATGAATAATGACTTTATGACATTATGTATATGAAGGATATAAATATATGAATATGAATATAATATTTGAAAAAAGTGTTAGAAGAGATGTGGAGAAGAACACGTCAGAATTTCACTATCTGCATAACCCTCTTTTTAAGTTTTTGTCACTCTTTTCTTTCATTGTTTTTTCTTTCAACTTGAAGGTGGTCATGCAAGGACCGACCCTTATAGATTTCTCCATTTCTCTCTCTTCATACACTCACTCACCACTTTTAACTACTCACGAAATTCTTTTGTTTCATCACTAAATCTGTATTTTTTTTTAAACAGTGTAAACATATTTTATATAGTCATTTAATCATATTTATTTGGATAAAAATATAATTATTTTATTAATGTACTATTATATAATTAAATACATGTATAAAATTATTTTATATGTGCACCAAATTTTTCTCTTTTCTTTATTATATTTTTCATGGACATTGTTATTTTTTCCAACGGGGCCGAGGCCCAATAGAAATCTTTATGTATATAAAAACCATAATTATTGGACAATACAAAATAACATATTTTGTGAAACTCATAAAAGTAGCCCAACATTTTATTTTAACTACGTTACACATTATAGTTTTGGTCATGACTACATTATAATTTTGACAAACGTTATAAATTAACCCAGCTAAGACTGGGATGAGGTTCCGACCAAAAAAAGAAGGGCAACTCACGTTAAGGTTAGAAGCATCATAAATGCTTCCTTCGGTTGGAATATAAACTAATAGTCTTGTTCTCTTTTTATAATAATAATTATTATTTATCTTTTTTTTTTTAATTTATTTCTTTGTATTCTGCATCTTATGTCTTTTGTCTTTTATTTCAGTTATACTAGTAAATTGTCCCGTGCATCGCACGGGTATGGTAAGTTTAATAAAAATCATTCATTATGAAAACGTTTTTATGTTACTAACATATGTATAAGTATTTTATAATAATTTGGATCGTTTGGTGAGATTGACCACAATTTTAAAATTCTGATTTTTATCCTGTAATTTTGATTTTCGTTGGTAGTTTTAATATCCTTTAGCAAGTTGAAAGATGAAGTTATTATTTAAAAAAAAAAAGATAATGAAAGAAAATATAATCAAGCTAATTTGATGATGGTGCTAAAAAGAGTTGTTTTGGTATAGTAAAACAAATTAAAGAAGGGCAATATTTATAATGTGAATAACCATCATGATTTTCACAAAAAAATTAATAATAATGAAGAAGAACATAAAGATAATCATGGTGTACAATTAAGATAGGACTGTCAAACAGGCTAGCCCGGCCCATTTAGGCCCGGCCCGTTAAGCCCACGGGTTAAACGGGCTAGCCCGTTTAAGTCCACTTTATTCGCGGGCCAGAATTTTCTAACCCGGACCGTTTATGGTCAGTCCGATGGGTTAAACGGGCCAGCTCGTTTATCATTTTATTTTATTTTTTGAAAAATATTTTGACAAAAAATACCACTTTTAGGTCAAAAACCATTAAAAAAGAATATTTTTTTTAGTTGATGGGTCGAATTTTCGGATCAAATCGGGAGAAATATTAGCTAAAAGTGCTACTTTTTTAAAAAAAATGTAAAAAAAATTAAACGGGCCACCCATTTAGCCCGCGGGCTAGCCCGTTTAGCCCGTCATTTTTTCGGGTTAATCGGGCTCAACCCGTTTAGCCCAAAATTTAAACGGGCTTAATTTTAGAGGAAAAGTCCGCCCATTTAAACGGGTAAACGGGCTGGCCCGATGGATTTAGCCCATTTTGACGGCCCTAAATTAAGATGATTGGCTGAAAGAAAATCATGATAGATAATTGAAATTATGAGTAATGATATTGTACACACAAAAAAAACCAGGTAAAATTTACGAATTTAAGTGACACATGTAACTAAATATGAAAGAAAAAAATAATGATGTGAATAGTAAAGTAGATGTGAATAGTAAAAAAAGAACAAAAATGTATGATTCAAAGAAAGGTTAAACTATCAAGTAGAGTACAAATTCACTAAAATAAATTAGTATAAAATAGGTGACAAAATATTGATTGAACTATTTTATGTGTAAAATAAATGAGAAGTCACTCAAACTAATTCAATACTTCGAAGTAACAACGAAATATATAATGGAGTGAAAATGTTAAATTGTGTTTAAGAATATAAATTTGAGTTATCATAGCAAGTTCAATATTAATGGATATATGGTTTGGGTGCATTGAGTTATAATAATTCGCTTTATGTTTAGGTATATAGGATCATAGTTGAAAAAACCGGACCGGACTGGCCGGTTCAACAAGAAAATCGATAAACCAAACTTTGCACCGGTCCGGTCCGAGGTTAGGACCGTTCAAGGCAGAGAATTGAAATGAACCGGTTGAACTCATAACGAACCGGCTAAAACTAGCCAAATCCGGTGAAAATCGGACCGAACCGAATCGGTTGAAAATTTTTCAAAATGGTTCACATAAGATTCAAACTCCTCTCTCCAGGGTTGCATGAAGGACAATCTGACCACCAAGCTACATTGCTTTTGACTAATACATATCCAAATTATAATACATATAGCAATTTTCTATTTACTTATATTTAATTAATTTTAATTTTAAAGTCATTAATTTTTAAATCAATTATATTTTATTTAAATATAAATTTTATTAATATATATATATATATATATATATATTAAAAAGATAAAAAAAATTATTAATCATAATTTATTTTTTCTTTTCATGATTATATGATATCTATTATTCTATTAATATTATTTTTTCAATAAATATTTGTAGTATATAATAATAGGTAAAGACTCACATGCAGATATGAAGTTGATAGTTGAAAATTGTTAGATGATATTTAGTTAAACTTGTCAAATTATCTAACTGTTTTTAAATATCAACTTCACATAAAAATTAACTGTATGTAAGTTTTTACTTATAATAATATAATAATACAATAAATATAAATTAATTAATAAAATATTAAAATTTAAAAATAATAATTATTTTTATAAAAATAAAATAAAAATATTTATAATAAAAAATAATTAAATTTTATATAATTATTTAATTATACTGAATTAATCGGTTCGACCAATAATTCATCGATTGAACCAGTAATTCAGTAACCTCATCAGCTCGATCGCCCATTCGGTTTTGACAATTATGCTCACAAGTCGCAAGTTATGACTTATGAGTTATGACCCAGACGCGCGCGCATATAACAGCCCCTTTTCAAAAGGAAAGTCCGCGAACAAGCACACAAATATTTCATTTCTTCTCATTCTCATTCTGTTATACCCTTTCTTTTCAAACGCTACCTCGCTCACCATAGCCCTCGGAGTTCATCTCTCTCCGTACGTCATTCTTAGGGTTCTACCTTCAATGGCGTCGCAAGATTCGCTTCCGAAGACCGCCGACTCTTCGAAGCTTGCCGATCATCATACTCTTCTCAGCATCTGCAACTCTCTTGCCGCTGGTGGAATCGCAGGTGGAGTGTGAGTGTCACTTCCTTTCCACTTTATTTTTTGCTTCTTTCTTTCTTTTATATATGTTTCTGTTCTCTTTTATTGTTCTGATTCTTTTTCTTCTGATTTTGCGATATTTTTTATATTCGTAGTGATTTTGAGCTGGTTTTGGTCTCGAATTTGCTGTTTTCTTGAATTCAACTGTCGTTATTGTGCTTATGTTGCTCTTGCTTTGAATCTTAGAGATCATGAAATCGCTTGTCGTAATCTTTTGCTAGGACTAAGCCTTACATTGAAATCTGAATTGTCTGTGCTATTTAGTGGTTTCTGAATGACTTCCGTGTTTATTGGAGAATATTCATTGTAATGAAATCTTGCTGAGCCCTTTCAGTGCATTATTTCCTTCCTTTCTGTATTTCAAGTTCGGGTCAGTAAAGTTCCATTAGAAATGCCAGAGAAAGTACTGTATTGATTATTAGAAGATAATGTACGTGAGACATACATAAGTCGCTTAATATCTAGGAAAGATAAATTCCTTTACGTATTCCTTGCTATCAAATGCTTCTGAAATATTCCGCTTCAAGCATGTGAAAGGAATAATGAAGGGAAACCTTGATTTGCAAACTAGTTTATTTATAAAGTGGATTTACATCTTAAAGGGAACATAGTAGCTGGAAAGATCTACTGGACATGTGAATGTGTTAATATTAAAAAATAAAAATGTCAGTAAGGTTACTAGTATTTCTCATAAACATTATGAAACAGGCTAATAAATAGATATAGCGCCTTTTATTTTTTTCCCTTGACATAGATGGAGCATATTTTCAACTCATGATGCACATACATGAGATTAATTTTGATCTTGAATTATGCTAAGGGGAAGCATTTAAGTATATTTAGTTATTTACTTTCTTTAATAGGTCGCGAACAGCTGTGGCTCCTTTGGAGAGATTAAAGATTCTGCTGCAGGTAGTTCGCTTTAAGATTCTTAGTTTCTTACTACTAAATTTTTGGTTGTAACCATTCTCTCCATCGCTACTTCCTCATCCCAACCGACCTTCCAAATAGATTTTTGTTGCATTTATGTAGGAATGTTGCATCTAGCATTTTCTTCAATGCTATGAGGATTATCGCTGTCTATTAAACACTGTCTAGATGTATCACTCTTTTTCATAAAGAACAGGAGAAAGTGTGTGGATAGCCAGTGCAAGAATGTAGATAAATATGCCTTTGACTAGGGAGATTGTTTTCATTCTATACTTTTCTGATTATAGGTTAATAAAACCAAGTGTTTTTTGAAAATGCAGGTCCAAAATCGTGACAATATAAAATACAAAGGAACTATTCAAGGCTTAAAATATATATGGAGAACTGAGGGTTTTAAAGGGATGTTTAAAGGAAACGGAACTAACTGTGCCCGTATTGTCCCAAATTCGGCAGTGCAGTTCTTAAGCTACGAGGAAGTATCTAGGTATGTTTTTTATCTTCCGATACTTATCCTATTTCTGTTGTCATTGTGTTAAGCCAATAGCAGTCTACCTGAAACTGTTGCTTAATACTAATGCAGGGGTATTTTGTGGCTCTACCGGCAACAAACTGGAAACGGTAAAATGAAAGCACTTCTCTTTGGATCACTCTATCATGCATCTGAGCATCATTAGAACATATTGTTGTTTTGTCCATTTATAATTTTCTTAACCGAGATGCATCTATCAATGTTAGCATTACTCTTGAATCATGTGTTGCTGTCTAGCTTGTTTCTGGTATTGATGGCCATTTGCAACCCCCCCCCCCAAAAAAAAAAAACAGAAGCAACTCAGCTCAGTCCTCTTATGCGTCTTGGAGCCGGCGCATGTGCTGGAATCATTTCCATGTCTGCAACTTACCCTATGGACATGGTGCGAGGTCGGCTAACTGTCCAGGTATTATTAAAAGGAATTCCTTAAAATTTTTGCTTCATTTGTAATTATTTCTAATAGTGTTGTTTATGGAAGATGAGTTAGCATAGTGAATTGTTTATTTTTCTGGCTATATTTTTTTAATTTATTTTCAACAATTTTGTAGACAGAGGCATCCCCACACCAATACAGAGGAATTTTTCATGCTCTGTCAACAGTTTTCCGGGAAGAAGGCCCTCGAGCCTTGTATAAAGGATGGTTACCATCAGTCATAGGAGGAGTTGTATGTACTATGTACACAACTTTGTTTATTCTTGAATTAAGTTTGTGTTAACCTTTATTGTACTACATCTTGGAACCAAAACTTTTGTTCATATCATTCTTTATGCTCTTAAAAAATTTCTCTATTTTCATCACCTTCATTAATATACTTTGTTTTGGCGCTTTGCAGATACCATATGTAGGTCTCAATTTTTCAGTGTATGAATCTTTGACGGACTGGTTGATTCGATCCAATCCACTTGGAATAGCTAAAGACTCTGAGCTAAGTGTTACCACAAGGCTTGCATGTGGGGCAGCCGCTGGCACTGTTGGTCAGACAGTGGCTTACCCCCTTGATGTCATTCGCCGGAGAATGCAGATGGTAGGCTGGAAAAATGCTCCTTCAGTTGTTGCTGGTGATGGAAAGAGCAAAGCTGAGTACGCTGGCATGGTTGATGCATTCAGGAAAACTGTGCAGCATGAAGGATTTGGAGCATTATACAAGGGCTTAGTACCCAATTCAGTGAAGGTCGGTTGATCTCTTGGCATTGCATAACTTCCTTCTCTTATAATGCCCCACGGTTAGATTAATTTTTCCGCGAGTTTAGTTTATTGGTACGCAAGTTCAGTTTATACCAAAAGTATGCGGTGCCTTTCGCCATGTTTTTAGGTGGGGGCAGGTTCTGGAACGATTGCTATATCTTACGAACAATTTTGTTTTGGGGTTGGTTGACAATAGTCTTTTTAAGTCTTCGAAAAAGAAAAATTAATGTATAGTACCACTGCGTTGCCGATTGAAATTTTCTTTCGCTCGTTTCAGGTGGTCCCGTCTATAGCTATTGCTTTCGTGTCATATGAGATGGCGAAGGACATGCTCGGAGTTGAATATCGGACATCTGACTGAGGAATTAACTAGTTGTTGGGTTTTCGTTGGCATTTGCCAGATGTGAAAGTGGAAGATGGTAAAATACTATTCATCCTGTAAAGTAAACTTCATGATTCTGTCTACTACCAAGTAGTAAAAAGTAGAGAAACGATTCGATTCCTGTCTTTTTTTTTTTTCCGAAAAATGTCCATTTCCATTTTTGTCCTTGATTTTAGTAAGACTGTAAGACAATGCGGTTCTTTTGCAAGTTCATTTGTTAACGAAAGTTTGTTTCACCGTAGAAGCTTCCATAAAACATACCTTTTTTTTCGTCTCACTGATTAAATTGGAATCATATGGCAACCAACACAAACTAGGTAGCTACAAACGAGTTCTACTAGACCTATCTGAACCTTGACTGCTGCTCCTCAACATCTTTCTCAACTCTTGGAGAGACTCTTAGGATTTGGAAAAATTGGGACTGCTTGATTTTATTTAAAATTTTTAGAGATTAAATTGATATTTTCAAACATTTCGCCACATCATCTAACTGCCATGGTATCATATGTCAACTAAAATGGTCAGATCAACTTTTCGGTCACAGAAAATGACGGAAGGGCCAAATTGAAGCACAGACCAAAATTTTAGGATATAATTAGAGTCAATTGTAATCTTAAGGACTAAATTGAGTGAGGAATCAAATTTTAGGGTCATTTTGAGTATTAAGTAAGGCTAATTCTCTTAATTGTTACGTCACTATCAAAGTCCAAAGATGGAAGCCATGAAGCAGGAAAAGCTCTGCCGCCGGCAGGACACTGCCCTTGCCTCCGCCGCATCGAAGCTCGCCGTCGACGAGGACGACCCCCTCGCTGGAAACTACGGCGACATCACAATGGAGTTCCTGCAGTCGAAGACCATGGACCCCAGCGCATGGACACGGGTTGTGAATCTGGAGAAGTCTCTAGAAGGGAAGCACGTTCTGATCCGAGCTAGGGTTCAGGCGATCCGTCGCGTTGGGAAGAAGATGGCCTTGTTGGTTGTGAGAGAGAAGGGCTTCACCGTGCAGTGTTTGGTGCAAGAGCAGCGAGATTTGGTTAGCGTGCAGATGGTGAAGTACGCTGCCGCGCTGAGCCGCGAATCTGTTATCGATGTTGAAGGTCTTGTTTCGGTCCCTTCGGAATCAATCAAAGGTGCCACACAGCAGGTTAGTTAGCTTCTGAGATTTGATTTTGGATAGAAATAAAGGGAAACAGTGGCAATGCATTTAGTAGGGTTTAACACTTGCTGGTAAAGGTTGTACTAGTAAATGGTAGAACGGTCTCTAACGCTTCCTCTTATTCTCCTTTACTTGTATATTTGTAAGTCATTTTTTTCAAGTAATTGAACATTTTGTTGAGGATCAATGCTTGAGATTATAGCTTATGTGGTTTGTTCTGATAGGTGGAAGTTCAAGTGAGGAAGTTGTATTGTGTTAGCAGGGCCCCTCCAACTCTACCCTTTAATCTCGAGGATGCTGTTCGAAGTGAAGCTGAAATTGAGAAGGCTCTTCAGGTAATTGATTGGAGGTGTCTGGTTCTTTGTTAACCTGTTTGACTCGTCACTTCTTTGTTAGGGTGATTTGTTTCCAGGAGCTGATCTTCTATTTTTTTTTTTTTTTTAATTTCATTTTGTGTATTATTAAATTCTCCTGAATGTGTAAAATCGCAGTTGCACATCAATTCTTTTCATCCATCGGTTAACTAGTTCTCTTAATGAATGTAGGCTGGTGAACAACCTGTTCGTGTTAATCAGGATACACGTTTGAAGTCTAGAGTATTTGAGCTCAGAACCCCGGCTAATCAAGGAATTTTCCGTATTCAGTCACAAGTTGGAAACGTAAAGCATTTCATCTGAATTTTTTTTTTCTGAAGAGTTCTACTTATTCACGTTCATTTTTTAATTACATGTTGTTAAGATCATGGTTGCTTTAAATTTTAAATTTACTCAGTAAATGCATACTAAGACATTAAAGGAATAGATATTCCCCATGATGCCAAGTTGAATGATCAAATTATTTTTCATTGCATTGTTGGGTAGGCATTCAGAAAATTCTTGTCATCTGAAGGCTTTGTTGAAATCTACACTTCAAAGTTGATTGCTCTTTTGAACTATAAAGGGCACCCTGTATGCCGTGCTGAATCACCACACCTCCACAAGCAAATGCCAATATATGCTGATGTTGGCCGTGTTTTTGAAATTGGTCCTGTGTTTAGGGTTGAAGATTCCCTCACACCCAGACATCTGTGTGAGGTTACCGGTCTTGATGTTGAAATGGAGATTATGGAGCATTATGATGAGGTATTCTTACTTTTAGGCATATCTTTTTGTGTATGATTTCGAAATTAGAGGTACATAATGTAATTTACTGATATTGAGTTTTGAACAGGTTATGGATATAGTTGATAGGTTGTTTGTCTCAATATTCGATATAGCTTGAACCAGAATTGTAAGAAGGAGCTTGAAGCTGTGGCACTCCAGTACCCATTTGAACCTTTAAAGGTAAGCATCTTCTATTAAAAAAATTGTATTTTATATATATATATATATATATATATATATATATATATATATATATATATCAAACATTCCTTTCTATTCTAATAAATTTCTTTCTCCATAAAAAATAAGGGTAAATATTCTTAGTTATCCTATGTTGTATTTGTTATGTTATGAACCACCAGTTGAAAATTGTGAATGCAAATGAATGCAATGCGTAAAGGCTTCTATGATTTGATATATCCCCTTGATATGCAGTATCTTCGTCTAACATATGAAGAAGGGGTTCAGATGCTCAAGGTAAGCTTAAAAATTTTCTTAGTATCTAATTCACAAATAATGCACAAAAATTTATATTTTATTGAATGGGTTGACTTTATTCTTAATAAGACATGCGTAAAAAAAATGGAGGGATTATACAACAACAGTGATAATAACAAAGTCCTGGCCACTAGTTTATGCCGGCTACATGGATCATATGGTGCTATTGCACTGTGAAAAGTTATGTCGTTTTAGTTTCTAATTTCTAATCTCAACTAAAATGTCAAGGGCAACATGATTCATAATAGTCAACGGTTTATTAGAAAATGTTATGGAGTCCCTATTGTTAATTGAAAAATAACTGGGCTTGAGGAACATTTTTACTTATTCGCGATCTATATCATAATCTCGTGTGCTTGCAAGTGAAAGTGGGTTTATAGTCCCAAAAAGGATGAAATTATTGTCTTGATGCCTAATTAGGTTCCCATTCTTTATTGATGCTGAGGCTTCCTCTCTATTTTTCCTCTTATAGATGGATCTCGGTTTTCTTTGCAACTGTTGAATCAGACCTCTCAACACTCAGAATTTTGTTTAACTTTGCTAATAAGAATTTTAGGAAATGGTTTATAGTCCCTAACAATACACCGGCCTTGGAGAGCCGACATCACAACGGCGGCTTCACTCTATCGAAGCTGACCCAATGGTAGCCACTTTGCTACGGTCTAGCTGATACCATTGTTAGATATCTAAAGAAAGTGGGAAACCACACCTTAAAAGCTAGCTGTTAAGGGGGAAGAACCACTCTCCTTATATACAACATCAAGCATCCCATACTACTCGATGTGGGATTTTGAGCACCCATAATACCCAAGTCCCTAACATAATTCCTTCTCTTTCACACGCGCACACATAACAAAGAAGTGCAAATATTTTATTTACTTTTTATGACCTATTATTTTGGACTTCATTGGGTTGTCATTTTTGTGTATAGGTATGGCATGGAGTTCTATATCCTTTACCGATACCCCTTGGCTGGAAGCCCATTTTACACAATGCGCCTTGCTATGATAATTCACAGTACTCCAACTCATTTAATGTTTTTATTAGAGGTAAGCAATAAGTGGTTTTGCCATTCATTGTATTAATACAAGAAATGTTTTCATTAAACATTTCATCTATATTGTTATCAACAGGAGAATACTTGTAAACTCCTAGAGCACATTTAATATGTGTTCTAAAAACATCAATAGCCACTTATTCTTGATATTTTATATAATTTTTAAACATTATAAATGGAAATAAATGGATATAGTTGTTCTAGGAGTGTGCAAGTATTTCTTATAGCCATCATTGCTTCTTCATAGATATAAGTATTTCCACAAAAGCTTGGAGTTTGTCACTGGTTTTTATTCAAAGTTCTGTGTTGCTTGTCCCATAGGTGAGCAGATTCAGGAGCTCAGCATGTCCACGATGCAGAGATGTTGGAAAAACGGGCTAAGACTTGCAGCATTGATGTCAAGAAGATATCTACATATATTGATTCTTTCAGGTATTCTTCACAGCCTGTTGCTCAGTTCATCTTTGTTTAACTCTGGCAGCTACTATCATTTTAACAAAATCGTTATGTCTAAAAATCAGTATATCTAGACATAATTTGTGTCCTTATGGATAACCCATTATCTTGACCCTTGAAATATTAGTTTGTTGACAAATTGGTCTTTTAAAAATGGATAATTATTTCATGGTACCTGAAATATTGTTTTCACTTGACAGAAATCATTATTTCTTGTTGACAAAATGGTTCCCTGATAATTATTTCATAGTACCTGAAAATCCACCCACATAATGAGAGCACTATTTTGTTAGATATTTCTAGGGCAAAAATGATGGTTTGATCCATGATTCAACAAAGTTTATATTGGCAATCGAAAGCCTAACACAATCCTTCTCTTTTCCGGACTTGGGACTGATTATATAATGTTTGCAACAAGCTTGACATAGGCAGAGTTTGCTAGAATGATGAATTACTTTCAAAACAAAAATGAAGCATTATACATTCTGTCTATTATGGTGTAGTTATCAATATTTGAATTGTCATTTTGTCAGCGAACTAATTTGAGAGTTGAGGGTTTATCATCCAAATACATTAAATTTTGGAATTTACAACTGTCTAACCGACCGTTAATATTTATTACTGGACAGAGGGAATGATTCATATTTTCAGCAAATTGAATTACCTTGTGTCAAAATCTAATTGCTTTGTTGATGATTCAGATATGGTGTACCACCACACGGTGGGTTTGGAGTTGGTTTGGAGCGTTTAGTAATGCACTTCTGTGGCCTGGATAACATTCACAAGACAACACTTTTTCCGACTCCTGGGATTACACTATGATAGTTATACCGAAACAGTGACTTGGAAATTGCATTGTTACTAAATGTTCATATTGCAAGAATTTCTTTTCCTTTGAATTAGCAGTTTTGGAGCTGGTGTATATATACTTCTTTACAAAGCATACTTTTTTTTTCCTCCACTTCTCTCTCATCATCGTTGTTGTTTTTTCTTCTTCTTCTTATACTTTTTATTTCTTATTCATAATTGTCTTCTTTATTTGTATATTTTAAAAAAATATTATGAATGAGAAGAAAAATAGAATAAAAAATGATAATGATGATGATGAAAAAAAGATATCGAAATTTTTTATATAAAACACAAATAAAATAGAAATGACATAAAAATTTATTATATAAAACACAAAAATCATTGCAATGATTTGGTTAATTTATCTCAGTGCTGATGAGTAGTAAACTTGTCAATAAATTAATGATGATATTTCAAACAACATCAGTCAAGTGAAGATAACACACTAACTACCCTTCTAAATTCTAAGACCTTTGTCCCTAGGCTTAATTTATTAATTGGGTAAAGTATTATTTTGGTTTTAACATTCAATTAAATTTCAATTTGGTCTTTAATATTTTAAATGTCATATTTCAGTTCTAAAAACCTTAAACATTATATTTCAATCTCAAAAAAAATTTAAGCGGATTTAATATTATCTCACAATTAAATTTAACACAAACAATATACATATTGATAAAGAGGTAATAGTATTCGATTTTAGTATCTATGAAGATTAAAATTGATTCACAACGATCACTAATATAAAAGTTTTTTCTTTGATTTTGAAGCGTTTATGGTTGATTGTTAAGATTTGGAGTTTTGTACAAAAAGAAAATTAAAGAGAATAAGTATTACAAAAATGTTTTAATTATGTAGATATGACTTAACTAGTAATGTTATTAATGTCCATATCACTCATTCTGATAGCTATTAATGTTAAATTTAATAGTAGGACAACGTTGAACCTATTTAAAATTTTTTGAGGCAAAAATAGAACGTTTGAAACATTAGACACTAAATTAGAATTTAGCACAAACATTGAGAGATGAAAATAGTACTTTATCCTTATTAATTAAATTATCATTATACAGCTTGCAAATTGATTCTTGTGATTTAGCTATATAGCTAGCTCATATGAACATAAGTTTTCTTTTATATTTTAATTAAGATCAATATGAACATAAGAACCTCCGAAAGAATAAGGATATAATTAAGGCTAGTATTAGCTCCCTTTTTCCTTAACAAATAAAGTCTAATCATTAGTCTAAGTTGTTGTTACATTAGCCTAATTGATTCTTGACTTTCATTCTTGCTGTTTCACTGCACTGAAGATAAAATAATAATAGCCTAATTATTTTATAGCATGGTTGATCTAACCGCTACTTTGAAAAATTACAATTAATTAGATTAATTTTTTAATATAACTGCTGTGCATATCACTATTTCATCATGCAGCAATGATGAAGTACAATAAATTTCGGTCATCAAATTAGTAAGTATTTACTTGTATGTATTTATACATATTAATTTATAAAATTTTTCAACTACATAATTATTAAAATAATTAAATATGTCATAGTAAAATAATTAAATATGTAATTAATAGATAATTAAATTTATTTTTAGTAATATAATTAATTATTTTATGAGGTATATAATTATATATTTTTATATGCAATGATTAATTTTTGATAATATAATTATAAAAAAAATATTAAGTGATTATTTTTTTTAATTATTGTCTCGTAGTTAAACTAACACTAATCCTTTTTCTTTTTGGGAGACAACTATTTGTAACTCTTCACTTGGGTTTTTTCATTTGTAGGGACACATCAGACCTAATTATCAGATTGACTTTAAAAAATACATTTTATAAGATTCTAAATGTATTTGGATATAACTTTAACAATACTCTTATTAAAAGAGGATTTCTGATAATATTTTTAGATATATAAAAATTCTTTACAGTAAAAGATAGATAGAAACAAAAAATGTTATTAAATATTTTTTTCCAAATTTGTTTTAAAGTAAGTTCCGATTAAATTAGTTAGAGTTGACGACTGACTTAATTCTACACTATATTTCTATTTTATTGTGCCTTGATTTTGAAATACCGTACAATGGAAACAGGATAGTGATAGTGCTAAATTAAGCTCAACCACTAATTAGTAGGGGTGGTAACGGGGCGGGTAGGGACGGATTTTTGCTTTATCCGATCTTGTTCTGTCGTATAACAATCTGCATAAAATCTGTCTCGTTTTTATCTGCGGGTAATAAAACGTTGAATCCTAACCCGTCCTTATGGTACCCGTTCCGCCCCTACCCGTCCCTATAATTATTAAAATTCAATAAATAAAATTAAATTTTAAAATTTATATAACCATCATCACATGCATAACATAAATTAAAGTAAAAATTTAAATATGATACAATATTATTAATCATTTATTAATTATTTTACATATATTATATATTAAAATTATATATATTATATATATAGCGGGGTGGGTAGGGACGGGTATTATCTAAACCCGAACGAGTAGAGACGGGATGGGTACCCCGCGAGTTCGGGTGGTATTGCTATCTCTACTAATTAGCAATTCAACATTTCAGAATACATGCTGCCTCGGTTTTCCGATGATATTATTATTCTTATTCTTATTCTTATTATTATTATTGTTATTAAAATATTAGTGAGCCAATATTTTTATTAATATTTTGTATTAATATTTTTTGTATTATTAAAATTTAAATTTTACTATAAAAGTATTTTTATTGACAAAATATTATTAAAAAATAATATATTTTATTTATTATATATTGTTATTGGTGTTGTATTATGACATATAAATGGACTTTTGCAATGAATTTGTAAGTATTATAAAAAATATAAAACTTTAGGTAACTCTTTGAAAAAATGGTAATATATAAATTTATAAGTTTTTAAAAAATATTAAATAACATGTAGAAAAACGCATAAAATATAGGTTCTTGAAAAATTACGACACGATTTATTCTTCTATTAAACACTATAAATCTACTGCTGTAATTTTTCATAAATTAATTTTTCTCACGGACTAGCATCGTAAAATCCTTAAAAATCTATTTGATATTCTTTTTTTAGAGACTTATTATTATTATTTATTAAAGAAAGAAGACTCGAACCTACAACTTTTTAATTGAGTATAGGAAGACTATGTCATTTAAGCTATAATTTATTAGCTGAAAACATGCTTAGACCACTCGGCCATCCTGACCTTGTTGGTATTATTATTATTATTCGTTTGGTCACCAACCAAAAATAAAATAACAGGATTTAAAAAAGTCTACAAGTTTTCCGGTCAGCGTTTTCCTCTTTCTTTTTCTTTGGGAAGCTTTGTTGACTTTTCAACGGAATTATGCCCTTATAAATTTCAAAATCTTGTGGGTTGTTTGTTTTGATGACTTAAATAAAGTAAACAAAAAAAATTAAGAAGGGAACTGTTTGAATAGAAGGATAGGTTTTTTTTTAAATTATTTTTAGGTGAATGTTAGGATGTCATTTTGTACTTAAGTTATTAAAAAGGTAAATAAATAATATTTAATAAATTTTATATAATTTATTTTTTATTTTAAATATTTTATTTTTTATTTTTAAAAAAATTAATAATTTAGACACCATAATAAAAGTACTATAGAACTCATTTTATTTTTAAACTCTTTTTAAGGAAAAGAAAATTTCATATAATAAAGTTGTAATTTTATTATCATCTTTGTCATAATATCTACCACTGTATTTACATCTTTCATAATTAAATGAAAATTAATATATCAATTCTAATATATTATATCCCTTATTTTGAGCACTAAAATAATACTTTGTTATATCCTTTGCATTCTGTGATGGAATTAAAAAAAGTCGTTAATAAATTAACAAACTCAAACGACCGTCATATATGTTCGTAGTAGCGAAAAAATTGTTTTAAAAATCCATTGCTAATTACTTAGTTTGAACTAAATCTTATAATACACTTATTATGACACACAAACTTGCTTCATCTAGCAAGAAATGTGTGTATTTATTAGCATTTAATTTTTTTTTGGATCGTTGATAAAATTCTCACTTAATAGTTAATATCAACATTTCGCGCTTATAATAGAAATTCACATCAACTCAAGTAAAAAAGGACAAACAACTAAAATATAAACATTAAAAAAATCTTCAAAATTTTTACTAATCGCTAAATCTAAGCAAAACACCATAAAAACATTAAAAATAATAATTTAATACCACTGAAAGATTTTTCCACTTTACATGAGAGTGAATTTAACTTACATCGATATAAGTTGTTGCTTTCATGCACGTAATAAAATAATCTTGACATGACAAAGTATTTAAAATATTGCCCGCCGGAATAAATAATAATCAAACGTAATATAGGAATGGTTTAATTACTTTCTTAGTCTCTATAATTTTGTAAAATTTTTAATTAGGTCCTTGTATTTTTTTTTTTAATCAAGTTCTTGAACCAAGTTTTTTTTTAATTGGGTCTCTATACTTTTTTTTTCTTTTTATTTGGATCCCTGCACCAATTTCTTTTTAGTTCGGTCCCTATAAAATTAAGTCAATTACTGTTAAGAGGGACCTAATTGAAAAAAAAAATTAGTGTAGGAATCTAATTAAAAAAAAATATAAAAACTTAATTAAAAATTTCGCAAAACTATAGAGACTAACAGAGTAATTAAACCTATAAAAATTGCGATAACTTGTTAGACTTTTATTACCTTTTCTTTTAATATATATTTTAATGCTATAGAAAGGCTAGAACCAGTGACAAAAGTAGTGCATGCTAATAAACAGCAAGCTATAACAAGGTTCAACTACTTAACTAGCTGTATATATAAATAATTGCAGATATAACAATTTTGTTGACAAAGGAGAAAAAGAAAGAACAGTACATTGCAACTCAAATACATGCACCAATGCAAGCATCTCATAAATAATTATATATTTATATAAATCTTTTTTTATTATTTTGAATTTATAAGGATTTTGCATTGATATATTTTTATTTAGTCTTATGCAAAATTATTTTATTTATATATAGAACAAAAAGAATCAGATTTTAGATTTTTTATTATAAAAAATTGATATTATATTATCAAATTATTTTTTTAACAACTTAATTAACTCAATGTCAATGTGTTAAGATACATAAATAATTATATATTTTATACTATCTTTAAAAACAAATCATTAATGATCTTCTATTAGAAAGTCTATATAATATAAAATAATATTTTCATACATTTAAAATAATATAGAATTATTCTAAGTGCACACTAAAAATTATCTATTAATTCAAGTATTAGTGTAGAATACATTTTAAAATATTAAATAATATTTATTTATATAAAATATATGATAACTAATTTAGTAGCTTATTTTTTATATATACATAGTATTTTATGAATAATATCAGATAACGTATTATTTTGACTCCTAACGTTTGGACCAAATTCTAATTTAGTATTTAACGTTTTAAATAATGTCCTATTTAAATCCTAAAATGTTTTAAGTTTTCTATTTCAATCTCAACAAATTTCAAACATGTTAAATATTATGCCACAATTAAATTTGACATACACGATAAATTAGCATATTAAAGATCTAATAACGTTTAATTTTTATACATAAGTAAAATTGATCTACTAACGATCACCAATAATTACCAATGTAAAAATTTTGCTTTGATTTTGGAGCGTTAATTATTATTAATTGATAGAATTTGAATTTTTTTTACAAGAAAAAAATCAATAAAAAAAATATTACAAAAAAGTTTTGATTATTTTTTTAACACACAAAAAAAAAATATAACTTAACAATAATATTGTGGTTATTTTATTAATTATTTGTATCAAATTTAATAATATTAAATCTATTTAAATTTTTTAAAACAAAAATAAAATATTTAAAATATTAAAAAACTAAATTAAAATTTGACTCAATAATTTACCAATTTTCATTCGCCTAGTTATATATAACTCATTTAAACACTTAATAAGGTCTCTATTATTATATTTGATGAGTTAAAATTTTCACCAATTTTCACTACTACTCATGGAATATTTTGATCTCGAATAAATGACCATTTGTATTCATAAAAAATGAAAACACTGACATATGTATTCACATTAGATCAAAATTAAACTTGTACCCACGCAAGATGCCTTCTGTGTGACAAAAGTACCATACGCAGCACTTCAACCCTCCAAAGATAGGATACTTTTGTCATACGAAGAGCATCTTCCATGAGTACAAATTTAATTTCGATTTAGTGTAGGTACATATGTCAGCATTTTCATATTTCATGAGTATAAATGGTCATTTATTCTTTTGATCTCTATTATCTAAATTTGATTCTAGTTTAAGAAAGACAAGAAGAAGAGAGCTTATTCTCCTATTCTGTCAACACACACTACACTACTAAATAATTTCTAGAATTTTCCATAAAAAAAAAAAAACAGTTACCTCTCTTCACTGCTGCCACACTATATAAAAATAGTGAGAATAAGGATTATTGTCCTCGGAATCATGTTATGTATATCCCCTTACAATTTTTATATTAATAAAATTCTCTCTCTCTCTCTCTCTTATAATTCAAGCAAATAGGGTTAAGAAGGAACCAAAAGAATATCAAAGAGTGAATAGCCAAAAAGAAAGATGGGAAGGGCTCCTTGCTGTGACAAAGCAAATGTGAAGAAAGGGCCATGGTCTCCTGAAGAAGATGCTAAGCTCAAATCATACATACAACAACATGGCACTGGTGGCAATTGGATTGCTTTGCCTCCAAAAATTGGTAATTCATTCACTAATTATTTCAATCATTATCATCATATAAAAAATTATATATTTTTTTTCTGGGGTTTCCTCTATTTTCCTTGATCTCTGATCTTTAGTATATCCTTGTTCATATATATATAATATGTTACTAAACTAGGTTATATATATAGCTATGGTGTTTAATTTTGTAGTATACTACATAGTTCAAATATAGGGAATTTATTTAATATTTAATTTTGTGGGTTATTAATTAATTATATTATACTATTATAGGATTGAAGCGTTGTGGGAAGAGTTGCCGTCTAAGGTGGTTGAACTATCTTCGCCCTAATCTCAAGCATGGTGATTTCTCTCAAGAAGAAGACAACATTATTTGTAGCCTCTATGTTAGTATTGGAAGCAGGTAATTAATAATAATAAATTATCTTCACTCATCATTATTAATATTTAAGAGAATTTTACAAGTACAAATTCAGTTTTATGATTTAAACTCTATATTTAAATTTAAATGAATTTTCAACTTTGATTATTACCTTACTACATACATACATGCATGCATATACATACATTTTCTTATGAGTAATTAGTATTATTCATGCATGGTTCTTAATTTTGTTTCCTTAATGATTTTCTGTTTATATGTATATGAAATTAACAGAAATGTTTGGTAACCAAAGAAAATCAGCAAAAAACAGTCATAACTTGCCTTATTTAACATTCATTAATTATTACGACAATTAATTAATGCTAAATAAGGCAAGTTCTGGCTGTTTTTTTTTTGTCTACCTATCATTACCCGAAATTAAATAATCCATTTTGGTTTGTGAAAAACATATATAGGTGGTCAGTTATTGCTGCTCAATTACCAGGAAGAACTGATAATGACATAAAGAACTATTGGAACACAAGGCTCAAAAAGAAGCTTCTTGGCAATAACAAGAACCGCCGCAACAAAGAACAGCAACAATTACAAGCATGTAGCAATAATAATGGAATCAACAAGCAACAAGAAACATCATCAATTAATGGAGGGAGTGTTATTATTGGTGATGATTCCTTATCTTCCTTATTGGTTCATGAAAATAGTAGTACTACTCATCAACAACAACAACAACAACAACAACAATGTTATTGGCCACACTTCATGCCAGTGTTGCCAATACCAAATTTGCCATATAGCACAACAAATAATAACCAACAATTCTACTTAGGATCTTCTTTCAATGACCAAGATTCCATCAAGAAACTACTTATCAAGCTTGGAGGGAGATTCCATAATGATGTTGATTATCATAATTACCATCCTACCCTTGGTGATGGATTATTGAATCATCTTCATCAATCACAAGGTACTACTACTTATTATTCTAATAATTCAACACAACAACAAGTACTTTATCATCAAGAACAAATACAATTTGATGATGGTAATAATGGACTTCATCATGATGAAATGGTGCAAAGAAAAGGAAACCTCAACAATGAAATTGAAGAAGAAATGGTGGGTAATACTAATTTTATTCCACAAAGATTATTAAATAATGGGTTGGGGTTCTTCCATGGAGACATGGTTTTCAGTGAGGATAAGATCATAATAGGCTCTACTACTACTAGGCCTAATTGGGGTGAGAATAGTAGTGGCAATTCAGTAATTTACCACCCTCTTATTTCTTCTTCAAATTACCAAGAAGATCAAGGTGTAAGGCCATCAGAAGAATGTGCTTTGCAAGAGTATAGCACTATAGCCACCATGAGGACCAATAGTAGCAATAGCATGCTTCATGTACAATAATAATTATACTGTGTACATTATTAATGTATTAATCAACAATGGTATTACTAGCTAGCCATTTGAAGCAAATTAAATAATTAAGGGAATGAAGCTTGTAATTTGATTTTGATTATATGTGATTATGATTATTAAAAATCATCATATATATATATATATATAGAGGTCATTTTAGTATGTCTATATTACGGTAGTTATGATATTTTACAAAATATTGCTAAAATTAAAGTAACACATTTTGAATATTCAGCAATATTTTTTAAAAAGTGTTGTTAAAAAAATGTTATCAAAATATAAAAGAAATGTGACTTTAATTTTAACAAAAAAATATGAATGATTATATATCTAATACATCTCCTCAAATAATTTGAGAGTTATTTTTTGGATTTTTTTTTTTTTGTATAATTATTCTTTTTGTCGATCTTTTTATTTGTCTTATGTTATTTTTATTTTTATTTTTAGGGTTTATCAAAAATCAAATTCTAAATTTTTTAGATATAAAATTCTAATATTATGTTATAAAATTATTATTTTTAAATTTAATTAATAAAAAAATAACATAAATAATTATATCTCTAATAAATTGTCATTTGAATTTATGTCAATTGTGTTCTAAATAGAAATTTATCCTCTCCTATAACTAGATGATATTATTATATAGGATATTCATTGATGGCTAGTTACTGTATTATTTTAATATATTTTGTATCATGATACTATTTGATAAATTTAAGCCGATAAAAAAAAACAATATAAATAGTTATATTTTTAATGTCTTTTTAAATAAATTTTTTTAAATTTGTTTGAATTTTTATATAATTTTTTTTAAGATATATAGAGCTCTAATACTATTTTATTATATCATTTTTTTTTTAAATTTAAAATGATAAAAAAAGACAACATAAATTATATCTGTAACTTTTTGAATGTCATAGTTTAGTGTATAATAATGAATAATAGAGTATTGTATGTATATAATATATAATATTGTTAATCACATCATCATAAGTGAGAATAATTGATATCACCTTCACTGTTTAATTAGCATATGCACAGGTTGAAGAACAAATTCAAGTTTTGGGAGTATGATAATAAGTAACTCACAAGGAATTAAGGGGCACTAATTAACTTGGTACGGCATATCATATAGTTATAGTTATAGTAGCTAGTCAGAATTGGATGTGTGGTAGGTCTATAAATTAATTCATCTTATGAAAAATAGAATGAATGTGGATGCACATGCTATCAAGTAATTAATTCGTTGGCCGTATCTGTTTGACCGTTAATCTTCTCAGTTCCCACCTAAAGTCATTATTTTTACATGCCCAAATGTATAGCATACATATCATTTTTTTTTTAATTAAGAGTGAGATTCGAACTCGTTATTTTTAAATGAGTATAAAAAACTATGTTATTTGAGCTATATCTCATTGCATAGTATACATATAATATACATGTATAAGATATAAACAAAATGACCGTTAAATATCTAATAATCAGTTATACCTTTTCTTATAACTTATTAAGTCTAAACTTTTGAAAAGAATGATTTTATGTTATAATATTAAAATTTTTATGGTATAAAAATTTGGAATTTAATTCTTATTAATTATAAATTTAAAAAAAATAGTATAAAACAAATAAAAAATAAATTTTATATAAATATTCATACAAACGCAAAATTAAAAAAGCTAAGCTCTTACCTAAGGGATGTATTAGCTATTAACTTAAGAAGAAGTGATTCACAGTGATCATAGCATTGTATTGGCTGGTTTGTTCATTTTGTTTACTCCCAAACAAATAAAGCTATTTTGGGAGCATTTATATTACAATTCTGTTATATGTATACTTTTTGTAGTAGATATTATTTTAATGTTAGTATTTGTTCACAATTAATACGGATTTTTTGTTTTATTAATAAAAATAATTTAAATAATTAATAATAACTATATTTTTATACGAATATAAAAAGAATTTAGTATATAAATAGTATTAATGTTTATATTATATGTATAGAGTTAAGAATATTAAATTAATAATACTGTATTTGTAAATTAAGTAACTGTAATAATTAAGTATACTCTTCGAAATATTTCAGGAATTTACTACAATTGAATCCATAAAGTATTCTTTTTATAGTTAGTTACAATAATAAGTGGTATAATTTTATTTAAAGCTACATGAATATTGATCATTTAATCTCAACTATATATATACATGAATATATACACACACCTACAAATTACTAGAGATATAATAATTATTTATGTGGCTTCTTTTTATTATTTTAAATTTTTAGAAAAAGTGGTATTATGATATAATATTAAAATTTTATATTTTTTTGAGAAAATAAAAAAAGGTCTATATAAAAAAATTAAATATATTAAAAAAAATTTATTTAAAAAATATATTAAAAATATAATTATTCATATTATTTATTTTTATTATTTTAAACTTTAAAAAAAATAATATCATGACACAAATATTGAGTTTTATATATCATATGTACTCATCAGTCAAAGCCATCAATAGGAATAAGTTTCTGTAGCTAGAGAATATTAATAATCTAGATAGACAACAATTGGTGGCTCAATTTTTTCGTTATGGAACCATAAATGTGATGTGCCTGGATATAAAAATAGGGCGTGCTAGACAAAATTGTGGGACAGTTAGAACTCGGACTCTGCGAGTTCTGTGTTAGCAAAAATTACTTAACAAATCGGAGGGTCTGATTTGGAAGGGGCTAAAATTTGAATTTCATAGCATGCAAATCGGATGGTGCGTTTTGTATATATATATAAATTTTTGTATGAATCCATATTTTTATCTACAACTCGGACCGTCCGACAAGTTATGAAAAACTCGCATGGTCCGATTTGTGATGTTCTCATACCACACACAGGTCAAACACCTCTCTTCTCTATAACCATATCCAACCCAACCTTTGCCTCCATATTGAAATTAAAAAACGCACAATTGGTATATAAATATGAAGCAGCAGTAACTTTATATTATATTTTCCTATATTATATATACCCACACACGCAATCTAATGCTTATTGGATATAAGTTTGTGAAATCAATAATTATGGTGTATATAGAAAATTAATATAAAATATGTATTAAAATAAAAATATATTAAAAATAAGGATAAAGTATTGAATTGATCTTTACATTTTGGTATAATCCTGTTTTAGTCTTTAAAATTTAAAGTGTCTTATTTGAATCTAAAAAAATTTTATTTAATTTTAATGTAGTCTTATCGTGTGGTCAAAGTTAAATAATTAACGAAATGTTCTACATGATAGCAATACAAGAACAAGATCGATAATCTGGAGAATAAGTACAGCTCCAAAGGCACAAAATTAATTATTAATGCATGAATATATTTATTTATCATTTTTCTTGCAATTTAAATGAAATATTTTCTATAGAACTAAGAGAATGATAAATAAATATATTGATGCATCCACGATTAATTTTATGCGTCTGGAATTGTACTTATTTTCTAAATTATCAATATTGTTCTTGTACTGTTGTTATAGGACATTTCATTAATTATTTAACTTTAACTTTACGGTGGAACTATATTAAAGTTAAATAAAAATTTTTTTGGATTCAAATAGAACACTTTAAACCTTAAGAACTAAAATAAGATTACGCCTAAATATAAAAGACTAATTTAGTACTTTATTCTAAAAATAAATAAAATAATATATATTTATACAAAAAGTATATAATTACCGATTTGACTTCTACACATGGTATTTTTGTTGTATAATTTAAGCCAACTTATTATTATTTACCCAATGCAATAAATTTCTCTCTCTAGATAGATAGGCACATAGACCCTAAATGTGTTAGTTACATTGTTGAAAAGTTTAAACCCTTCAAAATAAGTTGTCAAACAGTGTATTTAGTAATTCCATTGATCCAAAGTTCTCACGAAGTGTCTAACCAACAAATTATAATTTAAATGACATAATTTTTTTATTATCACCTAAAATTTTTAAATTTAAATTTCACTCATAATTTAAGAAAAAAAAATGTCTAACCATACATATATTCCCAGGAACCAAAAAAAAAAAAAAAACACCATACATAATATATTCGGGTCATTAACTAATAATCATGTTCAGACTTACTTATTATAAATTATATATTAAATATGAATCGCTTTTTTATCTTCTTGACTAATATAATCTTTTGACATATTTGGTTAATAGAGAAATATGTATTACCTATATTTTAAATTTAACTAATCTGATTTATCTAGCGGAAGTATTATATATGGGACAGATATTTTTCAATTTTTTTCTTCTTCTATGATTTATTCCTATATCTCGAACCTAGAACAGATTAAAAGGATCAAAATCTTTACCACATTAATTAACTAATAATAAGTTGGTCAAATTTAAATAGTTAAAGAAGACTTTGTTATCTCTCCTTAACTTAATTAAGATCAGAAATGTTATTTTTAGAAGTACTAGATTTTTTTTTTCTCCCATGTTCTAACACTTGCCAATTTGTTTTCTTTCTATTATATACGTTCATATATGAATTATAATACAAAAAATAACATTTTTTATTCCAAATAAATAAAATTCACTAGTTTTCTACTTTTAACTTCATGCACATACAAATAAGGGGATATAGAACAAGAGTCACGTTTAAATAAAGATGCTTAAAACATCTTTTTTTAAAGATATTTTTCAGTAATTAAAATTTAACATATATAATCGATTAAATTATGTTATTTTTATCAAAATTAATTTTTTTTATGAAAATGACTATAATACCCTTATTATAGAGAATGATTAAAATACTCTTATTATATATATATTAATTTTAAAAATTTTAAATCCTAATCCTACAATAAAAAATAAAGGACTAAAATTTAAGATTTTTAAAATTAATATATATAATAAAAATATTTTAGTTTTTTTTATAATAAGGTATTATAGATATTTTTTATAAAAAATAATATTAATTTAGACCAGTTTAAGATTTGATTCACCATTTTTCGATCAGATCAATTTATCTAATCTAATTTTGATAAAATAATACGATTTAATCAATTATATGTGTTAAATTTTAATTATTAAAAAATAAATTTATAAAAAAGATATTTTTACCGTTTTTACGTGAGTGGCTCTCTATAGACAAATATAAGTAGTAAGAATATAAAGTAATCTAATAATGGATTTTTTTTACCACAAAACTGTTCAAATTTACATGTCCACAGTTACCATATATAAAGCTAATTAATTAACGGCATAGACCAATGACTTTTGACTTAACAATCAAGCATTTAGCTTTGAAGTTATGTAGAGACTAGAGAGGTCCCATACACTCAAATTCAAACTTTATCCGGTGCCAGCAATTATTCACTAGGACCAATTGTCCTCAACTCAAATACTTGTTAAAAGATTATGCTTTCAATTTCGTTTTTAGAAGACAAAATATTTTTAATTAGTTTATGAAAGATTGATCATATTCTATAGTTTTGCCAATGAGTAATAGCTCAAATGGCATAATCTCTCTATATTCAATTAAGAGGTTGTGAGTTCGAGTCTCATATCTTTAGTAAAAAAAAAAATATAAATAAAAAAAAAACTAGGATACGTGACATAACTTATTTTATGACATGTCATTATCTATAATTGATAGAAGGATCAATATTATCACAAAACATACAAAGACACAACTTTTCTTTTTCCCGCTCTTTTTACAAACATAGGTAATTTCATTGAAGAAAGACATTATAAATTAAATAAAATGGACCATAATATAAGGTTATCATAGCATTTCTAATAGTAGTTCTAATTTCATTTTATTTTGAGTCTTATAAAAAAATTTGTGGAATCATATATTATAAATAATAATTTAAAATTAAAAATAAAATTTGTTCCTTTAATATTTTTATTTTTTTATTAAAGATAGGGAGACCCGAACCCACAATCTTTAAGGTAGCGTTTATTTTGATGTATTGAAACAGAAATTGGAAGACTGAGACTCAATATCATGTTTGTTGATTCAGAGACTGGTACTAAAATTTGTGTCTCTGTCATCAAAATTTTAGTATTTCAGTACCTCCAAAAAGTAAGGACACATGGGACTAAAATTTTTAGAGATGGAGACTGAAATTTTAATAACATTTTATACCTAAAATACTTTCATTTCAATTAATTAATTCCAATTTTATTCTTTGTACAAATTAAATTAGAATTTCATTCTTGTTTCAATTTATGTCTCCCACTTTGTACCAAACAGAATACTTAAATTTATTTCAATCTCTGTCTCTCAGTCTCAGTCTTTCCGTCTCTGTCTTTCTACTAAACGCTACCTAGTGAGTATAGAAAGACTATACTATTTGAACTAGAGTTCGTTGTGAAGATTTAAAATTTTCATAAAGTTATAAAAAAATCCCTAAAAATTTAATTTATTATTATTTAATAAATTTTTTAACTTAAAAATTATATTTTTTTAAAATAATAGTCGAAGTATTTATCTTTTATTTAAGTGATCCTTTTTTTTTTTAAATGGACAAAAGACGGATTGATTCAAAAGTAAAATGTTCCTAAATTAGAAATTATATTCAAGGGTTATTCTATTTGATGCGGTTTCAATTTGGGTCAAATATAGAGTTGGATACGTCTCAACAAGTTTGATTGAATAATCTCAGTGGCATCCAATATATTTAAAGCTATTTTATTTGTTTGAATTATTTAGAAATGAATGGACCCAGGTCCCCTCTCATTATTTCTTGAAAACTTGAATTTTAAACACTAGATCGTGGGATCGGAATCCAACAATGTGTTATTCACTCTTATATGCGTTGAATTTAGAAAATTTATTTGGCGAGAACTGTAATTAGATGAAGACGGTAACTAAATTTTTGAGAATAAAAATTATTATGAATAAAAAATATTAAAATTTAATTAATATGTATTCTAAAAACATAAATTAAAGTTATTCATAATAAAAAATTTTAAATAATTTATTTTAATAATATATTAAAAATTTAATATTTTTTCTAATATACAAAAAATAGTTTTCATTTTTTATTGAAACAATCATGTCAGGAAGCTAATTAGATTACGAGCCAATGATAATCAACTATTAGTTAGATCGTAAATAAGTCAAAAAAATATCTAAAATCAAATAACAAGAAATCTCTAAAATTTAATAAAAAAACATTTAAAATTAAATGAAAAAAAATTTAAAATTATTGTAAAAAAAATTCAAAATTTAACATAAAAAATATAAAATAATTATAAAAGAACATCCAAAACCAAACAAAAAAATCCAAAATCTGAATACAATAAAACTCGTTTAATTATAGTAAAAAAATCCATCACTTTGCGATATTTAATTTATTATATCTGGATTTTAAATGTTTACATTTTAGAGGTGTTAGATTTTTTTTTTGGAAATATACAATAAAAAATAAATAAAAATAAATTATTAAAAAAGAAGGCATCATTTCTGATGTTTTTTATTTTTTTGATATTTGGATTTTCGGATATTTATGTTTTAGAGATTTTAAATATTTTTTTGGAAATGTATTATTAAAACTAAATGAAAGCAAACTATTAAAAATAAAAGTATTATTTTAGATGTTTTTTACACCTAAATTTTAAAAGTTTTAAATATCTTTTCTAGGAATATATGTTAAAGAGTAGTTTGATAGTTAAAAATTATTAGATAATAATTTAGTCAAACATATCAACTCATTTAATAATTTTTAATTAGTAATTTTACATGAAAACAATCGCGTATATAAGTTTTTACTTTTGTCCAAAAAAGTGTATAATAATTAGAAACAACATTATTGTAATTATGGACAGATCAAAACTCAAATGCATTCAAGGAAGTGGCATTGATAACTTAAGGCACCCACGTGTTAGAGAATATGATTTGATATGTTTGATTTAAAAGAGAGGTTTTGGAATTTTTTTTTCTATGATTTTAAATCTTTTATTTTGTTATTAGGTTTTAAATATCTTTTTTAATGATTTTATATGTTTTTTTTGTTAGATTTTAGATGATTTTTTTATAATTTTAGATTTTTTTGTTAAGTTTTAAATATTTTTATTATTTTAAATATTTTTTTATTTAATATTTTGTTATAAAGTAGGCTAATTTATTAAAAGATTTAGCAGGAAAAGAATTGATTACCTACTTTTTTTTTATTGGAAAATACTCTTAGTAATTATAGATAATAATTTTGAGATCTGCTACATATACAAGTTTTTTTGGCTTACAAGTCTTACAAGTTGGTACAAGCCCAACAAAAAACACGCATTACACTCTCACATTCAAGAGTAAATAAACGCACGTTATTCAACTACTTCCTGTTTCCAAAGCGCGCTACTCACCATGCATTATAAACGACTCTTCTTCTTCTTCCTCCATGAAAACGAGTTTCTTGCCAAATTTGAAGATAATGGAACATCAGAAATACACTCAAACGATTACAGAAATACACCCAAATAATTACAGAAATACACCCAAACAGTTACAGGAAAAAGAAGAGAAAGAGGAAGAGGAAAAAGAACGTACGCAAGAAGAAGAAGAAGGTACACTTATAAAGACTTGTATAAAAAAACGCTTGTATGTGGAGAATTTTTCAATAATTTTATGTTTTCGTCCTAAAATCTTAACTTAAAAATTAAATTGATAGATACAAATTTTATGTTTTTATATACAACACATACAATATATTTATTGTCATTGCCTAAGTGTTTTCCTAAATAAAAATTAGTAATAATTTCTATTTGTTTTGACTTTTACCTATCATTGGCTATAGAAAATATAAACCTCTCGCTTTTTTATTTATATATATTTAAAAAAAAAACTTTTGACTTTGTTGCTTATAGGTTATTAGGTGTGAAAAAAACTACGAAAAGTATAAATGAATCGATTATTTATATTTACATGATTACATACATATCCAAGTATTCAAGATCTCCTATTTTCAGTAGCAAGTTTGATTAAATTATAAAAAGATTAGAGAAGTCATCATAATCTTATTATATAGATCATTAGCTGACTGCCTATACATTATTTGGTTGAAAACAGTTGTAATAATTTAGATGAATATTTGTTGACTATATGGTCATGATTTGTTAACATCAGTTGACACTTAGCTTGACATAATTTGACAATTGAATAGGTTAATTATTTGTTAAATCAATGTTTCAAACATTGGCCCATGGCTGATCTCACTTATTATTCACTTCTTATTATATAGGGAGTTTAATTTAGTGATTTCTTATATGTAAAGTTAATTATTTTAACACTAATAATAATAATAATAAATTATAATTTTTCTTGCTATTAATTACTTTTAATTTTTTTTCTCTGTTTTATGTTCCTATTATACATATTTGACTATGTGTGTCCATCCGGCACTGTGATATATTTCTTTTTTTATAATCATTCACATTCCGCAAAAAAAAATTGAGAAATAATAAAAAATTAATCTAAAATAGTATAAAATTATTTTATCTTACATTATTTAATTATTACTTATTTTATTTTATATTTTTAATTATCGTTAAAATAATTCAATAATATGAAATGAAATAAATGTGTAGTTATAAATATTAGTTAAGTTAAATAAAATAACTTTAAATTATTGTCGTATTATTTTTCTAATATTACTACACATTGCAATGTCTTAAAATAAAATATTAGACGAGTTAACTTTTAAAGTGGTTTTTGAAATTTATTTTTATAAAATATTTTTAAAATTTTAGTTTTAATTATATAATTTTTTTATAATAATTTAACATTAATAAATTTTGTAATATATAAATATATTATTTTTAAAAAAATTATATAATTGATTAAATATATTTTTTATTTTCATAAAAAAAATATATTTTTAACAAAAAAAACTCAAAAATATCAAAATACACAATTTTTTAAATTAAATGCTTCTATGAAATACATTTTTTTTGGACTTAAAAACATATTTTTTAAATCAATGATATAACTCTATTATTAAATAACATATTCATTGTTATAAAAGCGTACTTAAAATCAGTTGTGTGTAAATGAGTTAGATAAAAAAAAGTTAGAAATGATTATGAGAATTTTTGACATGTTAGTTTTAAAATGGTAATTGGAGGTACTTATAAGTAGGAACAGACCCACATACAATAAAGAAAGGGCATTTATTCCCACAAAATTTTTAAAAAAATAATAATACTTATATACATTTATCTTTTATTATATTATATTTGTTCTAAAATAAAATATAAATAATTTTCTTGTATTTTATGTTAAATGTTTTTTGTTAAACTTAATATATAATAATAATTATATTATTAAATTTGAGTTAGTATAATAATAAAAAATAAATAAATAAACTTAAAAAATAGTGATAATTTTTATTATATTAATTAATTAGTTAATAATTAAATTAAAACTTATTTTTCTAATTAAATACAACTTAAATTATTACTAATTTTAAAAAAATTATTTAAGATAAAAATATATTATCTACATATTAATATACTATATTAATATTTATTATTAAAATAGTCTTGATTATAGTAATTATTTTAGCTAAAAATTTTATTTATATCATAAAGACTATAATAAATAGACTTAACAGTTAAATATAAAATAATAAAAAATAAAATAATAATTTAAGAATATATATAAAAAATAATATTGTCATGTTAAAAATAAAAAGAAAGTCATTGTAAATTATTATTTTTATTATTTTAAATATTATACTGTGTGTAAAATTATTTTTTTATTATTTTAAATACAATAATAAATGATTGTGTGTATATTTTTAGTTTTTATCAACATGTATAAATAGTTCTAATTTAAAATTTTAAATATATCTAAACCAATTTGGATTGGTCGAATAAACAGCTTAGTCATTCGCTTAAGTAAGTGTTGAGAGTTCGAATTTCATCTTGTATGTATAACAACTCATTGGCCAATTACATACTTTTAAATCGAATTCAAATTCATGATTGATTAGTCCTTAATTTGTTGGGTATTGTGGGAGTCAAAAAAAATATATCTATACTTAAATTTTATTATATTTTTCTCCCATTGTAAAATTTTTTTTGGATCCATCACTTTTTGTAAGAGACTCCAATGCATAAATTAGTAACAGTTTATATATATTTGTTAAGATATTTATAAAGAGAGATGTTAACTTAGTCATCTGAACTAATGATCTTATAAGGAGTGTGTAGTTTTTTTTTTCTTATTGCACGGAAGTAAAAATTTCGTCTAATTAAAACTAAAATCTTAAAAATATTTGTATTTAATAAAAAATTATGTGAAAAAAAATTAAAATTAGTGCATATTGAGAATTTTGAATTCATAAAACAAAGGGAGAAAAAATTAGTGAAGGAATTAATTTGGTGCATGATATTCAATTTCAAATATTAAAATAAGTCTCTTAATATAAAGTTAGGGATTAATATTATGACATGTGGCACATCTGTCTACGCCAGTATGCTACATGTCACTGATCACCTCTCGCGTCATCAAGGTATCAAGCCACATCGCTTATAAAAAATGATTAAGAAACTAATTAAGTGGTGTATTTTTGTCAATCTCAATAATGTAATTAGTGTAATTAAAATTTCAAAAATAATTTTAGTGTACGACACTAAATTTAAAAACTACTTTAAAATTTAACTCACATTAAACACATTATTAAAATTAAAAAAAAAAACAAAATTACAAAACTGATTTCAAATTTTATGTACGGTTAACATAAATGGATTTTATTTTGTTATCTAATATCATATTTGTCACATGCTAGAATGAAAAAATTAAAGAATATGTAAAACATGAAATTCAAGTGAGCTTATTAAAGTGATAGGATATGTCTATTTTATATGTGATAAAAAAATATCTTTAAAATTTAGAGATAAATTTTGTCATTAGACTATATATTTAGACAAAATATAAGTAAAAGGTGGTAAACATATTGGATAAACATATATATATGTTCACCACCTTTTATCGTCCAATATATATGGTCTAATGACAGTACGATAAAAGATGGTGAACATAAATAGTAGAGTATTATTTAATATTTACATTATTAAATTATACTTTGTCTAAATATATAGATTAAGTGTCGCAGAAATGAGAATGTTACGTTGAGATAAATAAGTAGTAGCTACATATATATGGACAAAATATATATATATATATATATATATATGAAAAAAACTTGAAGTAGTGTCTATTGTTAAAAATATAATAAAATCTCATCTTAACTTGTTTGAAAATGTAAAAAGTTGATCGGTAGAATATTCAAATAAAAAGATAAATGAGATGAAAGATAAATATAAAATAAAAAATAGTTTTATTTTAAAATACAATACATCAAATGATTTGTTATCGTATAATTTATATAACTGATCTCACACAATAAGATAAAATTTTGTTGTTGTTTGTTGTTGTCATACAAGTGAAATACTTGATGATTCTGTTTGAAGGTTTTACAAATAGAAGTGCATACTTAATTAGGACGATAATAGGGCATCAAAATTAAAGCTTTTAGCTAGCTAGAATCAAACTGAAACATTGTAAAACATAAACAACATAAGATTTATCCTAAAAAATTAACAACATAATTTCAGTAATGTCAATCAGCTAGTTAAACACGTCACGAATGATATTAAATATTAATTACATTGACATATATAAACAGACACGCCTAAGAAGAAAAATAATTAATTATTAATTAAGTATTAAAATTCATGTAACTTGTGGAATAATTTCGCACTGTAAAGTTAAAGGGAATATCCGGAAGGCAGAAGAAACAGGAGGGAACAATCAGAATACATAAAACCAAAGACTTCAAAACAAAACTCAAGAGTTAGGGCAACAAAATTACAAATTAAAATGATAATTTATTGAGAAACACAACAAAATAATATTCCGTGATTGAGTCCCTAAACTCTGGTCTATAGCTCCAAAATATAGCCAAACGACATGTTCTCTTATCATGTTTATGTGTGTCCGTGGTGTTTTTTTTTTTTTTTTTTATTTATTTTTTTTTTATGACAAGAATATGTTGTATAACATAGTAAGTATTAACTAATTTGGAAAGATGATGATAGATATGATATTCAATATTATAAGTATTAATTAACTATTTTGATATTTTATTTGAAAATATTTGACTACTGTTTTTTTTTTTAAATATATCTAAAAAAGAATTATAGTATTATTAAATTAAATAAACATGCATAATACTTCTTTCGGTTTTAGCATAAGATTAAGAGATATGGTAGATTCTATATTAAATATTGTGTTGATTTATATTTCATTCTTTATTGAAAGTAGAGTTCATATCACTACTCAATAATAAATGAAATCTGAAATAATATTGTGTTTAATACTTTTTTCTTCTTAAAATATCAGTTTGAAAACACAAAATTATATTCGATTCTAAAATAATTCTCTTTTTTAATATTAAGACGGTATTTATTTTTTCAAATAAGATTTTTAATTTGATTGTGATAATTGAATACATGTTAGTTTACGTATATTCAACTCACTTAATTTTAAGTATTTATTTATTATTTTGTTATATATGTATTATGTATGTATTTGTTTGTGTGTTTAGATAATTACTAGTATTTTTACTTGTAATAATATTATGGAAATATAAATTTTTTAAAACTACGGTCTACTTTGTTCTGACAGTATAGATTATGTATGACACAAAAAATTTATAAAATCAAACTACTTTTGGAAAAAAAAAAATCGTAAGTTGACAAAAGTCTCTGACTAAAAAAACTAACGTATTTGTAGATAAAAAAAAGTCTAATTTTTTATTAATAATTAATTTTAACATTCGTTATCTAACATTTAAAATAATTTAACGTGTATTTTTTTACATTTAATTAGGTGTTAACTGTTAAGTTTGTTGCACAAATAGAAATAATTAATTTTTATATTTTCTATTTAAAAATAATATTTTTTTTCTCTCTATGTATATAAAAATATAATTAAATATTAGTATAAAAAAATTATACTGATAGTTATAAAATTGACTCAAAATTAATTTTTAAAAATAATTGAATCTTGATTTTAACTTTTAATTATAACATTAATATTCTCTCAAAATTATATGTAATAAATACTTGAAGAGTAAAGTATCATTTTTGTCCCCAACGTTTGGGGTAAGTCCTATTTGTGTCCCTAATGTTTAAATCGTTCTATTTGTATCCTTAACGTTTATAAAAGTGATTCAATGTTATCCTACTATCAATTATACTAACAAATCAGATTATATTTTTCGATTATTCTCACTTGGATGTATTCATTCTCAATTAGGTCTCACTTGGATGTGTTCGATTTTAATATTATACCCACTATTTGTGTTTAGATTCAATTATGTCCTTAGAAAAGTGAATTATGTAAATGTTGTAGGAATTAGTTTCAACATTTGATGAGCTATTTTTGGGAGTAGATCATCGATTCTATCCCAGACATTTGTATTCTAACTTCAAGAAGAGATTTTTAAAACTCAAACTAAAGCGTTCATGATGTGTAATTGACGGCAGGATAACATTGAATCACTTTTACAAACGTTAGGGATACAAATAGGACGATTTAAACGTTAGGGACACAAATAGGATTTACCCCAAACGTTTGGGACAAAAATAATACTTTACTCATATTTGAAAGAAGAGAAATGAAAATATAGATTAAAAAGATAAGCGGTGAAAATTTAAAACTAAATAAAAAACTAAAAAATTATGTATATAATAACAATAATAATAATATATTTTTTAAATTATATTATTTTGTTAATTTTATTTTATGTAAAAGAGAAAGATAGAAAAATAGAGAATGAGAAAAAAGAGAGAGAAAGATAAAGATGAAGAATGAGAGTGAGAGTGAGAGTTTGTTAATTTTGGAAGAAATTTTTTTATTTTAATTGTAAAAAAATATCGGATGACATATTTTGATTTGTCAAATTACTAATATAAAATATAAATTATATATAGAGTAAAAATAGTAGAGATAAATAGAAAAATAGAGAGATAGATAGATAATTTAGGAAGGGAGTTTATTAATTTTGAAAAAAAAAATATTTTCTTTCAATTTTAATAAGAGAGTGTCATGTGACACATTTGATTATTAAATTAGATAGTAATATATAATATATAATATAGGTATATTTCAATTTCAATTTTAATATTTTAATTTTAATTTTAATGCAATTAAAAAAATCATGTTGCACATTTTGATTGTCAAATTAGTAATTAATTATTGATATTGATAATGATATATAAAATAGATAGAGTGGTTGAAGGAATGAGAGAAATAGAGAAAGAAAGTGGGAAAAGGGGAGAACTCTTTAATTTTGGAGAAAAAAATTTGATTTCAATTGTAATGAGGGAGTAATATGTGGCACATTTTGATTGTAAAATTAGCAAGGTTCTGAAAACCAGTTCGAATGGCCGGTCGAACCGAATGAACCGTAAACTGACGCTAAAAACGAATCGGTCAGATGTCAAAACCGCATATTCTAAAATCGCTATTGAACCGTTGAACCGGCCAGAAACTGACCGGTCTAACCGAACCGTGACTCGGCCGGTTTTTTTATTTTGCAAAAACACCGTCGTTTGGCTGTGTAGAGGAACCCCGAACCCTAACTCCAGCACTAACGAAAACGTGCCTCTGTCTCTCTCACACTCAGCCACTGTCCAGAGCTCCTCTATGCTCCTGCTCCTCCCTCAGTGGCCACGCATGCAGTCTCCATCTCGAGTTTCCAGCACAACCTCCGTCCAGCCACCGCCGTCGTCGCAACACCTCCGTCGAAATCACTCACCGTTGCAAGTTTGTGGAGCCAGCTTGGAGATTCGCGCAACCCTTTACATCGCGAAGTCAGCAGTGGAAATCGCAGCCACCGCCACCACTCCTTGCCGTCGCGCTGTGTCGTCCTAAGTGACGTGAAGCCCTTGCCCCCCTCTCGAGCCCCATTCCTGATTCCTCAGTCTTATACATACTCTCATTGTTTCTCCCCAAAACACAACCCTAGCCTCCATCGCGCCGCCGTTGGTCGCACTGTTGCCGCTTGGTTCATCGTGGTCGTCCTCCAATCCTCCTGTTTCGTCGTGCTCGAAGGTCCTTCCATTCCCCCAACGCCAATCCTCCTACTGATTGATGATAAATTGATACCGATAAATTGTTACTGGTGAACAGATATATACTGTATTACGGAATCAATAAGCAAATTGAAAGCAGGAGGATATATATTATTCCATTCCTTAATTTATGACTCCAACCAGAATTAATGACATGCAGCATTAGTATCAATAACATTGTGATTTATGGCGGATTTTGATGATTGATGATAAATTTGGATTTTGGCATTTTATGTTCGGTTGTTTTTTTTTTGTTATTTGACTTTTGAGTTTGTACTTGAATGAGATCATAATATTCTGGTTTATGTAGTACTTTAATTTGATGATATTTTAAGGTTTATATTAGACTATAATTATGTTTTAATGTGTTTATTTATTATTTTATTATAAAACGGTTTTTTCGGTTTAACTACGGTCGAATCGGTTGAATCTATGAACCAGCGAACCAGTAACTAAAGCGGTTCGATGACCGGTTCGGCTTTCAGAACCTTGAAAATTAGTAAAGAGGAAGGAATAATTCTTTAATTTTGGAAAGAATGATTTAATTTCAATTATAATGAGAGAGTGACATGTGGTACATTTTGGTTGTAAAATTAGTAGGGAAGAGAAGAAAATTCCTTAATTTTAGAAGGAAAAGTTTGATTTTAATTATAATAAAAAAGTAATATGTGACATATTTTAACTTTAAAATTAGAGATATATAATAGATATAATAGATTTAAAAAAAAAAGGTATACAATATGTCTACCAAACATTTCTCAAGAAACAAGTTCAACTAAACATGGCATGCTGAAAACTTTAGCTAGCTTTAAAATGATCCTTCTTAAATTAGATCAAAGTCACTATCTTTAATTATTATTTATTATTATATTGATATTGATTTATGCATGATTACGACATTGACCAGCATGTAAATTTTTCAAAACTTGAGTCCTCCTCTTAGACCTGACAAACGTGTTTCATTGGGCAACTTCATTTTCTTAAATGAATTCAAATGACTGCAGACAAATTTTCTAGCAAGAGCGATAGGATCAGTAAATTTTGTGATTTGTAATCATTAATTAGTTATTATTAATATTTTTAATAATATAAAATTTATCTAATAATATAAAATTATTTATTTTTTTTATTAATTAAGTATTAACTAAATTTTAATAAAAATATTTTCTCCTAAACTTTCTCATTTTTTAATACCTGTGCATTGTATTTGTATCCATTCCAATAATAAAACAACCGACAATGACCCACTATATTTGTGTTTCAAAGAATCAAAGTTGCCCACTATAAGGACTACTAAAAAGTAAAAAATACCATATATATTTAACCCCCTCTATTTTGAATTAAGTATCTTTCTAATTATATATAAATATTTTTATTAATTTTATTAAAAATATAAATAATTATTTTTATTAATTTTAGTCATTTTAATTTTCTCTTTAATAATAAATAAAAATTAATTAATAGCTTTTTTTTTGTACGTTGATTAATTAATAACTTTTAAGGCTCGGCCGTCGATTATATTTATTGGGCCAAACAAATACTAATTGAAGCCTGTACTTTAGCCCAATAGGCCCATTATTGATAAGCAAGATTCATACCAAAAAAAAAAAAAGAATCTGCAGGAGATAAACCCTACCGAAAACAACGAGATACTGATGCAGTGAATTGCAATTCCGAACAATTGAAGGATGGTGCTTATTCCTTCTCTTGCAATTCCTTCCCCTCCCAAGTTACGGGTACGTGTCTTGCAAATTTTTTTTCTCAATTCATGAAATTAAGTTGTAAACTACATTTCTGGAAGAACATTTCAGCTTATTTTGTTTGTGCTGAAGCAAGTTATTCAAATACTGACTAGACTTTCTGTTAATTTTTTATATAAATTTCATCAGTTAAATGAACAAGTTATCTTTTGCTTCCCATATTATTCTTTGAAAGATTTAGGTTTGAACTATGCAATAATTTGTTAATCAGGCAAACATAGCAACACTCATTCTTAGGTTTGAAGTTATCCTTTGAGTTAGGGCTTGTTTCTGTAGATATGAATTTCTGCTGTTAATTCTAGTGGCTGGCCAATATTTTAACAACAGGAATTGAAGATAGACATTGATCTTAGTGAGGTAGAGATATTTCCCCCTAGGAATAGGTTTCAAAGAAATAATAAAGGGTGGTTCGGGGCACAAGGATCCTATCTGGTGGAGTCTGGGGAGTGTACATATCTGCAGCCTTACACGATCGAGTAGAGTCCCTGCTTCTAGAACTTAAAACCTGTCACCTCTTTGGTCGCAAGGCGGCAACCTTGTGTTGCACTAAGACTTCCCTTGGGTTTGAAATAGAATAGAAATAGAAGAGTATATGAAGGAAGTGATGTGCTGCTCTGGTTTCTTGAATCCGTGACCTTATTTCCATAATCCATCAACTAAAGGCTACATCTTATTTGAATCATCGTGTAACTCTTCAAGATGTTGGCTGTTATCCATGTAATATCGGTGCAGGATTCCGCTTAAGCGTACACTATTGGCGTTTTGCTTTTATGTTGCATTTGATTAATGTCCATAGACACAAAAATACATGAACACTGTAGGAAACAAATATGTTTGGTTGCACCGAGAGTGAGAATGAGAATGAGATCATGAGAGACATGGTGGGATTGAAAATCATTGTCCTAGTGTGCATCTCAAAAGAAAGGACAGTAGTGTCCTTGGCTCAGTGTCTTGCCCCTCGTTCCAAATGCAGCCTAATATATTTATATTATTTATGTGCAAGGGAATCAAATCAACTTAAGTTGTAGTTCCAACAATTTATGGATTATGTTGTGCCTCAGCATTTGTTGGAAGTGCTCATTTCTTAATAGGAGTATCTTTCATTCATTGTGCAGGTTAATCTGTTTCAGTGCCAACCCTGCCAAGCCCATCGATGCTCAGAAATACATCTTCCCCACAGAATATTTTGTACTCAAACTCGTTCAGTTAAAATTAAAGTGTCAACGGCAGACCATAATGAGCCTAACGGGGTTAATATGCAGCTCGGAGTCCTCGGCGAGAAACTCAGAGCAGCAATACCAACATCAGTTCAAGAATTTCCCTGGAGAAAAGCTGAGCAGATAGTTCTAGAAAGAGTAGTTTTTCTTGTGCAAGAGGCAGCGAAGTGGTCTCTTGTTCTATTTTTTGTTTTTGGCTTTTTATCGGATGTTGTATATACATTTTCCATAAATCGGGAACTAATAATGCCAGTTGGCCTCTTTGTTGGCTGCCTAATGGCCGATTTCTTGAAGGAGATCTCACAAGAACTGTTTCATAAATCCGAGGTATACTTTGAATTTTGTTAGTTATGCCCTTGCAGTTCCAATGTTTCATCCCCATTTCTTTAGTACATTTGTTAATTACAATCCCCTACTGTTTGTGTCTGTCAGGAAAAGGATTTGAAATGGCATCTTCTGGGTCTATACAGCTTTTTTGTGTTTGTCAAGTTTATATCGACTAGGTTCGCGATACAACCACATGTATTTCTCTTGCATGTTGGAAATGGTGGCTTGATGCAGGTTTTGTGGTCTTGGAGAAAATCTATGGAAAATGCAACAAACAAGTCAGAAGAGAACAACACCTCCAATTTGGAGTCTTCATGATTTTTTTTGCCGGATCTTTTTAATGACTAATGCTGGTTTTGTACTTTTATTTTCCGTAAATATCAGCCATCAAGCTCATTTGATCCGGCAATCGATTTAACTGTATCTGCTATCATGTATGAGTTGATCTCCAGCAGCCATGAGTTGATCTCCAGCAGCCACCAATCCCTTTCAAGTTTCAATTGTCTTGCTCTTGTGGGCTGGTTATTTATGCTGCCTATTCAAGTGGATGCCTCATACCTAAAGGAGCACATTTCTGATATTCATTGTTAGCATGCCATTTAACTATCAAGAGATATCATGTTTTGTTGGCCTGTATGAATGATAAAAAATATAATTCAAGATTTCATCTATGAATTCGCCTTCTTTCTCTAGGTGGAGTTGAATTTTTATCTCTTCTCTGTATAAGTTGAAGGAAGATAACTAATTAACTTTTTTTCCAAGCCCTAGTAGCATTATTCTTTGGAAAAGTTTTATATATATGCGAAATTCATTCATGTACCCTTTTTCAAAGTCGTTATGGACTAGCATTTATATTCAAAACTTGTGCATTCTTTAAAGAGAATGAATATTCCCATAGAAAATTTCCAACGTATAACTTACTTGGACCCACGTCCAAAAAAAAAAATTTGGACCATTTACTAGAATTTGCTATGCTATAGTATCATTATTATTATTAATATTAATATTATTATTATAAATATAAATGTATAGACATAACGAACGCTAGTTTTTATCCCCTTCTCGCATTGAAGGTATTGACATTTGTAAGCCATTACATTAACTCCTCATGTTTTTATCTTTTTAAGCTGCCTGGAATTGACTACTACCTTTTTTTTTCTTTACATATTCGGATTTAGAGGAAGTTAATATCTAAACAAAAAATATTTACAACTCAAAAAGAATAAAACACGGGAATGTTTCTTATACAAATGTACAAGGCGAAGAACTCATTTACATCCCACCAAGCACTACTGCTTTGGTACTCGAAGTGCGATGGAAAGACCCTGATTTCTCTTTTTTAAGAATCTCCTTCCCTGAAAAGCAAGCAGCGAAGTTAATATAGCTACACAAATATCCTTTTATCTAGAGAGAAAACTGAAAAACTATAGGATTTGATTAGTTTCTACTCTATTTATGGTATGTAAGTTATACGTGATGGTAGTAGTCTCAACTATCAAGTGATTTATTATACTTATGGTGAATCAAAATTAATATATGAAATCAAAAGCATATTAGACAAAAGGAAACCTTTCAGACTACGTTGTGGAGAAAACTGAGCATCCTCTTCGTCAGGGTCGCAATGACTGAAGCATCGGGGTAGGTCCGGGTCATGCAGCAAACCGTATTGGCAGTAGGCTGAATGCAAGTGCTGATGAATCTCTCTCAGCTTTCCACTCTCTTCATCTCTCCGATCCATGTCAATGGCAGTCTAAAACAAACTAAGTTAATCTGAAAAAAAGAGCGAATGAGAGACAATGGCAAATGGCAGAGAGGTTTTACCTGTGCTGAGTTGCTCTTAAATGATGGGAGGAATCGTTGTCTGCAATACTGGTGAAATAGGAAAGTGCCAACTACAAGGGGAAAGGTGAATCCAGATGCCACTGGTGAATGCTTCACTCCAAACACCCCAAGTGCAATAATTTGAGCAAAGATCAATGAGAACACTGTTGTGTTGTGAACAATTGGCCAGTACTGTCCCCCGCTATCGTATTTTGCGACGTACACATTCAGAAACTGAAATTCAAAGATAAAAAACAAATTATCACCTCAGCTAGCTAGCAAATTATTCCAGAAACAGAGGAACTCAACTACATAATATGCATAGATGCAGGCATACATCTCTATATTTGTTATTTGGTTGTTCTTTTTTCTTTTTTTTGGACCATCTACGCCACCCCAATTAAACTCTTTCCGTTAGAGAACCTAAGAGACTTGTTGGATTATATGAAGCTGTAAACATACTAGACAATCAGAACTGAGTTGTATTCTTAGATGAAGTGAGTCCCATGATTTCATATCGAAATTCTGGTTGTAATTTTCTGACTATTTAGTATTCCTGGTATAACAATCATACTCTAATAGGACCCTCAACCCTTTATGAATCAATCTATATACGGTTTTATTTCTAATTCATGAAACTTGTACTTAAAGGTCCCATGCAAGCAATAAGAATTTATGTAAGTTCCAGTAATCATTTTCCTTTCTATCATAAAAAACTCCTTTGTGATGAATAAGGTACGCATGACCTATGTAGCAATCTGCAGTCCCTTCCTCAACTTATTGCTCGATAATTAATAGCTTCCATCTCATATCATATACAATTGTGGAAAAATTACTACCCAAACCCTAGTACTTATTTATGACTAAAAAGTAAAAACTTGTTTGAGAACCATTAAGTTGTTACAAAAAAAATTTTTTTTTTAATCTTTTAGAACTTGTTTGGATGTCATTAAATTATTCGAATTTTTTTTTATTACATTTAGCAAAATTTTAAAAGTAAAACTAAAAGCACTAAAAAATTAAAAAAACATTTGTTTTAGAAGTTACAATTTATATATTTAAAAAAAAGATATTTTCAACATTATAAATAATAAAAAAGTATGGTAAATTATGTTAATGCATTAAATGAAATAAAACAAAAGAAACGAGAAAAAAATTCCAACATGCAAATTAGGGAAGTTTAGTGCGGTAAACAAACACAAGGCAGAAGTACAAACCTGGTTTCGGTAAACAAGGTAAGCAAGGAAAAAGTAGATTATTAAGAAAGGCAACATTATGGGAGCCAGAATAGCATTGGTGAACCCAAGGAATCCAAATAGTAAGATCCTTGGAACTTCTGTGTGGTAAGGGAAATTTTGGGTTCCATTCTGTGAATCATCATTAAGCTTGAGTAATCTCTGAATAAAATTGCATAGGAGTGGATAAATTTGCATAATTTCACATCCCAAACTTGCCCAGCCAGATGTAAAAATATATGTTGTGAAGAAGGTGGCCTGCATAACATAAAAATCACAATCAAGTGAATCAATAATCAAGACTTACCGATTTATCTCCACTAAAAATCTCCAGAAAAGGGAATCAAGTAAATAACTGTGTATTATCCGGTTCTGCTCAAATATATGTTGCAGTCAAGTGCATAAAATCATGTCAACAAGAACATGTATTAGTTTATACGGTAACCAAAACAATAAATTGAAACGAGGAATGTGTAACGTAGCTTAAAATAGACACTATTCCATAGTTATATATCAGTTAATTTTATTGATCCAATGGTAAAATTCTCTTACTTATCTCTAATGTGAGATCCCCACTTCAGAGGATCACAATTCGAATAAAAATATATCACCTGTGATGGCACTGCCTTCGCAAGTTGGACAGGCAGGTCTGCTACACTAGAGAAGACTGAGAGTTGACTGATGACAGATCCGGTAAAGACATTAACAAAAAATACATTCCAGATTAAAAAGTACAAGACTTTCCAGCATGCACTCTTCTTCCTTCCACTTCGGGAAATACAACCTTCCAGTGATGAAAAGAGCATCATCATAGGTGGAACAGCAAACAAAAATAAAACCAAGATCAAACTTGGTAGGTAACCAGTCACCACCTGATTCACCATTTTGCTGAAACAAAAGAAGGGGGGAACAGTCAATTTCGAGTTAAATCTTTTGCATTGTATAATTTAAAATACCAACATTCCATACTCCACATCTTGGTTATGATTATATTATTTCAAGTTAATGCTACAAGAAGAAGTTTGGCATACATAAATACAAATTTTAGCATTGCTTATGTCAGAAATTATAAACTCAAAATATGCATAGTAAAAGGAATAACAGTGAATGTCATCTCTCAGTCACGCAGCAAAAATGGCAAAACTTAGCTTACTGCCTTACCAGAACGTCAGAGATAAAAATTCAGAAAATTAAACAAAAAGAAATTATTTGAAAAAAATTTATTGATGATTAACTACACATGTGATTCATCTCTTTGGTTTGGTTAACAAGTGTTGACTCATGGGCCACTGTTTCAACATAGTTATCCTGTTGAGCGATCAATTGTTCCTAAACATAAACTTTATCAGTACCTTTTTCTTTTCCTTATGGTAATTTTGCGTCAAAGCTTGTTTTGTTAATTATTAAAATGAAGTTTCATATTCATCTAATAATGTGCTATGTAGGATCACGTGCTTTGTTGATCATTAGAAGAATATCCATGCAATGCGGATAGTAGTCTACAACACTTGTCTATGATAGATATGCAGAAACATCGTACCTTTTCAGTATCTCTGTCAGAAAAGGGAACATTTTTTGAAGCTTGTCTAGTTGAGTCAAGCCCTGTACAAATGTGACAGGGAGAAGGAACACTAGCATGAAGGCAATAGAAGCTATAAGTGTAGCTATCTTCCGGATCCAAAGTTGCCTATATGGTATGCAAATATTAGACCAGTAAACATCTTGGGGTTCAGGAGCTACATCTGTCACCCATAGCATGGGATTTGATGATTGAAGAATCTTTGAAGCCAGAAGAGCAGCATACCGACTTTTGAAAAACACAAAAGCAGCTGCACATTCCTGTATCAAAACCGAAAAAGTAAATGTCAAATTAGTGGGGAAAATAAATTTGTTAAGAACAAAAAATCTTAAATTCTTTAAATTTCTATATAATAAATTACAATAAGAGCTGAATAATTATTTAAATCTCAGCCAAAACATTACCTTTTTTCTCATATCCAAATCCGGGCTAGTGTTGGTTGTTGACTCAAGTGCACTATTCCTCTCAACATTTATCATCTGGAAAGAATTTGTGTTTCCTCCACAAGAGCAACAATGAGTAAAAATTGGCTTGGAGGTATTTTCCATTGTACCATCTTTAAGTACTCTAAAAACATGTTCGGCATCATCCTGGGGAAGAAGATTAAAACACACAACAGTGTAAGTAGCTGTCCTGTCCGAAGAGCGCTACATGTTTATATTATTGAAAAAAAAAACTCCAAATATTGTAAAGGATCAGCATAAATATGGATTTGAACTTCTGGAATTGCAGTCAAAGCCCAAGCCCAGGGAAGGGAGGTTGGTTGTCTGAAATAGAACGCTTAAAAGTCACAACACAACAGCCTACATTGTATATTTTCCATATCCATTACATAAAGATTGACTACATAGATGTTGAGAAATTCCTCAGATATCATACCAATGAAAGCCATAACTATGACCATTATCCAGGAAATGAAATTTAGCACTAGCACAAACCACAATTTTATGCCAAAGTAAAAGGAAAAAAGAGAGAAGAGTCAAGGAGATGTGCGATTTCTTTCCATCTAAAAGAACCCGCAAAATGCAAAAGTGGTGCATATTTGTTAGAAAGAAAAAGGTATTTCCATTTCATATAAAGAGAATTCATAATATTTGTGATTTTACTTCAGAAGAGATAGAAGAATATGAAAGTTCCAACAAGTTCAAAGAATAAGCCAGAAAATGAAAGAAATGCAGATAATCATTTCAATTGTAAGTCGTCATAATGGTTCAGTCAACCTTCAACCAAATGATTGCCTTATACAGTGCAATGGATATACACACATCCAAATTTATGACTACACTAAGTGATGAGGATATAACACAATTTACACAAACACAAACAAAGAAAGAAAAAAATATCATGCAGAAGTTACAGAGGAAAAGAAAACGAAAAAGAAGAAAGGGAGAAGCACACCTTCATTTTTTGAACTGTACCACACTTGTAGATTATTTGGTGTGACAAATATGTTGATGCATGGTAAGATGAGAAGAACTTTTTCACTGTCTCACAGTATGATTCTTCAGGAGACCAGGGAACTGATCGGACAAGAATCGTAAAAAGACTTGGACTTGGAGGGGCTCCAATAATATGTAATGTCCTCAAGTTAGCGATGCTTTTATACTCCTGTATGCATCCACCACTTGATTAGTCATATTTAAGAATTGAAAAGTAAAACCAAAAACAAACTGAGAATTTTAAGTTCATATCCTTACAAAGAAAAGAAGAGAACAAGCTGAGAACGTTATGACGTACAATGCGAGACAATGAGCCCAAAGCCTGAAATCAAGTAAAAGAATAAATATCACATTTGAGTAACCAGTTTGGAGGAGTACTCCTGTATAAAATCATCAATCATTACTTTATCAATAACTTAAGAGTACAATTATGAAAAAAGAGCAGAATACTAAGATATTAAGAAATTCCAATTACAAATATTTTTGGCACACATTTCATGTATTAGAACAAATGTTCATATTGGTCCTTGTAAACCATGCAACATAGAATACACCCAATTGCCTTTTTAAAATAGCAAGCCACAAGTCGACACCTAAATATACATTGGGGAAATAAATTGATGTCTATATGAAACATTAAGAAACCAAATTGATGTTCTAGAGTATTAGACGACAAACTTCATGGCACATATGTTTCTATCACTGTTCTCGGCATATACACACTATTGGCTATTCTAACAAAATAATAAAAATTAAAATAATTTGCACTTAACTAAAAAAAATTAGAGATAGTGCGTACCACTCTGAATGTTGTTGGACATTCGCAATAGTAAATACATCCATTGACTCCAAAGGTATATCCTTATGCAACCTGTCCTTACCATGATAATTCACTGGAAGCACTAAAAAAAGGCAGACAGCAGCAGCAATGGAAAACACTCGAAGACTGAAGAAGACAATAGAACATTAACCATTAGTAAAATCACAAGATGGACAAAGAATGTTTGTTCAGCCTATGCTTTGAAATATGTTGATAAAAGAATTTATTTTTATTTGCATCATATAAAATGGTGTTGAAACCAAATAGGTAAAAGATGAAGTAACAAAAGCGGAAGGACTTTAGATGGAGTGAAAACCTAAACACAAGTATCCTGACAAAAACCACAGCATCCAAGCCACCAATGCCGAGTATCTCATCCTCGGTTGTTTCCCATGCTTTCAATATCCAGCTAGGCGTGGGAACAAACCTTTCCAAACAGAAATTAACATTTTTGGAACGCTTAGAGGCTACTCTTCGTCCAAAATACACAGTAAAATTGCTGGGCTGTTTTCTTAATACTGAATAAATTGAAAAGAGTGTCACACACACGGCGATATTAATTCCGGCAGAAGTCAACAGAGCAGCAACTTCCATCCCTGCTCACTGTGCTGGCAAGTTTGGCAGCTGTGCATCCCATTACTTAAGAAGGAATACATTAGAAATCCAAATTCTGCCCATAACCTGAAAGAGCACAAATTAAAAGAAAAAGAAAATGCCTAGGTAAGAAATGGGTTTCTTTGTACAAATATAACATACAGGAATGCAACATGGAATGACCTATTCCTTTCTTTAGTTAAGATGGAGGAAGATGTGAGAGGTCTGCACCTTCAAACAATAGGCAAAAGTACAGAGAACCAAAGAATCCACGTACCTAGAGCGAAAGAATCGAACTTGAAAGAACAGAACACTAGAATTATGATTCTATGATTCTTTCAGATTAAATATATAACAGTTTGGAAGTATCATAAACTTCTAGATATCCCTTTTGAAGTTACCAAATGAGAAGCTTACTTTAAAATATTCAATTTTGCCCAGAAGTGGTTACTTGTACTAGAAGTGGAGTATAATCTAGGACTACTCTTTTAGCTAACAACCAATCCCGTTGCATGCATGATTGTGTACCCCCTGCTGGGGCGAAGGGGCGAAGGAAAAAATAAAATAAAATACAAAATAAATATTGTTTATTTTTCTGATGCAAACTGATAAATATTGTCAATTTGATAAATAAACCAATCGAATATTGAATCTGCAACTAATTTCTATTCAGGAAGAATTTCAGAGGGTGGCCATAATTGAGAGGTAGCTTTAGAAAGCCAGCAAACACTAGAAGAAGAAGCAGTTTAGTAAATCACTGCTACAAACTACCACTAGAAATTATCAAACTTCCTAAACAATTGAACTAATCAAAACATATTCGAAGCTCAAACTAAACATAGCTTTCAGAAGTCAGAACCACTTATTTTCTTCCAAACCATCACTTGAACCAAAAATATTTGTTTATTTATTTTTAAAAAATGCAGCAGCTAGAACTGCAATCAAACGAGTAAACACAACAGAATTCAGCAGAAACAGAAATGATTGCCGGAGTAAAATATCCCTGAACCAATCAATTGCAGGCTTTAAGAAATTGAAATAAATAAATTAAACGATTCGAAGAGTAACTAAATAATAGCAGCATAATATTTCGAATACGAAAAGCAGAAACAACAAAGAAAATTTCAAAAATAATAAATAAATAAATAAATAAAAAGGAGCAAAATGTACCAACAATGGCGTATGTGAATGAAGAATCGCCGATCTCTGAATCAGCGAAACCGGTGAAGTCGAAACGGCAAAATGCAAATACAGAGAAATTAAAGAAGCGAATGAAGAATGAACGCTTCTTCTTCTTCTTCTTAGCAAAAACTGTACGTAAAACGCAAAAATGGTGTTGGTTGCTTCAACGTCACATGACAGAAGAGATTGATTGAAAGGCAAAGAACGAAATCAAAACCCTAAAGAAGTCTTTGTGAATTATTTCCTCTTCTTACGCGTTTGAAAATGCGAAGAATCTATTATTATGGCGAATCTCTCTCTTTCTCACAGCATAAACACAATCATCATCATCAACATTAGTTGAAACTGTTTCTCTCTCTTATTTAACGTTTTTTCCTTTCTTTCTTCTCTGACACACTCATGTCCACGGTGTCATTATGGTGCATAAATTGCAATTAGAAATGGTAAATCAAATCATAATGATTATGATGGCATTTTTATTTTTATTTTGACAATTTGGTTTGGGCATTTGAAAATGAGAGAAGGTAATAGCGGGAGCAACGGATTCTACACGTGGCGGACACCGAGGCGCCAACCAAAACTACATGTAACCGCCCTAGCTATGCTCCATGACTTTCTCGATACGATGCGTCGCGGGTCTATCATGCATCCCTACATATGCTGCCACATGCCTTCTTCTTCTAAAGTCTTAATTAGTTGACCCCACAGTTTAATAAATAAATAAATAAAGAGAAGCTCTTTGCGCCAGTAATTTTTATTATTTTTTGTCATCATTTATTCGGTATAAATATTAAATAATTATTTTATTAATTTATATGTATAAATTTTAAAAAATATAATTATAAATTATATTGATTTATGTGTATAAAATTTTAGTAAATATAAATATAAATTATATATTTTTTATATATAAAATATATATAAATATAGGTGCAAATTATTGTTGACTATGTAGCATTGTTCATAAATAAATTAAATTAATTATTCATAAAGTAATTTTACACGTGCATCTAACGACATAATACTATATAAAAAAAAAACTACTTTTACACTAATTGTATAAATTGTCATCTAAAAAAAATTATATAACTGTATAAAATATTTTACACTATCAATACATTAAAATTAAACTCATAAAATAATAGATAAAATATAAATACATATTATCTTAAATAATAATTATTTTTATATAAAAATATTTTTGTTAATACAGTTATTATAAATTATATTTAATTTTTTGTATACTTTACTTCATAATTGTGTGTTTGGTTTTCATTTTTCTTGTCTTATTTTCTTTGCTAAATAAAAATATTTTATATTTCAATTATCTAATAATTAATAATGATTTTTAATTAATCATTTAAAATTTTAAGAGTTTAATTTAATTGCTATGAGCTAAATATGTTATCCAATAGTAAATTTATTTAATAGAAATCATGATTGAATTAAATATTCGAATATAATTTTTTATATTTACAAAAAATATAATATTTATTGATTATTCTTATTTTTAAATTATTTAAAAATTACTTTTGATAATATTTTTTAAAGATTTTTCTTCAACAGATAATTTTTTTAGATATCGAATTGATAATTAATTTTTATATAAATTAAATTATAAGTTTAATTATGTCAAAAAACAAACGAGTACAAGCCACGTAGTGATATGTCAAAAATCAAAATTATCAGAAAGAGATAATATACATGATGTATTATGTTAAAAAGACTGTCTCTAAATTTTTTTAAATTGTAGAAAGTAGATAACCAAGATTTTTAAAATACAATATCCAAACAAAAAAAGAAACAAAGAAACAAAATGTCATGAATGAATTAATGATTGTGTCACACTACCAGATAAAAATAGAAAAGAAAAGAAATTTAATTATGCCAGGTTCCATCATCCATGATAGTTCCATGTGGCATAATTTAAGGCAATAATGGCCTGAAAGGCAATAATCTTTTGCCGACTTGTGTAGTAAGATTTGTAGAAATTTAAGTGCAATAAATTTTATATAAAATAATAACTAAAAATCGTTAAATAAAAATTTTGTTAAATTAATTAAATTATTTAATAATTTTTAACTATTAAATTCACGTAAAATTATCTATACGAGAATTTTCATCCACAAAATTAGGAGGGTGGCTTTCGGTGGTGTGGGCCCCCGGCGATGGAAGTATACCGAATTGGGTTAGATGACCTTTCGTGTGTTTTTTAAACTCTCAATTCTCACTTTCTGGCGTTAAAAGTTGTCATTTTCTGAAAGAGAAAAAAAAAAAAAAAGAAATAGTTGTTGTTTCAATTTCCATAGCAATTTGACATTTTGAAACTTGACGTACCAATAAAAGAAATTTAAGAATATTTTATAAGAATGAATGATAACGTCTTCCGCGAAAATTAAGAAGTGTCGTATCTTTTAAAAATTAATTTGTTATTAAAAATAAAAAATAAAAAAATAAAAAAAATTTAATTTTTAAATTTTAAATTTAAATTATTGATATAAAATATAATAAATATAAAATTAGAATTTGTTTTATTAATAAATAAGATAACATTTTTTATTAGGAAAAATCTAAGAAGCAAACAATTTTTGTATTTTCTGGCCAGCACTTAACCATCAAAATAAAAGTGAGTGATCTTTCACCATTAGATGTAATCTCACACCATTAAAAACACTATTGATGACCAATTGATGGTTACAAAACATCAAAATTGCTGGCCCCTAACATTCTTCCTTTTTATTCAATAAAGAACTTTAAGGATGAACTTTTTTAAAGTCATTATAAATAGGACTTGTGAATAGAAAATATAAGCATTTGTTTGATTTTAGTTTTTATTTTCTATTTTAGCTTCTTTAACTAACGTTTTAGCTGAATTTTTCCATTAAGATGCATGAGAAGCAATTTATTTACACCATGAATATGAACACAAATGAAGCTACGGAAGAGATAGTAGTAATATGCTTTAATTTCCATGAAATAAGAGGACATCGTTTATTTTAATATATCATCTATTTAATTCACGCCATATTTTTTATGTAAGAATTCATTATCTAATAGCTCAAATGGCATAGTCTCTCCATACTCAATTAAGAGGTTGCGGGTTCGAGTCTCATATATTTGGTAAAAAAAGTCAATGAGTAATAGCTCAAATGGCATAGTCTCCTCATACTCAATTAAGAAGTTGCAAGTTTGAGTCCACCTATCAACTTCACGTGAAGTCGACTGTAACTGAGTTTCCACCTATTTTCTTTTATAGCACACAACCAACTGCTACACCACCTTTACCACCTAAATCATTCAAGTGTTGTACTCAAATAAATTTCTTTAGTAAAATGGGTTTGTCCAGAAATTATTTTATAGTTAGATTTCTACATGAAAAGATTTGGCAAGTATTTTAAAGGTTAATGACAAGATTGATTGAAGGCTTGAAGTCAAGAACCTTACTACAAGGTGTTCCAATCGAAAAAGCTCTTAGGAGATAAAACGGTTTACAAGTTGTCTGATTAATGTTCTTATCCTTTTCATTTCAATTTACATTCAAGTTTCTTTTACTATACAAGTTCTTACTTAAATCAAATATATAATCATCTTATTTCCTGTAAAATAAATACAACATTAATGCTTTTTGAAGTCTGTAAAGATTAAAGCATTGTTCAAATAAAATCGTAGTGTTATCATAATTTTCTCTTTTGGCATGTTTATTATTTTATTGGCGTGTTTTCATTTCATTCATTTGATGCACTTATTTGGCCGAAGTGGAATCAGGAGGGAGCTTAGTTGAGAGAATAGGGACGATGGTCTTTCTAAATTCTTTATAAAAAAATTAGTAGTAGTATTTTTTTAAAAAATAAAAAATAGTTTAATTGGTTTAAATATTTTATTATAATTTAAAATATTTAGGTTTAATTTTTATTTTTTTGTTTTTATTGCACAATAATTTTTAATTTTAAACATTAATAACATGTTAGATTTGGACTGAATTGGGTAGGTTTTTGTTGGCTTTCACAACACATCAAAATTAAAAGATAAAATTAAATCAAATAAAAAAGTTATCTAACAAAAAAAAGATAAGAATAAAAAAAGATCATCTAACAAAATAAAAGATAAAAATCATCATTATAAAAAAAAATCATCTAACAATCAAATCAAATAAAAAAAGTTATCTAACAAAAAAAAGATAAAAATAAAAAAAAATTATATAACAAAATAAAAGATAAAAATCATCATTATAAAAACACGCTGCTTTACTAACAGTTTCTTTATTGCTCTCTATTCAACAAGCAATACTCTCTCTATATTTAAATTCAAATATAAAAAATTAGATATTTTTTATTTATTTGATTTAATATTATTTATATTTTACTGTTTATTTAATTTAATTTTTTATATAATAAAAAATATTAGAATATTCAATAAGTATCGATATTATTATATTTATATAAATTGATAAAAAAATTCAATAAATATTATAAATTTAATATTTATCCTTCTAATTTCTTTTTTACATATTTTACCGGATATATATTCAAATTTTTATATAAAATAATGATAAAAAATTAAAAAAGTGATGCATTTTTTAAGAGAAAGGCTAATATTTAAGAAGAAGAATATATAACTTCTACAATATCAACACCTGTAGATAGTTCTTCTACTTTACTGAATCACAAAAAAAGTGAGATACAACCTTTAAAGGTTCAAAGAGTTGCATATGATGAGTTTAACCTTAATTCTTTGGAATAAGACCCTGAAAACGGCTTCAAATTTTGCAATATCACCCAACCCAGAGAGATGAGGTTATACGAGCTCATTTGAGTTTATAAAAAATTACTGTTGATAGATCAACTTATTCTCAGCGTGGTGATGTAGATAGTGCTTACAATACCTGACCTCATTTGAGTTTGTATTGATCTTGCATTTGATGAAAGATATTATGGCCTTATGGGAATAACTGATATCCTTTGTCAAGCTTTACAAAAGCAGTCTCAAGACATAATGATGTGCAACTAGTTTATTTTATAAAAACACTTATCCAAAGCATGAGAGATGACATAAGGGAGGAATTATTAAAAAATATGAAATCATTTTGTGAGCAAGATTGATATTCTAATTCCTAATTTACTGCTTCTTATGTTGAAAGACAAGGACGTTTGCGTCACCAAAAAGATCATATTACAGTTGAGCATTATTTTAGAGTTAAGATATTTGTAGTCACAATTGATAAGCAATTACAAGAATTAAATAGCAGATTTAATGATCAAGCAATGGATCCACTAAGATTTTTACTCTTGTTGACAGCTACTATCTCGAAGACTTTACTGAACAAGAGAAGATTAATTTGCTTTTTCAACTTCAGCATTTTATTATTGATGCTCGTCAGCATCCAGAAATGAAGAATTTGTCAACTATTCATGAATTGTGTAGATGTTTAGCAAAAACAAAAAAGTCAAAAGTGTATTACTTGATTGATAGATTGATTCGTCTGGTATTAACTCTTCCAGTTTCTACCACTACTACAGAACGATCAATTTCAGCAATGAAAATAATGAAAACAAGATTAAGAAACAAGATGAAGGATGACTTTCCTACGGATAGTTTGGTTATTTACATTGAAAAAAAAATTACTAAAGTTTAATTCTGATTTAATTATTAAAGATTTCAAGTCACTAAAGACTCAAAGAGTATCATTATAAGCTATTTTATAATTTTTATCTATAGAATTATTTATTTATTATCTTATATTATTAGTAACAAATTTAAAAAATAATTGTATTTATAAATTTTATTTTAATATAAATATTATTATTAATTTTTATGTTAAAAATTTTTTCTCTCAAGTTCCGCCCCCGAGTGGAATGATTCTGCACTTACATATTACGATAAAACAAATTACGTATTATTCCATCGCAGGATTAACATTCTACCAAATTGGGTTTGAGATGGTATCTTCATTTCATTTTTATATTCATCAAGCTTAATTTTTTTTATATTTTTTATTTTTATTTACGAATGGAGACCAAACGGCCAAACCATCATTTCTCTTCCCGAACGAAATGTCAAATGTGCTCCCTTTGTCCCTTAGGCCTTAGTATATTAATAGGAAATTAATAATACACATAAACTCCCTTAATGACATACTCATGTTCAAAATAACAACAATAAATTATTCAAGTTAAAAGTTCATGCACTGCTCATGTGACCAGCCATAAATAAATGTATAAATTTTTATATAATTATGTATACAAAATAAACCATTTTGCTTTTACATATCCATATACGTTCTTAGTGGGCATATATAAGAATTTGAATTGTTAGTCTTCTCATCAAAAGAATAAAGGAACTAGAATCTTTAAAGTGGAACTTCCAAATCTAATGTGAATGTGTATATAGCACATCAACTGAAAGGCTACTCTCGGTTTATTCAAGTATATTTGAAAATTATTATTTAAAAAAGTGGAAAATTTAGAGAACTACATAGAGAGTCAATTAATATTGTACGTGTCCTAATATCATAATATATAGTTATAAATATAAAGTACCATTAATCATGAATTCAAGCCCATGATAGCGCTACTTAATCTTTTTTTTTCCCCTTTAAAAAAGAAAAATGAAGAGAACTATCTCTTCAAATGAATTCCCAATCTAATCTATTGCACCAACCTGTGTGTAATCTACACTGAAGTGAGATGCTAAAAGCCACAAATACCAAGATCTGATTATTCAACATTTTATAAACAGCAATGGTGCAGAGAAGGTAAACTGAAGAAAATCCTTTCTTTTGCTAGATTATTCAGACAAATATAATGAGATTTAATTTATATCTCAAGGGGGAAAAAAAGAAACTTATAACTTTAAATACAAAAATCAACGCCACTTTCCTTACAGCTCACCTAATTCAACTGATAACTTAGCTAAATGCCATTTTAAAGAATAAAGCTATTACAGGAAACAAACATAAGTGGTACACCATCATCTATGGTTCAAAGAATTAAATTACCTTTATAGAAGTAGTGTGTTTCCGACGAAAAATGAAGCGAGATGCAGCTATCAGGAGCTGCAATGCTACAAATGTAATCATATCCAGGAATCAAGGGAGGGACTTTAGGTGGAATATCTGGCATTTTGGTTCATATGAGCCCTTTGTTGAAGCTTGTTCAAACTTCTTAGAAGCAGATTCATTCTCTTCTAAGTTAATCTGAGCGAAAAACTTGGTCCACCAGGATGAGCTTCTCATCTTGGCCTACAAGAAAGAGATATTTTGTTACACTTAATTTATGAATATTCAATACTAAAGAAAATGACATGAGGCAAAAAATCTGTTACTAGGTCACAAATTCATATTTATATGAATACCCTTATCTGGCTTTTAAAACCCAAACAAAAATGCACAACATATTTCAGTTAAAAATAAAGCCTTTGCTTAAAATTAACTACTCTTGCAAATTTTCACCTTATCTTTTAAATTAACATCTTTTTAAAAATAAATAGGCATACTTTAACTTTAAAAATATTAAAAAGTATACATCACTAGTCACAAAGTGCCTATTAATTTTTAATAAATAAGATGTAGATGAAGCTGATAATATCCCTTGCTTCATAAAGACCGAGGGTCTATTATTAAGGACCTTCTAATTCATACAAGCTCAGTAATTGACATTGAAGAAATGGTTAGAAAAGGGAAAATAAAAATATATGATTGTTATTACTCTTCATGTAAAATCCACTTACCGCTCTTCCAAACTTAGAAACATCTGCAACCTTGGCCTTTTGTTGAGTCGGAAAGCCTACATCAAGAGAATACTAGATCAAGAATCCAGTCAACAACGAATCATCACTCTTAGCAACTGTTTAGAATTTACCATCAAAGAGATTATATATGATATGCTTTAAGTCATAATGGAAACAGATTTTTAAGTGTATAGTTCACATGAAAAACACTTCTGCTCTTAAAAACCAATACCGCTCTTGATCTTAGGCAAGCTCAGCAATATGAATCAATTGATACTATTGAGCAACATCAAAAACTGAACAAGAATTCTGGAAATGCATGCCCTACCTTCACTTCCCAATGTCAGGTTATAACTATAAATCTTCTCTATTTAGTGCAGGTTTTAAAGGGTTATTACATTGATGGAAGGAATCATCAATAACTCAAAGATTCTATAATATGCTCTTACCAGTAAATATCGCTATACCATCTGCTGATACCCTTGCCAAATCAGGAAGTGTTTTATTGAGGTATCTGGGAGATAAGTAATCCAGAGCATCTGAAACGACTACAAGTGAGAAAGATTTTGGCCTGTATGGAAGAGGAAACTTGATATCTGCCACACGCACACTGCCTCTACGGATAAGTGCTTTGCAATTACTATCGGCATCCTCTATATCGTACGGTTCAATTCCCCAAGCTTCAGTTTCCTCCTGCCTTAACAATTTGGAGACCACAAAACAACTATCAGGTCCAACATGCAAAACTTTATGCATGCTATCTCCATATGCTTTCTGTAAAATAGGAATGGCTTGTTGGACCTCTCCACTGCACAAATAATCACCTGCATTTGGAATTTATGAATATTATTTTGACATTACATAGATGGCAAGCTAATTACCGATAGATAAAGCTGGTCAATTGTGCCAATTCAAATGAACAAAATATTGATGATATGGAACACTACATAGTCGTTGCTTTTACAGGCATTAGGATGAAGGAAAAGGAAGGAAGGAAAAGGTTGTTTGGATGTCTATAAATGAAGGACGAACATGTGATATCCAACCCGTACCATCATTAAATAAAATATACAAAATTCAAAGGTCCTCCATGTATGAGGATTTTGTCAAACTATGGGAAGGAAAGTTGCAATAATCTGTCACTCATTTTCCTTCCTTTTCCCCTTGGATTGTTCCCTCTCCCTTGCCACAAAACGTCCAAACTTACAAGATGCAATGCTATATTTATTGTTCAATTCAAAACAATGTGCACGAGCTATTTATAAAGTGAAGGATGGCAGAAAATGAAATCCATCTAGAGAACAATGTAACCAAGACCCAAAGTGAGATAAGCATCTTAAGTTCTAACACGGCACCTTAGTATAGATTATGATTTATTGAAGTACCATAATTCACAGTAACAACCAACCCCAAACTACAGAGTGTTCAATAACCCTTCTTCATATAACTCGATGAAGTACTGGAGGCCAAAAATTGCACATAATGCAGCAAGCCGATGTTCAACTTCAGATTATCATCAAGGAGAAAGTAATCACAGGCAATTAATCTTTCATCGCTAATTAAGACTTCTTAAGAGTTGGAAATCCATCAAGGGAGTTACAAAACTTCCCCACTAGCATGACATTATGGGGTTCCTTAACTAGGAAGTAGCTTTCCATGTAAACCATGACTCATAATCAATACAAAAGTAAAGTAAAATGCAGCGGAATAATGAAATCAAAGCAAGTTAAAAACCACAATACTATATTAAATGGTAAATAACTTGAAAGTGAACAAATCATAACCAAGAGGACAAGGAAATTAAAATTGAAAATTACCTTCAATCCTGCTAACAGAATCTAAGTGACCACCAGATCCACCTATAATATATTCATAACCAAAAATTAATAAGCTCTGTTGCTTGTAATATACAGAAAACAAAAAGTTCATCACAGCAACAAAATGAGAACAATAACAGATAAAAACAAACCTGATCCCTTATGCATATAGACAATGAAAAACAGACCACCCTATAAAAAATAGCAAAAAATCAAAGCCAGAATCAGAACCTCACCAAACACACAGAGTACTGAAAATCTAAACTGAACACAAAGAAAATCTATCAAAGGCATCTCTGCAAATATATTATATCTTATAATTATAATATTGTAATCTATATATCCAAATCTATCAGATGCAATCCTAATCAAGCATTGTCGGCATCAAAAGTAATTTAGCTACTTTAAGATTCAAACCGCATTTAGCTACTTTAATTTGTGGTGCACTATACTCTATCACTATACCAAATCTTAGCTGGTTTAGATAAACTCTCTATCAAAGTAAGCCGAAAATGTATAAATCCAACAATTGCAATGTGAAACTTGAAAAAGAAGAAGAATGAATGAATGAAAGAAAGAAAGTCACCAAGACTACGAGGCCAATAGGCAAAATTGACGAGGACCTCGATTTCGAACTTGAGAACAATCCACCGCCACTGTCTCCGAACCTTCTCGAAGGATTCACCGGCCTCCGAGACATCTCTTCCCGATTCAGTTACTCGCCACCACCACCACAACAACAATAATAACAATAATTTATTATTCTTCTTAGCCTTATTATTATTATTGTTGTTACTATATACTAGTATTAATCAATCTGAAAAAAAAAAGGAACAAGATTATAACATCAGCATTGAAAACAAGGCAACTAAAATCAAAGGAATGAAACAACGTGTTAGATGCGGTAGGAATCGAAGAAATGGATCCGTACAATGGGAATTGGGATTGAAGAGTGCATAATTGTGAGAACGATGGAAGAGTTAGATCTGAATTATGCGCGTCTTGTTCTGTTCTGTTCTGTTGCTTGTTGAATTGCACAGACATGTTAAAGTGCATTACACGTAATAAAGTTATAAAAAATTATATTATAATTTATAAAAATATTGTTAAAACAAATAAAAGCAATATTAGTTTCTTTAATAGCAAAAATATTTTACAAATCATAAAGAATAAAAGCTATTTACAAATTAAATTTACACTCTAAAACTTAAAGTATTAACTCTGCCTCTTAATTATATAATCCTAATTTATTAATAAAAGAGTAACTTTATAATAATTAAAATATAAATTAGAAAATAGTTTTTAAAGTAAATAAAAAGAAATATTTCAACGAAAAAATAAATTTACAAACTAAATCTATAATCTAAAAAAAATGCAACTTGTACGACAAAATTCAGTCTTTATCAGTCTTTAATATTATTTAATTATTTTTTAATTAAAACATATTTCTATCTTTTAGATATATATTTATAATTAAGATTAATTTAAATTTTAAAAACTAAAATTTTTCTAACTTTGATCTTTTTAATGGGATTAATAATTTATATTATAACAAAATTATAATAATAAATTAATATACAAAAATTACACTTACAAATTTTAACGGAATAAAAAAATAAATTTTTTATACAAAATCAAAAATAAAAATTTAATAAAAAAATATAATTATATATTTAAAATATTTGAATACTAAAAAAACTACCAACAAGGAAATAAAGGGTAGAATCGATAAAAAAAAATAAATTCAATAACTATCACTATGTTGGCGTTTAGAGAAAAAAAATTCAAACAAAAAGAGGAAGCATTCAATGCATTCAAACTTGTTTCTCTTCTTTCTAATGCTAAACTAAACACATCCTAATTTATCTAAATATTTTTATATAATTAAATAATTATATATACATTTATTTTTCTTCTCAAAATAATTATTTTTTATTTTATTTATATATATATTTAAAGCAAAAAACTCATCAACCATTTTTGGCGTTTCTCCTTCCTAATTTTATACTCCTAACTGTATATTCGTCGAAACATCTCCAACCACTCCAATCTTACTAGAACTCTATCAATCCGATTACAAAATCGCTAACGAAAGTCAGTTGCATATTAATTATTATTTTTATTTTAAAATTAATTAATTTGCACCTCAGTCAAAAATAATTAATTTAAAAAATGTTCATATAAAAAATATTAAATTAAATATATATATATATATATATATATGAATTAGATAGGATATTATATAAAATACAATATATACTATAAAAAAACATAAATGATACCCTTATTTTAACTTCTAATTGGTAATTTGACTAATTTCTAAACACTAGCTAAGCTCTCCCTGTACTCAAAGGCTCTAGACCAACCCCAAACCGATGGGAATATTCTATACCATCTGTCCATTGGTACGTCCCACACACAGTAATAGGTTCTATCCTTTAACCGCAGAACAACAACTTTATCGGGTAGGTGTATCAACAAACTCATGTCATCCTCATTATCTTCAATGAGATGTATTATACTGTAAAGGCGTCCGTACCTTACAGAGGATAAGTCGCCGCTTCTATAAGTATAAGGGCTTTCAATTCTATCAAGAGCAGTTTGATAAATTAAAGGTCGAAGATCAATGCTGTGCATGTGAACCCACCTTGGTGAAGAATAATCTTCCTTCAACCGAAAGACGCATACAGAAAACTCACTAGATTCAAATCCAGTCAAATTCATGTAACCGCATGCAGGCGCAAGAACGTATCCATAATGACAAGGTTGCGGCGGCAACGGAGGTATGTCATCCTTCATGCACTCTTCCTTCAGATCAAAACGCAGTGTCGTTTTGCTTCCGATCCAATAAATTGAGTCCTTGAAATAGGTCGCCCTATGGAAATCAACGGAGAAGGTAGGCGGGAAGGAACACCCGCGCTTCCACACACCGGATTTCGAAGAGTAAATCATGGTTTCGAAGCATTCATTCTTTGAATTCACACCATCAAAAATGCAGATAACCTTATAACCGAGAAAATGCATGGGATCAAAAGCTAGAGAGTAATGCAAATTTAATGAATCAAACCATGGAAAGCAAGAGGGCAAGGTTTTCTTGTCTTCGGTGGTAGGGTTATAGATAAACACGGCGTCTTTCGATTCAAGCAGCATCAAGCCGTTGCAAGATTGTGTTATCAGTGAAGAACGTAGATCGGGGTTTTTGGAGAAGAATGATGAAAAAGATGAGCGGTAGGTTTTCTTGTCTAAGTAGAAAAATTTCACTTCTTGATACAATTCAGTATCAGGGGCGAGATCTAAGAACAAACCGGAAACTCTTTGTTTTACAGTGGCATGGCAGCGGCTGAAGAAAGGATTGGAGATGAGAGAGAGCCACCGCTTGGAGACACATTTGAAGGTTATGATATCTCTGAGAGGCACACGAATAAGGATTTGAGTGAGTAAGTAATCGTTTCTTTCAATTGTTTTCGCTAATGAAGAGATTAATTTTTTGTTGTCACTCATGGTTGTTCTTCACTTTGCTTTCAATCTTTTACGAGTGTGTTACTGTTGATATATATCTCTCTTTCAATTAGGATAGGGAGCGAAGCAAGATAACTTTTGAATTTGAGAAAAGATAGGAAAGAACCTTTTTTTTTAACAACCTAGAGTAAAAAAGGAAAATTTATTTTAATTTTAAAATTAAATTTTGAATTAATGAAATATTTTTTAGGGTATAATTAGAATCAATTTAGATCCATTATTATTATTTATATGGTTTTGCTAGATAATAAAAAATTTGTACAATTTGTAGGTTACAAAGGATTAAAAAAAAAATCACCCCAAATCAAGTTAAAAAAAAAAATTCTTTTAACTCTATTATTGGAAATTTTAACTATCCCTCTCCCCTTTTAAGGTGTTTTCTTTGGTACGATGATAAATTCATACGTATCGATACGTTTAAAATATAAACAAATAACAAGCCATGTGGAATTTATTTTCCTCGTCAGTATCATATTTCCCACGTTCAAAGTTTGAGTTTTCTATCTTAGATTGATATTGAGATTCATTGGATATATCCAGTGTTGGATTCTTTCTATCTTAATTAGAGCATGTTGAAGGGTAATTTTATTCTTCATTTCATTGTCTTATTTGCAATGTCTAGTTTAAGCTTCAAGATTATTATAAGCAGACATTAATATTGCTTTTTAGTTGTGGCAGAGAACGATTAGTGATTGATGGAGTCAAACTGCTAAGGTCTGTTTTCTCATTGATCAGATGAGTAATTGATCCTTATTCTATTGGAATATTTCTGCTTCTTTGTGCATGAATTTTTCATGCATTGTTTCTAATAAGTAGTCTCATTGAATCTCGGAACATTCTAATTCTAAGAGGATTACTCAAACCTGTATTCTGTTGGTTTTTGGATGTGTTATTTCTTATTAATCCTGGATTAATTCCATCTGTTGCAAAACAATATATTCAAGAAGTTATCAAAGCAGATGGACTGGCTGCTGGAAAAGGAGTTACTGTTGCCATGTCACTGGAAGAGGCATATGAAGCTGTAGATTCAATGCTGGTTGTAGGGTCATTGTTGAGGAGTATCTAGAGGATCGAGAGTGCCAGGTCAGTTAAAGTCATGAGATGCTTGTTTGATGATCATAGATATTCACATAATGCTATGTTTATGTTACTAATATTGAGGCTGTGTTGTTAATTGATGTATTTCATTTTCCCTTTGGGAATTTTAAACAGGTTCTCATGGTTCGGTTGGAGTCTGATCTGGTACAAGTCCTGCTTGCGGCTTGAAAAGTATCTCTGAACTGGTCACCCGGGTCGGCCATGGTTCTGTTTTTTCTCTTTTGAGCAGACCTATAGAAAGTATACTGATTCACATTGATATGCATTTTAATATTTTGTGTACAATACTTAATAGGCCTTTAGCCAATCCTGTGTAGTAGAGTGGTATTGATATGGATTTTAATATCCCCCCCTCTTTTGTAACAAAATTTTCAGGCTCTGAAATTGATGTTACTTATATCATTGGAACTATCTGGGATCCGAGATCTTTTGAAGCAATCACTGGTAAATCCTGCTGGGAAGGATCTATATGTTTCTTTGTATGCCTCTTGGTGCCATTCTCCAATGGCAATTATAAGTCTTTGCTTATTATCTCAGATAGGTATCTGTAACTTGGTAAATTTCTTGGGTTTTTGGAATCAAGATGAAGATTCGGGCTTTGGCTGAGGTATTCTTTAGTATTTGTTGAAAACCATGAGGGCTAGAGGCCATATTTTATTCAGGAAAAGGTCTCTTTATCATTTGCTGCGATATATAATAATTAAATAATATTTGATAACGAATTAGATACTCAATGACAATGTGATGCATGTGTGTGTGGGTGTGGAGTACGCGTTTTGTTTGGTTTGATCTCGTAATATCAAAGAATCATATGTTGCTACCTCAGGTTGCAACATTGTACAACACTTACACATGCATTTCACCAATATTGTTCCATGTATTAAGAACTCATTATGATGTAAGCTTAAGTATTGGCAAGTTTTTTACAATTAAATGTTCATTTCTTGAGAAAATAGAGAGAAAAGTTTTGTAATTGATGTGGATCTCCCCTGTTTTCTTCCTTTGAGAAAATAGAGTTCTTTTATGAGAGTGAAACAATGTTTCAGTACGAAACTGTTTGACCCTTATAAACTGTTTCATGTTATATGAAAATGTGAGCAGGTCTAGTAATCTTAAATCATATTCTAACTCTCTATTATCATAACTTAATTTTATTTATCCTTTCAGAAACCCAAAACTCAAGGCAATTCCCAACTTGCTTAATGATCTCCAGATTACCAAGTTCAGAGTCAGTCTTCTCTTAATCCAATCGCTTGGAGACACATTTGAAGGTTATGATATCTCTGAGAGGCACACGAATAAGGATTTGAGTGAGTAAGTAATCGTTTCCTTCAATTGTTTCCGCTAAAGAAGAGATTAACTCTTTGTTGTCACTCATGATTGTTCTTCACTTCATTTTCAATATTTCACGAGTGTGTTACTGTTTATATATATCTCACTTTCAATTAGGATAGGGAGCTGAGCAAACTAACTTTTGAATTTGAGAAAAGATAGAAACGTTTTTTTTTTTTTCAACAACGTAAAGTAAAAAAAGGAAAATTCATTTTAATTTTAAAAATTAAATTTTGAATTAATGAGATATTGTTAGGATATAATTAGAATCAATTTAAATCATCCCTGGTTGCATTTATCTAGCTGTAGAAATCTGCGAATTGAATTACTTTTGCATTGTTTGTTTATTCTATGAATTGAATCTGCGAGACCATCCCTGTTTGCACTACATTTTGTAGAATTCCAAAAATACTACGTTTTGTAGTTACATAGATTTGTGGATTGGAAATTTGTTCTTATTAGGCTAGAAAATTGTTCATTTAGGTGTATATACTCCTAAACAGTAATGAAGTGGCCTTCTCTGTCTGTTTTGGTTCATGGAAGGGAACACTTTTTTTTTTTTAATTTAAAGAAAAAGAAAAAAGAAGTAGTTCGAGTATCCTAACTCCTTGCATTAGCCTGATCTGCTTTTTCTCGTATTTGTGACTTGAGTATGTCTTTGTCTTTGTGCCTCTAACTTTGGAGATTAGAACCACTTCAGAAGAAGTTCCACCATTCAGATCACTGTGGTAGTTCTATTTACTCAAAGAGCCTAATTGATCCTGGCTTGGCTACTTATTTGACTTGGTTTAGTAGAATGGCAAATGAGAATGAAGTGCTTATTCTCTTTGGTGACATGCCACACACAGATGTGTATTTGTTCAATCTTTTGTCGTATTTACGAGAAGGTGTTAATCTTATTTGTTATTATGTAGAAGTTTAAAATTAAATTGATATTATACGTTTCTTTTGTTTATCTATATAAATAATGGATTTTTTATTTACTATTCTATCTTTCTTTTTAAATATTATATTCATGTACGAATAGTATAACTTAGCTGTGATGATCTTAACATATTAAAACTGTTCAGTTAGCCACAGTTAAACGAAGGCTACAATTCATTTAAGTATATTGATAACGAACTAAATTAAAAAAGTACTATATTCACTTATTAAGGAACCTAGACACAGTTTCTCTCTTGTCCCAAGCTGTGTATGCTTCAACTTTAACCCTTTTACAGATGAAAAGCAAAGTATTCCCTTTGCTGAATGTTCAGCAACATAAAATTTGAGTTGCTGGTAATTTAAAATGATTGGATCATTTATGTCCATCAGAATGCTCCCATAGCATCTAAGATGTAATTGTAAATATGGCCTTTATGCTCTCTTCTGCTCTACATTTTAAGGGCTGCAAAAGGTTCTTCAAAGGTTTGGCAGCTTTGACAGCTTGATTATTCATTACCAATAATGCATCCTGATTTCTTCATCTACTAGACTTCTGATCTTCAACCCGCTTGTATATCTCATTAGCTCGATCCTTTAAATAAAAAACCAAATGCAACATAAGAGGATTAAAATATTTATTAACTTGACACAGAGCTTGAAACCTGAGGTTCTGTGACAAACAAATGATAAACAATTAAATACGACTATCATGGTAAAAATGACACATGAAATAACACACTACTCCCAGAATATGTTTTTCAACGTTAAATATGAATTATTTATGCAAAGAATTATTTTTTCACAGAATTATTTTTTCAACGTTAATTCTTAATTTTTCTCTAGATATAATATATCAACTTCTATGTCTCTAAATAATAAAATTTTTAAGATTTTTTTAAAATTTTATTTAATTTCAAAACAAAATAGTAAATTCTATATTGTTTTTTTTTTCTAATACTTTTAGGAAATTAATTTTTATGTTTTTAAATTATAAATTTGAGATAAAAAAATTTTAATAAATAATAAATTATTAATAAATAAAAAAAATAAAAATTTTATAAGTTATTTAATTTTTTAATATATAGAATAATAAAATTTAAATTAATTTAAGTATAATACTAAAATCATTACGTTGTTATTATATGTAACAATCAAAATAAAAATTTATAAATATTTGTAAATTTATTTATTTTTTTAATCTTATTTAATTTGAAACAGATATAAAAATTTAAATTTAAAGAATTATTTTTCTCACATAATTTTAATTGCTAAATTTTTTTTCTTTTAATTTTATATTCAATATCTTAAATCATCTTTTGTTTTATTTTTTTTAATTTTTAATTTTTATTTTCATTATTTTTTATGATTTTTTATACATATATTTATCATTATTTTTTCATTAAGTAAAATAAAAACGGAGAGAAAGTACTACATATACTCCATAGAATAAGGAAGAAGACAACATGGATAAAAGTTATGTGTAAAATAAAAAGATAACTGTACCAAGAATGAAAAAAATAATTAATTGATAATTACATTTTTGACCAAATTTTAAGATAACAGTTATATTAATCACTATTTATTAATAGAGTTAAGATGGAAAAACAGAAATTGGACACCAAACTCTCCTATTCTTTCTATATATTGTTATAGATTTATATAATATATCTGTATATTAATTATAGAATTATATACTTTTATTGTTTTGATTTTTCTAACACCTATATATATTCTTGTACATTTGACCTTTGAATATATATTCAATAATATATTTTTCAGATTACTCTCTTGTTTATAACATCGTATCAAGAGCATTTCTTTTTTTCTATGAAAATTCGTTCTCTAAGTCTCTTTGTTTTCTCTTCCGGAAGTATTTTTTACCCTCATTTCTCGATCCTATCCCGACGCTTTTGTTTGTTACTATCGTGCACGTCTCGTCGTCACGATTCCAACCGTCAGTAGCCGCTAAACGCGCCGCCTAAAAATCAGTGTCAGGTTCTCGTATCTCCAAACGCCTCCAGCACAGTTGGATCCACGCTTAGGATCAACGGCACCACAGAACGCTATGTGTCAAAGTCAAAATGCCCACGGATCCGCTTCAGCCCACATCAAAACTGACCCGGCCTGTCTACCGATCCGCGTGTCACCTCGCTCTCCGCATCAGCGCTAACACATTTTTTTTCTCCTATCACACGTTGCCACGTGGTCTTTTCTACTGACATGGCTGTTGACTTAGCAGTAGAACCCTTTCTAAGATTTTTTGGTGAACTCTTTCTGATTTTTTCCTCTATTTTTTCATTTTCTGTCCCGAATTTGCAGTTTTTTTCTTCTTCATCTTTGTTTCTACTATTATGAAAATCGGATATTTTTCAACTTATTCCTATTATTCTTAATGGCTCGAACTATGCTAATTAGATTGAAGCTATGCTTTTTGAAAGGCGAAAATTATGGCGCTATGTGACTGGTGATATTTCGCGACACTTCTACTTTGAGTATTCACTTGCAGTTCAGGGGTTTTGAAATTGCTAAAGAGGTATGAAATCATTTGACAAAGCATTCTCTCTCACCAGTACCAATTGTTAAAGGAATTTCATAGCTTTACGTGGCTAAGCAGTTTTTGATTTTGTTGCTCAGATACAAATTATTTGAGATCAATTGACCTCTTGTGAATTTGTTTTTGATTCACTAATCTACTAAAATATTATAATAATTTTCTCTTCGTATATTCAAATCATTTAAGATAAAAATTTATCATCTCTCTTAAAAAGAATAAATTTTATTCTAACTTTCTCTATACAATACTAATTCATCTAACCATTTTTATTTAAATTAATATACATGTTCATCTTTTGTTGTTCAATATTCTTATACATATAACATAAATGGTGTGAGGAATAAAAATGATATTTTATATAAAAATAATAAGTAAGATATAAAGATAATAACTAAATGTATGTGTAGTATGTTATATATTAAATTATTTAATCACTAGATAACTTATTTTTATTTCTTATAGTTTAGACTTTAGAGTTAAAATGAAAATTATTCTTAATCTTTTTTTATATGAAAATCATCCTTGAAGTTGAATTTACATTTAAATTTTTTTTAAATTTTTAGACTAAAATACTCTTAATTTTAAATTTATCGTTATTCAATTTTTTTGGTTCTCAAACACCACATTATAAGAAAGAGAGAAAATAATACATCTACATAAAAAATATTAGACAAAAAAATATTAGATAACTAAAACATTATATAAAACAAAACATGTATAATTATAATATTAGACAACTAAAAATATTATTCGTAAATAGTACTAAAAAAGATGGCACTAAAATAATGATATTATATTTTCATATATTATTACTAACAACAACATAAATTAAAAAAAATTAATTTAAATACATAAAATAATAAATTTTATGAACTTACATAAACGGAATATGTTCAGGTGTTGAATAATTATACGTACCATTTTTAAATACTACAAATTAATAATTTTTTATATAATTTTTTTTTCAAACAACCCTAACTCTAACACTCTTCTTCAGCCTCTCAATTTTTTCTATCACGATCAACTTGTGAAATATTCAACAACAACACAAAAATACTTATCTTCACTCTCTCAACTTCTCCTCTCACAATGAACATATAAAGCATTCATGCATGAGAAATGGTTCAGAGATTTATAAAAGGGCTTTGAACGTTGCTGATTATCGGAATGGGGAATGTCTCCTGCATGCAGACCACCTGAAACACGCCCCTTCCGTGCTGCTCCATGCTCTTTGAAAAGGAGCGAAGACTCTGCTGGACTGGCTAGATTCAGAGGCAACACGCCCCTCTGCGTGTTGGCAGAACTGTGCCACACGTCCCTCTAATCCACTTCACCACGCCCACATGCCTGTTTTCATTGCCTGACACACTTTTGAGGCACTGTCAACGCGCCTTTCATTATGTTAAAACTGAATCCCACCATTAGAAAATATATCTACATTCTCAATATTTTGCTAATACACCACCGTAACTTTTATTAAAAAAAATAATTTCTGTAAATTTACAAGTAAATCAAATTTTAAGGATGATTTTGATATAAAAAAAAATTATAAACGATCTTAATTTTAACTCCAAAGCATAGGAACCAAAAGAGGAGTTATCCCTTTAATCACATCATCATGTTAAACTATTTCATAATTCTATACTAGAGATTTTAATATATGGCTAAACATACACGAGCTAAGCTCTCAATGTACTGAATGGCTCCCCACCACCCCATAACTACACATCATTTTTTTTATCAGCACAAAGGCCAAAGGTCGAAAAACAGAGAGAATTATGGAGGAATCATCGTAGGAAACTTTAATTTACCCCCAAAGCATCTGCTATTAGAGCATAAGGAAAAACACGAGAGACTAATCAGAATACTCTGAGCTTTCTTAGCGAGTAAATCTGCACAAGCTTTGACTGAACCTTGGGTTTGCTCAAAGCGGAACGCACACAAGGAGTCTGTCTCAAATCGAAAGCTAACTTGATCCGCACATACAAACCCCTAATCAGACCGCCACAGCTAGCTTCGCTTGCCGGTTCAAACAATCGGCCATCGGGGGCTCACATTGCTGCTCGGCTAACATCATTAGTACAGAGGTAACTTTCATAGTTTCTTGCCAAATTTGTAACTTGATTAAGCATGCTATCAGAGTTGGTTGATAACTGCTTGAAAATGAGATCATTCCTGTTTTTCCAAGCTTGAACATAGAGCATTTTGGGCTAGCGTTAGGATGATGTCTTGCTAGGTATGTAGATTTGATAGAGAATCTCCCTGTAGAGGAAGGTTTCTCCTAAATCCCTTTGGAGGGCTTTAACCACTCTAATCATATCAACTACTTCACCGGCAAGTAGTTGGTTGAGGCCAATAAAGTTCCAGTTTCCATCTAAATCAGTTTAGAAGAGGCTGGATGTCAACTAGAGCAATCTCGTTGAGACTAGGGATGCCGACAATCCAATGGGGTTTAAATTCCTTCCAAACCTTTAGAATGCCCTGCCAAGTATTAGAACTGTTGTTTTTAGCATTAACTTTAGCTATAGCATCCTCTCTGCAACCATATTTGCTTTAAAGTGCCTTAACCCACAAAGTATCTTTGCTATTTATCAACTCCCACGCCAACTTCATGACGAAAAGTTTTTTATTTTCTTGAGCTTTTTCTGAAACCAAGTCTTCTCTCGCTTTTGGGTTTGCAAATATTATCCCAATTAATAGGGTGAATTCTTCTCCTATTCTCGTCTTACCCCCAAATGAAATTACGACAAATCTTATCAATTTTATTGCACACAGCCACCAGGATTTTCATCATTTGCATAACGTAACTAAGAATAGTGAAAAGAACAGAATGAGCTAGAGAGAGCGTCTTGCTATTCCAGTTATTTAACTTCTTCTGCATTTGGTCGAGAATATAATGAAATTGATGCTGGCTGCAATTTGGAAGTGAGGGAGATACCTAAGTTGTTACTCAGCTCTGTCTTGATGGAATGATGCAAGTTATTTGAGAAGAACACACAGGATTTTCCCTAGCTAATGCTTTATCCGAGCTTCTACAAAAAAAAAAAAAATCCAAAGCTTCCTTGATCACCATAACTTGGTTATTATCTGCTTTAGCAAAAAAGAATTAGATCGTCTGCAAAACATAAATGAGATAAATTACGGCCATTCTTAGCAAGGCTTATAAGATCCCATTTTTTATCAATAACAAGCTTATTTATTAAATGAGACAATCTTTCAATGCAAATAATAAATAAATAAGGAGATAAAGAATCTGCTTGTTGTTTTCCTTTTTGATTAATTGGAGCATTCCTCTTGGTTTGATTAGTGGAGATAGCGCCTTTTTTGTTGGCTTGATTATTTCCTTTCTGGGAGTGGCCAGCATGATGAATGATTTTTAGTTTCTGATTCTATTGCTTTCCTCTTCTAAAAACTCTTTTAACGACCATCCAAGTTCCAAAAGGAGAAATCTGTTGTGACTCCATGATCTGCGCCATTTGTGAATTATTTTCTTTATTCTCATAGGGCTTGAAAATCGCTTTCCATAAAAACTTCTTCTGACCGTTGTTCCCCTTAGTCTGCCCTAGATTTCGGTTGTTCTGGTAGTTCTCCAGTGGAACAATCCGGCAAGGCAGAAGGAACAGATTTTAGATCAGCGATAGAATAAAATAAGACTAATGCTCTCAAACACATCATAATACGTTTTATCCTTTAATCTCAGATCAATAACTTTGTCCGAAAGTTGCAACAACAAAACCATCTCATCTTCATGATCTTCGACGAGAGGGAGTATAATGTATGTGTACCGTATATATATATATATATTTTGAAACAAAGAAAGCTCAACACAATAGAGTGGAGCGTGAAAAACCAGAAAAAAGAAATCTGCCTAAGTAGAGATATCAATTTCCTTAGCCCCCAATTAATGCCATCAACACCCACCGGAATCACCGGAAGTCCATTCTTGGTAGCTCAAAACCGTCTTGCTCTGAATTTCCGCAACACCTGCTTCTTTATTCTTGAAAATTCTATCGTTCCGTTCCCCCAAATGTTCTAAATTACTGCAAAGAACCCAGTCAACCACTGCCGCTGCTCATGTTTCCTATTGTGCTTTCCCGTCCAGCTTTCAAACAGCCCTTTTATGGATATATTCCATCATGGATCCGATAATTAAGCTCTTAATCCTAATTAAGCATCACACACTCACGCATACATTTAAGAGTTTTATCTACTACTTGATGAAGAATAATACTCTTTCTTTCTTCTATTTGAGATACATACAGCTATTTATGTTATCTCTTTTTATTAATTTAAATTAAAAAAAATTTTATAACATGATGTCAGAATTTTATATGCAAAAAAATTAAACAAATTTAAAAGAAAGTCTTATAATTATTTATATTATTTTTTATTAGTTTAAACAAAAAAAAACTATTTAATAACACCTCCAACTAAAAAGAACTATGGATCAAGCGATGATGGAGGGGGACTGGGGAGGGGGGAGGTTTTGATATGTGTGAAAAAATCTTAGTAAAAATTATATTATGTTTAAACAGTTTCTTTTGTCAGAAAGAGATATGTTTATATCTAAACAAAATTAATTTTATCTTGTTGATAAAGCTTTTTGAAGAGATATTTGAATTTTTTAAAAATTCAAGCTTCTTATTTTATGTTTGGTAAATAAAAAAAATCATGTACTTATGCTTGCATCTTTTAAAAGATCGGAGTACTTTTAAAAACATCTAAAATAGAGCTTTTTAAAGTTGGTTTGTGCTTTTCAAAATTTAAAAGTCTAATATAATTTCATATGTTAACTAATTTTCAAATTTAATACTTATATTTATGTCTATTATAATATTTTAAAATTTTAAAAGCTATTTTACCAAACGCAATTGATGTTGCTTGTATTTATTAAAAGCTATTTTTTATTTGATTTACCAAACATAAATGATATAACTTTTAAAAAACTATTTTTTAAAAATTAACTTTTATAAACTACTTTTAAAAGTAAAAATTTTACTAAACTAAACCTTAAATCTCCCTTCAACTTTAACTTTCTAAACACTAGCTAAGCTCTCCATGTACTCAAAGGTTCTAAACCACCCCCAAGTGTTTTGTAATATTTCATTGCCTGTTGGTATGTCCGACACATAGTAAGAGTTTCTATCCTTTAACCGCAGAACAACAACTGCGCCCGGTACATGCAACAACAAACTCATGCCATCTTCATGATCTTCAATGAGATGGATTACGCTGCAGAAGAACTCCTTTTCATGAAGAGTGATTCTATCAAAAGCAGTTTGAACAATTACAGGTAGAAGATCAATGCTGTGCATGTGCACCCACCTTGGTGAAGAATAGTCTTCTTTCAACCGGAAGATGCATATAGACAACTCATCATCAGATTCAAATCCAGCCAAATTCATGTAACCACTTGAAGGCACAAGAACGGTTCTATAATAAGTTTTGGGCGGCAAACGAGGCATGTCATTCTTCATGCACTCTTCCTTCAAATCAAAACGCAGTGTCGTTTTTCTTCCGTTCCAATAAATTGAGCCCTTGAAATAGGTTGGTATATCGAAATGAATGTGGGAGGTAGGCGGCAACGAACACCCGCGCTTCCAGCCACCGGATTCAGAAGAATAAATCATGGTTTGGAAGCATTCATCCTTTGAATCCAGGCCATCAAAAATGCAGATAACCTTATAACCGAGAAAGAGCAAGGGATCAAAAGCTAAAGAGTAATACAAATCTGATGGATCAGACGATGGAAAGGAAGAAGGCAAGGTTTTCTTGTCTCCGGTAGTAGGGTTATAGATAAACGCGGCTTCTTCCGATTGGAGCAGCATCAAGCCGTTGCAAGATTGTATTATCAGTGAAGAACCTAGATCGGGGATTTTGGGGGAGAATGAAGATGAAGAATATGAGGGGCAGGTTTCCTTGTCTAAGTAGAAGAATTTCACTTCCTGGTGAAATACAGAGTCGGGGGCGAAATCGAAGAACAAACCGGAGACTCTTTGTTTTACTTTTACGCTGGTGTGACAGCGGCGGAAGTAAGGGGCGGAGATGAGAGAGAGCCAACGCTTGGAGACACGTCTGAAGGTTATGACATCTCTGAGAGGCACACGAACAAGGATTTGAGTGAGCAAGTCATCGTTTCTTTCAATTGCTTCCATTGAAGAAGAGATGAATTCTGTGTTGTCTCTCATGTTGTTCTTCACTTAGCTTTGTGTATCTTCCAAGAGTGGGTTACTGCTTATATATATAAAAATATATAAAAATATCTTTTTATTTATCAATTATGTTTGGATAAAATAAGATAAAAATATTATTTATTTATTTATTATATAAAAAAATATTTTTTTACTTTTTAGTATTTTTATTATTATTATTAAAAATTTATCAAACTCATTAAAAAATAAAAAAAAAATTATTAAAAAATAATTTTTTTATCAATTTAATGACATTTAAACAAATAAAAGAATTTTTTAAATTTTTTTTAATATAATTTTTTATTGTTAATTTTATAAATAAGGTTAAAAAGATATGAGAAAAAATATTAAAAATTGCACTTTAATGATCTTTTTATAAAATTTTAGATAATTTTTTATTTTATTATTTTTAAATTATATATTACACCGTGTATTTAAAAAGTTTTATTTTTTAAAATTACGTGTAACATATATTTTTTTTAGATACAAAGAGTTTATAAAATTAGAATGAGTAACAAAATTGATTATACATATCTTATAACATATAAACTCTTAAAAATTTCTAGCATAATTGACATTGTGGACAAATTGATTATATTTATAACAAAAAAATATTGATAAACTTGTGAAGACATACATTTCAATACATATTAAAACTTGTAAATTGGCATGTCCAATCAGATATTTCTCTTGATAAGTGGTACACGGTAAAACCTTTTTTTTTTTTTTAATTTGGAGTGAACTAATAATATTTAACAAATTTTAAAATAGAAAAGGATATTTTTTATATAAAAATTATTTAATAAATAAAATTATAGCAGAAGAAAGAGATTTACATACTTTGATCGTTGAAAATGAGAGAAATAAGTGTGTGGAAATAGCGAAAGCAAATCAAGATGACATTAGTATTGTGAAGTAAAAGTCACAAAAGGTTTTTATGGGTGGGTTTTTAAGAAAAGATTTTTTTTTGTTATTTTTTTTAAGATTTTATAGAAAAGTAAAAATAATTTTATGTTTGGATATCTAATGTAAAAAGATCTTTTTATTTATCAATTATATTTGGGTATAATAATATAAAAGTATTTTTTTGTTTATTTATTATATGAAAAATATCTTTTTTTAAAAAAAATATCTTTTAAAAAAATGTAAATTACTGGTTCTCAAAAAAAATATTTTTTTTATTCTTCTTTTACTTTTACTATTAAAAATTTTTCAAACACATTAAAAAATAAAAAAAACCCACATGAAAGAATATGAAATAAAATGAAATTAAAAGATAAAGAAGGTAAAAAAAATAGTTGAAAAATAAAATAAAGATAACCTTACATGTAAAAAAAGATGAAGAAAGATAAATAAAAATATAAGATGATGAATTAATTATTTAACACTCATTATATTATTATTAAACTCATCAAGATAATCACAAAAAATAAAAAAAAAATCATTAACTTAATTAAATCATCAATACTTACTAGATTCTTTAAATAATACTCTTAAAATATCTGCTAGCAAATACTTATAATTATTAGAAAATTATTTTTACTACAGAAGGTGAGAATAAGATACTCAGATTAGTTATGATGGCGAAGCCACCCTCTGAAAAAAAAAATGTACAAGTAAAATACTCATATTGAAATAATCTTCCTTCTTAACATTATTACAATTACAAGTTCCATTCTCCTTTTTAAGTTTTAATAAACAAACACACGTTTTTTTACTGTGTAGAGTTCAATTAACATGCAATCAGTAGCCATTATGAGCTGAGCTAGTATTCTAAAAATCTTTTTTTACCGGAAACAGGAGATTCGAACTGCAACTTCTTAAATGAATATGAAAGACTATGCTATTTAAACACAGAAGAAATATATTTTTATATAAATATATAACATATACATATATAGATTGCAGGTTGATCGGATAGTGTTGAGGCTCAACCCATACTCTACCCGACTCACACAAAAATCCTACCCTATCCATTGCAGATCGTATTGTCAACACTATTCTAACCAGGTTGAGTACCTGCAGTTTGGGTACAAAATTAAAATAAAATAAAACTTAGACATATTTTTTAAATTTTTGTCAAATTTTAGAAACAAAAAATATATTTTACTGTTTAACATATCTTTCTGCCACTAATATTTTGGTTTTTCAATGTAGTTAAGGACTAATTTTTTTGTAGATCTGTGCTCTATTTGAGAGAGTTTGCCGCTAACGAGAAAATGTGAATTTGAACTCTCAATACTAATTTAGATAAACCTGCAATATAAACCCAATATAAACCTTAGTTAGAAACTGGCCCAACATGGTGCTAACGAAAGCCCGCGTTTGTTTTTTTTAACAACCTCTCTTCTGACAAAAAACAATCTTACGTCTTGTAAAATTTGGTACTTCAAAATCAGATTTCTTTCAAGTTTCAAGACCCAAAAAAAAAAACCAGATTTATTTGGATGCGATTATATTTTTTTCTTTTTCTTTTTTCCCTTTCTACTTTTGCGGTGTTTTCTTTGAATTTTGAAAGATGAAGGACGAAACAGGTGATGGAGAGAACGATAAATTTCAGGATATTAAGCTTTGGGGAGTTTTTCTCTTCGGTTTGATTGGCGCCACCGCTTCAAGAATCGCAGTGAGTTTTCATTTCTCTCAAAAGTCATTTTAATTTGATTAAACCTTCGAATTTGTTTTACTAATCTGATTGAGACTTCGCACTTAGACCAACGTTGAATTTGTCATATACTGATATGGAACTTTAATCATTTAATTTTTATAAAGTAGAATTATGCTTTACATCATGTTCTAAGAATTTATGCTTGACATTTTGTGTTTTTGTGATTTTTCTTTGTGAAGATAATTCTTTTTTTAGGGTTAAAGTTTTCAGTTATATTGAATTCTGCCTCTGTCCACCGGCATTGGAATTGTATTAGCCATTTTTGATAGTCAATGTAAAACTTTGTCGAATCATCGAACTGCGGAATGCGTTTTTGTTTCAATTATATTGTAACTGCAATGCAGATATTTGCACAAATCATAGTGAAATTGATCTTCCATGCTGTACTCTTGAACTCTTTGCAGCTGTCCCGGTCGCAATCATCGTGGAAAGGAGGGAGTGGCAGTTCTTTCCGATCAGCATTTCAAGAGGAAGCATGGAAGAGGTACAACAAACGATTGCGAGAGGAGTACGAGGAGGAGATGGAGAGGGTGGTGAGTTGTGTGTGAGGTGTCATGTCATTCACTACAATACTTTGTTTTTATTATTGTTCATTACTTCATAATAAGAGTATATATCACATTCATGGAATTTGAGCTTGGGAGAGATTAAACATGTCTGTGATCTCTCAAAAGTGTGAATCTGAATCATAATATTTGAGAGAAAACAGATTTCATAGCAATTTTATTGTGGTAAGGCATAAAGAAATGTAACTTTTAGGGGGTTTCTTTGTCGGTTAATGTTAGGTGCCGGGGCTTGAGCCCAAATAATTTCCTTTTCTGCTGTTTTTAGGAACGAATAAAGCATATGCAGAGTGTGTTTAGCAGAGAAAGAAATAAGTATAAAAGAAGCTATGAGCAGTGGAGGGAAAATGGTCCTGGTGCATATCATCAACATTTCCAGAGAGATGATTGGTATTGGAAGGCAGACACATCCTTCAGAGACCAGAGGACTAATTATCGAGATACTCCGAGGGAGAGTGCATATTATTCATTATCACATCACTACTCAGTTCTGGGTCTTGACAGGTTTAGAACAACACCATATACAGATGCCGAGATCAAGGTAATTGTCTTCTCATAAGCTTTGCAAATATCTTAAAAGTTTGCTAATTATATGCTGCAAACTTGTCTTGATAAAAAGATTGATGTATCATTTATGAAGCTAGCGGTTTGTGTATTTCTTTTGTGATATATAGCACACGGATAGGATTGGCAATTTGTTCGATATTCTTTGATGGTTGGTTTGGTTAAGTGTCATTCTTGTTTCTTAAACAAGTTGTTTCGTCCCTGTAATGTGATTTAGCTTAAAGTAGCATTTAAGAGGGTGCAATGAGAAATACTGGAAAATAAAAGAATTTTTGTGATTGACAACCAATGAGGAAACTCTTAAAGGCATATGTGAAGTTCCTAAGGAAAGTGGAAAACCACGTCTTAAAATCTAGCTATTAAAAGGGAAAAACCACTCTCCTTAAATACAATATCAAGCATCCTATATTATACTCGATCCGAGACTTTGGACACCCCATAATACTCAAGTCCCTAACAGCATATTAGTAGATATTTATATAACAACCAATAGATTTGTTGCCAGGATATCCTTGGAATCCATATTATTCTGCATTGGTTTTCGACGTTCTTACTACTTGAACATAATTGCTGATTTCATTCTATAAATATTTATGCTATCTCTGTTGCATTGTAGGTAGCATTTAGGATGAAGGCGAAGCAGTATCACCCTGATCAAAACCAGGATAATAGAGGTAACTCTTGACTAATTATCACTAAACACTAATTTTAACCTTAAACCAGAGCATTACTACTTACAATATTATCATCATGGATGTGAAAATGAAACAGAAGCTGCTGAGGCTAAGTTCAAAGAAGTAATGTGTTCATATGAAGCCATTCAAAAAGAAAGGAAGAACCAGAATCTGTAAATGCCTAACTTTGACTGATTATCTGGGACTGGGAGGGATGTGAAGTATTCAAAATAATTTTCCAAAGTTCCTCCTAACTATAGAATTACCATTCAGCTAAAATATGATTCTGTTGAGAGTAAATTTTGGGCAATTATTACGTTACATATATGTATATTTATAGACAACGATGTTGTATTATAAGGCTGTTAACCTCGGAAGCATTGTATTTTTCTTTAGGAAACTCACAGAAAAGATATGTACATAAATAAACAGCATTCCAACTTTGAAGGAAACTAAACTAAGCCAAAAACGTGGGTCTTGAAAAATGTTGCAATTATCAATCTGAGAATTGTTTCTTATGTAGTAGACTAGTAGTAGTTTTTTTTTTCAATCACCATTGACTACATGTTATAGCTTTATAGGTGCCATGTTTGGTGTATTTGGTTAATCAATTGGATAAGATTATGAAAACATTCAAATGATAATATTTAATTCTCATTCTGCTCTTGATAGCCAATAGAATAGATGTGATAACTGATAAGATTAATATCAAGGTTGTGGTATAAGAATCATAAAAAATAACTAAAATTTTCTATCATTATGACATGATTTCCTATATTTTTCTAGAGTTCAATTTTGATGGATTAACCATGAAAAAAGAATAATTCCTGAATTCCTAACTACTTTGTAAAATGACCAAGTTGATCTACTCTCAGAAACGTGAATTCACGTTAGTTTAATAGTCACTAGTCGTGTTAACGTTGTTGATATGCGTTGTTAAGTGCCAAGTTAGCAGTCTATTAAACCACGTAGTTCAAGGTGAAGAGTCCAATTGCTAAAAAAAGGATGCAGTTTCAATGTTCCAATCTCTCTTCTTCAAATAAAGTAGCAGTGAAGAAGAAGAGGAGCATCAATGATCGTTCGCAAATTTCAGGTACTCCACAATGATTCCAACTGTCATATCGAATTTGACACCGACGATGGCTTCAAAATAATCTCTCTCCCAAAATGATCCCTAAACTCATTCTTTCTTTCTTGCTAACAATCACACAAATCTTTTCTTTCTTTCAATTCATGATTGCAGGTTTTTCAAGTTCAACTCCTCTCTCACTTTTGTTCCTCCCGACCAACAGAAGGTTCAATTTTCCACCTCTTATTTTAATTAAATTGTATTCATTCATATTCATGAAATTATGTGTTTGAATTAATTTCCTTTGAAATGCATAGATTTATGTTCCTGAAGATGATACCCCAGTCGCCACTGACTCCGATCTCCTCGCCATTTCCAACAAACTCCGACTAGTCTCCGTTGAAGACGAACCTCAGCCCCAACCAAACACTGAACAAATGATGAAAATAAAATTTGATGGTTAGGATTTTACAATTGAAAATGGACCAATTTGAGTTTTTTTAAATGAATTTTGGATACTAATTTGAGTTGAAGTCATTGTTTATCTATATTAACGTGCTGCTAGCACACATAAAAAATGTTAATACGATTGGCGAGTTTTGGACTAAGGTGAATTTACGTTTCTTGAGTGAGAGATCAATTTGATTATTTTACAAAGTGAGAGATTTAATTGATGCAAGTTAAAAATTTCAGAGATTATTTACGTCATTATCTCAAAAAAAAATATACCACCATTTAATTAGATTTGTGTATTTAAATAATTTTTTAAGGTAGCGTTTGAAAAAGAAATAGAGATCGAAGAATTGAGACTAAGAGGCAAAGACTGAAATAAATTTCAGTATTGTATTTGGTGTAAAGTAAGAGACAGCGATTGAAATAAGAATGAATTTCTAATTTAATTTGCACAAAGAATAAAGTTGGAATTAATTAATTGAAATAGGGGTATTTTAGGTATAAAATATTATTAAAATTTTAGTCTTTATCTTTAAAAATTTCAGTCTATTGTGTCCCCACTTTTTGAGTACTGAAATTTTAGTACCAGTCTTAGGCTAACAAATATGATAATGAGTTTCAGTATTTCAGTTTCTGTTTCAATATCTCAAAACAAACGCTACCTAAATGACATGTTTAAAAATAAATTATTTTTATTCATATGTTAATACACGATTAAATGATTGTAAATTTTTTTATAATGTTATTGCATGAAATTAAATCCTATTTTTTTATAGGCATTATATGAATAAGAAATATCCCTTAAGTACTATTGTTATATGAGCATTACAACCAATGGAAGATAGAAATCCCCTTTTATTGCATAGACTATTGTTAGATTAGTGGATGAGAAAGATATATTATTTAGTGGCATTTATTTAAAAGAAAATGAATTTATTTTCAAGAATCGTCCATGAAAATACATTATTTCAGTATTTATTTTAAATCCAAAATTTTATTTCTAGGAATGAAAACATATTATTTCAGTATTTATTTTAAATTTAAATTTTTTTCTCATTTTAAAAGTTGAATATTTAATATTTCTTTGTTAAGAATAAATTAGTATATAAAATTATGATTATATTTCTCAATTATTATATTTCTTGTCCGAGACCTCTTTTTTTTATTTATATTAATGGTATTTTGAAAATAAAAATATATTTTTAGCAATATATATAATAAAACAAATATATTTATAATTTATTCTTGAGAATATTAAAAACAATTCCCATTAATTTATCGTATTAAAAAACAAGTTTTAATAAAGTAAAAATATGTTTCTATAATTCTTGGTATTTTGGAATATATCACAAGATTTAGAAACTCTTAATTAAATTTTGATTTCAAGAAATTTACAAAAAACTTGTAAAGCAAACAACAAATTCTTAAAAAATTGTTAAATAGTATCTGGTAGTGGATTAATCACCGACATTTGTCATGTCAGTGTTTTTTAAAAACTAGTTACCTAACCGTCATATATTTATTTTGATTTAACTATTTTTTGATAATTTATTTATTACTCGTTTTTTCCGAAAGTATTTTTGGTAGTAAAATAAATTTTTGGATACTATTTTTACACCCATAATTATAAAGTGGCCAGAGGGGTTGCCGGGAAAATTGATGGCCAGCCTTGGCACCTCTGGTCGCCTCACAGGTTCAGCAACGACATGCGACATCGTTGAGGTAGGGGATTTGTTTCTACCCATTTACACTATATATATAATTTTTTGGTATGAGTATAATAATAATAATATAAATCTAGTAAGAGTACCCAAAAATAAATTAAGGACAATATCATTATCTCAGTAATAATAAAATTTTTGAACAGATATAATTTTTTTCGTCAAAAAACAAAGAAATAGTTCAGCAAAATACACCTCTGAAAAATATTCTCTATTTCTTCCTTAGTAATCTTAGAACCATTTCATCTAGCAAGAAATGCAACTTGGATCAGGTGCAGGTCCTTTCTTCTCAGCTCGCAGGGACATCGATTTCAACCTTCATTATTTAACCAAGGAGAACAACTTCAACTTATCAGATTGGATATTTGATAACTTTTGCTTGTTGTGAACTGTTATATTATTAAATTGGCCATGGAGATGGTAGTCATGTTATTCATTTTAATTTCTAATGTAGTAAAAAGATGCTACATTAACTCATATCGTAATACTTACATAATGCATACTACAAACAGTACAAGCTTACATTAAACAAACAAAAAAATGAAAAAAAACCCAAAATGTTAACAGATCTAAATCTTGGAGCATCGACCTTCCCTCAAATTACCTGAACTGAGAAAACCTAGCTCTTAAATCTTGAAAGCATCTTGATTCTTTTTTCCCCAAAATTTTTTTACCGATACTCGCTATCTTGCAGCAGGAGGAGCTCTGTAATAAGCTGGAACAGTTGCAGGGAAGAACATTTGGCGAACTCCTTCTGCCTTAATTATAGGAAAGATGATTCCAGATGCACTCTACCAAAAGATGAATTTGCATTAAATAAGTTGATTTTTGTGTGATTTAGTTAAATGCATAAAAGACATTTGACAACAGAGAATAGCCAAAAATATATTTTTGATCTCTTATCTTTCCTCTTTAATTTAAACCCCCAATCTTTATACTCTGAGACGGTTTGAATCGTTTCTAATTTGGTCTCTTGCACTTTTTTTCTCAGTTTAACCCTTTGCCTTAAAGTCATTTTAAATTTCATTCTACATGTGAACCATGTCAGTATTTTGTTATTATTTGACCGAGAGAACAAATTGGAAACGATTTGAAACATAAAGAAACAAACTAATTGAAAATGATTTGAAATATAAAGATCGAATGAGAAATCAAATGAAAAATATATGGGACCAAATTACCTAATCTTCCTAGAACATATTCGACAGAATACTTACAGAGATTAACCGAGCTCCAATCCATATCTTCTTGGGCGAGGGAAAGGGAAATATTAAGCGGCCAACACCATACACTGCAACAGCAAAGAAATGAGCCACCAAGCTCAAAGGACGAGGGTTTAGTCCTGAGAGTAATGAGATTGGTCCCTGGGAACATAGGCCTCCAAGGCTCAGATAATCAAAGCAAGCTTGGCGCATTTCCTTCCTTGCTTGATCTGGAGATGCAGAGAAGACCTTGTACAAGGCACCTGCTAATGTATTTATGGTTGATGCCACAGGCTGCAAATTGAAACACCAAGTTAGTTTACTAAACAGGGTTGAGATTTTTGCATCGAGACACACTACCCCATCTTTAAAACAAAATAAGCAAAACACAGATAGATTACTAAATGCTATTTGTTTGCATTGAAAAATATTACCTTTCTCAAGGTGTAAAAGGATTCAAGGTATTTGCAGAGTGTGGGTGCGTCATTCAGGTCACTCAGGGGCCTGAGAAGATTTCTCAGCACCACAATGTCTGACAATGCCACGGTCATTCCACCCCCTGTTAGAGGATGCCTCATGTTGAAGGCATCTCCCATCAAAATGGCTCCAGGGGTAGGAAGGGGATCTGCTGGCATGCTTCTATTCGATATTGACCTTATGTTGCCTTTCTCAACTGCAGCTAAAAAGGCATCATGGAGCTCAGCGGGGATCTGCAGTAGTTTTCAATAGATCATCATCTAACATATCAATACCCTCGTGTGTAAACAAAATTCTCTCTCAATGCAAGAAGGCTAATCTAATCACATGCCAAGGATTAATAAAAAGTTTGCAGTGTTTGAAGCATACCTGTGGAGCCACCATTGTCTTCAAATACTTCTCCATTTCACCATTTGCGATAGAAGGAACCTTCTGCCCAGGTACATCAACCAAACAACGAACCTCTGTACTACTTATGCGATAGAACAGAATTGGGGAAGGGTCTCCGAGTATGACGTGACCATGATTTTCATATGGAAGTTGGCAATTCTCTAGAATTAAGCCAACGAAGTGAGAGGGAATATCAACCTGCATATAAACCATTATAAAATATTAATATTATTAATATTAATGATAAATAATTCAACAGATTTCTCTTTCTCACAAGAACATAGAAAGGAGATAGCTTCTTAGAATACAGAAAAGGGAGAAGAAATGAATTGACTATAGTAAAGATTTTAATTTATGGTATAAATTTTGTTTATTCCATGGCATGACTCTTCACACAATCAACCTAAAACAAATTCTCAATTCTAACCTTAGGATTACAAAGACAACGGCGCAAGTTTGAGAAGCCGCCATCACAAACAACGGTAAGAGGTGCATGTACTTTCAGCTCCTGACCATCTTTGGTCTTGTACTGAACACCTTTAATTGTCCCCTTTTCTTCAATCAAGGAAGTGACTGACCCTTGCAGCAACCGGACACTGCAGAATGATAAAAACAAACCAGCATGAGAATATTACTTAGCAAGAAAATACCTTCAGCTCTCAGTAGAAGAATGAAACTGAAGAAATAAAAAATTATTTCGTAATAATCAAATACTAGACAGAAGCTAATAGCATGAAACCTTCCAACAAAATCACTTTGGTAATCCACATGATTTAAATAATCTAACCAAAACAAATCAAATGACATCTATCTGAAGTATAGGTAGTTAGGAACCAAGACCAATTTTACAATTACTGCCAAAACAAAAAATCCTAAGTAAAAAGTCATGTGAAGTTGCAACTTGCAACACTCTAAAAAAGTCAATAGTTTATATGACAAGCGAGAACTGGAGGAGGAAAATACATATACAAAGCACAAATTATACATCACAGAAAGGAAGAAATCAATACTTGGGCAGTGTGGCAGCCTTTTCCCGCATCCTCTGAATAAAACGGCCATTGTGAAAGCTTCTACCAGCGATATCTGACTGAAACTTTTCCAAGGGATAAGAGAGGCATGTATTTTTTCCGTCCTTGAAAAGTGCATAACCAAACACTCTCTGAGCATCGATTTCCTCCACACAATCTGCAGTTGAAACACAAGATTTGTTAATCCTTAAGCACGCCTTCCTCTAGTAAACAGAGTTAAATCCACGAATTCTTGTGGTCAGTCAATCTAGAAATAAAAATATAAAACATACGAGGATTGAGTGAATCTAACTTCAAAAGGCAACTCCAGACTAGAGAAGGACTTGGAGTAACCCAATAACAATTATAGTATAGGCTCTAATGCTATATTAGAATTGAGTGAATCTAACTCAGTTCTAAAATCTAGCTCAAGAAATAAGAGTTGTTAGACACTTATAAAGGCTACATATGTCTTATCTCTAGGCAATTTGGAAATCTAATCTAATACGTAAATCTAAAATTGGACATGATACTAGACTTTTCCCCTCAATTCTAATTTTTACGTTTGAAATATTATATAGAAAATAGAATTTTAATTTTAATTCCAAGTACCAATTCTATGATGTTGAAAATTACGCACCTTCAAGTCCCAGCTCAATCAATTTGAGATAGCCGCCAGGTTGTAGCAACTCTCCAACAATTCTGTCAGGCTCACTCAAATCTCTTTCAACTACAAGTACTCGCCGTCCATCCTGTACCACATAGCAGTTATTACTTAGTACTTCAAATTGTGCATGGAAAGGGAGTTCTATTATTTTATATACCTAAAATTAGTTTGGACTTTGCAATGTCAATGCCTTGTTTTTTCCGTCAAAATTTGTCTGACATAGGCTTGTAATTGTGAAATATTTCGTACTAAAAAATAATCAAAGCATTATTGAACTTCTCTGGGTAAGAAACGGCACTCAGAGTTAACAAATTTTTCCCCTAAGCATTATATCAATAATTCGTCAAATTAATCCTGGAAATATTCTTCATAAACTGTTATATGACGAAACTATTGTTGCCATTTAAAAATATATATCACTACTCAAGAACCATTCTATGTCAAAATGCTATATCTCGTCTAATAATATTATAATAGCCATAAATAATTTTTCTTATGCCCGATGATGCAACTTATTACTTCGATAACAGCTAATTTTGTCCTTTAAAAAGAAAACACAAACAACAATAATTTTTCTTATCAGATTTGGCTCCTTTAATCCTTCACCTTCAAATGATAAATTGTGTAACGGTTAATGAGAAAATTAAACAATGCACATTCTTCATTTGTTGCGAATTATCAACGAGGATTTCGTGCAAGCACGAACCACGTGAAAACGCGCAAACGACAAAAACACGCGAATGAAAATTGAAATGAAATTCCTACTCATTCATTTATGCATTTTATATTATTTTTCTCTTTACCTTGCCGAGTGTGTAAGCAAGAGCCGCGCCAGCAACGCCAGCTCCGACGACGATGACGTCAGCATCGTTGCCATCGAGGTTCTTGGATCCACATTCTCCGACGGAAGTTTTCACGTTCCCCGTACGCTGAGCATCGTTCTCCTGCGAAGCACGACGGCGGCGGTTTCCTCCGGCGAAAACTAAGCTGTAGAGCGCGAAGACGCTGAGAACAGAGACAAGGATCCAGCCTAGGACATATGGATCCGCCATTTCAATAGAATGCAATATCACCAGATGAAAAGAATCACGACGGATCGGAGGAGGAGAAGGAGCGAGGAGGTGGAGTTCTCTCTCTCGCTCGCTCCTTCGCTGGCTGTCGCTCTTGTTTCTCTCTCTAGTTTGTTATTGTTTCTCTCTCTTAGCTGGAAAAGGAGCTTGGAACAATGGAACGGTTTAGTAGTGGGTATAATGGGAAACGAAGGGTAAAGAATGAGCGTATTTATAGGAGCATGCTTGCGGTGCTCATTTGAGTATAATGGGTGGTATTGGTTGGCACTTGTCACTGTTACGAACACCAACGCGGAACGCCTATTTTACTTTTACCTTTTTTTGTATTTTCTTTTCAGATAAAGAAAATTGTTTTGCGTAATTTTCGATTATTGACGGAGACTCCTGCCGCTAACGAAAATTGACTCATCGAAAATAGGTTAGTTTCACCTGGCCTATTGTATAATTTGAGGAGATTTTCGAGTGTGTCATGAATATTAGTATTTTAGATAGTGTTTGGTGGAGAGAGTGAAGCGGAGAGACAAAGACTAAGAAATAGAGATTGAAATAAATTTTAATATTTTGTTTGATGTAAAATAGAAGACAAAAATTGAAATAATAATAAAATTCTAATTTAATTTGTATAAAGGATAAAATTGGAATTAATTAATTGAAATGCGGATATTTTAAGTATAAAATATTAAAGTTTCAGTTTTCATCTCTAAAAATTTTAATCCCCTGTGTCTTTATTTTTACTTTAATATTTTTATTCTTTAATTTTAATTAAGTATATAATATTTTATAATAAAAATATTATCTATACACTAAAAAATTATCAAAAATAGTTATTATATATTTGTATATAAATATATATATAATTTAATTTATTTTTAATATATATTTTTTATTTTAATATATATTTTATTTTGATAACTGAATTTAGTAATTAATTTTTGAGTACATCTAATATAGTTAATTTGATGATTAACATTAACGAATAAAATTATTAAATACCGATATTTTTAATGTACTCTTTCTTTAATTTATTGTGGAAGAAGATTATTCGAAGCTTATTATTTTTAAAATTTGAAGTTAATTTTTTCTTTTCTTTTAAAATTTAGCTTAAAAAATTTAAATATTTTAAAAATAGGCTACATGATCCAAATAAGTTTTTTTTTTTTAAATAAAAATCTCAATACATTAAAGTGGAGCAACAAAAAAAATTAGACAGATAAAATAAACTAATTCTTAATTATCTTCGATAATGTTATCAACGACTCAAAAGATTAAATATCACTTCACTCTTTGTAATTTTTAATTGACGTGTTGACTATTTCTACAACACATATTTCTTGATTCTTGAAAATTCTATCATTCCTTTCTAATCAAGTGCTCCAAATGATAGCAAAAACCAAACTCACTAATATTCTATTAATTCAATTGCACGATTAACTCCTAAACCACGTAAATTTACCGTCATTTAGTTTTATATCCTATATCCAAATTTTAAAGTCTTCCGCTATCCTAGCACATTTCTTTTCTTCAACTACATAACCTCGTTAAAGTTACCCATGTAGCAAAGAGAAACTCAACCAAGCTTCTCCATCATTGTATGTACACCATACAGCAAGCAAACTGTATAATAAAAATTATTGTTTGTTAATTTTTTTTTTTTCTATACACAATCATCACTCTCCTCTATAACAATTACTCAACCTATTAATTAACTTCTGAAAATACCTGATCCCACAAATTCTCAACCTACTACATCATTATTCCAAATTTACACTACATCAAACTTAGTAATTATTTTCTTCTTTGCCTTTATTAATGTTAACATATTCACTTTATTTTTATGTTTAAATTTTTTTATCATTTTTTATTTTTTAACGTCCCTCAACCCTTCACATTCCATGAATTAAAAATCACTCTCTAAATAAATTACTTAGAGCGACATCTTTTATGTAATAAATAATACTTTTTAATATTTAAGGTAAATTTTATTGCATTATCTAATATTATAAAGAGAATCTCATTTTAGATAAAATAAATATATAAGCTAGTTAAAAAATATTTGTGTAAGTAATTTTATTATATATGATATGATACAATAACTTTATTTAATATCTAAAAATATTCTAATAGTTTATGAGTTTTAATTAAAGAATTTTTTTAAAAAGAAGGTTAATATTTTAATAAATCATGATTGTATGTATTATTTTAAATAAAAATATTAGGCTTGGAAAATACAATGATCTTTAAACTGTAAAATAAAATTAAATGGAAATTTTTGTATGATAGATGTTGATACTAAATAGATTTCATTGATTCAATAATTGGTTTTTACTGATTTTTATTTTGTACTTATAAAATATTAATATTTTAGATTTTTTAAATTAATTAGGAGTTTTTAATTACTGCACAAAGTAAAGCAAAATATAACTATTTAGGGGATACAAATTTATAGAAGGTGTCTGACTACCTTTTCTTTATAGATAATTCTTTTTTGTTTTGTAAAGCATCAACAGAAATATGTGTTTTTATATTATTATGATTTTACTATGATCTACGACTATAAGATATTTAGTGGTGAAAAAGTCAATTTAAACAAATTTACAATTTTTTTCAGCCATAACATCTCTCTTCATATCAAACAACAACTAGAGACTCTGAATATTAGACACATACGAGCTCATGATAAATATCTAGGCCTCCCTTTAATTGGGCAGAGGTCTAAAAAAATTGTTTTTGGAGTTATAAAAATAAAGTTCAAAAGAATATTCAATTTTAAAAGAGAAATCTATGGTGAACAGGTGAAAAATATGTTTTGATTAAAATGATTGCAGAAGCAATTCTTGTGTACACTATATTTTATTTTAAGCTACCTAACTCACTATTGCATAAGATTTACAGGATATTAACATAATTTTGGTAGGATCAGAGAGAGCAGAAAAAAAAAATATCATAGATTAATTGGAACAAAATGACATGACCTACGAGAAAAAGTGAATTAAGTTTTAAGATTTTGTGTGCACAAAATCTAAACCTGCTTGAAAAACAATTTTTTAATTCTCTCATTTTTTTTTTACTTGACGAAATAAAGTGTAATTTTTTATTATATATTTTATTGGTGAAAAAATAATTATAAAAAATTAAAAATCATATTTTATATTTTTAATTAAAAAAATAAAAAAAATCATTTCACAAAAAATATTAGGTAAAATTTCATATATTATCCTAAATTTCTAAGTACCTGATAAGTCATAACCCACATTTACATAATTTCTTATTGAATAATCAATTAGCGTTTGCTTTTATTTTTTAGGAAAAGTATAGGTAACCAATAATATTTTTAAACAATGTGTAAATAAAGTGAATTAATAGAGTTAAAAGAATAAATTTAATTAATAACATTAAATTAGGGTGTAATGTATTTTATTTAATTAGTGATTATTCATGTTGTTTAAGATAGTCATTGTTTACCTAGCTAACATTTCTCTATTTTTTATTCTCATTCTAATTTATGTCTGAGTCAAATAAGTTTTGTTGTTGATAGTTACCACAATATAATATGCAAATATTAAACCAACTTTATTATTTTCGTTTTTCGTTTTTCGTTTTTCATTCTCTTTTTCTCATATTATTGCCATAAAAAATTTGTATTTGACATTTGTATTTATTAACCATTCATTTATATAAAAAAAAATTCAGCTTCCTAATTTTTTTTATTTATTATTGTTATATATATATGACTCAATTTTTCCCATCAAATAATAGGCTTATGACCTAGTGGTGACGCTTTCATCGGATACACCCTTATCTATGATTTATATATAAGCAAATCGGTTATGTTAGAAATAAGAAACTAAACTGCAAAAAGATTTGTGTATTACTGAGTGTATTCAAGTCGTCTATTTAAATTGTCTAGAATTATACAACATAAAAGGGTATTTATAGGTACTAAGAGAATCATAATAATAAATACGTAATCTCCTATAATAAATATTCAGATATACTAAATAATTCTAATTGATCCTAATTGATCATAATTATATTCTAACATCCCCCTCAAACTCAAGTGACAACTTGAGTTTGAAACTTATTTAAAACAACGAAATAAAGAGAAAAAAACACTACATAAACTGATAAAACGGGTGCATATGGAATTGGCGGAAGAAAGCGCAGATGGAACTGTTGCTTGTCTGAAGGAAGCGCTGACGGAACTGCCGCTGTCTGAAGGAAGTATAGACGAAACTGCCGGAAAGAAACACAGACGAAACTGCCACGAGAAAACGCAGACGGAACTGCAACGAGAGAACACAAACGGAACTGCCACGAGAGAACGTAGATGAAACTGCCACGAGAGAATGCAGATGGAACTGCCACGAGAGAACGCAGACGGAACTGCCACGAGAGAACGTAGACGGAACTATCCTCTTCAAGGAGGATACCATAGGTCTGATACCATGTTAAAAAACAAGAGATTAAACTAGACGTAATCTTATTTCTAATATGTTACTTAACAAGAGAGTATGCTGATAGTTAGTTAGAGAAAACTGATTAGAGTAGTTAGATATTTATGCTAATCAGTAGTTAACCAGCTGTGTATAAATATAGGAAGATCAGTTATGTAAATGTGTGATTCATCATTTTAATACAAGTTCACATTTCCACTCAATCTTCTCTCTGGTTTTCATATCATCTGCATTCTTTTCCCGTTCTCATGCGCAACCTTCAACATGGTGCGGTGAGCAATTGAAGAGAGAGTGGCTTGATCTTCGATTCACGAGCATCAATCGTGGTTGGAGAGAGATGATGGATCCAGGTTCCTCTTCAAGACTAATTTCTCTTAGTTCAAGTTCTCTTCGAGCGTTCTGATTTCTTTTTTCCAAGATTCTTCGATTTTCGATCTCATCTCTTTCTGCAATTTCTTCTTTGATCTCCAATTTCTCCTTCTCCTACAACTTCTTGTCCTCTTTTAAACTCACACCGCAGAGCTTGATGAGAGCCTAATTACTTCATAGTTCGACGAGTCATATCGAAGCGATTAGGTGTTCCGATCAACGAGATTGAAAGAGGAAGGTTCAGATCTGTACACCAGATCCACAGTTCCGTCGTTATGAGCTCCGATTCAAGTTCTAGTGGAGTGCAATTTCCCGCCATGGACGCAACTCAGTTTGCTGCATTCTTTAATCAAATCGCCGCGATCCAATCACACATCAGCAAAAGCGCGAATCCGAGTCAGGATCCTACAAATCCGTACTTCATTCTCCCTTCTGAGAGTCAAGGTATACCTCTCACTTTTGTTGTTCTGACTGGATCAAACTATGGAGCCTGGAGTAGAGCTATGCTGTTAGCTCTCAAGTCGAAAAATAAGCTGAAATTCATAGATGGTAGTATTGAAAAATCGGATAGCTCAGATCCATTGTTTGAGGCGTGGGAGAGGTGCAACACATATGTCGTTGGTTGGATTAACCTCTCACTAAGCCCAGATATCTACCAAAGTGTCTTGTGGAACAATTTAGCCTATGAGATATGGGATGAGCTAAAGCATAGATATTATCAGGGGGACAAATTTTGAGTGGCTGAATTATATGAGGAAGTGTATGCACTCAGACAAGGAGACATGAATGTGACGAGTTACTATACCAAGCTCAAGTCAATTTGGGAAGAAATCGACAATTTCATAATCTTGCCACAATGTAACTGTGATAAAAGGTGTTCGTGCGCCTTATCTATAATTAGGAAGCAAAGAGAGGAAGATAAGGTGACAAAGTTTCTTCGAGGTTTAAATGAACAACACTCCACTATTCGATCACAAATAATGCTCATGGATAGTTTACCAAATATGAATGCGGTCTTTGCTATGATCACGCAGCAAGAATGACAGTTTCTCAGTCCTGACTCTACCTCGGACATTAAGGTTTTGACTAGCTCTGCTCATCCCTTTAACACTGCGTCGCCTTCACTAGGTAGAGGGAGAGGGAGAGGCAGAGGAGGTAGATTTCAGCCTGGGAGAGGACAAGGTGGCAGAAGTAGGCTGCAGTGCACTTTTTACAACAAGACTGGACATAGTGTTGATACCTGTTACAAGAAACACGGGTTCCCCCCAACTTTAGACAACGATATGAATATTCCAACTCTCAAAACACTGCCACACCAGTCCTCAATTGCATGTCAGCAAATGCAGGTACTAAGGGTATTAATGATGAGCTCAGTACCAATCAAGGCCAATTGGAAGCGAGTGAAATCACAGGGGTTGGATTCACTCCAGATCAAAGGGAAGCCCTACTAGCTCTACTTAGCAAGCAAGAGGTCAAGCATCTCCAAAGTGTCAGCCAGATTACAACACAACCTCAACCATCACCTCATCAAGGTAGAATGGTTCATCTTTTGCATTTCAATTCTCACATACATGCTCTAGATGTATGCATTCAAAAGCATAAACCCTGGGTAATAGACATTGGTGCCACGGACCATGTCTCATATAACATCAAAGATTTCAAAGATTTTCGAAAAATTGAACCAATAATTGTTAGATTACCCAATGGTGCCCACACTACCAGCTGCATCATGGGCACAATTGTGTTTTCTGGCACATTATTTCTCGCAAATGCATTATACATCCCTTCATTCAATTTTAAACTAATCTCAGTCTCAAAACTGACATCATCATTGCATTGCAAAATGAGTTTTACCGATGAAATGTGTGAGATACAAGATCGACACACTTTAAAGATGATTGGTGCAGCTAGAAATATTGATGGTCTATACATTTTGCACCACGAGGTTCAAGGACCAACACATGCATCACACATTACTGCACTCATCCCTCATACATCTCAAAAAAATTTGTGGTATGATAGACTAGGACATCCATCTAATAATAGGTTAGCAACACTGAAACAACAGTTTGAATTTGTAGATTGTTCAATAAGCAAGGAGCCGTGTAATTCTTGTCATCTTGGCAAGCAAAAGCGGTTAGCATTTTCTCATAGTGTTTCTGTCGCTGAAAATGTACTTGAGTTGATTCATTTGGATATTTGGGCCCGATCTCCATTCCTTCATTTTCTGGTCACAAATATTTTTTGTCAGTTGTGGATGATAAATCTAGATTTACATGGATTTTTCTTATGAAAACCAAGGCTGAAACAGCTCAATTGGTGAAGAATTTTATTAATTTTGTCAAAACTCAGTTCAATACAATGGTGAAAATAATCAGGTCTGATAATGGTGCTGAATTTTCAATGCCTTTATTTTATAACAATTTTGGAATTTTGCACCAATGATCTTGTGTTGAGAGTTGAGACACCACAGCAGAACGGAATCGTTGAGCGAAAGCATCAACACATTCTGACTGTGGCTCGCACCATTATGATTCATTCTCACTTGCCCAAAATCTTTTGGAGCTATGGTGTTGAACATGCGGTCTATTTGATTAACAGGTTGCCCTCACCATTCTTGACCAACCGAACACCCTATCAGGTTTTATACAATGCTCCACCAAATCTACTTCATCTTCGAGTGTTTGGTTGTCTTGCTTATGCTAATACTATTATGCGTAACAGAACCAAACTTGATCCAAGAGCAAGGAAATGTCTGCATCTTGGATTCAGGGAGGGTGTTAAGGGCGATCTGTTATTTGACTTACAAACCAAAGCATTATTCACTTCTAGAGATGTTCAATTTTATGAAGATTTGTTTCCATACTCTGAGGTTGAGGCTCAAAATGAAAATGCTAATACTCAATCTGAAAATACTAACACCAATTTTACAAATGAAAAATTTTTAGCTGACCAATTGTATATCACAAATCCAAACAATAATGCACATACACTCAATCAGGATCACATGATTCAGAATCATATTCAACATTCAACTCCTATGCATTCTAGTATTCATTTAGATAGTCTAGACAAAGATAACATCTCACTTTCGATGCCCCATGATAGTCCCATGCATCATTTGGAAGCTTTTGACAATCCTGACCATACATCACACACAAATATAGACACTAGTCCTAGATTAGATACACAGGTGCATGATTCACCTAGTCTCCCTACTCATGTTATGCTGAGAAGATCCACAAGAATTTCAAAACCGCCAGCTTACTTGAAAGATTACAAATGTATGACAGCCATCAATGAAAATTCAAAAACCATGTGAAACCTTCAAAGATATCCTATCTTATATTTTTTATCTTATCATTCTATTTTTCCTATGCATCTTGCATACTCATTAGCTATTCAAAGCATCGAGCCTAAGCGCTATGAAGAGGCGATATCTCAAGCTTGCTGGCAAGAAGCTATTAAGGCTGAACTGACTGCTCTGGATGAAAATAAAACCTGGAAGTTGACCTCACTCCCACCTGGCAAGAAGGCAATAGGATGTAAGTGGGTATTCAAGGTCAAGTATCATCCAGATGGTAGCGTGGAACGTCATAAAGCTCGCCTCATTGCAAAGGGATTCATGCAGGTTCCTGGAGTTGATTACAAGGATACCTTTAGCCCAGTTGTTAAATTGGGAACATTGCGAGTGGTTTTGGCTCTTGCTGCTGTGAAAGGCTGGCACTTGAAACAAATTGATGTTAACACTGCGTTTCTGCATGGTGACTTGGATGAAGAAGTTTACATGAAGGTGCCAGAAGGACTTCATGCAAAGCCAGGGCAAGTGTGAAAACTTGAGAAGTCACTATATGGATTGAAACAAGCTAGTAGATAATGGAATTCAAAACTCAAATATGTTCTTGTGGAGCTGGGTTTCAAGCAGTGCAAACCAGATTATAGTTTGTTCACAAAATCAACTCCAAAAGGATTTACAGCAATCTTAGTTTACGTTGATGATTTGGTTTTGGCAGGTGATGATCTTAGTGAGATTGAAAATGTGAAAAAGATACTTAATGATAGATTTCAGATCAAAGATATTGGGGACCTCAAATATTTTCTTGGCTTAGAAGTGGCTAGGTCACAGAAAGGAATTGCTTTGTCTCAACAAAAATATGTGCTGGATTTGCTTAAAGAAACAGGTTTTGAGGGATGCAAGCCTGCCCCAACACCAATGGATTATGGTGCAAAGCTTAGTAAGAGTGATGGGGAGCTGCTGTCTGATTCTACTCCATACCGAAGAATCATTGAGAAGTTGCTATATCTTTCGAACACTAGGCCGGATATAAGTTTCGCTATAAGGAAGTTGAGTCAATTTTTGGATTGTCCTACCATAGCGCATTTGCGAGCTGCTCATCGAATATTGAGGTACGTGAAAGGATCCCCAGCTGCTGGCCTTTTCTTCTCAGCCAAATCAGACTTGAATCTCACAGGCTTCTCAGACTCGAACTGGGCAGGGTATCCTGACTCCAGGAGGTCGATCTCAGCCTATTGCTTTTACCTTGGATCATCTCTTGTTAGTTGGAAGAGCAAGAAGCAACTTACAGTCGCTGCTTCCTCCTCCGAAGCAGAATATAGGGCGTTGGCGCTTGCAACTAGGGTGGTCCAATGGTTGAGTTATGTTCTTCAGGAACTTGGCGCACCACTTCAGAAGGCAACGAACATTTACTGTGATAGCAAGTCTGTTGTGTATATAGCCACTAATCCAGTCTTCCATGAGCGGACAGAGCATATCGAAGCGGATTGCCACATTCCGCGATAAACTACAAGAAGGCGTGATTACTCTGCTACCTATCTCTACACATGAGCAGGTTGCAGACATTTTGACTAAGCCACTAGCACCAGGTCCTTTCCATTACATCCATAGTAAGCTTGGGCTGCTGAACATCTTCGCGGTCAGCACTCCAAGCTTAAGGGAGGGTGTTACTTAACAAGAGAGTCTGCTGATAGTTAGTTAGAGAAAACTGATTAGAGTAGTTAGATATTTATGCTAATCAGTAGTTAGCCAGCTGTGTATAAATATAAGAAGATCAGTTATGTAAATGTGTGATTCATCATTTTAATACAAGTTTACATTTCCACTCATTTTTCTCTCTGATTTTCCTATCCTCTGCATTTTTTTTCCGTTCTCATTCTTATAGCCTTAATTTGATTAGGTCATTCTTAAAGAAATTCGCCTCTAATCAAAGTCCTAATACTTAAACTCGAGATATCAAATATGTTTAGTCGCCTTTAATTTTTGTTTTTTTTTGTGACTGAAATAAACTAAACAAAGAAAAACAAAACAAACAAAACAAGGAACTGTTTAAATAGAGGGACAGTCCCGTTTAAGACTACTCTTAAACTCCTCCCAAGGTGAAAGAAGCTCCACATGTGAAAGTTGTAACTTCATCGCCATCTTTGCCATAGTATCTGCCACTGTGTTTGCATCTCTCATAATCAAACGAAAGTCAACACGCCAATTCCAATGCATGATATCTCTTATTTTGAGTACCAATGGATCAATAAACCTAAAACCATCTTGAATAACAAGATTAAATGCTTCCACACAATCCGTCTCACAAATAACATCTCGTTGACCCACATCTCAAGCTAAGAGATATCCTCTCCAAATGGCAAACAATTCTCCTTGAAGAATACTATTACTCTCAATCATTCCCAAACACCCCCTTTGCCAACTCCCATTACAATCTCTAATAACACAAGCAAAACCAACACTATCACCCGAACCAAAATAACTAGCATCACAATTAATCTTAAAAGTACCAATGGATAGGGGATTCCAAAAACCATTTAGAGTAGAGGGAAGGGACATACGTTGTAATTCAAAAATATTCCTAAGCTCTTTTTCTGAAGTTAATGCCAGACAAATCACTTTTTTCCGGAGGCCAAGTTTCATGAGGATTAAAGATGTCATTATTCCTTCCTCTTCATATCCACCAAAGTCCCGAAAAGAACTTGAACGGATGCTCTCTGCTATGATACAAGAACCATGCAGTTCTTCAAATCCAAAGGATGACAAGAAATATCCAACCTATGCCAAACAAGCTGGGCTTTTGGACAATCCCGAATACAATGTAAAACCGATTCCTGGCTAGAAAGACATCTTGGACACCTATCCGATGACGACATCCCTCTTCTAAAGCGAAAACTTGCAGTAGGAAGAGCCTCCTTAAGACACAACCAAGCCAAAAATTTATGCTTTTCCGGAACAAGCTGACGCCAAAGCCAAAGCCAATTCTCCCGCTCCTCCCAACCAAATAGCTGCTTACACAACCACAAGTAACCATTGCGTGAGTCATAGACTTTGGCAGCAGACCCACACCAATACCAACCCACTTCCGGACATACTTGTTCATCTGGATTGTAAGAGAGAATATTACGCCTTTAATTTTTGTTTGGCCCTACATAAATGCTTCACCATTTAAATTAAATGATTAAATTATGCCAATAACTTTATTCATATCAAGGTGACAAATGTTTTAATTTATGCTATATAGATAACTAGATATATTACAAAAAATTTAACCAATTTAACTAGATCTAATAATTATAATAATTAACTTATTTATCTACTTTAAAAAAATATTACAAAATTTAGTATGTACAAATATTTTTGGGTCGGGTTATATGAATTACATAAAACATATTTAGTTAGACTTTAGTTGAACTTTTATTAGTGTTCGTCTTTGCGTGCATGCTTATGATTTTACAAACTATTTGATTTGTTGTCATTATCTTTTTTATTAACAAAATAAAAATTTTAATGCACATAAAATTAGTATTTACAAAGAGGAATAGATTTTGTCCGCAAAATTAGATCTTGACGAATCATATTTGATTTCATCCAATCTTCCCCTTGTTATTCGATTGTTTGAAAATCTGTAAGACAAATATAATTGGTTGCAAGCAGAAACGAAGTGAAACTTTTATAAATAAATTTCATATATAATTTTAGACATTGCATATCATAGCCGTGGCGTGAAAATTTATGGACCAAATTAACAGCTAATTAAATAAGCATTATTTGAAGGGATTTGCTAACTTGTATTCTAAGATCAGAAGTTAAGCATAAAAGAAAATATTTTACAAAAATTATTATAAAAATTATTTTTTTTTTTGTGTTTTTAATATATTAGATACATAAAAAATATTTAAAAAAATTTATTATTATATTTTTAAAATATATCCATCCTTACAACACAAGTTAATTAATCATTGTTCTAATGGTAGTGTTACTCTTTCTATTTTATAAGGAGACCACTTTAATAAAAACACTAAAAATATCTTATTTTTAAAGACGTTTATATGTGTTTGTTATTATTGGATATCTTTATTAAACCGGTTAATAATTTAATTTTTAATAAATCAGAACAAAATTGGTTTATTATAGTAATAATAATAAACTCAATTGTCTGCATTATAATTGTTAGACCCGATTTGATCCGATCGAATTACACAATCTAAACCGAATATCGTTAAATTTTTTTATAAAAAGATAAATATATCCCTAATTTTTTGTTTTGTGGACATTTAAATTCCTAAAAATTTAAAAATACAATTAAATTTCTAAAAAAAATAGATTTATTGTTATTGTTATAAAAAAATCGATTTTATTCTAATTTATTAATAAATTAAAAAATAACCGATTTATTAATACGTCAAATAATAATGCGATACGTAAACGTTTTTACAAAAAAAATGTTTTACGCGTCTTTATGGGAGTATTCTCTTATTTTATAATATTAATATCTGTTACAAAGTAAGAAATACACGGAGATAGATGGATTAAGAAAAAACATTTTAATATAATAGTATAAATTAATATAAATAATACAATTATCTTTATATAAAAACATAAATTCTAATTCACACATTTAATACTATATTTATTCTCTCTTTTTTTTTAAATTACATTATTATTATTATTAAATATAAATTTGAAAGATAAACTAACGTTATATGGATACTATAAATAATAGAAATATTTTAAAATCTCAAAATTACAAATAGAACATATATTATATATGAAACGAACCCAAAAGGAGTATTTATTTGTCCTTGTGTTTTTATATTACTAATAACTAATCGTTGCCTCCTAGAATGTATAGACTTTTGGACAATATTCCTTAATTACAAAATAGTGGGTTGCATTCATTGGATGAAATATCTACGTGGAATGTGGTGGATATATTTTTAATATTTTTTCTCTCTCAGCTTAGTTGTTAATAGAATTCATTTCATATAATTGATAATTTCCAAGTTTTAAAAAATAAAACAAAACTATGGGAACAGGTTGGAAAGAAAATAAAACAAAACTCCCACGGATAATAACAAAGTAAATCAAGGGGCTCTGGTGTATATAGCATCCAAACAAACTACGTTTAAGAAGTAATAAGAGGAAGAAATAATGCAATTATATGATTAAAAAAGTTGACCTATTTTATTTTAAATTTAATTTTGATATACTGATAATGTAAAATATTTTATAGAGTCATCTAATTACAATCATTTTTTTGAATAATTATTCATATAGTGAATATAAAAAATATATAGTTATTTTTAGTAATGTGTTATTATGTGATTGGAGAACTAAAATATTAATATAGATCACAATTTTATAGAGTATGTGGTTTCTTTATTTCTATTTATTATTAAGACTTAATTATTCTTAGTATTTATAATTTTATTAAATTTTAAATTAAATTTTTATAGTTTAAATATTTGTAATTAAATTTTATAGTGGATAAATATTTTCAATTAAGCTTTTTTAACTATGTTCTGTCAAAAAATACAAAATATTTTTAAAATATTTTTTTTTGTTTAGTTTGATTTGGGATAAATTACGAAATATTTTAAAACAACTATTTTATAATTATTGCATTTTTGTAAAAAAAAAAGAATAAAGATGTAATAAAAAATGATCTAATATAAAGATTGAATTACAAATTTTTAAATTACAAAAACTTAATTAAGAATTCAGTAAAATTATAAAAATTAATAAAATAATTAAATTATTTATTAACATTAGAAAGAAAAAAGAAATGAAAGTCAAACACAATCAATACACAACTTCAAAATCAAATGTGTAAGATTGCCTAGTTCCTTAATCAAAAAGAAAAAGGAAAGAGGAAAGAAATCAAAATTCAGAATTTGCCAAAAAAGCCAACGAGGAAAGAATAGGAATCAGCGCCACAAAATAGAGTAGTGTAGGTGGTTAGTCCACATAGGCAGCAAATAAAAAAAAATTAAGTACTTGCTTGTTAGGTAGCTAACTGGTAATGGGACCATATTTAATTTATATGGATTCTTATGGTATTTATAATATGGACAACTAACAGATCAACTTCATTCAAGGGCTATATATGTATGTGAGTGTATTAACGATTTGATTAGGGTAATTAATTAATTAAGTAGATATTGAAAGTTCTAGAATAATAATAATATAATGGTTCTGAATATTCTGGAGTATAGTTCTGGAGATTATTTAAAAACTTGCATGGTGTTATTATTATTGGAAGTTTTTTTCCCTTGCCATATCTAAAGTTAGAGAATGATACAGTAGTGATAGTCATAGATGGGCAATAGTCACAATAACATGACAAGTCGCAGATCTAAAACCTAAATGAATTTCAATATTCTCTTAGGAGTGTGTGGTCCAAATATTATTTTGTTACTCAGATTTTATTTTTATGAAAATTAAATATATCAAAAAAAAGTAAAAATTAAAATAATAGTATTTTAATTTTCTAGAACCAAATTTACTTAAAAATAACTTTTCAAATTTTAAACAAAACATAAAAATATTCTTGTCTTAAAATTTTTAAAAATTATTTATAATTTTCCCAACCACAGACACCTTAGTATATTTTCTTAGTCAAATGGGAACAAAGACAAAGTTTGGTTTGGACAATGGCTGGCCATGTCCCCAAAGATTTTATAAAGAATGAGTAGTTTTATTTTGAAAAAGTAAAAAATAGTTCAATTAATTGAGGTTTTATATTTCGCTAACTACCCATTCTCACCTTTAATTTCACTCTAAGTTTTTTATTTTACTATTTTGCTTTTTTGGTCAGAGTTAGGACTTTCCTCTCTCGTAAAAAAAAAAAATTTCCAATGAATTTTGTAAAACAATTTTTTTATAATATGCTTAATATATGCCATTATAGAGCACAAGTTAACAAAATTCTATTTAATTTTGTGTTTCTGTAGATAAATATAATAATTTCTATTTTTTTTCTTTTTCATAAAATTAAAACTGTAAATATCTTTGGTTTAAATTGAGTCTATTTCATGTTTAGTTTGTGTTTATATTAATCTTATTTAGTTTTTTATTTTCTAATATAACAAAAGATATATTATAGAACAATATATAAACTAAAATATCTTTTTCTTCTCTTTATTGTTTGATTAGAAGGAGAATTGTTCTTTTATTATTAAATATAAAATTTATTATGTTATAAATACATTCAACTAAAAATATTCAATCTTATATAATTATCTTCATCAAACAATCTTCCTAATATAATTCATATATTTTAATTTATTGATGATCTTTGATTATTATTATTATTATTATTATTATTATTATTATTATTATTATTATTATTATTATTATTATTATTATTATTATAGCCTTTCACGAGAAAAAAATCAAAATTATAAATAAATAACTAATATATATTTTTATGAGAGATGCTATTATTATTATTATTATTCTCTTTAATTAAAAATTTAACTTAGACTTAATTTGGTAAAATTTTTTGAAAAAATATTTATGTTTTTTAAAAGTATAAACACTTCATTTTGCATTTGGTAAATGAAAAAATTAACATATTTGTACTTATAGCTTTTAAAAATTAGGAGCGTTTTTAATTTTAAAAGTACCTAAAGAGAAACTTTTAAAAATTAACTTGTACTTATTAAAATTAAAAAATCTAATATAACATGATATATTAATTAATATTTAAATTTAATTCTTACATTAATGTCTATTATAATATTTTAAAATTTTAAAAATTATTTTATTAAATATATTTATTCTTATTTATACTTATTAAAAATTATTTTTAATTTAATTTATCAAATATAAATATTATAATATTTAAAAAATTAATTTTTATAAATTATTTTTAAAAAATAAAAATTTTACCAAACTAAACCTATACTATATATTCTTGTTAGAGAATCATTAGCATCAATTAGGATCAATTAGTATCGTCTTTATTTATATAGTATATCTGTATATTAATTATAGGATTCTATGCCTTTATTACTCTGATTCATTTAGCAGCTATAAATACCTCTTGTATATTGTACTTTTGATGACAACTCAATAATACACTTTTCATATTATTCTCTCAGTCTCTTGTTTCTAACATGGTATCAAGAGCTTAGGTCTTTTTTTTTTTCGATGAATATTAGTTCATAGCCCCTTTGTTTTTCTTGTGGGCAGTGTTCTTTGGCCTCCTTTTTCGTTCTCTTTTTGACGCTTTGGTTCGTCACCTCCATAACCATCTTGTTCGTCTTGTCGCCGTGATTCCAACGCAACTAGAACCGTCGCCATCCGCCTCCAGACGCGCCTCCACGCGCCGCCAAAAGTCGCTGCCACGACCAGTTTGATCTTCCCTCCCGCTGCCACCCGTGCCTCTTTGCTCGCAATTTTCGAGCTGTTTCCGACGCTTTGGGTCGTCACCTCCGGCATCATCGTGTTCTTCTCTCCGTCAGCTTTCCAACGCCGCCAATATCGCCTCCAGAGACCGCTGCACGCGCCTCCACGCGCCTCCGGAACGTTGCTGTCCACCACCATTCTTTTCTCCTCCAGAGGCTTCAGCAGCCGTTGGATCTTCGTGCCGATCGGACGTTCCTGGAGCGTCCACGTGTCACCCGCAAGCTGGTTGGGTCACCCTGACCCGCGACGACCCGACCCGACCCGCCCTTCGACCCGCGTGCCACCTCGACGCCAGCTCGTCCTCCTCATCCTCTCACGGGCTGCCACGTGTCTCCGTTGCCCTGACGTGGCTGCTGACGTGGCGCTGACGTGGCAGACAAGTGGGACCCTCCCTAAGGTTTTTTGGTGAGCTCTTTCCGATTTTGCCATCCGTTTCCTCATTTTCTGCTCCGAAATTGCAGTTTTTCTCTCCTCTCCTTGTTCTCTATGACTACTTTTATGGAAAAATCAGATGTTTTTGCTACCACAGACAGAAAGGGGGCCTTCTGTCGCAACTGTAACCGTTTCGGGCACCCGTTCTCCAGCTGTCCCTCTGTTGAATGTCGTACATGCCACCAGAAAGGGCATATTAGCTACCATTGTTCACAGTTGGGACATTTGCTTACTACCTGTCCTACTCGTCCACCACGTCCTGCGCCTGCTTCTGCTGTTGCTGCTACTACTAAACCTACCACTGTCTCTCTATCTGATCTTGCATCTCTTCTACAGCGTCTTCTCTCTGTTTCTGGTAATACCCCTGCTGCTTTATCGAGCCCTCCAGGTACTTCTAAATGGTACTTTGACTCGGGTTGCTTTAATCACATGTCTCCGTTGCGTAATATTTTCTCGTCCATATCTGCAACTACACATGGACCTTCTGTCAATACTGCAAATGGCTCCCTCTTGCATGCAACACACAAGGGTTCTATATCTCAGTCATCTCTTAATCTTCCTGATACTTACTACATTCCCAAATTAAACTTCAATCTTATTTCTGTTGGTCAACTTGTTGATCTGGGTTTTGACGTCACCTTTTCTGTTTCTGGTTGTCGTGTACAGGATCCTCGGACGGGACAGATCATCGGGACTGGACGTAAGGTCGGAAGGTTGTTTGAACTCGAAAGTCTTCATATTCCTCCTGTACCAAATCTCTGTGCTGCTTCTTCTCCCTCTACCCTTCACTTATGGCATCAACGTCTTGCCCACACATCCTTAGGAAAACTGCGTCCTCTTGTATCTCAGGGTGTTTTAGGTCAGGTTCCGAATGAATCTTTTGACTGCATTTCTTGCCAAACTGCCAAACAACCTGCTTTATCTTTTCACAATAATTCATCTCTTGCTTGCTCTCCTTTTGATCTCATTCACTCTGATGTTTGGGGCCCCGCTCCCACTGCCTCTATGGGCGGAGCTCGATACTTTGTTGTTTTCATTGATGATTATTCCCGTTTTACTTGGGTTTATTTGATGACTAATCGCCATGAGTTACCTCAGATCTATATCAACTTTGCTACTATGATTAAAACTCAGTTTTCCAAGGCCATTAAGGTTTTCCGACGTGATAATGCTATGGAATACCGTGATTTCAAACTCTTAGCCTTTCTTGCAGAACAGGGTACTCTGTCTGAGTTTTCTTGTCCTGGTACGTCTCAACAAAATGGTAGAGCTGAACGCAAACACCGTCACATTCTTGACTCCGTCCGTGCAATGCTCCTTTCCTCTTCGTGTCCTGAGCGTACTTGGGGTGAAGCTGTTCTTACTGCTGTTCATGTTATCAATAGACTCCCTTCTTCTGTTCTTGGTAATGTTACTCCCTTTGAGCGTCTTTTTCATACCCCCCCAGATTACAGTTCTCTTCGAGTTTTCGGTTGTGTATGTTTTGTTCTTCTTCAGCCTCATGAACATAGTAAACTTGAACCTCGGGCTCGTATGTGTTGTTTTCTTGGTTATGGCACTGAACACAAGGGTTATCGTTGTTGGGATCCTCTTTCTAAACGTATTCGTATATCTCGTCATGTTGTATTTTGGGAGCACCACATGTTTTCTCGGTTCTCATCCTTTGAGTCGATTCCTACTACTCAGTCACCTTTGTTTACTAACCCCAATGTTGATCTTTTTCCTAGTGATGATTCTACAGGTTCTATCTCGAGTGACCCTCCACAGCCTCCTGTTCCTCCGCCTTCTCCATCTCCCGATGATTCCAGACCGGACGATGTTCCTGCTCCTACTGTCATGCCTCCTCCTCCCGCTCGTTCTTCTAGGGTAAGGAATCCACCTCCTCATCTTCTTGATTACCATTGCTTTTCTACTATTCTTCATCAACATGAACCTAAGACATTCAGAGAAGCCTCCTCAAACCCAAATTGGCAACAAGCAATGCAAGAAGAATTACAGGCACTTGAAAAAGCACACACTTGGGATCTGGTTGATCCTCCTTCTGATCAGGAAGTTGTGGGCAGTAGATGGGTATACAAGATCAAGACTCGCTTTGATGGCTCTATTGACCGTTATAAGGCCCGCTTGGTTGCTCAAGGTTGTACGCAAGAGTATGGTATTGATTATGAAGAGACTTTTGCCCCTGTCGCTCGCCTTACGTCTGTTCGAGCTCTTCTTGCCATTGCCGCGGTTAAAAAATGGTCTCTCAGTCAGATGGATGTGAAGAATGCATTTCTTAATGGGGATTTGAAAAAGACAGTCTATATGAAACCACCTCCAGGATATCCTTGTCCTTCTGATAAGATTTGTCTCCTTCGCAAGGCACTTTATGGACTTAAGCAAGCTCCTCGTGAATGGTTTGACAAGTTCAGCACTACCATATGCAGTCTTGGTTTTACTTCTAGCCCTCATGAGAATGCGCTCTTCATTCGTAAAAGCGAACGTGGAGTTGTTCTTCTACTTTTGTATGTTGATGACATGATAATCACTGGGGATGATGTTGATGGTATCTCTGCTCTCAAGGCCTCACTTCACCATACCTTTGAGATGAAAGATCTTGGTTCTCTCAGCTATTTTCTTGGTCTTGAGGTCATCTCCACCGATGATGGCATCTATCTCTCTCAGGCTAAGTATGCTTCAGATCTTCTTGCTTGTGCTGGGATTACAGATAGTCACACTGAGTCTACTCCTCTTGAGCCTAATGTTCGATTTACCCCTATGGATGGCACTGTTTTGGATAATCCGGCTCTCTATCGACAGTTAGTTGGCGGTCTGGTCTACTTGACTGTCACCCGTCCAGACATCGCCTATCCGGTTCATGTACTTAGCCAGTTCTTGTCAGCTCCTCGTACTACTCACTATGCAGCAGTTCTACGCATTCTTCGCTACATCAAAGGCACTCTCTTTCATGGTCTTTATTTTTCTGCCCATTCCTCTTTATCTCTTCAGGCTTACTCCGATGCTGATTGGGCTGGTAATCCCACTGATCGTCGTTCTACTACTGGTTACTGTTTGTTTCTTGGTGACGCTCTCATTTCTTGGCGTGCTAAGAAGCAAACGTTCACTGCTCGCTCAAGCACAGAAGCTGAGTACCGTGCCCTCGCTGACACCACTGCTGAAGTTGTCTCGGTTCGTTGGCTTCTCGAAGATTTGGGTGCTCCTCAGTCGTCCCCTACTGATGTTTTTTGTGATAATCGCAGTGCTATTCAGATCGCCCATAATGATGTATTTCATGAACGCACCAAACACATTGAGCTTGATTGTCACTTTGTTCGGCAACGTATCCTTATTGATGCTATTCGTCTCATTGCTGTTGGAACACTAGATCAGACTGCTGATATCTTCACGAAAGCTCATCACCCGACTCGTTTCCGGACTTTGTTATCCAAACTCAAGTTGGTATCGTTAGCTCCCACTTGAGTTTGAGGGGGGATGTTAGAGAATCATTAGCATCAATTAGGATCAATTAGTATCGTCTTTATTTATGTAGTATGTCTGTATATTAATTATAGGATTCTATGCCTTTATTACTCTGATTCATTTAGCAGCTATAAATACCTCTTGTATATTGTACTTTTGATGACAACTCAATAATACACTTTTCATATTATTCTCTCAGTTTCTTGTTTCTAACCATTCTAAACTTTTACAATACAATTCCACACATTGTAGTTTCAAATTAGTTATGTATATAGGCATTAATACGAATGAAGCATGTTAACCTATTAAAACTGGTGGTAGGTACATGTATCAAAGAAAACTAAAACTATATATGAAATGAATATATTATAAAAATGAAAAAAATGTATGTATTTATATATTTTTAATTATTTTTTAAAAAAATTTATTGGGATAAGTGTCCACTTTCTTTCAAACTCAAAGTAGCTTTCTTTCTAATTTGGTGGTAGATATATATCAGTAACATGCCTCCCTTAGACTAATTATTTAAATGGTTAGAAATTAATTAAAAAATTTTATATCGTAAATAATAGCTTTCTCTTTTGAACAAATTAATAGTTATGGACTGAAAAAATATTTATTTAAAAATAAAAACATATGTTAGTGGAATACATGTTCCTATATTACAATGTATTTAGATCAGTCAGGGTGTGGACAAATGCAATATTTTATTTATCCTTTTCCGGTTTTCCCATCAAAATTCAAATAGCAAAGTTGTGGTCCTAAGTAACATGTTGAACTTGGATTTGGGGACCATATATTTCATCTCAAATACAAGGGAAGGAAAGGGTCTAATAAATCTAAATAAGAAGCCAAGAATTCCATACAAAATAAGTAAGTATCGTACAATAATTATTACTATTTAATGTGGTATACCCTACAATAATTATTACTCTATTAACGTCGTCCCCTTTTTGTTTTCAGCACATCACACATATTTCTCCATCATTCTCCATCACCAGGAAATATAATTAATCCAAAAAGATGATAAGATTATCGATACTAAACTAATATTAAGGATTTTCGAACTGCATGGATGTAACGTAAATAAGATAAAGAGTCAACAACATACAACTACGTGCCGAATTCTGAACTCTTTTTCAAGCACAATCAGCAATAATATAAATTTTACATATTTAGATTTGATTTGATTATGACACCCGATAATTGTAACAAAAGAAGTTGCAATAATTGATTAGTTGCGGATAATATTGTGTATATAAAGTGATAAACTATGAGTATACTCAAAGTTCGGAAATAATTGATTATTTTTGCCTTTTTTATTTTATTTTAAACGAGGGACCATATATAGGTTTAGTTATTATAAATTTAGGAATGATGTCACTAAAATTCAATATAAAATTTTAAATTGTTCAATGATTTTTTTATCAGAATATATTTTAAAAAATTAACTGCTGCGAATAACGTCCAAAAACAAAATTTTCTCTAATAATACATATAAGTTAAATAAAAAGAAAAGATGAAGTATTTTTTAATTTTTTGGTAATTAGACAAAATCTAAGAAGAAATAGGGCCTTGTTTTTCTGTCCTAAGAAAAACAGCCTTTTTTATGTAAATTATGTTGGGCTTAGGCCCAATATAAGTTTTATAAACCTATATTTCTTTAGTTGGGCCATGTGGAAGTGGTTCTATCAAAGTAGCGATGTTGTATCAACGTGATATTATTTGACCCAAAAAATTTATATGTAAATGGTCAACAGGCAAAGTTAAATAATAAATAGTAACACGACTAAAAAAATACTAAATAGTAAGGGCGCACTTAAATTGTTTAAAGGAAAAATGCTGCCTGACCCGAAAAAAAAAAAGGCTAAAAATTCATTAATCAACTGTTCAGATCACGTCCAAAAAAAAAAAAAAAACTGTTCAGATAGAATATACATTAAACCCTAAGATACACATTAAAAATATATAAAACACAAATAAATATACACAACTGTTTTTAATTTGGAAAAAATGTTGAACAATGATGCCTTGAATTAGGATCGTGTGTAGAAAGTAATAATAAATTTTTGTAAAGAATTTGTTAGTAAATATCCCAAGAAGTAAAGAATATTATAAATAAAATATTTTTTTATACATTAAATACATGAAAAAAATTCTTTTATATTTCAAACCAATATCGTTTGGATACTTTTTAAGGTAAAAAAAATTAATATAATTAATTGCTGTGTGAAATACAGAAGAAAAACAAAAATGATCGGAGCCTTGTCTGGAGGTAAATCATAAGCAAATCCTCTTATCAATGGTATGTACTTAAATAGCAAAAATATATTATTTTTATGTAATATTAAAATTAAAAATGAGTTTCTAGCTAATAATGTTTTTAAATTATAAAATTAAACTGTCTTTTGAGTAATATAAAAAGAATTAAAATTTTATGTAAAATTAAATATATAAAATATAAAATTATAATAAAATTTAAATGATAAAATTATCGAATTTAATATAAATTTTATAAAATTAATTAACTTATTTAAAGTAAAAAAATTTTAGTAGTCAAATTAGATAATAAATCAACTAATTATAATTCAAATAATATAAATTTTTTATACTCGTCTAGAGGTAGCTGGTTTGAATAACCTAAAAAAGAGTGAATATTCCATCTGTCTCTGACAATTATTTCGAAAGGACAACGAAACTAAAAAAAAAAAAACACCAAATCTGACTCCTGATATTTTTTTGGAACTGATTAGTCTTTGTGTAAAAAAAATTATTAATTTTTTTTTGCACAAGAATCTCGTTGTCGAAATAATTATCAAGGTCGGATTGAAATTTTCTTTTGTCAAAGAGTCTCGATGTCTTTTCAAATAATTGTAAGAGGCTATTTTGATTTTTCTCTAAAAAGAAAAATCGAGATAATAGGTTCAGACGAGTGAGTATTTCACTGCGTAGGGAAGAGGAGAGTAGCGAGTGGTGGTGGTTGAGAAGAATCAAAGTGGAGTTTTGGCGGGAAAAAAATGGATTTCGGTTGCTCCGACGCAAGCATATGGAAGGAAGCGCTTTCTGCATATCCATCTCGAATCGAATCTCTTTCCCTCACAAAGAACAAACCCAACTTGCTCTCTCTCGATCAATTCTACACCAAACACCTCCCTTCTCTCCTTCAACAACGCAACCCTAACCCTTTCCTCACAACCACCGAGCTCTCTGATCTCATGCGCTGGAAGCTCACGCGCGGTAAATGGAGGTACTTACTTCATTCACTACTCTTTCATTCATTAGTGTTAATCTTGATTAGTAATTTTTCTTTTGAGTTTTCAGGCCGCGGTTGCTGGAGTTTGTTGAGGCACTTGACGACGTCGTTGTGAGGAACGTTTCTGAGAAGGCGTTTCGGAGTCTTCCTGATTTGAAGAAAGCCGTTTCTGAGATCTGCGTTTTGAAAGGAGTTGGTCCTGCTACTGCTTCTGCGGTTTTGGCTGCTTATGCTCCTCAGGTAGCACCATTCATGTCTGATGAGGTATAATTTCAATTTCAATTTCGTGTTTCATATTATCATTGTTTTTAGACAAAGTTGCCTCTCGGCGTTTGAAAATAATGGATTTGCCCCTCGCCATTAGGAAAAGGGTGATAGATTAGTTCTTGGCACATGAACATTAGTTCATGTGAAGATGATAGTCAAGATATTGATACTTATCATGTTAAGTAGTTTAATCAAACATGTCAAGCCATTTATCGATTCATTTGCCCCGAAGACATCCTCATATGAGTATCCATCTTAATGCCTTTGTCCAGAATGTGCGCACGTATGCGAAGACTAATATGTCTATTTCTTTTAGTTGTGAACATTTTATGAATGAACTAGTCCTATATTCGGTAAAGCAATGGTGAGGATGTATCACGTTCAAAATCTTGAGGGAGACGGACTACTCTGTCTTTGGTGTTTTCAGTCAAGGATGAGATTGAACTTTGAAATTTTACTATTATTAGTATTAGTATCGGTGTCAGTGTTAGTAACAATGTTGGTTTAAGTGATATATGTTTGACTCCCTTAATTAAAGCGTTGGATTTGAGCTTTGTGGACTGAAAACCTTTTGTTGGGTTAACTTCACCATGATATTGATGTTTTGGTTCAAAGAGGATTGTGGAGAATGTTAGTGTTAGTAGGATACATGGTCAAATTGGTTTTAGCTTTACTCAGCCTTTTAGAGATCTTCTGTTTAAAACATCGGTTTGGTTCTTTGATGTGTAAGATATTAATTTTAAGAGATTGAATTGATGTTTACATAGTTTTTGTTGGGCTTAACTGATGGCCATTATAAATATTGAAAAAAATCTTTTAGAAAGCTATTTGTTTTGTGGGGACATATTAGAAGGTTAATTGGATGGATATGTCTTGTATGTTTCATTATTGGCTAAAATTTATTTATTTATTTAATCTTTTCTGGTAAGTGGTAACTATGAGATTATGTGATTGACTGCAGGCTATGGAGGCAGCTCTTGGAAACTCAAAGGATTATACACTGAAGCAGTATCTAATATTTGCAGATAAATGCAGAACAAAGCAAAGGTATTATAGTATCCAAATCTAATATAAAAGGATTGATGTTTGTTGTTTAACTGAAGATTGGAATAGACTTGAATGTGAATATGCAATGCAAATTCCAATGCTTGCTAGTGAGGCCGTGATATTAGTATTAGATCATTATACATTTCATCCATTTTTGGGTTGATGATTTTTCCTCATTAATTTGAGTTATAATATTAAGAAACTTTATGTCTCTCTCTTTTGACTGTGATGAGTGAGATTATATCCTGATTAAACAAGTAGTACTCTTTGCTTCGAAATTTCAATGAAGTTCCTCCTTTGGTTTCAATTTTGGCATCAAGTTGAGAAGCAGAGTAATCATGTTGGGGGATTCGGCTCCTTTTTTGTTTTCCCTGAATATCTGGTGGAAAATTAATCTGCAGGAACTAAGTTCAGAAGGGGATACCTTCACCCCATCAGATGTAGAAAGGGCTTTGTGGAGTTACGCTATAGGGAAGTCATCAACACCCCAATTGATTGAGGATCAAAAGACCAATCCAAAAAGGAACTCTAAAAGAAAGAGGAAAAATTGACATTGCAGCCTATCAACAAATGAGATTGAAACAAGTAATTATCTGTTCTTTCTAGGATCTGCTAGCTTTACTCCCTTCTTTTGGAGGTTCTGTCCGTTGATGCTTATCGAATCGAATATCTTAATATATAAGTTGTGGCTAAGTTAATCATTCTTGTTCGTTGCTAACATTGCTTTTCTTGAAACTTCACTTATGATGGATTAGATGTAATGGTTAATTATATAATTTGGATAGCATAATGTAGTACGTGCAGTAGCTGTTGGTTCATCTGAGGATATTGTCCACAATGAAAGAGTTGCTTCTTGTACAATTTCAGAAACCATAGTGTAGGATGCATAATGAAGATAGGATCTTATTGACAATGTAAGAATCACTTCTTTTACAATTTGAAAAGCATGAAATAGGATGTACATCCAAGGTTTAAGTTCTCACTTCAGAGGATCTTGTCCATAATGTAAGCATACTTACAAAATTTAGCATTTGTAACTAGATATGTTACTGAATCATTTCATATAGCTACAGTTTTTGAAACTTTTATGTATTTTTCACTATACCCCAAAGAAAACCAACAAATGGGGAAATTTTGTTACTTTAACGTGCCTACATTGAAATTTGTATGAGGGTAAAAATGGGGATTTTTTTTTTTGTATGAATTAAAAGTTATGTATAGTTATACTTTATACACACATTCTAACTCACAAAAATTTCTCCCTTTTATCATACTTGTTTTTGTCATTACTCTTTTTGTGGTTGCAGCAAAAAAGACAAGATGTTTTCTTGTTTGATGATACTTTTGTCTGTGTTGTGTAGCACTGTGACCATCTCTAGTGACTTGTATAGCATCTTGAATAATTAAGCAGCAGCAGCATCTGAAACCTGATGTTACAACTTAACAAGAATTTTGCTGACTCATGATTTTCATGTTGAAATGTTTTTGGCTTGTTTTAACTTTAGAGACGTGTTACATGTTCTCAACTTGTTTTCATGCATTGAACTAACACACTGTCTTTATCTGTTTAGATGGTGTGTGGGATTTAGGAGTGATATTTACCTCTACACATCAATATTATACTAACAAATGTGAGACGAAAGTTTGGATAAGGATTAATAAGAGTCGTGTTTCTGAAAGTGGGAGAATTAGTTAGTCATTTTAAAAAATTAGGGATTAAATTGAACTTTTAGGGACCAAAATAACATTAGCTCAGTTAAATTTTAGATAATTGAAATAACCCAAAACGGGAAACAAAGGGGTAAATTCATCTTAAATTGTAATTGCTGGATAGCTTAGTCATAAAAGCCTTTCTGATGGACCCTTTCACCAATAGAGTACATGTTATTGGCTGCACATGTTTACTTTGTTTCTATTGCTTTTTAAAAAATAATAAATAAATAGATAATTGAAAAGGTTTTAACTTACATTGACTCATTTAATGATTGTAAGTTAGTGACATCCTTGGCTTCATTATTCTTTATCATTCTCTTGTTTGGTTTATCTAATCATCTTTGGTGCTTTTTTTTTCAACCCTCAAAAGTTAAAATCATTAAATCATTCAGATTTGTACACTTTGCCGATGCGATGAAGACTTGTTTTCACTTTTTAAGTTTTTATGATCAGTTATGTCTTATAGGAATGAGCCTATTATTTAGGTAGTGCTAATCTATTAGGCTCGTGGGTGGTTCTATTTGTGTCGTTGTGATCTGTCGTGCATGCTTAAGCAAGAAACATCATATTCTTTATGTAGATAGATATAAGATAAAATCAGTCTCAGAAAAAAACAAATAAACCATAACTAAAAATATATAAAGAACATAATCTCAAGTATAACTATAATCTCATTTGTTCACTTGGTCTTTTCTTTAAGAGTTAAATATGGTGTTTTTTTTTTATATTTTGAAATGTTATTATTCAAGCCTTGTATTAGTCAAAATTTCATAGACACGGTTAAGTAAAGTTGCATCAATCATATTTTTCACAGAATATGTATTTTATCGATATAATTATTAGATAACAACAATTTATAGTGAATATTATCTATACAAAATTTTATCAAAATCGGACATCAATAAACCTTGAATTGAAGAATTCTTGTTTATATATATTGTAAACAAATATATTGCGCTAATTCTCAAGTATATAAAAGGATAATATATATGTTATCGAAACTCGTCTCCATTAGATCACTCACATAACTTCAATCTTTCTAGTCATGCCAACATCTTACATTTTGATTTTAATGTGTGCTCGCATCAATTTAACTCAAAATAAAAGCTTTAACTTCCTTTTTGAATATTATTAAGAATTACCTTCTGTCTCCCCAAAACACCAAATTACACACTCAATTATTATCAGTAAAACAAATTTTGGTGGTTAGCTGGTACAAAATTGCATGTGTTTAAGTCTTGATTGGACCAACTCGTGGCCTGTTTTCTGCGACGGATCAAGGCCACAGAACATGGGCATTGATTTATAAGTAGACACATATTCAATATCTTTTGGTGAATATTCGGTTTTATTATACCAATTGATCAAATTATGAACGCTCCATCTTCAGCCACAGTTCAAATAAATAATAATTCACAATTTTATAATCGGAATTATTGGTTCGGAAAGTTTTGTTTAAAATTAAGGGACAGAAAAAAAAATCCCCTAAAGTTGGATCCTTGTTTTTTTCTCTTTTGCAAGTTGAAAAGTACAAAACTATGCATCAATATTCCAAAGCAATATGTTCTTTGTATTGGCATATTAACTTGTGAATGGTGAAGTTGTCACAAATTATAGAACAAGTTCTAAGAGATTTTGCTTTTGACATTTTGTGGTTGAACTGAAACCTCTTAATTTATAATGGAGAGAGGGGGCAAAAAAAAAAAAGGGAAAGTGTAAAAGGATCACTTTTTTTGGGGGGGGGGGGGGGGGGGGGTTGTTTCTGAAGCAATGGATATAACAGAAGTTTGAAAAAACAAAGAATAAAGGAGAAAAAAAAAGGATAGTGAGGATTTCAGGTGTTCTTCATTGACATACCTATTTTTCAATATTCTTCCCCCTCCAATAATTGGGTTATCAAGGATTATAGATAATAAATCGCATCTTTAACAAAGTAATGAGAGTCCGATTATTAAAGAGAAAAAAAAATTAAGAATGAAAAGAATCTTACAATCATAGTATATTTGTGGAATTAATCATAACTAATCAGATGACTGCATAACCTCCTTCTTAATTGGGGGCTAGTTTATGTAGTAATGGCCTCCCTAGACGTTATCTAAAATGCAAATTTTAATATCTATTAATACATAAGTATATTCCTTTGACTGCATATTAATGTTAAACATTATATTAATAAAATGAATTAAAAAAAATCCCCATTTAAATATATGTTTTTTTTTCAGAGCATTTGTTGTTTTTCAAATAAAAGGTGTCGGTGACATTCTGCACAGTCTCTCGTATAGTCCAATGTTTAGCCATTATTATACAACAAAATCAGAATTAGTTTAGCTGTGATTGAATTGTTTAGGGCTGAATTGCGAATAACAAAATTGACCCACCATGATTCTTTGGCAATGCAATATGACCTTTTGAATATTAAATTATAAAGTACAAAAATAACATAAGGTAATATATATAAGAAGAACAAGACAGTGAGACACACTACGTGTCTTAACCTTCACTTTAATTATACCTAATCCCTTTCATTAGGCAATAAAAGACGCATCACACGGCATTGGGTCCTACATAGTACATAGTGAAAGTGTATTATTATTATTATTATTATTATTATTAAACAGGACAAATTAAACAAATTGTAAATTATATAAAGAAAAAAGTAATAATAATAATAATAATAATGCACATAAAAGAGAGTTCTACAATTATCCACCTTCTATTGAGTGGAGGAAAATAGAAAAATTAGAGAGTCATCATTGGAAGAGCTGTCATCCATGAAAGTTGAAAACATTACATACATGTTCGAGAGTATCACACTATTTACATCATAAATAAATATATATATATATATATATATATATATATATATATATATAATAGTTTTTATAAGTGTTTATTTGACTACCTTAAATGCATATATTTTTCCCTTAATTTTTTCCTAAATTTGTTTAATCATTTTATGGGTGCTTTGACTGCTTTCTATTACTTTTTAGGGTGTTCTCTTCTACAATAATAATCATGAAATCAACACCTACTAAATACTAATTAATTTAACTCAAATACATATAATAAAAAATTGGAGTTGTAAACCTAATTTAAAGAAAAGAAATTAAACTAGAAATATAGCGAAGATTGCGCTGAAACAAGTGGGCGGTTCAACGGGCCCCGCCGGCCGCCGTGGCAGATCGGTGATCACGCCATGTCTTGTCCTACTCCTACCCAGTGATAAGGATCACACACAACATAACATTTATAAGTTTATAACCAACATCAAATAATAATCAATAAATTAATGTGCAACAAATAATAATATCCTATATAACTAACTTCATGCCCATGTGCTGATTTAATCGAGTCAAGTTCAAATTCAACTAAGAAGAATGAATTCGGTTTATGACTTAATTTATCAACAAACAAATTTATTTGTAAATTTAGTTTACCAAAAAGTTATAATTTATTTCAAATAATATAAATATAATTTATAATTTAGGAAATATTTCAAGTGTACCGGGAAGTACCGGTGCATTAATTATTTTAATTGTTGATTTCAATTAATATATATTATATATATATTTTATAATTCAGATTAACAGTTAAAATAACTGGAGCACCGGTACTCTTGATGCATTTGAAATGTTTTTTATAATTTATATATAAAAAAATTATTAATTATATATATTGACTAGTTATCAAGTGTAGTGTATTCCTTTATCAATATCATATACAAAAGGATGATTATAAAATTTTATATATAATATTAATATGTAAATATAATATTTTTTATTATAAATAATTTAATTAGATTTATTATGTTTTAGTTCATCATCTATTTAATTTACACTAAAATAAACAAAGATATTGCAATAATCTATATATGACAAAAAAAAATGCACCTTTATGTATTTAAATAATTGGGCAAAACACTAAAATGCGCTAAGGAGAGTTGAAATTTACCCAAATCAGTCAAACAAAATTTTGATACATCAATCCACCAAAGGACAAATTAATGTAGTTCGAATCAATACAATTCGAATTAGATATCAACGTAATTCGAATTGACATAATTCGAATTATTCCCAAGTAACGTGCCTAAGTAATTCGAATCAATATGCATCGACTTAAGTAAGCATAGTTCGAATTGAGTCAATTCGAATTACTAGCTTCAGCTGCATCAAGAGAGAGTTCGAATCTAGTAGATTCGAATTACTATTGGTTTCTAAGTAAAAGTAATTCGAATTGATATGATTCGAATTATATATATAGTGCGAATGAAGTTGATTCGAATTACTAAGAAGGAGAGCTCTATATATATGATGTGTACGTGAGTTGCTCTCAATAGAGGGGTTAGATGGCTAGTGAGGATAGTTTTCTAGTGTTGGTTCACCACAGAGGATCGATTAAGAGAAAAACTCGATCCGGTGTGAAGTTCACCGATAAGGATCCTCTCTGTATTATCGTGAGGCCAACGACGAGCTATGATGACCTTGTCAGCTATGTACTGCTGAAACTTGGTCTAGAGGGTCTGAAAAGGGTTAAGAAGTTTTTCTATCGCATTCCAACGACGGTGCTCTAAGATACCGTGAAGTATGATTGTTTCACGATCGGGAGTGATGATGACTTGCAGGTCATGTATCATTGTCGCCGGCAGTTTCCCGAGGTGAGGACACCAGAGCTGTTGGCAAAGTTGGTTGATGTGGTATCCAGCTCGGGGGGTTCGAACCGGAATACGCACACTTTAGCCACGGTGGCTGGTTCTAGCTCGAGACCTGCCGTTGCTTCTTCCTCCGTCCCTGCGTACAAGCCACCGACCCAGCCTGTCGCCTCCCCTTCGTTCGCTGTTGATCTCAGCGACAATGTCAGCGACGAGGTTGGTACAGGAGAACATCTTCCGACCTCAGTACATTGTGCTACACCAGCTGGTGTTGGAGACGGATTGTTTGATGATCCAGATGACGATGATGTTGAGCCGGATCTGATTGCTGACGACAGTGGCGATGATCTCGGAGCGAGTGATCCGAGAGGGGCTGCAGGTGGATCTAGTTCTGGCACACAGCAGTATCCACCCCATTTTTCATCATTGGACCTGGATGCCATGAAGCAGGACGGGCTTCCTGGGCAGGCTGCTGGATTTGGCGCTAGAGATGTGGACGGGTCTGCTGGTATGACAGAGTTCCAGGTTGGTCAGCAGTTTCAGGATAAAGATGAGGCTCTGTTGAGTGTGAAGACTTACAGCATCCGTCGAGGGGTACAGTACAAGGTAGTTGAGTCTGACTATCGCCGGTATGTGGGAAAGTGTTCTGAGTTTGGGAATGGGTGCACATGGTTGATTCGGTTGAGTCTCCGGCAGCGCAAGGGCATCTGGGAAATGAAACGGTACAACAGACCGCATACGTGTCTCGCCACCTCTATCTCCAGCGACCATAGGAGTTTGGATTATCATGTGATAGCGACATTCATTATGCCAATGGTGAGGGCTGATGCATCCGTCAACATCAAGGTGCTCCTAAATGCCACGGCCGCACACTTTGGATTCAGGCCGACGTACAGGAGGGTCTGGATGGCGAAGCAGAAGGCTGTTGCCATCATCTATGGTGACTGGGATGAGTCGTACAACGAGCTCCCTAGGTGGGTGTTAGGAGTCCAGTTGACCATGCTTGGTTCAGTAGCAGTCCTTCGGACATGCCCTGTTCGAGTTGGACGAGTCTCATGCTTATTTTCATAGGTTGTTCTGGACGTTCCCACCTTGTATCGAGGCATTCCGTCATTGCAAGCCATTGGTGAGTATTGACGGCACCCATCTATATGGTAAGTATGGGGGACCGTTGCTTGTCGCAATTGCACAGGATGGGAACTCCAACATACTCCCTGTGGCATTTGCACTAGTTGAGGGTGAGAATGCTGATTCGTGGTCCTTTTTTCTCTCTCATCTCCGTCAGCATGTTACACCGCAGCCAGGTCTTCTAGTTATTTTGGACAGGCATAACGGCATCAAGGCCGCGCTTGAGGCTCCTGATGGGGGATGGCTACCTCCGGCTGCATACCGGGCATTCTGCATTCGACACGTAGTAGCAAATTTCGCCCTCACCTTCAAGGGCAAAGACGCTTGGAGGCTTCTTGTGAATGCCGCATATGCAAAGACCGAAGTGGAGTTCGATTACTGGTTTGACATTCTGCGGTCTGAGAATCCGGCCATGTGTGACTGGGCGAACAGGATTGAGTACTCGTTGTGGACACAGTATTGTGATGAGGGGCGCAGATTCGGACACATGACGACCAATATATCTGAGTGTGTGAACTCAATCCTTAAGGGTATTAGGAACCTCCCTGTGTGCTCGCTGGTAAAATCCACATACGGCAGGTTGGCTGAACTATTTGTTCGCAAGGGGAGGGAGGCCGAGGCCCAGCTGGGTACTGGACAAAAATTCAGTCAATACCTGGTAAAGTGTATCGAGGCCAATCTGAAGACGGCTAGGTGCTTCACGGTGACTGTATATGACAGGGATAATTCGGAGTACACCGTGGCAGAGACGACTCCGACTGGTTCATTCTCACTGGGTAGCTACAGGGTCTCACTAGCATCGCAGACATGTGATTGTGGCTACTTCCAGGCACTTCATTTTCCATGTCCGCACGCATTGGCATGCTGTGCCTACTCACGTGTTACTTGGCAGCCATACGTCCACCAGGTTTATCGACTTAGTTCGGTTTTCAGTGTATATCGGATAGGATTCACACCTCCCATCCCGAAGGGTTTCTGGCCACCTTATGACGGGCCGACCGTTATACCGGACCCGAATATGAGGCGTGCGAGGGATGGTCGTCCGCGGTCCACTCAGATACGGACCAATATGGATGAGGCAGATCCGAACCGGCCCAAGAGATGTGTCCTCTGTAGGCAACCCGGACACACTCGCCGGAGTTGTCCACAGGCCGGAGGACCCAGTCATGCAGGGTGAAGTGAATAGTTATGTCTGGATTTGTGTTCTACTTTGTATTAGTTTGATCATCTGTACTTTTTTCTAGAAAAAGATGTACTTCCTTTGCTAAATAGTAAGTTTTCAGTGTTGAAAAATCTGTCTCGTAGAAGACATGTATGTTAAATGTGTTAAATATTATGGAAATAAAATACTTAAGGAAAATACACATGTTTTCACCGTGACTAGTACACAATAATGCAATGTTAAACTAACTTTTGCATGATCTGATGGACTAACAAATTAACATACAACACCGATAACGAAACGATATAACTTACAATAAAGATCAGGAAATAACATATACCACGATACACAAATCATCTAAAGAGGTGCGACCCCGTGCCACAACGGCGTGGAACTCGTGTCCTATGACCTCTCCGGAAAACGCCAAAAGATCCAAGACTGAAGTAACTGTAACGGCCCAGCTAACTTCACTACATGTCTGTTGGCCACTCGGCACATGCACCGGTACAACCATGCTAGTGCCGCCGACCCCCAGCTATAGCCACCCATCTCCTCAAGCCTAGCCACAAACGGTAACCATCTGATGTGAATACGATTGCCGGACTTGTCGGCAAACAGCTGGGTGCCCAACAACATCATGATATAGGCACGGGCAAAGCGCCTGACCATCTCCTCATCTGCCCCCTTGGGGCACTCTGCGAAAGTCTCCTGGAACTAGGTACAGTTCACTGCGAACTTTTGTATTTGGTTCGCGGGAGGTAACACACCAAGAAACTAATGGAACCACTGCCAAGCTGGCCTGCCACCCTCTATGTATATGTGGAAGTCTGTCAGGCAACCACTGACGTAATGTCCGTCCACTGGCAACCCCAACTGGTATGCGACGTCCTGAAGTGTGATGGTGCACTCGCCGAACGGCATGTGAAACGTGTGCGTCTCCGGACGCCACCGCTCTACGAATGCACTGACAAGGGTCTCGTCTAATCGGAACCATCTGTCGTTCAGTCTCGCAATATGGTATAGTCCGGCCATCTGCAAGTATGGAACGTACCTCTCATCAAGTCGCATCCCCTGCTGCCGCCGCATGCTCGATATGCAACGCCGGGGCTGCGCATTACATGGACCGCATAATTAGAACGATTTACAATACCACTAACAGATAAAATTCACGACGTAAACAAGTAACAAAAAAAATGCGATAGGAGATATATCAGTCCACTACGGAAATTGCAAACAAAACCCGCACACATAGACCGCATCTAAATTCCACATGCAAAAGCAAATTCTACTAAACCGCTATCAAAACCGCAAGCAAAACCGCGTACTCAAATCTCATCCAAAAAATTAGAAAACTAAACCACATGCAAATCCACTTACGAAAACTACGAGCAAAACCACTCATTAAACCACGGGCAAATCCACTTACAAAAACCATGGGCAAATCCACTTACATAAACCGCATGCACTACAACTAACCCAAGCCACTGACATAAACCGCCAATAAAACCGCATTTAAAACCGCTATCATAAACCACTTGAAATACCGCTTTCATAAACCACTAACATATACAAATATAATAAACCACCATCATAAACCACTAACCTCGTCGTTGATCACCCTGGCTATATGAGCGACTCCATCCAGTCGATACAGCCTTCCCGGATCGTCCCCCATTGCCTAACTTTGCCACTCCAGACTTTCTCGGGCCGGTTTTGGGTCGTTTTCTCTGGAATTTTGTGGGGTATGAGATTCGAAAACTGATTCGAATGAACTAGGTTCGAACTCCTTATATAGGGCATTCACTTGTAATTCGAATCAACTAGTCTCGAATTACCTTTTGTTTCGAAATTTGAGTAATTCGAATCAAGTCATTTCGAATTACCTTTTGTTGCGATCTGTACGTAATTCGAATCAATTCGATTCGAACTTCCTAAAACTAACGTCTGCCTACTAATTCGAATTAATATAATTCGAACCATGCATCCTTAATTCGATGCTTATTGATTCGAACTACATTCGAATAATGATTGGTAATAATTCGAAATATATCAATTCGAATTATGTGGAATTGTAATTCGAATTGTATTGATTTGAATTACATTAATTTGTCCTTTGGTGAATTGATGTATCAGAATTTCCTTTAGCTGATTTGGGTAAATTTCGACTCCCCTTGGCGCATTTTAGTGTTTTGCCCTAAATAATATAAAGATTTTAGCTCTGTGTATATATGTGTGGGTAAAATTATATATTATTATTATTATAACTAAAAAATATAAAATAATATATGTATTAATATAAATAATTATAATAAATAATATATATCTATAATTATATTATATTTAATTAAGTTAACTCATGAATCAAGCTCAATTTTAAATTTAAAGTCAAAAAATTATTTAATATGAGTTAATTTAAATTCAATTTTAACTTACACATTCATAAATTTAACTTATCAAATTGATAACAAAACAAATTGAATTAACACATATATAAGCTGAGTTAATTTATTTCTAGTCTCATTTAACACACAACCCCCTTCCCAATTAGTAAAACCTAAAAAGATTATTTTATATGTATATTTAATTATATAATATTATATTAATAAAAATAATTATTTTTTATATTAATTATGTAAATAATTATCTAAAAAAATAAATATAATATTATAATGGTATATAATATTTTAGATATTATTAAGTTTTCTTTATCAAAATTAATTTGAGTAAAAAATTAGAACATACTTGCATCAATACACGTGGAAAGAATATTAGATATTGTTGGGTTTTTTTTTTCTTTTATTTAAAATTATGAGTATTTATTTAAGCTATAAAAAGCCTATGTAGTTATCAAATATCAAGTACCACCACACGTGTTATTGGTGCATTATTAATTTATTATTATTATCATTGTATTTTTTTGTGACGCCAACTGGCAAATTAGTGGCAACAAAATCTCCATTTTGCCCTTTGAAGAATCCAAATGGCAAATGTAATCGTTTTTCTCTGGAATCCCGTTTTAGAATTTATTGAAACGGAGAGTGACGAGGTCCTATTTGTGTTTGAATTTGATTCGATCACCATCTTCATCTAAATTTTAAAGTGGCAAAGTGGGACCCAACAAAAACAATAACATCAAACAAACAAATACCATGATCTATCTATCAATTGGAATTATTAAGGAAAAAACTTGAGGCACCTTTGACTTTGAGTTTCTTAATCATTAATCATAAATTTTAAACGAGAAAATGACATTTTCGTTTTCCTTCTTAGAAATACTACCATATTTTTTCATACATGAGCAAATTAAAGCCCCAAAAAAAAAAAAAAAATTCCATTCTCTTTTTCTACGAAATGTTAAAATGGCATTCTTTTTTTCTTTATTTATAAAATATACATTTTTTTTTTATAACTTTTAAAAAATCTCTTCTTTAATTCATTTTAATTTATTTGTGTTAACTAATTTTAACTTTATCTATTTTAAATACAAAAATATCCTTTAATAAAAATTTTATTTTTTGTCATTAATTTTACTTACCAACATACCCTTTAATAAATTATTTTTTTATTGATTAAATTATATTTTTATCAAAATATTAAAAAAAAACATAATAATTAAAAGATTAATGTATAACCATTTCAAACAAATACTAATTACTCATCATTTTGTATTTTAATGAATGAATAGTTAACATACATAAACAAATACAAATATTTTTTCTTATTATGACTCACAATCTCATATAATGTTAATATATAAAATCTCCTTAATAATTTTTTAGCATAAATTGTCTTTTCAATAAATAGTTACATAATTAAATAGTACATACCAAACTAAAATTTAAACCGTTTTAGGAAACTTATCCACACTTGTCATCCAATGTTGTTTTCTTATTCTTATTTTGTTTTCACATTGTATTGCCAGAATTACCCTCGTGCAAATTCCGTTACTCTTCTTGATACGAGGCTAATTCTGAACTTTTGCAACTATCATTTTCACTCCATCTGTAACGGGACTATGAAAATGAATCACGTCATTTTAGTATTAAATTGACCTATATGAGAAGTCCTTTTTCAATAAATAAATAATAACGAGAATTTTATTATCAGTAACGTTTAAATATTTTTTCCTTATATTTTTTTTTTCCAAATTTAAAAATTATCTCTATTTTAATCCTTGTTAATAAGATATCCTGTTAAATATTGACGTAGTAGGTGGTTAAGTGCTAAAGTGACAAATTGAAATATTAACGTGTTAATTGAATAAATTATCAATGAAAGATCAAATTTAAAAAAAAAAAAGAATATTTCATAAGGATCTTAATTAAGACAAAAATTTATATTTTTATGAAAGACAAACATTTTATTTGGATGTAAAATGAAAAATGGGAGAAAAGAAAATGGAAGGAAAAAAATGAGAGAAAAGAAAATAAAAGAAAAAGTTGATTTTTTTTATATTGTTTTGATAAAAAGAAAATAAATGAAAAGAAAAAAAAGAGAGAAAATTATAATAACTAAATAAAATTACATTAATATCCTTATCTATATTATATATAAATTATAATATATTAATATATTTAAATTAATTTTTTAATAAAATAAATGATCCTAATTGTATTTCAAAATTTTAATGTATTGTCGTTGTTAACAATAATATTTTTTTAAATTTATCCTTTTTTATTTTTTATTAAATGTTATAAATTTTGCTTTCAGTTTTAATAATGGACATATTAGTAATTTTATGAGTTAAACCCCAAAGTGGTCCATGAGATTCACAATTTGCACCAATTTAGTCTCTGATTTACTAATTGTACCATTTATGTTCCCGACTTTGTTAAAATTGTACCAGGGTCGTCCCTTCCCACATCTCCGACCAAATTGACTGCCGCCGGCAGTGACATGGCGCTGAGATCCCACGCTGGGTGCCACGCTGGATCACTTTTGGTGCTAAAAATATGGATGGATGGAACGGCGTCGTTTGATATACGTTTAGAAACAAAACCCAAATAACCCATGATCACTTCATCTTCCTCTTCGTCTTCTGAAAACCAAAACAACGCACCATGAAATCCTGAGTTCTGGGCACTGTATAGGGCTTGAAGGTTGAAAACGTTTTGTTCCGTGGAGTTCACTATGATCGTTGTTGCTGACGGAAGGAGAAGGAGTTCATAGGGAGCACACGAAGGTACGTCTGAACTCGCAAAAAATAATGCTTTTCAACAAAAAAAATATGCATCAATGTCTGTGTTTGTTGAAAATTTGATTTTGGTTGATGAAAGTTTAAAGTTTTTCATTATCTGTTAGGGTTTTTATGGGTAGTGAAAAAATTTTTCCATGCTCTATTTTTAATGTAATTTTAGTTGGGTTAGTTGATGGGTGTTTCTAGTGTTTTGTATGTGATTGAATGTCAATTTTTATTTTTGCATGTGTGAATCTGATTGTTTGATTTCTGAATTTGGTTTTTTGCATAATGCAGATGGAGACTTTGATGGATATCATGTAGGGGTGTAAGTTACCGAACCAAACCGAAATTTATCGCAAAACCGAACCGAAATTTACAACAACCGAATAAAAACCGAAAAAAATCGGTTTTTTTGGTTTTTTTCCGGTGTAAACCGATCGGTTCGGTTCGGTTTTTGGTTGGCTCGGCAAAAACCGAACCGAACCGAACCGAACCGCATAAGTGGTTTAGTAATACATTGAATGGAAATTTTAGACTTAATAAATGTGTTTGTTTTATGTTTAGTTGTTGGAATGAGTTGAAATTGTGTTGAATTTGAATGTAATATAATATTATTTCAATTTATTGATTGTTTTGAACATCATTTTACTAAAATTAATTTTTTATTAGTTAGAATTTAAAAACCGAAAAAACCGACCGAACCAAACCGCTTTTGGTTCGGTTCGGTTCGGTTCGGTTGTTGCGCAGATAGCAAACCGATTGGTTGGTATTATGTAAAAACCGAACCGATAACACCCCTAATATCATGTTCCATCATGGGAGAACATTTTAAAAAAATGATAATGGAATACTAGTGTACTCACCAGATAACAGAACTTGCTTAGGAGATTTAGATGAGGACACGTTGGATGTATTCTTTGTAAGGAACTATTACAAGGAGCTTGGGTATGACAACATAATTCAGTGTTAGTGGCTGCCTCCAGAGAGGAGTTTAGATGGTGGACTGAGGGCTCTTACATGTGATGGTGAGTTAAGAGAGATGTGTTTTGCTGCACAGAAGAATGATGGAGTTGTTGATGTGTATTTTGAGCATGGGGTGTCCACACCAGAGGTGATTGCAGGGAAGGAAGTTGTAGTATGGCTTGATGACATTTGTGAGGGAGACTTGGTGAGCAAGAAGAACACTAGTGAGGGTCCCAAAGCTGATGGCAACACATCAAACCCAACTACAAAATCGAATCACATCCCAAATGCAAACCCAAGCCCCAAAAACAATCCTATTCCAACCCCCTTGAAACCAACCCTGTCACTATTCCAAACCCCATTGATGATAACACAACCCCCAATTCAAATCCTGCTAGGGCTCATGACAAACCCATTCTGAAGTCCAATTCTAAATCAAAGCCCAAGCTTAAGTCAAAGCACAACCCAACATCCATCTCCAAACTCAAACTGACTGAAAAATCCATTCAGAAGCCCAACCCAAGCCTGAAAACCAAGCTGAGAGAGCCTACCAAGGCATGCTCCACAGCAAAAGTCAAAGGCAAATCAAAAATGAAATCCAAACCTCAATTCTTACCTAAGAGAATTACAAGATCTTCAACTGCTGGAACATATAGAAGGTCTGCTAATAAGGGCAAGGAAGCTTTTCATGTTGACTTAATTGTAAATGATGACTTCAGTGATGATGATAGTTCAAAGGATAGTTCCTTTAAGCAAATCCAAGAAGACAGTTCTAACAGTGAAGACAATGCAAGTATGTCCAAACTGAGAAATAGGAAACTAAAAGAAGTCAAGAGAGGTGCATATGCTGCTGCTAAGAACTATTGCGAAGAATGTTTGTGGTGAAAACTATTGCAAAGAATAAGGTAAAATTGACAAATCATGTTGGCATACTCCCTCCTGTAATTCAAAGTCGTCTAGATAAAATCAGAAAAGAATCAAAGAACTAGATGCCTATCTGGACCGGTGATGAAGACTATGAAAAATTCGAGGTTCATGGCCATCCAACAAACATGGTCATAGATCTTGGAAAAAGACTATGCACTTGTTAATTCTGGATGCTGACTGGTGACCTTTATCAATCTCTTTAATTTAATTATTAATATTTGTGTACTTTGAGGACTGTGATTGTCTTACTCTGCATTTGTGTTACTAACTGTAGGCATTCTTTGTGTTCATGCCTGTGCTGCCCTTGCAAGGGTAAACAAGAGGTCGGAAGACTTTTGTCACCAACTGTGTACTATGGAGGCATACAATAAGACTTATGCCTATCACATTAACCCTCTTTCTGGCCAATCATTGTGGGAGAATCCATGTACACTCAGCCACAGGCCCCTAACATTAGGAGGAGGCGTGGAGCTCTGACAAAAAAAAGGAGAAAAGATGCTGATGAGAGGAACAATGGTAACAAGAAAGCCAAACCAAGTGGAAGTTTGAAAAGGGTTTTGAAGCCATTCACATGTAGGTATTGTGGGGTAAAAGGGCATACTAAGAGAGGGTGCTCAAAGAAGAGACTGGATGAAGTAGCTGCTGCTGTTGCAGCTGCAAAGGCTGCTGCAGATAAAGCCAAATCAAAGGCTGCTTCAGAGGCTGGCCCTCAACCTCATACTGCTGCTTCTGCTTCACAAGTTGGCCCTCAACCTCATACTGCTGCTGCACCAGTTGATAAACCTCCTGCTGTGGAGATTGAGATATCACAACCAAACTACGAAGGATCACATGTAATACAGTTCTTGACGTCACAACATAGCAAAATATATTTTTGTTGTTATCTGGGCTCATGTGTTGAGCTATTTTTCTGCTGTAGGACATAATAGGATCTGCTGCACCTGCACCATCAATGCCGGACAAGTTACCCACTAAAAGGAGGAGCTCACCACCACCTCAATCTATTTGTGTGAATCCAATGCAAGGAGCCAATGAGGCAACATCTTTCAGATTGGCCAATTTTATGAAGTTTGTTCCAACTCCCGGTTTCAGAGCACCAAGAAAAAAGAACAATTGATGACTTTGACATCAGGATGTTTAGGACAGTACTTGATTGTTTTGTTAAAGGCAGTTAATAGATAGTAGCTTTGTGTAGGTTGCTTGTCAAAATTTTTGTATTGCCAACCTTGATATCTTAGATGTGGCACTTCTTTTTTTCCTTTAATGTTTGTAACTCAAACATGTTAATCTTTGCTACTCAGATATGTTTATCTTTGCTACTCAGATGATCTGTAATTATTTCTCTTTATGATAACTAGTCTATCAAAAATAGGGCATAATATAACTGAAGATAAAAAACCAACTCTTACTTTTATTCATCCATGAACACATTACATACAACATAACATTGTCAGAACTTCAATGTCATAAATACAACAACTATAATGAACAACACCACTATGCCTAAGAATTGTATCATATATTTTTGGGTCCTCACTTCAGCTTCCAATTTTTCAATCCTCTAGGCTAAATTGACTCTCACTTGCTCATTGTCAACTGCAGTTGCATCCACTCTTCCTTCATGTTTCTCTTCTTCTTCTACATCATCACCCCAGAGAAAAAATTCACACCATGTTTTGTCCCTAGTCTGAATATGAGATATGATAAGAAGTAAAGAACAGAAAATTACTAAACAATTTTTCTTACCAAAAACTCACATTGTAATTCGGACAATCAAAGAAGGGCTTATCTGGGTTGGTATTTGTTCCGGACCAACGAAGCACGGGCCGGCAGCCGCATCCACAGCGCTCTGGCACCCGCGACGGTCTGGTCCGACTCCGCGTTCTCGTCGTCGATCGTGTAGAGCTTCCCTGACCCTGGCTCGGACACCCAATCATAGTTTTCATTTCAGTTCCACGAGTAACAAAAAGGAAGCAGGAGAAGAACGTTATTGGGCAGAGACAAGAAGAACATTGCTGGGAAGAGACAAAAAGATGAAGAGGGATAACGATGTCATGCTAGAAAATAGGGTTAAAACTAGGTAAAGAGACCAGATTGGATCAAACAGATTCAATTGCCACCTTAGCTAGCCGTTATCTACGCTAGCGTGGCATCTCAGCACCATGTCACTGTCGGCGGCAGTCAATTTGGCCGGAGATATGGGGAGGAACGATCCTGGTGCAATTTTAACAAAGTCGGGGACATAAATGGTGCAATTAATAAATCAGGGACTAAATTGATGTAAATCGTGAATCTCATGAACTACTTTGGGATTTAACTCGTAATTTCACCTTCATTTTAGAACTTTCAGCAGTTTTCTTCACAGGTTTGAAGAGAAAACTTGGATGTGGGCTCCACGCTATTGTTTTCCCTTTTAATCCAATTTTTATGCTCTGCCAATCAAAGAAAAATTTCATTTTCCATCAATTTTCTTTCCTTGTATTTTCTTTCTTTTTAATTTCTATTGATCCAAACATAGTGAAAAATTTATTTAAGCCTATTAATAATAATATTTCAAGTATTTTCTTTTTAAAAAAATGAACATTTTAATAATAATTTATGTATTCTAAGGTTCATAAAATTTAATCTCTATATAAAATAAATATTTCAGATAGACAACAAAAAGAATAGTTAAAGTGTCTACATTTTGATAACAAAAAAATATGTATGAGTAATTAATTAAGTATATTATCACTGCTATGTACTTATTTTAGTATCAATTAAGGCTCTAATTAACATGGTTTTAGCTAGTAATAAATAATAAATTATAATACATTAAACTAATAAGAGAGCTAGAAGAAAGTAGAGTCTAGAAGTAATAACCACTAACGAGAGTGAGCTAGCTTGTATTCATTGTTGTAACACTTGAATTTGTAATAATTAATGATTTATAATTTTATATTTATATATTGAACAATCATTATACGTTGACAATTGACCAACACAAGCTACGACAGAAGAGTTGTTGTCAAACATATGATTAAATGATTAATTCTGATATAATTTGATGAGTTGTTGTAACAATAATATCAAATCAAAGAATATTGAATTATAAGAAATACTTAAATTAATTGTTTAAAATACAAAAGATAATCTTTCTGTAAAATACATTACTTAAAAAAAATGTTGAATTTACACACTAATTTATGAATACATTTATTAATATTATTTTGAAATGAATAATGCACTTCGATTCGATTAAGTGACAATCAAGGTTACGTGCGAATCTATCTTTCAAAATATTTTTCTCCATAAATCATGATATCATAGTATATATAGTATGTATCTGATATAACAATTAACAAATAAATAATAAACACTCATTTACCTATTAATTAATATATTAATATAAAATTGGTTTTACGACTATACTTTGTTAACTATTTCTCTTTTATTTTTTGCAGAGTAGGTTGGTCATGTTCATTAAAGTTCCATAGCCATTTTCAGCTCCCATCATCAAACGAAAGTGACAATTAATTTTAATAGATTAAAATAGCTTTTAATAGTTTTAAATCTTTTTTAATTAAATAGCATCATTTAAGGTGGTTGATGCTTGATAACACCAACATACCCAGGACAACACATGCAACAGCAAATTAAAAAGGAATAATTGTCAACAATTTGTCCAACAATACAGAGTTTTTAATGATTTTTTGTTTAATAAAAGGGTATGTAGAAGTTTTTTATGCTTTAAAATTTGGAGCATAAAATTTTGTTTAATGAGATATTGAGATTAAAGTATTTTTTTTAAAGGCTCAAATTAATGATAGTTGTTACAGTCTAATTCTCCAGACTGAACTTAAAGATAACAGTTAGTCAAGTTATGTATTATTTTTTCCTAAAAAAATCTTATCAATTTTCTCATTGAGCAAAAAATATGAAATAAATTAGTTTAAATTAATTATAATTGAACAGTTCAGATATCAAAACCGATATATGATTAATACCGTAACTAGCGAAAATAAAAGTCTTTATATTCTTTATTATGAAACAGTGTTACCAGCAAACGGTTATAAGATATGTACAAATTATAAAAAGAATGAACAATAAGAAGAGAGGTACGTTCTAAATCTATTTTCTTAATTTTATACTCATTCTTTCAAATACTAACTTGAATGTCAAAATACCTTTTATAGATACTCACGTTTTTTGTTCTGCTTATTCGAAGTATAACTCGTGACATTTTAGGAGTATAAGCAAACCGCTAAAGAATTAGATGAGCTATATCTAAAAATTTTTTTTCTTTGCTAGAACATTTTTAGCCCTAGCGTGAGGCCAGTAATCTAATTTTATGCTCCACCAAGATTTAAAGAATTTGAATTCATTTTCAAGTAATATTTATGTATTTTAGTAATTTATGCATTCTAAAATTTTTTTATTATCCAACTTTTATTCAAAGTTTAGTTTTACAAAGCTATATAATATTCGAAGATTTTACAAATAATTCGTTTAGAATAAAGATTTGTTTTTCTTTTTTTTGAAACAAAGAAGCTCAACTTGAAAGTGGCGCGAACAAGTCTGTAAAACAATAAAATAACACCTATTTTAAACACCTAAAAATTTATCCTAATGTTATCTCCAACATTGCTATCAACAACTAAAGGGATCCTGACTCCTCCACTCCTTATAGTTGAGAAGAGTTATATCGATGATTTCCTCTACACATTTTGCTGTATTCTGAAATAACCTCCTGTTTCTTTTCAACTAGATGTTCCAAACTACCGTAAAGAAAATTATGAACCACTTCTTACGCTCCTCCTTCCTAAAAGTTACACCTGTCCAGCTTAAAAAGTGTTCCTTTACTGTACCCGGGAAGGACCATTGTCTGCCAAGATCAGATAACTAAGCGCACCACACCTGTCAAGTAAAGTCGCAGCAAAGAAACAAGTGGTGAACATATTCAATATCCTTATTACACAAAAGACACACATTATCATTCGGATTTATAATTCCGAGACGACCTAATCTTTCCTTTATATTCACTCTGCCTATCAAGACAAACCATGCAAACAGCTCAACTCTTGTGGGGACTAACCCTCTCCAAATAGTCTTAGTGAAACTATAACTTATTACGTTATCTGGAAGCGTTTCTGCCTGTAACACCTGCACAAAATTGTTAGTAGAAAAAATACCTTGTTTATCAAACTTCCAGACCACTCTATCCTCTCTGTCAATAGCTAGTTTAATCGGCCTTAGAGTGTCATGTAACTGGTTTACAAGTTCCAACTCCCATTGGAAAAGCTCACGCCTCCACTGGAAGTTCCAAATCCACTCTATCTCATCTCAAAAGCCACACACCCCTATGACTGGTCCTTTTTAGATTGAAATCAAGAAAAGCATTGGAAACCTATCCTTCAGAGAGCCACCATGACGAGAGAATTTCTGCTAGTAAAGAATTTTCACAAATAAAACCTCATTGTAAGTATAGTTTCTAAACCAACAAAGAATCATTTCGTGCAAAAGTTTTGGTTGTCACAAGTAACAAACCCCTAATAAAATTGATGACCGAAGTATTCAAACCTCGGGTCGTCTCTCAAGGAATTGCAGGGAAGTATGATTTATTATTGGTTATGGAAAAGTATCTTTTTGGGTTTTTGAAATAGGGAACAAGAAAATAAATTGGCAAGAAAGTAAATTAATAATCATGAAAACCCTTGCAAGGTATGAGAATTGGAAATCCCATCCTAGTTATCCTTATCAATTGTGATGAGAATTGTTTATTACTCCCACTTAGTTAACCCTTACTAAATAAAGGAAAGTCAAGTGGACTAATCAATTTGATTCCTCAAGTCCTAGTCAACTCCTAAGGAAAGACTAGCTTTAGAGGGATCCAAATCAACCAGCAAATTTCAATTATCAATCAACAAAAGAGTTTGATAACTCAAGTGTCACCAATTACTCAACCAAAGTCAAAGGGAAAAAAAATCTAAATTAAATTAAAAACATCAATAACATAAATTAAAGAAAGCATTCATAAATCTGAAATATCTCAAATTGCATTAAATAAGAAAATCAATTCTAACATGGAGTTCATAAACCAATATTGAAAAAATAAACAAATCAAAGTAATAGGATAAATAAAAGTAGAAGAGAATATAAATTAAAGGAACATTGAACCTGGAATTGAGAAGAAACAATCATAAAACTAAGAGAAATCCTAAATCCTAAAACCTAAGAGAGAGGAGAGAGCCTCTCTCTCTAGAAAACTACATCTAAAACCTAAAATTGTGAATTGTGAATGTTGTGTGTATATGAATGAATTGATTCCCCCAATTTATAGCCTCTAATCTGTGTTTTCTGGGCCGAAAACTGGGTCAGAAACAGCTCAGAAATCGTTGGGGCGAATTCTGCAACTTTCTGCACGTGGCGTCTGTCACGCGTACGCGCAGGTCACGCGTGCGCGTCGTTTGGAGATTTTCCTTGTCACGCGTAGCTCGTGCTCTGCGCTAGGCACGCGTCCGCGTCGTCCATGCGCGCGCGTCGCTGTCATTTCCTTCAAAACTTCATTTTACGCGTTCCTTCCATTTTTGCATGTTTTCTTTCTGTCCTCTGAGCCATTCCTGCCATATAAAGCCTGGAAATACTAAACACACAGATCACGGCATCGAATGGTAATAAAGGATAATTAAAATTAACATTTTTAAGGCATGGGAAACATGTTTTCACACATATCATAGAATGAGGAAGGAATTGTAAAACCATGCAAATTATATGAATAAGTGGGTGAAGAATTGATAAAAACCACTCACTTGAGCACAAGATAAATCATAAAATATTGGTTTATCACACCACTTAGTCAAATATCTTCCCAAAAGTGAGCTCTTCTTCCATCACCAATCTCCATGGACAAGCCAGTTATCATCTTGTCTCTTATATATTGCTCCTTTATTTGCAGGTGATATATGTCCTTCCATGGACCCCCTCTAGTAAGTAATGTCTGGGTTGATAATAGCGCATTAGGAGAGAGATTGTTACACGAGCACACCACCTTCTTCCACAACAGACACTCCTCCTTTGAGAACCTCCACCACCACTTAAACAGTAGTGCTGTGTTACGAACCATCGCATCTCCAACACCTAACTCACCCAACTTTTTTGGGACTTGGACCACTTCCCAACTAACCAAAGTCATACCATTCCTGCCATCCTCCTTACTCCACAAGAACCTTCTCTGTAGTGAAATCAGCTTCTCCGCAACAGCCTTCAACATCTTATATAAGCTTAAGTAATATACCGCCAAGCTATTTAGTACTGTTTTGATGAGCACCAACTTTCCGGCTTTGTTCAGTGCCTTAGATTTTCACAAGCTGAGCTTTTCCTCCACTTTGTCTATAATTGGCTTCTAAGTCTTAACCAACCTCGGGTTAGCTCCTAGAGGGACGCCAAGGTATCTAACTGGAAGAGTAACTTCCTTGCACCCCAGCAAACTGCACATACTTCAAATCCACTGTTGTTCACAATTGATTGGGATCAAACTGGACTTGTCAAAATTGATACTTAAACCCAACATTAACTCAAAGCATCGTAGAAGCTTTTTGTAATTTTTAATGGACTCCTCCTCCGACGGACAGAACAACACAATGTCGTCAGCAAATTGAAGATGTAACAATTCAATGTTGTCTCTCCCAACGAGTAAAGGGGTTATCCGGCCATTTCTAACTATCTCTCCAATCATTCTGTGTAAGACATCAACAACAAGCACAAACAAGAATGGAGATAGAGGATCACCTTGTCTCAGATCTCTTTCCATCCTGAACGGCTTCGTTGGTGAACCATTTATCAACTCTAACATAGAGGTTGTGCCGACACACTCCATAACCCATTCCTTTCACCTTCAGCCAAAATCCATCTTCTGCAGGACAATGTCTACAAAACTCCACTTGACTCTATCATATATCTTTTGAAAGTCCAATTCAATTATTACTATTTCTTTTTTTCTCATTTTAAGCTAATGTATTAGTCATTCTTATTGTGTTACAATTGTTGAACATGTTTTGCTCCCTATACTCTATTTGCAAATTTTTAAAATATGACTTCATGTTGTCGTTGGAACATCCCAAAATCAGAATCTGCAAATCTATCTAAAAAAAAATTCAAAAATCAATCTTAAAATTTGTTAAACTACAACATGAAAGCAGAAGTATGAACATCACTTGTCAGTTATTTCTTTAACAACTTTTCAAATTCAGTTTATATATAAACTCATTCATCACACATGAACAAATTCCAAACATATAATTTTTATATGGCATTAATAATTTCTATATGCTCATGCTAATTTTTTCCATGAATTATATTGTTATTATTTAATTTTTTATATTATTATTTATGCAATTAAATGAGTCAAGTCTTGAATAAAATTGAATTTCTTCAAAACTCATGAAATTGCTCTATATTAATTCAATCTCTATTATTTATTTCATTATTAATACTCTCTTCTTTTTTTCTACTACATTTATAAATCGACAATTCACATGAAATTATCTTTATGTAAAATTATTAGTTGAAAACTGTTAAATAATTTAACATATATAATTAAATAATTATATAATAACTCTCAACTATTAACTTCGTATGAAAATAAATGTATGTGAGTATTTTTTTATAAATTTAAATATATTTTTACACAAACTTAAATTCAAATTTAAATAGTAATTCTATGTTATTTAATTAATTGTATATTTTTTATTCTCTAGTAATATATAATTGCTGCATTATTTATTTTATTAAATTTTATATTACTAACTATCTGTTTAATACAGAAAGTTAAGAAAAAGAAGTATAAACATATAAATTTATTATTATTATTATTATTATTATTATTATTATTATTATTATTGCATAAAAAATATGTCTTATATGGTTGTAATAGTTAAACAGTGTACTAATTTTTTTAAATAAGTGTTAGAAGTTTAAATTTTATTTTATATATATAATAATTTTTTTGTTAATGACAAATTTTTAAGTAAATTTTTTATTCGTAACGAATTAATTTTTAAATTATCAAATTGGGAGAGGTCGAAGAAAAAAAAAAAAAAAAAAAAAAAGTAACAATAGCATATAGTTGATATACTTTTATTAGTATCGAATTTATGGGTGGCTTTTACCATATTAGCTGTCATTAATTAAATCATTGCATTTTCAGGAGAAAGAGACAAAACATGTATTGGAGGTAATCCACCTATTATTAGCATCGCTTAATTTCTATTAAAATCTATCCAACAATTTTAGAATCATATTTTGTTTTCAAATGATTTCACTATCTTAAATACAACAAGGAAATATTTACTTGTTATATATAAACTACCTTTTATTATTTAATCAAATATTATATGAGTAAATAATTAAATTCATTTCTAAAAGATTATATATTTTTTAAATTAGTCTTTAATTTTTTTTAATTAAATTCATATTTTAAAAATTTTAAATTGGTCATATTAATTTTTTCATCACTTCTATTGGGGATGGCGTCAACGGATATATGACACATTATTAAGTGATACTACAACACATATTTAATAATTTTAATTAACTGCTAACATGGTAAATTTATAAAATTATATCAAATCAACATAAATTAAAGAAGTTCACCAATGCCTCAAGATCTCGTCAATTTAAAATTAATTTTATATAATTTTATAATTTTATTATATTAACAACTAATTAGAATTACTAAGTGTATGTTGTGGTAAGTAGTGTGGTGTCACTTAATATATTATATTAATAAATTTTTATGTCATTAATAACAGAAGAACTAATATAACTAATTTAAAATTTTTAAAGAATAACTTTGATTAAAAAAAATTTAAAAATTAATTTAAAAAACAAATAAAATTTTAAGAAAGAATTTGATTATTTACTCAATATTATATTATACCTATAAGTATTTCATTTCTCTTTCATTGTGGATCATAAATCTTTCATTATTTATTAGCTTTTACAATTTTATTTATTAGTATCATCTAGGTATAAGCTAAGGTTTTTTTTTTTTCAAAGTATCAACATTTTTTGCTTATTTATTTACACGAATATTTATCATTGGATCAAGTTATATATTCCATCAACATTTTAAGAGTAGGTCAGATTTGCATATTTTCAAAGTACTGAAAAATGAAAATGACAGATAGCTTACAATTTCTTAAAAAAATTTAAACTATGTATAAAACTCTTGAATTATCAACTTACGAAAAAGACTCTTTAATATATATATTCATAACACATACATGAAAATTATTCTTATTTTATATGGCACCAAGAATCAGTAAGGACAGGTGTAAAAAATCTAAACAAATTGAAGTAAAGCAAAACAGGCTGTTTTTTTTTTTGGATGGGAAAGGGAGAAATTATATCAGAGCTATTATTATTCCTTTATTTTTAATTTTTTAGTATTTTTAAATTTTTTTATATATAACTCCTGTCAATAATATTTTAAATGAAAGATTTATTAAAATGACTTAAAAATTAAAATCTTTAAAGCATCGGATATATCGAATCAATAAAGTTTGGAAAAATATATAGAACCAAGAGACCAAAAAGTAAACAACTTAATTAATTTATAATTATATTTAATTAATTTTATTTGTTTTTAATTTATAATATTTAATATTAATTGCTTCTCACCCCAAATTAAAATTCTGAATGATACATTAGAGAAATAGGGGCAAGAATCACGGAACTTCCAATAATTCCGATTCTTAGTATATAAAAAAATTTATAAAATATATAAAAGAACATCAATTTAATATGAAAACGAAACATTCTGATACTTAATAAAAGAAATATCCTATTGCCTAACATAAGTACCATCCACATAAAGATTTTGGATTCACCTAAAAACATTTGGCTAATTTTTTTACTGATATCTTCTTGGTTCCTAGCATTGTTGATAAAGTTTTAAATTAATAAATTCCTTGTCCAAAGAAACTTTAAATGATGTATCCTCCATCTTTTAAAAATTTTATAGAGCTAGAGGCATTTTTTATTTTATAGAATTATATGCATTTTATCTTATTGTGGTTTAGACAAATGGGGACGCCTATTGATCTTTCATGATCATTACTTCACTTTCCTCCTCTCCCCCAAAACTGAAAATAAAATAAAAATAAAATAAAAAATAAAAAACTCTAAAAGTGAATGAGATCATGCATCCTTCATCAAGGTCTTAACACCAAAACCAATTTTAAATTTAAAAATAATTATCTCAAACAATTGACCAAAGACACTTTTTTTAACTAAGCTTGTCGGCACATTAACCTTCAGCACATTTTTTTTTGGGTTAAATTACACAATTAGTCCCTATATTTTTAGTGAAATTATAAATTAGTTCCTACACTTTAAAAATTTATAATTAGATTTCTAAAAAGAATTAAAATTTGTAATTTAGTCATTACCGTTTAAAAAGTGTTAATTTAACAGAATATTCTCAGTATATGCTGAGAATATTCTGTTAAAATAGAGAATATGCTGAGAATATTCTGTTAAATCAAACACTTTTTGAACACGGGGACTAAATTATAAATTTTAATTTTCTTTAAGAACCCAATTACAAACTTTTAAAATATAGAGACCAATTTATAATTTCACTGAAAGTATAAGGACCAACCATGTAATTTAACCTTTTTTTTTTTACCATTATCTGAATAATTAATTGGTAACCTTTTTCTTTTTGGTGAACATGTAATTCCTGTGCCAAAGAAAGATAAAAGCTTTTATAGCTTTCAAGTGCAAGAAGTAACATATAATTTTAATTAAAGAGGAAAAAAAAAACATGTAGCAAAAAAAAAAATTAAAAAGAATTCCACTTGTATGGGGGTTGTTGTGGGTGTTTATTGAAAATTAATGGAAGTTGGTGATAAAAAGAAAATAAGAGAAGCATTGGAAAAGTTTGTGCTTGTTACCTAAAGATTTTGTCCATTTTTATAAATTTTCATCTTAAGTGCAATACTGTGTGGTTGTTATGAACTTAAGATTGAAGGATCTTTCTATATTAAAATTAACAAGACTTGGATATGAGAAAATCTATTAGGTCTTTAAAAAATTTATTTAAAAATTATCTGATCTATTGTAAAAATAAAAATAAAAATAAAAATAAAAAATGATTTCTTTCACTCTTAATACAAATATTATTCCTTACAAATATTATTTCTTAGACAATAATTTGTATAACATTATTGGTTCAAATATTATTTTCGATAATATGCCAAAAAATTAAATGCTGAAAATATCTAAATACATTTTTAGATAAGTTAAATACTTGAAATAAATATTTTAAAAATTTATTAGTATCTAAATTTATAATAGATGAATTCAATTTTAACATAAAACTTTTCACATTATCTAATTTATAGTAGACGGTAGCTAATGTATATGTTTCAGTTAGAAATATTTTTAATATCATTAGAATTAAATAATTAAAATATATTTTTTGTTATTTATAAAGAATAAAAAAGAATTTAGATTTTATGTATTAACCGTGTAAAACTATATAACACTAAAAGTAAAGTATTATTTTTATTCCTAAAATTTAGGTTAAATCTCAAAATTATTTTTAATATTTTAAATATTTTATTTAAATTTTTAATATTTAAAAATTGTTATAATGTTATCCTATCGTCTATTTTGTTAACAATTAGTAATGAAGATGCACATATAAATGTTATAATTTCCTGTGATAAACTTATCTCATATTACCGTTAATTAAAAAAAATTACATAAATGAAAGAAAAATAATACTAGTAATACAAATTTCTAATTACATTTCGTTTTCCGATATGCTAGTATTATTTTTCTTTTATTTCTTTGTTTTTCTATCTTTTCACTAAATGTAATATAAGATCAATTTTTTACCGTGAATTATAACGTTTACGTATACATTTTTGTTATAGAATTGTTAACATAATTGAAGATGAAATAACATTATAATAATTTTAAACGGTTAGAAATTTAAATAGAACGTTTAAAATGTTAAAAATAACTTTAAAATTTGACCTAAACGATAAAAATAAAAATAATATTTTATCCTATAATTAAGCCTTATTATCAAGTATATTTTCTTTATAAGAGAAATTGATGTTAATTAAGCATTATTTTAGAAAATATTTTGGGTACGAAAATATGACATAAAAAAAGACCCAAAATCTAACAACTTCAATGAAGATTCCATTACTGTAATATCACTCCTTAAATAGTCATAGAAATTGATAAATATAAAAGCTTATCAAATTATCAGAGTATTAAATATAAACTTGATATAGTTTATTTGTTTCAACATCTTGCACTTAAATTGGGAACTTAATTGTCTTTTTATTGTTTAAATGAGTACGTTATTAACAATGTAAATTTTACTTTTTACTAATATAAAAAATTACTCAATAATACAATAGTACATACGAATGACAAAATATATAAACTAAAAATCTTTTATTTGATCCTTTATCCCAAAGTATATTTTATTTAATTGAAAATATATGTAAAAAACTTACATAATCTTATGTTTTTATTTGTTATATGAATTTAATTTTGTATATTGTTCACGCAAACAATCAATTATATAACATATAAATTTAACTTAATAATTGTGCAAAAAATAGTTTAACTAGGGATTTAATTTTTTCTGGTCGATATAAGTTAATTTTTTAATTTTTTTTTAGATTTTAGATTTTAAATTTTAAATCTAAAATTTAAATTCTCTAATCAATAAGAAATAAAAAATAATTTTATATACTTATTAATAAAAAAAAACCTTCTTTTCATCTTTATAGTTTGAAATCGAAATCAAAATAAAAATCATACTTAACTTTTTTTTATATATCAAAATCGTCCCTAAAATTTGATTTATATTTAAAATAATATATTTTTTTAATTTTCGGACCAAAATATCCTTAATATTAAATTTATCCGCATCTTTTTCTTTGTTCTTAAACACCACATCTACAACATCATATATCTTTTATCATATTTTTTCTACTAATAATTTTTTCTCACTGCCACATCTTAGCGTTATCATTGAGAGAATATAGAGGAGAAAGAGAGAGAGTTTTCAGGTAAGAGTGAAAAAGAGAGAAAAATAAAATCAGAGTTAGAGATGAAGGGTGAAGAATTGAAGAGGAAAAATAAGAAAGAAGGGGAAGAGAATAGGGTTGAAAAAAGGGCTTGTTAGGCCAGTATGGACATGTGAAGATATATAGAATTTTATTATACTAATAAAAATGTAATAGTAAGAGTTTAAATTTAGGTCCTATATAATATTTAAATACATGTATTTATTAAGTCATTTATCTCTTTAATTATATATGTGCATTACTTATTTAATATTGTATATTTGCATTATTTATTTATTAAAAAAGTTTAGGTCTATTGACAAGTTTGATGCCAAACTAAATTTGACAACAAGCCAGACTTAATACTCATTAAAAAGCTTATACCATGTTACAGATCAGACTTAGGTCAATATACTCTATTGCAAGCTTGGCCTGTTAAGTGTGAAGCATGGCTTGACCTGGTCTGTTTACACTCCTAAAAACTAATGAATAGGAAAAAGAAGGAAAAAAAAAAGAAGAAGATAACAACAATTTTCTATCGAGTTGAGGTCCAATTCCGATGAACAAGGGAGACACAGAGCACATAAGTGGCGGAGTAGAGTTTTCTATCGAGCTGAGGTCCAGTTCCGATGAACAAGGGAGACGTAGAGCACATAAGTAGTGGAGTAGAGTACAAGCAACAATGCTGCAGTTCTGGTAGACCTCCTCCGATGAGCTCTGGCAAGTTCCAACGACAACCGTGGCAAGATAAAGGTGGGACACCTCCTCTTCTCCTTCCCTCGAGCTTTTTCTCTCTCAGTCTCGCATCATCCCCCCTCTCTCTCTCCCTCACTACGTCTTTCTCTTTTCTTTTCTGGTTCAGCGATATTCTTCTGTCGTCACCTTCTTATTTTTTTCTTTTTTCTCTTTCCGATGAACAACTCATCTTCTCTTTGCATTATGTCTCAGTTTTCTCCAGTTTGCACTCTTTCTCTCTTCACTATTCCTTCAGTAATGACGAGCGGCAGCGGCCTTTTTCATTGTTGATGCCTTCTTCTTCTTCTTCTTCTTTTTGTCTTATTTTTTCTCTTTGTTCTCCACCTCTCCCTCTGTTCTTTTTTTATTTTTTTTGCTTTCTCTCTCTATTTGTGTGTTTGAGAGTAAAAGAAGGGATGAAGATAGATTTGGATTAAGGATACTTTGTTAAAAAATTAGAAGAATAATAATTTTAAATGTAAATTAAACTTTAAGGATGATCATAATATTAAAAAATGTTAGAGATAATTTTACTTTCAATCTCAAACTATAAGGATTAAAAGAAGAGTTGTCTCTAAAAGAAAAATTCTTTACACTACATACACCATATTTTATATAGAATTTATTTGGATGCTATTAAGTAGTTAGAAAAAGATATTTTTAATAATTTTTTATTTTTTAGTGTATTTGACAAAATTTTAATGGTAAAAATAAAAATATTAGAAAAATTCAAAAAAATATATTTGTTTAAAAGTTACAATTTATACATTTTTAAAAGATTTTTTATTTAAAAAAATATTTTTATATTATTATATTTAAATATAATTATTAAATAAAAAATATTTTTACATAACATACTAAATATAAAATTATTTTTATTTTTTTTTTTAAAATCTTTAAAAAAATAAAAACTCATCCAAACCCCATAAACTTTGAATAGAAAAAATAAAAATTAAGAAAAGAAATGTGTTAATAATGGTTGCAGGGTTGCAGCAAAATTTAGAAGAGTGAGGTAATGAAATTGTTACTGTCTTTTCTTACGTCACTTGCTAATTTTGCTTCTTCTTCTTCTTCCTTTCTTCCGTTGTTGCAAGCTGTAATTTGGATGCAACCTCTTTTGTTCTCATCCAAACACATTCTTCATTCAAAGAAAAACCCTCTCTCTCTCTCACTTTCACTCTCTCTTAAATAAGCTTTGCTCCCAATGTCACCATGTCTTCGAGACGCCTTGCTCTCCTTCCTCCTCTCCACGCGTCTCTCTCTCTCTGACACTATCACATTAAATTCCTAAACCCTCCATTTTCCTTCTTCTTCTTCTTTCTTCTTCCTCATTCTTCTTCTGGCGCTAACAGCAACTACTACTACTACTAGAACTGTAGAACCCCAAAAGAGAAAAACACATTTTTTTCACTATTTTCTTACTTGTTTTGGATTTTTTGGTTCGTTTGGTTGTTTTTCTGAGGTGGGTTTTTGAGATCATTGAAGAAAAATGGCACCTTTATTCAACATGTTTGGGAAGAACAAAGAGAGCCATAGAGGTACCCCTGTGGTGGTGAAGATGGAGAATCCAAACTGGTCCATGGTTGAACTTGAAGCTCCTTCTGAAGAAGACTTCATTGTTACAACAACAGCAACAACAACATCGCACAACACTTCATCAAGAGACAAAGCAAGAGGGAAAAATGCAAAGCAACTAACTTGGGTTCTTCTCCTTAAAGCTCACAGAGCCGCAGGTTGTTTGGCTTCTTTGCCTCCTGCATTGTTGTCCCTTGCTTCTGCTGTTAAACGACGTGTCGTTTCTGGAAGAACTGATGCTGAAAACGACAGTGATGTTAATGGTGTTGGTGTCGGTGTTGGGAGGGAGAAGGAAAATCATAGGGTTAAGGCAAGGTTCTATTCTTGTATCAAGTTGTTCCTTTATTTATCTGTGATCTTACTTTGTTTTGAGGTTGCTGCTCACTACTTCAAAGGTTGGAACTTTGTTCACTTTGGTGCACCCCATCTTCATTTGGAGCAGTTTTGGTCACATTTTGGGGTTAAGGGCTTGTTTGGTTGGGTTTATTCTCGGTGGGTCTTGATCCGTGTGGAGTACCTTGCTCCACCATTGCAGTTCCTTGCCAATGTCTGCATTGTGTTGTTCCTTATTCAGAGCTTGGATAGGCTTGTGCTTTGCTTGGGTTGCTTTTGGATCCGGTATAAGAAGATCAAGAATGTTGCTGCTGAAGATTATGGTGATTTGGATCTTGAATCTGGGGAGAAGAAAGGGTTCTTTCCTATGGTGTTAGTCCAGATCCCCATGTGCAATGAGAGAGAGGTAAGATAAAGATACAATGATGATTTGATTGATTTCTCTGTTTGGATTAGTCTATTTGTGGGTTCAACTTGCTTTGAAAAATTAGGCAATTTGTGTTCCTAGGATGGAATTTCAAGTTTTAGTTGTAAGTTTGGATTAATTGAATGGTATATATTTGTAAAGCCTTAAAGCTTTGGATCAAGAAGTGATGTTTGACTTGTTTTGTCATTTATTGCTTAACTTGTTAATTTGGATTTCTTCCAATTTGGACTCCACCTAACTACTTGAAACCAACATAATCTACCTCCAAACCTAATAATGTGGTTTGTTGATCCAATCAAGTTGATTGTGTTCTTCAGGTTTATCAGCAATCGATTGGCGCTGTTTGCAATTTGGATTGGCCTAAGTCCAAGTTGCTAATTCAAGTTCTAGACGATTCAGATGATCCAATAACACAGTCTTTGATCAGTGATGAGGTGAAGAAATGGCAACAAGAGGGTGCCAACATTGTGTATCGGCATAGGGTGATCAGAGAGGGTTACAAGGCTGGTAACTTGAAATCTGCCATGAGTTGTAGCTATGTGAAAGACTACGAGTTTGTCGCAATTTTCGATGCTGATTTTCAGCCTACTGCTGATTTCCTTAAAAGAACAGTTCCTCATTTTAAGGTGATTCATTAATTCATTAAATTCAATGCCCTTACTAGAAATTTAGCATCTATTGTTGGATGGATGTTTCTGCTATAGTCAACTGAATTTATTTGGTTTGATACTATGCAGGATAACGACGAATTGGGATTAGTTCAAACGAGATGGTCTTTTGTGAACAAGGATGAGAACCTTTTAACACGGTTACAGAACATTAATTTGGCTTTCCATTTCGAGGTTGAGCAGCAAGTAAATGGGATCTTCCTTAATTTCTTTGGGTTCAATGGCACCGCCGGAGTCTGGAGAATTAAGGCCTTGGAGGATGCCGGTGGTTGGTTGGAGAGGACCACTGTTGAGGACATGGACATTGCCGTTCGAGCTCATCTTCATGGCTGGAAATTCATCTTCCTCAATGATGTTGAGGTTTGCCCCACTACTCTAATTTTCTACCAAGCTATTAAATTATTAGATTAAACTAGGTATTTAATCCCTCTAAGACTTGCTTAGTCCTCCTTAAAATAGTTAAATATATACATCGACATTGCTTTAGTCTCTAAAAGTTACATGTGACATCAATAAACCGATGTCATGAATATTTCAGGGATCAAATTGATCTTGCATGTATCGTTGAGGGACGACGGCTAGCTTAGCCTAAATTTTGTTATTCAAAGTCATCTTCTATCATACTAATTGTAACTTGTTACTATTTCCAGTGTCAATGTGAGCTACCAGAATCTTATGAAGCTTATAGGAAACAGCAACATAGATGGCATTCCGGACCAATGCAATTGTTTCGCCTTTGTTTGCCCGCCATCATACGCTCCAAGGTAAGCTTCGAACTATGCATCTCTCAATTCAGTACCTTGTTTATATGGCAATAATCAAGACCTTAACATCTATTGCTAGTGCTTATACAATGTCATTACCAATTATGTTCTTGCAGATAAGCTTATCAAAGAAATTCAACATCATATTTCTGTTCTTTCTTCTTAGAAAATTGATACTACCCTTCTATTCATTCACACTATTCTGCATAATTCTGCCAATGACAATGTTTGTCCCGGAAGCCGAGCTCCCTGCTTGGGTTGTTTGCTACATTCCGGCCACAATGTCATTCCTTAACATCCTCCCTGCCCCGAAATCTTTCCCTTTTATAGTCCCTTACCTTCTCTTTGAGAACACAATGTCAGTCACCAAATTCAACGCCATGATCTCCGGCCTATTCCAGCTCGGTAGTGCGTACGAGTGGGTTGTAACCAAGAAATCCGGCCGATCCTCTGAAGGCGACCTAGTTTCCATGGTCGAGAAACCACCAAAGCATCATCAAAGAGTGGCCTCGGCACCTGTTCTCGCCGAAAATAACGAAGAGATCCAAAGGCAAGAGAAGAAGAAAATTGCATCATCATCATCATCACCAAAGAAGAATAAGAAGCATAATAGAATATATATGAAGGAACTTGCTTTGGCCTTTTTGCTTCTAACAGCTTCAGCAAGGTCTCTTCTTTCAGCACAAGGAATCCATTTCTACTTCTTGCTTTTCCAAGGGATTTCATTCCTTTTGGTTGGTCTAGACTTGATTGGTGAACAAGTTGATTGAGATTGAATCTTATAATAAAACAGCATAGGAAATTTTTAATTTTTTTAATATGTAAAAAGATACATGCATGGAGAAAACTATATACACTTGAAAAAAAAAAAGTGTGGACAAAAGGCATGCCCTTAAGAATCACTTGAAGACAAATTATTGGTCACACACTTGCAAGGTTCCAAGATTCCAAATTAAGCCCCATGGGAAGCTTCAAAGTGTGTTATTAAGAACACATAAAAAGAAGGGTTTGATTTGGAATAAAGGGTAAGTAGAATGGAAGCCTAGTAATTAGTTAATGCCTCCTTCAATGTGCAAGTTTTTACTTTTTACCCTTTTTTTTTATTTTTACCTTTACCACTTTGTAATTTTATGGTGTTTATTCTTTTCTTGTTGGATCAATTCTTTTGTAAGAAAAATTTGTGGTTTAAGATTAGAATCTCAATTGAGTTGGCACTGAAAAAGTCAAGATTATCCTCCTTATCTTTGTGGCATGAAGAGAATAGTGCAAAGTCATTACTTGAATTCATTTTTGTCTACATTCATCATAGGAAAGTGGGATCTGAATAATTGATTGTCTTTTCTTATTTTTTTTTCTTTTTAATTGATTTATTTTTAACATAATGATGACCAAAAGTATCACGAATATGTAGTGATGGTTGTAAAGAAGTTGGTGTGGTCCTGTACACTTGGTTTTTAAATTTTTCATTCATGGCTTGATGCTAACATAAAATAAAGTCACTGATGGAAAATTTTGCTTTGCTTTTTTTTTTTTTAAATGCCTTTTGATACTAAAGTCATAGTAACTTGGAAAAATTCAGACTATTTTTTGTGCTCTATCTAAAATGATAACATGTAATTAACATAAGACAAATTTTTTGGTAGTGTAAAATTACTAATAATGGTGAAAAAAAAACTAGAGTATTAATTTTTGATAATTAATTTCATCCATTTTTTTTTATCTTTCTTCATTATATTTACAATTTTTTTTTCTTTCTCCTAACAACACTCTTAACAATGTCATAACTAACCAACTTGGGTTGGTCGAGTGGTCAGCTCACTCGTCCGCTTAAGCAAGTGTCGGGAGTTCGAATCCCGCCTTGTGCATGCAGCAACTCATTGGTCAGCGACAGACCCTTAAATGGAGCTTAGATCCGCGACGGAGATTAGTTCTTAAACTATTGGGTTGACTACCACTAATAGTTATCCAAAATTTTAAACCCTAAACCCTTCAAAGGGTGAAGGTTAAAATATAATCTTACAATTAAAGAAAAAAAATTGGATGATATTGATCAATTTAAAAATTGATTTTATAATCTTACTACGAATTGATATGTTCCTAACAATGATATAGCCAAATGAAATCAACACTTACATTAAAAAAAAATTAATTGAACCCCAATTAAAAGTTGATTTGATCAAATTTTATTTCATTCTAGGGTTGCTTTCATAGCTTTTATAGCACATGGATATATCTTTTGGTCTCTCCATATGGCTACACTTGAATGTGGTGGCGGGTGTAGCTATTTTGTGGTTTTAATTTTGAATAAAATTGTGTCACAAAAAAAAAAAAAATGGGGTTCCATCCTATTTGGTAGATCATACGGCATGGACCACTGTTTAATCTTTCTTATGTAAACACTTAAATGAAAAACCAACCAACTTTCTTCTACTACCATTAATTATAACCCATTTTTGATGCTTGTTTTTGTTTGATTGTTATGGTTTCCTTTTTCATCTTGTTTTCCAATTCCAAACGGCTGCTTAGTACAACAAAGTTTGCAAAATGTGTTCTTTTGGTGGTTAGTATTTCACCATTCACTCCCTCTATTTTTTTTTTTGTTCTCTACGGTATCTCCCAATCCAATAGGTCAAGGACTAATCCGTTGCGAATCACTGGCCAATGGATTGCTGCATGCACAAGGCAGGATTCGAACCCCCTACACTTGTTTAAGCGGACGAGTGAGTTGACCACTCAACCAACCCAAATTAGTTCATTCACTCCCTATATTGAGCCTCATGTTGGCAACTTTACTTTGAACTTACAAGATTTTGGACCTTTTTAACCCTAAGAATTAACTTTTGGACCTAAATTTTTATGGGCTTATGCCTATTATAAATAGTACTATTATTAAAAGTCACTAGACTACTAGAGAAAGGCATTGTAGCATAACCCAATGTTAGCCTTCAAAGAGAGTGACATTGTAACTAATCTTACATCTTAATTAATTATTATTATTTGAAGGATGGACTATATAAGATATTGACTTTCCATTGTTAGGAAATGATTAGTTTTAGATTTTGGGGTTGTGCTTCCCCCAAATGTTTAGATTCAATATATTTGCAGATTTTTCAATATGGATTAAACGTTATTTTCAAATTATTTTATTTGAATTTCAAATATTTATTTATTTTAATGTTAAGCTTAATGCACTAAAAAAACAAGGTAACGAAAAGATGGAAAATATAAGTTATCTAAGTTTATATATTTACTTCAAAAAAAAATCTAAGTTTATATATTTTCTATATTTAAGTAATTCCAACAATTTCTCAATTTGAGGGCAAAAATTTTGAGAGACAAATAAACAGAAATGGATGGTAGTAGGAAAACGGAAAACCAAACTACTCTCTGCCTTCCTTTTCCATGCCATGTTTGTGGGAACAACAATGGTGAAGATATATTTATTAGGGTTTTTGATTACTCTTAATGATAATAATCTTAATTGAAATGCTTTAATTCCTAAAAATTAAGAATTTATTTATCTTGTATTCTAAAGACACATATTATTAAATTAAATTTTTTTATTAAAATATAAAAAAATTTAAATTTTTAATATTTTTTATATTTAATAAATAAAAATATTTTAAAATTTTTATTAATAATAAATTTATTATTTATCCTCAGAGCACGTATTAACTAAACCCAAAAATTAGAGTGGACAGATTTTTTGAAAGGTGCAGTTCAGCAGAAGTAGTGACACATAGCTATCAACTAGGCTTTATTTGTTGTATTTGCAGTCCCTATTATATTATCTAATATCTATATATTTTGGCTACATCTACACTTTAATAGTTTAATTGCTTCAATTTGATTAACATACAAAAATAGTCATCAAATTATGATATATATTTTATATTTAATATGTATTTTATACATGGAACAATATTTATATAACATTTTCAAGTACCAACATTAAATAGAGAAAAAACAACAAAAAGGAAAATGTAGCAAAACTTTTTAACAGTAGAATGTTATTTATTTTGATATACTAAAATGATAAAGATGTGCACAATATCATGATTTGCGTGTGTATGCTTTCTATTATTTTGTGTTTAATGTGTGTATAAACTAAGATAGCGTTTGTTTTAAGGTACTGAGACAGAAATTGAGAAATTGAAATTCAGTATTATGTTTGTTGGTTTAGAGACTGTTATTAAAATTTTTGTCTCTGTCTCTAAAATTTCAGTATTTCAGTACCTCCAAAAAGTAGGGACATAGGGGACTAAAATTTTTAAAGATAGAGATTGAAACTTTAATGACATTTTATACCTAAATTATCCTCATTTTAATTAATTAATTCTAATTTTACCTTTTGTGCAAATTAAATTAGAGTTTTATTCTTGTTTCAATTTCTGTCTCCCATTTTACACCAAACAAAATACTAAGATTTATTTCAATCTCTATCTCTTAGTCTCTGTCTCAATCTCAATCTTCTACCTAATAGAACATAAAAACTTAATATGTTGGTTAGTTGGTTAGTTGGTTACGTATTGGGCCAAACGTAGTTGGTGCTCTAGAACTTATGCTTAAGAAAATTAAAATCAGAAAAATATAATAAAATAATTAAACTTTTCGTAATAAAATGTTGCTAATAAAAGTTTTTTAATGCTTGGTATGTACCAATTTTTTAAGTAAAAAATGATTTTGTTTATAATTAAAAATCAATTTCTAATTTTTTTAAACGAAAGAAAAAAAATAATTAAAAGACCTACATTGATTATTATATTGATTCCATTTTTGCATGCTTGATGGTCAATGTTCAATGGCTCAATGCTCATTTTGCAATGCAACATGTGCCAGTCTTCATAAATTAATCATAATGGAGTAGACATAAATTAGTTCAGCATTCTGAATCAAAGTTATTTTCTACTTCAAATTATAGATAAAATGATTTTCAGAGTCTAAATTTGACTGAGTCTAGAATAAAATATAGCACATAGCCTTGGGTAGATCATTAATTAATAATTACTGTATCACCCAATACATTTCAGTTTCCTATATTAAATAATGAAAGGGATATATATTGGTTGTATCCCCTACCTTATTAATTGAATGAATAAGTATTCATCACGCTCATTATTAAATGATATGAAAATGTTTTCTTATGATGCTTGTCTGCTTCTGTTTGATGTTACAACATTTTTGAGTCTCTAGTTCAGTACTTCAGTTTTGTCTTTATTTTTTACTTTTTTGCTTTTATGAATTGTACATTTTTTTTTCTTTCTAATATTTGGTTTGTCGTTGGCGCAGAGAGAGTAAATATATATAACTTTGCTTCATAAAAAAAATCCAATATTAAGAACGTATTCATGATATCTATAAATCAAGTTCCCATTTCAAAACCCATATTTTAGTTATATTTATAAATTAATTATTTTAGTCACATTTCTCACCATGTAAAAAAAATGCTTGGTACTAAATGGACACAAAATAAACACAACCCCCTCCGGGGCGTGTTAAAGACTTAAGAGTTAAGACACTATATCAAAAAAGTCATTATTTTTCAAATAAAAATCCACTCAAAATAATTAATTTGGATTGGTCGAGTAGTCAACTCACTCGTCTACTTAAAGTAAATATCGGAAGTTCGAATCTCGTACCCTTAAATGGAGTTTCAAACCGCGACGGATTAGTTCTTGACCTGTCGGGTTGAAGAATACCGTGAGCAACAAAAAAAAATCTACTCAAAATAACTCTTTTATCTCCATAATTAAGTTGGATTGGTCTAGTGGTTAGAGGTGTTCAAATCCAATCGATCCAAATTAAACCGCTCATCCAATCCGATCCAAACCGAAAACTGATTAAAACCGCACTAATTCGGATTTGATTGGATTTTATTTTTTGCAAACCGCTGGATTTGATCGGATTTCGGATCTACTTTTCATAACCGATCCAATCCAATCCAAACCGCACAATGTGCAATAATATTATTATTTTATTATTATATTTACAATTATACTTATAACATGTTCAATTTGCTATACATTTTTCTATTATTCATGTATTATTATTATTTAATAAATATTTTATGTTCAAAATGTTATTTATTTATTTATTTTAACTAACCTATAATTTTATTTCTATTGTTATGTTATCATTGGTTTTTTAAGATATTGTTAAAACTTGTTAGGTCATTGTTGATTATTTAAAATTTGATATTGAGACTTGTTATATGTATTTAATTTTTTTATTTTAAAACCGCAAATCCAAACCGATCCAAACCGCTTGTAATCGGATCGGATTTCCAAAAAAAATTCATCCAATTCAAACCGCACCGCACATAGATTAAGCGTTCGGATCGGATGACTTTTTCTCTTAAAACCGAACCAAACCGCACCGCAAACACTCCTACTAGTGGTTAGTTCACTAGTCCGCTTAAGTAAATGTCGGTGACAAACTCTAACCCTTGGCTTGCCGGGCTGACCGTGAAAAAAAAACTCTCTTATCCCCACACGTTACATCTTTTCACACACAAGAGACTTGTTAATTTGTTACATTTTCTATTCATAAATACAAAAACAAAGGAACAACCCATAAAACCATTACAAAAAAACAAGAGTACACATTATATCTAACATCTCCAACACAAATTGAAGCAAATATTGAGCTCCAAAAATGTCCAAAGCCTTGCAACTCTATACAATAACATTTCATAAGAGTAATAATGATAGTTATTAGTTGCACACACTTTTTACTACTACTCCAATATATGCTCCTCAAATTACTTGCCCTCCAAGTCATCATTAGACTAACACCACTTCAACTTGTTCTTAAATTACACAAGATATGTGTAACTATCATTTCTTTTTCCTTCCCTTCCAAACAACACAAAATCTAACAAGTCATCTTCTTCTAAAAATTCGAAGAGCCAATAGTTAGGTATTTAAAAAAAAAGATCCTATACAACTAAAAGAACTTTATTTTTCTTCCCCCCTTCTATTTTTTTCCCCTTCCTTTGAACTTCAGTTAAATAGTTGTGCAGTCGAATGGAAGATTCCGATGTGTCGAAGAGGCATGGCCTAATTGTTCCACGCACTATAATTCTGTCTTCAATCTTCCTGATAAGCATGACACTGATTTAGAATAGATAAGAAACTTAAGATGGTTCATAGTTACAAATAAGCATTAAACAAAAAAGAAGTTTGTGGTTGTTACCATTTGGTCCCAAATTGTCAAGTGCTGTATTAGGATCATACCCCATTCCATAAAGACTTTGGAACTCATGGTCCAAAACACCCTGCATGTGTAGAAAAGCATTAGTATCTTCTTCACAACCAGAGACTTCGGAACTTGTTGCTTTTTTTATGGTACTTTATTTTATTTTGTTTTATCACCTGAGGCAAAGGAGGGAATTGTGTTGATGTACTAGGCATGCCAGCCATGTTTCCTTGAAAACTTCCATTGGAGAATGGGTGAGGGGAGCTCATACCAACACCATATCCAACAATTCCATGTCCTAAGCGCGATTGAAGAATCTAAACAATAGAGAAATCGCTAACCGAGTAAGAGCAATGTTGTGTAAAGATTACTAGTGTTGTTTGGATTTATGTTTGAAACGTCGTAACAATGTCATGGTTTTGGAAAAATTGTTTCAGAAATTTCCAAACAAGAAATCAAATTAAACATGATGCTGAAAGACCTTCACTTACTTCCTTCGACAGGATCCGTTCTACGTCAAAATTCAGTTCCGGGTTCACTGTGGCAAGTTTCATGGACAAAAACTGCAAAACTTCTCTGAATTAGTCGAATAATCAAATAAGCGTGCAAATGAAATTTAGCCTTTGAAATCGTGTGATAACTAATTGTGAGATAGATATCTCTTAATGTGCATAATTCAGTGAAGAAATGTTAAATGGTTAACAAGAAATAAGAAAACAGAAATCAAATGGAGCCTTAACAAGAAGAAAATGGGTATACCTCAACTTGTTGCTGCAGAGACTGCACATAGTTTATAATCTCATCCAGCATTACTGCTTTGCCAGTTATCTAAGAGAAACCAGACATAGCAGAAAACATTAGTATGCACTATGAATATACATCATCCAATGCGACATCAGCCGGAATGTCTTATATGCACCCAAGACAATCCAATATTGGAGATTTATTAGACATTATTAATATAAAATCAAGATATACACCATTATTGGATTGTCTTGGCGGCAACATAGCATTCTCCTAAGAAATCATAACACAATCACATCAATCAACTAACCTTGTTGCACCCTGGAACAAGTTCTTGGAGCAATCTCATTCTCTCACTAATCTTTTCTCTTCTCACCTGCAACCAAAAATTTCTGAAACATTCAGTACCAAAATAAAATTAAAGTGCTTCCAAGCTTGATAACAAACATTGTTGTAAGATTAGTGGTTACCCTTTCTGCAAGGCTGTGACTGTTTGTAGCTTGACCCCTTCTTGCTCTCACATGGATGAAATTTTCTTTAGGAGCTTCTCCACTTGGAGAATTTTCTTTTGATTGCTTTGCCGGTTGCTTGCCTCGCAAATCAGCACTCACATTCTGCTCGACTTTCGCCTTCTTTTCGTGTTCTTTAGCACCATCAGATATCGTCCTTGGAGAGTCTTTCAGTTCATCGCCACCAGCATTCTAATCAAAGTTTATAAAAGCATTTCATCTATTAGCTCATTGAATCACATAAACAAGGCAATAAGTCCTGAGATTGGATTGATATACCAAGTTATCAACATGTTTCACTCTAACAAACCTTGCTTGAACAGGAAGTAGAATCATGATCACATTAATCAGCATTCTAATTATATGTTCTAAAGCATTTTCATTCATTAACTCACTACATCAAATAATCAAGGAAATAAACATTCCAAATCCGAAAATCGAACTGCTATATTAACTTTGTTAAACAGTCAACAAGTCTTGTTTGGACTGAAAGTAGAATATTTTCAGCATTTCATTATATAACTTACTAGATCAAGTAAACAATTATCCACTAAATAATTGAATCTAGTTTGCACCAAAAAGTAGAATCATGATCACTTGATCAGCATTCCAATCAGATTAGAAAGCAATTTTCATTCATTACCCACTAAATAAGGAAATGAAATATTCCAAGTTCTTAGATTGAATTGATATATTAACATAGTAACAATCTTCACAAACCTTGTTTGGACTGAAAGAAGAATCATGATCAAGCATGCGCTTTCTTCGATTTCCACTAGGTGCAGTTCCTGGTGCACCATCTTCAGTAATTGAGTCCTCAACCTGAGATTGTTCATTCATTGGAGCTCTTTCGGTTCCAGCATCATTGCCATGATTATAACTTGGTCTAAACCCCATGTTAGGTATATCAGAAGACCCTTCTTGACAAAAGGATCCAACAATTTCTGAGAAGTTTCCACTACCAAAAGATGGAATTTTGTGGACCATAATGCCCTCAAGATTGGTTGAGTCAGACATATATTGAACAAAAGGGTAAGATGAAGAATTTCCAAAATCACTATTGTGAGTAGTAACCATTGATGACCCTCCAAAAGTTTGAGATTGGCTTAAGGAAACAATTGGATCCCAAGAAGAAGAAGAAGCAAGAAAAGGGTTACTATTAGGTACAACAACATCTGAAGAAGAAGACTTAGCCAATGACATAGAAGAACTCATATCCATTTCTGAGACATTAACATTATTTGTCAGAATGCTCTCATTTCCATGATGAAACCCCATTGCATTCTCATGACCCCCCATCTCAGTTATATATAAATATCAACCAATTTGATCATATGATGATGATATCTATATATGATTTCGCAGAAGGAGGAAGTAAACAATTGGAAATGATTAAAGGGGAAAGAGAATTTTGACTAAGTTGGATATAGAGAGATATCTTGCAGGACTAAACAAGGAACAAATAGCTTGGCAGCTTTATAGGACTGAGAGAGGAAGTTAAAGTTAAAGAATAAAAGTGAAAGGGAATATAATCTTATAACTCAGTTAAGCCACCAAGCTTGTTATTGTTATTACCTTTTTTTCTTCCTCCAAACTACACAATGGTTCTCTATCTGAGACAAGAAAAGGCGAAACCTTTCAGTGTTAAGAGCATAAAGGGAACATAACAATGGGATTAGCTCATCACACAGCTCATCAAAACTTCAGCAAGTTAAAGCAGATTCCCTTTTTTTTCCTTCTCTTCTTTGTGCTCCAAGCAACAACAACTAGTACTAAGATCTCCAGAAATTCACACCAATGTGATTGATGTTAATGCATTTCTTGGGAAACAACTTTGAATTGAAGAATCTCTCCAACAAGTAGTACTAATTTTCTTTCTTTGGTTTGATGCAAGAGAGATAGATAGGAAATGAGGAGCTATTGAAAATTTGAAACCTCTATGATGGGAATCCAAGTACAAGACGAACAAGAACAAGGAAGAAAGAAAGAACCAAAAGGCACCAAACTCATAAATCAAAATCAAATCAGTGCCATGACTGGTGTGAAAAATCTGAAAGGGACAGGATTGTGTTTTATGTCTCTATCAACACTGCAGACTATCAAATACTATAAAGACCAAGAACAAACAATTTCACAAACAGTTGGTAGGTCTAAGCATAAAAAACACCAAAATGTAGCATAAAAATTCCAACTTTTATAGATTACAGGACAACACCAAGAGCTACTTACTAAGCTAGAAAGAGAAAAAAAAAAAAAAATATATATATATATATATATATATATATATATATATAATAAATAAATAAAATTAAAAATTAAAATAAAAGAATCATAGAATGTGAGACTTTTTTTTGCTTTATTTCTTTGCTTACCTGCTCAAGCTATAAGAGGTGACATGAATCATTTTAAAAGACACACTAACCACTGCCAACTGCTCCTGTTGGTAAATTATTGCATAAGCATAACAAGAAGAACCTAATCAACCTTTTTAATTTTTTTATTTTCAAATTAAATTCTTTCTTCCTATAGTTCCTACACTTTACTTCACTTGTAATAATTTTCCAGTTCTAGTTTAAACACTTTAAACTATTCAACCTCATTAAATTATTTAATTAATTAATTAATATTATTTTAATTGTGTGTAACTGTTCAATTTTCTTTTTTTTTTTTTTGCTCTTCCCCTTTTGCTTTCATATGTGTTTGTGAGATTGGATTTGAGAGGTTCTTCTCTTGAAGGCCAAGCTTGCTCCCTATATTATTATTTATATTTATTATTATTATTAACAAACATACATCCTTTTAGGCTTTTAAAATTATTTATTTATTGATTTCCTTTTTGTTATTTTATTTTATTTTTTACTGACACATTTTGCCAACTGTTCTAAGTAACATAAGATATCTTTCTCTCTCACTCTTTGCTGTTACACACTCATTTAACTCAGTGCCAACTAACCCTCTTTCAATTTTCTTTTTTTATTTTTAGAATCCCCAATTATATATGCACCTAACCACCATCACCCTTCATCAACCCTCAGCAAACTCTTCATCATCCCAATTCCCAATTGCCACACTTCATTTTCATTTATTTATCATATTTTAGAAGAATGCCAATTTGATTTCTACTATTCATATAAAAAATTTTTTTTTTATGTATTGATAATTTTTTTTTGCAAATTCTACCTATTGAATTTATTTCTTTATATGATTTAATAAATAATGAATGTAAAAATTCATTTTTTTTATAATATATTAAAATAAGATTGAAGTATAGATGAAAACTCCTTTCCGTGCATAAAAAATTGATATAAAAAATATTTTAATACATGATTTTTTACTTTGATGGGAACTTACTTAAATTTAAAAGTAAACATTTTAAATTATTTTTCAACAAATTTTAAATTGGATATTTTAGTTATTAACAATTTTTTATTCTTTAAAAAATTTTAAAAATTATTTTGTCAAATAAATTATTCTCTTTATCACTTTTAATTAAATTATTAATATATATAAATATATACATGCTAAATAAATAAATTTCTAAAAATAAGATAATTAAATTTATAAAAAATATTGTTATCTGGCAAAAATAAGTCACAAAAAATTTCTAAAAAAATAAAATTTATTCAGGAATAAATTATCCAATTTAAAATTTTTTAATATCCCAAGTTTTATTCTAAATCTTATCATTAAAAAAAAGAAGAGTACTATTTTATAGTAGCTATTAATTAATTATTATAAATATTTTTAATAATATAAAATTATATTTAATAATATAAAATTATTTATTTTTTTAATTAATTAAATATTGATCAAATTTTAATAAAAGTTGCATAGACTTCTTTTAAAATCATGTTTTCCAAACTGTGGACCCGCAAATCATTCTTCAAGGTTATATTCAACAACCTGTGTACCCCAAACGCCAACGGTAGAAGATTGATTTGTGTTGTGGGGACCACATCTAAGACACGTGTAAGAACACGATTAAGAGTTGGGTGAGGGACTAGTGTCTGGAGGCGTTTCACTATAAGATATCTCATTCACTCACTAGCTATACTTTAACAAAGAGCATATTTATATATTAAGTAATAATAATTAATGTAATAATCCTGAAGCAGAAAACTTTATTAATTATGTTTTTTTTTTCTTTCTTTGTTATGCCTCTTTTATTTTATATTTTTATATATATTGAACTTTGGAGAGTGAGGAACAAAAGGAATAACGGAATCTAATAATGGATTTTACCTTCTTGCCCTGCTACGTTTTCCAGCTGTAGCCTGTGTTGCACCCAATCCAGTCAATCCAAAATTTTCTGGTCAACTCTCTATTGATCTAGTTGTGATCTTGCTGGAATACCCCTCCCCAAAAATAAATAATAAATAAATCTCTAAATTAATGGTTTCTTTTTGTGGTTAGTCACTATCAGATCAAGATGAGTGATGAAAATATAGTTATAGGATGACCCTAGCATTAGCACATAACAAAATATTCAAATATTCGTTACTCTAAATTCCCCATTTTAAATTATAACTTCGTTACCATGTATGTATATAATTTCTAATTAACACGATTTTATGAATATAATTCCAATTATTATTTTTCACGTCCTATATCATTTATAAGATAAATTTCGTTTTCCTTTTTAATTAATACGAAACGTTACATTCTGCCTTCATTCTAACAAAAATCCAACATAAATAATAAACGAGAGATGTTAGATGATTTACTATAAATTTAAGATATAATAAACTTGACCAATAATGAAACACACATAAATCACTAAAATTGATGATTTAGAATTTTAGATCGATACTCAATTTTATTATTTTCCTGTTCTTATTTTAGGAAAAAAAAGAAATTGCTTTAGCCGCCATTGGGAACTAGTTATAATTTAAGATGTGTGATGAAGGACCTACATGAATTAAAATGGTAAGCATACCTAACAAAACCAATCAGTGATTGATATATATTTAGTTATTTACACTTGTGATGAGTACACTAATAAAGTATAGGAAAATTTTTAAACGTATCGGTTTTAAATCATTAATTTTAATTATAAAAAATATATATAATTAAGATTAATAGTTAAAATTTATTAAAAAATTAGTATATCAATACTTAAAAACTTTTTTAAAGTGTAAAAATGTTGGAGCTACTATCACCAATTATGCAATTGTAATTATTCTACAACATTATCTTTCTAACACCATTATTTTAAGGGGGCTATAATCATATGCTACATTCACTTTCACATGTCTATTAAGGAGAAACATTATTATGATCTATATAGAAATTGATTATTGATTATAAGGTACCTATAAGTGGAGTTTTAAAGTGGACATGAATCACATTATTTACAATTTTATTTTAACATAATAAAAGCATATTTGTTGATCAACAATAAAGGATTCATTATTTAATTTTGTGTAGTAAGTTCAATTCATCACCGCAATTTACATGTGTGTGGGCCATTTTTAATCTCTCTTTCAGAGAACAGAGATGGTAGTTATGTGGAAAACGACTGCAATAGAAACAAAGAAAGAAGACAATACAAAAAGATAACTAAAACTTAATGTGGGAACACGCGGAGTAGTTCGGTAATAAACTCTTTTAATTTAAAGATATAATAATATTTTATAAATAATATTACATAACCACTAAATATTATTATTTTTTATTGACAGTTAGTCATTAATAATTTATATTTATATTTACATACGTTTTTAATATAAAAAGCATATGTAATTTACACTTAATTTTGTTAGAATTTTTATATACATAAATTAATACCGTTTATATTTATATTTTTTAAAATTTATATATATAAATTAATAAAATTTATTTATTAAAAATAATTTAATATTTATATTTATCAAATAATAATTAAAAATATTAAAAATTGTTGATTTCTAATAATTTTTCATATTTTATTACTAATTAAGGTTATGCTTTGTTAGAAAACAAACTTGGGGTAAACTTTTTTATGAATATTATTGTTTCGAGATATTATATTGGGTTGGTGAAGACTTGAAATTCTTTGGCAATACGCAAACTAGTAATTGGGGATATTTACAAGGGATTTGTACTTTGTAGGTGTAGATAAGTAGAGTTTGAGTAACAGTTTTTGAAAGGTTTATGTAATTTGTGCAACATGTTATTTGAAAATTATAATATACATCAAATGAAATAAAATATCAACTTTTAAGGATGAAGAATAAATAATGCACCATGTTATTCTCAAAATTTCAAGGTGAAATATCGGAATGGAAGAGGGAAAATAAAAGAAAGAGAAAAAACAATGAATACGGATTTTAATTAGAACCATATTACTCTTCTATCTCATTCTCTTTAATATTTTAATAAGAAAAGTATCGTTTTTATTCTTAACCTTTGGATAAATTTTAAAATTATTTTTAATGTTTAAATAATTTTATTTAAATTTTTAATATTTTAAAATTATTTTAATATTATTCTGTTGTTAGTGATCTATTAAATTAACAAAACAATATTGAGACGATTTTAAAATATTATAAATTTAAATAAGATGAAAATATTAGGAATAAAAACGATACTTTACTTTTAGAAGAATTTTCAAATCAAGTAAAATAAAAGCGAATTTTAACAGAATAAATTACATTACAAATTCAAGATTTTTATTCATCATGGAATGCTGGTAGAATAACTAATAGATAAACTTCCAAAAAAAGAAAAATAAATCTTTTTAACGTATATTTTTGTCGCTAAATTATACCTTTTTGTCGCTAATGTACCGAACTTCTTTAATATTTAATTTAAATAAACTTTATTTTTATCTTTGAAATAAATTTTTATTTTATCCTTCAATAATATCAAATTTTTACGATACATAATTATTTAATTATTTTTTAGTCACATCTAAAAAAATTACTTTTAGTTACATTATTTTTATTCTAAGTAAATTTATTTTTAAATATTTTTACTCATTATGTGAAAGGAGTAAAGTATAGATAGCTTGTAATTAGTTATTAATAATCTGTATAGTCAGTAATCAGTCATAGTTAGTCAAGTGTGTATATAAATACATTAAGTCCATAATTATAATCAGTTAATCAATATAATATACACATTCTTATATCCAAAACTCTGTGTGTGTGTGTGTGTTAGGATCTGATACCTTTCATGGTATCAGAGCCAGATCCTCAACAATGACTGACTCAAGTTACAGAGGAATTCAAGCCTTCAACAACCCGTTCGGAATCAAGCTCGACGGAGATAACTTTCTGCCGTGAAAGGACTGAGCCGAATCAACCATAGAAGGATATGAACTTACTGATTATGTTCTTGGAGAAAGAATTCCAGAAATGTTCAGAACAAAGGAAGATCAAAGAAATGGAACAATCTCACCCAATTACAAGATGTGGAAAAGACAAGACGCACTCTTGAAGATCTGGCTCCTCGCATCGATGATGTCGTAGCTCACTGCAAGAATGGTTGGGTGCACGTTTTCATACCAGGTTTGAAAAAAAATAGAGACATTTTTTGCCTCACAAACTAGGGCAAAAGAGAATCAATTGAGAAATAAACTAAGAAATGTGAAGAAAGAATGTGCTAAAGGTTTCTTTAAAATCAATTCCTGGTCTTTGGTGAAAACCTTGAGCTACGAGTCATGCCTTGTATTTGTTTATAAAGCCATCTAGGTGATACTTTACACGAAACACCCACTTATTACCAATGGATTTTCGGTTTACAGGCAACTCAACAACATCTCAAGTATGATTCCTCATTAAGGCAGCATATTCTTCATCCGTGGCTTGCTTCCAATGAGGTATGGAAAGGGTTCTTTTGCTGTTTTTGGTGTAAGCTGCTTGAGTTCAACAGAAAATAATCTGGGTCTAAGTTTACCACTTTTAGCTCTCGTGACTATAGAACGAGTTTTTAGGGTAGGACAAGGTCGAGGCGGAGAAGAGGGAGGGTCGGGTTGAGTTGAATGTGGTTCAAGTTGAGGGGGTAATAAAGGTGGGAACTGTGGAGTGATATTTGTGGGAATTGGTTTTGGGATAATTAAAATTGCTGGTACAGGTTGAGGTAAGGGGGATAAGTTCGGTGGTGGTGATAAAGAAGCCATAGCTGGGATCTTTGAATGGGAACACTTTCTCTTCAAATATCATATTCTGGGTAATGAGTATTGTGCAAGATTTTGTGAGGCACTTGAACCCTTTGTATTGGGTTGCCATACCTAAATAAACGCAGGCCTCTGACCGAAACTATAGCTTAGTTTTGTTATATGGCCTAGTGTTGGAAAAACACAAGCACCCGAAGACTTTTAGCATGTCCAGCGACTGAGTTTTGCCAAAAAAGTTTTTGGTTTGGGGAGCTATGGGTCGCAGTAGCACAGGCTTCGCCCCAAAATTTCATTAGCAAGCCGGCTTCAGTAAAAAGAATGAGTCCCATTGTAGTAATATGTCGATGTTTTCACTCTGCACTACCGTTCTATTGGTGGACATAAGGACAAGAGAACCTATGTTGTATACCTTCATCACAAAGAAATTTTGTTAGAGCAACAAATTCTTTAGCATTATCAGATTGAATTTGTTTAATCTTCACACCTAGTTGAAGCTCTACCATTTTCTTAAATTGCATAAAGACATCATGTACTTGAGATTTAGAATAAGCATCAAGAAAGTGTATGTAATATCGAGAACAATTTATTGAAGGAATGGGAGAAGGTCCCCAAATATCAGTGTAAACAAGCTCTAATGGACTAGTAAGTTTTGTACTTAAAATATTGAAAGGAAGCTGCTCGGACTTTCCAAGACAGTAAGAACTACAAATCAAATCAGGGACTTTGAAGGGAATATTACACGACTTCAAGACTCTTACTAAAATATTAGTGGAAGGGTGACCTAATCTCAAGTGCCAAAGACAAAAATTTGCATTTTCTTGAACAGTGGTGACATTTGCAGCTGGTGAAACCGAGCTTTTATTGTTTGGTCCAAAGGAATAAAGGCCATAATCAACTGTTCTTCGGAGAAGTGTCTTCTTAGAATCCTGACATTTCACGTAACAAGCATCAGTATGAAATTCAATCCAGACTTTATTATCATAAACAAATTTGTGGATACTGAGAAGATTCTTTGTTAAATCAGGTACATACATTAATCTTTGTAGTTTAAAAGTTCTTGAAGCTGAAAATGATTTAAGTAAAGAGCTACCAACATTAGAGATGTGTAAAGAGTTACCATTACCCACTTGCACTTGCTCATTGCCTTTATGTGGATAATATTCTATGAATTGCAAAGCATCTGGTGTCGTATGATGAGTCGCTTCTGAGTCCGGGTACCAATTCGAATCAAAGATAGTGGATGATGAAGCTTGTGTGTCCGTGGCGGTGAGATTGGCTTGTCCTTTAAACTATCCACCAGAAAATTCTTTATTGAACCCGTGCTAGCAGTCTATGGCTGAATGACCATATTTCTGGCATAGTTGGCACGTAGGCCTCTCCTAAAGGAATCTGCCTCTGCTTCTTGTCACTCCCTGCCTCTTCCTCTAAAATTGTAGTTGCTGCCACTTCCATAGTTATTATTCATGTAATTTCTTCTAGCTCCTCTGTTATAGCCTTCAATAAAGTATCCATTTCCACCATTTACTCTATCGTATCCTTCATTGTTGAATTTTCTTTGTGCTACATTTTCTTGAATCACAGTCTCAGAATTTCGAAATTTCTCAACCCACTCCTCTTGTGCTAACAACATCGATTCAAGAACATCAACATTTATTGGAGTTTCTTTAGTATTAAATCGCTGCTATGAATGGACTGTATTCTTCCGATAAACCTCTCAAGATCACATTTACACATTCAGTTTCACTCATTTGAATCTCTATGGAGGTCAGAGAGTTTACAGTTTTTTTTATTTCTAACAAGTACTCAAACAGTTAGATGTTAATAATGCTTTTCTTAATGGAGAGCTGTGTGAAGAAGTTTATATGCAGCAACCCTATGGTTATGAAGTTGATGATTCTAAATTAGTGTACAAGCTGACCTGCTCTCTCTACCGTTTGAAGCAAGCGCCACGGGTCTGGTTTGAAAAGTTGACTAGTGCATTACAAAAGCTTGGTTTTACAGCAACAAAATCTGATGTCTCTCTTCTTTATAGGACTACATCTTCAGGCACCATCTTCATTATACTCTATGTGGATGATATTATTGTCACAGGGACATCAGCCACTGCTATTTCTACTCTTATTCAGTAGCTTAATGCTAGTTTTTCTCTTAAAGACATGGGTGATTTGTATTTCTTTATGGGGGTTGAAGTTAGACCGGTTAGCAATGGCCTTTTACTTACCCAATCCAAATATATTTTGATGTTCTAAAGAAATCCGATTTAGAAAATTGCAAGCCACTTCCCACGCCTATGATGTCTAATTTGAAGTTAACATCCACTGATGGTGAACTATTTGAGAACCCAAGTCTCTACCATTCTATTGCGGACAGCCTCCAGTATCTTACTATGACCAAGCATGAATTAGCTTATCTAGTTAATAAGGTCTGTCATTTCATGCAGCAGTCTCAAAAATCACATTGGAAATCCGTAAAGCGTATTCTTCGGTACCTTCAAGGGTCACTTACTTTGGGCTTGGATTTTCAACCAGCACCTTCTTTCAAGCTTACCAGCTACATTGACTCGGATTGGGCCTCCGACATTGAAGATCGAAAGTCCACCTCTAGTTTTTGTGTCTATTTTGGATCGAACTTAATTTCTTGGTCCTCTCAGAAGCAAGCTTCAGTCTCTCGCAGCAGCACAGAGGCTGAGTACAGAGGGGTGTGCAATTTAGCCACTGAACTACTTACTATCAATAAGCTTTTGTTTGAAATTCATATTACACTACATGTTCCTATGATATACTGTGATAATCAAGGAGCAATGCTCATGGCAACTAATCCGGTGCAACACTCACGGTCTAAACACTTTGAGACTGATCTTCATTTCCTCAGAGATCATATTGCAAAAGGAAGACTGCAAGTAACTCATATTCCTAGTGATGCTCAGTGGCAGACATTATGACCAAAGCTGTCTCCTCCACTAAATTTCTGGAGTTTCGTAACAAACTTAGGCTGCAGAATTTTAGCACCCTAAGTTTGAGCGGAAATGAAATGAGTAAAGTATAGATAGCTTGTATTTAGTTACTTATAACCTGTATAGCCAGTAATCAGTCATAGCTAGTAAAGTGTGTATATAAATACATTAAGTCCTAATTGTAATCAATTAATCAACATAATACACACACTCTTATATACAAAACCCTCTCTCTCTCTCTCTCTTCAATACTATTAATTTTTTACAATAGATAATTATTTAATTATATCTAAATAAATTACTATTAATCATGTTATTTTTATTCTAAATAAATTTATCTTTTATTAAGAGTAAAATTAAAAAAATTGAATAATTATGAACTGTAAAAATTTTGATATTATTAAAGAATAAAATTAAAATTAAAAATAAAATTTAATTAAATTAAATATTAAAAAAATTTGGTAGAGAGACAAAGTTAAAATTAAAATTTGATTAAATTTAACTTGATTTGATATTTTTTAAGAGTAATGTATCTATCGTTTTTGTCCCTAAAATTTTCATCTTATTTAAGTCCCTAATATTTCAAAATCATTTTAATATTGTCTTACCGTCAACCTTTTTTAATAGATTACTAACAATATGACAACATTAAAATAATTTTAAAACGTTAAAAACTTATGTAAAAAGATTTAAACATTATAAACAATTTTAAAACTTACCTATACGTTAAAAACAAAAACGATCATTTACTCTATTCTAATTCACAAACACATACGCTCTAATTTTAGGAGTTCATCAAATTTAGATTTACTTACACATTTTTTTCCATATTCCTTCTTTCTGATGCCATTTTCTTGAATTCTATCCTCATATGCTAATCATACTTATGTGAAAATACACATTTAATACTTAGCTTGTATATATAAATTCAAATTGTTAACTTTGTACTCACAAATTGGGATATAATTCTCTTCGGCAGAAGGAGTATTCGCAGGGATGGATTTACTCACCAAAGAATAAGTTTGGAGAACATTTTCTTTCCATGGGGATGGATACGGATACCCATGTAATAAATAGTGCAGGAGTGGAGATAAAGGTACCCACCCCATGAGTACCCGTTTAATATATATATATATATATAATTACAAAAATAACCCTATATATATATATATTAAAATCTAAACCTAATTCACAATTTCACACCGTCACTTCTCTTTATTGCTCTCTCATGCTTTCTTACAGGAGTCTCACTCTCTCATTCACGATCTCACCAGTCACCACCTCCTTTAGTCCTTCTTCCTTCTCACTGCATCCCTGGTGTTCTTCCTCTCAGCCCCTCACGTTGTCATCCCTCACCTTCCTTCGCCGTCGCCGCCATTCACTTTCTTTCTCTCATTGCGTCGCTCGCTGCTCACAGCTTCGTCGTCGCCTCCGCCTTTGCTCCAACAATGTCTCTTCAACATGACGTCTATGCTCCACGACGCCTCTGCTCCATGACGACGCCTCAGATCTGCAACGACGATGACAATTGTTCTCCAACGTCGCCTCTACTCAATGAAGACGATGATGTCTTTACTCTATAGCTAGTTTCTGTTGATTGATGAAATTGGCCGGTTTTAATATATATTTTGATTTTTCATTGATGAAATTGGATTTAGGGTTTGATTTATGGGTTTAGGATTATTGTTTTGATTCTGTTAGTTGATAAATTTGAGTTCAGAGTTAGATTCTATTGCTGTAAAATTTGATTTAGGATTTGAATTTATAAAATTGGGACATATACTAAGTTTATTTTGAACTATTTTTGAAATTTTTATTGATTATGTTTTTTTTTCTTTCAAACCTGTGAATATTCGCGGATATCCGAATATCTGGCGGGTACCAGGTCCTCGTGACCCATCACGGGACGGGGAGTGTTTTTAGAGGCGGAGACAGGGGCATGTCTCCATCTCCATGGAGACCCGTTGTCATCCCTACTCACAAATTATCTTTAAAAGTATACCGACAATAAAATATATATTAAAAATATGAAAAAATTGAATAGTACATTGTGAAAGATAATATTTATGCACGAAATTAAAGTTTATACAACAATGTGGCATAATTTTTGTTTTTTTACTTAATTATTACTTTCCCACCTAATTAATTTCCCTATTTTTTTTTCATATGTTAACTTGCCTATAATTTCTAAAATTAAATTTTAAATGTTTTCTTTAAGCAGCAATAAGAACAATGAAAAGTAGTGAAGGCAGTGTACACCACCACCATTTTAAGTTATGATATACATACAACAAAGTGAAGGAAAATGACTAAATATATATTTGATCTTTGTGTTTGTTTTTCTAATAACGGTTTATTTAATTTGTGTTCCAAAAATATATAATAAATTATTTTTTTTAAATATAATAAATTTAAATTTTTAATATATTTATTTTTTATTTATTAAATAAAAATATTTAAAACATTCTGTTAATATAATAATAATTTTGTCATGTGCTCTTAAAAACACATATTAACCAACTCTTCTGATAATAGAAATTAATGGTGGAGAAAAGCATAATTAAAGATGGGAGAAGCAACAAATAGAAGTGGGAAAAGAGAGTTTTTACAGCTAGGAGTTTGGGATTAATTAATTAAGTTGACAATAATTTGGCATCAAATGACAATAATGAGAACAAGCCTCTATTAGTCTAACTACTTTTTGGTCTGATGCCATCACAAGTTTTCAGGTTTTGTCTCACAATATTATAACTAATTATTTGATTATTCCAATTAAATTAATGCAATCGCTGAAAAAGGACGTTGACCCACCAACACCGGCGAAGCAATAAACATAGGTGAAGCAAACACAGTATATTATTGTTTACTTTAATAAATGCATGAACTTCTAAGTTGATGTAATGCAGTAATAGTAAGGGCAAGCAACAATTTTTTTCCTAAATATTTAGGTTAAATATTAATGTTTGTTTATAATTTTTTTTATTTAATTTTATTTGTGTTATAAATATTTTACAAATAATTAACTTAAGTTGGTAGAGTGGTCAGCTCGCTCGTCTGTTTAAGCAACTGCTGGGTTTTCGAATTTTACCTTATATATACAGCAATTCATTGGCTAACGACAAACTTTTGAATGGAGTTCAGATCCGCGATGGATTAATCATTGGTCTGTCAAACAGGAGAATATCGTGGACAATAAAAAATTTTTTTAAAACTTATTTAATATTATTTTATTATTAATTTCGACAACTATTGAGTCATTTTAGAAATATTAGCATAAATATGACAAAATGTTTTGGATAATATTGATATTTAATTTACTCTAAATATTTGGGAGTTTAAAACAAAAATAATACTTTATTAAATAATAATGTCTTAAATGCATCTTAAAACTTGTCATATTTGAAAAACTTTGTTTGTTCTCTGTTATTTTTTATTATTCTCAAATTTTTTAACCATATAAGTAAATTATTACTAGAAAAAATTTAGATACCTAAACTTTAATAATGATAATCTTTTCTTTATCATCCTCTTATTTAACAAGTTCATCTCTCACTATTTGAAAAAAAATCATCTAGGCAATAGTCTTTTTCCTGTAAACGTACATATTGGTATAGAAATGTTGTGATAATATGTATGTTATCAATTTTTAATTTAAATTTTAGAGAATTACTTTTCCCCCCATAGTTTACGTTCACAATTAAAACATTTGGGCTTGTTAGAAAATACTAAAAAATAAAATTATCTAACGTATAAATTGTTATGGATCAATTTATATTTTATTCTTAATTTAATGAATGTTAAATTACTCTATATAATCAAAATTTCAATTAGGTTCTAACATTTCGAAATTTGTAATTGAGTTCCTAAACTAGATAAAAAATTTCTTATTAAATCCTTACTAATTTTTTTTGTTAAAAATATGAAATATTTATTGTTGTGTTTTTATATAAGATGGATTATAAATATTCATGATTATTATTATCCATTTCCCCCTAAAATATAACAAATACCAATGGCTTATAATTAACGAAAACAATAAATTAATTAAAGAATTTAATTTTAATATAATATTAATATAAAATAATTTTATAAACATATTAAATTACGTAATATTATATTAATAAAAATAACAATATTTTACAATAATCACATAAGTAATTATAAAAAATAGATATAACTAAACGAACTTATAAAATATTTTATATCATCCTGTATAAAGATTAAAGTTTTAATTAAAGTTAAAACTTTGGATGAAATTAAGAAGGAGAAAGTAGGCGTATAATAAATTAAAGAAAGAGAAAAAGATAGAGAAGCTTATTGGGAGCACGCGTGCGTAGGTCTTCCAATTAAACTCATTGTCTTAATTATAATTATGGTCCACAAAGATGTATGTGGTCCTCCTCTTAATTAGCATTTAGCAATCATGCCTTTTATGTTGGTAATTACCATCAGAATCTTTCTTCAAGATATCCTCTCTAATTATTACAAGAGAAAAAGATAAATAAATTTTTAACCTTTTAATTCTTAAGTATTTAAGTTTTTAAAAATTTAAAAATATATTTAAATTTTTAATTTTTTTAAAATTTGGATATATCATTTCTTAATGTTCACTTGGATCTGTTAGAATTTACAGAAAAATCGAATGTGACTCTCATTGTACTGACTTAGTTGATACGGATGCACACATAAAAAAGTTTTTAAAATTTGATAAATTAGACTCAGTGATCGATATGTCCAGATTTTGAAGAGGCCAGACATTTAAATGTATTTTTAAATTTTTAGGAAATTAAATATCTGCGGTCTAAAAAATTAGAAATCAATTTATCCTTTACTCTTATTATAACAAGAGGATCTACACTTAACCATCTAAACTCGTAACGATTTAAATTTATATATTTTGTGCTATAAGAACACACATTAATATTATAAAATAATTTTTTTTTTAAAATATTAAATATTTTAATTTTTGAAATTTTAAAATACATAAAAATTTTTTTAACATTTATTTTTGTTAGATAATATTTCTCTCTAATTTAATTTAAAGAATGAAGTACAAAACATGTTTTAAAGAATTTAAAAAATTTTAAAAATTATCATTTTAATTAAACAAATTAAATTAGAATAAAATTATATTGTCCAACAATAATAAACGTTAAAGATTATTTTATATATTTTAAAATCTTAGAAACTAGAGTGTTTAATATTAAAAATCTAACGATCTGAACTTTTTTAAAAATAACACCAAATTTTTAAAAAATAGCACCAAATTTTTAAAAATAGCACCAAAATTTTTAATTGTAATACTGAATTTTTTTTAATATATCTTATTTTGTTTATTTTTCTTCCTGTTTTATCTTTTTTTTCCCTCTCAACATATTCTTTTTTTTTTTCAAATTTTGTTATTGGTGTAAATTTTTTTCTATATCTTCTGATATTTTACTTTAAAAATAAATGATTTTATCTAAATAAATTTATCTTAAAGTTGAATTGTATAATTTTAAGTTCTAAACAATAAACTGTTATGCAATATAACGCAAATATTAATTCAAATTTTATGTTTATTGTGATAACATTTTTGTGTTTTATATAAAAAATTTTGACATCATTTTTCATTATTATTATCATCATCATTATTTTTTGTATTCTATTTTTTATTCTTTTTTCATAATTTTTAAATACACAAACAAATAAATAGATAAAAAAATAAAAACAAAAGACATAAAAAAAGAAGAAAGTAATGCCAATGATAATAATGATAACAACGACGATAAAAAGAAAGAAAAAAAAAAGTCAAAAAAAAGAAAGAATAAATATATATCATGATTTGATTGAGTTTAATTATATTAAAGACTTTATATAAATTTAAATTTAGGTTGTTTAACGGAAGTAATTAATTTATTACAATATGACGAATTACAAGAGATAATTTTCAAAATGCGGCAACTAGCATCAAAGCATATAAGTAGTTTTTCTGGCAACGAGCAAATAATAATGACATTTTTAATTTTCACGAGAGCTGGTCTTTGGAAAAAGTAACTTGTCTGTTATTAGTTTTAGAAAAAGAGTTTAGGAGTATTTTTGAATTACAATGTATATCTCTTCTTTTTATTTTAAGTGGTTCTTGAAATCCCCAATCCCTTAGTATTTTTAAGATTAATTGTGATGCAAGTTATTCTGATTCTTATGATAGTATTGATTTTGCTTGCGTTATTAGAGATTGTAATATAAATTGGCAAATGGGGTATTTAAGAATGATTGGGAGTAACAGTATTTTTTATGAGGAATTGTTTGCTATTTGGAGAGAATATTTCTTAATCTGATGTGGGTCAACGAAATGTTATTTGTGAGACGGATTGTGTGGAAGCGTTTAATTTTGTTACTAATCACCAATATAATCTTGGATTTATTGATCTGTTGGTACTCAAAATAAGAGATATCATGCATTGAAATTAGCGTGTTGACTTTTATTTGATTATGAGAGATATAAACACGGTGTCAGACATCATAATAAAGATGGCGATGAGATTACAATTTTATTAGGTGGAACTTCTTTCTCCTTAAAAAGAGTTTGAGAATAATCTTAAATGGAACTGTCTCTATATTTAAACAAATTTTTTTTGTTTTTCTTAATTTTTTTATTTAACTTATTTAAATTAAAAAAAAAACACATAAAAGTAGTTACACCTAACGAAATGATAAATATTCAATCAATGTCCATTTAAGATATAACAAATATATGTCGTTTTCAATATATATATATAACAAATATGTCTAATTCAGAGTGATTATGCTCCAAAAAAATATTATATGAATAAATTATTTTTTTAATTAAAATTTTTATTATTAATCTTTAAATTATTTAACTAATTGAATTGAATTGAATTATCTAAATAATTTAGTCCTGTGGCATCCCATTCTTTATACCTCGGCTGTAATTGGTGTCTCATAATAATGGGATTTTTTTTTTAACATTTGATATTTATATTGTTATGCCACACACACGTGTATATATATAGAAAGATAAATAAAAACCAAAAATTTAGATAAGTAAAATTTCATTGTATATTGCATGACATAATCTAAAGGATAAATTTTACCGAACCTTTCTAATATCAGATGATGCTGCTTAAATATCCTTTCATTTATCATATTTTATAGGGCAAAAAACATAAATAAACTAAGGAGAGAATAATTTTATACACATCAGTCAAAGTAAAATCTGATTTATCAATCAACCAAACTATGTTTATATGTAGTTTGAATATACTTGTTTTAAACTTGGATTGTATATAATTCGAATCACATAGATTCGAATTACTTACTGACACTCAAAGCAACATAATTCGAATTCAGCTTATTCGAATTAGATAGAAACATGTAATTCGAATCAAGTTGATTCGAACTACTTTCATGCAGGCCATTCAACGTAATTCGAAGTGGATTAATTCGAACTACACCTGAATATTTTTTTTATGAACTTTTTTAATAAATTTATTTAAATTATACCACAAAAAAATATTTTATTCTATACAAAATAATTTTAAAAAATGGTTTAAAAGATGTTAGGAGTACTATAAAAATTTGTAATGTCCTAATGACTTAGGATATTAAAGAAATACTCTACATCGTCAACAATAATTTAAAAATTAAAATAAATATAGTTATAACCAATAGTTACCTAAATTACTATAATATTACAAACTTTTATACTACTTCTAACATTTTTTAAGCTATTTTTTAAAAATTATTTTGCATAGAATAAAGGGCATTTTAAGCCATTTTCTATACAAAATAATTTTAAAAAAATGACTTAAAAAATGTTAGGAGTACTATAAAAGTTTGTAATATTCTAGTATTTTAGGTAAATACGGGTTATAACTATATTTATTTTAATTTTTAAATTATTATTGACTATGTAGCGTATTTCTTTAATGTCCTAAGTCATTAGGATATTACAAACTTTTATAGTACTTCTAACATTTTTAAGCCATTTTTTTTAAATTAAGCTATTTTCTATGCAAAACAATTTAAAAAATGGCTTAAAAAATGTTAGGAGTATTATAAAAGTTTGTAATATTCTAGTAATGTAGGTAAATACTGGTTATAACTATATTTATTTTAATTTTTAAATTATTGTTGACTATGTAGAGTATTTCTTTAATATCCTAAGGACATTACAAATTTTTATAGTACTCCTAACATCTTTTAAGCCTTTTTTTTAAATTATTTTGTATAGAATAAAATATTTTTTGTGGTATAATTTAAATAAATTTATTTAAAAAATTTATAAAAAAATATTCAGGTGTAGTTCGAATTAATCCGCTTCGAATTACGTTGAATGGTGTGCGTGGAAGTAGTTTGAATGAACTTGATTCGAATTATGTTGCTTTGAGTGTCAGTGAGTTGATTCGAATTACATGCAATCTAAGTTTAAAGCAAGTAAGTTCGAACTACATATAAACGTAATTTAGTTGATTGATGAATCAGATTTTGTTTTGGCTAATTTGTATAAAATTATTCTCTCCTAGGCTTATTTATGTTTTTTGCCCTATTTTATATATACGCACTTAAAAGTTTAAGGAAATTTAATATATATTTTTAAAAATAAAAAGTTATCGTATAGTTTCACCTAATATTAAAAGGATTAGTAAAATTTACTCAAATTAAAATATTAAAATACGAATAAAAATGTGTACATATTTGATGTGGGTATTTGCTTTCACAAGCAAACTTGTATGCATTACATAAATCTCTCAAACATATTTCTTAGTCTTTTCGAGGCAAGCAACAATTAAACAATATTTCTCAATCTCTACTTCTAAAGAAGCTTTTCCCTTCTTTTTCTTTACATAAAGTTGTGTCAAATTGCCAACCGTACCTTAACTTTTTTTTTTTTTAATTTTTAAATTCGATTAGACAATACTTCTCGTGGATATAACTCAAAACAATCAATTCGTCCCATAATTATTAGGTAAATTATCAAAAATATACTTGGACTATTTTGATAAAAATATAGTCAAATTATGTTATCGAAAAAAATATTTTCAGTTATTTAAAAAAATGATAAAAACACTTTTTTTTTCATTTACATAGAATATCTCAATTTTATAGGGGTGTATTTTTAATATATTTTTAAATTATTTAAAAAAAATTATCAATAATAAAATTTAAAAGTATTTGTGTCAAGGACGAAATAATTTGAATATATTTTTTATGGTTTACACTAATTATTATTATTATTATTATTATTATTATTATTATTATTATTATTATTATTATTAATTAGTGGTCAATTAGAGAATCTAATGAGAGCATACATAGTACAACTTAAACTCAAATCAAATCAAATGGCTGAATAAAGTTTACTTCATTATATCTCACTGGTTAATTACTTAAGAATAGAGTTCTATGATGCATGTATCCATACATTTATTTTTATCCATACATGTATCAAAACTTTCATGTAAACTTAAACTAGTTAAAGTTTTAGTATTTTAATTTTTCCATTTCAAAATAAATGTATCTTAAGAAAAAATAGATTCTGATATTAAAAAAAGAAAGAAAAGTTTAATCCTTTATGATGTGGGTGATATTATGGGGGTGGTAAGATTTAGAGTATAATAAGCATAAGGCTTGGAATGGAAAAAGGAGGAAGCATGCGGAGGAAGAAATAGATGCAATGATCATCAGGTTTTGCTTTCATTATTTTAACTGAAAAGGCTGCTATTTATTAAGAACCTTATAACTTGGATGCTTCCTCTCTCATGCAAAACCTCATCAATGTATCAAAACTAATCACAACTAGCAATCATTTCAACCCATTCCTCTTTCATGTTTCCACATTAAGAATTCCACCATATTTTTCCCTTGTAAAACATCATAGTTTTTTAAGTATATATATATATAGGCAGGCATACATATCTTTTTAATATGTTAATACTTAAACAGATTATTTTACTCGGAAAAAATTATGGAGCTTAGACTGCGTTTTGTTTTTAAAAATAGAATAAAACAAGATATTAAGAACAAAATATAAAAGATAAAAATATAAAAATTAATGTTTTTATATTTTGTTTGGTAATAAAATAGATAAATTTTAAAAGTCTAATTTATTTTTATTTTTTTATTAAAAAAATTTGAGAAAAAAATATAATAATAAAAATTTAATTATAAAAAATTAACAAAATTAACAAAATTAAAAAAAAAATAAATTATGTCTCTTGTTAGTGTCTCTGTGTCATTTCTGTCAGAATAGACACTTCATTAAATCCTTTTTGAAACTCTGAAGATAGATGCCTCTTTTGTTTTTGGTCAATAGATAGATACCTCTTTTTTTTGGGCTTGAGATAGATACCTCTTTGACTTTTTTTTAGTTTTTGTTATGATATTCAACTGGGCCATACAAACAAATACCAATCTGCAATAACTGGGCCTTTAAATATATATTATGTTTTATTTTGGGCCTTGTGTCGGCCCAGTTGATGGGTAAATGCAACGTACTGGGCTACATGAAACTTGTCAGCCCAAAATGAATATCAAATCCATTCATCACTGTTAGGGGCATTAGAATCCTGATTCCACGACCAAAAAATACACACACACACACACACAAAAAAAATCCTTGAATCCCATAACAGCCACCAGAGGCGGAGGAACTTCCAGGATATAAACCGTCGCGCCGTTTCTCGCGTCTCGCCGCCAGTCCGTCTGAGGTAAGCTGTTGCCGTTTCCGTTTCCGTTTACGTTGCCGTCACCTCTGTTTCTTAGGTTTTTCTTTTAGCTGGCTGTTAGGTTTAGGTTTAGGAACTTAGGGTTCCTACTTTCAGTTGAATAGAAGAAAATGACGAAGAGTGAGCGAAAGAAACGAAACAACAAGAGTAAAGACGAGCAACGATTTACTGCGGATACTGCTAAGCTCAGAAAGTTCAAGGAACCATCCAAATCCTCTACTTTTCTGGATAAAGCAAGTCACAATTCTTAGCCTTTTTTTTTCTTTTTATGTTGAATTTATTATCACGTTATTCCAAATTAATAATTTGAGATTTTCTAATTGAATAATGGTGTGTTGTTTGGTTGTTGTAGATGAAAGCAAGATTGTCAGGTGGTCATTTCAGGATGATTAACGAGAAGCTCTACACTTGCACGTATGTACTATTATTATTCACTCTTTCACTCAGTTTTTGTCTTTTTTTAAGTTTTTGAGTTGTGCATGGTAGTAATTTTAGCCTGTGATGCAAGGAAACACCAACGAAGCAAGGTGTACAAGGCATGTCATACTTTTATTTGTAGTTGTTTGAATATTGATGGCAGTGAATATTGGTAATTTGGCATTTACAAGTACTTGAATACCCTATAAATCTTGAAAATATATATCTGAATATCTGATGTTCTTGTCCTGTATTTCCAAAAGTTTGGTGTGTCGTGGCACACGCTGCTGTCTGCAATTGCTTTTAAAGTTTGATTGCTCCTCCTTGTAATGTTTTGTTCATCTTGGCAAGATTTAAGAATTTGTGTTATTCTTTTCAGTGGGAAGGAGGCGCTAAATTATTTCCAAGAAGAACCATCGCTATTTGACCTGGTAAGGGTTGTTTGCATTGATTCAATATCCTTTTTGGAAAATATGCGGGTTCATTGCTTTTTGTATAACTGAAATAAGATTGATTTTTGTTTTTTTATTTATTACAACCAAATATGTGCACATTGACAGCCATGAAAGAAACTACTCTCATGCATGCTGGTTTGCTTTAAAAAAAATATTATTCTGATTTCACAACATGTATAGGAGGACCAACTTTAAAAAAATGCTTAGATGCGTTTGAGTTTGAAGTTTTGAACCAATAATAGAACATTAAACTTTCACAACAGTTGTGGACACCGGAGGTTTGAAGACCTTCATGGTTATTTATACTGCGAAAATGCGTATCATTGTCAATGAAATCAGCATTAGTTTTCAAAAAGAAACATGTTTTAAGTGTGGTGTGTGTTTCACTAGATCAGGAATGAATAAGTGTCATAACCTGCTTGATATTCTCTTTCTTTCTGTCATGTATTTTACTTCTGTTGTGTCAATCTTTTCAAGCCTATTTGGTTTTCCTGAATGAGCTTATCAAATGAGATTTAGGTATAAATGGTTGAGTTAAAATAAGATTCATGACATGCAATGGTGTCCTTGTATCCTTGTAGCTGACCTTACCTGGTCATTAAGTAGTGAAATGGAATGGTTTGAGTATCTTGTTCTTCTTGACTTTCTCAATTTATCTTTCATTTATGATTTATCCCTGGCTAGTATCATGCAGGATACAAAATGCAAATGTCAAATTGGCCTCAACAGCCAGTTAATGTGATTATTGATTGGCTAAAAAAGAAGAGCCCTTCATTGGTCGTAGCTGATTTTGGTTGTGGTGAGAGTTTATTCTGCCCTTGTTCATATTTTCAACTTAAGTACAAATGCTTATTTTCTCTTTTATATCTGCTAATGCTTTCATGATTCCATTGTGTTCTAGGGGATGCACTCATTGCTAAAAGCGTGAAGAATAAAGTCTACTCTCTCGATCTCGTATCCAATGATCCTAACATAATTGCTTGTGACATGTCAAATGTATGTTTCCTTCTTGCAACACTAGTAGTAATACAACAGAAAGTTACTTTTGTTACATTTTACTGTTGCAGTCTCATAGTTATGTCTTCATACATCTCCATAAGAGGATATTGTCCCATATTCAGAAAATAGAATTTATATTGGCTGTAACATGTTTACTGTAGAACATGAATCTCATTATAGGCTATAATAGTTGCTCACATGTTACAATTCAAACGTTATTGGTCAGGGTTCAGGTTTCTATATCTGTCTCACAGTGAAATGTACATTCCTTGTATTCTATTTATACCTTAGCCAACTCATAAAAAAGCATGTGGATTCCTTTATCTACCAAAAGGAAGGGAAAATGTGCATTCCTGGTGTCCTAGTATTATAAATTTATAATTATGTATACCTTCGAGCATTTAAAGCCTAGTACTATTTTAAATGAGTAGAAGGAACCCTAAAAAGAGTGTCAGTTTTTGTTTCAAAATCTGAAAGGTTTATGGAATGATTATTTACAAGAGGATCTGCATTTTGTGGTTGCTGTCAGACACCGCTTGATGACTCATCTATTGATGTTGCTGTCTTCTGTCTTTCTTTGATGGGAACCAACTACCAAAGTTACATCAAAGAAGCAAACAGGGTGCTTAAGCCAGGGTTTGTTCCTTCTCCATTATTGAATCTTTCCAGGCTTACAATTGCTCAGAACAGGATCTAACATAGTTTTGGACAGTGGCTGGCTGTTGATAGCAGAAGTAAAGAGCAGGTTTGATCCAAACACTGGAGGAGCCAACCCTGAGAAGTTTACGAATGCTATTTCTGAGTTAGGTTTCAAGTCTGTAAAAAAGGTAAAACGGATGCATCTTTTCGAGATTTCTATTAACAAATCGTATGATGTGCTAAACTGATATTGACAACCATGCAGGACTTCTCAAATAAAATGTTCATTCTGTTTTACTTTACAAAAAAGGTATGCAGCTTATTGCTCATTGAATAGCACTTCCAATTTCATCATTTCATTCATCTGTGATTATATTTGCAGTGTCTGTTTTGAACCTCACCACTGATTTAGTTCCCTCTTTCTGTGTGTAGGATAAGCAAAATTTTAAAAGGAAAGAAATTGAATGGCCTTTGCTTAAACCTTGTTTGTACAAGCGCCGTTGAGACCAAGTTAGCTTGCTTTCTTTTTTATGTTCCTCAATTCTCACTTGTTATATGCTCAAAATTTTAACCATCTTTTTTTTTTTTTTCCCATATATGCCTGTCTTGTTGATCATTAAGGCATTGTTTGTTACATTGTATTAGGTCTTATATTAAAATTTCAGGTTTCATGATGCTAAATAGTATATTTTTATGTTCGAGTCCAGCAATATTATACATAGTTCTTATCGTACTCTATGCTAAGATTTATATATTTAAGGTATGTTTGGTTGGAGGGTAAACATCAGGATAAAAAATGTATCATAATAGTAGATAAATACCATGACTTACGATGTTAGTTCTGTTAAAAAAATTTACATTATATTAATACTCTCATATGAAGTTGAAAATAAAAAACCCATATAACTATGACATGAACACTCCCATACCAAGGTCGCCAGTATAATTTTTCATTATCGAGTTTAGTCAGTCTTATAAAATTCCATCACTCCTAAAGCAAAGCAGGCTTGGCATGCAACTTGAAAATTAGAAAACCCTGGTTTTCCACAAAATCCTGGAATTCTGTCATGGTTCTTCACTGCCATTATCAAGAAACATGAGATTGTCAAAGCCTGTAACCATTTTATCAGCTTCTGTGGGTTGAATTACTTCAGGCATTATGAAATCCACAACTATCACTTTATCATTTTGTGGCAAAGATTTGTAACAATTCCTTATGATTTTCAATCTTCCTCACACCAATTGTGCAATACACCCTGCAAATATAATTGGAAATGCATATTGTAATCACATAACATGCAAAATAGGTGGTATGATTTTGAGATGATAAATAGCTCAGTAAGATTATTTTATATCTGTAGTTATTTTTTTCTTCACGGTGACAGTACATACACAAATTAAATCCAACAAGTTATTAATGGACAATTAGGAATATGATGAAATCGTAGTCAAGTGTTATAAGTTAAATTGTTTGGACTATAACCTTCAATAATATGGCATACAAACATGTCTCCTGCAATTTGTTCTATACCTACAAAGAATTTCATAATTCATTATTTAGTAGTAGTAATATATAAAAGAATTAAGCAATGTTATTTGAGCTTTTGATTATTGATTAATTGTGGAATTCAGGATATCAATCTTTCAATTGTTGTTTAAATCAGATCATGCAATGTATTATTGCTCCGGAGCAAAGTTGAACAACCCAACCGAAGAGACTCATACTAAACTTATTATTGTTTTTATAATAATATAATGAATCACCAAGTTTTGGGCAAAACACTATAATAAGCTAACATCAGTTCAAATTTACCTATATGAGCCAAAAGGAAAATCGATTCAGCAATAAGCCAAATGGTATTTTAATGTAATTCGAACCAGGCTAGTTCGAACTGCATTTAGGAATAAATCGAACCAGGCCAGTTCGAATTAGGAAGAAAGAGTTGTTAGTAAATCGAACCAGGCTGGTTCGAACTAGCAATGCATGTAATTCGAACCACCCTAGTTCGAATTATAGGTAAGTTAGTGTCTTCAAGTAATTCGAACCACCCTGGTTCGAATTACACTTAAGCTGCGTTCTTAGTAATCGAACCACCCTGGTTCGAATTACTAGTGATTGGGTATATAAGGAGTTCGAATCAGCCTCATTCGAACCATTCTCACCTTCCCCTACCCCACCAAATCTCAGAGAAAACGATCCAGATTCTCTCTGACAAAGACCTCGCCGGATGCTGTAAGTCTTCACACTTAACAGGGCCTCGTCTTTATCCTGAAATTGGTGACCAACCTGGAACTCTGTCAAACCAGCAGTCCCTTCAGCATCTCTAGCTCCGAATCCAACAGAGTGCCCTGAAACACCCTCTTGCCTCATGGCATCCAGGTCCAAAGAGGAAAAATGTGGTGGATACTGATGTGTGCCAGAACTAGAACCACCGACCGCCAATGCAGGCTCAGTCGGTCCAACCTCGTCGCCACTGTCATCCTCAATCATATCCGGTTCGACGTCGTCCTCCTCTACATCACCCAACACTCCGTCTCCGACGCCAACCGGTGGAACTCCCTGTAAAGCGTTCGGCAGAATATCAACTGATCCTACCACGTCGCCTACTCCATCATTGAGATCAACAGCAAAAGACGGGGAGGCGACTGGTTGAACCGCTGGCTCGTACACAGGACGGACGAAGAAGCAACGGCAGAACTGGAACCGGCTGCCGCTGCTTCAGTGGTGGCATTCCGGTTCGAACCCCCTGAGCTGGATACCACATCAACCAGCTTTGCCAACAACTCTGGTGTCCTCACCTCGGAAAACTGCCTCCGACATAGAAACATGACTTGCAGGTCCTCATCACTACCAATCGTGAAGCAATCATACTTCACGGTATCCTGCAAGACAGTGATTGGAATGCGATAGAAAAACTTCTTCACTCGCTTCGCACCTTCCAGACCAAGTTTCATCAGCACATATCTAACAAGGTCATCATAGCTCGTCGTTGGTTTCACGACAATACAGAGAGGATCCTTATCTGTAAACTTCACACCGGAGCGAGTTTTCCTCTTAATGGATCCTCTGTGGTGAACCAAAACCACAAAACTCTCCTCACTAGCCATCTTACACCCTCTATGAGAGCAACTCACGTTTAGAACCATATATATACTGCACTGTCTACCACTAAATCGAACCGGACTGGTTCGAATTCAGTTTGTGTAATTCGAACCAGCCTGGTTCGAATTACTTGATGCAGCGTCTCCCCATATAATTCGAACCAGCTTGGTTCGAATTATGTGCTGCAGTTTCCTCCCCTGTAATTCGAACCACCCTGGTTCGATTTACTTGAACCAATTACTCTCTTAGTAATTCGAACCACCCTGGTTCGAATTACTCATGAATAGAGTTCGAACCATACTGGTTCGAATTACATAAAGATAGGTCTTGACTCATTGCTGAAACAATTTTCACTTTGGCTTATTTAGGTAATTCTCAACTTCCCTTGGCTTATAATGGTTTTTTGCCCCCAAGTTTTGATTCATTATAGTGAATTTTTCTAATTCGAAATGAGTAAATTATCATTGAAGTTCAACAATGTATGAGGAAAAATTTAGATGATGTTACAATTTTATATCATATATACTAGAAACAAAAATCTAAAAACAAAATTTAAAGAGTTACATCTAAAATAACTTTAATATGAAATTTTTGAAAGAAAAAGTTGTTTAATAAACTTTTTACTTTAGGCCCTTAATTAATTAAGTGATGTACCTGGAAATGTTGGAGCATTTAGAATCACTTGGGGCAGATCAAAATTGACACCCTTAATTGAAAGATACTTGTTGATAATCATTTTTTTTTTCAAATGGTTTGTCAGCTCCCAATCTTAGGCATTACAAATTCACCCACACCACATTTACACAATACTTAAGGGTTCCATCTACTATTTGGTCCAGTCAAATTTCGAATCTGTACACGGAATATAGTCGATTAAAATTTTTTATATATCTTGTCTGTACATATTTCGTTTACAATATAAAAGAGATACTTATATAATTGTCTCATTTACAGTATAAATAGGATAAATAATACAATATAAATTATTATATTCTCAAATTATGTATTTAAGTAAATAGAATATTTAATTTATTTATTTGAAAAAAAAAGTCCTCATCTCTATGGTACAACCGTACAAATGTTGGCCATTCCTTTGTTTTTTTGTGTTTTTTTTTTTTTTGTCACGGGCCATTGCTTTGTTACACACATCGGTTCCATTTTGGGTCAGACTGAATTCCTTGATTTGTTGGCATTCCATGAGTTTTCATGAACAGGCCTTTATCACAGTCCAAAAGTATGTCCTTAAAATTGAAGCTAATAGCATGAAACATAAAATCTTGGTCAATCTTTTTTTTGTAACAATAACAGCAAAGTCTTACCCTATTGGTTTGGGTAGACAACATAGATCAAACAATGTCATTGTCTTCTATCATATTTATAATGAAATTGCTAATACTTAGAATTTTTTTGACCACCTCATAAAGTTTTTTAGTTCTTCCTCTGCCATTTGTGTCCACTTTTCATCCTATCCACATTTTTAACTAAGTACTTTGTTGATATTTTTTTCACATGTTCAAATCATTTGAGATGAGATTCTACCATCTTTCTACAATAAGTGCTACTCTAACTTTTTCTCTTGTATCTTCATTCCTTATTTTATCCATATATGTAACCACTCATCTATCTTCACATATTCGTCTCTGCTACAATTAGCTTATATTTATACTCTTCTTTTGCCGTACAATACTTTATTCCATTTAACATAGCCGGTCTAATGGCAGTGCAATAACATTTTCTTTTAAGTTTTAGAGTTAATTTTTTGTCACATATAAAATAAGATACAAATCACTACTGTAACCAACCAACTTATATCCGATATTTTACGTCCTCTTTAATTTTTTTATTCTCTTATATGATACGCCTAAGATAATTAAAACACTTTACTTATGATAAAATATTTTTTTTCAATTTTTACTTCTATATTATTATTTTTCCATCACTTACCAAATTTACATTCTATATATACTGTCTTACTGTAGCTTATACTCAAATTATACCCTTCTAAAACTCGTCTTCATAACTTTAGACATTTGTATGAGTAAATTAAAAAAAAAAAAAACCTTAATATTAGAATTAGTTCATCACACTTGATCTTTAAAATGGAGTAATGTTTTTTTTTTCTCCGTTTATCCCAAACTTGACTTCACAAATAATTTAAGATGGTATAGTAATTTATTGATCCATTGTGGAAATTCAATTGTTTGGCCAATTGAAGGGAAAATAAAATTCTCAATTAAATGATTAATTAATTCATTACTTAATTAAATGGGGATAAGGTTTCTTCAATTCACTGTCTAGATCAGAATCAGAGGGGGCATGTGTCCATGTCCTTGTGTTTACAGGTTTTTTTTGGCTGTTTATATCTTTATTACTATCTCAGCATATTTAATCAAAATATCTTAGCTTCAATGATATGGAATATTAAATAATATTTTATTATAAAATTATCTTTTAATTTTATTAGTTAGACAATTTAGAATTTATAATTAAAATTTAAGATTTAAAATTTAAAATTCAAAATTAAAAAAAATTAATTAATATTAACCATAAAAAGTTGACTTTCTAATCAAACTCTAGCTAGGCAAATAGTCTAGATATTAATTGTATATCAAATGGGTAAAAAATAGAATTAGAGGACTATACAAAAATATTATCTTATGGGCAATATATTAATATTAATTGTATATAGATCAAATTAAACCACTAGCTAGGATGTCTGACTTTTCTGTAAATTCTTATGTTTTCACTTTTCACCAACCCCATAAAAAAAAAAGTTTTTACCAAGAATATATCCGTTTAGAAAAACATGTAGTTTTTGGAGCCATGCATATATATTCAGTAGAAATTATCAAATAGAACAAATGAGCCCTGCAAACGTTGGAAAAGATAAAAATAGATACATATCTTCTCTGCCAATTCTGAACACATAGCACAAATTTAATTGAATATAGATAACATGGAAACAAAAAAAACAAAATTGAACCCTAAAAGGAGGCAAGAGTATATAGTAGTAGTTCAAATTTCATAGAGAAGTTGGATTTCATTTTTCATTGTGAAGTCATTTTTTTCCAGATATCCATCACCACCTGATGACAAATGAGAAATGATGGGACCAAAAATTGAAAATGATTTAATAAAGTTATATATGAACCCAAAATAAATGTAGAGATATGTACTCCAAATTGAGTATATAATCACAGATTTTAACTGTAAATAACATTTTCTTATTCGTTTAATGGGTTTTACTAATTAATATGCCTTAAAGAAAATTGTCAAGGAATGAAAAGTATAATTTTTGTGATATTATTTTTTAAAAAGTCAATATTAAAGAAAATTTATTATTTATTAATTTATTAATTTTTTTTTTTTTTTGTATCATTATTTTTTTTATATAGGCTTCCTTGAATGAAACATGGCTCATCCATAGGAGACACCCCCATTTTATTCTCTATCCTTCTTATTATTGACACATAACAAGACATTCAAAATGTTTTACTAGGTCCCCTATATGTATGGTCCTATGTACATTATTACTGAAGAAAAGTATGACACTGCTGGATTTGGTGTATATGCATGCATGTGTACATCAACCATGTTTGATAAATATAAATTAAAATGTGACACCATATTTTTGGGACCATTTCTGATACAATTCATGCTGCATGTTTTTTGTGGGGACCTTCCCACGTACAAAACCTTCATATAAAAGTATTATAGATTAAATAATGTGTTGATGTTATTTTTATTTGTGATGTTATTAATAGAAAGTATTTGACTTTAAAAATAAATAATATGGATCATCATCATATGCAATAAAAATTATTACAGTTTTGAGTGAAATAATTGAAGAATAAATATGAATGTAGACGTCATGAAATTATTTTTTAAAATAATTTAAATCGATATAAAAAAGATACACCAACTATAAATTATTGGTATGAATTATGCAATTATTAATCAGTGATTCTGACAATAATGTCACCCTCTCACCTTGACTTATATAAAATTATGAACATGTGTACATGAATGAATTCATGGAGCACTATTTTCCATTTGAATTTTATATATATATCACCTAGCTACCATGTACATTCTCTACAATATTAAATCCTTAAATAGATTCAAAGTTTAATTTAAACTTTAATAATGAGATAAGACAATTATTATATTATCGAAAAGAGAAATGTTATTTATACAATGGTTGTTAAACTCGCGAGTTAACTCGTAAACTCGTACGAGTTTACGAGTTTAGGTAGTGGAATCGAATTGATTCGGACACAAACTCGTTTCTGGGTAGACTCGGCTAGACTCAGACAGAATCGCTCAAACTCGCGAGTTTGCTAGCGAGTCAGCGATTTTGAATTCGATACCCATTTTCGCCAAAACGGTGTCGTTTTGAGCCAAAAAAAAAACTACAGCTAACCACTAACTAACCCAGACCCTGTAAGGGACCCGGTAAGAGTGTAACCCTAATTCGAAACCCTCACAGGCTCACACTCCACCAGCACCAAGCCCTCACTACTCACTCTCTTCTTCTCCAACGTCGCTGAATCGCCACCATCTACCAGCACCGTTGTTTGCGCCGCCACGCAGAGGCCAGACGCCGAACGGATCCCTCATCCCTCGCTTGTCGCCTCGCCTCATCCCTCATCCCTCATCGAACGCAGAGGCCACGCAGAGTCGCAGATCCCACCACCATGCAGTGAAGGTTCGTCGTCGACACTAGCCCACCACCACGCAAAGTCGCAGAGCCCAACCTTCACTCGTCGACACCAGCCCACCACCACGCAGAGGTCACACAGAGTCGCAGAGCCCACCACCACGCAGTGAAGGTTCATCGCTCCTGTTCTGCGTTCGTCGGCCGTCGCACTCCTCCCTGTTCTGCTTCACTGCGTTTGCCTCCCTTCCCCTGTTCGTCGCCATTGTTCTTCACTGCCGATCTGCTTCAATTCTGCCCTGTTCTCCAAGGTAATTTTTTTAAACAAATTCAAATATTAACAATCTTGCTAGCAATTCTGCAATTTTGGTTCTGAACTTCTGATGTTAACATGGTTAATTTTTTTTTAGTTTAGTTTAAATCATACACAGAATTGGTTAATGAGATTTGATATGTTGAAAAAAAAAATTAAACTGATGCTGCTTCATGCTTCATGCTTCATGGTTAAAATGTGTGGTACTGTGGTTTACTGGTTGTCTCTTGTCTGGTTTAAACTTTAAACTGTTACTTAATACTTTGTGGTTTTTTTTGTTAGTGTTTCTGAATATCTGACTGAAACTCTGAAGTCTGAAATGTTAGTGTTACTATGTTAGTTATGAATTTAGTTAGTGGATAATCTGAATCTGAATTTGTTATCTGGGTTGTTGATTTGTAGGGATAAAAATACAAAATGTTTGAAAGAAATAATGTTTCTGATGAAGATGGTGAAGATGATGATGTTGATGCCATGGAAGATGACGATATTGGAGGATTTGAGTTTTAGACTTTATTAGAACATTTAATTATTGCTTTGTTGTTTTCTTTTGTGTTTTGGTTGTGTCTTATGAAGCTTTGATTGTGTGATTGTGTGTTTTATGTTGAACTAGATATATACTTGTGAAGAATTTAAATGTGTGATCTAGAGTACTTGTTGTAACTTGTAATTGTAGTATTATGTTAATTTATTATATGTTTTGATGTTGAAATTGTTAAGTTTAAATGTCTATATCTGAGTAAATATATATATTATACATGATATATATATATTTTTTATAAAAAATGTATAACAGGTAAACTCGTACGAGTCTACGAGTCGAATCTACGAGTCGAGTCTAGGTCAGCTCCACGAGTTTACCTAGACTCGCGAGTTTGACAACCTTGATTTATACACTAAAATTAGTTACTAAAATCAGCCACCAATATATTTATGTATAAATACATGTGTGGTTTAATTTATTTTTATAGTGTATTTATATTCCAACATGTATTTTATACTGGTGGCTAATTTTAGTGTACACGTAGCATAATCCTATTGAAAAATAATAAAAATAGAAAATATTAAAAATAAAAAATATTTTCTTAACTTGTGATAAGAAATATATATATGATCCAGCTCATGCGCAAGTGCTTTCTCGAAAGTGTCCTTTGTTAACTTTTGGTGCTTAGGATGTCCACAATAAAATTTTTGTAATCATATTTGTTGACTAATAATAATGTCTGTAGAATATGGATATAAGGAAACAAAATTAAAAATAAAAATGTACCCATACAATTGAAATGGACCTTACCTTTTTTTTTCTGTTAAAAATTAAAGATTGATGTACATACATGCATCTTTTACTTTCCTATATTTTTCCATGGGAATTGGTAGCTTTTTGACCACCAATAATCTTTATTATATTATTATATAGTTTCACCTTTTGTTTCTCATGCAATTCGGTTTGTGGTGTTTCACTTTTATTATATGTTATCTTTTCCTTTGTCAAAACAAAGATAATTTATTTACATACTAGTTTACTTTGGTGAAAATCATAATAATAATAATAAAGGGAACAAAAAAGGTGAAGAAATTGATGTTCCCTTTTTTGCACTGTTTAAAGAATAATTAATCACATAAATAACCCTGTTAAATGAAGTAAAGAAAATAGATTTAAGAAAAAAGTAGAATTGATGAGAATGATTTTATGCACTCCTTTAAATTCATTAAATTAAGAGAATTTTAACTATTCTCTTATTTATGTATTTGATTAAAATTTTTAAAATTTAAATTCTTTAAAATGATAAAACTTGAGATTAATATTTGCTATTAAATCCACGATATAACTTCTTTTATAAATAGATATAACCAAATTGATCTTTGTTATTTTACTATTGTTGTCACTTTAATTTGGCATTTTTCACTTTAAACTTTATATAATTTTTCATATTTTAAATTTAAAATAGCAATGATATGATATGCGTACATCAGGCACAAATTAAACTCCGCATTAATGTAGAGAAATTTTGTCGTTCACAGTTCACATTCTTAATTGGCTCTGTACATTGAAATCACTAATTAGAAGTAGCAGCTATGGCAGCTGTATTCAATAATCTGATTACTTCTCATCCAACAACGATTACTATTATCAGGCTAAATATATTTTTTTCTCTAAAATTTATTAAAATTTTAAAAATATTTATAAAATTTATTTTGTTTTAATTTTATTTTAAAAGTTTTTTATTTAAATCTAATTAAATATATCTCTAATAACTAAATTAAAAAAATTAGAACTAATTTAATAATAATGCATGACAATTATATCTAGTTTGTTTATGTTGAAGATTGTTCTTATAAAATTGTTGCTAAATTGATTTTAAATTTTTTAAAAAATTAACTGCCAATAATATATTTGATACAGATCAAAAACTTTTGAGACAAATTAAAATTAAAACAAAATAAAACTTAAAAATATTTTAAAAATTTTTAACAAATTTTGAGAATAAACAATATACTTTATCCTCCTCCTCCTCCTCCTCCTTATTATTATTATTATTATTATTAAGACTTGTAATTTCCTTCCCATTTCTTACCAAATGAATTATTAAAAGAGTATTTACCTAAATTGGTCCCCAAAAATTTTTGAAGTGGACGTTTTAGTTCCCAACAAAATTTAATTATATAATTAGTCCCCAACTTTTGTAAACGTCCGTCGCTTTAGTCTTTCTGTTAGTTTACTCCGTGAAATTTTAACGGTGGAGTCCAACGTGTCACGTTAAGGTGTTGAGTCAGCCGTTAAACGTCACGTGGGATGAAAGACAAAATGATCGCTGGAAAGGCAACTACAAAAGTGTTCTTGTGTGATGCCTTAAATCCTAAAACAACGGCGTGAAGGTCATCATCATCTTCGTGTGCTACTCTGAAAATGTGTAACCATGGCAAGTGGAGGGAATTCGGCAAGCTCTTATCGTCGACGAGTTAGAGGTAGCAGAGATGGTAGTGCTAGCAATGCTTCAGGTGACCCCCAATTTGAAATTGCAAGAGGGGAGAATCCAAGATGCCACTGCGGAGCTTATGCCAATGTTGTGGAGTCTGAAACAGATAAGAACCCAAGAAGACCTTTCTTTGGATGTCCTTATTATAGGGTAAGAAACATTGGGTATGGTACCTTTTTTATGCATTGCAAAATTCATGGGTTAACTCTGATTTTGTGCATTTTTTCCTTCAATGTAGGAGAATCTTTCACACTGTGAATTTTTTATATGGTTTGACAAAGTTTTTCCCCATAAAATACAAGGTAGCCAGCATAATGTTGTACTGGAAGAGAGGATGAAGAAGTTAAAAGATTTGGTAGATGAATTAGAGAAGAAGCCTAAAAATGTAAGTAGAAAAAAGGAGTGGAGCAGTGAATGTAAAACTGTGTTCTTTTTCATGTTAGGTTTTTTGGTTTGTATTTTTGTAGGAAAGATATAGCTAAGTAGGAAAATAAGGGAATTAGGTGCTTGTAATGTATGGATATATTGCAATTGAATAATTAATCAAAGTGTAATTGTCAATATTATAGTCTGGCAGAATTGTCTAATGAAATTTCCTTTACCTAAGATTAGAATCATATGCATTCACAAAAATAATATTCTAAAAACCTGATTTAATAAAAAATCACAGCACTCATAATTATCAAAATAATCTAATAACCATAATTTCATATAATTGAAATCAAGCATCAAAGTTCTGAATATTCCAACAAAAAATTTACTCGTAGCTAGTTTATATCTGTTGCTAGCATCAAAGATACATTCCAAAAGCATATCTTAAAGTTGCATAGATGCACTACATAATCATAATCTATTACAAAAGGGTCTCAAAAAACTAAACAACATAACTACAATCAGCATGATATCACAAAACAATATCATTTCTTCTTTTGGAGGTTGAGTCCTGGTATAGGCATGAACTTGAATATTCTGGCAGCAATTATTTTTGGAGAGACTCTTGGTATCTGATTCAGATGGAGTGACTTAGGTACTAGAACAAATGAGACTGTAGGTAGAGAAGTTAGAGTAGGTGGAGGTGAAGGTTTTGGAGCCGAAACAAGCTTCGTAGGAGGTGTTGGGGTAGTGATCAGAGCTACATGAGGTCTCAGAATTTGTTGTTTGGGTCTTGGAGGCCTAAAACTTATTGCTGATGCAACTTGGTTGGATGAGTTAGTAATGTGCTATTATATTTGCCAATAATATCACAACTGAATATTATATTATGCAACAATAAACATGATATTATTAGGTGAAGTGTAACATGCTCTTTATATCTGCGAATAATATCACATGAATAGTAACACACTTTTTTGTATGGAATGCTTCCTCATCCAAAGAGTAGCTTGAGACATGACTATACGCAAAAAATAAAATGGAAAAGTTAATTTATGAACAAATTTTAATATAATAAGTGACATTAAAATAAAAGAAGCAGCACTAATTACTAACCAAACAGATTCTGAGATAGAAGAGAAAATACAAGTAAGCATTAACATTCCCAAATATGATTATAGTAAGCATTAACAACAATTATAACAACTCTTTGCAACTATTATAACAACAATTCAATTCAAATGCAACTAGACCAACCCAAATATAATCACAGCAAGTAAAATAAAGTCAAATACAATCAGTGCAACAGTCATTTACCTTCTGCTGATCTGAGATAAAATTTCATTCTTCTGTTGAGCAGTTACCAATGTCCTCTTGAAGAAGTTGTAGAAATCACTTCCAACTTTGTTTTGTTTCACTGTCAACCACCGTATAGGCAATCACATAGAAGTGATTGTTTACATCTTGAGCTACAGCAGACAACAGTTGCCCCCCATAATATCCTTTCAAGTGACATCCGTCCAACTCAATCAGTGGTCTGCAACCAGCCTTAAACCCCCTTTTACACCCATTCAGACAAATATACAGTTTGCTAAACAATGGCGGTGAACCAAAAATTGTGTGGGTTGTTTCCAGCAATGCAGTGCTGCCAGGATTACTTCTGTAAATTTCAGTGAGATAATCTCTCAACTTTTCATACTGAGCCATCTCATTCCCAACATACCTTTCTCTAGCAACCCTTAAAACTCTATAAATTATCTTGTCACTGCACATCACATTAAAGTCTATCTTAATATGATCAAAAGCTTCGCCATGAGTCATGTGGGGTTGGGTCAATAACCTCTTCTCTAATTTATCAGCCATCCATTTCTGATCAGCCATGTTAGATCCGAATTCCCTAGCACAAGTATGTTTAGGCTCATACGTCTTAATCTAGTAGCACCTTCCAGCACTATTCTAGGCACAATAGATCAGCCAGGGACATTCATTAGCATTACTACTAGGGACAATAGCAGTTTCATTCCCTCCAGTCTCATTGGTCATTGCTGCAACTTCTGTAACCAGAGCATTTGCCTTCACAGTTCTAGTATCTTTTGTTCCTGATCCTCCATTATTTTCAGCATTAGATTCCTTTTGTTTTTCTCCAGAGTTATTCGCTTCTGCAGCATCATTCTCTTTCCTTTTAGCCTTACACTTAGCCTTACACTTTACCTTTGCAATCATAGCCTTCTCTTTCCCACTTGCACACTTGCATCTAACTCTTCTATTATCATTTTTAACATAAAAAATTCTCCTTCCTTCAGCAATAGTATAGTCCTTTAAGGCATGCTTGAATTGCTCCAATGTGGTAAACTCCATGTTCAATTGGGGTTGAACATCACCAAAGTCTGCTTCCTCATTGAATTGGGGCCAAGTTAAAACCATCTCCCTCGTTGTCTGATGATTGAGGTGTATCAAACCCCTCTGACTCAAATCCTTAACCATCATACTTATCACTAAAGATGTTATCCTCTTCCTCTGCTATACCCTGTCCAACACCAAATTCTGACTCACCAGCAGTAGGAGTAGGCCCAGCAGTAGGAGTAGACCCATTAGTAGGAGTAGCCCCAACAGTTATATTGGGCCCAGTTTTGTCATTGGGCCTAGTAGTCTGTTTAGGCCCACCTTTCTTCCTTGCATTATCCGTTTTTTCAATAGCTATCTTCCTTGCATTATCCTTTTTTCCAACAGCTTTCTTCTTACCCTTCTTATCTCTTTCGCCACCTTTGAGTCCTTCATCTTCATAGCTATCATAGCTATCATTAGTGTCATCGTCAAAGCCTGGAGGTGGGGATTTATACGCCTTCAGCATTGTCATAGCTATCATTGTTAGAAATTGGTTCATCAGACAAGACCTCAGCCTCGCTGTGCTCATCAGTATCATCGCTATCCTCCGCAGGGTCCTCAAAATCAACATCTTCCATGATTGGATGATCAAAGAACAGACACAATTCATCTGTCTCTCTGTCCTCCCTCTTTTTGTCACACATATCTCTAATTTTCTTGTCTCCATATATAGGATGTAGGTTTGCTTCATAATTAGGAGTTGTTGGGTCATACCAATACATCTTCTTATATGCATGGTAGCCAAGCCCTTCAAACATTTTCTTCAAATCAAAACAATTCACTAAATCAAGATCCAACGGAGGAAATCTCTTTACATTCCCATTAATGTAAAGAAGTTCACCCTCGTTATCTTTGACAAAACTCCCCCATGTTGAAAGACAGGAATAACCCAATCAGTCATCTACAATCCATAAACATGAAATAAAATGTCAAAACCAGAACACAAACTTATACAGAGCAATTACATATTAAACACCAACTGCTCAAACTTTGATTTTCTAATTGTGATAACTAGATTAATCAATGTATAAAGTGTATTTACCACAAAATGTTGAATCTTTTTAATGTTAAGCTCATATATGCATGCATTACGTCACTTATTAGTAACTAATTTCTACTATCAGAAATAAATACACAGGGTAAACACATTCGAACAATTGCAATGATGATCAACTATACCATCCGCATCATAATAGAGAAGAGATATACTAATCTGACCGGTGAAGACTGATAGACCGGCAAAACCTTCTTCTACAATAACTCCGTCTTGTACAAAGCCTTGAGTCAATAATGTCAGCGGAGGTCGTCGGAAGACTAGCGGTTCATGTGGTGGTGACTTTCTTTGTAAAACCTAGGGGAAGAGAGGGTGTTGGTTGTAATTTCGTTTTGGGAGAGGAAGATAAAAATGAACCTTTAATGCCACTCAACTAACGAAACGACACACGCCCTTGTGCCCTACTCCCAAAACGCAGCGTTTAGCATCATTCAGAATATGGACCAATTCGTCTTTATTGAACACGTGGTGCTTAACGGCTGACTCATCACTTGAACGTGACACGTTAGACTCCACCGTTAGGGTTTCACGGAGAAACTAATAGAAAGACTAAAGTGACGGATGTTTACAAAAGCTGAGGACTAATTATATAATTAAATTTTGTTAAGGACTAAAACGTCCACTTCAAAACTTTTTAGGGACCAATTTGGATAAATACTCTTATTAAAAATATGTTTTTCATATTTAACCAAAAAAGGTATTATTTACCCTTAAGACCACTACGTTATGTAACACTCAAAGTATTATTTACCCATATAATAATTTGCATAGTTAAAAACTTAAAAACGTTAATTGATTCCATGCACAAAAGACAGCTATATTCCCAAAACGAGTTTAGAAATATTTCCAGCTTTCCGGCACTTATTATTCATTATTTTCGTCCTATGTTTTTTGTATGGTCACAAGAAATCAAAGATTGCAATCGAGAACAACATGAATGACACACACGTGGGAAAGCAAAGAGCTTCATAATTAAAACGATGAACATACACTATAGTTAGTTTAGGCCCCAAATCATTAATTTTACAATAAATTATTACATGCTCTTAAGTTATATATTTTATAAGAATAAATATAGAGAATTAGTTTTTAATTTGTTAATATTTAATTAATTTTTTTAATTATTATAAATTACTTTTTTTAACTCTTATTATTTTTTTTAAAAAAATAGGATTTACAGTTTAGAATAAAAAATTTAAGATTGATGAATTAAGATTTAAAATCTAAAATAAAAAAAAATAATTTTCTAATTGAACTCATATTATAAATATTTACTACTACCTTTTTCTCATTTATATATAATACTTAAAAAACTTTATATTGGAAAAATAAATACTTATAAAATAAACATTAATTAAATACGTTTTAATTAAAAGGATAGAACTATTTCTCTTATTTTCCCACACCAAGCACAGAATCACTTTGGTCCCAATGTCTCTCTTTGGAATTTGGATTTGTCAGGAATTATATAAAAGAAAAGAAAGTTACATTAACTTTTAACCCACAAGACATCATCTTTTAATTTAGAGGTGTCCACAACCAATTATGACAAATTAATCAAACAAAAACTTTAGTGCTAAGAATATTTGCTACAACCCACTTTTCCTTTTGCCTTTGGAAGATGATCAAAGATAAGAGAAAAAGGTTTATGCAATGATTATGTTGTGTAGATTGAGGAACACATTGGATACAAAATGAGATAATATGATCAAAGGTTATGCCTCTTTTTGCATTATTGTGAAACATGAGCTGGTTTTTGTACTTAGCTATATGTGTCTACTATAAAAAAGTTGAAACTATTAATTAAATAAAGCAAATTCAATAATGTTTTAAGCTATAATATATATAAGCTAAGGTCCACACACACCATTCCTTATTGTCAAACATCATTTCACACATTTAATCATTTGGCCCTCTTGTAAATAATAACTATTAATTAATAATTAATTTCCCTCCAAAAAAAAAGGTAAAGTTTGGAAAAGGTCTTTGTAATTGTTCCACTAAGATACAAAACATGACATATATAATTGTGGCCCCCACTAGCCATAAAATTTAACTAATCCGATTCCCCCAAATAAAATACATATTCTTAATTAATAATGTTAATTACTTCAAAAACAACCTTCCAAATAAAACCCTAGGGTTCAGTCCAAGCCGCAAAAATGGGCATGGGAGACATAGTAGACCTAATTTGAGGAGGTGGTGAAGGGAACCAAGAACTAACAACACTAGTAGTACTAGTATTATTGGCAACAATAATAGGGCTAACAACATTATTATTATTATTAACCTTTTGATGAAACACATTTTGATGATGACTACTATTGTTGTTCTTGTTCATGTTGTGAACAGGGCTACCTTCTCTTGATGAGTTGCTCAAACTTGTCACTAGTGAAGATGGGTTTGAAAAATGAGTCCCTCCTCCCATATTAGGGTTTTGAATGCCAATTAGATCTTGTAGGGCCCCACCACCACAGAAAGTTTGACAATTTCTATAATCATCATTAAATCCAATCTTCTTCCATTCATCTGAACCATTTTCAATGTTGTTGTTGTTACAACCTTCAACTTCTACCAACTCCTTCTTGTTGATGTGGCTTGTTACAACATTGTACTCTAGGGTTGTTGCCGGTGCCGGTGCCGGCGCCGCCTCGATCGCCTTCGGCTGCTCGTTGTTGTTCTTTCTGGCCAATTCTCCGGCAAGTAGGGTGTTACTAGCCATGATCCTTTCAACATCATATCTTGAAATGTCAAAGTTTGTGACTGCATTCACCCCACGGAATTTGATTGCAGCCACATCATATGCTTCTGCTGCTTCTTCTTGAGTACCTTAAAAAAATTAATAAAAATAAATTATTTCATTAATTAGCAAATTGCCAAATTATGGTACACATATTTTGATATTACATTTTATTATATTTCTCACCATATACACTATATATTTGCTTTTATTACCAAAATTTTCTAAAGTGGTTCTAAATTAGAAAAAAAAAAAAAAAGAACATTTTTAGAAAATTTTGAAACTTTCATGAGACTCATTTTTTGGTTGAGGAATATCCTTGTTTTTTTATCAATTACATGAAAAAAACAGCCTTAAAAAAAAATTAAAAAGTGAATTGTTACTGTCCAAAGTCAGCCTTATAAAAAGAGCATTAATCAAAGTCACAACCACTGGCATAAAAACAAAGTAAGTACCCCCCAATATATATATAAAAAAAAGGTTACTTTAATTTTAGGCACGCTAGCACCTTATAAATTTGAATGGCAAAAAACATATGTAGTAATTTAGTACGATGAATTTGATATGTAACACTTTTTGGAAGTACTTACTGAATGTCCCAAGATAAAGGTCCTTATTTCCCGCTACTCTGCCTATCCTTGCTTGCCATCTCCCATGTTGGTGGTGCCTAAATAGTAATTAAATACCTTTCATTAATTACATTTATTTAGTTTTAATTAATTCACAAGTGCTTGTTTATTTGGTTTTATGGGTTTGCATGCATAAAATATTAAAAGGAGAAAATCTTCATTGTTAATAACACAAAAGAAAAAAGAAAAACAAGATTTCATGGGTCTGTTTGATTTGTGTGTTGATTCTCTATTTTGAAAATCATGTAAAGTAAACATATTTTCAATGTTACTTTTTAATAAGTACAAAGAATTACTTTTAATTAATAACATTAGTTAACTTTTTTATTGTAAAATTATATTCTAACTATTATTTTTTAGAGAATTTAATATTTAAATTTAGGAATTAGAATTCAGAATTTAAACATTTAAAATTTAAGATAAAAATAATAATTTCAAAAAGTTAGTTTTGATATGCACACAATAAAGCAAAAAATATTAAAAATGAAAATAAAAAATTAATTACAAATAAAAAAGTATTGATAACAAAAATACACTGAAAATAAAACTAGAAAATTAAAACAAAAACAAAAAACAAAGAAACCCTTTATTTTTTTTTTCTCGAGTCAGTTTCATAACTAAATATTTGTTTTGTTTATATCAAGAGTACTTTTGCATCTATCAAACAATAAATCAATCCCACACCATCTAACAAAGTATTCCAAATTCATATAAAAAAAGAGCAAAGGGGAACCACACTAACCTTGTCACCCCTCTATACATTGAAGCTCCCCTTGAAAATCCACTACTTTTTCTGTAGGGCAATCAACTCATCATTCATTACAATAATAATTGAAATATTTTAATTATTATAGCTAAACAAACATAATATTATAATCAATTAAAGAATATAATTAGTATTTAACATGTATATACCTTCTCAAATGTGCAACATATTCCTGCCTGTTCATGTTCTTCATTTCTTCAAGTTCATTTTGGTAGTTTTCTAGCTGCCAAATTTAAGATATATATTTATATATACATAGTAACAAGTATTCTCCAATATTTAAAGTTATTCTCTAGATTCCTTTTATTTATGTTTAATAATTATTTTTAAAATTTTTTAATACAATGTTACAAAATAAATATGAAATAAAAGAAAAAAAAAAGAATAATAATTAGAATAAAAACAAAACTATAGAATATACCGGAAAGTTTATGTGTGTTGAAGGTCCCCAATACTTAAGGGCTGCAAGATCATAAGCCCTTGCAGCTTTTTCTTCCATATCATAGCCACCTTTAATCAATTCACATAAAAGAAAAAAAAAAGAAAAAAAAAACACTTATTAGCAATCACAACAAGAGGGTTGAAAATAAAAGTGTTTGGTTAAGAACTTACCCAAATAAACTATATCATGCAACGTTCATTTGATTGAATTTGTAATCCACAGTGTGAACATTAGAGAGAGTGAGAGAAAGAGTTAGAGTGGAAACTGGAAACAGCTCATAACTATGCATACTAATTGGACCAAAAAATATTTGCAAAAGGGAAAAAAAATAATGAATAATATATAATTTTTTATTTTAATTTTTTTTCACTAATTACCTTGTCTTCCTTTCCTAGTTTGCCCTTCTTTTTTGCAACTATTATCCCACAAATGTGCTTCATATCTGCCGGTCCATCTATGCCTAATAGAAAAAAATCAAAAGGAAAAAAATGTTAAAAAATAAAATAAAAAGTAAGTTTAAAATAGTTGATAAAATTAATAATGAAATGAAAGTGAAAGTGAAAAATTTGACTAACCTTGTGACACCTCTGTACTGTGAAGTTCTTTGACCAAATGTCTCAATGGATTTCCTATGAACAGTTTGCTTACTACTATTATTGTGTCCTCTCTTATTATTCTTTGCAACTTCCACCATGGCCTTGCAAGAATTTGAAGAAGAAGAACCTGCTGAGATCTGATTATGATTATGAGTAGTTGTTGAAACACTTACATGGCTTGATGATGATTGAGAAGTAGATGAACAACCAGGACTCATTGAAAGACTTAAAGTCTTCAAATTCCCACCTCCACCATTAACATTCACATTAACACTTTCCACCATTCCATTATTATTATTATTATTATTATTATTTCCATTAACCCAGTTTCTGATGAAGCAATTATTATTCTCTTGTTCTTGATGCATTTGATGATGAGGTTCCTTTGTTGTTTCTTCTTCTTCTTCTTCAACAAATGGTAGAATGTTAGTAGAACCATCATTGCTGCAGCCAAGTGCTGAATAGTATTGATTCACATCATGATCATGTTCATGATGATGATTATTACTATTATGCCCTTGTTGCTTAAAAGGGTCTGAGAGAATAAGGTCCAAAGAAGAATTAGAAGAACAATGTTGTTGTCTGTTGTTGTTTTCAGCCTCAGAATTTTGATGATGATGATGATGGCTATTGTTATAGTAAATGCTGTCTAAGCTTAGAGCCATTGCTTCTCTTTCATGTTCACCATATTCATGAGCTCCCATTGTTGCACCACCTAGAAAGTCCTCAAGCTTTGGAGATGAACATGAAGAACTTGGCACCATCACTTCAATAAAACCCAAAAAACCAAAAAGAAAAAAAGACTAATTTTTAATACCAAAAACACATCAAAAACCAAACTTTTTTCAATATATAGAACTTAGAACAACATATTATGAAGATAAAACAAAGAACATGAATTGGGTCCTAACTAACCTTGGGTTTGTGATGTAGTGAGAGCTTCCATTATGCAGAGTGAGCCATCAGATTTGAGTGGCATCATAGCCAGAGAAGGAGAAGAATGAAAGGGAGAAGGGTTTTCAGCATAACACATTGTTGAAGAAGGATTATTCAACTGTGAAGGTGACAAGTAGAATAAGCTACTTGTTGTTGAGGCAGTGCTTGAAGGATGATGAAGATGATGATAATACTGATGGTGATGATGATGATGATGATGATTATGATTATGATCATTGGGAACCTCCATTTTCATGTTGTGGTGGTGGTGGGGTGAGAGAGAGAAACCCATCAACCAGTTATGATTGTTACTATCATCATCATGATTAGTAGTAGTAGCAGTAGTAGTATTGTTTCCATCATTCAAGAAAGACTTCATTTTTCAGCTTCTTACTTGAAAAAGCTTTGAACTTTGAACTTGGTTTTGCTACCAATGTGTGGTGTTGTTTTTGCAGCAAGGCAAGTCAATCATTGGGTGCTAAATCAACAAATCATCATCATCATCACATTATCACCAACCCAAAACAATAAAAATAAAAACAAAATTACTTGTATTTGCATACTACTACTACTAGTGCTGCAATATGAAGACTTGTTTTTTGTTGTGTAGCTAATGGATGAAGCTAAGTTTTTTTCATTTTTTTGTTTTTTTTTTTTAATCTCGAAGACCAAAGAACGAAAGGAAGTGTGTATGGTTTTGTATGGACTATGAAGTGGTGATCAAAATTTCACAATTCTCACACAAACACAACAAAAGTGGTGTCTTTGAAAATAAGCAAAAAGAATGAGATTTCCTATATAGCAATGCATGCGCTAGTGCTGGAACCAACCCAATTCATTCCATAGGGATCTGTGTATCTATCTATATATCGAAAATAAAAAATACTATATATAAATTAAAAATCTTTGATTAAATTAATCCTTATCATCATAATAGTTATGAAGTTTTGGCCAAATTTAATTTAAAAAATTATAGCTAAAATTAATGTGACATATTTTTAAATTTATTAATATAAAAAGTACAAAATATTATTATATTAAAAATATTATTAGATAATAAAAAATATAACATTAATTTTTTTACACTGTTATAATAGTTCATTGTTTTATATGTATTTTTTATATATTTATATGTTTTATTTTATATATTTTATATTTAATTATATTTTATATAAATGGTTGATTTTTAGGGTTATGTAACAAAATTAATAAGCCAATGAGTAATAGCTCAAATGGCATAGTCTCCCCATTCTCAATTAAGAGGTTGCGGATTCGAGTCTCCTATATCTTTGGTAAAAAAAAAAAAAAACAAAATTAATAAAAGAACACTCATCTTTATTTTGTCTTTCTTGTTTTTTTTTTTTATTAACTGTATTGGTCAAACTACATTTTATGATTATAATCTTTTTGCCGCTCGAACTCCAAGTTAAAGGCTAGACAAGTTAGTTAGAAAATGCTCTCATTCTCAAGCTTGAATAAGTCCAATCCAGGCCCCTCATTGAAAGATCCAATAAATTAATTTTTGTCTATAATCAATTTGAATTAGTGTAATGATTAATTCACTAATCTAAAGTTCAAATATACAGACAATATTAACCAACTTGGCTTGATCGAGTGGTCAGTTCACTCGTTCGCTTAAACAAGTGTCGGGAGTGCATGTAGCACACCCTTAAATGGAGTTCAGATCTGCGACGAATTAATCCTTAACCTGTCGAGTTGGGAGATACCGTTTGGATAAACAAAAAATATATATATTTTCGTTAAAAAAATATTTTTATATATATACCTGTCAATTTAGAATCTTTTTCCTTTTTTTTTCTTTCTTCATTTTGTATAATACATCTTTTTCTGTTAAACCAATCCTATCTTAAACCCAAAATCAAGAGATTAACCCAAGCCTAAAAAGGCGCAAGGCGGATAAGAAGAAAGACCCGGAAAGGGTAATGGTAATATAAGCTATTTTTGGTTAGTTACTTCTCTTTTTTTTTTTTAAATTAAAAAAAAAAAAAAAGAGGAAAAAGAAAAGAATTGAAACTGTGCGCCTTGGAAACTTGTGAATGGGAGTAAATAGGTAGTGTGGTATAGGTAGCTGAATGTAGGCTACAGAGAGCAAATAGCCATTGGAGTGAATAGGACATACGACATTTTCAAAATTAAATTAAATAAAAGGACATCATAGCAGATCACAGGATTGGCCTCTCATGCTGTCATGCAAACAAATTAACAATTATTATTATTATTATTTTTTTTTTTTTTAATAATATGGATATGTTTTATAATGTTTAAGAATTAAATCTGGTTTAATCATTTTTATTTATATAATATTTTAAAATAATGTATTATATGAATTACTTTATTTTGATAATTGAAAAAAGGACAAATAGGCCCTGACCTTTTGTCTCGCGGATATTTTCGTCCTTAACTATTGAAAAATACTTTTAAGTCCCTGACCTTCACAAAACTTGGACAGGTCAGTCCCTCCGTCCAAATGCCTCCGTCAGGGACTGGTCCGTCCAAATGCCTCCGTCAGGGACTGATCCGTCCAAATGTCTCCGTCATGGACTGATCCGTCCAAATTTTGTGAATGTTAGGAACTTAAAAGTATTTTTCAATGGTTAGGGACAAAAATGTCCGCAGAACAAAAGGTCGGAGACCTATTTATCATTTTCTCTTGATAATTTATATAAAAATTAATTTTAAGATTTGTGCTTAGAATATATACAAAATAGTATAAAATGATTGTTTATATTGTTATTTAAGATTTGATCATTAATATTAAAGTTGTAATTAATATCACATAGTTCCAAAATTTTTTTACCTATAATTAGAAGTTTGAAAAAAATCAGCTTTAGCTTATAATTTTTTAACTTAAACTTATCAATTTTGATAATCTTTTTCTTTATTTTTTGTTCAAACATGATTAGCTTTTGGATATATAATTTTTTCTTCAAAACAAAGCATCCATGATGATTTTCAAACATGATCTAAATATTATTGTATTAATACTATTTTTTGAAAATATATAAACTTAACAAAAAATACTCTTAATTTTCTCTACTAGCTAGGATGGTATAAAGAACTTATATTTCAACAATACATAATTCTTTGTATTTAAAATTTTCAATAATTATAAGGTTTTTGACTTTCTATTTTCAGATTCTCAAGATCAATACTTAAAAAAATATATATTAGGGTCTAATCCTTGAAAAAAAAATTGTAAAGATGTGAATTTTCTAACCATAATAGCTAATATTTACGATGATAATTTTTCTAAAATCTAGTAGCATTAGAGTTTTTATCAAGAGTTAGTCAAGTGACCAAAAATTTATCTACAGAAGATTTTGACTTATTCCCAACATAAAACCATTGGAATATTGCCTTTAAAATAAGTTTCATATTAAAGGATTAACACTTCAAAAAAATTAGAGGTTATTTATTCTGTTTATAGTGAAAATAAAAGTATTTGATAATATATTTACTATCACCATCAATTAACTATTATATATTCTATGTTTTGTCGTTAAAAGTTTTAATAATAATTAAAAAATTGTCGATAAAGACTATTGTAGTGGCCCCAAAAAACTTATATATATTAGCGACTATTTTTGTAAATAGAGATATTTTTTCAGAAAGAATTTGAATGTTTTTTTTTTTCAAAATTTGTAACATTTTTTTAGCTACAATAATTGAAATTACTATTATAATTTTTTAGTATTAACGGCAAAACAATAACCATAAAAAAAAATTTAAGGAAAAGAAATTATAACAATAACACTATTGTCACTAAGAGTTAGAGGTTAAACGTCTTTTTCTTGTAAAGTTATAAAATTATGGACTCATTATAACAAGTAGTTTTTATTTTTTTTAATATTATATATATACCATTTTTAATGAGAGTAAATCACCTCCTTAAAATGGTGAGTTCAATATTGTAAAATTATCCTGTTTTGATTTTTTTTTTTCAAAATATTCTTATATAAATTGATTTAATTTAAACAGAAAATCTAATAAATTGGTTTAAATTGAACTAATTTAGTATATCCTACCAATTTTTTTTAACATGAAGTGATTTACTAGAATAGCAATTTTTTAAAGTATATCGATTCATGTTAAACTGATTTACTAGAAAATTCGAAAATGATAAATCTGAACAATGTTAAACAGATTTAGTAAAAAAAAAAAAAAAAAAGCTACATAAATCATTCTTGTTAAGGACGATTAAGGGTGTGTTTGGAAATTGTTGCAAGAGAAGAAATATATTTAGACTTCTTAAAAATTTTAACTTTTGGTTTGACAATTTTTTTTTATGAATACAAAAGTGATTTTGCTACCAAAATTACGATTTTAAGAAGCAACTATTTTTAGTTTCTACTGTTTTTAGTCACAGATATTAACCATTTATTTATTTTTTACCAACTTTATCCGTTATGTATGTTATTGTATTATTTATAAAATTCTTGTTATTTTTATTTTTATGAGTTCTATTTTTTATTATTTATTATTTTTATTTTTTTTCAACTGCTTGTTTGACATTATATACTTTTATAATTGTGATTTTTGTGTATTATGTTTATTATTATATTTTTTATAATATGATTTATTGTTTCTATTAGGTAAAGTAACTTTAAATAATAATAATAATAGTAAAAAATTATAACATACTAAAAAAAATACTAAAATACTAAAAATCTTAAGAACTTTTAGATTTGTTTCGATCGCTACAAAGTAAATATTTATTTTTTTTTATTATTTTTAGTACTCTCTTTCATAGTTATAATTCTCGTATACTATGTTTTAACGTAATTTTTTATACTATAGATTATGATTCTATTAAAAAAGATAAATTAAATAAAAAATTAATCATAGATAATAATGAAATCATAAACGTTGGATTCTAAATTAATATTAAGAATAAAATTATTGAGAGTACTAGAATAAGAGTACAATGTAAAAAAAATACTAAAATAACATTCTTACGTTAATACTTAAAAAATGTAACATCTATTTGGTTAAATATTTTTTTACATATATATATATATATCTAAAATTTATATTTTTTATTTTTATTTAAAAATATATTTTGTCTATTTTTATATGTTATTTTATTTTAGTAAGTAAATATTAATTTGATTATAAAATTAACTAATAAGATCTATTTAAATATCTAAATTAAAATGATAGGATAATATAAAAAAAATTATTTAAGTGATTTTGAATGGTATAAGCCAAACAACATTTATTTTATTATAATATATTTGATATAAAAATAACCAAATATAAATCATTTTAACACAAACTTACTTTTTATCAAAATCAAATTTGTAAAATTAATTTTATACAAACTACTATAATTCAAATACACACTAACAGGCGATAATTAATGGTTTATATTCCAATGCTTGGAATCAACAAAAATAATACAAACTAAAAAAATAAACATTAAAAATTTTTATTGTAAATATTTTTTACAATTATTTAAGTACTTTTATAATTTTTTTTAAATTTTATTGTCTTATTTATTTTGTAACGAGTATAATTAAAATAACATGTACCACTAAATTTTTTATAATAATTATAATTAAACATTTTATAAAATTTTAAAATTTTTATTATAAATATTTATAATTATTATAAACACCTTTCTAAAATTTGGAAATTCGATACAAAAAGTTACAAGTACCATAAAAATTAAAGTACTCGCTATATAATAAAAATTTATATTATGCTTAAAATTTATTTACTACCTATTCATTACATAATATAAATTTTTATAAAATGAATAAATACAAGATAATTTACCTTTCCAAATGACCAATAATTATGCCAATCCATCTCGTAGCTAGTTATGCCAATCCACAATCCTTAAATATTATTATTTATTAATTGATATTTATTACCGTGACAAGGTTGCAGGATAGAGGGGCCTTAGATAGATTTGATGGGTAGGACATATATATCTGCCCATCCAGTCACTTCATACAGTGTCCCATCCTGTGCCACCCTGCCCTCTGCATCAACGCATCTATTTCTACTCTCTTTTTTATATTAATTAATAATTAATAATATATAAAAAATTAATTTTAATCAGCTTATTAATCTTATAAAATTGAAATAAATGCTAAACTATTTAAATAATTAATTATGCTAAATTTTAATACTAATAATAAAATCTGATTTTTTTTAAATATAATATATATTTAATATGTCCAAAATAAATACTCAAGTATTGGAATTACTTTGCTTTTACCATGCTAACAAAATTTACCCATTGGAAAGATTTGATGTGTGTTTTTTCACATGATGTACAAACTATCCCATTTTAGTTACTGCACCACATTTTTACTAGTTTCTTGTTTTTGATGGTACCACCCTCAACAATGTCAATTTGGCCCACAACTTTAGTTTTTTTCTGTTTATTAATTAAATTAATGAATTAATTTGCTGAAATTGAAATGAATTGATTTATTATTTGTTGCAGTATGAATGGGTGACAACGTGCAAGCCATGAAGGTCCAAACTGGACAAAGAGAGTTTTCTCTTGTGGGTCATATGATCTGACCTTTGCTGACTTTAGGGTCTTTATATACATTACATTACCCTCTTTCAATTAATATTAATTTTTTATTTAATAATTATTACACGTATAATTTTTTAAAAAAATTATTTTATGATATAATATTAAAATTTTTATAATTTAAAAATTTATTTTTTAATTAAAAATTTTTAAAATATCATTATTTATATATTTAATTTATCAATTTAATTTTTAAAATATAACTTTACGAGTAAAAAAATTACTATCAAACCAATAAAAAAAGAAAAAGGCCAGAAAATTAAATTCATTTAAAATAATAAAATGCTTAAAATTAATGGAATTGATTAACTAAAACTAGAAAAAATATTAAAAATATTTATCTCGTTCATAAAATTGTTAATAATATACTTTGAAGGTCTATAGTTGAATAAAAATTTTAAAAATTAATATACTTAAATATAAGCCATTTGTACTCAAAAGTACAATATTAATTCAAGTCAAATTAATCGTGCCAAATTTATCAAATAATATATAATTAAAATAATTAAAAAATATTATATATCAATAATCATTCCGTTCGGTGGTTTGACAGCAAAGAGTGTGACTTTATGTTTCTGCGAAAACAAAAATTTCTGTAACAACAATTAAGGAAAATCACTAATTTCCCAATACCAATGTGTCCTCTCTATAGGAAACATATCCTAAAGTCAAAAAAGAAGAGTAAAATTAAAAAATTAAAAAATCTCTTGTATGAGTAGTAAAACATTTTGTATTCTTTTATTTTTTTTTACTGAATACTTTTGGTATTCCTGTTTCTTAATCAATTCCAATGATATATACATTCTTATAATAAGATATTTTTCTTGTATTTTCTTTTGTCACATTATTGATATCTATATTGTAGTAACAGAAACAGTTATTCATTTCTCTCTATAAAGATTGTGCTATACTATTGTGGTAAACTAATATATTTATTTATATCCAAAAAATGATATTATATGTATATAAAATGAAAGGAAGACCATATAACTTTTTGTAGTGTCTCTTTGTGTGTAGTCAACAACTGCTTCCAGACAAAAATGTGAAAGTAGGTCTTTGATAAGCTTGAAATATCCCGGAAATGATTATCAAAAGGGTCCCAAAAACAAACTTTATATAAAAAATTAATTTTACTCCTTAATACTAATTATCTTTAAAGCAAAATTAATTAAGATAGTTGTGGTTGGAGGTGCCACTGCTAGAAAAAGTAACGGTGACAGAAAATCAATTCTCATGTGAGATTATTTATTTATATAATATGAAAATTTAAAAAATTATTAAAACAATTATATTTTTATTAAATAATAATAAGAACTGATTTTAATTATTAATTTTAATTTTTGACAAGGATTAAAATATTCAACTAAAAGTTTTTTATAATTAATTTGAATAATTACTCAATATTTTATGTCGGTAGCTTCGTACATTGTTATCAAATAAACATATTATATTATACGCTTTTGTTTTGACCTCTAACACTACAGCACAACCACAACCAATAGATTGCAACAGTTTTGGAGGTTTTTTGCGGCAATTTCAAACCAGCATTAAATAGTTCAGTGGCGGTTGGTAGAGCGTCATCCTTTGAGACAACGAAAAACAATTTTGCAACTGTTTTTAGCAATTGTTATATAACCGTCGCTAAATCAAATATTGCAGCGGTTTGATTTTGTTGTAATGTAATTTTGAATTAAACTTAAAATTTTAAGCGTGAATATTTGAATTATCATATATATTAACTATTTACAAAAATTTAAAAAAAATTAGGATAATTACTGGTGTATGTACAAACTTTTCAAAAATAAATAAATGGAAAATATGCTACAAAATTTAAGTAAAATATATACTTTATTATCTTATTATGTAAACACGTCATTAGATTAAAAAGTCAATCTTAAAAATGATGTGCACAAGTTCATCCAAGTGTTTAAAACATCCCATATATATATATATATATATATATATATATATATATATATATATATATATATATATAGTAAATACTATTATATCCTCTCTAAAATAATATGTAAAATATTTTTTTTAATGTGTCATGGATGTTTATTTATTTTAATTTTTTAGTAAAATTTATTGAATGACTAATTTATCTAATAAAATAAAAATAAGAAATTGATTTTTGGTCATTAAAATTTGTTAAAAATTTAACAAAATATTTGAAAAATAATATTATATATTATTCTTTTATTTTTCACACAAAAATATCTGATTTCTAACAAAAATTAAATAAAAATCCAGACATTCATAAAAAATAATTGCAAACTAGCTATATTAATTTTTAAAAACCAAGATATAAAGTGTTTCAATTTCTTCCCTTTTTTTATATAATTCGAAACCAAATTGTATAGAATAAATTTCTAAATTTAAATATCTATTTGACACGATAAACTTTTTAAGTTGAAAATTTTCACTGTGACATTAATTTGTGTTTTTATTTTTAATTTGTCATATCAATATTTTAATTTAGAATTTAGTTAATATGAAAATATTTTTAAATTAATATTTTAATAAATATATAACAAATGTATTAAAATAAATATCGAATTAGAATATAACACATTAGATAGAGTAATTTACATATTACTTTAAAGAGGATAGGGTAGCATTCACCTATATTTATATATAATATATATTTATATATATATAGAAGTTGTTTTGAGCTTGTGAAAAAATAAAATAAAACCTGAACAATTGTTCTGAGAATGATATGAAAATGTCGTATAGGACAATTATTTATTATCTAAAATATCTCTTTTCTAGCAGTACATACATGGGATGATCATAAAAGTCCTTCACCAAATTTCCAAATATTAAAAATTAAAGAAAAAATAGAAACTAAATATGGGGCCTTATTTTGTTGTTTTATTTTCGTTCAGTCACACAAAGAAAGAATATTCTCTTCTTCCCCACTCCCATTTCACCTTTCCATGCTAATTGCTGGGCATGCATATCTTCTTTGTCCAAGTTTGCATGGAATGCATGGTGGAGAAGACAAGACAGCACAATTTTTCAAATGGAAATGATTTTGGTTTGAATATTATGAAATTAAATGTTGTCCCAATTTGAGATGGAAAATAAATGCTTAAAAAGGTATATGTCTCTACTTTGGTTATAATAAAGAAATCATGACCTGTTATTTATTTATTTCTCTTATTTATTTTTGCTTATAATTAACAAGATTGTACTAAACAATACACGATTTTTTTTTAATCAATTCTAACATATGCATTTATTCTATTAATTATAAGGTTATAATATTGTAAAAGCTAAGTGAAAGAAATAATAAAAATAATTAATTATTAATTAATTAATGTATATCATTTTATCCTTAGTAGTGAAGTTATTCACCCTTGCCACCGTTGTACCCTTCGGAAAATCAACGAATTCGTTTCTGTTGTTCACTTATTACAGTCTGGCAGGGCTTTTCAATTAAAATCTAATGTGGTAGATTCGGTAGGTAGAGCTATAGCTAGGTACGTGGTGCATGTTCATCATTTACCTATCATCTTCTTTTCGGGCTGAAATTACCCTTCAATTTTAAAAATAGATAGGCTAATTTACACTAATAAATTGATGGAATTTAAAATTATGTAGATGTTTTAAATCAATTTTCGTTACACATTTATTTTAGAATATTTCTATGTAAATCGAATCAATTGGATTATATTCAATAAGTTGTATAAGTAGTAAAGCGAATCAAGCTGATTTGATTTATCATATATATATTGCAAAAGTAGCAAATCGAATTTAGTTTAGAAGAATGCTAAGGACCAACAACTTTTGTGATCTGTAACTATTAAGTAGCTATTAATGATATTTTTAATGGTGTGAGATTTTATCCAATAATATGAAATTACTCATTTTTTTGCTGATTACATGTTACCATGCTGGCCAGAATTTAATAAAATTGCTGACCCCTAGACTTTTTCTTTAGTTTATTCGATTTACTACTAATCTACTATTATAGCTAAATCGAATCCAATTACTTATAGAGATATTATAACGAAAATTAATTTAGGATATCTACATAATTTTAAACTTCATTTAATTTATTAGTGTAAATTACCCATAAAGATATATATAGATAGAAAAAAAGATAGAAGATTAAAAAGGAGTAAATTGTTACAATTCTAGTTTGGTCCTAAAAAAATTTATTTTTGGTTAAACAATTTTTTATGGAGAAAATGTAATTATTCTTTAGAGATTATTTTAATTCATTAAAATGCATAAATTTTTTATAAGTGACAAATGATTTGTATTTAATAAAATTTTTTTGCAAAAATATTTTTAAAAAATATTTAGAAAATATTTAAAAAAAAATTATTCACAAAAAATCATTTACTGCAGAAGTTAGAATTTTCTTTTTGGTACTAATAATGATCGAATTCTAAATTTTTAGGTCATACAAATTTTGATACTATATTAAAATTGTAATTGAATGAGTCTAATTCAACTCCAAAAACTAATTCATGAGATACGTATAACCTCGTACTTATAAATAAAAAAAAGTCTAGGTAATCAACATTTTAACAAACTAGCTAACTTTATAACAAAATACTAAACAAACAAAAAATATCTAAAATTATTAAAAAATAACATTCAAAACTTAATAAAAAATATCTAAAATCATAGAAAAGGATCATTTAAAACCTAATAAAGAACATTCAAAATATTTTTAATAGTTTGCTTTCAAATACTTTTAATTGTACATTTTCAAAAAATATATTAAATCTCTAAAATTTAAACGTATAAAGTCTAGGTATAAGAAACATCCAAAATGATGCATTTTTTTTAATTGTTTGCTTTTATTTAATTTTATTGTACATTTTGAAAAAATATCTGAAACATCTAAAATATAAATATCTAAAATTTAAGTATAAAAAAATCTCAAAAGTGATGCATTTTTTTTTATCATAATTAAATTTTTTTTATTATATTTATATTTTATATTTTTTTTTTGTTAGATTTTGGATTTTTTCTTAAAATAATTCTATATATTTCTATTAATTTGGTTTTAGATATTTTTTTGTTTTTGAATTTTTTATTTGATTTGGATGTTTCTTTTTATTTGATTTTAAATTTTTTTTATTTGTTTGCATCCCAACTAATAATTAACTGTTGTTGACTGATATCCTAATTAATTACCTAACAAAATTGTATAAATAATTTAAAGATATTATCTTTGAGATGTGTGAGACTTGTAATATATAGTTTCAACTTTCATGTATATTTTAATAAAAATCTATTTGATCTAATTCTATATACACTTATATATATATATTTCATATTTATCTTACTAAATAGTTTTATTTATATATTATTATATTTAATATTTAGTTTAGAATATTTAATACATATTTCATTTAAATGTATATTTGTTATTGTATCACATCCATATTTGCACATGTTTATATTCCAGACAATAATTTTTTGGAGTAAAAGGATGTATTACAAGTCCTATGTCTCAAGGATAAAGTTCATACATAATTTTAATAGGGCAAAAAATAGAAATAAGCCAAGGGAGAAAATAATTTACGTGAATAAGCCAAAACGAAAACTGCTTCATGAATCCACCAATGTACATTTATATGTAGTTCGAATCAATTTGGTTCGAATTTCATTTCTACATAATTCGAACCAGTTTGGTTCGAATTACACACAAACACACGCACACACTAATTCGAACCAGCTTGGTTCGAATTACACACACAGTAATTTATGGTATAATTCGAATTATGCTGTTAAAAAATTAATAATTTAAAAATTAAAAAAATATATATTTTATTTCATACGTTAAAAAAAAGCTAACAAAATATTTAATTACGAGACTTCTTTAAAATATTAACGAGCTATCAATTCGATCATACAATACTTTTCTGTCCATTTTTAATAGCTCATGAATATTTTTTAATAATTTTTTTTAATAAATTTTTTTAAATTATACTACAAAAAATATTTTATCCTATGCAAAACAATTTAAAAAAATGGCTTAAAAAAAGGTTAGGATTACTATAAAAATTTGTAATGTTCTAATAACTTAGGTAAATACATGCATGTACTCAAATTTTAAATAAAATATTCTACATAGTCAATAATAATTTAGAAATGAAAGAAAATATTTTATTCCATACAAAATAATTAAAAAATATATTTTATTCTATACAAAATAATTTTAAAAAATGGCTTAAAAGATGTTATAAGTACTATAAAAATTTGTAATATTCTAGTGATTTAGGTAAATACATGATAAAAATATTTTTTCTTTAATTTCTAAATTATTAGTGACTATGTAGAGTATTTCTTTAATGTCCTAAGTCATTAGGACATTACAAATTTTTATAGTACTTCTAACATTTTTTAAGCCATTTTTTAAATTATTTTGCATAGAATAAAATATTTTTTTGTGGTATAATTTAAATAAATTTATTAAAAAAATTTATTAAAAAATATTCATGAGCTAATAAAAATAGACAGAAAAGTATTGTATGGAATTCGAATTGATAGCTCATTAATATTTTAAAGAAGTTTCGTAATTAAATATTTTGTTAGCTTTTTTTAACGTATGAAATAAAATATATATATATTTAATTTTTTAATAAATTTTTTAATAATTTTTTAAAATAAATTATTAATTTTTTAACAGCATTATTCAAATTATACCATGAATTACTGTGTGTAATTCAAACCAAGCTGGTTCGAATTAGTGTATGCGTGTGTTTGTGTATAATTCGAACCAAACTGATTCGAATTATGTAGAAATGAAGTTTGAACCAAGCTGGTTCGAACTATATATAAACGTGCATTGGTGGATTCATGAAGCAGTTTTCGTTTTGGATTATTCACGTAAATTATTTTCTCCCTTGACTTATTATTGTGATTTGTCCTAAAAAATATGAACTTAATGCGATTAAAATCTTTTATAAACCCTAGTTCCGGAATACTATTCACAACACTATTTTTTGTGTGGTCATGAAATATATATATCACAATAAGCTGTAGGCTATTTTTAATTATAAATTATTATATTAATAGAAGTATCTAACATATATATATTATATAAGAACATAAGAATTTCTAGCCATTGGCTGGGGTAAAACGGGTCCATTCCTACAGTATATATGACAAATTTAAACCACTCTTTAATAGACCAAACAAGTCATAACATACCAAAAGCTTTAGAGGGTAGAACCTCATTTGGGTCTTCCAATTGCATTGAATCCGATGGAAGAGTACACAACCATCACAATGAGTAGTCTTAGTTTATTATTCTTAACCTACACAAATACATGCAAGTAGTTTTTGGTTTACCCAAATGGTGTCCTCCAATCCGACAGGTTAAGGACTAATCTGTCGCAGATCTGAGCTCCATTTAAGGGTCTGCAGCTGGCCAATGAGTTGTTGCATGCACAAGGTAGGATTCGAACTCCTGACACTTGCTTAAGCGGACGAATAAACTGACCACTCAACCAACTCAAGTTGGTTTAAATACATGCAAGTAGTTAATTATATATCTTATTATTTGGGTAAATTAAACTAGCTTTCAAAGTTTGTAATTAGGTTTTTATAGCATTTTTTTATTATTTCTAAAAGTCCTCGTAATATGTAAAAAAAAAGTAGTATTGATGTTTTCTAAGTTACAAAGATAAATTAAAGATTTATGTAGAATAACTAAATCTGTTATGGACCCACTAAAAATTAGTCATAATGTTTTTGTATATAATAACTAAATATATGTGTAATTTAACTTATTTTTAAAATTATTTTTACACGTATATTTAGGTTTAAGGTAGTACAACGAAGTTTGATGTTAAAAGAAAGAAGGAATAAGAATTAAAAAAGAAAATGATAAATATAAGAGTAACAAGATTAAAGAAATGTTGCATAACTAATAAAATTTATTATTTTTAGTCAACACCAAATTAATATTTTATACTCTAAATAGTAAATTTTAAATCCTAAATTCTAATAGCATAAAAAGTATTAGTTTCTTAACATTTCTTAAAAGATAATTGATTTAAGAAAATGAAATTAGTCACGATATAAATTGATTTTTGTGAAATTTCTTTCCAACAAGTAATCGCAAATTAATTTTAATACGAGAGATACATTAGTATAATACATTAATATTGGGTTAAAATAGTGTAAAATATATTGATATGGGATGTATATTAGTAATAGTGAGTGATGTTGATTTTTTTTTTCACTCTATAAAAAGAAATCGCGGTTCACAATTTTTGAAGGGAGAAGTTTAGAATTGAAATCATTACTTACAATTTCATATTAATAAAATGGTGGAAATTCAAGTGCGTCGACTTCACGTGAAGTTGATAGCTGAGAGCCGTTAGATGAAAATTTAGTCAAATCAGTCAAACTATCTAACGGCTCTCAACTATCAACTTCATCTAAAGTCGACTGCACCTGAATTTTCACCTAATAAAATACACGAACAAATCCTAATATTATGATAAATCTGACGTGACAATCCAATATTGAAAAAATGTGTCTATCTAGAAACCCTAATTAATTATGGGAAGGAAGAAGGGTACGTGCTGATTACATTATGACATAATTAAATTTGGACAATCAAACTTTTATGTCTATGGTCTCCTTTTGGGACAATCTGTTAAACACTGAATCAATAAGACACTGACATCATAAGAAGAAAAGAAAATAAAAGACGAAGAACTAACTTGGAACACAAAAGTGGTGACAAGCACTGTTCAAATGCACACAACACTTCTTCAACCTAAACACCCAATCTCCCAACTCCTAGAATTTTCAAAGTAACATCATCTTTTACCCTAACCCTAGAAAACTTCTCTCTCTCTCTCTTTGCTTCTTTTTAAAAGAATTATTAATGACAAGAAGATAGGTTACTTAACAAGAATTATCATTACACTTGTGATGATATATATCGCTTTTCTCAAAAATTTAACCTGATAAAAAAAATACACAAATAATTATATCTCTGATAACACTTAAAAATTGATTACAAGAAGTTATATGTCATGCATAATTAGTTAATTACATATAAAGTTGTACTACGTTCAATTATCCGTTTAAATAAATATCAAAAATTCAAATCTTACTTTATGCATGCAGTATTTCATTAATCAATAATAAACACTTAAATAAAACTTAAATCTACAATAAATTAATCGTTAATTTGTCAGATTATAATAAATCTCATAATTTTTATGAGTATTAAACAACCTAATTATTGAATCCTAAAAATCCAAAGATTTGAACCATAAAGAGAGTGAATGAAATGAAATTAAAAGGTATAAGGATGAGTTATGAGAATCACGTGAGATGAGAAAATCCAAGATATATATGATTCATGGGTCAGAGATGATGAGAAGAAGATAAAACAAAGTTAGATATTATGAAATGACTGTCCCAACACTGGTTTGATGGCTACCACACTTAGAAAGACCACTTGAGCTGTGTTGTGTTTTATTTGTTTTGTGGCCCTCTCTGCTCACTGCCACTGCACCCCTGCATGCTTCTCTTCTCATGACATGCAAATATATATTGCTAATAACTTTTTTTTCCCTTTTAATTATAAATTATTCTACTAATTTATGTGTATATATGCATTGGCTATGATATTACACCAGTCCAATTTTAAATTAAAATGGTATTCAAAAATTTAATTAGAGTAAACTATCAAAATGATACTCAAAAGTTTATATCGCTGATAAAAAAATCTAAAAAATGTTAACGGCCAATAAATTTTTGAAAGATAAAAAACGTAACAAAAAAAATTAGATATTAAATATATATTTAAAATTATTAAAAAAAGTTTTTATCTTTAAAATTTAGTAATTTTATGTAAGTGAATTTTTTTAAAAGTTTTTTATATCGTGAATTATCATATGTTTTTAAAAAATAAAAAAATTAAAGATTAAATTTTACTTTAAATTATTTTAAACATCTTCTAAATATTTATTCAAATGTTGCCACAAATTTTCAAATAAAATAAATAAGATGTTTGCTAAATGTAAAATTTTTGTTGTCATTTATAAAAAATATAATAAATATTGATTATTTTTGTTACATTTTTAAATCATTCAAGAACTGTTTTATTGATAACATTTTTTAGAAATTTTTTTGTCAGCTTAGATATGAAATTGATAATTAATCTATTTAATTATATTAATTACTAATATAATATACTTTTAAAAATATAATTAATGTAATTACTCAAAGACTATTTTAATGCACCCAGAGGATCTCGTCAATCATTTTGGGTTTAACTCAATATTACACTCGTTCATATTTTTATACGATTTCTTATTGGATGGAATATCAATTAGGTGTTGGATGACTATGTATGTGTATTGACGAATTTCATCATTATCCAAGTCTTTTAAATAATAATACTTGCACATCTAATAATTTAATATTTATTTGAGACATATATATCTAAAGAATTTAGAATAATAACCTAATTGATTATTATATTATAGATTGGATATCAAAAATTTTATAAACTAATTTTAATGCACGGATAAAGTTCTTCTCAACCGCCTCTGATGTTGCTCCCTCAATGGACACAGAAGCTGGACCTTCAATTCAACTCTCCTATAATCCTATTAATATAAAGTTTTTGTTTTAAAAAATAGATTTTTAATTATATATAAAACACTTTAACACCTTATATCATTTAATTAACGGTAGAAACTATGCAGTCGACTTCATGTAAAGTTGATAGTTGAGAGTCGTTGAATAAAAATTTAGTCAAATCAATCAAATTATTTAACGACTCTCAGCTATCAACTTCACGTAAAGTCGACTGCATCTGAGTTTTCACCTTTAATTAATTAAATATACAGAAGAATGTGAGATAAGATTAATATATAGAGGAAGGATTTTGAGATGATTTATTTATGACATAATTTGATATTTGATATTTTGTTAGAAATTCCATTTATGTGCATAAAAGTACTTGGAATATAAAGGTAGATATGAATGAATCTAAGAAATTATCCTTTCAGAAAATGTAGGTAGCTAGCTACCGTGTCTGAGCCCGTGATGAAATGTCAAAATCCAAGCTTGTATGTCATGTCACCATCACATTAGATTCTCTTTTCTTTCTTTCTTTCTTTCTTTCTTTCCTCTTTTTATTCTTTTTTCTTGTTCCTAAGGAGACACATGATAGCTCATACACAACTCACTTGGCGTCTGCATTCTCTCTCTTTTCTTTTTTCATTATTATTATTTTCTTTACTAACTAAAAAACATGTTATTATTCATTAGCCTCTACTAATAAATGTATTCTTTTATTTTATACAAAATTTTAAAATTATTTCTTTTCATTCTCTCGTAAAAAAAAAAAAAAGTGGGTGTAAATTCATCTAATCATAAGAGATATCAATATCATAATCCAAGACTTTGGATTTTGGGTTTGACTTAATTTAGGGTATCCTAACTGATTTTGTTGTTTATAAAATAAAAGTAATATTTATTAATTTTAACGATTTTAGCTAATTTATTTTCATATAATTAAAAAAGTTTAATTATTCTATTGGTTTTTATAATTTTATAAAATTCTCAATTAAGTTTTTATATTTTTTTATTTTTAATTAAATTTTTGTACCAAAATTTTTTTTTAATTAGATTCCTCTTAACAGTAATTGATTTAATTATATAGAGATCTAATTAGAAAAAAAAATTAGTACAGGGACTAAATAAAAGAAAAAAAATATACAGACCCAATTAAAAATAAAATTTAGTGGAATGACTCAATTAAAAAAAAGAAGTATAAAAATCTAATTAAAAATTTCACAAAACTATAAAGACTAACAAAATAATTAAACTTCAAAAAAATATAGTAACAAAGAAAAAAAAGTAACAAATAGAAGAAAGTTAATCAGAAAGAGAAAGTGGACATAAAAAAATTATAATTTGAAAACAATTATTTACACGTTTAAATTAATATTTAATATTGATAAATTTTACACACATTTTTATTCTATGCATGATCGTTATCCTTAAAATTAAATGGATATGGATATCCATATATATATAATAATAATAATTATAGTGATAAAAGATTGAAAGGTACTATCTATCCCTCAAGAATTAAACTTGCCTTGAAACTCGAAGCAAATGAAATGAAGAGAAGCAGCTACATTAACCTAAGCCACCATCTACTACATTCTAGCTACTTTCTAAAATAGTGAAAAAGATGATATATTTATTTATAGATATCAACCTCATGCATCATCCTCAAGCTTTATAAGATTTTCAAAATCTATAGGGTAAATCTAATCTTCCTGAAACTAGGGTTTTGGCTCCTTGTTCCCAAAAACCAAATCCATGCCCTTCCCTTGTCACCACTCTCTATATATAAATACAACAAGTACCTTTTGATGTGTTTGGTTTTATGTATTGACTTTGCTTTGATAATAATTATATATACATAAGCTTATTAATGGAACAAGATATGTGAGACTATGATATATGTTTCTTTTTATGGTATTATAGGTTTTTAAGAGCAAGCACTAACTGAACATGCCAGGAATGTGATGAAAAAGAAAGCTAACCCTATAATCCCCATAACTAGCTACCCTAGCTTCTATTCATATAATTCAAATGTCATCCAATCTATTTTGTCCAGAGGATATTGTGTGTAATCTACCAACACTAATTATAAGTTACTTTCTAATTCAGGACATTTATTTCTACTTCAAAATTTAACAATTTCTTTAATTTAGAATTGACTATATCTACCTAGCTTATGATACTCTTTCACATGTTTAGGGAGGCTCAATTTTATGGTTATGAAAGTTTTGTATGTGATGTGTCCGAATATAGATTTATGGGGTACAAGATAAATTTGTGGGACAGCTTTTTTTGAGTGTCAGGATGTAGAACTCGAATCCTGCGAATTGTTTGATTTAAAAATTTTGCAGAACAAATTGGATCTTTCATGTTCTTTTCCTTTAACAACTTCGACCGTCCGTTTATCATAGAGGAACTCGCATGGTCCAAGTTCTTACTCTGACACTATACAGATGTGAAGCACCTATGTTCTCCAAATCACAGTCCAACCCCATTAGTACCTCCATATTCAAATTGAAAAGCTGGTTTAGGGATGAACATTTAGAATCACAATTTTGCATGACTTAATTTCTATTAAGGCTCATCTAGTTAACACATTCAAACAAAACTCCAAGGAGCCGTTTATTATTGATTTAAAGAAATTCACTTTATTTATAGGAATTGTCTATATAAAAAATATTATTTTATGTCTAATTAAAGTTTTAAAATCTAATTTCTATGAAAAATTACTCTCAGGGATTTTTTTATTAAAATATAAAATTTTATTTCCATATTAATTAAGAAAATAAAATTAATATATGAAAATATTATTATTACATTCTCAATTATTATGTTTCTTATCAAATAGCTCATCATTTTATTGATATTGAAGTTATTTTAGAAATTAATAATCTATTTCAAATATATATATAATAGAACAAACATATTCTAATTTATTCTTGAAATATTAAAACGAATTCCCAATTATTTATAGTACTTAACAAAACATTTTTATATAATGATACACATGTATAATATTTCCGGCATAATATTTCTGAGAATATAATTATTTGGAATATATTTCTTAACCTTGACACAAATTAAACACCCACAAAACTCTTATTCATATTATGATTGAATGAATTTAACCTAAATTTAAAAATGGTTAAATATTAATTATTTATGTGTTTTAAACAATGCATGCAAAAAATATGACCAAACTTTGATTTCTAGATTTTTTTATTTTTATAAATATTTTTCTATTTACAAAAAGGTAAATAATATATCAAAATTTGATATCTAAAATTCTTTTTGCTAATATATATATATATATGACTCTCTAAGTTTTTAAGATAATTTCATGATATATATAGTATTAAGTTTTTAAGGGTTAAATTCATATTACCTCTATTCTAAATAAAGATCAAATTGTAGTACAACTTAAAAATGAATTTGTGCATAACCTAAATTTCAAATAATTTCGTGATAAAAAAACAGGGAAAAAGAAAAGAAGAAGGTAAAAGTAGCTAAACATAACTCAAAATTGAAGGTCCAATTTTTGATAATACAAAAAATTTTAGAGTAATGATTTTGAGTTTAAGATTAGGTATCAACATTTTAATTCAACACATAAGGCAGATAAAAAATTTAACCAATATTTTTTGTAAGCATTGAATTGAACTAATATATTTTACAATTTGGGATAGAAGGTTATTATTAGATATTATTATTCATATTTTGAAGTTTAAACTTCAAATTTTGAATTCAACCGTATGAATAATAATGTTAAAGCAAAAAGAGAATTATTAATTAACTAATTACTAAATAAAAATTAATTTTCAATTTTTTTTATTTATTCTATGCAAAGAGTTCATACTTCAGTTTTCCTTTTTAAGTATCGACTCCTATGTTTGGTTTTTATCTACAAATAACAATTATTCATTATTTAATATTTATACAAAAGTTGGCAGCGTATCTAGTGAAAGGGTGACATGACGCTGCATGCCATGCACCGTTGCCTAATAATAATAAAAATATATATACATATTAAATTATTTAATAATTTTGAACTATTATATTAATTTTATATAAAATTAAGCGTATTTAAGTTTTTACGTATATATTTGATTTGATTCCCAAGATTAACGGCAGCGTGTAAAACACAGAGAAGTGAAAGCTATAATGGGCTATGTAGCTCTGTAAACCCTATTCATATATTCATCCCTCTTTCCTACGTTCTTTTCTGTGCCTATGCCTATCACTCTATCTCCTCAATTATCCTCATCCACATTCTTTATTTTTTATCCATATTATAATATAATATTAATTAATAACCATTATCATCATCACCTGCATGCACCGTATTTCTATATTTGAAAGGTAGGTCAACTGAATTCAAATGATAAAATAATTAATTTTTATTCAATTTGTATTAGGTTGTTTATTAGAATTAAAAAAAATTATATTTATCGACAAAATTATATGTCTAGTATTTTAATTTATATTCATCTAATTTATTACTTTTGCTTAAATCTATGATTATTTACTTAGTTAATCAAATTGACAGATTTTCTTTTATATGTTATAAAATAAAAATTAAAAACCAAATAAACTAATTTAAATTATTTTTTTATTTCTTACCGTATTTTCCAGTATGACAAATCAAGAACAAATTCACTATAAATTTAAACTCGATTGAAAAATCTATCACTAACCAATAGAATATTATATATACACGAGAAAATTTAAATTTTTGATAGTTACACAAGTGAGATCCAAATTGGTTCATTTATATATTTGGCCATATGAAACTTCCTTTCACATAGTGTTGTCACTTAAAAATGGGTTTGATCATGTAACAAAACAATAGACATGGCAGTTTCCTTTTTTTGTTTTTTAAATGGAACACATTCGAATCCGTCAAGTTTTAATGGTCTTCTTTTCTTTTCTTTTTGGACTTGGCCTATACAAAAATAGTTTTAAGATCCAACAAATAATGGAAGGGCTTCAAATAAGCTCAAAGCCTACTTCTAAATAGACTTCCTAAATGGGCCTGAAAGCCTTCTTCTAATTCTAAAGAAATAGTGTGGGACTCACACAGGGCTTTAGCCCCATCTTTAATACCAAAAAAAAAAAAAGTGGGACTCACACATGTCGCGTATAAACCAAATGTATAAATAGAACAATGCTAGACAGTTAACAAATATTATCATTTTGATCAATAATAATTTGTATTCATATTTATCAAAATTTTATACAAAAAATATATAATTTACATTTTATATTTATATTTATTAGAGTTTGCATACATAAATCAATACCGTTTGCGCTAACATTTTTTAGAATCTACACATATGAATTAGTAAAATGTATTTGTTAAAGACAATTTAGCATTTGTGCTAATCAAATAATATCCAAAAAGAAAAAGTATAGGGCACTGTTGTTAAAATCTGGTCAATACTTAATCAGCAAAAGAAAAGATGAATAATTCCACACCATTAGATGTAATCTCCCATCATTAAAAATACTAATGATGACTAATAGATAGCTACAAATTACAGAACCTACACCTAGAATAATTTTATTGACCATACCATACTAGGTGTACATTAAAATCAACTCATTTACTCAAACAAATTTACATTGTTAAGGATATATTATATATAAATAGAAGCTAATTGAAAAAATAGGATATCCTCAACAAACTGGCAGATCATAGTTACCAATGTATGATCAAAGGTAAAATAATAATATGATACATAGAAAACTCGTACACATCTATAAACATGTAAGCTTACTTGTTTCATGCGAATCCCGGAATCCATAACAAAATGGAAGAATAGCTTAGGAAACTGATGTAAAGCATTGCTACCACCTCCGTACTAATGATGTGAGCAGCTACAAAACAAAACAAAAGGTTTTCATTTCCACGATGATTCAATATCTCAATGCTTTTACATATGGCCATTCAATCCCTTAAGTTATTTACTATGAAATGAATTCTTTTTTCTTCAAAAAAAGATAAGCATATTACATAGCTTATGATCTTTTGTAATCGTTTCTAAAACAGACAACTTGATGATAACTAAGATGTGGATACATGTTATGTTAAGCAGTTTGGCCAAATATATTAAGTCATCTAACGATTCACAACTATTATGTAGCAGAGTTATGAATTTTAGTATCTTAAGATTTTGTATACCTCAAAGAGTTCGAAAGGACTGCCACGGCGATAGACATCGTCGTCGGCCTTGCTTTTATTTGGGAGAGGAAGAAGAGTATAGAGCAATGCTCTGAATGTGATGAGCAAAACAGCAGTGCTTCCCAGACTCACAAATATGAAGCCATAGTTTGGAAGATTACCGGACGTTGCGGTCCTTATTGCTATTCCTATCTGTAAACAAAATGACAACAATGAAATAAGAAGCTTATGAATCCAAAGCAAACTGAATGGATAATGATTGCTTCACAACTTACTTATACTAGGTTTTTTTTTTTTTAAACAAAAAGCTCAACACAACAAGGTGAAGCAACCAGAAAGTACAAAGTTATTAGGTAATAAAACAGAAAATTAAACTGTAGTCATCTCCAGCATAGCTATCAACAACTAGAAGGATTAAAATCAGTCTACTCTTTGTAGCTCCTAATCGAACTTACTTATACTAGTGAAGACATTGATGAGTTGATTAAGAAAGCATTCAACTTACAGGGATCCCAAGTGCCCAGGACTTAGCAGTAGCAATGAGAGCAGTGGGGAGACCCTTCATCCCTCGGCCATCCTCGCTGTAACCTCCAAGAAAGTAAGCACCAAGGAACCATCCTGTGCAGCATTATCCAATCAAGAGTGCTATTTATACAATCTAATGAGAATGAAGCAAAGTACCGGCTATGAAAGGATCGGCGGTTCGCAGGGTTTGGAGGTCCATGGTAGATAATCCATGACTGTATCTTCCAATGGTGGCAAAGACAAGTAAGGCCAATACATCCACACCAGCTAGCAGAGCCACACGCCTGAACAATAATCATGTTTTCACTAACTTGTAAAATATTAAACTATTCTTTCACCTTAATCCATAACAACAATAAAAAAGTTTCGCCACAAATTCAGTTCAACAGAATACATAAATTCAATTACAATTTTAATCTTTATTATTTTATTTTATGTTTAATTATTATTATCTTATTTTTATTTGCTTTTATCTATTTTTAGGCCAATGCTATATATATATTTAATTTTATCTTCATAATACAATTCAATTCAATCAATTAAAAAATACAAAATATAATATTCTTTCTCTCTTCTTTTTCTTATTCTTTCACAATTTTATCATTTTGACTCGGAAAAATTTAAAGAAAAAGGCAAGATTACCCCCATTTTTGAATACGGGAAGAAGAAGAGGAGGAGGTTGGCTTGTCAAACTGGATGACACCCTCCAATGGAACATCCTGGGCAGTGACAAAAAGGGGTTGGTCATTGGAGGTAGCTGAAGAATTGGAATTGTTGTTGTCTCCTTGAGCCTTGGTGATTGTGAGATGATGAAAGGGTCTTCTTGTTGTTGGATTAAGATGGAATGAGGATGGAAGGGGTTTCAAGTTTAGAGATGAACAAGGGGTCAAGAAGGACGCAATTCCAGCCATGGATGGATCCACGATTCACTTCGATTTTATTATCCACACACTACAAAAACAAATAACCAATTAAGCAAAAATACACACACATTCACTCTACTGACACACACCCATTAGATACTCTTTTTTTCATCAGAGAGATTCCAACCCATGTAGCACCTTTAAGAAGCAAATACATTTGCCATTGGGACAAGCCTCAGCCACAAAGCTAATTGGTAATTGTTGAAAGCAAAATAAAAGCCCAAATTCTTTTGTCAAAATGGCTATGCTTTAGTAATCAACTATGACCTAACGTCCTAACCCATCCGTTTATTGAAGCCCAGTATGAATATTTACTTCTTGGGCCATCATATTTTGTACCTCTGACCCTTTGACATATTTTTTAGGCCCAAAAAGTGTAATTCAAGCCCAGAAAAAACATGAAAATGCTTGACAAGATTGTTAGGTGATTTTTATTTTTGGATATTAACAAATGTTGTTAAGTTGAATACAGCTTTACTCTATGGATAACAAATTGGCTTACTAATTTGCTATAACTCTAATGCACCTTGGAAAACAAATAATTACTCAAATCAGTCCGAATTGTTTTTAAGATTTGACATTTTAGTCTTTTAAATATTAAAATTATAAATAATCTCTAAAGTTTAATTTCGTCAATCTCGTATAAATTATTCCGTTAGTTATTCACAAAAAATATTAACATAGAACATTAAGTCACATACGTGACCATTAAATATTTACATATGCGAGATGGACGAATCAATCTCTGTGGTAAGATAGATGAATCAATCCCTCGACTCCACAACCTTCTTCCTTTCCAACACACTTTTCTCCACTATAACAGTTCATGTCTCCTCCTCCTTCTCATCATCTCCAATCTCCCTTCTCTACTCCTCTTCCATTGCCCCTCTCCTCTTTTTCATCATTAACTTTGTCCTCTTTTATATCGCCTCCACTCGTGATACGTGTTTTAAATGTTCGTGTGTATCATGAAGAGTGCAAGTATTATTTTGTAGTTATTAGCTTAAATTTTTTAAATATTAAAATGTTAAGTTTAATTTCATGTGTTTTTATTTTATTTATTTTGTTAGCATATTGGACTTTATGTTACTTGGTTTAAGATTTTTTATCTTTAACCTAGTATGAGGTATATAAATACCTTTTAAACTATTGTAGGTGTCAAACATAGATTAGAGGAATGAAAAATCACTTGAGAGTTTCGTGAAAAAATTATGGTATAGACAAATGAGGTTGAGTGAGTCCCTCTCTTATTGTATCAAAAAATTGGATAAAAGGTAGAGTAATTTCCTTCCGTTCAATTTCAGTTTATCCAAACTATGGTAATATAGACAAGTAAGTTTAAATGAGTCCACTTCATGTTACATTAAGAAATAGAATAAAAAGTAGAATAATTTCCTTTGTACTTAATTTTAATCTATTCTTTTTGTTGTGGCGAATGAGAGTGTGTTGAAAAGATGGAAAATTATAAGGTCGAGAGACTAATTCTTTCAGCTCGCACGTATAAACACTTAACGGCACGTGTGCAAGCTAACGTTCTATATTAGTATTTTCTATTAGTGATTAACAAAATAATTTAAATAGAAACTAATTTAATTAATATAATTAAACTTTGAAAATTATTTTTTTATATTTTAAAATTTAGAAGACGAAAGTATCTGATTTTAAAAAATTCAAAAACGAAAATAAATAATTACTTAAAAAAAAAAAAGAGAGTTTGGCCAACTTTAAAATTATTATTGACAACTCTATTAATGGAACTCTATGATAGCTCTATCGAATAGTTTGCCCACTTTCTATACTTGCTTCTTAGTTCATAATAATGAGAAAATAAACAAGTGAATGAATCTCGAGCAAATAAAACATAAGTCGCTATATATCATTACCTCATCAAAACATATATATATATATATATATATATATATATATATATATATATATATATATATATATATATATATATATATATATATATGTTTTTCTTCAATTTTTTATTTAAGAGCGAAAATGGACTTACTAGATAGCTCTGCACAATAATTTAATTTATCTCTAACCTAGACATATGTGACCCCCCACTCCATGCGTTACAACACCCAACATATATAAAACAAAACAAAATTATGTGTTACATGTGTCTATGCATTTTCTAGGCACATGCATGCATGTTACATATCCATGTTTAGTGCATGTCTTTGGAAATTCAGCAACGGTTTGATTTGTTGCTCAATTTCAAACATCATATCTAAATTAATAAATAAAGTTGTTCAATAATTAATCTTATCCTCATCCAACCTAACATAATCATATAGATATTGTTTGAGATAACCTCAAGCTAAGACATTATTGCAATTATTGCAGTCCAAAATAATTCAAGCCAAATAATAAAAGGAAGAGACAAAAGAATGAAAAGATAGATCCATGTCACATGATGAACATATATATCATCTTGGTCTTGGGTGATTGATTTACTATTACCTATATGATATGTGTACGTTTACCCCTCTAAAGTCAAAACAATATCTTTGTAGATTAGGCCTACTAGAAGTAGAAAGACTAGAACCTTCCTTTCTTGTTCTTGATAAAGACACATCAAATGGTGATCAATATTCAATACGGAGTAAAATATTATTTTTGTTCTGATGTTTAGGGTAAGTTCTATTTGTGTCCCTAACGTTTAAATCGTCATATTTATATTCCTAACGTTTATAAAAATGGTTCAATATTATCTTATTATCAATTATACTAACAAATCAGATTATATTTTTCAATTATTCTCACTTGGATGTATTCATTCTCAATTAGATCTCACTTAGATGTGTTCGATTTTAATATTATACCCACTATTTGTGTTTAGATTCAATTATGTCTATAGAAAAGTGAATTATATAAATGTTGTAGGAATTATTTTCAACTTTTGATGAGTTATTTTTCGGAATAAATCATCAATTTTATCTCAGACATTTGTATTATAACTTCAAGAAGAGATTTTTAAAACTCAAACTAAAGCGCTCATGATGTGTAATTGATGGCAGGATAACATTGAATCACTTTTACAAACGTTAGGAATACAAATAGGACGATTTAAACGTTAGGGACAAAAACGATACTTTACTCTTCAATACATGTATATAAGAAGCTAAGCTAAGGGAAAAAGAATAATTTGTAATTCATATTTGTAAGACACTATAATAATATATTCTTATTTCATTAATAGTTAGAACATAAATTTTACCTAGTGTAGATTTAATTGTAAATAAAAACATATTTAAATAGTTTTTTAATTAAATATAATAATTTACATTATTTTACTATAAAAAAGATTTAGCATAGACAATTTCAATAATAAAATATATAAACTAATTTAATATAAATTGAATTAATTTGACAAAATTATCTAAAATATTACATAAAATTATCAAATAAACTTGTTTTATATATTCTATCAAACTAATTCAATTTTTATTATAAATCGAATTAGTTTATATTTTTTTACCATTAAAATTATGTGGCTAATTTTTTTTTAATAGATGTGAGATGAGTGATATACTTTAACATAGTAATTTTGAGTATTTTTTAAAACTGCAGAAGATACAGAAATTATTATTCCAAATTTTGTACCTCAAAATTTTTAATCTTTTTAAAGTAGAAATCAAAAAGTCCAATTTCTAAAAAATCAAAAGATAGTCCAATTTTTGTATTTCAAATTAAACGATATCACATTTAAAATTAACTTCCAATAATTTATAATCTAAAAAATTACCATGGTCAACTCCATATAAAAATAAAAAGTGAATGTATCTTAAAGTTTTTATGATAAAAAAGTTCTAACATTATTCAAAAACTTAAAATAATGCCCTAATTCCCAAGGTTTGTCTAGTGAAAGCCACAATTTCCTACAAGCTATATATAGTTGTCTATAATATAAGCTACTACGTGTCTTGATCAATCTTTACATAAGATAGCAATATGATATTCTCAACACTAGTCACAGGTCAGATATTATATATATATATGAACAATTTCTCCATTGTCCTACATATATAGCAATGTTGAGGTGTAATTGTTTGCCTTACTGCGTTTCTTATTTTTGTTACTTCTAGGCATGTATGTGTAACATAATGTGATTATGTTTCCGCTTTCTAGCTTTCAAACCCTATTTTCTAGCTAGGTTATATTAGGCATGCACTATATTGCATGACCTAAATCGATGAAAAATTAAAATCATGCTATCATGTATATAGATTGTGTTTTATACGATATTGAAATTGTATGTATACAATTTAGTCTCCTTGGTTGCATTACAATCTGATTTTTATACGAACAACACAAAAAAAAAAAAAAACACATGATTTAGAGATATGACCGAATTTAAGAATAATACAAAGTCAGAAAATTACACATCATCAACAATATCTAAAATCAAACCATCAGTGGCAGCACTCAAAAGAAGGAAGAAGAAACTAACAATTGAAGAATTGAAAAAGCTAGATAAATCGAAAAATCGAATTTATCTTAGGTTAGGGTTTAAATTAAAAAAAAAAAGTATAAACTGCATAAAAATATTTTAAGAGAGATAGAAAAAAAAATCAAATTAAGCACGGAATTTAAAAGTGAAAATCGTTCGATTTTGTTACGGTGATCATTGAGTTTGTGGTCATTGAAAAAACTTGTCTCAAATTAGTCACGAACAAACAAAATCGTCTAAAAACTTCACAAAATTTAGCTGCAGAAATACAAGACGTTGCAAGTGGTTACCACGATCATCAAAATTTGCCACTATTTTTAGTTCGCGAATATTTTTCCGTTGGTAACCTCCGTATTTCTGGCAGTGTCTGTATTGTCAATTATCGTTTTCCTTTTATCACATTCTCATGGATTATTATATTAGGATAAAATCTATGTATCATGCATCACTTCATGCAATAGTTGGAACTTAAATAGATATGAAAATAGTCGTCACTCGCTAGTTCATTTTATTAGTGATGAGTCGACGAGTTATCCTTACAATATTAGCGAAAATATGACTTGTTTATAAACCAGTTATTTTGGCTCGATTCAATAACTCGTGAATTAAGCGAACTAGGATGAGGCTAAACAAGCATAAATACTTGTTCTAATTTTATTAAATTTAGTGTGATCTGGATTTATTATGTTCTATACAATTTAAAAAATATATATTAAAATATGAAAAAGAATAACTTTGTAATAAGACGCAAATAAAACTTCAATTTAAAGGTGATAGTATCCATCCTCTAATTAAGATCATATATAGAAATAGTATTGGTGTAAATTGAATTTCTTTTGTCATTTGACCTAGTTTGGAAATCGCAATAATAATATAGTAAATACTTGGCCGTCTAATAATGTAAATTATTGTTGTTTAATTGAAGAAAGTTCAGGTAGATGGAAAAGCAAGTAGTAGAAAAAACGAAGCAAATAAGGCACACCTATTTGTAGTACTCTAATATGTCCTATCTAACTAGCTAGTTAATAATTAAACTAAGTTAATTTGATCTAGTAGTTAATTCATTAATCCGTTTAAGTAAATATTGAAGTTTAAATCTCGTCTTTTAGTGAAAAAAAAATCATATCAAATTTATATGTATTTCATTTTGTGTATTAAAAATAATTAATAAAAGATAAACAATGTATTGTATATCATTAAAAATATTTTAAAAAAATGTATAAAAAATATTTTTTAAGAGAGGAAGTTGTGTGGGAAAGGAGAGAGAAGAAAATATCAAGTGTGGGCCCACAATCATTAAAGGCCCATTAACAAATGGTACCAAAAGAGAGACGTAACAGCAAGTAGGACATACTATAAAGGTAGGTGGGCCCCAGCCCAACCTGTCGGCCTTGGGGAGGCTCGCTCTCTCCCAGCCCAACATTCTCTCTCTCTCTCTCTCTCTCTCTCTCTCTCTCTCTCTCTCTCTCTCTCTCTCTCTCTCTCTCTCTCTCTCTCTCTCTCTCTCTCTCTCTCTCTCTCTCTCTCTCTCTCTCTCTCTCTCTCAATTTTTTACAATTATTAGTCTTGATTAGGTAACAAAACTGAGAGCTGAAGAAGGAGCTTTCATGCTTCGTTTTTATTTTTATTTTTTCCAGACCAAATCATCTAGATAAAATTAAATAATTTTCAAAAATTTAATTCTATTAGTTGATTGTTTGTCAATGAAAAAGATTTTTTTTAGTAAAATCATAATATATAATTAATTAATCAATTTTTTAAACCAATAAAAAAGAAAAAAAAAGAAAAAAGGTTTAACAAGGACAAAGTTTTTTTTTTTTTTTTATCAAGCATAAATATTCATTAATATAAATAAGGTTATAAACAGCTAATTAAGGATGATAAGCACAATGTTAGGGGACAAATATACATTTAAGATAATATATTTTATTATTTCTCATTGAAATTTTTTTAAAATATTAATGTTTCAATAATTTTAATCTTTAATTTTAATTAATATATTATATTTTTTTATGATTGAAACCAACGCTAACAAAATATGATATACACAATTACACATACACGTCATCTTAAATTAATAAATTGTCAACATCACCAACCTCTCCAATTTCCATTACCTACTCTCTCTCTCTCTCTCTCAAGAATAATTAAAGTGAATTTTCTTTTTCTCTCTCCCTACTTACTCATTGAAATGTATGTTGACCATTTTTACTATGAAGTAGAAATGTTTATATAAGATGATGACATTTTCACATTTTATTTTGGTATATATTATTCCCTTATTATAATTGTAAGAATAATGGAAGGTAATGGTGTCCAAGAAGGTTAATTTACATGCATGATAAAATACATTCTTTATTTTCAATTCCTTGTTGCAACATTATTGAACACAGTACAAGTTTGGTTACCAATTGAAGCCTTAGTCGTCCTTCTTATAAATTAAACAAACAAAATAACAAATTGAACAGATTCTTTGCGTGCTGTCAGATTTGCTTATTATCTTACATTACATACATTTATGAGTTTTGTTTTGTTTTTTTTTTTACACTTGTTTCTTTTCCGTTTTTTATATATATAGTCATTGAGCGTGTATAAAGTATAAACTATAGAAAACATTTCAAGTGAACCAAGAAATTTGAACTTAATCGAAATCTTTATAGTTTAAGAAATATTTCGAGTGCTCCTGTTTTAACTGTTGATTTTAATTAATATATATTATATATATTTTTTATAATTCAGATCAACGGTTAAAACAACTGAAATACCGGTACTTTCGGGGCACTCAAAATATTTCTTAAACTATAAAGATTTCGATTAAGTTCAAATTTTTCGCATTTTAAATGATTTTAGAATTCAAATTTAAAGAAAAAAAGACAAGAGTAAAATGATAAATAATTCTATGAGTATTTATATTTTAAAAAAATTTGATTTTTAAAAAAAAAAGAAGTACCAATAAAACGTTTAATATAGCAGATGTGAATACACTATTTTTAAATTAGTCTATATAATTAGAACAAAAAATTTTAATTTAAATTAATTTGTCTATATTTATTATTCTAAATAATTTTATTGATATTTTTTTAAAATCTAAAATATAAATTTTTAAAAATTTATTTATCATTTTATTCCCAAAAAATATGTTAATCCAAGTGATTGACACAATTTTTTTTAATTAAATTAGTCAATTATATATATATATATATATATATTACTTCAAATTCAACCATCACTAGTAATAAAATATGAATTGAGTAATTTAAAAAGAAATAAAGAAAAAAAAAAATCCTGATCTGTTTTTCAATTCAATAATTAATATACGGTACCATTCCATTATTTACTTCCCCTTCAATTGTGTCATAGAAGTAGATATCAATCATTTCACAATAATGTTATATAAATTACATATTTAATTCATGAATATGTACGCTAATAATATATATCATAATATTTTTCATTTCACACACATTTTCCTTTAATTTTCATGAAATTATAAATGATTGATTAAAAGTAAAAGTTGTCACATCAACCTTTACTCAAAATTCACTTTTGAGTCCCACAAAAATTAAAAAATATCTCCGTATATCATCATTCTTCTAGAGGATTACAGTTAAATCAGTGACAACAGAGATTATTACAATTAAATCAGTGACAACAATTAGATTACAATTAATATCTAATACTATTTTATTTTATTCTACAAATATTATTAGTCATCACTAATTACATAAATAATCTAATAATTATCATAATATTTTATACTAAACTTAATTATGGACTTATTTGGGCAAAACTTTTAAAAAAAAATATTTTTTTGAGTTATCTTTTCTTAAAAGATCTTATGTAAAAGTAAAAGTGATTTTATGTTTGGATATCTCATGTAAAAAGATCTTTTTATCTATTAATTATGTTTGGGTATAACAATATAAAAGTACTTTTTGTTTATTTATTACATGAAAAATATTTTTTTTTAAAAAAAAAAGATCTTTTAAAAAAATATAAATTACAGCTTCTCAAAATATATTTTTTTAATTTTTCTAGTATTTTTATTGTTACTACTTGAAATTTGCCAAACACACTAAAAAATAAAAAAAGATCTTTTGTTATTGAAAAAAAATATTTTTTATAAAGATAATGACGCCAAAACAAGCACTGTATCTATCTTATAAAGTATCATATACTATTCTAAATTACATATCTGTATTTAGATATTTAAAAAACTCTGGTGCATGCATAACCTCTAAATCCAATGTACACATGAAAAAGACTCTTCAAACAGATGCTAGTTTATTAATGCATTTGCTACTTCCGCCACATCTACCTTTATGTGATCATCAACATTATCATCGTCTTCATTTGGATCAACAACTTCATAGTTGCTTTCGAACTCAACTTCGTTGTCACTGTTGTAATCTCTCCATTCAATATTTTGATTGACTTCAGATTATTCGAAGTCAATGTACATCTCGATAAACGACACATGTGATCGAGTTTCATAATAAATTGAAAACATCTTTTGCATGCTCGCATTGTCGGTACATGCTTTTTTGTTTGAAAATAAACAAACCCACCAAATACTGATATAGGATGCTGATACAAAATACTCGATACCGTCTTCGATAAATGAGGGATTTATCCTCTCACAAATAATACTTTTTAATTCTTCAAACGGTAATATAAAAGGAACAATAACATCACATGGATTGTCGCATATAAATCTCACTCTCATATATTTGTAACAAGATCTGATCATCATAATATAATTTTAGCATAACTCTATCTTCCATTTTTTTTAAACCAGGGACACTCACTCACTTTTCTCAACAGTAGTTTATATTGACAAGAAAAAAAATAGAAAAAAGTAAAACGGGAGATAAGAAGAAGAAGCAGGAGGCAAATTGAAGAAGGTGAAGTTTACCTTCAAAAATTGGCTCAAGAATTATATATACACTACAAATCGAACCCTCCGATATGTATATCCTAATTTAAAATTTTTTAAAATCCACAATTTTGACTCATCGATTTGAGTTTCCAAAATTTTTAAATTTTTTTAACCCTAAAACCGATCAACCGATTTACTACACTCTTTACCCAAAAAAAAAAAAAATTATACACATAATACCAAGAGTCTGATTTGATCACCCGAATTTAAGTCCAAATCAAATGCTAGATTTTTTTCCCACAATTCTGAGCCTCCAATTTATGAATCGGATGATTGAGCTCGAATGGAAGGCCCACACGTTGAAGGATGGTGGTCTCCGACTTGTTCGCGTTCGGAAACCGTTGTCCGAGTTGTATGTATGCGTTTGAATAGGTGGGGAGTGGTACATGTAAGACACTCCGATGCTTAAGTTAGCAAAGGGTTAAACATGTTTAGAGTATTGGAATTTAGATTTATCTGAGTGTATCAGTGTATTTATAGAGGATGGACCAATAACCAATGTTGAAGTAGTTCCAGTTCTGATGGTGGATAACCGTCTTTTTATCTTAGGGTTGTTGAAATCTCTCTTCTAAAAGTGGGAGAGAGATTTAAAGAGATGGTTATTCACTTGGGTGGGTGTTAATTGCTTGCTTGCGTCGATCCGACCTCTTCGAAGAGGTCAGATGAATGCTGGAAGCCGATCCTCTAAATTGGGCTTTTTGACTTGATTTGAGCCTGACATATTATTTAGGCCAGAGTATAAACACTATTATAATTAAAAAAAAAAATTATCTCTATATCATACAATACACCCCAACAATACACAACACAACACATAATATGTAATAAAAATTTATAACCAAAAAAATTAACCATCATAAATATGTGTATTTTTGGATATAACTTACTTCTAGATGTAATCTAAAAAAAAGGTTATACACGTACTAATAATAACAATAATAATTATAACTTTTTACTTAATAACTTGTGTTTAGTTCAAGAAGTAATATCAGAATAAGTTCATGTGGTTGAATCCATAGACTAACATCAAAGGAGACGTTATTGATTTAAGTTTAATCAATACCACCAGCTTCTTAGAGACACTAAATATAGTATTGTTCTGTTATATATACAATACAATAATATAGTTTGAGAAAAAACTACATATTTAATGTAATGTGTCTTCTTGTTCAAAATATAGTTGAAACTATAGCATATATGATGATATTCATAAGAGAACAATAACTAGGTAACCCATAACAATGTCAAACATTGGCACCAGCTACATTGAAGTTGCTTTAATAAATTATGAAAGAGAATGATTATTAGGCTATATGCAAGTGCTATATATTATTGTTGGATGACCCACCCTCTCACTCTATAATTCTATATGCCTAGCTGTCTTCTTTGAATACTTTGCATTCAATTTTGAACTTTTAGATGAACACATATGTACCTATTTTTCTACGAGAAAAAGAGAGAAAGATAAATAGGTTGTAATTTTTTAATTAAAAAATATCTAAACTCTTTATTAATTAAAAATATAAAAATATTTTTGATTTTTTAAAAATTTAAGTTTTTTAGTCCAAAATATATAAAGATAAATTGTTTATCCGAAGAGACTTAAATGTCTCATGTTTTAGAAAGTAAAAGACATTTTTATATTTTTAATTAGTCAAAAATTTATTTGTCTTTGAGATAAAAAACCAAAAACTTATTTATCTATCATTTACTCTTTTTCTATTTACATTTTTTTTGTTCTTTTTGCCTCCAAAGGTTAAAATGATGCCGTTTGATGTCCAAAATGGGGTATTAAGCCACATTTCTCCCCATCACCACCTATCATAACAGTCATCCCTCTGTTTCGTTCCAAAAATCTCTTTCTTTTTTCTTTCTTTTTCAGTGTGAAATGCTTGTGTCTGAGGTAGTGCATTGCGGTGGTGCTGCGAGATCTTGTGGGGTTCAAAATCTTTAATTTGGAGCTCTTCCGGCGACCCTTTTGCGAGATGGGTACAGGTCAGGTAACTGGAGGCGGTGGCGGTGGCGTATGTTCTAATAATGGTAGCAGCGGTGGTTACTGGAAAATGAGCTACTATAGCCGTATTTTCTCTTCGGGTTTCATTTTCTTCTTTGGTGTTTTGTTTTTTTCGGATCGATTGCAATTCTTTAAAAGTGGCTCGCTTTCTCACCCGTTGTTCATGCGGGTCTTTCCACCGTGGGTTGTCAATAGGACAAAGGTTTCTTGGTCAATTGGAATTTTATTTGTGGAATTTATTGTGAAATTTATTGTGGTTTTTCTCACATGCAAACCTATATTAGTTTCTAATTTGAAATTGGTAGTTTTGCTTTTGTTCTGTTGTGATTTTAGTTTCATTATTTTCATTAGAGAAATTAATTTAAATTTTGAATGGGGAGATTTGGTTTAATGTGGATTATTTTTTGTTCCATGAAAGTAGATGAATGATGGTGTTTGAGCACAACAAAAACAGAAAAAGGAGGTGATTGGGTCACGAAAACCAGCTCCTTGTTCAGCCTTCTTCCTCAATGCGTGAGTGAAAAAAGGAGAAAGCGATTGAGAGAGCGATGGAGCAATGAAAATGATGTGCAGGGGTGGCTTCGACCAGCGACAGCGGAGGTGACGAGACCACTGTGCAACGACAGTAAAGCTTCTCTATCAGCTGGAGGTGCAAGAAGAAGAACGAATGAGAACGCTTGTTTTTTGGGATGAAGAATACAACACGACACCGTTTACTATGTTGCACTGTCAATTCACATTTCAGATTAACGACAGTATTAAGAAATTAACGAAGGGAAGAATGTGATTAAAAAAAATTATTTAGGGATGAATTTGATTAATTTTATTTTTTAAAGACTAAAATGGAGATCGAAGTATTTTTTAAGGACGATTTTGACTATTAACTCTTTTTTTAACTGATATAATCTTAATAATGAGAATAACAACAACAATAATAATAAATGTTTTACTATAGAATACTTATTAAAAATATAAAAAAATATGATGTCATCTTTTCCTTTTAAGTATATAGTAGTTAGGGTGCTTTTATGTACTTAATCTAATTAAGTGTATATTTTTTTAATTTGTATTAGTGTAGTATTCTTTTTAGCTGACACACAGAAGCTATTGTAAAGTTAAAGAATAAAAACTGAGTTAGTTGAAAGTTAGTTATAGATTTGTCAGTGTCGTATAAGAGGTGTTAATTATGATTGATTATGATCGATTGAATTTGTAACTACCCTTCTTATATATAGTTATGTATGTAACATAAAGCATTGATCAGTGAAATTAGTTTCGTTTCTATGTCAAGCACAAAACTTTTTTTTTTCTTTTTTTCATTTCATTTATCTTCTGCTAAGTTCTGATGTCTGCTTTATGACTGTTTTTGTTTATGAGAATAGAATATGACAAGACATGAAAAATAAAATATAAAGAATAGAGACATAAGTAGTGATAAATTAAAATAAATTATAAAAATTTAATTTTTTTTTTATTTTTTTTTTCATTCAAAAAATTTGAGATAAAAGATATAATAATAAAAAAGTATAATTATGAAAAATTAACAAGAATAATAAAAGAAAAAATAAAAAATAAGTCGTGCCATTGTTATGTTTCTGCGTTTTTCCTGCAGGATAGATATAAAATATACTAATTTAGTGTCTTTAGACACATGGTCTCTATCCATGTCTCCTTTGTCAAGTACGATTTTATGTCTCTATGAGTCTCAGTGTCCTGTCTATGTAAACAAACGCAGCCTATGGTATCAAAACCTTAAGCTTCCAATGGCTTAGTGTGTGTTTGGATTAGAGTTTACAAACGAGAGTTTGTATAAAATGAGTAAAAGACAAATAGGTCCCTGACCTTTTAAGACGAGGACATTTTCGTCCTTCAAGATTGGAAAATACATTTCGATCCCTCACGTTTTAAAACGGTCGACAATTATACCCCTCCGTCCATTTTGGGCAAAAAAGGGCAACGGAGCCAGCTGACATGGAGGGGTAGAGAATGACGTATCCGTTACACTTGCTGAAGTGGATTGGGACAAATTATTAGTGGACAAATTCGTCCCTTAAGGCCAAAACGACGCCATTCTTCCGATGAATTCAATATTTTGACACTCTTCTTCTCTGCCGCGTTCAACTGCCGCCATTATCACCCTTCTTAAGGTCTGCAAGACCATTCATCACCTCTACTAAGTCCACGCCTCCATCATCCAACGAGGTCTAGAGCAAGATCACCTCATCATCTCCCGCTTCATTTTCCTTTCCGCCTCTTTTGCCACCACTGCTTCATATTACACCTCCGTCTTCGACCACGTCCTTGGCCGTTCCCCTTTTCTCTGGAACTCCCTCATTGGAGCTCACACCAAAGGAAGTTACTTTTTCGACGCCCTCTCTGCTTTTATTCGCATGAAAGCACATGGGTCTCTTCTTGATAGGTACACTTACTCTTCTGTGATTAAGGCCTGTTCAAGCATGTGCAGATCCTGCGAAGAAAAATTACTCCATGGCTCGGCGTTGAGGTGTGGGGGTTGAAGGTGATATGTTTGTTGGAACCTGTTTGGTTGATATGTAAGGGAAATGTGGAAAGATTGGTGATGCTCGCAAGGTCTTTGATGGAATGTTTGAGAAGAATGTAGTTAGATGACTATGGTGGTTAGCTATGTGAAGGTTAGGGATGTGGTGGAGGCAAAGAGGCTGTTTGATGAAATGCCTCAGAGGAATGTGGCATCATGGAATGCGATGATATGGGATTTTGTGAAGGTGGGAGATTTGGGCAATGCTAGAGTAGTGCTTGATGCTATGCCGGAAAAGAGTGTTGCTTCTTTCACGATCATGATTGATGGCTATGCAAAGGCTGGTGACATGGCTACCTCAAGGTTCTTGTTCGACCAAGCTTCGAAAACGAATATTGGTTAGCTTGATGTCGGCTTCTTCTCAGTTGGTTGCCTTATATGTATATGCCATGTTCGGATATACCACTTCAACCAGACCAAGAAGGTGATGGCAAATTAACAATTTGTGTATTTAGTGGTCCCAGTTTAGTGTGTTTGTGTGTATATTTCAAGGTCAATTTTAAGCATCTGGATGATGCTTTTGATATATCGAATGATCTCCAACATTTGTGCTCCCAGAAAATAGTGACTTAATTTTTGGAATGCAATTTTTTATGGTATTGTATAGGTGATACATACACGTAAAAGGTTGTTGCTTCTCTCGAAAAAGCTTTACAGGTATTACTGTATGTGTTAGGATTATAATTAGTTTAAAACTCTCAAATTTAGGCCTTCATTTTAGTGCTAGTGTTTATATATATAGTCTTACATAAATATGATTAGGAAAGAAGTGTTCTGTTCCTGCATTGCAGGGATTTGAGCATGTGTATGGTGACATTGTGAGTGGGGTCATAGATGTCAATGAATTAGGGTTCTTGGTTAAGCATATGGAAGGTATGGTGAGGAAGATGGATAGGTATGTTAGTAACACTAAGAATTTGTATAGTGAAATGGAGGTTTTGAATCAATAAGAGCAAGTTGTGAACAAGTTTCAGAATAATCAAAATGAGGAGAGTAGGAGGGTCATTGAGCAGAAACTCGCATGGCAGAGGCAAGATGTTAGGCATCAAGGACTAATTTGTCCATTAAAAATTTGTTCTCCATCCACATCAGCAACTAAAACGGACACCTAACACTCTACCCTTCCAAGTCAGCATGTTCTGTTGCCGTTTTGAAGCCCAACTCGACGGAGGGATCTAATTGTCACGCGTTTTAAAACGTGAAGGATCGAAATGTATTTTTCAATCTTGAGGGACGAAAATGTCCTCGTTTTAAAAGGTCAGGGACCTATTTGTCTTTTACTCTAAAATTAATTTTACAAACTTGAATTTGATAAAAAGTTAGTTGATGTTAATGTGATTTATGTTTGGTAATTTTGTATCAAAATGAATTATAATAAGATGCATGTCGTTTGAATTACATCATTCAAAATTACGTTTAAACAAAAATTACTAAAGAAGACATAAATTTATATCTTTCAAAACTATATTATTTTAACACTCTTTGACTATAATTTCTTTTGAAAAGAATTTAAATTTATGTATTGAAATTTAGTACTCTTTTGATTATAATTTATTAATACTCTTCTTTAGTACTCTTTTTAATTTTTTGTATTTAATTATATCTTTATAATGAAATTTATATTATAAAAATTAACTATAATAAATAAAATATATCTAATTTAAGAACATATAGTAAAAAATATACAAAGTCAAATAAAAAAATAAAATTCTATAAAAAAAACATATTAATAAAAATAATTAAAAAAATTTATATGAACAATGAATACTAAAATTTCTATTAAAAAATACAATAATATACCTAAGTAAACATAAAAAATATTCATATTATTAAAAAGAAAAATAAATAAAAAATTGAAAAAAATTAAAACTTAACAAAGAGTATTAATAATAATATTAAAAAAAATATTTATTTGTAAAGCATAGCGAGAAAAAAAAATTCAAAAACTTTTATGATTATTTTTGGTATCTTTTATTGTAGATGAGATTTTTTTTTTTATCAAAGATAGGAGACTCAAACTCGCAACCTCTTAATTGAGTATGGGGAGATTATGCCATTTGAGCTATAACTCATTGGCTATTGTAGATGAGATTGAATGGTAAAATTGTAAAATGTCAATTAATTTTTTAATTTATCAAGTAAAAGCAAAAGTTAAACGCAAAAGTTACCATTTGTTGCTTCTAATGAAAGGAAATTCAAATTCAAAATCATATTAGTGTTTAGAGGGAAAAAAATTAGCCAAACAAAAATTACAGCAATTAAAAAAATTACACATACTTCTTGTGCTTCCAAATGTTTACCAAACACACTCTCAACTGTTTGCATCCATTCCACTTTCAATAAAATTAGATTATAAAAATTTTCTGCGGTGGAAATAAAAATTAAGGATTAATTACTAATATATAATTATTTTTTGTTTTTTCACATAATCTCCCAATTTAACAAGTTAAAGATTAATCAATTACAGACTATAATTTTATTTAAAAAATTATTATTAAATAAATTATTTGTATATATAAAACAGAATTTAAACTTCTAAAACTTGTTTAAACATACCGATAAACTTCTACCCCTCGTCTCCTCGCTGCTGTTCTGGTAAGCTTTGAACCACCGTCCGCCGCTGCGGCCGCCGTCGGTACCCCACCGGTGCTCCACACTCCCCACGGACCCGTACAACTCATGCACTTCTCAGCCATGCTCCACATAACATGCCTGTAAGTATAATACCCACAACTAATTGGCCCTAGGATCACTCACTCATATAAATGACACTATCATATTTTTCATCTCTCAAACTCACTAACACTCATAATAATAAGGAGAGAATTTTTGAAACAAACACTAAGTATTTTGATTCATGGAGAGATAATTAACAACATACATATGAAACCTTTATATAGGCAAACCTTCATAATAAAATAGTAATTTTTATAACAACTAAGCACTAGTTGTAATGATTCAAGAAACAAGTAGAAATTTTACTAGTCAAGTTCCTTGTTCAATTTTGTTTCAAATTCTTAGTCATCAATCTTGAAGCTTCCAATTCATGATTTATCATTCTTCTAGTATGGAGGTGATGAGTATAACTTGTTCATGATTCTTCCAACTTGATTTGTAGCCTTCAATTTTGACTAGGAGATAAAATTTGACTTGTGATTCTTCTAGCTTCTAGTTTCATCACTTATAATTCTTGTAACTTCTAATTTCATGATAGTTCTAGTATGGTGTAGTTGTACTATTCTCTTGAATATTCTTGATTTAATTATCTAACATTGCCTCCCTTAAATCAAGCTTGTAGAGTTTATCATTCCAAACATCTTCTTCAACTTGTTAAATAATTTTGTCTTCAACGGTTTTGTAAAGATATCTGCAACTTGGTCTTCAGTGGGACAGTACTCAATCAAAACTTCTTTCTCATTCACCAATTCTCTAATTTTGTGAAATCGAATATCAATATGCTTCGATCTTCCATGGAATACTGGATTTTTGCAAAGTGCAATAGCTGACTTGTTATCACAAATATTGTTGTTGGAGTACTTTGTTTCTCGTTTAACTCCTCAAGAATTCTTCTTAGCCAAACCGCTTGTGTTGCACAACTTGCTGCTACTATATATTCTGCTTCTGCTGTAGATAGTGCTACTACTGGTTGTTTCTTTGACGACCATGAAATTGCACCAGAACCAACATGAAATACAAATCCTGAAGTACTTTTTCTTGTTTCTATATCTCCGGCCCAATCACTATCAGTGTAGCCAACAAGATTTACTTCATTAGTATTCTCATAATAAATTCCATCATTTAGAGTACCTTTGATATATCGAAGAATTCTCTTTGCCGCTTGCAAATGGTTGATACAAGGCTCCTCCATAAATCTGCTAAGCAAACCAACTCCAAACACAATATCTGGTCTAGTCGCAGTCAAGTATCTCAGACTTCCAATCAAGCTTTTGTAGTATGTGGGATTTACTGCTCTTCCTTTATCTTCTCTCAACAATTTGAACTTCTCTTCGACTGGAGTAGAAACTGGTTTTGAGTGCTCAATCTGAAATTTCTTCAAAATATCATTTGCATATTTCTTCTGAGAAATGAAAATTCCATCATCTCTTTGAACCACTTCAACGCCAAGAAAGTAAGACATCAAGCCTATATCTGTCATTTCAAAGTGCTTTATCATAGCCTCCCTGAATTTTACAATTATCTTCAAATTGTTCCCAGTAAAGATCAAATCATCAACATAAAGACACACGATCAAGATATCTCCATTTTCAACGAACTTGATATAAAGAGTATGCTCAAACGGACATCTTCTGAAACCATTCTCAATGAAATAAGAATCAATCTTCTTGTACCATGCTCTTGGTGCTTGCTTTAACCCGTACAAAGCTTTCTTCAATTTATAAACTTTATCTTCTTTTCCAAGAACTTCATATCCTGCAGGTTGCTCAACATACACTTCTTCTTCTAAAGTGCCATTTAGAAATGCAGACTTAACATCCATTTGATGTATCTTCCATTTATTTTGAGCCGAGAGTGAAATAATCATACGAATAGTGTCTAATCTAGCAACAGGAGCAAATACTTCAAAGTAGTCGATACCTGGTTTTTGTTTGTATCCTTTTGCAACTAATCTTGCTTTGAAACGATCAACTTCACCACTGGATTTGTACTTAGTCTTGTAAACCCACTTTACTCCAATTGGCTTCTTATTTGCTGGTAAATCTGTCAGCTCCCATGTGTCATTCTTCTCAATGGCATGAATTTCTTCATCTATTGCTTTCTTCCAATTGTTGTTTTAGAGGCTTCTTCAAAGTTCAATGGCTCACAATCTGAAAATAGAGAAAAATTTATGATTTCTTCATCGGACGGATCGTTGTCATTGCCAACTTCATAATCTGCTAATCTAGCAGGTAGTCTCCGTTCTCTTTGCGATCTTCTAGATGATTCTGGTTGTTCAGTTGTGTCAGGTTGTCTTTCTTCTACTTCGTCACATGTATTTGGAATTATAGTCAGCTGCTTTTCTGTCTTTGTGTTCCAGTTCTACATGTCTTTCTCGTCGAACGTCACGTCTCTGCTGATGATTACTTTCTTTGTTTCTGGATTGTACAACTTGTATGCTTTTGAGTCTGTGCTATAGCCAATAAAGATACACTTCTCGCCTTTGTCATCTAACTTCTTCCTTAATTGATCTGGTACATGGGCATAAGCGATACACCCAAAGACTCTGAAATGATGAATGGAAGGCCGCTTTCCACTCCAAGCTTCCTCTGGAGTTTTATCACGGACACTCTTTGTTGGACACCTGTTTAAAATATGAACTGCTGTTGCAACTGCTTCTGCCCAAAATTCTTTAGGCATTTGTTTTGACTTGAGCATGCATCTGACCATATCCATGATGGTTCTATTCTTTCTTTCAGCAACTCCATTTTGTTGAGGAGTATATCTAGTTGTTAGTTGGTGTTGAATTCCGTGTTGCTTAAAGTATTCTGAACACGCAAGATATTCTGTTCCTCTGTCTGTTCTAAGAATTTTGATTTTACAGCCACTTTGTTTTTCGACAAATGCCTTGAATGTCTTAAAGACATCACATGCTTCTGATTTCTGCTTCAGAAAATATACACATGTATATCTACTAAAATCATCAATAAAAGTGATAAAGTACCTGCTACCACCATTACTTGGAACTTCTACAGAACAGAGATCTGAATGCACAATTTCAAGTAATCTTCTAGCTATCCAAGACTTTCCTGTAGGGAATGGATCTCTGTGCTTCTTTCCCAGTTGACAAATCTCACAAACACAATTGGGAATATGAATCCGTGGTAGACCAGAAACAAGTCCTTTTCTTGACAGGTAGTTTAGGCCAGAAAAATGAAAGTGCCCAAACCGCATATGCCATAACCAGTTATCATCAAGTATCACAGAACTCATGCAAGAGGGATTAACATGTTGAATTTTTAATGGAAACATTCTGTTTGAAGTCATCTTTGCTTTATCAATAAACCTTCCATTGTTGTCAAATACAGTGCAATATCCACGATAAGTTATCATCTTATATCCCTTCTCAGATAATTGCCCCATACTCAGTAAATTGTAATCAAGTTCAGGAGCATAGAAAACATCAGAAATATAACTCAGAGAACCATCTTTCAATCTAATTGGTATGTGCCCTTTTCCTTCAATAGGGATCTTTGTACTATTACCAAACTTCAATAATAGTTTAACTGAATCATCTAATGAAGAAAATAACTCCTTTCTACCAGACATATGATTACTGCAAGCATTATCCAAGTACCATATATTTTCATCTTTAGCACATGAATTACTTGTAAAAAATAAAGTCTGAGTACCCGGATTATTATCAGTATTTTGATGCTGATTTTCTGCAACGTGTGCTTGATTATTATTCATCACTTTGAATCTGCAATCTGCTGCTTTGTGTCCATACTTTCCACAATGAAAGCAGTTGAAATTGGTTCTTTCTTGATGAAAATTTCCTCGACCTCTTCCTCGGTTGACAGGCCTGAAATTCGTTCCACCTCTTCCTTGATTAGGTGGTGTAAAGTTATTGTAACTTCCTTGGTTGTAATTGCCACGACCTCTACCTCTGAAACTTCCTCTGCCTCTACTTTGAAAATTAAAACCACGACCTCGTCCTTCTTGTGTACGGCTTGATTCTGCAACGTTGTTGAAATTCACTCGGCTTTTCAGGGCTTCCTCAGTTGATTTTTCTGACTTCTCCAATATTCTGCTGATGTGGCTTTCCATGGTTCCTTGCAACTCTGCAATCGTTATGGTATCCATATCGTGGGACTCTAGTATCGTAGTCACCACATGGTCATACTTCATCGGCATGGTGCGAAGAATTTTCTCCACCACTTTGCTATCGGGCATATCTTCTCCATAGACTCTCATCTTATTTACAAGGTCTGTAACACGAGTAAAATATTGCTCAACAGTTTCTGAGCTAGACATCTCATACCTTTCATATTCTCTTCTCAAAGACTGTAGCTTTGCTTTCTGAGCTTTATCTACGCCTTTGTATGACAGCTTCAACGTGTTCCATGCTTCCTTTGCACTTTTGGCATTTGCTATTTTGACAAACACCGTATAATCTACTCCTTGATGAATTTGAGATAGCGCCAATTGATCTCTCCTTTGTTGGGCAGCATCTGCTCCTTCTTGCAAACCCGGTTCAATGAAATTCCACAGGTTCTGGGCCTTCAAATGGGTAGACATCAAAGTCTCCCAATAACTATAATCAAGTTTTCCATCTAACTTGGGACCGGACCACACAATATTGAAAGTGTTTGCCATACCGACTCTATGAACAAACAACTATGTGAGAACTCTCCCACACCTCACAAACTCTCAAACACCAGGCGCTGGATTAACCAGCTCTGATACCAAATGTAAGTATAATACCCACAACTAATTGGCCCTAGGATCACTCACTCATATAAATGACACTATCATATTTTTCATCTCTCAAACTCACTAACACTCATAATAATAAGGAGAGAATTTTTGAAACAAACACTAAGTATTTTGATTCATGGAGAGATAATTAACAACATACATATGAAACCTTTATATAGGCAAACCTTCATAATAAAATAGTAATTTTTATAACAACTAAGCACTAGTTGTAATGATTCAAGAAACAAGTAGAAATTTTACTAGTCAAGTTCCTTGTTCAATTTTGTTTCAAATTCTTAGTCATCAATCTTGAAGCTCCCAATTCATGATTTATCATTCTTCTAGTATGGAGGTGATGAGTATAACTTGTTCATGATTCTTCCAACTTGATTTGTAGCCTTCAATTTTGATTAGGAGATAAAGTTTGACTTGTGATTCTTCTAGCTTCTAGTTTCATCACTTATAATTCTTGTAACTTCTAATTTCATGATAGTTCTAGTATGGTGTAGTTGTACTATTCTCTTGAATATTCTTGATTTAATTATCTAACAATGCCTATTCATACCCATATAGTAACATGTTATGTACACCATGTGTTTGTTTATTTGTGCCACTGAATTAGGATTGATCTGGAAGGAACAATGATCAGAGTTTTTGACATTAACAAAATACTGTTATCCAAATGGGTGTTGTTTGCTAAATTTTACTGTACAATTGAACCAGTTCAGGAGATTACAGATGCAACTAGAATGGTATGCAAGACTATGATGTCTTGTCCTCCAGTGGCACTTGACACTGCTCTTAATCAAACTGGTCTTTAGAGTTTCACCAGATTTGGTCCAGAGTGTCCTCCAGAGTTTTGGGAATGTCGGTATGTTGGCGTTTCGGTTCTTCGAGTAGGCCGAGAAGCAGCGAAATTACTCACACGACATCAAGGCATATCACTCAATGATTGAGTCTTTGGCCAAAATAAGGCAATACCAGATCATGTGGGATCTTGTCAATGCTATGAGGCAAAAGGGGATGATATCTCATAATCAAACGACAGTCAACACGCCAATTTCAATGCATGATATCTCTTATTTTGAGTACCAATGGATCAATAAACCCAAAACCATCTTAGTGATTAGTAAATAAGACTACTCTTATTTACTCTTTTTCTATTGAAATTGGAATTAATGCCCCTCATTTAAACTTTTTTTAACGAGTTAATAGTCAAAATCGTTCTCGAAAGATATCTCAATCTCCATTTTAGTCTCCGAAAAATAAAATTAATCAAATTAGTCCCCGAAAGATAATCGCGTTGATGGAGTTCGTCCTTTCGTCATCTCAGTTGATGACGTGGCTAACGTTTGCTGACGTTGAACATTAATTGACAGCGTAACGCACTCTAAAACGACATAATTTTGTTCTTTTTGCCTCCAAAGGTTGAAACGATGCCGTTTGATGTCCAGGATGGGGTATTAAGCCGCATTTTTCCCCATCACCACCTATCATAACAGTCATCCCTCTGTTTCGCTCCAAAAATCTCTTTCTTTTTTCTTTCTTTTTCAGTGTGAAATGCTTGTGTCTGAGGCAGTGCATTGCGGTGGTGCTGCGAGATCTTGTGGGGTTCAAAATCCTTAATTTGGAGCTCTTCCGGCGACCTTTTTGCGAGATGGGTACATGTCAGGTAACCAGAGGCGGTGGCGGTGGCGTATGTTCTAATAATGGTAGCAGCGGTGGTTACTGTGACATCAGCTACTATAGCTGTATTTTCTCTTTGGGTTTCATTTTCTTCTTTGGGTGCTTTGTTTTCTTCGAATCGATTGCAACTCTTTAAGGGTGGCTCGCTTTCTCACCCGCTGTTTATGCGGGTTTTTCCACCGTGGGTTGTCAATAGGACAAAGGGTTCTTAATCAATTGGGATTTTATTTGTGAAATTTATTGTGGTTTTTGTCACATGCAAACCTATGTTAGTTTCTAATTTGAAGTTGGTAGTTTTGTTTTGTTCTGTTGTGATTTTAGTTTCATTATTTTCATTAGAGAAATTAATTTAAATTTTGAATGGGGAGATTTGGTTTAATGTAGATTATTTTTTGTTCCATGAAAGTAGATGAATGATGGTGTTTGAGCACAACAAAAACAGAAAAAGGAGAAGGTGATTGGGTCACGAAACCCAGCTCCTTGTTCAGCCTTCTTCCTCAATGCGTGAGTGAAAAAAGGAGAAGGCGATTGAGAGAGCGATGGAGCAATGAAAATTATGTGCAGGGGTGGCTTCGACCAGCGACAGCGGAAGTGACGACACCACTGTGCAACGACAGTGAGGCTTCTTTATCAGCTGGAGGTACGAGAAGAAGAACGAATGAGAACGCTTGTTTTTTGGGATGAAGAATGCAACACGACACCGTTTACTATGTTGCACTGTCAATTCACATTCCAGGTTAACGGTAGTATTAAGAAATTAACGAAGGAAAGAATGTGATTAAAAAAAATTATTTAGGGATGAATTTGATTAATTTCATTTTTCAGGAACTAAAATGGAGATCGAAATATTTTTTTAGGACGATTTTAACTATTAACTCTTTTTTTAACGGATATAATCTTAATAAGGAGAATAATAACAACAACGATAATAATAAATGTTTTACTATAGGATACTTATTAAAAATATAAAAAAATATAATGTCATCTTTTCCTTTTAAGTATATAGTAGTTAGGGTGCTTTTATGTACTTAATCTAATTAAGTGTATATTTTTTAAATTTGTATTAGTGTAGTATTCTTTTTAGCTGACACACAGAAGCTATTGTAAAGTTAAAGAATAAAAACTGAGTTAGTTGAAAGTTAGTTATAGATTTGTCAGTGTCGTATAAGAGGTGTTAATTATGATTGATTATGTTCGATTGAAATTGTAACTACCCTGCTTATATATAGTTGTGTATGTAACAGAAAGCATTGATCAGTGAGATTAGTTTCGTTTCTATGACAAGCACAAACTTTTTTTTTTTCTTTTTTTCATTTCATTTATCTTCGGCTAAGTTCTGATGTCTGCTTTATGGCTGTATTTGTTTATGAGAATAGAATATGACAAAACATAAAAAATAAAATATAAAAAAATAGAGACATAAATAGTGATAAACTAAAATAAATTATAAAAATTTAATTTATTTTTATTTTTTTTCATTCAAAAAATTTGAGATAAAAAATATAATAATAAAAAAAGTATAATTATGAAAAATTAACAAGAATAATAAAAAAAAATAAAAAATAAATCGTGTCCTTGTTATGTTTCCGTGTCATTTCGGTCAGGATAGACATAAAATATACTATTTTAGTATCTCTAAACACATTATCTCTATCCATATCTCCTTTGTCAAATATGATTTTATGTCTCTATGGATCTCAGTGTCCTTTCTATGTAAATAAATGCAGCCTATGGTATCAAAACCTTAAGCTTCCAATGGCTCAGTGTGTGTTTGGATTAGAGTTTACAAACAAGAGTTTGTATAAAATTAAGAGGAATGCTAGGGGCCAGCAATTTTAATATTTTGTAACCATCAATTGGCCATCAATAGTATTTTTAATGGTGTGAGATTACATCTAATGGTGGAGAATCACTCATTTTTGTTTTGATGGTTAAGTACTGGCCAGAAAATACAAAGTTGCTGCCCCCTAGACTTTTCCTAAAATTAATTTTACAAACTTGAATTTGATAAAAAGTGAGTTGGTGTTAATGTGATTTATGTTTGGTAATTTTGTATTAAAATGAATTACATCATTCAAAATTACATTTAAACAAAAATTACTAAAGAAGACATAAATTTATATCTTTCAAAATTATATTATTTTAACACTCTTTGACTATAATTTCTTTTGAAAAGAATTTAAATTTATGTGTTGAAATTTAGTACTCTTTTAATTATAATTTGTTAGTATTCTTCTTTAGTACTCTTTTTAATTTTTTGTATTTAATTATATCTTTCTAATGAAATTTATATTATAAAAATTAACCATAATAAATAAAATATATCTAATTTAAGAACATATAATAAAAGATATACAAAGTCAAATAAAAAAATAAAATTCTATAAAAAAATACGTATTAATAAAAATAATTAAAAAAATTTATATGAACAATGAATACTAAAACTTCTATTAAAAAATATAATAATATACCTAAATAAACATAAAAAAATTCTAAATAAAAATATTCATACTATTAAAAAATAAATAAATAAAAATTTGAAAAAAATTAAAACTTAACAAAGAGTATTAATAATAATATTAAAAAAATATTTATTTGTAAAGCATAGCGATAAAAAAAATTCAAAAACTCTTATGATTGTTTTTGGTATCTTTTATTGTAGATGAGATTGAATAACAAAATTGATAGAATGTCAATTAATTTTTTAATTTATCAAGTGAAAGCAAAAGTTACCATTTGAATTTGTTACTTCTGATGAAAGAAAATTCAAATCCAGAATTATGTTAGTGTTTAGAGTAAAAAAGTTAGCCAAACAAAAATTACAGCAATCAAGAAAATTGAACATACTTCTTGTACTTCTAAGTGTTTACCAAACACACCCTCAACTGTTCGCATCCATTTCACTTTCAATAAAATTAGATTATGAAAATTTTTTGGGGTGGAAATAAAAATTAAGGATTAATTACTAATATGTAATTATTTTTTGTTTTTTCACATAATCTCCGAATTTAACAAGTTAAAGATTAATCAATTACATACTATAATTTTATTTAAAAATTTATTATTAAATAAATTATTTGTATATATAAAACAGAATTTAAACTTCTAAAACTTGTTTAAGCATACCGATAAACTTCTACCCCTCGTCTCCTCGCTGCTGTTCTGGTAAGCTTTGAACCACCGTCCGCCGCTGCGGCCGCCGTCGCTACCCCACCGGTGCTCCACACTCCCCACGGACCCGTCCACCTCATGCACTTCTCAGCCATGCTCCGCATAACATGCCTATTCATACCCATATAGTAACATGTTATGTACACCATGTGTTTGTTTATTTGTGCCACTGAATTAGGATTGATCTGGAAGGAACAATGATAAGAGTTTTTGACATTAACAAAATACTGTTATCCAAATGGGTGTTGTTTGCTAAATTTTACTGTACAATTGAACCAGTTCAGGAGATTACAGATGCAACTAGAATGGTATGCAAGACTATGATGTCTTGTCCTCCAGTGGCACTTGACACTGCTCTTAATCAAACTGGTCTTTAGAGGCTTTTTATACGTTTATTGTCATGGAAAAATATGACATGGCTCCAAATCTTGCTGCATTTAACGGTTTCCCAAGTGCATTGTTCAAGTCCAAGAATGTGAGGAAGGCTTAGAAGATCTTTGATTCTATGAAGGATCGCTTTGTTCCGGACTCAAAAACTTATAGCATATTGCTTGATGGATGGGGAAGGGCTCCGAATCTTCCGAAAGCAAGAGATGTTTTTAGAGAGATGGTTCATATGGGATGCGATCCAGATATTGTCACATATGGAATAATGGTTGACATTCTTTGCAAAGCCGGAAGAGTTGATGAAGCTGTAGAGGTAGTAAAGGAAATGGATGCTAACAATTGCAGCGCAACATCTTTTATTTATAGTGTCCTGGTCCACACATATGGGGTGGAAAATCAGATTGATGAAGCTATCAACACATTCATAGAGATGGAAAGCAAGGGACTCAAGCCAGATGTTGTGGTTTATAATGCATTAATTGGTGCTTTCTGTAAAGCAAACAAATTCAAAAATGTTCATCGAGTTTTGCAAGAGATGGAATCCAATGGTGTTGATCCTAATTCAAGGACCTGCAATGTTATCATAAGCGGTTTGATAAGCCAGGGAGAGACTGATAGAGCTTTTAGGGTCTTCCGCCGGGTGGTTAAGTCTTGCGAACCGGATGCAGATACCTATACAATGTTGATAAAAATGTTCTCTGAGAGAAATGAACTAGAGATAGCTATGAAATATGGAAGTATATGAAGTCAAAACAGTTTGTCCCAAGTTTGCACACTTATTCAGTCCTCATCAATGGGTTGTGCCAAAAGGGAAATGCTATGAAAGCTTGTGTTTTGATGGAAGAGATGATAGAGAATGGAACTCCACAAGGTTCAACATTTGTCAAGTTAAGACAATTGCTTATAAAGGAAGGACGAGAGGATATGCTCAAATTTCTTCATGAGAAAGTTGATCTTCTTGTCAAGGAGCCTTTATTTGATTAGGCTTTAGCTAATCTCACATACTTTACGTTGTAGTTAGTCCTATTTCAACTATAGAAAGCAGGTTCAGCAATGTCTTCCTTATTCTCAATTAATGTACCTTATAAAGTTATAACTATCATTGCCGATGAATTAGTCAGGGGCTATGCTCAAATATGGAGGCTTGAATATGGTTTGAGATGATAAATATGGCTTAAATAAAGAGGGATAAAAGGTAAATATGCCTTCTTGATTTTTATTTCCAGCAATATCGTTACTAAGAATACAATTTCTAGGAATGTTTTTGTCATATATGAATTATTCTCAAAGTTTTGAAAATCGAATTAGCCATTAATTTTTAATCGATTTTTCAATAAAAACCAAATTGATTCGGTCGATAACTAATTATTTGATATTTTTCGTAACTGATTTTTTTTGTTTGAATTAAAATATCAAATAATTTTTTTGTAGACATGATCGTCGTTTGATTCATGTAGCCAACCAAACCTAATAGAATAAGACTCTGTTGTTGTTGTAAAATATCAAGTGAATATATATATATATATATATATATATTCTGTAATGGTTTTAAGTTTTCTAACTATGTATTTATAATTAAGTGAATTAACCTTGAGTTAGTAACTAAAAATATTCAAAATATTTGTTATCATATTACGTATCTCTAACATTTAAGTTATTAGGTAAAAGTGCATAAATAATTATATATTTAATAGTTTATGTAAAAAATCTTTTTATTCAGACTGAATTTGCTTCACTACTTCTGTATTTGCTCTAAGGCTTAAATAGTTTCAACACCCCCCCCCCTCTTTCTTCGTTATTATTTTTTTTCATGGTTGGGGTTTAATGGATTTCCAAAGTACATTAGATATATAGATTGTGTGATATATCTTTTCATTCTTCATGCCTTTTCAAACATGCTATGGCAGAGACATTAGATTCCTTAATTTGACTAGAAAACATTTAGAATTAAGGTTTCCCAATTTCAACGGATATATAATAATTATACAAGATGACAAAACCATAATATTTTCCATATAGGAGGATCACGTGCTTAGCATACATATATATATATGATAGCCTAGTAGGTCATGTGCTGCTTCTTTTTTCCTTCCAATAATCTCTGAATTGCTAATTATTAAAAGAATGGTCATGTGCTTTTGATTTTCATCACATTAACGTTTCTAGGAGTGTCTGCGGATCGGATCGGATATCGGATATATCCGCATAATTAAACTTTTTTTTTTAATCATATTTCTATGTAAAAGATTTCGATAAAAATATTTTTTTTATACTTTTAAATTTATTTTTTCCTAAAATATTTTTAATCAAACTCTGATCTTTCTAAATAACAAAAAAAAAAAAATACAATATATGAATAATAATTACTAACTAAAACATACAAACAAGTAAATACAATACCAAATATATATATATATTTATTTATTTATTTATTTTTTAATTATTATAGTGCGGATCTGCGGATCCGCGGATGTAGAACAAATATCCGCGATTTTCAGATCAGATGCGGATATTTACCGCAGATCTGCGAATACGATATGATCCATAGACACCCCTAAATGTTCCTTTCTTACAATGAAAATTTGGAATATACAGAGATCTATTAGTAATTAATAATTTATACTATAACATATAGTAATCACAAAGTAAATGTATCTAAACGTAATGTTATATATATATGGGATAATACATCTACTTAGTTATACAACTTTAGTCTAAAATATTTTACAGTGATAATACATAATATATATAAATAATTAAAAATTAAATTCATATATTTAAATCACCCCTATTTGACCATCTAATAAACCCTAAACCTAACAAAAATTAGCATGGAGTTATAGAGCCTTGCAACCCTTAGAAGCCTAGCATAGGTATTTACTACTGTTACTGTGCCAACATTTCTCCAATCCAATAATATCCATTTCCTTTTGAGCTTTGACCGTTGAACAACGAAAAATTAAAAACACTCCTTTTGGCACCTATATGTCTTCACCTTCCCTAATTTCAATTTGGCTTTCCTCCTCTATCTTTTTTATTTCTTTAGAAAAAAACTTTTATTTAACGAAATAGTCAAAGGACATTTATAAGTTATATGAAAAATATTAAATTTAAAATTAAAAAAATAAATACTTTTTATATTAAATTATAGCTTAAGAAAAATACAGAACATAAAAAATACTGTAACACAGAAAAATACTTTTTTTTGAATAAATCTAAAAGCTTTTCAAATATAAAAATAGAAAAAAAATCCTTAACTTTTTAATTCGAAGATACATAATTTTTTAACTAATTGAAAATACAAAAACATTCCGACGTTTTAAATATGGGACATTTAAGTCCTTTCATCGAAAATATATATATAAAGATAAATTGGCCTTTAAAAAAACTTAGATATCTCATATTTTAACAAGTAAGAAACGATTTTGTATTTTTAATTAGTCGGGACTTATTTATCTTTGAGATAAAAAGTTAGAAATCTATTTATAATATTTTCTTTACAAGAAGTTCTCCTAATTATATCTTTGTAAAATAACTAAAACACCCACGAAGAGAACCCATACACCACAAAAAGAAGAGAATAACCACGGATTATTTTATATGTAGATTTGGATATCATATCTGAACCTTTGAAAGAAAAAAAAAAAATAGGAACAACAACTAGAGAAAATGAAGAAGAAGGAGAGGAGAAAGGTGAGTGAAAAAAAAGAAAGAAAGAAAAAAGAAAGGAAGAGAAGATATTGAGATTAAAAGGAAGAGAGTAAAGAAGAGGAGTAGAGAAAAGTATGGCGGCCAAGACTCGGGCGACAACGATCCTCAGAAAAGCTTTGTGATTATTTCTCTTCACGGGAGATAGAGATTTGCCTTCATTTTCTTGGATAACTTAGTTAACAAAATAAAAAAGTCTCGACCTTTCTACTCTATCTTAACTTCTTCTTCGTAATAATAATAATAATAAAAAAAGTGTTTTGATAATAAGTGTTATTATTATTTTCTAATAAAAGATTTTTTCTTTGGTTTTACTAAACACTTATAAGAAATAGAGTGAAATTTCACCTCAAATCCCTGATAATTTCGTGAAATCTCTTTTCGTTCTTTAACGAAAGCATAAATCCATCGCGACCCCCTATCCATTACTTTCGTTAGACATTCTGGCGCTTCCGTCAAAGTCTCCATCAATAGAAGGAGTATAACCCCAACCTGACCCTTAATCATCACCAATATCTACCATCATTCTCTACATTCTCTCTTTCTCATCTCCATTATTTTTGGCCACCATCATCACCAACATTCACCACCATTCTCTGTTTTTGCTGCACCACTCTACTGCCATCATTCTTCTTCTTTTTTACCGAACCAAAACCACGAAGCCATATCTCTCCCTCTACTTCTCTGTTCACTAAGGGTGTACATTGTCCGACCCGGACCCGAATATTTTAGGGGCTAATTTGGTGTGATTTCACCGGATCTTAGGTCGGGTAAGGGTCTCAAAAATAGACAAGGTCATTATTTAGGGTCAGATCTGGGTCAAGGCGAACCCAACTTCATCTAACCCATGTACACCCTAAGGGAATTCAAAAAGGTATATATGTTTTAAATTAATTTCAATATTATGCTATATTAATTATAAGCTTATTGTTTTATTTTTAATCACACTTGTTCAATTAGAAAATAGATCAAAGAAGCATCAAATTAGAATTTATAGACAAATTCAAGTTCAAATATGGATAGCAACTTCTCGGTAACAAGTTTCTTCTTTATAAATAAGTTTCTTTATAAATTATTGTTAAAGTTTTAAAGGCCCGGTTTGGACCCGATATAATTGTGACCCGAAAATATTTAGGTTTCATTGGGTCTAGAGGCAAGTTACGGTCTAAAAAATAGACCTAGTGTATATTTAGGGCCGGGTCTGAGTTGGGACAAACCAAATTTCACCGGCCCATGTACATCCCTACTGTTTACCATCGACAATCTCGTGTCGCCACGGCTATCCTCTCTTCCTTTTTCTTCTCCTTATCCTCACAACCCCTCTTTCACTAGCTTGCCCCTATCTCTATTTGATTTCACACTAAATTCCAAATTTGCATTTCAAGTAGAGAATCTTACATCGAACAAATTAAAACATCGACGCACTCCCATAATTACTAAATCACTCTTTCACATAAAAATCGATACTTTAAGTAAATATCTATACTTAATCATCAAAATCTAGAAAAGGACAACTTGTGAAACCATATTCCCAATCAAATTCAAGTATTTAAACAGATAAAACTACTCAATTGAAAGAAGGTAGCAGTAGATTGATGCAAAGAAAAAGAAGAAGAAAAAGGAGGAGGAGGAGAATGAGGAAGATGATGTGACAGTGAGTTGGTATAGTGATAACAGAGAATGGTAGTGGATGTTGGTGATGATGGTGGCTAAAAATAATGTTGAGAAGAAAGGGAGAGGAGAGTTGGCTTGGTGGGGATAATTTATTCTGGCTCGCATAGAGAATAAGAGGAGAAAAGAAAAGAAGAAGAGGGGATAATTTATTCATTAAATTATTGACTTAAATGTTCACGTAGGCAAAATCTGTTAACTCTAGATGGAGACATTAATAGAAAAGACAAAATATCTCACGGAATTAATCGTTAGGGGTCGCGATGAGATTATACTTTTGTTAAGGAGCAGAAAAGAATTTCGTGAATTTGTTAGAGGCCGAAATGAGGTTTCACTCTAAAAATAAGAGTAAAAGCATTATATGAAAATATTAAATGTTTTAAAAATATTTTTTAAAAAACAAAGTTTCAATTTTTATATTTTTTAACTAGTGTCCTAATCAATACCAAAGAGTAATAATAAGTGGTATTTAGTGTTAACAGGATGACACAGATGCAGGCCTTTAATTATGTGAGCACTTTTGGGCAACAATCTTAATGGAGAGGCTATTATTTAACAAGCAGTGGATGCTGATAGTTTTCCACACATATGAAAACTCAAAAGCTACCACACAACTTTTTTGAGAGTATCCCTGTCTTGCTTAATTTAAGTATTTATGTATTTTAGAATCTCTTTATTTGTTTAAATTTCAGGGAATAATAATAATAATAATAATAATAATAATAATAATAATAAATAAATAAATAAATAATTAAATTCGTCTCAAAAAAATTATTCGTTTTTTGAATTTATCTTTAAATTTTTTTTAATCAAATTTGTCTTTAAAATATTTTAAATTAGTCATATTGGTCATTCTATCACTTTTTTTATTGACAATGTCAAAGTTTGCTGATATTACATGCTAAATGATACTATGTACACACATTTAATAGTCTTAATTGACTGCTAACATAATAAATTTATAAAATTAGATAAAAATAAAACCTAATTGAGAGGGACCTTAAGACACTAAAATCCCTTAATTTAAGGTTGATGTGATCTAATTTCATAAAGATATCGTATTAGTCACTAATTAGAACTAACAACTATGTGTTGTGGTGTCACTACTTAACGTGGCATATCAACACATTCTGTCTCTAAAATTTCAGTATTTCAGTATCTCCAAAAAATAGAGACACATAAGATTGAAATTTTTAGAGATAGAGACTAAAACTTTAATAATATTTTATACCTAAAATATCCCATTTCAATTAATTAATTATAACTTTATCTGTTATGCAAATTAAATTAGAACTTCATTCTTATTTCAATATCTGTCTTTCACTTTACACCAAACACAATACTAAGACTTATTTCAGTCTCTGTCAGTCTTTATCTTTCAATCTTAGTCTCTCAATCTCTGTCTCTCCTCCAAATACTACCTAAGAGATGGAGATTGAGAGACAGAGACTAAATTAAGTTTCTGTATTATATTTGATATAAAATATACAAGACTTAATTATATTTTAGTATCATATTTAGTTTAAGATAAATATGGATAATGAAGGATAAATTTAGAATTTAAAAACTTAAATGAAAATATTTAAAAAAATATTATTAAAATTTAAATCTCTATTTCTAAAAATTTCAATTCTTTATATTCTCACTTTTTGAAGATATTAAAAAGGATTGAAATTTTGTATCTAAAGACTAAAATTTTTAATTCTAATTTTTTGTCACCAAACACAATGCTCAGACTTAGTCTCCTAATCTCAAAAAACAAATACAACCTTCAAGTTTGGAAGGTCCAGATTTTGTATTTTTAAAAACAATACTCAATTTTAGTCTCATCATCTCAATTTTATCCATACTAATAAAGGTATAAAATATTTTTTTGTTAATATTTGTAAGAAATTTTGAAATTATTTTTAATTTTTAATTTATATCAATTTTATCGGTAATCTATGTATATTTAATTTTTATTCATTGCCTTCACTTGTTAATAACAGTTTAAAATCAAATATAATTTTAAAACATAAATAAAAAATCCAGAATATTATTACAAATTAAATTTTGGAATTGGGGATATTTTAAAATAATATTAACATGCATCATTAATAATTAATATAGATAAATTTAAGACTTATGTAAATGTTATTAGGACTTAAATTGATACAAATTAAATAATAAAAATATTTTTTTAAATTTCTTACAAATATTGAAACACACTTTATAAAGAAATTAGGGGCAGCATGGAGGAGGAATAATATAGGTTTTCTGAAATACTCCAATAGGCATTTTAATTTTGACTCCTCCTCGAAAGGAGAACAAATTAAAAATAAAAATAAAAAAAATATTGTGTTGCATCATAATAATTATTAGGTTAGGAGCACTAGCAAAGCAAGTGTTTATCTTTGCCCTCAAGTTATGCCAATGCCCAATAAGAGATAGGATAAAGATGGATCAACTCTGATCTACACACATGCATGTGCATCATCATGTAAAGTATAAACCTCTATTATTATTATTATTATTATTATTATTATTATTATTATTATTATTATATGGTAATTTATCATGAGCAATATTTATATAGAATAATATTACACATTAATATTTTTTATTAACTAAATCTAATTAAATTGGTCTAACATAATAAAAATTAGTTATAACTAATATTATTTTAAATTTTATTATTTAATTTTATTAAATTTAATTTATAAAAAAATTTAGATGTGTAGCATTACTCATTTAATTTATATATATGTATCTTCATTTTCTTTCTTTGTGTTTAGTAAAGATTTTAAGATAAAGAATATATGAAGATACTAATATTTATACAAGATGGAAAAAAAATATTGTCTCGATATCTACTTTTAAAAAAGGCTCTAGATAGATAAAAAAAATTAAATTTCATCATATAATAAAAACAATTTGTTTAATTTACTTTTAAAAGTATATTTATAATTTTAATTGCTCGTGTCTATTTTTTTTATGTTGAGAATCAAATCAAATTTATTAAACGGGATGCGAAAATTGCATTGGTTATTAGATTCTTTATTTTCTTATTTTATCTAACGGCACTGTTAGAAAAAATATTGTTAGTGGTTATTTATTTTACTTTTTACAACAATAAAAATAATCACTAATATATTTATTGATAAATTATTTTATGTTTTGTTGTTAAAAAAATTTAACATAATTATATAATAACTATCGATAAAAATCTTTTTAATGGTTGCAAAAAATATAACTATTATTATAATATATAATATACAACAATAATAAATATATAATTATCGTAAAAATATAAATTAAATAAATATATAATAATTATTATATTGTGTCACTAAAATTTATCAATGAAAGTAATTTTTATTGTAGTGTAGTGAGGAGAAATAAATGAATTTGATGTTGATAAAATGGGCTTTTTTTTTTTTATATGGAAGTAAAAGTGGTGATATATCTTAACATTGTAATTTTTGGTGTTTTTTAAAAATGTGGAAGATACACAAATCGGAGGGTCCGATTTCTATACTTCAAATTTTTTAATTTTTTTTAACATAAATTCTTCGGTCTGATTTCTGTTCTCTCACAAATCTTTCGGTCCGATTTCACAAATTTCTCAGTCTAATTTCTGTATCCTCACAAATCGGACAGTCCGATTTCTGTACTTTTCACAGATCGGACGGTCCGATTTTTGTTTATCTAATTAAACGGTTTCACATTTGAGAATAACACCCTATCAACCCACATTTTAAAAAAACACCGTTGCTACTCCAATATCAAAAATAAAATCTGGATAAAATGTTAGTATAGAGAAAACAAAATGTCAAAAACATATTATGTAATAAAGGAAAAAAAAAATTGGAGTGAGATATGTTAGAATTAAAGATGAGAATAAGACCCATGACCAAAGAAAAAAAATGAGAATAAGACAGAGAATCGATGAGGTAGAAATTTTAGAATTAGAAGTGATGAGTGTGTCACGTGCTGATGCATCTTTCTTCATGCAGGTGCAGCCCACTACACTACTTTGGCCTTTTTTTTAAACTTAAAAAATCAATTGTTTAAAAGGATATTAATTTTCTATACATACACTCAAACTCAAGTAATTTATTTTATAATTAATTAATATAATAAAAAATTGATTGCAACATATTATTAAATATTTAATACAATAATTTAATACTATTAAACGAATTATATTATTTATAGGGTGTAGCTTTGTTTTGAGTCACGGTCTACTCTAGTGTTTTCTGGGAGAGGGCATTTATGGAAACTTGACAAAAATTGGAATGTAGCTGAAGTGAGAAGGACATGGATGTCTTTTTATGCAAGAGGCTAGCTATTACCAGGTTCTACAACGTTTGTCATGTCTTCTTTTGTATTTTTTTTTTCAAAATCAAACCATGTTAAAAAAAATATATTTTTTTAATTTTTTTCATCTTTTAATGAAACTAGAGTGATAGAGTTTAAGTAGCTTGAATAGATAGCTATTAATCTTATATGGTAATATTTTTTGGTTCCATATTTAGATGGTAATATAATAAAAGAGAGATGCAAGTTGATAACCAATTTTTATTTTTTTATATATTATTTATTAATTCTATATTTTAATTTATATATATTAACTTGATTAACTTTGATAATTCAATATTTATTCTCTCTAAATAAATCTTGAATATTAAAAGAATATTGTTAAAAGAATTTTACTCTTTTTTTGAATGTGCCAATTTACAATTTCTATTTAATATACATTTCAAATAAGTATTAGTATTTTTATTATAAAAAAATTCTTGCTACTAGAATAGCCTTAATTTAAAACACCTAATAATCCAACAAAAATGAAAAGGGATTTCACTAAATTAATAAAATATTAATTATCTTCGAAATACGATTTTCCACAGGATCGGGACATATGATATAATCCTTATCCCATAAAATTTACAACAAAAATTATTGCCCTCATCTTATCCTTATTTTTGAATATTCCCACAATTACATTATTGATATTGAGGCATTGTTTGTTAGCAAAAATTAGAGCGACAAAAACAAAGAGACACATACATAAAAAGTATTGTCCTTATATTTGATTTGGTAGTAATAAGAAGTAGTGATAGATGTTTATTAATTAAGTAAACATGATTATTCTACAAAGGCAACTCAACTCGGATGGGTTGTCCACTTGTAAAAATATAATATTACTCTTGTGGTCTCCAAGTTTCATTATTTTTTGGATTTTGCTAGCAAATATATAAACAAGGATACATCCAAAAATATCATGATGGGAACCAAATTATTTGTACCCAAGTTAGATGTTTTAGTTTTAGAATGAAATCTCATCCCCATTTCCACAGGGGTGGATCTCCAGTACTTCAGGATGACAACGAGACAATGCATCATTTGCTTATCCCAATCACTCTTTCTAACCATTATAACGAGTGAGATCAAAGGGTCCGAGCAAAACTTAGCATTATAACATTGAGTCCTTTTTCCACTATGAGAAATTCCCGTGGATCTGATCCATGCCATTTTCTGATGAGCAGGATCCTCTTAAAGAGGCAAGCTCAGAGCATACTGTTATGGCACTGGATTGAGGAAGAAGGAAATATCACTGGCTAAGCTTTCAGAGAGAGAAAGAGAATTTAGAACATCTTGAGAGGTAGGAAAAGTGGATATATCACAATGTTTCTTGAGATCTGATTACAACTGGGGTGAGCACCTTCTTATATAGAGGCCTCTAGATAGAAGCGAAATCTAAACAAGCCTATCATACAATGCCACCTGGAGGATAAGGATAAGCCTTATCTTTTTTGGCATTTTCTAAGCATGTGACTGAGGTCACTTTATTCTAGCACACTCATAATTATACATAGTGGGAACAACAGTGTTCTAATAAAGAGACGGTTTGAAATAGTCTTCTGGTAGGGTCCCATCACCGTCTGAGAAGGATGAATCAGAAGCTAGATTGACAGCTCTGAAATCCGTATCTGGGTCTTGGAGGTAGAGAAATGGGTCTTCAGTGTTTTCTTCATTTGGATCTTGGGCATCTTGCAGATATGGGTCATATGGGTCTGATTTTGGGCCTTCAGCATCATCGGGTATTCCTGCATCAATTCTAGTTGGGCTTGGTGGTAAAGCACACACTCTTCCACCTGGATCTTCAGAATTCAGATCTTCTCCAGAATATCTGCTTGGAGCTTGTGTGGACGTACTGGGCTGGTCTGTTGGAGCATAAAAGGAGTATTGTCCAAACTGGTTGATTATCCCTGAAGTTATGAATCTGGACTGAAACTCTTGGAGAGTTATTGGTGGTACATCTGATTGAAATGGGAGTCCTTCAACTACATCTTTTTCTCCATATAGTCCAGGTTGCCAAAGTTGACAAAGGTATTTGGCCAAGGCATTTAGGACTGTTTTTTCATCTGTGGGCCATATGGTAGAATATCCAACAATATCGACCTTGTTCTTGGTATGTGTCTTCTCATTATGGGCTTTACATCCAGCAAAGTAATCTCTCTGTAGGGTGACAAAACAACAGAATTTCCGCTTTGTCCTGGAGGGTTTATCCCATAATTGGTGCTGCTCGATCATGTTATATAACATTCCTCTCCATGCCCCAAGTGGTGCATACATAGCAAATAACTTGACTAGATGAGACTGGGCTTGAGTACTGTTACACAGAATGTGATATACTGGGAAGAGTGGTATTATGATAGCACATGGATATAGGGAAGACAGAGCCCAGATATACCACATCATTTCCTCTGGTATAGGACCTTGGATTATTGGTATAGTGCAAAAAGGGGTATCCACATCAAAGTACTTCGGATTTGGATGTATTTGGGTTATGGTAAGGAGCTGGTGTAACCAGTAGAACAAAGTTTGCCTGGCTAGACAGACTATTTGAAACACTGTCTGGGGTCTTGCTTTGAAAGGAAAAGGGCCAATTTTTCTTCTGTATGGGTTATTGTGGGGTGGACAATCAGGAAATGGAATGGTGTATGAAGGGTTGTAGGTGCTCATGGTGTAAATGTAATGGATTGGTTTAGGAAGTGATTCTTCTGGTTTGGGGGGTGGTTCTTTGGTTGGCCTGGATAGGAAATCTGCAAGTGTGTTTTGATGTCCTTTGATGTGTCTTACCTCGAATTTATAGCGAGAGAACCAGTCCTTCCATCTTAGCAATTGAGAGTCTGGCAGGATTTTTTTCTTGATTTCTAGCATTGATGGGAAAGAGGTGTTATCCATTTCCACAGTGAAATGATAAGAACTGAGGTGGAAATTGAATTTTTCTATCCCTCTTTTGACAGCAAGAATCTCTTTGTAAGTGGCATGGTAATGTTTTTCAGATTCTTTGAACTGTCCACTAGCATGCGCGCAATAGTGTCTTGTCCCATCAATCTCTTCAAGTAGCACAGCTCCCCAGAATTCATCACTAGCATCTGTCTGCAATATTCTTTTTCCTGTGCTGGGAATCTTTAAAGGTGGGGGGTCTTGTGCTATCTTCTTCAGGGTTTTGACAGCTGTGGTTTGCTCAGGTCCCCATGGTGGAGGCTTCTTTTTTAGGAGTTTTGACAGCTGGCTAGTGTGTCTGGTCACATCTGGGATAAAGTCTCTGATGTAGTTGACGATTCCCAAGAATTGTTGGACTTGTTTGACTGTCAAGTTTTCATCAGGAAAATGGATTAATTCTTTGGCAAGGTGATCCCCTGGTTGGAAAAATCCATTTTCGAAAATCATTCCAAGGAATTCAATTTTTGTCTTAGCAATAGAGCTCTTTTTTGCTGATAGCATGATTCCATGGTCTTTGATGATCTGAGTGAATTGGGCCAGGAGTGCCTTGTGGGCTTCGCTGTCTTTTGAGAACAGTAAGATGTCATCAATGTAGATGAGTGTGGAGTGTAGTATGGGCTCAAAGATTTTGGTCATTGCTTTTTGGAAGAGAGAGGGGGCTACTTTGAGTCCAAATGGCATTACTGTCCATTGGTATTGGGCTTCAGGTATACAGAACGCTGTTTTATACCTATCTTCAGGATGGAGCCCAATTTGCCAAAATCCAGCTTTCAAGTCAAACTTGCTGAATATTTTTGTTCCACTTAATCTTTGTGTAATAACTGAGATTCGTGGTAGAGGAAACTTGTCGTCTTGTAAGAAGACATTAAGTGGCTTATAATTAATGACAAGCCTCTTTTTCCCTCTATTTTGCTCAGCTCTTTTTTCAACATAGAATGCTTGACATGCCCAGTTGGAGTTGGTTGGTTCAATGAGTCCTTGAACAAGAAGGGCTGCACATTCAGCTTTTGCCAACTTAAGATCTTCAGGGTTCATTCCTGAATGCGTGGCCTTTGTAGGGTTGATGTCTTCATTCTTTTTGAAGGGGAGTCGGACATAAAATTCTGGATTTTTCCATAAAGGAGCAGGGTGGTTGAATTGATCATGACTATCACAGCAGGCACTGAGGAGTAGCTGTTGGATTTCCTTATATTCTTCTGGAGCTTCTTGGATTTCGAGGATACTTTGTATCCCTGTAAAAGGCAAAAACTGCCCTTTGTAACTCAGACCAGTGGGTTTGATATGTAGCCCATGAGTTCGGAAGAAGGCATCGAATCCGAACAAAACATCTTTGTCAGGGAGGTAGCTTCCCAGCACTCTAAGCCAAGTGGTCTGACCTGCAAATATCTCCAGTCCAACTGGTTTTTTGGAGATGAGATTGATGGTGAAGACTTCACTGTTAGCTGCTGCGAATTTCTTGGAAAAAGGTGCCCACATTTCTTTTGGTAAGACATGTGGTTTTACGACAGTAGCACAAGATCCAGTGTCCATTAATGCAACGGCCTTTATTGGTTTATCATAGACAGATGTCTTGACTTTTAGATCAAAATGAGGTCTAGGAGTACCATCAATTTGTTTTACTCCTAAAGATCCGAGATACCCAAGTTCTTCTTCTGGCATACTCGTTCCTTTAGGAATTCTTGTGGTGATGGAAGCAATAGATGATATGGTAAAGATAGACCTTTTTGGTGGGAGGTCTTCTTCTGAACTATTCTCTTCTGAGTCAGAGTCCTGGAAAACATATTCAGTTTCATCATCTTTGCTTCTCTGTTCCTCAAGTACTGACTCTAGATCTTCCTCATCACCAATGGAGGCAGCATCCATTAAAGACTGGAGCATTTTTATTTCCTTCTTTGTCTTGTGAGGACATGACTTAGCAAAGTGTCCTTGTTTTCCACAAATGAAGCATTTGTTTGACTTGGTATGGGGTTTCCTCCTTTTGAAGTAACGATATTTTTGCTTGCTTCTTCTCCTTCTGAATGCTTTCTGATGAAATGTATTGGTTGATGATCGCCAATGCGTCTTTTTCTTTGGCTTGCATTCACACATACTTGACTCTTTGCACTTAATTTTCAGATGGGATTTGCTGCATGCTCCTTTGAGTTTGCCTGAGTTTTTGTTAAGCTGTTTGAACATTTGTTGTTGTTCACACAACTTGTCCAAGGCAGCTAGGGCTAACTGGTATATTTCTCCAATGGTTGTGGTAGCCACTTCTTTGCGAAGAGTCATCATCATTCGCTGTATTTCAAGCTGAAGCTCATCTGGCAAGGATGCTATAAAGACTTGCTTAAGTGGCGGATTATTATTTCCTCCAAGAGGATAATATTTAGCAGCCATCTTCTTGTAGTGTTTTTCCAAGTCTTTTCTGTTGAGTGAACAGCACTTCATTTCAAAGTATTCTTGAGAATTTCTTTTTTGGATAATTGCAATGTCTCCTAGAAATTCTTGATGTATTATCCCCAGAAACTGTGAAGAGGTACCATTGATGAGCTGGAGTCTTTCATACTCAGAAAGGTTAGTTGCCCATTCTCGGAGATTGCCAGTCATCCGATTTATGAAATCTGCAAGGACTTGTCTGCTTGTGAGATTTGGGTTGGCCATGTTGGTCTGAATCCACGCACTAAATTCATTCAACCTTTCTCTGTACCTTGCTGGTGGGACATCATCAAAAGTGAACCATTTGTTGGGAGTTTTAACTTCAATTGGGCTTATATAATCGTGATTTGCTGAAGTTTCTGGTTCATCCCTTTCAGAAGTTATCTCTTCCTCCTCTTCTTCTACAGGGTTGACCATGGCTATTGCTGAAAGATCTGCTTCATAGTCTCCTTCAGACTCCTCATCTTCTTGTTCACTGGTCTCAGTAGTCTCATCTTCTGATTCTCCAGTAATCTCTTCACTGGGTGATTGAGTATCCAGAGTAAGGGTATAAATTGATCGTCCTGGAGCAGGCGACCCTTCTTTGATGCCCTTATCTTTCATAGGGACATTGGAAGATGTCTCATCTCTAAAAAAGTTTCCTGGCTTCCAAGGAGGATGAGGTCTAGATTGGAGGGATGGCTGAGGTTGTTGTGGCCTAGGCAAGGACGAATGATGCCGTCCTTGAGGAGAAATAGATCTTTTAGTGTTTGCTTGCCTGGCCAAATGGTAGGTGGATTTGAAGATGGAGTCATAATCTGGGGTTTCTGGTGGTGAATATGTGGAAGGGAATAAGACAGGTGAATATGAGGGGTATGGTTTGGCATACATGGATAATGGGTCTATGGACAGCGTCTGGGGTACAGTTGTTTTGCTTTTGTCCATCTCAATTTGTCGAAGTTGAGCCTTGACTTGATCCAATTCTCTGTTCTTCTTTTGGAATTCTGGGCCAAAGTAGCGATTGTCAATGTAGGCCTTGAGTTCTTGATCAAGTTGAAAAGCTTGTGCCGAAAGTCGATCTTTGAGTTCAGCCACTTGTTCTGCCATAGAACTTAATTGTACTGAGAGACCCTCAGTTTTCTCTACAAGAGTATCAAGAGTGTGATCTATTCGGAGCAGTACTTTATTTTGGCTGACTGCATTATCTGTATGCCAATTGAGCACTTCTTCTTGAGGAGTTGTTGCTTGATGTCCATGTGGAGTGATTCCTTGAGGTATCACATAAGGTCTCCTTGTGATTTTCTTTTCATCAGTTTGAGTCACTAAAGGTGGGAATTCTTCCTCATAAGATCTGAGGGTGGCGATACATGAGATTGCATCAACTGGCTGAAAAGGATAATCTGCAAAGCTTTTCCGAGACAGTTTCGTTTTCTTGAGCATTGGCTTCTTTCTGAGCATTGGAGCTGATTCAGCATCATCAGGAGGCCCAGGTCTTTTAAAAGAGCATGGGGCTTGTAACAACTTCTTCTTCTTTTTCTTGTTCCTTCGTCTTCTAGCATAATCTTCATCATCAGTGTCACTCCATTGATCAGCACAGTCACAGTCAGAATCACACATAGAGGGATCAACATCCCAAATGAAGTGGCCATTTACGTGAGAGACGTAAACAGGTTTTCCATTCCGATTTCTATCTAATATATTTTTAAAGAACCTTAGAGCAAAAACTCATATTTATCATGCATGATCTTATTTTTGGCGTTTTTTATTTTTATTATGGAGAAGGGATTGGGGTAAGATGGGGATATGGAGAGCGTGTGAGCTCTACCAACTTGTAAGATCAGTTAAAGACAAATTGGACTGTCCAAATTTTTCATAAATCGGACCCTACGAATTGTTTAAATTTGTTCAAAAAAATTTTATAATAATCAATTCGGACTCTTCGAATTACTTTTTCTATTACTAAAAAAAAAACAATATGAACAGTCCGATTTATACTGTCCAAAATTTAAAATTTTTCTCCTAAAAAATTGGACCGTCCAATTTGCCACTTATATTTTACTTTACAAACAATTCGCATGGTCCGAATTATTAACATCATAATTCACAAAAAGCTGTCCCATATTATGATGTAGCACTCCCATATCCCATAACGGAGCACTACACACTCATATGTTCCATAACAAAAAAAATCAACCTATTTTTAGAGATACACAAAACATAAAAAAAAATTGTCTTGAAATATAAAAATTTTAGTATTAATAATAATCAACGGTCTATAATAATTTTATTTTTTGAAGGGATGATCAGTCATGAGCGGTGTATATATGGTACTAAAAACAATAATATTATTTTATTAGTATGTCCGAGAGATATATACCATGTCTAGTCATAAGCTTCTTCTTCCATCATATTATATATACTTTAAATTTCTCTCTCTATCTCTATCTCTATCTCTATCTCTGTCTCCAATTATTTTATCCTTGGCAAAGAACAAAACCATTCCGGTTTCTAGTTTCAGCTAAGTAGCTTTAAAGGTGTCACAAAAACTAGTAGCATATCTCTCTCTCTCTCTATTCCCCCCATTTATAATATGTTCCTTTCTTCTCCTTTCAAGGGACATTGTGTACTTTTATTCTCGTTATTGTTATTGTTCTTGTTCCAACTAGACAACAAGATGCATCATTTTAATTTTTCTCCTATATAGTTTAAATCTTTTTCTTTTTTTTTTATTTAATAGTTCTATTTATAGTTGTATTAATTTGTGGTGTTATATGGATCTTGGTGTGGTGGGTTTTGATGGGTTGGTGGGTTCAGAAGCTGGGTTTGTTCCATTTGGATCTGGGTTCCTTAAGCATCAAAGATCTGAACAAGAAGAGGAGGTGAGTAATATTAATGATCATAATAATAGAAGAGGGGCAAAACTGTCAAAGGTTAATATTACTAGTGGTGATGATGATCATGATGATGTCATCACAACAACAACATCAAAGGGAATGTTGTTTTTTCAGAATCATCAGAGGAACAACAACAACAATAGCTCTTGTTGTAATGTGTTGTTGAGATCTAATAATAATAATAATAATAATAATGGAAATGACAATGTTGCCATTGCTCTCTTCAATGATGGTGGTGAAGAACAAGAAGGAGAAGAGAAGATGCTGAGTTTCTCAACAACACCAACACCAAAGTCAGAGTCTTTGATTGTGGAAAAGGCTTCCTCAAATGCTACATTGCACACTTCTTATCACCCTTTCTCTAGTTACAACATAAATAATGCAGGTATATTTATTTATTAATATTGCTTTTAAAAAAAAATATATTTGAGGTCTTTTTTGTTGTTATTAAGTCATTTATAATAATGGGTTATTTTTATTTGAATTTTTTTGGGGGTTTATGGATGGTTGGATTTGGATTTGTAATTTGTAGGTTAATGAGTTTTTGGTATTTTTCTTGAAAATGGTTCTTTTTTTTTTTTTGTAATCTAGTAAAAAAATTTGTGTTTTTTTTGTTGATGGTCATCCTACAGTACCTGTGTGGAAGGTCTTTTCATGGAAAAAAATATATTTGAGATATGGCATGTTTTTCTGAAGTCTTGTCAAGAATAAAATAAATAACTAAATAAATAAATAAATAAAAAAGAAATTCTTCCAAAGAAACTATATTCCTTGTTCCTGTTTTAGGGTGAGGGATGTAAGCAAAATTTTGCACTAAAACCTAGAGTATACCAAAGGAGAAAAAGGGAAAAAAAAAAAAAGAACATATGAGAGAAGCTTATTGAAGCTATTATGATAGGGAGCATGAAAAAGAAAAACAAAGCTACATAATTTGATTGGCTCTTTTACCTTATGTTATCTTCTGTACTCCTTTACTATAAAATCCTCTTTTCCATGTCTTCCTCAAACCAAAAAAGTTGACCTTAACGGTTTTTTTTCCCCCTCAAATCAAGATAGTAAGAAGTTAATCAAAAATGATATTTGTATATTAAAATTAGCTACTAAATCAGTGTGTATGAATATATGTGTGGTTTAATTTATTTTCAATGTGTATTTATATTTCAACATGTATTTTATACTGGTGGCTGATTTTGTTGTACACGTAGCATAATCGAAAAATTAATAGATAATTAAAATGCTACCTTGTGCCAGCATTTGTTTTGATGTTTCTTTTAAGCTGTGAAATGAAATAAGTGATTAATTTTAATGTACTGACAGTAATTTTACACGGTTATTTAATCAAATGCTTGTGTTTTTAGTATTTTTGAAATATTAAATGATTAAGTTAAACTTTTTATTACAGTAAAAGTACATAACAAAATCAATATTTTTATTTTTAAATTTATTCATAAAATTTTTTAGATAATAAATGGGTAAACCAAATACTTTCTTAATATAAGATAGAATACATGATTATTAAGCCTTTGAATGATGAATAATGAAACAGGTTACAATAACAGTAATTGGGGAATGAACGTGAACGTGAACATGAACATGATGAATAATAATGTGGGAAGAGTGGTAGGAGCTGCATTATTCACTCCCTCACAGTGGATGGAGCTGGAGCACCAAGCACTCATTTATAAGTATATCACTGCAAATGTTCCTGTTCCTTCTCATCTTCTTATTCCAATCAGAAAAGCCCTTCACTCCACTTCTCCATTCTCTAACTTTCCTAATCCACTTCTTAGACCCAATCCTTGTAAGTATCTTTCTCTTCTTTTCCTTTTTCTTCATTTCTTACAAAATTTGCATTCTAAGATTTAGATGTAGATCAAAATAATCCCAAAACATTAAAACGATGAAAGAATCTCTGAAAGAATTTGGAAATTTGACAAACGTGATCGAGCCTTAAATAGTTTTGTTTTTGTTGACAGAAGAGGCCGACACACGGCACATTTTTGTCAACAAAATCAAAACTATTTCACATTGGTCATTTTTTTTTATTGAGAAATGCTATAGGATTATCAGAATTTATTGTTTTTTAGTCATCAGTTAGCCATTAATATTTAAAAATATAGGATAAAGTATGTTGTTGGATTACTAAACGAAATAATAAATTCTGATTATCTCCTAGCATTTTTTCTTGTCATTTTTTAGAGTTATTTTCATAGGCATCCAAATCGGGTGTAATTTTGGTAATTCACTCGTTTATATAGTAGAGACTCATACACAGTTGTTTTCATGAGAAATTGATAACTGCTTTCAGCTATCAATTTCACCTAAAAACAACTATGTGTGAGTTTAACACAAACCTTGTCACTAGATATTGTGTTTTAAATAAAATGAGTACACGAAATATTTCTTTGCAGTGGGATGGGGAGGTTTCCATCTGGGATTCTCGAGCAGCACCGATCCGGAGCCGGGTCGGTGCAGGAGAACCGATGGGAAGAAATGGCGGTGCTCGAGGGACGCAGTTGTGGACCAGAAGTACTGCGAGCGTCACATGAACCGAGGCCGCCATCGTTCAAGAAAGCCTGTGGAAGGCCAATCAGGCCATGCTGCTGCCGTCACCACCACCACCACCACCACAACCACCACTTCTAACTCAAAGCTATTGTTGCCTAACAGCAACAATTCAAGTTCTTCATTTTCCATTGTGGGGAACACTGCTTCCAACAACAACAGCAACACTATTTCATTTGGAAACTGCCATGAACACAAGAATGTTATTCAGCAGCAGCAGCCTGTTGCATCTGATGCTTCTGCTGCCAATAATATCAGCAGGTGCGCCACTAATTACTAATTTATTTTTTCTTGTTTTGTTTAGAGCAAATTACTTAAAAATAGGTAAATTATTCAACTTTCTTGAAGTTATACTCATACTTGCTTCCTTAGATTATAAGAGGTTAGAGTATACTTTTTTCTTCTTTTTCTTTTTAAACCTTTTTCCCATTAAGTGGGGTCGGCTACATGGATTAAGACGTCATTGCATCATGTCCATGCTTTGAGATGCGACTTTGTTTTACGTTGGCTGTCGCAGGCTTAACACAGCCTAATATGGCTTCAAGGACGTCATTGCGTCGTGGCCATGTATTGGGATGTGACATTGTTTTACGTTGGCAGTCGCACAAACCGAACAACCCTTGTTTTTCCGGGCTTGAGACCGGCTATGTGAACATAGGCCGAGTTAGGTTAGAGTATACTTTTAAAAAAGAAAAAGATGTGTTGTGCAATTTAACTTTAAAAATGTTGTGAAAATGGGAGACGTTAATGTTCCTATCCTTTTTTAATTATGCAATAATAATTGATGTGTTAAATTGCACACATTATATGTAGTACCATCTTTTTCTTTATTTGGAAGCAACTAAGAAATTCTCTTGGCATTCATTCCTACCTCCTTATGCATGTTCCCTCTTTTAGTGTTTGTGTTTCATCTTCTAATCAAAGAATCTAGTATTTCTTGTTCATCTTTTTTGGCAGATAGTGACTAGTCAATTTTGACATGGTGGTTCATATGCTTTCAATTTTTCTTAAAAGAAAAAGATGGTCTTAAGGCATGTCAATTTTTGTTTGTTACTTTACCCATGTGTTTAAAGTGTGCCTTTTCAACTCTGCATTATTCAATGTTATTTAGAGTTTAATTTTAATGCTACTAATAATATAAAACATTTTGCACAGAAAAACTGTTTTATACTAATAATGTATTAAAATTAAATTCAAGTTCTTAATTACTATAATGCAGGATGTTTATGAAGAAAGAGAACAATAATGCAAATGAGAGTTGTTCATCACTACTTCCAATGCTACCACCAAACCTTGATCTGAAACCAAAGGAAAACCCATTCATGATTCATAACAACAACCATGAATTTGGAGTTGTGACTTGTGATTCACTCCTTAACCCTTCTTCCAATAATAAGAGCAATGATTCACAAAACAATTCCCTAAGGCATTTCATTGATGAGTCAACACAATTGTCAATCTCAATCCCAAATCATCAATTCATGCCAACCAATGAGAAAGTGACACTCTCACCTTTGAGGGTATCATCATCAAGGGAGTTGGAATTGGAATTGGTAGACCCTATTCAAATGGGGTTAGGAGTTGGAATTGGTGTCAACAACAACATTGTTAGACAACCAAATTGGATTCCAATTTCATGGGAGAGTTCAATGGGTGGTCCACTTGGTGAGGTTCTCAACCTTAATAATAATAATAATAGTAATAACAATAATAAGGGTTCTATGAACCTTATTAGTAGTGATGGTTGGGACAATAGTCCTTCAATAGGGTCATCACCTACTGGGGTGTTGCAAAAGACAACAGCATTTGGTTCACTCTCTAATAGCAGTGCTGGGAGTAGTCCAAGGGCAGCAGACAACAACAAAGGAGGGGCAATCTTGTAAAATCATCTCTTGTAAACACAAAGTACTGTGTGTGGAATGTGGATGTTTGCTTCATGCTTCACATTAATATTCAGTTTTTTATTTATTTTTATATAATATATGGTAATATTAGAAGTTGGATGAGATGTGTTATTTACTTATTTCTTCTTTTTTTAAAAAAAAAAACAATTACTAAATGTGATTTTGTTTGTTTGTATTTAACAGCAAATGATGATGATGGTTGGAGTGTGTGGACATGGTATTTTTTTTTTTTCAAGGTGATGAATTTTTTTTTTTTTGGATGAAGGTGGGGACTTTGATTGAATGACATGACAGTAAATATTAATTTGAGTTATACAAGTGAAATCCCCATCCAAATACAAAGCATTCCACATGATTTATTGAAAGTGGATAGTGAAACTTTTAGAGTAAAATATCGATTTTGTCCCCAACGTTTGAGGTAAGTTTTATTTGTGTTCCTAATGTTTAAATCATCCTATTTGTATCTTTAACGTTTATAAAAGTAATTCAATGTTATTCTACTATCAATTATACTAACAAATCAGAGTATATTTTTTAATTATTTTCATTTTGATGTATTCATTCTCAATTATGTCTCACTTGGATGTGTTCGGTTTTAATATTATACCCATTATTTGTGTTTAGATTTAATTATGTCCATAAAAAAGTGAATTATGTAAATGTTGTAGGAATTAGTTTCAAAATTTGATGAGCTATTTTTCGAAGTAGATTATCGATTCTATCCCAGACATTTATATTCGATCTTCAAGAAGAGATTTTTAAAACTCAAACTAAAGCGCTCATGATGTGTAATTGACGGCAGGATAACATTAAATCACTTTTACAAACGTTAGGGATACAAATAGGACGATTAAAACGTTAGGAACACAAATAGAATTTACCCAAACATTGGGGATAAAACCGATACTTCACTCAAACTTTTAATATGCCCAATTGCCCATCCCTTCATTTTCTCTTTCATACAAAATCATGCTTTGTATTTTGGTGTGTAGGAATTTTGCATAAAGAAAGTGATAACATAAGGATGAGAATATTCATTCATACTTATTCTCCTTTAGATATATGTAATTTTATCTCCTAAGAATTCAAAAGAGAAAAAAAATCGAAACAATGTAATCTTTGAATCAACCATCCACTAGACATACATATAAAAATACAAAATGATTATACACATTTTTTTTGTTATCCATGATATTTTCTAGTTTAATAGATCAATAATTAATCTGTTAAAAATTTAAGCTTCATTTAAGGGTGACCAATAAATTGCTACATATATACAATATAGGATTCAAACCTTCAAACACTTAATTAAACATATGACTAAGTTAACCACTTACAACCCAAATCATTTTTATTATTATTGTTGTTGTTATTATTATTATGAGTAAATTACCAATTCCATCCTCAAATTATCAAAACGCTGACAAAAATAACCTCCACTTTTGTTAACGACAAAAATACACCTAAAATATTAAAAAATGCTACAAAAATACCCGACTGTAAATAAAAATCTATTCCATTAATAGAGTTAGTTGAGCTGTCAAACGGATTCTGTTACACCCTTTCCTCTGCTTCTCCTTTATTCTCTCTCACTCCCTCCCTCCCCAAACCTCCCAGAAAGACCTTACACCTCACCCTCTTCACTCTCACTCTGAATCTATGGCTGCTGCCTTCCGATCTTCTCTGTCTCACGCTCTCACACCCCACTCCCCGCTTATTTTTTTCTTCTCCCTTCTTCTCACTTTCACTTCTCCAACACACAGAACAATTGCTCATCAACTCACGCCATTGTCTCTTTGTCTTCAATGGCAGAACCTCGTTGTTGCCACTGTTGCTTATTCGCTGCCCCTCCGTTGTCGTCAGAAGAGGATCTCACAGTTCCTTGCCCTCTTCACTCTCTCAGCAGATCTCTCAATCTTTCCTCTCAGATTCGCCATCGCCGTCACTGCTTGCTCGCCGCCCTTCTATTACTGTCAGAAACCTATCTTACAGTGCCTTACTCTCCTCTCTCGCAGTAAGCCAGCAGTGGATAGTCCCTCTCTCTCTAGGGAGCTCTCTCTTCAGCTTCTCTCTTTGTCATTCTTTCTCTTTGGATTCTATTTTTATTAGATTATTAAAAAAATATAATGAAAAATTGTAGAATTGCTGATTATGGATGATTATTACTAATTATGGTTAATTATTACTGTGGCTAAGATGAAGAAGGTGAGGCGTAAGGTCTATTTTGAGAGGTTTGGAAGAGGTAGGGAGTCACTAAGATGTTGCTTACTGTTGTTGTAATTGCTTTAGGGAGTGAGGGAGGACGGGAGGAGAGGACAGTATCACCGCAGGTGTCGTCGTTGAGGAGAGAGAGAGAAACAGAACAACAAGGAGAGAGAGAGAGAGAGGCGGCGAGAGAGAAGAATCGAAGAAGGAGAAGTGGATGAGCAAGATGACAGAGCAAGACCATTGTCGTACTTGAGGGAGAGAAACCGTGGAAGAAGAGGCGACATTGTATTTCAGGAGAGAAATAATGAGGAAGATGTTGTTGTTGTAGGAGCTTCAGCTAGGAAGATGATGTTGTTGTCGTTGTTGCAATTTCGGAGTGACTGAGATATGTTGTTGTTGTTGTTGCAGCTTGCAGCAACTTCTGGGAGGTTTGAGGGAGGAAAAGAGTGACAGCAGATGATGTTTATTTTTGTTGTAGTTGCATTAGGAAGGGAGAGAGTGATGGAGGATGAAGAAAAAGCAGAGAAAAATGTGTAAGGGAATCCATTTGACAGCTCAGCCAATTCTGTTAACGGAATATATTTTTATTTATGGTTGGATATTTTTGTAGCGTTTTTCAATATTTTAAGTGTATTTTTGTCGTTAATAAAAGTGGAGGTTATTTTTGTGAGTGTTCTGGTAATTCGAGGGTGGAATTGGTAATTTACTCTACTATTATTATTATTATTATTATTATTATTATTATTATTGATGTTTTCATTTTGTTTTGTTTTTGGACTTGGCCATTTTGGGATTTACTTTGACCTTAAAATAACTCTGGGCATCAATTCTTCAGAACTTCCCAAACCTTGACAATAGTCCTGAGGAGTTATGGCCCAAAATGGTAATAACCCAAAGCTAAAGGTTTTTTCATTCAACTCCCCAAAGAAAAGGGATTTTCTATTGGATCAATGTTTATGACATTCTAATGTCTATAATTGGGACTGTCCATCCTACTCTCTTAACAAACAAAAAAAAAAAATCTAAACCAAAAAAAAAAACAAACAAACAAAAAAAAATCATATTTTTATTCTTAAAGAAAAGTTTAGTTCTGTCCGGAAAAATAAAAGTTAGTTGACTAATTTTTTTGTTGCGCCGGTGAGCACTGCAAATCTTGTTCAAGTGGCATGGTTTTATTTTTTTTCTTCCGATCTGATAAATTAAAGACTAATCTATTTTAAATTTGAGTTCCGTTTAAATATCTGCTTGTTGTATGTGTAAAGCTGAATTCGAATCTCCAATACTTATTTAAGCGAATGAGTCCCAAATAGATTTTCAAGTGGCATAGCTGTTGGTGTTAAAAATTCTATATATTGAGCCCACCAAAGTCTGAAGAATGATTTTTATGAGAAGCTACTTTGTTTAAAAATTGATTTCAATTAGATACTACTCTATTTAATTATAAAGCTTATACAAATTTATCAAAACTGATATATTTTTTTTTAAGTTAAAGGAAACAATTCTTCTATTCTAAAAGATAGGAGTACTGAAACTGAATTATATATGATAATAAATTGGTATGACTAGTATTATTTAATAGAATTTCGATAGGAACCAATGGAATAAGTATACAATGTGTATAATGGGCTGATTTTTTGGTCTAATAAAAAGAAGTAACTATTCGCTATCGTACAGATTCGAACATTTAGGGTAAAATATTACTAATTTATCAAATACAATACACTTATGCTATCCAGAATAACCATCCGAATACCAAAAATAATAAATATCTGATATCCTACTGAATCGAACATCCAATTTAAAATACTTGAAACTGTTCACACAAATACACCTTTACTATTCTAAAATAAGTATATGTGAACAGTTTTAAATAAACATCCGATACTTTAATTTTAGTTTGAAATTAACCGCATTATATACATTGTACGGAACATGTATTGGCTTCTTATACTTTCTCTATTTAATAATATGTTATTATAAATATAATCCCATGAATCTCACATGAATATTTAATGAGCCCTTTCATTTTTAGTTTATCATAAATTGAAAAAATAGAATGTTTTCAGAATCAAAGATCTCTCATTGATAATCAACTTGGGTTGGTCGAATGGTCAGCTCACTCGTCTGCTTAAGTAAGTGTTGGGGGTTCGAATCCCACCTTATGCATGCAGCAATCCATTGGCCAGCGGCAGACTCTTAAATGGAGCTCCGATCCGTGATAGATTAGTCATTGACCTGTTGAATTGTGGGATATTGTGGGCAATCAAAAAAAAAAAGATCTCTCATTGATGCCAGTGCCACTATAAATTGTTAATGTTTTAGTTGTATAGCATGCTTTAATTAATGCTTTTTAATACAAATAGGAATGGAATCAATATGTATCACAGCTTCAATCTTCTCAATATATTTGGTTGGTGTGAATTAGGGATATAGATAATGACACTACATAAGAAAATTAATTAATATATTCATCCTTTTTTTTGAAAGATAATTAATATATTCATCCTTGTACATATAAGTTGATATTTTTTAATCTCATAAAACTCCATTGTGCCTCTCAATCTATACCTAATATCCAACCACTAATATTAAGAATTCTAAGACATGCGTTCTAAGTCTAGTTCCATTTCTCCCTTTTTCATTAGGGGTGAGCACAGGTAGCGGGTATCCGATTATCCGTCCGAATTCGAATCGAACCAATTAAATTGGTTCTGAAATCAACGGGTAATCGGATTTAATTCGAACCAAATCAATGGCTTTTGTTAGTGATTAGTTCAGGTATCGATTTTGAGAGTGCGGAACCCGAACCAAACCGCAAACTCGATCATATATTAATTAAATAAAAAAATAAAAAAATATATATGGCGTTTTCATTAGACAATGATTATTCATTATTAATATGTTTGGATTTAATGAGTTTGGTTTTTAATGTATTTGGTATTTAACATGTTTGGATTATTTCTATTGATGTTACACGTTTATTGTACTTGTTGAATTTTTAAGATAAAAATTTGGTTTTTTTTTTTTTATGAATTTCAAAGTTATCGGGTATCCAATTACCCGAACCAAACCAATTCGTTCTTAATCGGTTTGGTTTGGTTCGGGTACATGTACAAAAAAAATACAAATCCAAACCATATCGATTCGATTCTAATTTGATCATAAACCTAAACCAAACCGACTCGTGTTCACCCCTATTTTTCATTACACGCTAGCAAGCTAGCTAGTTCGTTAGAATTAAAATATAAAAATAATAGATAGTACAATATTTTTTGGTTTGAGTAAATTATTGGGAAAATAATTAAAAAAATATTTTTCTTTATTTATCTAAACAATAGAGTGATGACTACTGTAATTATATTCTTCTTCCAATTTGTGTTAATATAAACTCATTTGACATATTTTTTTATAAGCAATGTAATTTTAGTTAACTTGTTCCCACTGTCATTTGAATCTAAATCAATTATTTAAATTATATGTATGTTAATACTTACTAATATAACTTAATTAATTTGTTGGTTTTTATAACTTCCCTAACTTTGTAATTAGGTCTTTTTAGCTTTATATTAGATAAATTAAATTTTTAGTTAAGTCTTTTTTTAAAAATACGAAATATTACTTAACTAGTTATTTTTGTGTTTGATATAACATAACTTGTGAAAATTTTTAAAAAAAAATGTTTTATGATTATAACTATTTTTATAAAAAATAGTAATTAATATGAATCTAATTAAATGTTTTTATTTAATACAAGATTCAATTATAAATTTTAAATTATAAAAACTTAATTAAAAATTTAATAAAATTATAAAAATCAATAAATAATTTAACTTAATAATATTATATTAATGCAACGTACCATGATGATGAGGGGGAGATCTTGCTGGATGGGTTGAATCAGAACAGTAAAAAATAGGAGGAAGAAAGGGAGAATAATCTAGAATCAGGTTTGGATGATGGTAGGAGAGCAGATCCTGAGGAACAGAGACTGAGTTGGGAAGAGGAAATGGCTGAGAACAAAGCGGCCTGGAAACTAGCCGTGAAATCAGGAGCACAATGCAGTGATGAGGAGGACATAATGGCCATCTTACAAGAGCAGAATGAAGCGATTGCTATGAAACAGCGGCAGGCTAAGCAAAAAGAAAAAGCTCGAAGAAGCCGGCCAAAAAACCGTAAACAGGTGTGTAATAGTTTCGTTAAATGATTTTTAGCTCTTGGAATATACGGGGGTTGGGAGGTGCTGCAAAAGTTAGTATGCTAAAGACGTTCAAAAATAAGTTTAGACTGGATATGTTGGGCCTGATAGAAACAAAAAAGGAATTAATAACTAAATTTGATGTTGTACGTATCTGGGGAAGTGACAGAACATGTTGGGAGTTTGTCAGTTCTATTGGGACTTCTGGAGGGTTATTGATAATGTGGGACGGAGCGGCTTTTAAACTGTATAACTGCTATAAAGGGGATAGATGGTTGTGTATAGAAGGAGTTGTGGCAAAAGATAACTTTCATTGTGCTATTTGCTTAGTGTATGGACCGCATGAGAGAGCTGAGAAGGTCTCCATGTGGGAAGAATTGAGTTATATTGCAGGATTATGTCAAGTGCCGTTCTATTTTTTGGGGGATTTCAATGAAATTTTGCATTTGGAGGAAAGGAAAGGAGTGACTACATTACCAGCATCTGCGGCAGAGTTCAGGACATGGATAAATGATATGGAGTTGATTGATTTGGCACTGAATGACCGAGCATATACCTGGTTTAGAGGACAGTCATGCAGTCGTATCGATAGGAGCCTAGTCTCCTTGGGATGGCTTGATGTGTACTCGGAGACGTGTCTAAGGAGTGGTCTGAGAGATTTATCGGATCACTGCCCTTTGGTTATAGAAGACAGCAGAAGAGTTGAGGGCCCAAGACCGTTCCGCAGCTTGGACTCGTGGTTCACGCATGAAGGGTTCTTGAGAATGGTAAAGGAAGAATGGAGGGAACTAGGTGATGTACAGTTCTTACAGAAGATGAAAGCACTGTCAGAACCACTACGTAGATGGCATAAACAGCATTTTGGGAATATGGCTGAGCGGATTAAGAAGCTTGAGGAAGAAATCAGGAAGGTAGACGATATGGTTAGTAGCGGAAGGTATGACGGTACAACAGAGGCTAGGAGGAGGGCATTAGTGAGTTGCTGTGAAAAGTGGTATCTAAGACAGGAGATGCATTGGAAGCAAATGTCAAGATCTCGGCATGCCAATGAGATGGATCGAAACACAAGGTACTTCCATAACATAGCTTCGGCGAGAAGGAGGAATAACCGGATCGAGTCATTGGTGATTAATGGGAGGCTAGTGAGGAATCAAGCAAGAATCAAGATTGCGATTCGGGACTTTTACAAGTGCTTGTACCACCAGGAAGCGTCCCCAAGGGTGACCTTTAGGGATGGATTAGTTCATCGCTTAGAGAGGGAGGAAGCGGAAACCTTAGAGGCACTCCCATCAGTAGAGGAAGTGAAGGAGGCAGTTTGGGATTATGAATCTTCTAAGGCTCCAGGGAGTGACGGATACAACATGCATTTTATAAAAAAAGTGTTGGGATGAGATTGGAACGGAATTCACTGCAGCTGTGATGGATTTCTTTCAAACAGCAAGATTGCCGGTAGAAGCTAATGTCACCTGGGTGGCGCTGGCTCCGAAATTCGTTGGGGCCAAGGAGATAAAAGATCTCAGACCTATCAGTATGGTTGGGTGCGTCTATAAGGTAATCTCTAAATCGCTGACACGAAGGATGAGGAGTGTTATGCCAGGCTTAGTTGGAGAATCACAGAGTGCCTTTGTGAAGGGGAGAAAGATACATGATGGAGCGTTAATTGCATGTGAGACTGTGCAATGGCTGAAACAGAAGAAGAAGGCATCTGCGATTATTAAACTTGACTTCCAAAAAGCCTATGATAGAGTCAAATGGTGCTTTGTAGAAGATGGGCTTCGGAAGAACATGGAGGGCGTGGATTAGGGAGTGTGTTACATCGGCTTCTATCTCTATTATGGTTAATGGGTCACCATCGAAACCGTTCAAAATGGAGAGAGGATTACGTCAAGGAGACCCTTTATCGTCGTTTTTGTTTGTTCTTGTGGTGGACGTGCTTAACAGGATGATTGGGGAGGCAGTTAGAAATGGTCGGATATCTCCACTATTAGTCGGTAGAGATAATATAGAGTTATCACACCTACAATTTGCTGATGACACTATATTATTTTGTCCGCCGGAGGAGGAGACACTGAGGAACTATAAGAGGCTTTTGAGGTGCTTCAAAATGATGTCTGGCTTGAACATTAATTTTGAAAAGTCTAACTTGATACCAGTGAACTGCAGCTCGGAGTGGGTTGATCGGATGTGCCAGCTATTAGGTTGTCAAGAGGCAGGTCTGCCGGTGAGGTACCTTGGCATTAGCCTAGGAGCAAATCCGCGGTTGGTAAAAACTTGGAAGCCGGTTCTAGACAAGGTGGAAGAGAAACTCAGCTTATGGAAAGCAAAGGTCCTTAGTAAGGCTGGTAAACTGGTACTTATTAAGTCGGTAATTAACAGCCTACCAATCTATTATCTGAGCTTGTACAAGATGCCTAATGCGGTTGCACGAAGAATCATATCCTTGCAGAGGAGGTTCTTTTGGGGGAATGATGATGGTCGACCCGGTATGGCCCTTGTGAAGTCGGAGCTGATCCAAGCACCAAAGAAGCTAAGAGGTCTGGGGGTGGGTGATGTGGTGATTAGGAATACAGCTTTGCTGTTTAAATGGTGGTGGAGGTTCTCTAAGGAGGACTGCCCTCTATGGAAGAAGATTGTATGCTCATGCAATAGCTTGAACCCAAGTCACTTGCTGTCAACTCAAACACTGCCGAAAAGAGGCGGTCCGTGGAGAGACATATGTCAAGTGCAAATAAGGGAGCCACATGTCAGGCAGAAGATGATTGATGGCCTTGCTATGGAAGTAGGAGATGGAAGATCCACCAGATTTTGGGAGGATACATGGCTGCAAGTAGGGAAGTTGAAAGACTCCTTTCCGAGACTCTTCTTAATTTCAAACCAAAAAGGATCAGTAATTGGGGAGTGTGGATTCTGTGATGGGATAGAGTGGGTTTGGCACTTCCAGTGGAGAAGAGAACTACGACAATGGTAGACAGATACACTGAACCAACTGCTTCATGTCTTGCAATCTGTTAGACTAATAGCAGAGGTGCAAGATAGAGTCGTGTGGAAATTTGATAAGGAAGGCATTTATTCTACTAACTCATTTGTGAAGGTTTTGCAGGAAGAGACTTTGGAGGAGGAGCTTCTAAGGTACAAGTTCACAAAGGAGATCTGGAAAGGCCTAGTTCCGCCTCGAGTGGAGTTATTTGCTTGGTTTGTTTTGGTAGGGCGGGTTAATACAAAGGACCGGCTGAATAGGTTGGGGATCCTGCAACAGAATGATGCTTTGTGCGTACTATGTAAGAAAGATGTTGAAAATATACAACATTTATTTATTACTTGTGAGTACTCTTGGCAGGTGTGGTGTGCTTGGATCTCAGCGTTCGGATAGACGTGGGTTGTCCCTGGTACCTTGAAAGAGCTCTTCGAGAGTTGGAGATCCATGCCGATGGGAAAAGAGAGGCGCAAGTGTTGGCTACGTGGATTTTTCTCAGTTATATGGATCATTTGGTTACGCCAAAATAACATCATATTTCACAGCAAGATGACAGGAGTTGGCGATTGTGTGGAGCAATCATTCTCTTGTACTACAGAGTGGGGTTGTAAATAACTCATATTGTTGATGGCTATGCCGGAGATGACATAAAAGTTGTGATGGCTATATTATTTATCTTAATGCAACTTTGTTCCACTTAAGTGTTGAGTTTTTACTTTAAAAAAAAAAACGTACCATGATGATGAGACATTACATAATATCCAGATGTATATTAGACTGAAGCTGTTTCCTAATTTAATACTATGTGATTTGATTGATATGAATTTATTATAATGTTGAGTTATGAGAAGAATTGAACGTCCACCAGTATATACCACCAATCCACCATATAAAAAGCAAGTAAAAATAAAATAAGAATATCATATTTGGTAAGAAACAATAATTTCCCAATATGTTCCATCAGTGCAACTTGAATTTCTATCCTTGTTATGTGAGAATTAATTATTTTAATAAATAATATGAAAGTTTTAGTAGATGATTCAAGTGTCAAATTTACCTAAAGTTTTTCCATTGATGCTAACTATATCACCGTATCAGTATCAAACCACATATTAATTGGTTAACAAAAGAAAAGAAGAAAATAATGGTTTAAAATATAATTACTTATGTGTTTTTTTTTTTAGTTTAAATTTTTTAAAGAAATAATTTTATGATATATGGTATCAATTTTTTTGTCATCGAAAGGTTTAGAATTTAAACTTTATTATTTTCAAATAAAAAAAATCATGAGACAAATAAAAATAAATAAAAATAAATTTATACAAATAATTCAGATAAATATAAAATTAGACTCTTATATGAAAATATATATTAAAAATATAATTATTTATATGTCTTTTAATTGTTTGTCAGTTTAATTTTTTTTTAAAAAAAAGAAGTGATTTTATGATAAAAAGAAACGCGAATTTTTAAATTATTGACGAAAATTAAAGTTTTTTTTTTTTTTTTTTGTCTTAAGTGCTGCATAGTTGCGTATCAATAATATAAGTCACAAATTTATCTAAGAATAAAAAATTAATTCATATACCCCAAAAGCCAATAAAATCTCTCTATATTTTCAAGGCCATTGGAGCAACAAAAGACGTAGAAAGCTTGAAATGATTATTATTTATCAACACAACATTATTTTTAATTTGAATAAAATTAAACTATCTAGTATAGTTGCATCTTGACAATTATGGCATACCATATATTATGCGTGTATAGACTCTAGAATTCCAGCATTGACTTTTTACCATTAGGTATAACTATACGGCAATATTACAAGTTAAGAAAAATAAAATACTATTATTATTAAATTTCACATCATCATCATCGTAGATAATGTTCCTTGATGCAGCAAATGAAACTACACAACCCTATTAATTATTACATATATACTTTATCATTTGGGCAAATTACATTAAGTTTTCTTATGAGAATTAACAAGGGATCCTATGCACAAATTAAAATTTATTAATTTATAAAATGTGACTCTAAATTGCACTAATTTTATTTTATGTTTTTTCAATATAAAAAAAGGGTTGATTTGGCAGGTAATAATAAGTAGCCTACCTTAACTCCTTAGGGAAATTTTAAAACTATCTTAGTCAAATATTAATTGATTATCTACATATATAATTTATATACAAACTCATGGTATATCTTAGTTTAAATCACCAACATGGCAGCATCAAAAATTCTACTAAGTTAGTTTGTTGGAGTTGGATATTAATAATATAAGTTATATTAAAAGAAGATATGAATATCAATTTAGAGGTGGATATATGATTCTAGCTACTCGTAGTTTGTGGCATATCATAGTGCTGTCGCTCCTCCATTAACATCAAAGCTAAGCCTCGTTTCTATGTTTACAATATGAGAAACCACCTATAATAGGGATAAAATTGAAATTAATATCGAATAATAAATAAATAAATAATTTTTAATAATTATCAATTTAAAATTTAAAATAAATAAAAATTTAAAACAGTTAAGTAAATTTTAAAAATGTCTCTTTTTTCTTTATCTGATGTAATTGTTTTTTCATCCAATTTCTTTTTCTTTTATTAGTGTCGCGCCACTATAGACACCAGACCTCAATCATTGCTCCCAGCACCCCGCCATCAGCACCGTCCACGCTTTTAGGCTCCACAGTCGCTGGCCAGCCTCCCCTTTTTTCATCTCTTCTCTACGCCACCTTCCTGCGTCTGAGCTCTTCTCCTGTTTCTCGCCGAACCCAGGACCTCCGCCGAGCACAGGAGTCTTTGTACCAGCCCTTACTTCACCAACGCGCAGCCACCGCAAAGCCCTCTCTCCTCTTCTCCGAACCACCATTGCTGTAGCTTCACACTCTTTCTCGTCTTGCAACCCGTGTCGTCGCAGTCTCCACCTCCTACAACGTGATGACCTGCCTTCGCGCCCGATCCAACTCCCACATCCGCCGCACTCTCCGCTGGTAGGACCTCGGCGTCGGCGGCATGGTTGGCGCCGGCATTTTCGTCACCATCGGACGCGCCGGTCACCTCTACACTGGTCTTGCCATTGTCCTCTCCTATGCAGTTGCAGGTCTCTGCGCTCTTCTCTCTCCTATCCTGCGCTTGACTATCCTACTCTTTAGTCTCTCTTTTTTTTTTAAATGCAGATGTTCATTACACTAGATCGGTGGATGGTTATTTTTGTCTAATGCGGATGGTTATTTACGTAAGTATAATTAAAATAATCTGAATGTTCAATGCAGTAGATATGCAGATGGTTGTTTTAATGAGCATTTGGATGATTAGTTTATTAGATTTGGTTGAAGCATACAGACTTAAAATTTTCAGGGATGATCAGTTTTATATGTAATCGGATGATTATTTTAATTGGGGGAGTCACGACATTGTTGGGGTTGCTAAGGGAGAGCGCTGCTAGGGTTTGATAGTGGGTAGGAGATGGTTAAATTTGAAATTGAGAGTAAAAGTTTTTTGTTACTAGAATTTAGGGGTTTTTTTTTAATCCACCATAGGCTAATAAACCAGTTCATTGTACACATTGTCAAGATTTTTCATTGTCTCCCTAGCGGAGTTCTTATGATATTTCCAACATTATATATATAAATTTGTGATATGTTTATATGTAATATTCAAGATATGGTGCATGCTTACTTACACTATAATTAGAGTGTGTAACAGGGGTGTACATGGTCCGGTCCGAAGACTCGGCCTGAACCTAAATATTTTAGAGACTAATTTGGTGTGATTTTATCAGGTCTAGAACTGAGTTCAGATCTCAAAAATAGACCCAATCATTATTTAAGGTCGGGTCCGGGTCAAGGCAAACCCTGCTTGACTCGACCCAGACATTATTTAGATAGCATTTGGAAGAGAGACAGAGACTAAAAGACTGAGACTGAAATAAATCTCAGTATTGTATTTGGTGAAAAGTGAGAGACAGAGACTTAAATAAGATTGAAACTCTAATTTAATTTGCACAAAGGATAAAGTTAAAATTAATTAATTAAAATAAGAGTATTTTAGATATAAAATGTTATTAAAGTTTTATTCTTCGTTTCTAAAAATTTAAGTTTCCTGTGTTCCCACTTTTTGGAGGTACTGAAATACTGAAATTTTAGTACCAATCTCTGGGCCAACAAACATGATACTGAGTCCCAATTTCACAGTCTCCGTCCTAGTACCTCAAAACAAACGCTACCTAAGTGAACTAAAAAAGGTATATATGTTTTAAATTAATTTTAATATTATGTTATATTAATTATAAACTTATGATTCATTTTAATCACACTTGTTGAATTAGAAAATATATCAAAGAAACATCAAATTAGAATTTATGGACAAATTCAAGTTCAAATATAGATATCAACTTCTCAGTAACAAGTTTCTTCTTTATAGATAAGTACATCGAAAATAAGTTTTTTTTATAAATAAATTTTTTTTATAAATTATTATTAAATCTTTAAAGGTCCGATTTTCATCCGGTTTGGACTCGGTATAATTGTGGCTCGAAAATGTTTAGGTTTCATCGAATCTAAGACCAGGTTAAGGTCTAAAAAATAGACCCCGTGTATATTTATGGCCAGGTCTAAATTAGGACAAACCCAGTTTCACCCGACCCATGTACACCCATAGTGTATAAATTGCGTGTTAATTAATTAAATCCACATCTTATAGTAGATACAACGGTATTTCACATATCTCTTATAAATATATACATACATAATATTTTTAAAAATTTTACTAGCAAAATACTTTAAGAATTATATTTACTTTTTTAAGGATATCAAAGATTAAAAATTTTATATTTTTTAAAAATAATAAATACAATTAAAAAAAACATTTTAGATTTTTAAAAAGAAATTTCTTCATTTAATTTAATTATCTGTAGCCACTAGTCAAAACAAGTACTCTAAATATGAATACTATATGATAGAGAATTCTACATGCAATAACTCCTCTAACAGAATTTGAATAAGCCGTTACTAAGCATGAAAAACGTGACACAGGGTCCCCTATATATATCATACATTATTTGCATAGGAATGAATTCACCAAAATGGAGCACACAAATTTAAGCACTAGAAGCTATAGTAATGATGATGTTTATTATTGTTGTGAAGGGTGTGTTATAAATGTGCCCTTTTCATGGGAACACAAGCCAGGACTCTCCAAAGTGGCAAACCATGATAATTTGTCAAACAAGGGCAAAATGGGTAATAATAATATGCTAGTGCTTCAACCTCCACCATGTTCATCATATGGCACAAGAAGAAGTGAGATTATGAAAGTGGGTGAACCAAATTCACTTAGAATTAGTAGTAATTCTTTTGGGATGGTGGAGAAATTAGAAGATCCTTTTGTGGAAGCTTACAAGAGATGCACCAAAATCCCCTTTAAGGTTAATAGTAGTAATAATATTCTTGTATCATCATCATCATCATCATCATCATCATCATGGCCTAATAATATAAGGAAGTATATGCATATTTTTTCTTGCAAGTATGCCGGCGATGTGTCTTGTGGGAACTTTGTTTATACCTATAAGATGTGAAATTAAAGCACTTCAAAAATTAGGGTAATGTATGTCATCATGTTGAAATTTTATTTTCTTTGCTTTTATTTTATTTTATGTTATACGTATTTATCAAATGACTATGTATAGTTTCCCTTCCACCAAAAAAAAATTGTATAGTTGTATAGCATAGTCAATTCAGTTTGATTCATCTTCACTCAATTGAATGTGCAAGAAACCTTATCAATTTTGATTAAATTCAGGTAAATCGGTCAAAAGTATGAAATAAATAAGTTAGTTGAAAAACTTACTGATTGAATTATATCTGTTACTTTTTTTTTTGTGTAAAGTAGTTTAAAAAGGGTATAAATTAAGTTAAAGAGTTAAATCAACCATCTTGAAATTGTAAATCTTAATCATTTCTCGAAATTCAGTAATAAAAGAATTATATACAATTTAATTTCAATAATCTCTATTATAAATAAATTATAATTTGTTTTATTAATTTAAGTTTTTAGAGATTAATTTATTAAAAATAATTAAATTAATTTTATAAATATTTTAAATTTAAGTCAATTAATATTTATATACTATTTTTATTATAATTAGTTATTTTATATAAATTGAAATTAATGTTCTGGTGATGAAAAAATAATGAAAAGTTATATGATTTGATTTAAATAATTGATATTTGGGTTTAAATTATGGTTGTTGTTATGATATATAAATTACCCATTAATGAGTTTAAGTTTATTTTATATATGTATTGAACTAAAATTCAAAATAAAGGATTTAATTTTGATCAGTTTTATTATCGATTCAGTTTTGATAATAATGATTAATTTTTTTTATAATATTAATATTAAGATAGTTGAATGGTTAATAAAATTGTCAAATTCTAAGTTATCTCAAATTCAAATAAGAAAATGTAAAACAATTGTGCTAAAAGCCTAAAAATATTCATAATTATATTCTCCAAGTTGAATTAGTTGATTTTTTTTATGATGACATTTCGGTAAAGTAGGGAAAATGATTGTTTAATTTGTATAAGGTAAAGAAAATGATTGGTGAAAAAAAAAGACGGGAATAAAAAGTCAATTAAGCTCCTAAGAAAATATAATTTTTCGAATTATTTTTTTTTAAAAAAATTTTATAAAAAAATAAAAGTAATTTTATGTTTGGATATCTCATATAAAAAGATCTTTTTATCTATCAATTATGTTTGGGTATAACAATATAAAAGTACTTTTTTATTTATTTATTACATGAAAAATATTTTTTTTTAAGGAAAAAAATCTTTTAAAAAAGATGTAAATTACAACTTCTTAAAAAAGATGTTTTTTATTTTTTTAGTATTTTTACTTTTACAACTAGAATTTACCAAATACATTAAAAAAAATTTCATTAAAAAAAGATATTTTTTTAATAAAATAACAACGCCCAAACAACCATATCCTGCTATAAACATTTTTTTTAATGTGTTCTCTAATTATTCCATTAGAGCCAATAAAAAACCCATGTAACAACATTTCTCTTTTTTTTTTTTTGGGTTCCTAGCTACCCCGTTTTTTATTCTATTTTTCTTACCTCTTTCTTTTTTCCAAGTAAACGGTCCAAATAAACTGAGTTGCCGTATTCGATTTAAGAAATTCCTCGGTGACAATGACAAATAATGGTTAATTATTGACTCAACTATTTTTTTTTTTTATCAATTAGCAAAAGTAAAACAGTTAGTGCATGTAACAATACTGATATACCATCTAGTCACGGAAGTGGATATTAAATTGTAAATCCATTTCATCATAGTAAATGTGAATTTTTATGAGACCAATATATATGAAGCATACGTTAGGCAAGTAAGTTATGACCAATTAAAATTGTTAAAAAAATATAATAAGAAACTATAATTAATAAAAAACTATTTATTAGGCACTTTGCATGATTTTTTTTTTAATTTAAATAGATATATAAACTATTTTAAAAATATTTTTAATTGCTAAAAAACCTACTATTTATCAATTTCCCCCTAGAATCGAAAGTAGGTATTTTTAATTTTAAGCAAGTCTCAAGTTTATATATTCTTTTTATAGGCCATATTTAAACTTTATAATATATTTTGTAACCCTTTTTTCTCCTTAAGTCAATTAGTCGGGTTTTTTTTCAACATATTTCGTTTATGTTTACAATATAAAGTTATAAACTAGATAATGTATAGAGTATAAAAATATCAATAATTTATATATATAAATTTAATTTAATTTAATTTAAAAAATAAATCCTAATCCGCACTAACAATTGGTGCATCCAAACTTGAATCTTATTCCACTTCACATAAGAGGTGGTGGTACACATGGTGCATTTGCACACCAAACATTATCATTCACAAGTTGTTTATTTAATTATATAATGTTGATAATTAATTATATATGAAGAACAAGTCAAGTCATCTTAATTATTTTGTCTTATACCCTTCTAACTTTTTCTCCTTAATTGTCTTCACCAATTGAGTGATTGATGATGCAAACCCATGGCCAATTTTTTCCACAAACTTCTATCTCTACTTCCAATTTGGTTTAGGAATTTGTCTATGCTTACGTTTTTGGTGCTTGTCCATTCACATATGATGAAACCCTAAACCATTTATTATTAGGTTTTAAGACTATAGTATATAAAGGGTCTAGTAACATCAAAATCTTATTCATTCATATATATAGGCCCTATCTATCATCATATTATTATTATTCCACCATAACTAAAAATTCTATATCATCAATATGAGTAGTCAACCATATTCATCAAGAAAGGTATTATTCTCATGGGAAAAGAAGCCTAGTATCTCCAAGGTAACAACTACTACTCCTCCTCCTCTTAATAATAATCATGGTGATGAAATTCCCATTAAGGAGAATGAAATTTTTACTAAGTTATTACCACCCCCTCCATCATGCACACAACAACAACTACAAGTAGAGAAAGAAGATACTAATATTATTCCTAGTAATATTAGTACTATTGTAGCTGGAAATAATAATCATCATCATCATCATGATTTTCAAGATATTCCACTTCCCCCATGTGCTTTTCAACCTCCATATTATAGAACATCTTCAAAGAAAGGACTTTGGGTTGGTCAAGATCATCAAGATGATCCCTTTCTAGCAGCTTACAAAGAGTGCACAAAGAATGATAATAATCATCATCAAAGAAGTGGTGATGGTGGTGAGAGGAAGAAGAAGAAGAAGGACAAGAAATTGGTCAACAAAGGTAGTGGATTGATGATTGAATCAAGGTTGAGGAAGGGCTTGTCTTTTTTCTCTTGTAAGAAGTTTTCAAGTGTTCATGACAATAATAACTTGGTTAGAATCTCTAGCTTCCCAAACAACAACAACAACATCATAGATAGAGATTGATATCATAATTATATAGATGTTTTTATGTATAGTTAATTAACTTTCTCTTAGTTATGTTTTACTATTGGGAAAGTTTCTATCTACAATTCAAATTGTCTTGTGTTTGTGAAATTATGTAAGAGTATAGAAAGTTTGATGAGCAATCCTATTTTCTTTCTCGAATAAATATTAGTAAACATTTGAACGCCAATAAAATTAACTATGAAAAATAAAATTAACAAAATTAACTATGAAAAATAAAATTATTAACGTTGTATTTATAAAAAAATAATTTTGTTTGACAAAATAAAGTGTCTAACTCTTAAATTTAAAGCCAACGAGTAATAGCTCAAATGGCATAGTCTTCCCATACTCAATTAAGAGGTTGCGGGTTCGAGTCTCCTATCTTTGGTAAAAAAAAAAAAAAAAACTCTTAAATTTAAAGTTGATTCTATTAATTTTTTTTTTAAATTTTCATATTACTCCTTTTTTTCAAAATTTTCATATTATTCCTATCTCTATCCCTTCTATTATTTAATATTATTTATTATGTTTCTTTTTTTTTCTTCATCTCTAATATACCAATAGTCAAATCAAAGAGGTTAACATTATTGTGAATTCTTTTCTAAATCGATTCATTTCAACAGCTGCACAAACTAATGTTCTGAAAACCGAATTGATCATCGAATCACTCTAGTTATTGATTTATTGGTTTATAGATTTAATTAGTTCGATCGTAGTTTAACTGAAAAATCGTTCTATAATAAAATAATAAATAAATATAAATAAACATATTAAATTTGATTAAATTGGAGAATTTTTTGAAGAAATTCGATACTTCACAATGTTTATTTATTTTTTTTCATGGAAGCGATAGGTAAACCAAAATGGCAACCATTTGTACACTGTTCTAGTGTTAATATCTGTGCTTCAGTTATTGTAATACCTTGGCTGAGAGAAATTGTAATGACTCATTGCTCCATATCTAACACGGATACTAGTGCAAGTGCACCTCAAATAAGCTCATGGTATGTAGATGAATCTTATGAAGAGCTCAAAAAGGGAATTCACATTGTGAGAATATCAGATGAGACCTTCACTTGTCTATATTGCCCTAAGAAAAAAACAGGGATATTTGTATAGGGAACTCCTTCAACATGCTTCTGAGGTTTGTCATAGTAGTGCACTAAAAAAAAATGTAAGAGAGAAGATGAGACCTTCACTTGTCTATATTGCCCTAAGAAAAAAACAGGGATATTTGTATAGGGAACTCCTTCAACATGCTTCTGAGGTTTGTCATAGTAGTGCACTAAAAAAAAATGTAAGAGAGAAGGCTAATCATATGGGTCTAGCAAAATATTTGGAAAAAGATCTTACATGTTTCGATGGCCCCTCAAAACCTGTAGATAAAGGTGTTCAATCCTGTTATGTTGAAGTTATTTATTCTTTACTAATAAGTTTTTCTGCAGAAATTGTCCAATTCATGAACATGTTTAATGGCATAATAAATATGTATATGGAAACAGAAAAACAAACAATTCTATTTCAAATTTATCTTGTAGAATCTTTGTAAGAGGAATCAAGAAATTTTTCAAAAACAAACTTGTTATTTTTGATAATGCTTCAAGCAATCAACTTCAACAATTAATCCTTTAATAATGTTTCAAGCAATCAGCACCAAAAAATTAATCAACAACAATTATTCATGCTTCAAGCAATCAACAGCAAGGTTTAGAACCAACAATTAATTATGCTTCAACAATTATTATTACAACAAATTAGATTTATACCTAGGATTAGTGGAAGACAGGGAAGAATGCAGAGCTGGCGGCGAACAGACAAAATCCAAAATTATTCAAAATTATTCACAATTATTCAACAAACAACAAAATCCAGTTCAGTAAACAAAGCAAAATCAGTTCAATTTCAGTAATAAGTAAACAGTAATTATTAACCAAAGTTCACAATTCAGTTTAGTAGGATCAGTTGAATCAGTTCACAGTTTCATACTACACAGTTCAAAGAAAAATAAAATAGGGAGACAGAGTTCACAGTTTCAGAGTTCACAGAGCTTCACAAAATCAAGGAACTACTCAATCAAACTCATCAGGGAGACAGAGACATGCAACAGTTATTCAATCAAACAATCATAACTAAAAAAAAATTACTTGAAATTCTGGAAGCTCGAAGGCACCTTCAAGGCTTTAGCAGAACATGCAATAGGGAGAGTGAGAGACAGCGACGCCTAGTGACCAAGCAGTGGTGGAGCACCTTCGAAAGGACGACGGCTGCTGCGCGATTAGGTGGCTGTTCGAAGGATCGACGGCGGTGGCTCGACGGAGGTGATGGGCGACTGGACGACGAGCTCGATGAGAACCCGTGTGAAAGTCAGAGAGGCGTTCTCAGTTCGATGAGAAGGAGGGGGATTCACTCACTCATTCAGGATCCAATTAGGGATTTGATTACTGATTTAGGGTTCCAGAGGCTGAAACGGCAACGTTTTGCTGTCCAGCCAAAAAATCGACCAGGTCATGATTCGGTTCGACCGACCGGTTCACCGATTCAATTCCAGTTTTCAGATTTTGCAGTTTTCCTATTTACCTGAATCGCTTTCTGTCCGGTTCATGATTCAACCGGTTCGGCCGGCCAGTCCGAACCGATTTTCAGAACCTTGGCACAAACACAGTTACAGTAACATCTGAGTTGATTTTTTGGTAGGATATATAAGCTGAATAAGCAAGCAAACACATATTTAAAAATAAATTAAAGAAAAAACAAGATCTAAGAAGTAAACAAAATACAATTGCAATTAACACATGAAAAAAAAATAAAGGTTTAAGTGATACCTAGAGAATATAGCTTAAAATAAATATTTTTTTCATAGTTAGTTTTGGCTGTGCTTAAATTTTTAGTTGTCAAAAATAGTAATTTATTTTTTTTTTGTATATTATTTTTTTTGTAAACAATCGTCCGGATCTGATCACTGCGAGGGCATCACTTCCCTTGAAGTTACGGGGCTATTTTGCCGAATTTTTTAGAGAAAGTTGTCTCGTGTCCCTATATATTCTCTATCTACCCACTGGTATCAATTTCGGATACAGATACCCTTTTGTTGAAGGTCGTTTGAACTTTTTCTGAGAATATGGTTCTGCTTTTTGAACAGGATTCTGTGATTTTGGATGTCAAAGGCATCCTTAGGGTGATCTCATAATTCCTACGGGATAGAGACGAAGAGGTCAAGTGTGTAGTTACTACTCCATTATCTTTATTTAATTAATTATTTATTTAAATTAATGTTTAGACTCTAATTGATCAAAGTTCTTAGCTACTAATTTGGTCATACTGCTGATTGCTACTAATTTGATTGAAAAAATGATGATCGGAAAAAAAAAGAAGAACAAGAAAAAAACACTGAATAGTTTTAAAGTACAAATCAAAGGTAATTTTAAGATTTTCTTATTTGCATTTGGATATACTATTCAAATTATACCCGAAAATTTATATTATTGTTAATAATAATTTCAAAACATAAAAGATAAACGACTTACAAGTGACTTATAATTTAGTTTAACTTTTTGTGTAAATGTTTAGGTATTAGAAAAAAATTTAAAAATGAAAAATATCATTTTTTTAATAATATTTGCAAGAAGTGATATCAAAATATAATTTCTAAATGCTTTTTAAGAATATATATTTTATATTTAATTATTTTTATTATTTTTTTGTCACCCTGCTCTAGGTATTTTTTCTTTTAGAGAATTTAGGAAAAGAGGAAAAGACTTTGAAGCGTTAAACTCTGTTTAAGAGTTTTATTATTCTTATAACAAGGAATTTAGAGATTTTTATTAGCACTGCAAAATTCTCTAAACTCCTCATTTCCAATTTTCTCCAAGGCGTGTCCATGGGTTGCGGGAAAAAAAAAAGGGGAAGGACTTTCAAGAAGTTTTGAAGGTTTATTATATATATATTTTATAATTTTATCATTTATTAAAATATTACATATAAAAAAAGTAAACAACCATTGTATTATAAATTAATCACTAAATTAATTATTTCGTATAAAATAGTGCACAAATAATATTTTCAACAAATAAAAGATTAAATGGTAATACAATAATTTATTAAAGTAAAATAGTAAATTTAATTAAAATTCAAGTACAATCATACGGGTTAAAAAAAGGAGCTGTTTATAGATTGTGATATTTGGAATTAAATTAGAAAAATGTTACACTTTTATATAGGGGTGGTAAAGCGGGCCGGTCCGCCCCGCCCCGCCTAAGTCCGCCCTATAAACGGGGCGGACCGGCCCACCCCGCCAACTAAAATGGATTCAAAATGCTAGCCCGCCCCGCTTTATGGCGGATTGGCGGGCTAGCCCGCTTCTTTTTTTTTTGAAAAATAAAATTTATTAAAATTAACCAAAAAATAATAATTAAAAAATCAAATACAAATAAAAAATAGTCAAATTATAATATAATTTTTTTTACTATTTTTTTTTTAATTTTTAACTTCAATAAAATTGTTCAAAATAATATTTGTCAATAGAATCATTTTTATTTTAAAAAATAAGTCACATAATTTGAGTATATATACGAAATTGTAAAATAAAATAAATAAAGTTAATAACTAAAGAAGAATAAAAACAAAAAATGAAAAAAAGTGATTAAAAATTCTATAATTATTAATTTTATAACAGTAATCACTCTTTTATTTAATTAAAAAAAAGAAAAATAAAAATCTTCGGCCCGGCGGACCGGCCCGCCCCGCCCCGCCAAAACCCGCCAATTTAGCGAATTTTTGTAATTTGGCGGATTCCAAATCCTAGCCCGACCTGCCTTTTTTAGCCTGTTTGCGGATCGGCCCGACGGGCTCGACCCGTTTTGCCTCCCAATCATGTAATTCACTAAAGAATTTTGTAGAAAGGGGTCTATCTCCAAATATATCACAATACGGAGGTTAAAATATTAATTTAAATTTCCCAAACACAGAGGGTCAATATATGCCGTCGGATGCTAAGTAACTTAGATCCAACCGTTCATCCATGTTGGACTACCTACAACTCATTCACCCTCAAACGCGCAGAGAGAGAAAGAGAGAGAGAGAGAGAGTGAAAGAGGACCCTAATTCCGCAAACAGAACGAGAAGATTCTCTCTCGCAGTCCCAGCAATTCTTCTGGTAACGCAATCAAACCAATCGTATGTGTAATTTGATTAGGACTTTTCTTTTTATAAAAAATTGTTCATGTTATTATTCTCTTAACGAGAATTATTCATCTTTTGCGATGATTGTTGCACTATTTCTTATCACTTATTGATGCTTCAATTCATGAAAAGCTCTTTTTGTTTGAGTTAGTGATAATGAGTGCTGATTCCTTGTTTGGAAAATCAAAACTAGGGTTTGACTTTGCTGCAAATGTTTCTTCTGTATTACGAGTTGAGCTTTACGATTCAAGTTCATCTAAACTCGTGTTTAAGCTTCACGAATGTGTTAACTGACTTATGTATTTGCGCTTCGCAGGGATTATACTGTTAAAATGGCCAATAATTCTCAGCCCCCTGGTATGCAGGTACAAATGTTCTCATCAGTAGTTCTTAATGTTTTATCAATCTATTCTCTCTATGTACCAGCTACGCTATCATTCCATATTTTAGCAAGTTTATTTGACATTCAGCTGAAGGATTTAATTGTGCTTATTTATGGAACTAGCTGCTCTTTGCTGTTCCTTTTGTTAACTACTACTTCTTGCTCTCATATGGGAATATTTTGCAAGTTTGCATCACTCTTAGAACTCCTTATCTGCAGTTTCGGCCAGTCATTCAGGCCCAGCAAGGTCAGCCATTTGCTCCAATGGCTTCCCAACAATTTGGACTTGCAGGACATGCTATTCCTTCTTCAAATGTTGCAATGCCTGTTGGTCAGAGTCAGCAATTGCAGTATTCACAACCAATGCAGCAGTTGCCTCCAAGACATATTCAGCCTGGTCAACCTGCACCTTCGTCGCAGGTTATACCTATGCAATATATCCAAACAAATAGACCCCCGACATCCGTCCCACCACATTCACAGCCAACTGTTCCCCACTTAAGCAGTCATATGCCCAGCTTGGCTGTTTCAGCAGCAACTTCTCATTCTTCATATACTGTATGGTTGCCGTATTTTCTTTGTAGTTTTACATTGGTTGTACATTGTTAGAGTCCAGTTTGATATACAGTTTCGTACTCTTTTCAGTTTCAACCACCGTATAGTCAGCAGCAGGATAATGTTAATGCAATGGCTCAGTACCAGCAATCGGGCCAAATGCATGCTCCTCCGGCTGGACAACCTTGGGTGTCCTCTGTTTCTCAGAGTGCTGCAACTGTTACACCAGTGCAACAGGCTGGAGTGCAATCATCTGGTACTCCGTCAACTGATTCTGTAAGTGTTTGATCCTTACCTGGTTTCTAATGCATATTACTTGTTTTATTATCACGTTAATAAATTTTTATTATTTACCTAGTTGTAACAAGTATTGACACAAATAACATATGCTAAGAATGTTTCAAAAATTTTGGCAGAGCTTAGATAGTAGTGAATATTGGTAGTTTGACATTTATGAGTGCTTAAATATTGTATAAGTTTTGAAAATTTATGTTCTTATATTTTATGACCGTGTCCTACCATTTTTAGACATTGATATGGCTGTGTCTGTCTCCATGTCGGGTTTAGTGTTCATGTACATGTACATGTGCGTACCTTGTATATCTTCTTTTTTTTTTTCTCAATCTCTCTCACCAATTCTATCATTGTCATGGGCATATTTTTGGAGGAATTGTTAGGATCCACTGGAAGGTATTGGACATGAGTCTCACATTTGAAGTATGAGAATTTAATGAAACAGTTTATAATGGCCTTGGGCTCTACTCTAGGTTGTGGCATGTATTACCCAGGATTTGTATTAGTATACTTCAATAAATTTAGGTCGGCTTTTTGTTATGAACTTATGATATCATTGGATTGAAGTGGATTCTTTGAGAGCATAGCTTATTAGCTAACTGAATCTCTATAATTCATAAAGTATTTTTATGATGCTTACATTAGACGTGATTCATTGATTCAGATTTCTACTAAAGGTGGTAAAATATTATTATGTTTTTATATTATAGTTTTTGAGAAATATGATCTAATATAATTCTTGGTCTGTTGCTTTGTCAAATTTAGGCAACAAGTGCCCCTAACCAGCAGTCAGCATCTGATTGGCAAGAGCATACTGCAGCTGATGGCAGAAGGTATTGATTAATATCTTGTTTTTTGAGGAAACAGATGATATCTTTTACTGTTTACATTATTGAAAAAATATCTTTTACAGTTTATGATAACATTTGGATTGCTTATGTAGTTTGCATTATCTTGAATCATAAGAAGTTTTTGTTCTTTGATCATCTTTACCAGATATTACTACAACAAGAGGACAAGGCAATCTAGTTGGGAGAAACCATTGGAACTGATGTCACCTATTGAGGTGAGTTTTTGGATGATTGCTGATGCTGACACAATTTGAATGCCATTTTTATATATGTTCGACATGCTTGAAAATGTTGTGTGGCCAATCAAACTGGTTTCTAATGTGATCGTTGACCATATCTGAATATTTCAATCATCAAAAAAGGTTTATGGTGCGAATATCCTTTTATGCGCATGTGCTTCCACTGATTTGTAGATATCATGGCAAGTCAGGAGAAATTTTAGCAACTGCTCTATATGGTCACTGTGAAGGCGGTGGTTACACTTTCTCGAGGCAGGCAACAGTTTGCTATTTATAACCCCTTTTTTTTATTTTTATTTTTTTATTTTGGTTTACAATCTTAAAATGCAAGATTGGTGTATATTTGAATTACCATTAATTGATTGTTGTCTGTACCCTTCACATCCCCTTCCTCCAGTGGCTTAAGGGTGAACAATATGGGATGTGTGAATGATATCATTTGTTCCCTTTGTAAGTTTCTTTGGCTCTTCCTACGTGTACAAAAGAATAAAATAAATATAAAACATTTATGTGTTTATCTTATTGCTGTTTTACCACTTCCAACTCCTCTTTGTTTATGTATCTCGTTTCCCATTCCGTAATCTTGTTTAATCGGTTTTTTAATTGCAGTCAGGTATGCTTATGTATTTAGGCATGAGCATGTCAAAAGTTCTGCTTTGCTTTTATGCATTTTATATTATAACTCTTAATATTGGCAATGTTGTCATCTTACAGTATTCTCTTCGATCCTTGATTTGTTTAATTAATGCCTCTAGTTTCTAACAGCAGCATGTGTTTAATTTATTACCTTGATATGATAATCTGTTGTGGATGGTTTATGGTTAGCATTTGCAAATATCTCTAACTTTGCTGGATTTGACAGAGGGCTGATGCATCAACTGTTTGGAAAGAATTCACATCTTCAGATGGAAGAAAGTGCGTTTTATCCCTTGTTGTATAATTTTATTAAGTCTATTTTTCTGAACTTTCTGTGGCACGTATTTGTAAAATTTTACTTATGATCTATATTTTGACCATGATTTCTTGTAGGTATTATTACAACAAGGTTACTCAGCAATCAACATGGTCAATACCAGAGGAACTTAAGGTAATAATTATGTATGTTATAAATTTCTATAACTATACATGGAAACATTAAGTTTGTCAATCCAAATTACAATATTTCTATTCAGTTGGCTCGTGAATTGGCGCTGAAAGCTGCCAATCAGGGAATGCAGTTAGAAACAAGTGATACATCGAATACTGCTGTTTCATCTGCTGCACCATCAACAGTGACTAATACTGCTAGCTCAAACACTCCTTTGACATCAAATGGGCTTGCTTCAAGTCCAGCATCTGTCACACCAATTGCATCGTCAACTGGTCCTCAGCAGTTGGTTTCTGGATTATCAAGTACCACTGGGACTGAACTGAGTACTGTGGTAACTGCGTCTACGGCAGTAGCTGGACCTGCAAATCCTCTTGACACCACTACACCGTCCAGGTATAAACTCTGTTCTGTTTTCTACTGTTTTCGTCTATCCTTTTGGTAGTTTCTGTTGCTAACTTATGTGTCTAAAACTTACCTGAGCAGTGTTGAAAATCAAGCATCTCAGGATTTTGCTGCTCCTACCGGTGGAGCTTCTGTTAAAGATATAGAGGTAACCTCCCGCCCCCCAACTCTATTCTCAGCTTTTAGGTTTTCTTGCATTTATACAAGTGTACAAGAGCAAAGAATTAATGATTTCAAGAAGAAAGGATAACTTAAACAGAACACTAGAATAAATTTGCACCTTTGGTTCGATCTCTTGTAAAATATTTAAGCAACTGAAAAATGCACCAAACCATGTATGGCAGGGTAACAGCCGAATAGAAAGTTTTGTTATCACTGGGACTGTTTAATTGGCACCTAGATCTTTTGTTTGTAGGAAAAGTTTCTCTCTCTCTCTCTCTCTCTCTCTCTCTCTCTCACACACACACACACACACACACACACACAAAATCAGGTCATAAAGTGAGCAAAATATTCCTATGTGACAGTCTTCTTGATTTGCTGTGCGATTGAGAGCTAGCATTGAGTTATTTCTCATTTTGAGTTTTGTTGCTATTCTTGCAGGAAACCAAAAAAGGATTGCCAGTTGCTGGAAAAGTTAATGTGACTCTGCCAGAGGAGAAAGCAAATGATAAAGAAACCTTTGCATATGCAAATAAGATGGTAAGAGCTCCAAATGATATTGTTTACTGTATTCAAATGAAAATTTGGAATGCATGACACGGTTTTTATCTTTTTATTTTTATTGTATTAACTACAATCACAATGCTCTTTAGGAAGCAAAAATTGCATTTAAGGCACTATTGGAGTCTGCTAATGTTCAGTCTGATTGGACATGGGAACAGGTAAATAATGGACATTTTTCTAAGTTTCTCTTTTTGTTTCAAATGCTAATTACTATATTTGAATTGTAACTCAGGCGATGAGAGAAATAATCAATGACAAAAGATACAATGCTCTAAAAACACTTGGTGAGCGGAAACAAGCTTTTAATGAGGTGAGAAACTAGCTTGCAGTGGCACATTGCATGTGCCCCTTGTGTTGTGCATATATTCTATATGTATATTTATGACCATCTGGGTCTGACATGGGTCAATTTAAAATATTCAGTATTTGGGCCAAAGGAAGAAGCTAGAGGCTGAAGAGAGACGCATGAAGCAGAAAAAAGCTCGAGAAGAATTCACAAAGATGTTGGAAGTAAGTTACAGACATGATCTCAAGTTGTTTTGCTGATGTGAAATAATTCTTAATGCATGTTCTCTTTTCAGGAGTGCAAGGAGCTAACTTCATCCATGAGATGGAGGTACCTTTCTTGCCTCGTTGATTATGAATGAATTTACTAAGATGATTTTTATTCTAAACTAATCCTTCTTGAGATGCCTAACATTTATTTTGTCATGATCAGCAAAGCAATCAATATGTTTGAAAATGATGAGCGGTTCAATGCTGTTGACAAAATGAGGGACAGGGAAGATTTATTTGAGAGCTACATGGTGGAACTCGAGAGAAAGGTGACAGATTTTATCTTTTGTTTACATGTGTAGTCTGAATCTTTCTAGGTATTATGTTTCATTTTAGTCTATATATATATATATATATATAATAAACTCAAGAAGCCTGCATAAAATTTTTCTTGAGTGCTTTGTGTGGATTGTCCTTACTTAGTGATGCCAATTTTTCCTTCAACAGCCCTTAGCAATAAGGGGTAATATATGGGAAATGGGATTCTATCACATAGCTAGCCAAATTTGGGGGCAAAATTTTTTTTCCCATTTTTTTTGGTTTTTTTTTGGGTTTTGGGGGGGGGGGGGGGGTTATGGTTGGCTAGAGTGAAATATTTACTGAAATGCTTAGTTGCTGTCGCTGCGTTCCACTTCAGCTTTTTTCATATTCTCCTCAAATTTGTATAGATTTTGTCTGATTATATATTGGGTGTAGGGAAGAATTATAAAATATTAGGTAGGAAAAACGGCTGTTTAGATTAAAATATAACAATAGTCAGAGGTTAGGGTTTCGCAATCAAAGATGTCTAAAATTTTATTCCTTGTTATACTGTTTAGGAAAAGGAAAATGCTGCTGAGGAACACAGACGGAATTTAGCAGAATACAGGAAATTCTTGGAGTCATGTGATTATGTGAAGGTACATATTACTTAAAAATGTTTAACTCTGTTGTAAACTTGTAATTGTTTCTATTTTCTTCAACATTCCTTATTTAGTCAATTTTCGCCTTTTGGGTTTCATTTTAGGTTCACAGTCCATGGCGAAAAGTCCAAGATCGGTTAGAGGACGATGATAGATATTTACGGCTTGAAAAAATTGACCGCTTGCTTGTTTTCCAGGTACAGCTGTTATAGTTATAGTTATAGTTGGCATATATCATAGATCTGTGTGCTGAGATTGGCATTGGCAGGACTATATTCGTGAATTGGAAAAGGAAGAAGAGGAGCAAAAACGAGTACAGAAGGTAGACCCTTAACGTGTCATTTGTTGAATTGTTGTGTCTTGGCCCACATGTTTGCATGTGTATTTATTTATGTGACTACATATAGGAGCGAGTTCGTCGTGGTGAAAGGAAAAATCGTGATGCATTCCGCAAGTTGTTGGAAGAACATGTTGCTGCTGGAATTCTTAATGCTAAAACTCAATGGAGAGAATACTGCTTGAAGGTAGTACATATTTTCATTGCTTGTGATGAAAAGCTGGAATAATATGGTAACAGAAATACTTTTCTTGTGTTCACATTTTCCCAGGTTAGGGATTTGCCTCAATATCAAGCTGTCGCATCAAACACATCTGGTTCCACTCCTAAGGATTTATTTGAGGATGTAGTAGAAGATCTTGAAAATCAGGTTATCTAATTTCCATTTTGAGTCATTTCTTTTGAATATTTATTGTTTCTTATCCTGATCAAATGGAGCAAGACTTAATTCTGTATTTTATGTTTTTTATTTTTTTTTTTCTGTTCAAATATTGAGTTTGATGTCAATAATTTTCTGAATTGAAATATATTGAAAATACGATTTCTCATATATTTCCAACTCCATTAATTTCTTTGATTGAATCTTTCTCGGGTCATTTGTGATTTGGGAATGGAATAAATTCTAGTATTGTGAGTGATCTGTTTAACTTACTGTATTTGTTAAAATTTTTGAAATGTTCACATCAACCTAAAGTATTAAATTTTGTGTTGACAGTACCATGAAGACAAGACACTGGTAAAAGATATAATTAAGTCAGGCAAGGTATGGTCTAAGCATCAAATATATTTTTCTTTTGCTTTATCCGTAGTTTTTATTTTTGATGAACAACCTGCTTCTCTGTTTCATGTGTTGATCAAGTAGATCACTGTAGTGTCCACTTCGGTGTTTGAGGAATTCAAGGCTGCTATCTTGGAAGAAGCTAGTTGCGAAACAATATCAGAGATCAATTTGAAGGTAATGTATTGTGGTTGTAATTTCTGTTATTTTAGTTTCATTTCTTGCTCCAAAAATATAATAATTTAAGAGTAATTAAATTACTTCATGGGAATCAGAGATTAATAGTTACTCTCCCAATGTCTAAAGAGGGAATTTAATGAGGCAACACAATGCAAGAAATTGTGGGTATTATATTTTTTGATGTATAATATTTAGCTACTACATTGGAAACTACTTTCAGAAATCTTACATAAATTTAATACTATCAGCAACGTGGTGAAGAAACTTATTACATTAGTTTCAACTCTATGTTCGTTATGGATATTGTTCTGTGAGGATTTGCTTGGATATTTATATTTGATATTTAAAAAGAGAAAAGAAAAAACACTATCTCAGAATAAAATGAAATGTTTCCATTGTCTAAGTAAGTCACCTCGATTTGAAATTTCCCATTCACTAAATTGCTGTATGGGTCTCTCTGTGATTCTTTTGATCAACTTCAATAAACTTAGAGTCACATGTGCATGCTGGAGATTGTATTCCTTTGCAACATGGATTATCAGATTTTGATTCTTTCTCTCTTTTAAAGCTTATATTCGAAGACTTGTTAGAGAGAGCTAAAGAGAAAGAGGAGAAAGAAGCTAAGAAGCGCCAGCGCCTTGCTGATGACTTAACTAACCTGTTATATACATTTAAGGTAAACTAAGATTTTTCCAGTTATCTAATTCTTGTTTCTCATTATTTGGCTAGGTAAATTATTACTAGAAAGTGTCATCATCTAATTTTGTAGGATATTACTACTTCTTCAACTTGGGAGGATTGCAAGCCACTTGTTGAGGAGACACAAGAGTACAGGTACATGTTCTCTGTTTCGAGTTACTGAGTCGGTTGTGCCATGAATAGTGTTGTCCATCCTGGAAATATTTGTTCTTGATGATTCTGTCCTACACTTATAGATCAATGGGGGATGAAAACTACAGTAGAGAAGTATTTGAGGAGTACATTACATACCTAAAGGAAAAAGCTAAAGAGAAGGAACGCAAGCGTGAAGAGGAAAAGGTGTGCAAATCTTATTTATCTGAGTTTTTCGTTTCATAACTTATTTGAATTGGTTGTGAGAAGATATGGCTTCATAATTTAGAAATATGTCTTCTTTATTAACTTATTTTAAGGGTCTAGGGTCAATACACCGCATTTTATTCTTACAAAAAAAAATTATCTGCAGGCCAGAAAGGAGAAAGAGAGAGAAGAGAAAGAGAAACGGAAGGAGAAGGAAAAGGAAAAGAAAGAGAAGGATAGAGAACGCGAGAAAGAAAAGTCTAAAGATCGGCATAAGAAGGACGACACAGATAGTGAAAACCAAGATATTGAAAGCCATGGTTTCAAGGAAGAGAAGAAAAAAGACAAAGATAAGGAAAGGAAACACAGGAAGAGGCGACACAGCAGTGTAGAGGATGTGGATTCCGAGAGGGATGAAAAAGAAGAGTCTAAGAAATCACGAAAGCACGGCAGCGACCGAAAGAAATCTCGAAAGGTCATTGATATTTCTGCATCATCTTGATTGTTAGATTTTACTTGTAACATTTTAGAATAAGCATGTGAAATGAATGCAACTATCTTGCAGCATGCAAACTCTCCAGAATCAGACAATGAAACCCGGCATAGAAGACACAAGAGGGAGCACCGTGATGGTTCCCGGAAAACCGGGGGCCATGAAGAACTTGAAGACGGGGAACTCGGCGATGATGCAGAGATTTAGACGCTAGGTTGCTAACCTTTTTGCAGTTATGAGATACAGAACTTTGCCTGCATCCTTTCAAGACTTGGGTTGTCGAATATTAATTTTGTTCTTTTAGACTCCCCTTTTCTTGGGGAACATTTGTGTTTAGGAGATTTGACTTCATATGTAAAAAAAAATTAGAATCTGTTGGTTCTCCTTGGATTTATCAATTAACATGTCCACTTTGTACCAAGGTTTTTGAGTCCTTGCGTATTTGCAAGTCCAAATTTTAAAAAATCAACTTTAGGTCTACAAGCTGAACAATGTGCGGATAATTTGACAATTATTTCCAAACGCAAGTAATAAGCAGATTATAATCTGAATTAGTTTTCCAAATCAATTGAATTATAACTAAAATCATTGCTCCAAAGTAGGAGAGCTTTTTGTGTGTGTTTGATTTCTACGCTAGGATTGGTCTGCCCAAGTTGCTATAAATTCTAATACAATTTCATTGTTAATACCTTCCAATATATGGTCAGTGATCTCAACACTAATGGCTTTCACTTGTTCCTCCATGTTCCTCCATTCGTCTATTGAACTCAAGTAATCCATAGTCTTGAGGTTTGCACCTTGCCGACCGCATTCTTTTTTTCCCTCACAAATGGGTCCTTTGTAACATTGTTTTACCTTTTCTTGCTTAGTTGGAATGGCCACTATGGAAATATCTCTCTCACGGGCACATAGCAGTCTTTTAATCTTTTGAACTACCTTTTTGGACGTATTTGGCCGAATAAGAAACTCTGCTGATTGCTTATTGGTATTGGTACAATTCTCTTTCTTCACTGACTCTCCAAGTAAATTCCATATGGCAGCTACTGTTTCATCAGCACATCATACTCATGAGTTCATATACAATGATAAGTCATGTTATTTTAACATAGTGTTTTAGATTAAATGTCACTTTTAGTTATGTAAACATCAAAATAACATATTGGTTTCATCAACAGTATAAATCCATCAATTTTGTTGAATGATACATTAGCATGCAATGCGATTTATTAACAAAATAGTACCAATTTGTGAGAGACTAAAATATCTTACAAAACATAATTCTAAGAGCAACTCCAATAAGATATTTTTTTAGTATCAATTTTGATTTTTATAGTAACTAAACCGATTTGAAATTGAAACTTACATTTAATATAATCTTTGAAATGATATTGGTAAGGAGATACCGTATCATTTTAAAAAAAAGACTAATAAATACTGTCATTTATATATCTATTAAATCTATTAAATGAACATTGTAACTTTGTTATGTAACGTCGTTAAATTGAAATGAAACCAAGCATTAGAGTGACGAATTTCAATTTTCACATGGAGTTTCAAATCAATTTTTATGATATATGGTCTCACAAATGTTTATGTGGTATTGTGCGGGATCCAAAATAAAATGAAATTAAAACTATGTATTGGAGATGCTCTAAGGACTAATTAATATTTTCGAAATTTTAGGATGTAAAATGTACATTAATTGTAATTTTATGGACCAAATTATACACTTACTCGTTAATAATCATATTCAACTTGCATAATGAAACTCATACTTATTTAAGCTATGGTTCACGGATGTCAATGACTGTCTAAAACACAATGTGAATATAACATTTCTATTAAAGAACATGACTCAATATTTTTACTATTTCCGTTTTTTTTTTTCCTTTGGGAATATACACGTAAAGAAAGTAATATTTGAACATGGGAGATTATACTGAAATCCACGGTGAAAAAACTGCAACTAGTCATATCTTAATCAATAAATTGGAAACAAAATATTTAGGGTTAAATATTATATATAGACAATAATAATAATAATAGATATGATAATGGCAAAGATATTTACCATGTGGAATTCTGTATACAGGTATCTTTCCCATTGAAACAAGGCTACTCTCTATGCGTTTCTGGTGCTGCCTTCCAATGTTTATAACAGCAAAAGAAAATAATATATAAATTTAAAAAATTAAAAATAAAGATAGATTGAGTCTAAATGTTACATATGAAACCTTAGAACATTGTCATCCAATTAAATTTCTAAATTTATCAACCATGCTATGTTATGTGTACACCAAAATCAGCAATTAGTATGACATATATATTAAAATATAAAATACATATTGAAAATAAATTAAACAGTACATTATTTATACATACACAAATACTATACAAATACATAGTCGCTGATTTTTGGTGTGCACATAGTATTTTTGTGAATTTATATAACTATTAAAATAAGAGATAGTTAAAGTTAAGGCAAATATTTTTGTTGACGTGATAAATTGGTAATACATTATTATCTATATTAAACTTTTTTACATTGATGCATTCAAATTAAACACTTTAAAAAGATTTGTAGTTAAAAAACATATTTAAGGATTAGATATATACCTCTGAAAAGTTTCTGAAGAAAACAAATTTTGATCTTCATTATTTGACCATAAGGAATTTCCTTTCTTTCCATATGGTAGAAGAACTTTGTAAAAAGGAAGCATAGCCTTTTTTCTCTTTCTTGATTTCTCATCATTATTAGAACTCTTATTTCCATCAGAATCTCCATTGAATCTTTTCCACCATTTTGAAGAGTGTTGTCTCTCAAGAAGGTAAACCTCTAATATGAATGGTTCTTGTTGCTCAGTGAGAAAATCTCTAATCCTTTTTTGTGGTTTGGTTGTTGATGAAGCCATAGAAGGAGGCTAAAGTTTGAAGGGTAAGTAAGTAATAATAAAAGATGTTGCAATTAGCATATCTGAAAGTTGAGGACAGAGACTATATAGTCACAATAATATATGGAATGTTTTGGAAGTTAATGAAGTCACAAGCAATGATACCATACAATGTAATTAGGTACAAACAATATTAATTATAAGAGTAATCACAAATTGTCCTTCAAAATTTTTTTCTTTTTTTTTCCCAGATAGAATTAGCTTCTTAGAATTTGAAAATAAGGATAGAGATTCAAATTCTTATTGGTTAGAAATTCATTTTGACAATTGCTAATACGTTCCGAAAAAAATAAGTACGTTTATAGATTTGTTTAATTAACAAGTGCAGCACTCTTTATTTAGTAAAAAATGTTTTAAGAATAATGCATCTAATTTTTCACAATTTCAAAAAGGTCAACATAGTATATTTTTTGTGTTAAATTTTATATGAAAGGATTAATTTGTCAACTTTTTACATTATCAAGGATGAATTTGTCATTTTAATATCCAAAACACAACTTTATTCTCCATTTTTTTTCAAAGTTAGAAGCTATGTTGCACGGACACTGACACAAGACATGACATAACACAGGACACGCCGACACGTGAATTTTAAAATCTTACATGACACGGAGATACACATATATATAAAATATAAAGTATTTTATAGATAAATTGTAATGATATTTTGATATTTTATTGATATTAAAATATAAATTAAAATTTTTAATTATTTTTAATGTCTTATTTTAATTATATCAAGTATTTAAAAGATTTTTTGTTTTAATAAATAATAATATATACTATATCTAAATTTATTTTAAGAATATATGTTAAGAATAAGATTGGACACGCGGACACATGATGGTATTTAGGTGTGTCCAAACGTGTCCGGAGAAGAATTTTTTATTTTTTATTAAGACACGGTTGGACACAGTAGACACGTGTGTCGGACGAATGTCGGTGAGTGTCGTATCCAAAATGTGTCCGACACGCAGACACAAAGTATCCGTGCTTCATAGGTTAGAAGTGAGATTCGAATCCGCAACTTTTAGGTGAGTATAGAGAAACTATGCCATTTGAGCTACTCATCATAAAATTTAAATTAATTTTTTTTTAGAATTGTGCATTAGTCATTAACACACGTTTAATAATTATTATGGTGGTTTAACCGAAATGTCCAGGCCAAAAGTTAAAAAATATCGAATACATAATAAAAGTGATGTAATATTGTCATATTGATGTGTGTCTTTCTAGAGATTTTTTGGATGCATGTCTGATGTTAATGTAGCAGTCATTTTTTTTTAGGTTAAAAACTTCCTCCAGCCTATGATATTCAATTACCCTTATTAGTTCATATGGATTTCACTGCATGTATCGTCCATTCAAGAATGATTAATTCCAATGATCAAGAGAATCTTGGTTTCAAAATTTCAGTCCGATCCATACAAAGAGAATAATTATTCAAAGTAGCATCATATAGGACAGAAAGCTAAGAAAGAATATAAAATGCATGCATGGTAAGTTATATATTAAGAATATTTTAAAATGAGGTGTCACTTTGGTTTTTTTTTATACAAACATGTTTGTTGAAACTTTATTTTCACTCATGTTACTTTCAACAATCATCACGGACAGACAACAAAACATTTACACTATTTCGATCATTTATACAATGTTGATATTTGCAATTTTGCATAGGATTCAAATCTTGTTAAAATTATTTTTAAAAAAATTAATTCAATTCTCTATTATTTACCCAAATAAATAGAGTTTCTTTACTTTTTATTGATTTCAATGGTAAAGATGTGACTTGTCAAGTTAGCAAGAAACATATTCATTTTGTAAATATGTAAATTTGATATCTAGTCGTTTTTTTTAGGTTGGTCTACTGGTTAGCTCACTAATTAAACACTTGTTGGGGTTCGAATCCCACTTTATGTATAAAGCAATCTATTGGCTAACAACAAACTTTTAAATGGAGCTCAGATGATTCTATTTTTTCAGAATCCGAAGTATTATTTGACTAAGTTTGAAAATTAAAAAAAAAAATCTAAAGAAATTTAGTACAACTAATGGTCGCCTAAATAAATTTGATAAGTTTGGTTAGTATTTATTTGACATTGTAACAAAAATTAAAATGCACATTTGAGAAGATTTATAGGTTGTATTATACTATGTTTATAAGAATTTAAGAATCAAAGTATACCGAAGCCTAAGTTAGAGAAAACATAAAGAAGTTCCCCCTTTTCTATATTTTGTTAACTATGAAAATTGAATTGATATATTTTTTTTTTAAAGATTAGAATTTTTTAACTTTATGTCTAATGGATATAATTGAGGAGAGAGATGGAGGATATTGTCTACCCACACTTGTTTTGGTTATTCAATATTTATTTATTTTCAGTAAGGTTGGGGTTCAACTTTTGTCAATAATTGAAAATAATAGATTAGCTAACACTAAAAGGATCTTATACTGATAGTTGATAGGGATTTTTTTTTTTTTAATTAGTGATTTTGTTCAAAAAGAAAATCAACACATCCATTTTAGTGTAAATTGAAAGGATAAACTCATTTAAAGTAAGTTATTCTTAAAAAGATGAGAAACTGAAAAATATTCACTCTAAGATCTTTAAAGTGTATTATGTGCTAAACCTCCAAAATAATCTAAAGTTAGATACCTCTAATTTCTCAATGTAAATACAAGTGCACTTTCTTTTAAGCTTTCTACTTATGTTGAAAACTACTTATTAGTTCAAATTTCAGAATCATTATTTCCATTTTAGCGAAATTCTTAAAAAGGTATCAGAAAATGGCAAAAATGCAATGCAAACGACAATTCTATTTTCAGCTGAGGTGTGGGTAAGAAAACTGGAAAATGAAATAGTACTCACTCCTCAATTAATGTAATTATTAGGCTATATATATTGGTTTTAGTTCTTGTTTAAAGAAACATCTAAGGAGTACCAATCTATTTGGTTTTTATCAAAAGTGGTACTTTTGGCTTAGTAGCACCCACTAATTTTGTATTGTCTGCCTTCAAATCTAAATCCAATCTTAGTCCTTTTTTAAATAATAAAAAAAAAGTATCTATATTAATCAAAGCTTAGTTATTATACTTTATAATTGCTTTGATGTGTCGCTATCAACGGTATATGATTCAATGAGGACCATGCACAAATATGTCCTAAGGTTATAAAACATTTATTGTGGGGTTTGTTAAGTGCTAAAACATTATTATCTAAAAATTATACGGAAACATAATTTAATTTCTTTTAATAATGTGAATAACTCCTGAGATTAGGACTTGATAGATAACAAGGCATACCCAGTTACCCACCAAGATTGGGTCATTAATGGACCATATCATTATACAAGCCACATATTTTAACTTATATTTTTCAATGAATGTTTTGTCTTTATAAATTAAATTGTCCTATTGTCTTTTTTCTTTCGTCAGGATATACAGAAAACGGATTTTGCGGAAGCTGTTTATTTTATGTAAAATGATATATCCTCCTATTGTCATAATTACTAGAAGACCTTTTACAATTAAAAAAACATTAAATGTATAAATATTTTCAATTTTTTTTTGGTATACAAATACTTTCAATTTAATACTATTGATGATCAACTATGGGTGCATAACTTTATCTATTTTCATTTAATCATTTCATTCTTTTTGGGCTGCTAAAGGTTTAACTTTCAACTAAAACAAAAAAACAAAAAATCCCTATAAACATATACTTCGTGGAAACATGAAAAAATAAAGAAAAAGAAACATATATTACTTGGGGGTTCACAACTAAATTGTTTCGACTTTCGAATGAATTGTTGGATGACAGAATTGACCCTTGTCATAACATTTCATAGCTTTTTTCTACATATTCTCACAATCCTTATTGAAATGTATCGACTGTGATTTAATTCCATTATGATCATCTAAAAGTATAAACTTAATGGAAATAGAAAGCACCAACGTAAAATAATAGTAAAATCTACAACGGTAGTTTATTGTACATGATTCACCAAGTTTACGATTGTCCTTCCGCTACAAGTATTAACTATTAAATAAGTCACAGACCACGTGAAATGGAATAAAAAGATTAAGAGAAGGGTAAGTAGGAAGGAAGTACTAAAAATAGGATCCAATGCCGGTAACCACTTTAGACTTTAGAGGCCAAACCATGAACGAAAAATTAATAAACAAAAAATTCATCCGACAAAACTTCAATAATATGAAAATATCTGTCATGCTAGTGAGATACTCAAAATCTTGATCATAATTTCACAGAATTTTAATTTCAAAGATAAAAAATAAGTCTCTCAAAACACACGGTAAGATTTTCCCATGGTACTCTTCAGATACAAGCACCTAACCTGAAATAAGTAAAATAAATATTGCACGTTATATGATTTGGCTAGATGAAAGAATTTAAATATACCCATGGATTAAAAATAACAATACAGGGAATAAACACTAATCAACAAACATGCAAACTAAGTCAATAATAAAAGGGGTAAAGTCATGAACATGTCGACATAGCCATTTAACCAGAAGAGATAGATGAAGAATGCAATAGCAGACATAGCCATTTAACCAGAAGAGATAGATGAAGAATGCAATAGCAACGCATCAAACATCGAAGGACGGAGGAATACTTACGTTCTGCCAGTTCTTTTTCAACAGGGAAACAAGGAAGTTAACACTCAGTTGTACGTTTTGAAAGATTTGCTTTTCCTCCATACTAACATTGCCAACGGCTACTCCCATGCAGAGCACCTTCTTAAGCTGAAACTTGACCATAGCCTTTGTCTCGTTAACTTTTGACTCGAGAGATTCTTGGTGGGTAACAAGTGTGGGAAACTTTCCTGCAAAGTCAGGAGGAATTTCAAAAGCAGCAAAAGGTGAAAACTGAAATTCGAACGATACACGCAACATATAAGGTCTACCAAACAAAACGAACACTACATTCAGTAGACAATTAAAAGAACTATAAACAGGAAGACTACAATGTCACACTTGAATAAAATTATCTAAATCATAATAATTTAACAAGTTTCTGGAAATGCACAAAAGTTTAAAATCGAAAAGATACATGCCTGCCTTGTTGAGACCAGGACCCAAGAGACGAGGAATCTGCTTAATGACTGCTTCAGAAGCCAAGAAAGCATGATATTTCTTGGCAAGTTTCTTCACCAATTTCTTATTTTTGTTAAGCTTCTTCAATGCTTCAACATCCATCCAATCCAATCCTATTTTCTCAGCCTGCAAATTATAAGTTCAATCAACATAACAAACATGGCAACCATTACACACAACAATCACACAAGCAGCACTGAAACACAACCAAAATATCACTTCCATCAAATCATAAAATGTCATTGCTCTCTTCAAGTGCAGCCAATGTGTCATTTCAAGATACTCCATTCATACAACAAAATGGAAAGCACAGCATTTGCAAAGTCATTCAAATCAAGCATCTCATTTACACACTTCAAATACCAGATTGTTACAAACGTTAATGTTAAGCCAAAAACTTCAATTAGATACCTAATTTTCTCACATAAATATGTAATTTCTACGAATCAACTTATTCTATCATATCCAATATAAATCAAGGGTCATGTATGACAATAACCAAATTACAAAAATAAAAGGAGCTACCATTTTACTTCTATAACTAAGAAGTCTTGATACAACAACAGAAAATGAATTGGAAGACAAGCTTACCTCTTCAACATGCTGAGCATCACCAAGCATGCAGATTTTCATCTTGGGCCTTGGGATGTGTGGCAACTTTACAGAACCACTGAAGCGCTTGTCCTTCTGTGGATCATAGTTTTTGAGTCCAATTTGGAGCTCAATGGTCTCAACAAACTTCCTATTCTTCTCTTTCGAATCAGCCACAATTCCTGTGATGGCTTCTCTCAGCGCATCACTCTGAAGCTTACTATACAGTTCGCGCGCGCACACACACAGATAAAATCAACACTCATATCGCCAATTAATTAATTTCACAAAAACAAAATTATTCAAGAGATTCATTTCGTTTTCACCAAACATTTATTATTAATCCATGACGAAAATGAGGGGAAAACATAAATCTTTGACGGTGGAAGCTAAAATTTACCTCATGGTTGAAGCTAGGGTTTTGTGGAATCAAGAGCTGCTAAAACTGCGAACAAAAATTGAAATGGAAAGAGAAAGAGTTGGTATTAGGAAAAACTAAACGTCAAAATCGAATCCAAATCAAAATGGAAAGAGGAGAATTATTGTAGCGATTTGAGTGAACGCAGAAAGTAGCAATACCCTGTGTCTGTGTGAGGCGGAATGGAACAGAAGACAGTAGCTAGGGTTTTCGGCTGGTTATGGATATGACATATGAGCATTGGCTGGGTTGGGCCGGGTTGGGCCGGGTTAAGCTTCCAAATTAATTTAATATTGGGCTTAGGCCCATTACGATATCAGACCCTCAATCTTTTCTTCTATTCTAATACTATGGTCCAAAAGCCCCCTTGCCATTCAAAGGAGGATTGGGTATGAACCGGGAGGGTTGGCAGCGCTGGGTGCTCTGATATTGTTGGCTGGAATTTTTTTTTTTTCGTTCTGAGTTGCTGTTGTTACGATTTTAGTTCTGAGTTGCTGAATTAGATTATTGTTGTTGCTGCTGAATTATTGAATTATCGTTTAATTATTGATTTTAATTTTCTCACATAATCTCTTTGAAGGGATATAATGTTTTTATTTTACTTCACTGCAAAGATATGAGTTAAACTCCAAAATAGTCTCTGAGATTGCCATCGTGCACTAAAATCGTCCCTGAGATTCCAATTGCACTAATTACGTGAAAAAAATGTATCATATTAGTCCCTCACCTATTTTCCATTAACGACGTGATGACACGGCATGATGACGTATACTGTAAGTGACACGTGTCATTTCATGATTTGGTCACGTGTAATGGTATGATGATATGGTGACCAGTGACACGTGGCATGCTGATGTGGATGGTTGTGCCACGTGTCACAATGTTATTTGGCCACGTGTCCGTTTGTGCCACGTGTCGCAACAATATTCGTCCACGTGTCATCCATTATGTCATCGTTGTATATGCACCAAATTAGTCCCTCACTTTGCATTAAGTGACTCATTTTAGTCCCTGAAATTGAATGCCGTATACCAAACTAGTCCCTTCACTAATTTTTTCTCATTTTTTTCTATAAATTAAAAAATTTAATATCTTAGATACACTAATTTCAATTCTATTTTTTATATATCGTCCAAATACAAGTGCTTTTATAAAAAATTTTAAGATTTTAGTTTTAATTATATAATTTTTTTAATAATTTAACATTGGTAAATTTTGTAATATATAAGTATGTTATTATAAAAAAATAATTATATGATTGATTAGACACATTTTTTTCATAAAAAAATATGTGTTTTTAACAATAAATTAATAATTAAAATAAACATTTTTTTCTTATGAAATACACGTTTTCGTTATGTGTAAATGAGTTAGATTGAAAATACTTCAAGCAGTCTCACTACCATCTTTGACCTCTACAGTCTAGAGGAAAGAGGTTAGAGATGGTAATGAGGGAAGTTTGAAATACCTTCACGTCAACTCCAAGACGGCAATTATTAGGGATATCCGCAAGAAAAAAATATTTTATAAACGTACTGAAAGAGATCGGAGATGGTAGTGAATGTGCTTGAAAAGCCTTCACGTCAACTCTAAGTCGGCAGTTAGAGTATTCGTAAGAGAAAAAATATTTTATAAAAATATTTTTATTTGAAGAACATGTGAAAAATAGAATTGAAATTAATGCATTCAAAAATATTGAAAATTTTGAATTTATAGAAAAAAATGAGAAAAAACTGGTGAAGGGACTAGTTTGGTGCACGACATTCAATTTCAGGGACGAAAATGAGTCACTTAATGCAAAGTGAGGGACTAATTTGGTGCATATACAACGATGACATAATGGATGACACATGGACGAATACTGTTGTGACACGTGGCACAAACAGACACGTGGCCAAATAACATTGTGACACGTGGCACAACCATCTACGTCAGCATGCCACGTGTCACCGGTCACCACATCATCATACCATTACACGTGGCCAAATCATGAAGTGACACGTGTCACTTACAGTCCATGTCATCATATCATGTCATCACGTCGTTAATGGAAAATAGGTCAGGGACTAATATGGTGCATTTTTTTCAATCTCAGGGACGTAATTTGTGCAATTGGAATCTCAGGGACGATTTTAGTGTACGATGCCAATCTCAGGGACTATTTTGGGGTTTAACTCGCAAAGATATATTTATTCACCGGCACTGATTATATTATTTTCTTTTGTTATCGGTCACTATTTCCTTTGATAAGTTAATTATTTATATTTTTTATTATATAATAGTTGTATTTGATTTTAATAGAAATAAGCATTTTAAACTTTTTTTTTGGATATATTCAAGATCTGATTCGCAAATGTGCAAATCGGATTGAATCTGAGTATAAAAAATACAAATATTATATCCGATCTGATCCAATAAATTTATTAGGGACCAAATAAAAATTTTGGTCATATTCAATTCAAATCTAGTCAATGTGCAGTTCTATTTAGAATGTGAAAATGAATTATTAGAAGAATAAAATAAATAATATTAATTTTAGATTACTAAAGTATGAAATCTTACACTTAAATTTTTATTTATTTATATTTTTTAATAATATTGTTATACGAGATAATACTCAATTTGGTCCCTGAATTTGTATATGAGTCTCAATTTAGTCCCTAAAGTTTCAATTACCTTTATTTAGTCTCCAAACTTTGCGAACATGACTCATGTTAGTCCTTGAAACAATTTTCAATGTATAAACGTTAATAGAATGCTGTCATGGATAGGCGGACGCCACGCTAGACTTTGTAAAATAATGTCGTTTTGGTTTTGACACTCAAATAACCCAAAAACAATATCATAAGTGGTGTTTATTGAAATTTTACCTAACAAAACAAGTGATACGACATCATTTTTGAGTTATTTGAATGCCAAAACCAAAACTACAACATTTTACAAGTTTCAGTATGGCATTTGATTGTCCATTTCAACGTTCCATTAACGTTTTTGAACTAAAAATTATCTCAGGGACTAATGTGAGGCACGTTTATAAAATTTGGAGACTAAATAAAAAAAATTAAAATTTTATGGACTAAATTAAGACTCGCGTGTAAGTTCAAGGACCAAATTGAATATTAACTCATTGTTATACTTTGTCCTTAGACCTCGCCATTAAATTTTTTTTTAGTAGATAATGAAAACATAGGAAATATTTGGTATGCAATTATCCTTTTAAAATATCATTTTCAAAATATAATCATATTTACGTATACAATATATAATTAAGAATATAGAAAATTTGGTCCATACATTTTTTTTCTAAAAATATTTTCATTAACTATTTTCAAAACAAATATTCTCCACAAACAAATCATTTTTTCATACAAATCCATATAAGTCATTTTACCCCAATTCATTTCACGCGCCTCTTCTTAACACGTACATTCCACGTGCCTCTTAATTTAATTAATTTTTCAATCAATGCGCGAATATATAACTTCCTTTTTTGAAAAGATTTCATTTCCTTTTTTGAATTTCGTCAGCATTTTCTGCGTTCTCTTCTTTCGTTTTCGTGTATTCTCTTTCGTCGTTGTCGCGTGTTCTCTCTGTGTTCTCTTTCTTTGTTTTTCTTGATTTTCTTCGTTTTCTATGTTCGTTTTAGAAATCAAGCTCCAAAATTGTTTTGAAGATAATGAATGATTCAAGTTCAAATTGTCAACTGAACCAGAGCAAAGTGGATTATTGTTTTGATTCTAATGAAGCGCCTAAGGTGTGGTTCAATTCCAGTTAATGTTTTCGTTAGTAGTTTATGATTATCTAGGTGAATAATGTTGTGAACCTTGCTTGTGAAAATTGCTCTTCATTGCTGATTATTTGAATTGAATGTAATGTAGTAGTTCTGACGAATCTATTGCATTGTATATCAGATTTTTCGGTGTAAATCAGAAATATTTTAGTGTATTGGAGGGACTTTTCAGTGTATTTATAGGTTCTGACATTTTCAATTGAACAAGGGTGAATTGTATTATTGTCTTGAATCGAATCAAGTAGTGAGGTGTGGTTTGAATCTAGATAATATAGTTTGTTTATCGTTTATGATTCTATAGTTGAATTGTTTTAGTTTCTGTTTGATGATGAATTCTGAATCTTACTTTTGTTATTTTTTATGATGATTCTATAGTTGTAGTTGCATTCTATATTTTATCCTTGCTTTAATATGGTGTATTGTGGACTGTTTTTGGTGTATTTTGCAGTTTCTGTGCAATGTTGATGAGCAGTTTGTTCCGAAGCTTGGGATGACTTTTAACATGCTTGACGATGCTGCAAAATTCTACAAAAATTATTCGAAAGTTGCATGTTTTTCTACAAGAGTTTGGAGCACAAATAAGAAGGGAAATGAAATTAAGAACCAATAGATTACATGTAGCAGAGAGGAAAAATGAAAATAAAAAATATCTCCGACCGAGAAGACAAATCTCTTAGCTGAATTAAATTGTCTTGCAAGAATTTATATACACATATTGAATGACATTGGTGTTTGGAGCATTTCGAAGGTCATGTTGCATCATTTACATCCCTGCTATGCAAATCAAGCAGAGATGCTTAAACCAACACAAGGAACTAAGCATGTCCATGCATCGTAAACTAGAGAATAACGAGGAAGTCGGAATCAGACCAAGCAAAACATACCAATCATTTGTCGCAGTAGCCAGGGGTTACTGTGAGTTAAATTTTATCGAAAGAGATGTGAGAAATTACATCACGAGATAAGTGTGGAATGTTTCGAAACAAGAGGATGAAAAAGAATTTGTGAAATACTTATTAAAAATGAAAGAGAAGAATCAAAATTTCTTTTTCGAGCTTGAACTCGAGGCTGATCAGTCGATTAAGATTGCTTTTTGGGCGGACGCAAGGAGTAGGGCTGCCTGTGAGTATTTCGAAGATGTTATTTCATTCGATACCACCTACGATACAAACAAGTAATATGCTATTCTGATTTATGTGTATTTGGTCTGATTTTCGGTGTAGAAAGATATTATTTCGTTGGATTTAACGATTTTTTTTGTTTCGTCGTATTCATATATAATATGATTTGTGGTTCTTTTTGTCGAGGTGAATCACCACGGTCAGTCAACACTTCTGGGATGCGCTTTGATGAAAAACGAGGATACTCAATCATTCAAATGATTATTTGAATGTTGGCTTTGTTGCGTGGGAGAAAATGCTCTGAAAGGCATTCTTACCGATTAATGCGCATTGATGCAACGAGCTATTGAGAGTTGTATGCCCACAATAATTTACCGGTGGTGTATTTGGCACATCATGAAGAAGATTCCAAGCAAATTAAACGGCTATAAGAGACACGAAAAAATCGAACAAGAAATAGACCATGTTGTTTGGAACTCTCTTGCAAAAGAATCATTGATAGGAATTGGAATAATTTTCTGATGAAGTACGGTCTTGGGGACAACAAGTGGCTTTCAGGTAATGTTATTTTTTATTAGGTTTAAGTGATGCTGTTAATTTCAGTATGTGTTTTTCCAGTGCAGCAGAGGTGTACATTGCATGTTTTTCGATGTATGTTAGTTCTGATTTAAGTGTTTTTGTAAAGCTTTACGAAGATCGTCATTTATGGATTCCACTTTATCTCGATCGCCACTTCTGGGCAGGGATGAGAAGCACACAAAGGAGCGAGAGCATTCATGTGTTCTTTAACAAGTTCATTATGCGGAACAGCTCACTTATCCAATTCGTCAAACAGTACGATAATTGCCTAGGAAGCAGGGAGCAGAGAGAGAGAGAGAGAATTAGATGTTGCAGATTTTCATACCATCATACCGTGTGCAAAAAAATCCTCAATAGAAGCTCAGTTTCAACAGGTGTATACTCACGAGAAGTTCAGGGAAGTCCAAGCACAATTTAGAGGGAAGGTGAATTGCATTACAAGATCAACGCACTCCGCTATAGGCTATACGGTATATGAAGTTGTAGAACAATTTTCTAACTCAATATTCAACAAGTTTGCGGTTACATGCACCACGGTAGCAGCTGAAGTGAAATGCTAGTGCTTATTATTCAAGTCAAGAGGGATATTATGTCGTCACGCTCTGAGCGCGTTAAGCTTTAAGCGTGTAAACAAAGTGTCACTGAGATACATATTGGAACGATGGAGTAAGAACGTAAAGAGAAGACACACTCATATCAAGAGCAGCCATGACGAGCCTCTGTTGGAGCCAAGAAGCATGAGATTTGATGAATTGGTATTTCATTCGCAAAATATATGTGAATTTGCATCATAATCCGAGGAGGTGATTGCGATTCTGCACCACGCTTACAATAATGTCATGGTTGAGATGCAAGAATACAAAGCCAAAAGCAAGGAAAAATGTCCGTTATCTCACGAAGATGCTAATTTGAAAGCTATTAACAAGCTTCAAATCCCTCCACGGGTGAGAACAAGAGGACGTCTAAAAAATATACTAGGTTCAAAGATGGAAAAAGAATGCAAATGCTTCAAAAAAAAAAAAAAAAGAAAGAAAACGAAACCTCTAAGCGAGGTAAAAGTGATGTTCTTTAAACATGGAGTAATTGATTTTATTTTTGTTAATAGTTTTGGTAATATGTGATTTTATTTTTTCTAGTTGAACATTTTTTTATGGCGGTTTAGTGGTGCAATCAAATTCAAGCCAATATTATGGACACGCTATGAATTATCAGTTCAGAGATTCAGTAGCATAGGATAGGTTTTAGGGTGTAGAGTGACACTATTTTGGTGTACCAGTGAAAACTTTTGGGTGTATTCTGCATGCTCTTGTTTTTTATATTTTCTTTGTTTTTTTATATTTTTGAGATGTTGCTATTTGTATTGGAAATTAGTGTTTTGAACTATCTAAAAGAATTTGTTTGTTTTAAATTTACAATGCATATACAATTCAATACTTAAGGAGGCTAACAATTCAAATTTTTGAATTCCCATAACTCCTGGTTAGATTTTCTAGGGAAATATGTAAGCACGTTTTTTTTATGTATTCTAGTTATTTTTCGGTGTATTATAAAAGGAATTCGGCGTATTTGAATATTTGATATTCTTTCCCTTGATTTTTTTTTGAACCTATAATTAACAACTTTTGAATACAGTATAGACAGTTTTATAGAAGTTTATTTTTGCAAATAAATTTTATAAAAAGCTTGGATTAAATATTTACAAACTATACAAAAAATATGTGTTCAAACTATACAATTTAGTACACAACATTCAAACTATTGACTGTCAATATCTTCTAAATGTAATTGACAATATGGACTCAACAATGTTGCAGATGGCTTGGACAATCTGATTGCTTCGCTTTTTTGAATGGCTCTATCTCTTAGTTGATTCATTTCATCAAATAGAATCAACGGAGCGTATTCAACTCTAAAATGGTCCACCTCCGCCTTCAATTTAAAGAAGTTTCTTTTATTAAACTCCATTAATTTAGTAAAGTAATATAGAGTTATCTATTTTTAAACATAGTTACCTGCGTCCAATTCTCCCAGCCATATTTGCCCTTTTTAATGTCTTCGGGTTCGATTATCTTGAGCTATTTCATTACATAAACAGCACAATCATAGCTAAAAATAAAAATAAATTAGCAAAATAAAATAGGACAGTAAGAAAAAACACAAAATTTTTCAAAGAGAAAGATTTATACCTCATTTGTTGGGCCACAATGTTGACATCTGGCGGTTTAATTTGATTTTCCTTTTTTCTGAGAGGTTGGCCACCAGCAAATACCCTCATTCTAGAAATCGCGTAGCCCTAAAAACAAAAAAAAGGCAAAATATAAGAAAGACTACATTTAAAACTTGATTACACCGAAATAATTCAATAATTCAATAATACACCTTATTCTAAACAGAGCTACACCCAATTCTTATATTGCTAACAACAGACAGAAACCAAGAAATTTATAGGGAAAATAGAAGTAACTTACAACAAATGTATTAAGTTTCATACTTTCTCGGGAGGGACACTTCTTGTGATATGGGTCAAGGACACGAAAATTTTTGTTTCTAACATCCGCCATTCATATCCACCAATGTTTTTCGTAGCAAATTGGGACAAATATTTGAAGTTTGGTCAGATGGAACAATGTTTTAGTTTAATTGGCACTTAACGAAAGAATTGTGTTAAGAAATTTTATAAAGAAAACTTACAAATGGATGGGATGTCAACTTTTTCATGTCCAAATGCAAAATTTGTATAACACCAAAAGAAATAGTTATTACACACAATACATTACATAAATACACCAAAATTTGAGCTTAATACACCTTACCACAATATCAAAGGGGAGACAGTAAATTTGTTCTTCAAATCTTTTAATTCTTTTTTTGGTGAGAATTAGATACATTGCAGTCACAATCTAGGAAAATAAAAAATCCAAAGTAATTACATACATGACACAATAACTCATAATAAAATCATTAATGTTATTCTAAGATTACCTTAGCTTTAATATATGTGTTGGCTTTTAAAGATGCAAAGTGGCCTTTTGTTATTTACATCGGTTGTTGATGGTTGAGGATGCACATTACGTCCCACTCGTTAGTGCTTCCATCGTCATAGGTCTTCATATTTGTGGCCCAGAAAAAGCACTTTTCTTTGAGGTCACCCGATACTTTGCTTCGCCTCGTAGAAGTTTCGAACTTGTCAACAAAGCGCTCGGCGGGCTACACCTTTTGGCGTGTTGGACTTCTATCCTCATCAAAATTTAAAGTTGTCGCAACCTCAGTGTTTACAAACCTGCTCCACCAGCTCCTCTAAATCTTTAACCAGTACAGGCTCTCTTGGCTTTTTCCCTTCTCAATAGCCGGTCGCCCAGCCTGAGTCAATGTTTCATCCTGACTCGAATCAGTAAAGCTAAGGCTGAACGATGGCGTAGGAAATTCACGCTTTACAAACGATGTTGTCCTGGCAATCATCATTAATGCAGCAGTGGCTTGAAAAGGTGGATGACTGCATGGTGACATGTAAATACTATAATAATAAGAATAGACAAAAGATATTGAAACAACGTTATATTGTGTAGAACTTACATTTTAGAAGGAGCTGCTAGCTCTGTGGGTGTACTTTCTGCAGGTTAATGGGGTTGTAGAGTGCTGGAGGATTACAGAAAAGGTTTTAATTTAGGAAAAAATAAATTTCACCTCAATTCACAAGAGATACACTGAAATAAGAACCAAATACACCTCTATACAAAAGAGATGTAACTCATTAAACCATGAACAAATAGACCCAAAGACAGACCAGATACATCAAAAGTATTATTCCTTACGCATTAATTGTTTGATATTTAGATCCCTTGCTGGGAGACTTTGCGGGGCTTGATGCCATTGTCTCTGATGGAGGTGCACAAATTTTAAGTGGAAGTCTAACGAAGAGAAAAATAAAAAGTTAATAAACTTTATTAAAATAGAAGAATAGAAGGTTGAAAGTAAGTTGGAAAACTCACATGTCGAGCAGTTCAGATTATGAATGTGTCTCTTTCCGAAGAACGATAATTTTTTCTTGAGCTAGGTCATTGAATGATTCTTCTTCTCCACCCAACTTGAAATCCACTGAAATCATGTCAGCATACACCTCAAGCATTGAATAGAAACACAACCTTTGTTTTATGAGAATTTACATAGTTGCTGTTTTTTCTTTTTTTTTCCTACCTTTTTTGAATAAATCATTAAAGGAATTTTTTTCTAAAAAAATATATATATAAAATCAGAAGCAGAAGATGGTAACACCAGAATTAAGGAAACGACAATAGAAATAGAAATTACATGTTATCACTTGGTTTGTTTACACTGCTTTGATCTGTCTTTGTTTGAAAGATAGGATCATTTTCACTTCCCAAGTTCACCTCCGGCATTCTAAGGACAAAATAAACATCATTCAGTAAAACTAAAGTAATTAATTATATCAGGATTTAGGAGATTTTCTTAGATAAAGGATCTTACGTTTGGGAAGAATCATAGTGAGCTTCCGTCGAGCGAAGCCCACCTTGTGGTATGTCTGCCTTTTTTTTGTAACACACTTCCTTTTAGCACCTCATGATCACACTAAAAGTCTAGGCATTATCTACCTTTACTTCTTTGATTTCGTACTATATTTATTTAATATTGAGCCTTTGCAAAAATAAACCGAATTTGAATTAAGAAAATCGAAAAGGTCTTCACTTTAGATCACTTAATCAAACAATTATATCCACATAACATTAATTACATAAAATACATAGACTTATGCAATATTCCTCAAATACAAGTCCTACCCCTTTAAAAACTGAAACAATAATAAACAACGAGGGAAAATAGAAATTATATATATATATATATATATATATATATATATATATATATATATATATATATATATATATATATATATATATATATCGGTCGCGGCTTCGCGCCTAAGCTTTCTGAATCTGTCACTGAAAAAGAAATTACGTAGGGGAGTGAGATCATCGTCCTCGCAGATTCTCAGTAGGAAAGGAATACCATCAAAGCAAAGAAGTACTTGCATATAGAGTTAATTTTCTTGTAAAAAGAGTTCATCCATAAAATAATCTTTTGGAAAAGTTTTGTGTAAAAACTTACTTTGAAAAATTGTAAAGAAATTCCTTTAGTTTATAGATCAGTAAGGTGAAAAGTTTAAAGAAATGAAAAGGATCAAAGACATGCCAAAAGACTTTCTACCCATCAACTTATTTCGCTCATTCCTATCTAACTAATGCATAAATTAGAATAATAAAGCAACACCTAACACATCCTGTCTCAACCTCCGTCATCTCATATAAAAAACCACCCTCATCACGCCTCCACCAAAGAAGGTCTCTCAGGTAAACAATCACATACAAGGCAAACAAAGAAATCACAGGTAGGATTCAGGTACAACAAATAAAACAAGTAGCAAAATATAGCTAAGCAATTAGGCAAACCAAAACAAATACACACTCAATTAAAATATACAAATGCATATGATGTATGCCTGTCCTATGGCTGATGACTCTCATCATATAGCCAACCCGACATGTCTTGGTAGTTAACCATTGGACAGTCCCTCTATGCGCGCATCCCCAAGCTAAAAAATAATATCCATGGATTCAAACTCCAAGCTCAAATTTATATATATGCATGCCCATGGGAAAACCCGAAAAGTTAAAGTTCCCGGTCACATCTTGCGACAGAGGGTCAACAGAGTATTGAGTCTCAACCTGGAGCAAGTGGTGGCAAGCCACTGCGTCTACTCAGGGAAACTCGTGTCTCAGATAATTCAAATAAATAAGCCATATGAATATTTCAATTATAATTCATCAATATCCACATCATTATCAATCATGTCTCATTCATCACAAATCTTGTCATTAATAACATAACCATTATCATCAATCACAGTCATCACCCCACATTACGACAATTAACCAGAATCATCACCATACATCAATCATACTTAATCATTATCCTCTCTCAACCTCAAATCATCATGAGACCTCAATCAAAATCAATTGTCACTAAATCACACCTCAATTTCAATATAACCTTCAAACAACTCACTAAACTTACCTCCAAATCAACATCACACATTTTTCATCATATTTCTTAAAATAACTTTCTTCCTCTTAACTAAAAACCTTAAACTCACTTTCCTATTCCCAACCCTTGAATTTATAATCAATTTACTATTTTAAAGTCTTTGGCTAGTAAATCAAATCTTTTCTCATTATTAGAAATCAAATGAGTTTAAAACTACAAGTTAACAAAATCATAAGAATCCGATCTTTTTTTAGTAATCTTTAAAACCATTCAAAACATACTTCTTTTATTAAAGTTACTCAAATCAAAATCATTTTTGAAATCACAACCAAAACTTCTTCAAATTCTTAGAAAAATTTCAGAAGCGCCTCCCCTAAAAACTGGAGTTTGCCATCCGTCACAGGTCCCCTCTTTTCAACCTCAACTCAACAAAACCAACATTTCAAATTAACATTTCCAAATTCATTGTTTAGAATTAATAAGAACCAATTTCAATAAAAATTTTAAAATTAACATATTCAATTATTTTTGCCAGAAATTTAAAAAATGACAAATCAATAATAAATTCAGCCACAACTTCAATCACAGTAGAAAATTATTTCAGTCACAGACATTAATTCATTTGCATTAATTTTTAATAAACTCATCAGGTATTCAACTCCAAAATATTTTAACTTTAAAACAATCCCCTACCTCAAAAGTCGAAACCTTTAAAGGTTAATGCGTCAAGAGTCCTTTTTTAGTCTTAGCTTACGGCAGCAATCACGAGAAATGAAGAAAGATGACAGCGCAGCACCCCTTATTTTAATCATACAATTTCCAGAACTCGACCCTAGCATATTAACATTGTGAACTTATCAAAAATTTATAGCAGAATAATAGCGGTAAGAATTTCAAGACTAGAATAACTTACCACAGCTAAAGAGAAATGCAGCAACGAAGCGGTAGAAGCTCCGGCAGCTACCTCAAGTGACGGCAGCGGCCCCAGGATCTGATGACAGAAACTGTAAAAGCTATGCAGTGACAACAATGTTCTGGGAATTCAAAAGAACAAAGACTAAAAACAAAACCCTTACCGGCAGTGGATTCCAGCAACGGCAACGCCGTTTCTCGGCAACCAGGCACAACGGCGAGGCTCGGCAACCCATCACCAGTAGCAGCGACAGAGCGTGCGACGGTGGCGGCGGCTTCGCGCTGCACGGCAGCGCCTCACCTCTCTCCACTAGGAGCTCTCTTTCTCGCTTTCTGCTCCAGTGACGGCGATGCTTGCGCCTTCACTCGGTGGCGACGTGCACGGCCCTGACGGTGAGACAGCATCGTCGTCCTTCCTCCCTGTCTCGACAACAATGGCGTCGGCGGAAACGCTCAATGCGATGGTGATGGCGCGGACAACAACAGCGGCCTCCTCCTCTTCCTCTGCTCGAACTCTCGCATAGTTCCTTCTCCCCCTTCCTCTCTTCCCTCTCCTCTGTCTCCCATTCTCTCCTCTCTGCTCAATGTTTCTTTCTTTTTCTTTTGTTTTGCTGAAGCTGCTGTTGAGTGGTGTTTTTGGGAAGGGTTAGAGTGGTGAGCGTGGCAGTGAGGTTAGGGAAAATTTAGGATTTTGTTTAGTTAGGGTTAGAGTTGTATTTTGGGGATTTAGGGTTTTGATTTGGGAATTAGGGTTTAGGTAAAATACTAATTTAAAACTAAATTTAATCCAATAATAATATCTATAAAAATACTATTTAATTATCAACTTAAAATTTATTTTAAAATAAATACTTTAATTCAATAATTAGAGATAATAAAAATTAATTTCCTTTATAATCATGAAATAAAGTTAAAAACCTAATTATTCAACTTAAAGTATATAAAATTCTTATTATTATTCAATTATTAAAGTTTTAAATCATAAATAAATTTATTATTTAATTTTGTAAAAATTCGAGGTCTTACATTTTTTCCGCATCCTGGGAAAGCAAAAACAATTATCAATAAAAAAACACATTAAATTTGCCAATATACACCGAAAATCAATATACCCTTGTGCAGGCTTTTTATTTGTTTTTTTTTTTCATTTTTGATTCTCTAAAAAATTCTTATATTTCTTCAGTTCTGACAGTACATGTAAAATTTTGATAAAAAAGAGTAACATAGCTTTACAATGTATCTTACACATCATCGGATTCACTTTCTTTTTCAAAAGATGAATCCTCAATAACATGCTTTTCTTTTATTTGGATTGCATTCTAGAAATCAAAGAAGTATCAATCAGACAAATACAACAAAATTAATAAAATACCCCGAAAACAATGCATACTTTTTTGGTGGAGTCTGAACTTTTTTCTTCGATTTTTCTTTTATTATTCGCTCTAATTCTTCACTTCTGACAATAAATTAAAAACACTCTGTTAATACATAAAATTTTGATATAAACAAAAAACATAGCAATGCAATGACAATTTCAAAATCTTACTCATCATCAGATCTACTTTGGCTTTCCAAAGATGAATCCTCAACAATCTGCTTCCTCTTTTTGGATACCATTCGGACAGCAGACAAACATGAGGCGAAAAGCACAATAAAAATGACAAAATACACCGAAAAAATATTACTTACTTTTTTGCTTTTCTGGTTAGTTGTTTTCTTGTTTCTGGTGGCTCTTCTGAGTCTTGTTCAGAATCAGACTCAGAGGAAGTAGCAGTATCACTTTTCGATGAAATGTCCTTCTTCTTTTGTGTCTTTTTCTTTTTTTTCCACATTCTTTTCTTTTTTTTCATTCTCGCCAATTTCTTTTTCAGCTCTGCCCTCTTGACAATGCCCTGAAATAGGTAAAACATTAGTTTACATCATATACATAAAACAAATACATCGAAATTAAAGAAAGGATTCTGTTCAGTTACCACATGACTCTTAGTTTCAACTTTTATCCTCTCAAGCAGCAACTCCCTAGTCCAGTGCATCACCCAGGGTGGTCCAAGGATTGCATCTGCCGCCTTGTTTTTGTGTTTTGAATCATGAAAGTATACAATCATCAGAGCATAGAGGCAGCCATCAATAGATTTTTTCTTTTTCAAGATATGCTCACTTATGCCCTTGATGAGGAAGTCGAGGATATGACCACCCCAATTCCACTCCCTTATGGTGTTCAGACAAAAAATCGGAGGCATGTGGATTGGAGAAACCTTATTTATTGTTGTTGGCAACAAGAACGCCATTTGAATGTAGAGGATGACCATCCTCTTGAACGTAAGCCGATCTTCATCAGTGTCAACACCAATCTCCATTATCAAGCCCGTCAAATTCTTCAATGTGTTGCCTTAGAACCTTCTATAAACTTCTTTGTCCTCCTCAGAAAACTCTTTAAAATTAACTTTGTTTGGAAATAGGGCCCCTACAAAAGCAGCAAAACAAGATCAACAATTACACTCCAATTCGCTTAAAATACACCGAAATACCAGTCGTATACACCTTTTTTTCATGAGATAATATGATAATATATTATAAAGAATAGATTACAAAGAATGCAAGTATAATAGTTTTGTGTAATCGGTTACCAGATGCATTCAAGCCAAGGGTAGCTCCTATATTTTCCGGGTTGATGGTCAACACACCATACCGGATGTCTAATCTGTTTGTTCTCACATCAAAGGAATATGCCAACTCCTTCAAGAGCTTATGCAGTACATTCATTGGAGGGATGTGCATCAAACCACCAAAGCTCAAATCTCGGACGATGGTCTTCTTTTCTTTGCTCATGTTTTGGAACTTTTCATTCAGGAGTCTTGTTGAGCATCTCAAATCAAGAGTTTTCTGTAAACAAACAAAATGAGAATCATTTAAATAAGCTATATTTATAAAAGGAAAAATTGATTTTATCTAAGATATATGTGTTTACATTAGATTTTCGTGCAGCAGGGTTCTTGCTTGCCATTTTCACTATAAGGAATAAAAAATATGGTTAATAGGTAAGAAAATCACCAGTTATAGTAGAATTCGTCTGATATACACCGAAATATAAGTCATATATACCTCTATTATTTTGTTGATTACATGACATAATATGAGTTCAAAATGATATTCAAGTCAACCAAACATGCATAAAATGACAGCAGAAGCACAAGGACAATATTCTATTTCTAGTTACACCAGGGATAAGACAACACCAGTTACACTCCAATTCTCTTGATATACACCGAAATACCAGCCATATACACCTCTAGTATTGTTTAAATTAAATGACATAATATGATTTTAAAATCATTTTCAAGTCAACCAAACATGCATAAAATGACAGCAGAAGCACAAGGACAATATTCTGTTTCTAGTTACACCAGGGATAGGACAACATCACCAGTTATAGTCAAAATCGCTTGATATACACCAAAATTTCAGCCAGATACACATCTATTATTTTTTAGATTAAATAACATAATATGAGTTTAAAATCATTTTCAAGTCAACCAAACATGCATACAATGACACCAGAAGCACAAGGACAATATTCGAGAATAACAGCACCAATTACAGTCAAATTTACGTGAAATATAGCAAAAGTTTCTATTTATACAAACTTAGTTCCAAACATGCAAACATGCACAAAAAAACACATAAAAATATACATTAAACTATTCGCGAAACATTATTACGTAAAACAGTTATCATCGATTGAACAGTTTGACGAGAATAGTAATATCTATTTTAAACCAAGAACACATAATGAATCTACTTAATAAATAGAAATACGACTATATAGTGTTTCACGTTCGAAATGAGAAAGAGAAAAGTGAAAAACCTCGACTATTAGTGAAACAGTACCTTGAATAATTTTTCTTCTTTTGTTTCTGTGTTTTTTATGGAGATTTTGAAGTTTTCTTATTGATTTTCTTGAGTTTTGGCGACGATTTTGACAGTTTCTTGAGAGATTTCGAGCGTCGTTTCAATCTTCAGGGTTGGGATTTTGATCGAGGAAGAAGAACCGTCTTTCATAATGGTAAGTGAACGCGCTATTGAAATTGTTGAATTAGTGCGTGTTTAAACGCTCGCATATGTAAGGGTTGTTATTGTTGGGCTTGACCCAACTTGTATAACTTGTAAGCCAAAAAGCCTTGTATGTGTAGCCGGTCTATAATAAAATAAAGTAGGTAATAAGATAAAATAAAAAGAAGTAAGTTAAATAAATAAACGAGTATCATTGAATTTATGTGAAATAATATAAATCATTAAATGGTTGTAATTCAATCTGTATAAATGTATTATCTATAAATCAGACTAACCACTATAAAAAGACTATATGTACACTAAAATCAGTCCCAATATAACATACACATTGAAATACAATGTTATAACTAAGGTTTTAGAAATTAAATCGATCATTGAATTGCTCTACTTATTAGTTTATCCGATTTAGAAGTTCAATCTTGATTTAACCGAAATAACTGAACTATAATAAAATAATAAATAGAGTTATAAATATTCAAGATTGTATAACTTATTTTTTGTTATCAACAAGATCATTTTTGGTAAGCAAGATCTTTAACACGAGACAGATACTTGGTATATACTAATAACAACACCACCACTAATAATTTAAACAATAACAACATTTATAACAAATATGTTTTACTGAATATGAGCTCTGGATATTATGGTAATGGCTAATTGGATAAGATGAAGAAACAATTTTATTGTAATAATTTTAACAACAGTAAGAATTGCCCTATCTCTACTTACATCTTCAAAAACAATGTTTCAAAAATACTTAAGAAAGATTGGATTTTTATATAAAAAAATTACATTTGCATCATCACAACTTACAACAAA